>NC_142345.1:9000000-10317500 GCF_054954075.1 Amborella trichopoda | reverse complement strand
GCCTTGACTTGCTATGGAACCTTGGTTCAACTGGCACTGATATTGCAGCTTGATTGTCACACATGATTCTAATAGTTTCATATTTTAGAGGGTTGAAGTTAAGATGATTCAAGAACTTCTTAATCCAAATGGCTTCTAAAGTTGCCGAACTTAAAGCCATATACTCGGCTTCCATGGTAGATAGGGCTACAGTGTCTTGCTTCTTGGTGCACCAAGAAATGACACCACTCTCATAAAGAAATAGATAACCCGAAGTGTATCTCGAGTCATCTGGGTCTCCTTGATAGTCGGAGTCTGTGTATCCCAAAACTGTAAGCTCACTCACATTGCTATTGGTTAATCCATAATCAAATGTTCCTTTCAAATACCTCATGATTCTTTTCACGGCTTTCCAATGTTCTAATTTAGGATCGCTTTGGAATCGACCAATCAAGCTTTGAGCAAAAACTAGATCGGGTCTAGTTCCCATGGTTAAATACAATTGTGATCCTACGACACTCTGATACAGGATCCTTTCCATCTCATTTCTCTCAAGACCATTGTTTGGTTTCATATTGACATTTAATTTTCCTCTCCTTTCCACATGTGTATCTATAAGCTTGGATTCACTCATACCAAATATCTCAAGAACTTTCTTGCAATATGTAGATTGGGATAATTGAATAGTGTGGGCTGCTCTATCTCTTATAATATGAATCCTTAACACATATAAAGCCTCTCCCATATCTTTCATATCAAAATTACTTGATAGCATTGCCTTTGTGTCCCTTATATGGTCTAGGGTGCTACTAGCTATTAGAATGTCTTCCACATAAAAAGTCATGAAAGTAATGCCAGTCCCACTGGTCTTATGATATACACAATGGTCATCCTCATTTGGTTTGAATCCATATCTAATCAGGATTTGGTGGAACTTGAACCATATCCTTGAAGCTTGTTTGAGACCATAAAGTGATTTGTTAAGTTTGTATAAGATTTTTTCCTTTCATTTCACAACAAAACCCTCGGGTTGGTTCATGTATATATCCTATTCTAGATCACCATTTAAGAAGGCGGTTTTCACATCCATTTGATGCAATTCTAGGTCAAGGTAGGTTGCTATCGATATGATCATCCTAATTGATGGCATTTTGGCAACAGGTGAATAGGTGTCAAAATAATCGACCCCTTCCTTTTGAGTAAAACCTTTTGCTACAAGTCTTGCCTTGTATTTTTCAATACGCCCTTTAAAGTTAAGTTTCTTTTTGAATATCCACTTACATCCAATGGATATAACGTTATGTGGTAATCGTACTAACTCCTATACATGGTTCTTTATGATTGAATTGATCTCATATTGCATGGCTTCTTTCCATAACTTATGATCCAGACAAGACATAGCATGTAGGTAAGAATAAGGTTCATCATCGGGTTCTTCACTAATCTTCTCATGGTCTTCCCCAAGGTAAGTGAAAAAGGTAGGTGTGGTTAGGTGCCTCGATCTTGCCTTTCGGATCCTTTGGGGATAGGGTAGCATGTGTCTCGGGTTTCGAGGTAGACTCGGGATGTTTTTGAAATCGCTCTCTCGAGAACTTTGTTCGAGAACGGGGGCAGGTGTTACCAACCAATGTTAGAGGAATTTAAGGTGGGTTCGAGACTTACTCGGGCTGGCTCCCTTGCTTTGTATTCTTATGTTTTCTGCAATCACACATATATGGCAAAGGTTATAAGGCAGGTGGGTCAAACCGCAGCCTTTTCCTCTTTGATGAACGTACACAAGCATGCGCATTCAAAAGAAGAAGAGAAAGAAAGACGGGGGAGAGAAGAATTTGACTGAGCGGGAGGATCAGATAGGTGACTAAGCTGGTGAATAATTGGCCTGACGTGGTAGCAAAACGGGCTTGATAACTAAGACTGTCTCACAGGATTACTTACAGACGTCATTACCAATACTGACTAGCTAGGCACGAAAGTTAGTCTGTTGTGGCAATAGGGAGGGCCAAGTAATCCTGACACAACAACATTATGGCTAGATGATAAGACTACTATGAGAGGCTAACCTTAGTCCCTCTTAATCGAATGAAAGAATAACATAATGATGGTACTCTCTCATCTCTCTCTCTCCAATACGTACCCACAAGCTTAAACAAAATTCAGAATTTTATTGATTGATCAAAGAAGAATGAATCCATTTTTTGTACAGTGAGGCATTGCCTGTTTATATAGAATTGGGCTAAAACGTGGGTGTACACCCAAAAAATATCTAGAATTGAAGATAATTACAATTTAATTGAATTTAAAGAAATTTAAAAAATAAGTGCAAAAGGACTGTTTTGCCCTTACCTAACAACGTGTGGAATTCCAGAACAGTCCCTGCTGCTGCCCCGTGAATTTGTGTGATCTTCCATGGCTGAACCGAGGTCATTCTGATGCCCGTTTGATCGAGAGATTATTATTTTCTTGTAGGGCTCAGCATGACGATCATTTTGATACCAACTTCGAGTCGTGAATCATGTTTTTGAGCCATGATCATGAGACTTGAATTTTGGATGAATCTTGATAACTTCGGATCGATTGTGTGCTCGTTCCTTGATGTTTCTTTGTGACTTCTTTACTAAATCACACTGAGCATAGCGTCACGATCACGTTGCAACAAACATAGCTTGATTTCGTGTCTGGATGAAGATTTTGTCGTCTTGAGTTTTTGGCCAAAATCTTGAAATCCAGCGGTCGGAATTTACATCCACTTTGACGCCTTCGTGTGTGAAATCCAACCGTTCGTACGCCAAAAAACTACCTAGAATTGAAGATAATTACAATTTAATTGAATTTAAAGAAATTTTAAAAATGGGTGCAAAAGGATTGTTTTACCCTTGCTTAACAACGTGTAGAATTTCAGAACAGTCCCTGCTGCTGCCCGTGAACTTGAGTGATCTTCAGTGGTTGACCTGGGGTCATTCTGATGCCCGTTTGATTGAGAGATTATTGTTTTCTTGTAGGGCTCTGCATGACGATCATTTTGATACCAACTTAAATCCATGACTCATGTTTTTGAGCCATGATCATGAGACTTGAATTTTGGATGAATCTCGAAAACTTCGGATCGATTTTGTGCTCGTTCCTTGATGTTTCTTCATGACTTCTTCCCTGAATCACACTGAGCATGCCGTCACGATCACGTTGCAACAAACATAGCTTGATTTCGTGTCCGGATGAAGATTTTGTCGTCTTGAGTTTTTGGCCAGAATCTTGAAATCCAGCAGCCGAAATTTACATTAGATTTGACTCCTTCATGTGTTAAATCCAATCGTTGATCGTTACCGAGGTTCAAATCAGAGATAGCCTCGAACCTCACACACATAATGCAATTGGTTTCGTGCCGATCGGGTATGCGAGCGTCATGATTTGGCTGCTCGAACGATGCATTCTGTTGCTGAATTTTCTATAACTTCCTTCACGTGACTTTCATTTAGTTTTTCTCTCTGCTCAAGTGTCATCACGGGGCGTATCACATATCGAATTGCTCATCTTGGTGAGACAAACACGCTCACCAAATTTGTGACCAAACCGACTTGGAACGAGTGAGTTATATGCCCCTAAAGTTACTGGCGATGACTGTAAAAACAACCACGTTAAATGGTGTTTTGATGCAGAGTGGCCACACGGGAATAGTGTGCGGCCTACCTCTTTTCGGTATGTTACCCATAACTTTGTTTTGAAGTGTTCGATTAAGCCAAAAATTGATCCATAGGGGTTTTTGATAGTACCGGATCTAATGGCGGTGGTCCCCACATCTGTTTGATGTACCAAAAATATCGCTCTAGTTATAGGGCCCATTTCAAGGTGCAAGAGACCGATTTCGCTGAAATTGTTTCTTTGTGTTCACTGCTTTAAACATATTTGATCGCGATAAAACTTGGCAGGTGGTCTTTGGAAGTGCTGATGAAGATCTTGACAAATTCTGGGGCCATTCTAAGACTGTCGGGAATTCCATTGTTTTGTAGGCTTTATTGACTTGCTTCCTCTCAGGGACCAAGGTGTTGAAAAATACGTTCAAACAACTTGCCCCGCCGAATGTTATGCTTCAAGAGAAGCGAGAAGGACAATCATTTAAAAAATTTCCTTTGGATTTTACTTTTTTCTTCTTAACCATAGGACCACGTGAACGTCGAGGCGATTCACGTAACGATGTAACTAAGATGCTCAAACGTAGGGATGCATTGTTCGCGGATCCGTTCGTGGAGACTTTAGGGGGAAAAGAGACTTTTTTGAGGGATCTTGTCGAATTTCTCACCCTCGTGCGGACTGTTTGTGATTCTAAGGTTGAGGATTTTGTACAGACCTCGTCAGTCAGAATCAGGCCCATTTGACAATTGAGTGCCATGTCGAAGGGCATTGTTCCCATTTGGTCTGAGTTTGTTTGTTTGCTTTGGCCGGCACCATTTTCTGCTACACCAGGTTGATTTCGACGATCAGAGTACCATTGTAGGTCTCATCTACCGGGTCCAATTGGGGGCAGCTTTATTAGCTGATCCCGAAGGTCTGGGCCTGCCGGCTAGGCGAGCTGAAGTCTCTGGCAGGTTTCGCCCTGGCTTTGTTAGTTTCTTGCCTTTGTAGTGTTTGTTTCTAGAGTGTGTTTGTGACCTCGTGGAAATAATGTTCTTACTCATGAGACTTGTCATGCCATCTTGGCGAGTCTTATGTCTTTCGAGTCCTTTTGCAACTGGACTCAGGCTATCGGAATATTTTCCTTGAAGCTCGTATTTTTGGATTCCTGGCATTGTGTTACCAGGGATTTTCTTTCTTTTTTTTTCTGGGTGAGGGCTGAAGCCGTCTGTTGAGACGAACACTGCATCAACTTGTTTATTGGTCAAAGCATCCTTTACGGATTTTCACTTGACCTTGGGAAGCAGCGCCGTAGAGATGGTTTTCACTAACTTCTTTTTATTTTGGGGATCTTTTACCCATAACCTTTCGGCTATGTCCACCCTTTTTCATCCATTTTTACTCAGGATGCCCTTTCGGGTTTCCACCATACGGAACTCTTTCACTCATGGTTTCGTGATATTCACCATGCCTATTATTTCATCATTTTTTTTTTGTGTGAAGGCGTGCTTAAGGTCAGGCCTCCGGGATCTGTGAGAAACAGTTTAACGTCATGCAGCCAGGATGTGCACTATGGTTTAAGGTCATACAGCTGGACCATGGTGGTGATGAATAGCAGTCTGTGGAGACCATGGAGTGAGTATGGTGGTGGTTTTAGCTCACTTTTGGAGAGATGGAACGAGGCTACCTATACAACATGGATGATGTATGAAATGTGAGTGGACGATGGTTGTGACCCACTAGCTTACAACGAGTATGGATGGCGGGATGGTTCACTGTTTTGTGAGTACGGGTGAGACTCACTGGGGAATGAGGTATGGTGATGAAGTGAATGGATACACTAGGGAGGTAATGAAGATGGCGCGCACACACTAACAAGTAGGTTAGGGAAAGGTGCGTAAAAGTGCATGTAAAAGGTGTGTGCACGTATGTGGGGACATGTTTTAAAGGTCATACCTCCAGGACCTGTGCAAAACAATTTATCGTCATGCAGTTAGGATGTGCACTATGGTTTAAGGTCATACAGCTGGACTGTGGTTATGCAGTTTAAGTTCATACAA
Organism: Amborella trichopoda; assembly: GCF_054954075.1. NCBI lineage: Eukaryota > Viridiplantae > Streptophyta > Magnoliopsida > Amborellales > Amborellaceae > Amborella > Amborella trichopoda. The sequence continues at coordinate 10,311,855 of NC_142345.1, read as the reverse complement.
CTAGGACCGTGCAGTTTCAGGTCGTGCAACAAGATCTGCTATAGTTTAAGGTCATATAGTTTGGACTATGGTGCTGAACCTTTTACCATCATGCAGCTAGGACGTAGACTTTGGTTTAAGGTCATATAGCTAGACCGTAGTTATGCTCTTTAAAGTCATACAACTAGGACCGTGCATTTTAAGGTTGTACAACTAGACCTCCGCTACAGTTTAAGGTCATATAGTTTGGTCCATGTAGTTTTAGGGTCGTGCAACTAGACCAGGGCTGTGCAGTTTAGGGTTGTGCAGCACGGACCGAGGCTATGCAGTTTAGGGTCATGTAGCACGGACCGAGGTTGTGCAGTTTAGGGTCATGCATCACGAACCGCGGTTGTGCAGTTTAGGGTCATTCAGCACGAACCGAGGCTGTACAGTTTAGGGTCATGCAGTATGAACCGAGGTTGTGTAGTTTAGGGTCATGCAGCACGGACCGAGGCTGTGCAGTTTAGGGTCGTGTAGCACCAACCGAGGCTGTGCAGCATGGACCGAGGCTGTGTAGTTTAGGGAGATGCAACACAGACCGAGGTTATGCAGTTTAGGGTCGTGCAACATGGACCGAAGCTATGCAGTTTAGGGTAGTGCAGCATGGACCGAGGCTATGCAGTTTAGGGTCATGGAGCGCGGACCGAGGCTTTATAGTTTAGGGTCATGCAGAACGGATCGAGGGTCATGCAGAATGGATCGAGGTTGTACAGTTTAGGGTCGTGCAACATGGACTGAGGCTGTGCAGTTTAGGGTTGTGTAGCACGGACCAAGGATGTGCAGTTTAGGTTCATGCAGCACAGACCGAGGCTATGCAGTTTAGTGTCATGCAGCACGATCCGAGGCTATGCAGTTTAGGATCGTGCAGCACATACCGAGGCTGTGCAGTTTAGGGTCGTGTAACACAGATTGAGGCTGTGTAGTTTAGGGTCATGCAGCATGGACCGAGGCTGTGCAGTTTAGGGTCGTGCAGCACGGACCGAGGCTGTGCAGTTTAGGGTCATGCAGCATGGACCGAGGCTGTGCAGTTTAGGGTCATACAACAAGGACCGAGGCTGTGCAGTTTAAGGTCATACAGCACTGGCCGAGGCTGTGAAGTTTAGGGTCATGTAGCACGGACCGAGGCTATGTAGTTTAGGGTCGTGCAGCACAGACCGAGGCTGTGCAGTTTAGGGTCATGCAGAACGGACCGAGGTTGTGCAGTTTAGGGTCATGCAGCACGGATCGAGTCTGGGTCGCCATGTAGGTGGAGCTCCATGGGGAATATATATGTGGATGGCAATCTGACTCCTTGGGGATAACATGGTTAAGACCATTCACAAACCGAGGGCTCATATGGACATGGTGACCTGTTGGAGGATGGCCAATAGAAGCGGACTGCACTAGGGCTTAGGGGGGCTAGCGTGTTTCCCTGGGGTGAAAGATGCGACTCTATGGAGTAATGGTTTATGACAGGTAACTTGACTCCCTAGGGATAGGATAACTTGGTGTGAAACAGACCCATCGGGAATTGAAAAGGTAAGAATGACCCTAACTCCACTGGGGATAATGGGCTGCAGTATGGGTGTCACTTCTATGGGGGGATGAGGGACAGTGGCCTGTTCCTGACTCCATTGGGGATGATAAGTCACAGCTTGGGTGCAACGGCCTGGATACAACTCCACTGGGGATGACAGGACACACAAGGCTTCTACTGGAAATAGGCGACAATAGACGACTTGATACAGTTAGCGCCAAGTGTAGCAACAATTGTTTCTTGCAAGTGTTCAGCCGGCGTTGAGTTCTCAAAAACACAACTGACAGTCGATTGTTAAAAACTTAGCTGACACTGTGAGCGAGCCGTGACATTGTTTGAACACAACCGGCACTAAGTGAACCGACGCTAAGGTCATTTGGAATTCACCCTGTGCCGTCGACCGGCACTAGGGTTGTTTGGAATTCACCTGACGCCAAGTCAACAGGTGTTAGGGTTGTTTGAAATTCACCTGGGGCTAAGTCCATTGACGCTAGGGTTTTTTGGAATTCACCCGACGCTGAGCATGGATCGATGAGAGTTACCTCAGGCCTCGCATCAAAGCCCGACCCAGCTCATCATCGCTTGGCTTCCCTTGGATGCGATTGGAATTCCCATTTTGTGAGGGGCATTTGAGGGTACTGTGGTCTATTTAAGGGGGTAAAATCCCACTTTCTTCACTTTTCACCAAGGGTAAAAAAAACGTAAGCAAAATTTGTATTTAACTGTGAGAAGAGGGTGCCTGGTTGAAGTTTCGGCAAGCAGTAGAACTCTAGCAAAAGTTTTGTAGGGAAGGTTTTTGGCAAACAATAGGATTCCCTACGATTTTGCAGGGAAGGCCTTCGACGAGCAAACTTTGTTAAGAATTTGGTGAAGTTGCAGAGAGAGTTTTTAGTACCGAGGACTTTCCAGTGGTGGGAAGAGCTCCGGCCTTGGTATTTTTGAGGGTAGAAGAGGCGGGAAGTGCAGTGGTAGGCATTTCCACAAGTCTTGAAAGGTTTTTTTGACGGTTTTAAGGGTTTCCGAGGGTTGTGGTAATTTTATAGAGGTTTTGGTGACTTCCAGGCCAAAAAGCACCTGAGAAAATCTCTAAGTAAGTTTTCCAGCGTTGTTGTGATTTTGCAGAGGTTCCCGGGGACTTAGGGAAAGTTTGCAGAAGTTTTTGGTGAGGTTCTGGTGACGTCTCGGAAAAAATGCAGGTAGGAATATCTTTCAGTGGGTTTGCGGCTGTTTTGAAGTACTTCCGGTGGGAGACAAACGGTCACGGGAAGTGGACCGTCGTGGAAGGTATACGGTTGCAGGAGGTGAATTGTCACAGGGAAGGTGTACGGTTACCTCTTTCGTGTGTCAAGAGAAGCAGTAAGACGTGGTGATGGTTGACATTCGCTCGTGTGTCAGGCGGGACCGAAGGACTCGGAGACGGTTGTCAATCGTCGCAAATGAGTTCAAGGTGTCACGACTAGATTTCGTGGCATTTGTGAGAGATTTGATCACAGCTGATGCTGGCCTTTGACAAGCTCAACTAGCACTGGGTATTGGCAGTCTCAACCGACGCTGAGTGTTTACAGACTCTGCCGGTGCTAGCCGTTGGCACGCAACCGGTATTGGGCATTGACAAGCTCAACCGACGCTGGGCGTTGGCAGACGTAGCCGACACTAAGGGGGCAGACGTAGCCGACACTAAGGGTTAGCAGACGCAGCCGACACTAAGTATTAGTGGACAGATCTGGCACTAAGTATTAGGAAACATAATTAGCGCTAAGTGCTGGCTAACTCAACCAACGCTAATCCAAATGCCTTAGCAACTATTGAGAGTAAACCACTAAGCCCTTCATAATGGCTGGTTCTTCTTACCAAATTCCTAATGTGAAGCGGCTTTCAAGGGAGGGAGAAATCAGCGCTTGTGATTTTATAGGCGAGGTTTTATCAAGGGGTGAGCCCATTTGACTGACTCAGCCAGTATGAGAACCAGAGTGGCCCCTTAGTGTCACTTTCATTACTGACCCCATTTGTTTTGAAATATTCGAGGACAATGACGGCAACATCAGTACTGAAGAAGGGGTGGCACTTCTTCATTGCATGCATAGGAACATAGCTTTCAGGGAGAACTTGCCTACCTTAGGGAAACGATTGGTACAGGCAAAGGGACTACTAATGTGGTCAGCAAAAGGCCTCTAGATTCAAGGGGAGCACCAATACTTGAAGGGATACTTTCCTGGACCACCAAGGTATTGGTGTCGTATAAAAGCACTCTTGAACTTGCTTCACTATTAGCCGCAGTACAATGTTCGGGCAGCTACAATGATCGTTGCTCCAACACAGTAAAGGTGTTACTGGAGACATGGAGCCATGTTAGCAATACTTGGCTTCTTGGGCATGGGGAAATAGGAATCTCTTTACTAGATCTTCATTTTATTAGAGATCTCCCGATGATTGGGGCTATGTATGACGAGTTCGTGCCCCCGAACTCGGTCATCTTCGGTGGTGCTAACTTGGGGGATGAAGAGCCACCTGCCAATCTTCAAAAGATCTTCGAGGCCTATCAGTCGATTGCCGACAAGTCTAGCAATGGAAGGTTCACCTTCACGAAATGGGTGAAATTCTCTTGTGGGGATTATCCCAAGGGTGGTCGGTTAGGGCACTTCAAAGGGGAAAGGGAAGGCAGTTGCAAAGGAGACGCCTCCCGTATTCAACTTGAGACTAGTGATGACTGTGTCTTCTTGGCCGTGTATTTGACCTTATTTTTGTGCAAATTCGTGCTCCCTGGATGGGAGGGACGACATTTGTCCAAGCGTACTGTATGTGGCATGCGATATGGCCAGAAGGCGTGAGTATGCCCTTGCTCAGTCAGTCTTGTGTAACATTTACCATGGCTTGGGGTCATCTCCCGTAGAAAGGCCTACGAGGGCAAAGAGGGAGGGAATGGCATTGTAGGAGAAGAGGCATTTCTTGGGGATTTAAAAATTCCGTTCCCTGTCCATTACGTGTATGGGTGGCTAGGGGCCTATTTCCCTGAAACCTATGCCAAGTATCAATGCTTAAGAGATAAACTGTGGCCATTCTTGATGAGGATTGCCAACCAGAGGGCTATCTTTCATACCCCAGGGGAGGCTCGGGGTCTATTTGGGAATGACTCTTTGAACATGAGGCGGGTTCCCTTCTCGGTCAGGAGCTTCACCGACAGTGTTTTTATTGATGAGTTAGGGAAGGAGCTAGACAACGCTCCCACAACCATTAAGGAGCTCATGTTCATCTTGAGCATCAGAGGGGCAGTCTTACCTTATCAGACTCCGCACAGTACTAGGTTAGAGGGGTATTTCCCCCACTGCTTCGCCCGTTAGCATGGGCTTGATCAAGGCTACCCCTTCCCGGTGTTTTTCAAAAAATGCCGGAGTAAGGTAAACAAGGGGAAGACGGAAGAGTTTGGAACTTTCCGTGAGTGTTGATTGCCAGAGCATATACAGACCGCTTTGTCTATGTGTCTAGAGATGACAGAACTAGCAAATATGTATTACCTCACTTTGGCAGGAGGGTTCGAACGACCAAAGCCTATGTGAACTGGTGGAGAATCACTAGCAAGGGATATTGGGATAAAGATCACCCTTGGAAAGGCGAACGGTAATTGGCATCAGGATACTAGGCAAAGGAGACTGGCGAATGCGCCTGCTTCTGGCGCGGTACTTGTCTTAGATTATCCGTCCAACTGGCAAGCTTTAGGGCTTCCGCGTGATATAGAAGCTGATGAGGCCTCGCCATAATTTCTTACAATGAAGACAAGGACTGGGAGTGCCTTCGATAATCTTAGTTCCATCTTCGAGTGGGATGAGGGACGGCAAGTCCCTGGTTATGAAAAACGTCCCCCACAGGACTTGAACGCCCTAATCGGGAGTAGTCCCCATAGTAAATTGGCTGGAGGGCCTTCTCAGGGAGGTGGATCTGAAGTGGCCGCTCCTACTCTGACAGGGGGAAAGAAAAGAAAGCGCTTGACCACTGCTGATACTCGTGCACTATCTTCAGTTACTGGGCGTACCCGACGGTGCAAGAGTGGTAAGCTTCCTATGATGTCAGAACCAGGAGGTAGCTCTTCCTCTTATGATATTTTAGGAGCGCCCCCAGTATCTCCCTCTTCGCTCTCTAGACCACCTTCTGCTTCTCCTGAATTGTTTTCTTTTTCTTAAGGAACAGAGGCAGATAACTCTGGTCGCTCTGAGCCCATTGTCATTGCTTTTGATCGGGAGGTGACTTCGGATCTTGGGGAGGTGCCCTTGAGTCCAGGGGTAGTTCCCGAGTCAGAGGCGGCTCAGATGGGTACTGAAGAGGATGAAGGCCCTTAAGTAACTGCTCCAGATAGGGGATCCGATGTTGATGTGGCCTCCGTGCATCAAGAGCTTAGTGCCCCGACCGCGGCAGGGGCTATGACTCAAGAAGAAGGGCCTGAAGTTGATGACGTGTCTGAGCACCAAGAGGTTGCTGCCTCCGTGGGCATAGTTCGTGAGGATGAGGGGGTTGAGCTCTTCGTGGCTGAGGTTTTGGCTATTGAAGGTGCAGGCCGAATGGAAGAAGCCATGGCTAGGGATGAATCTGTTGGCAAAGGCCAAGGAGAAGAGGTAGTTCCTGAAATTGCTAATGTTGAGGTGATAGTTCAAGAGGATGAAGAGCAAGGGGAACATGTTTCTTCAGAGCTTGGTGGGACAGAAGTAGAGGTCCCCATAAGAGACAGTGAGATTGACATTGCAGAACCCAGGCAGGTTGAGGCTGGGGCTGCCTATGAGTCTGAGGGGCAAGAAGCTGTAGGCTTTGGCCTTGTTTCAGAGGAGCCAGTAGCTCAGATGGCTATCACTTCAACAAGCCTGGTCCTTGAGGTCAAGGTTTCTTCAGCAGTAGTGGTCTCAACAACACCATCTGAGGTTGTTTTTCGTAGGGTTTCTAACATGATTGTAGGCATCCTTTGAGCAGGCCTTCAGGGCTTAAGGGAGTTGCCTTTCAATGAGCTGAAGCTTTGGCAAGACTGAAGGAGTTTGCTGCGACCACCACAATTGAGAGTGTACCAGAAGTGCTTTCCCATTTTAATGCAACTTTAAACAAGTTGGAGAGCTGGTGGTTGGGGGTGCTACATTATGAGGAAGAAACTAGCAGGCTAGCCTTCTTGGAAGAGTCGATCTTGCATCGTCATAAGGAGATAGATGCTTGCATCGAGAAGAAGGCCACAATAACTGGATGTCAGCAGGATCTCAAGAGGGAGGCGCAAGGAAGCTTCAAGAGAATGATCAAAATCTGAGAAGAGGTGCGAATACTGAGGCATGAATTCACGGGCCTTGAGATGGAGATGGTTTAGAGGAGGGCCATGGAGGCCTCATTGGTTGAAGATTTGTCTGAACTCAATGGCACAAATGAGTCGAAAACCATGGTGATGGAAGAGGAGACTCAAACGGTGACGGAACTGAAGGAGCGTGTCCAGGGCATCGAGACTCTTCCATGGGGAGTCGTTGCTTTTTCTCCTCTTAATGTCTGACTGGCCAAGGGCTCATAGTTCATTTTCCTCATGATTTGATGAGCCTGGTTGCTATAGATAGTCCAGTCAAGAGGGGCTTCGGCCTCCATTAGTGGCGCATTTACTTCAAGCTGATCATAGCTTTTAGTCTCGGGCATGAACTCCTTGAGATGTTTTGAAGCATACGCATGACCTCCAAATGACTCTGGAGACTGCGAACTTCGATTCTTAAGTTTGCGAGGGGATCTTGCCCCTGAGGGGAAGAAACTTGCTCTTTAACGGACTGCTCTCCTCTTGAGAGGTCGAGGAAAAGTAGAACTTTCAACTAGTCACCAGTCCGAGGAGCATCCTCTATACTTATAGCAACCGGATTTTGAAAAATATTTCGCGACGGTTGTTACGCCACTTCGGCCTTCAAGAATACAATGGGGATATGCATGACTTTCTATTGGTCTGGCGTATAGGTGATCTTTGGAGCTGGGAATTCTATCCCTATGGCTTGCTCAATGTCAGGAACGACCTCTAGTTCATTTTCCGGCCAAGGTGGCTCAGAACTGGGGGCAGAGGGCGAAGACTCCTTTTCAAGCGAATAAGGAGTTTCTTAAGGGATGATGGTTGGGATGTTAGAATGAAGGGTGGTTATGGGTAAAATTCTGCCCTGCCTTTCTTCCTCTTTGAACATGTTCACCAATGTTCTCCCAACATCCTCAATATCTTCATGAGACAAAGACGCTGTCTTGATTGTAGACTTGTGACCTCCATAGTTTGGTTTCTGAGGCGATGCCAGATCCGTGAAGTAATATTTAGCATCGGTATAGTGAGTTTCGACCACAGGGAACGATCTTTTGTCAGCATAGACCCTATGCTGTCTCCCGTCTCGGTTATACTTGAAACATTGGTGTAATGTTGATGGAAGCACCCCCTGGTCATGGAGCCATGGCTGGCCGAGGAGAATATTGTAGGAAGTGTCGGTGTCAATTACATGAAACTAGGCGTAATCGTTTAGCTCACCGATCTTAAAACGAAGGCGTACCGTGCCAGATGGCTTCTCTCCTGATTGGTTGAACCCTTGAATTGTGACGTGGGTCGAGGTAAGATCTTCAGACCTCAACTCTAATTGAGTAAGGATCCTCCTTGGAATAAGGTTGACTGCCGACCCTCCATCTAACATAATTCGGTTATGCGGCATGCATGTAATTTGCCAGTAACAAAGAGAGGGCGATTATGAAATTTTCCCCTAGCTGCAGATCATCCTCTAAAAAGGTGATTGGTATACATCCTTCTAAAATTGCCAGGTCAACCTCAATAGATTCTATTTCGATTTCGTACACTTCTGGGTTAGAGAGAGCTTGAACCAAAGCCTCCTTCAAGAGCATGAGGGCGTCATAGATACTAAGAAGAGCCTGAAGTTTTCGTAGATGCCCTATCACATCATATTTCACCTTTTCTTGATTAAGGCCTTGTACTCCTAGTTCTGCCATTGATTTCAGTGGTATGTTGGGTTGAGGAGCAGGTATGGGTAGAAAAGGTTTATTTTGGCCAGCTTAATGACTTGATTGCACAACGGGCTTGGTTTGAGTGACGAAAGTTTGAGGTTTTGGAAGAGACTGAATGTATGGGATCAAAGGGTTCCCAGGGAATTGGAGAATAGGTGGATTGTTTGAAGTATTGGGATTAGGAAGGAGCTCAAGGAGCTGTAAGATAGGCAGACTAGTCTTTGGATTAGGGGGCAATAGCAGACTGGGGAACTTCAAAGTGCCCGACTTCTGAGGTGGAGGCTACAATGTCCTTCATGATTTGAGGTTTATCAGCCCCATGGTGGGTATTGCTCTTGAAATTTACGCCATGTGGCAAGCTCCCTGAGAACAGGAGCTTTGCCCATTTGATTCTGTCAGTCTTTGCTCAAAGTCGCGCAAGGGGCCATTGGGGTTTCTTTAGCTTCGGCTTCTTATGATTTATTTAAGAAGGTGGTTCTGCCTTGGCTTTAGCTGCTAGCGCATCAGCAACTGTTAGGAATCCTGCTGCCTGTGCCAGGGTCTTTCTCAATCGTTTCCGTTGCGTCCTGCTTATATTGATTACTTCGAATTCTTAGTCGAGAGCCTCGAAGTTCATGCGTATCAAGGTTGTAGCTGCAGGGGACATAGAAGAGGAAGGATGAGAAGCAGGAGAACAAGAAGGAGAAGGGTTAGAAGGTGGGCGACTTTTAAGGTCGTTCCCCTCATCAGACTGATCTGAGGAGCTTTTTACGTCATCCCCAGAGTTGGACGGGTGCAGGGGGTCTTTTAGGTCTTTCTCTTGCTTAGATCGTTGGGGAGTGCTTTTAACGTCGTAACCCTCATTGGACGTATGCTGAGTGGGAGATGGCATGGGAACATCTTCTTGATAGGGTGAAGGAGGAAGAAGGATAGACGAATGACTTGGGGATCACTTATGGGGAGATTGTAAGACTCTTAACACTCCCGCATTTTCTTTGCGAATATATCAAGGAAACATGTGCATTCTGATAGGTAATGGCCTCTTATCTGATGGTACAGGCACCAACGATCTTCAGTCCCCTTAGTAAGGCGACGGGGTTGCCATGCCAGCTTTAGTGTGATTATGCCTTTCTGAAGCATTATAATGAAGAAGGCGTAAAGGATGTCAGGCATTTTGTCTTCCTCTTAGATGGTTACGACATGGGAGGCCTTGGCTGCCCCAAAGGCCTTCTTTAACTCTTCAAGCTTCAGCGTGTAGCAGTCATCTGTAGGATGATTGATCCTCCGATCGTGGGCACAATAATTCGCCTGAGTGTCAAGGCCAGGTTGCACGGGGAACTTGGCTTCTAGAAGTTGGATCATATTTTGTTCCAATAATAATCGAAACGGCGCCGAGACCCATTCCTTCTCGAGGGAATAGACCTTGTTCCTATGCTTGATGAAATAATCACCCGGATCAAGGTTGGCTGGTGGGGGTACCCTATTGTACAACTGCTGTTGCTTTTCAGCCTGGGTGTTACCTTTGCCGTACTTACCCCTTTAGAGAGGTCCAAAGTTTGGGAGGGAGACTTCTTTGAATCAGTGACCATGATGGTTGAACTGACTACCCCTTTCTGTTGGCTGCCCCGTGTGTTATTCCGAGAGTTACCGTTGCCCCGGTTGTTTGTTGAGCTTGTAGATGGTTGTCGTGTTGCACCATGGTGGTGTGATAAACTTTCTATGTGGACTGATTTAGAAATCATCTATGACATGGAAGTCGGATTAGAGGCTTCGACACGTAGAGTGATCTCGGGTATCATGTTCCACCTGCAAGTTTGGACTGCTTCCTTCTCAAGCATAGGATTAGGCTGGCGGGGAACCAAATTTCTCTATCTTGATATGAACTGATCCATGGGCTCATCAGGGTTTTGAGTCAGGGTGAGAAGTTCGATGGTTTGAACCTCTCTCTCGACCTCATTGAAGTGTTCATAGAACAATTTCTCCATCTCCTCCCATGTATGCAATGAGTTTGGAGGAAGTCGGGCATACCATTGAAATGCTGGGCTATCGAGGGTCTCAACGAACTGTCGAAGAAGAAGTCTATCTTCAACGGCTGTTTCTTGACAAGCTGCCTGAAAGTGGGCAATATGCTGGTTTGGGGACGTGGTTCTGTTGAATAAAGGAAACTTCCTTTTCTTATAATCTGAGGGAAACATGACCTAATCAATATACGAGGGGTATGGCCTTTGATAAGGCATCATACCCTGTATCCTTAGGATTTGTCTGTTCTTTAGGCTATGGGTGACCATAGCGTCAATCTCTGTTTGAGAGATGGGATGAGGGACATAATTGTTCTGTGAGGTAGAGGGAGGGGGCTGCCGTGGAGGTGCATCATCAGAGTGATGGGAATTGACCTCATGGTTAGCAGACTGGCGTGCGGCGTCGATACAATCGATCTTTTCCATCATCGCACACACCATATCCTCAAACTTGTTCATGCGCTCTTCCTGCGTATCATCGGGGCTCGCTTACAACCATTACGCTGACTATTTCTCTATGTAGGTCAACGTTAGTGGAAACTAAGGGCTTGTGAACTTGATGGGTCGTACGTGGTAGGTCAGTCAACAGGGGGCCAGCATGCCCTGACTGAACTCGACTCTTGTATGTTGATTACGTTTGGACCGGTTCTCGACGGTCTTGGGACGGTGGTTACTGAGAGGTTGGGTCTTCTTCTACGACAGTAACCACAGCACAGGGCTCGTGGAGCTCTTCTTCAGGCTTCATCGTCTGAAGGGGGTAGACGGGATTCATATGAAGAGGGTCGTCAGAATTGGTTTTGACTACCTTGGTAACCTCCCTAGTCAAAATTTGCAGACCTCTATCACGTTTAGCCTTGAGGTTTTGATGGACCTTGCGCCAAAACTGCGATCTAGGTCGCGGATGGTCTGCTCTTCTTGCACAACAGAGAGCTGTCTCCATCAGGTGCAGCAATGGATGAGGATCAGGAACTAGAGTCATCTTGGGCCGGGGAGGATGAAAGACTCGATCTTCCATCAGGTCAATGCCTTGAGCTCTCTTATGAGCTTCAGAGACATGACCAAAGTGATGAGGCTGGTTTAGGATGGTACTCTTAGGGAAAACCTTCGAGTGCCAAGGCTGAAGGTGCTTGGTCAATGAAGGAGGAATGGGCCAGAGCAGGATTGAGTCATGAGAAAGCCCGAGTCTAGGACGAGGGGACGTTTATGATGGCGACGCATGTGCGCTCCTTGAAGAAGGATTACAGAAGACCTGAGGGTCAGCCCGAGCTCGTGCAAGTGATCTGGCCTTAGGAGGCCGAGAACTATGAGCAGGTGTCTGCCAGAGAACAAGTGTAAGCCTACCCCTTACAGGGTGCGCTTGTGTGTGCAGAATAGGAAGACGAGGAGGTCGTCTCCTGTGTACTCGGGTTGGTGTAATGACGGTGCTACCCCGAGCAGTGAGATGCATGTCATCAGCGTGCGTAGGACCTGACCTTACAAGGTTTGATCCTGGCTGCTGACTCGGGGTAGCACACAGGTTGCCCCAAAATGTGGCTCGAGTGGGTGACCCACGAGCCTTGTGGTGTGTGTGAGGGGTGGAGATCGTGAGGTTTTCGACTCTATGCGTTGAGCCTCTAGGGATAGAGACCAATGGTGTAGAAATGTGGGGGGTGGCCTTATGGCGACCCATAGAAGCAATGACAACTTGTTTGCCTTTTACAGAAAGGGATCGGTTAGCCTTCCGGCGTACCTCAGGAACACGATCGGCAAGTGACTTGCCGGTGGCTGGGTGCATGCTGTGTGGGGCAACAGAAGAGCTGTCGATGGAAGGCACCTGGGTGGAGTTTCCACCAAAGCGAGGAGATGGGGAGTGAGGAACCTTTAAGTCCTGCCTCACATCGATCCAGGTTAAGACCTGGGAGCTAGACAAGGGGTCTTTGCTCAAGAGGATGGTTAGGAACAAAGTCGAAGGAACTTGCTCTCTAGGGATACTCTAGAATGCAGGGATAAGAAAATCCCCGATCTGGATAAATGGGTTACAGAATTCGCAAGACATAAATAAAATGTGAAAAGATAATGAAAGCAGATAATAAAAGAAGAAACTAGCCCAACAAGAATGATCCGACTAAGGGGTAGTAAGTCCCCAGTGGAGTCGCCAAGCTAGTTAGGTGCTTCGATCTCGCCCTTTGGATCATTTGGGGATCGAGCGGCATGAATCTCGGGTTTCGAGGGAAGACCCGGGACGTTTTTAAGGTCGCTCTCTCGGGAACCTCGTTCGAGAATGGCGGTAGGTGTTGCCAACCGGTGAGAGAGGAATTTAACGTGGGTTCGGGACTTACTCGGGCTGGCTCGCGTGTGCGCCCTCTTAGATCATGAAGAAAGCCCCCAATAATAAAATTGGTTCAGAATCGCCTCCATTGGCTTGTGCTCTTCTGTTTTCAACAATCACACACATATGGCAAAGGTTATAAGATAGGTGGGTCTGACCTCACCCTTTTCCCCTTTGATGAACATGCAGAAGCATGCGCATTCAAAAAGAAGAAGAGAAAGAAAGACGAGGAGAGAAGAATTCGACTGAGCGAGAGGATCAGAGCGGTGGCTAGGCTGGTGAATAATTGTCCTGATGTGGTAGCAAAACGGGCTCGGTAACTAAGACCGAATCACATGATTACTACTAGACATCGTTACCAGTACCGACTAGCTAGGCACGATGGTTAGTCTGTCATGGTAATAAAGCAGGCCAAGTAATCCTTACACAACAACATTATAGCTAAACGATAGGACTACTATGAGAGGCTAACCTTAGTCCCTCTTAGTCGAATGAAAGAATAACAGAATGATGGTTATGAGGAAAGAATAATAAATGAAATAAGAGAAGAAGGGAACAGAAGGAAGGGGGGAGAAGAAAGGAAGAGAAGAGTATGAAAGGCGACAAAATAAAAGAGAGAGAGGGAAGGAAGATGCAGTCGGTGCTAGGCATTGTTGACTGTGTTCAAAGGAAGAGAGATAAAACACAGTCGGCACTAGGCTTCGCCAACTGTGTTATACAGAGGGGAAGAGAGAGAAGGCGCAGTAGGTGCTAGGCTTCACTGACTGTGTCAGAAGAAGAGGGAGAAAATGCAGCCGGTGCTAAGCCTCCCAACCTGTGTCAGAAGAAGAGAGAGAAAAATATAGTTGATGCTAGACTTCACCGACTATGTCAAAAGCAGAGAGAGAAAACGTAGTTGACGCTAGGCTTCGTCCACTGTGTCAGAAGAGAAGAAAGGGAGAGACCCAGCCTACGCTAGACTTGCATCGGTTGTGATGGAAGAAAAGGAAGAGAGGAAAATCAAACTGGCGCTAAGCTTCACCGCTTGTTACAGAAGAGAGAGAGAGAGAAAAATCGAGCCAGTGCTAAGCTTCGCCGACTGTGACAGAAAAGGAGAAAGAGAAATCCAGCCGGCGATAGGCTTCACCGATTGCAACAGAAGAGAAGGAGAGAGAGAAATCCAGTCGGCACTACGATTCACCAATTGCATTAAAAGAGAAGGCGAGAGAGAAATCCAGCCGGTGCTAGGTTTCACCGACTGCATTAGACAAGGAGGACGAAGAGAGATATAGATGAGATGAAGAGAGAGAAAGAGATAGAGACGAAAAAGATGGGAGAGAAAGAAATAGAGATGAGAAAGAGGGGAGGAGAGAGAAAGAGAGAGACGAGAAGATGGGAGAGAGAGAAAGAGATAGAGACTAGAAGAGGGGAGGGGAGAGAAAGAGTGGAGGAGAGAGCAAGAGGAGAGGAGAGGAAAAGTTACTTGCCTTAAGGGTCCTGGCCCTTTTCTCCTCTCTCCTCTCTCTTTCTCTCTCTCCAAGATGTACCCACAAGCTTAAACAAAATTCAGAATTTTATTGATTGATCCAAGAAGAATGAATCCATTTTTTGTATAGTGAGGCATTGCCTGTTTATATAGAATTGGGTTAAAACATGGGTGTACACCAAAAAACTACCTAAAATTGAAGATAATTACAATTTAATTGAATATAAAGAAATTCTAAAAATGGGTGCGAAAGGATTGTTTTGCCCTTGCTTAACAACGTGGGAAATTCCATAACAGTCCCTGTTGCTGCCCGAGAATTTGCGTGCTCTTCCGTGGCTGACCTAAGGTCGTTTTGATGCCCGTTTGATTGAAAGATTATTGATTTCTTGTAGCGCTCGGCATGTCGATCATTTTGATACCAACTTCGAGCTATGAATCATGTTTTTAAGCCATGATCATGAGACTTGAATTTTGGATGAATCTTGAAACCTTTGGATCGATTGTGTGCTTCTTCGTTAATGTTTCTTCATGACTTTTTCAGTGAATCACACTGAGCAAACCGTCATGATCACGTTGCAACAAATGTAGCTTGATTTCGTGTCCGGATGAAGATTTCGTCGTCTTGAGTTTTTGGCCGGAATCTTGAAATCCAACGAGGAGAATATACAGCAGCTTTGACACCTTCATTTGTGAAATCCAACTGTTCATCGTACACGAGATTAGGACCAGAGATAGCCTTGGACCTCATGCATATAATGCAATTGGTTTTGTTCCAATCTGGTATCGAGCGTCGTGATCTGGCTGCTCGAACGAGACGTGCTTCTACTGAATCTTCTACAACTTCGTTCACAGATCAACGACTTTCATTTAGTTTTTCTCTCTGCTCGAGTGTTGTCACGAGGCGTACCACAAATTGAATTGCTCGTCTTGATGAGACGAACACGCTCACCAAATTTGGGAGCGATCTGACTTGGAATGAGTGAGTTATAGGCGCCGAAAATGACTCCCCGTGACTATAAAAACAACCACCTTTAATGATGTTTTGATGCAGAGTGCCCACACAAGAATAATGTATGGGCTACCCCTTTTCGATATTTTACCCATAACTTTGTCTTGAAGTGCCTGATTAAGCCGAAACTTGACCCATTGGGGTTTTTGACGGTGTCAAAATCTAATAACGGTCGTCCCACAATTGTTTGATGCACCAAAAGTATGGCTCTAGTTACATGATCCATTTCTGGGTGCTAGAGACCGATTTCTCTGAAATTATTTCTTTATGTTCATTGCCTTAGACATGTCTGATCATGGCGAAACTTGGCAGGCTGTCTTTTGAAGTACTGATGAAGATCTTGACTAATTCTAGGGCTATTCTGAGACTGTCGGGAATTTCCACTGTTTTGTAGGCTTTATTGACCTTACTTCTTATCAGGGAACAAGGTGGTATCATTATTCTCTCACTTCATTTAAGTGGGATGGTTTAAATTTTTTTGTTAAGCTGAAGCTCATGGAAGTCGACTCTCTTTTGGGTTGATTCTCTCTCAAGGAATTCTTCTTCAAGGAAATGGGAATTAAGGCTTTCAATCACATTACGATTCAAGAGGTTATAAAACCTAAATCCCTTCTCATGACTTAGGTTTCTTATGAAAACATGTTGTATGGTTTTAGGATCAAGTTTGGACCTCTTTTGGGATGGTATGAGAACATGGGCTGAACATCCCCAAACCTTGAGGTGCTTTATTGAGGGAGGTCGGTCCATGAAGAGTTGGTAAGGAGTTGATTAAATTCCTTTGGTGGAAGTCCTATTAAGGATATATGTGGCAGTTAGAATCGCCTCCCCCCAAAACTCTAATCCAAGATTAGCGGTACTCATCATAATTCACACAATCTCACCTAGGGTCCTATTCCTTCTCTCGGCAACTCCATTTTGTTTGGGATCATGGTGGTCTAGTGGACGATCCCATATTAGACATAAAGATTTTGGAAGGCTTGGGAGGTGTATTCCCCACCCCTATCTGATCTAAGGTTTTTTTATGGTTTGACCTAGTTGGTTTTCAACTTCCGTTTTATATTGTTAGAATTTGGTATGGCCTCACTTTTGTTTCTCATGAGATAGGTTTGACCAAAATGGGAATGGTCATTAATGAATGTTATGAAGTACCTCATGTGCCTCTTGGTACGTACACTCATAGATCCACACACATCCGAGTGGATTAGTTCTAAAAGATTAGAGACCCTTTTGATTTTTTGGTGGGACTTCTTTACCATATTTCCTTTAAATCAAGCCTCGCATCTATTATGAGATCGATATTCATTTTATCAAGCAATCATTCTTTCATCAGAATATGCATTCTAGATAGATTAATGTGACCTAATCTTAAATTCATAAAATAAAATTTTGTAAGTCATCACCCAAGTAAGCAAACTCATTTTTCATTTTAATTTCATAAAGCCCTTGAACCAAGTAGGCTACAAAAACAAGGTCTCTATTAATAGATCCATCATGCAGATAGACCTTTTCCTCCTTGAACAAAAGCATAAACGCGGTTTTACTCATCTTGAAAATCAAGATGAGATTCTTCCTCATCCCGGGTGCATAGAGGGTGTCCTTAAGCATGATAGTCTCACCATTAGTGAGCTCCAATATATAATCCCCTTTTCCTAAGACCTTTTTCATTTGATTTCCACCCATATAAAGATTATGGGTACCAGGTTTGACATCATAAAACCTTCATAGAATTTGTCACATGTATAGTAGCCTGTGAGGCAAGAACCCACACATCCGCCTCCTCATTGACAATCAAAGTCTCATGGACTACGCAAACTCTCTCTTTCCTTGGTCCTCTACCGGTATTAGCTTGAGGCTTACCGGTATTGGGCTAAGGAGCAAAATGAGGGTTTTGTGGAGGAGGAGGATACCTACAAAACTTTTGAGTATGCCCGTATTTCTTGCATCTAATGCACCTTTGAATAATCTTGGCTTGATGGCCAAACCAACCTCCCACCTACCATCATGGGTGTGGGTGGTGTTTTAGGCCTAAAAGGTATGGGGTTAGCAAGATTTGGTGGGTAGGCATGGGTTTTAGGAGGGTAAGGGCTAAATGGATAAGAGGAGTAGGATTTTCCCTTTAGCTTCCCCTTCCCTTTCCATTTGCCTTTTCCCTTTCTTTTCTTGTTCTGAGCATTATCACTTCTACTCATTCCCACATTAGATGTATTCACCATAGAAGAGTTAGGAAGAGAAGAAGAGATATGAGTAATGAGTAAGGGAGTAGAAGAAGATGAAGGTTGGTGAGATTTTACCATATGGACCATGGAAGATGGTCCATCTATTGCCATCATTCTTTGCTCTTCCCCTTTCATGAAAAATACAATCTCCTCCACTATTGTACGCGCATCTTTGACCATCAAATTGGCCACAAAGGTCTCCAATGAGGGTGAAATCGAAAGCACAAACATCGTCTTTTGTGTTACCTCATCATATGAGTGTCCGACTCTCTTACTCTCTCTGATACAACTATTGAACTCTCTTAGATGATCACCCACTTTGGTGTGATCATCCATTTTACAACACATGAGATTCCTCATTCTAATGATCCTTTGAAATTTATTCGGTATGTCGTATTTCTTTTTCATGCTCTCCATAATATCTTTGACACATACGGAATTCTCATACTCCTTAACAAAGGAATAATTCATGGTTGCAAAAATAATATTCATGACACTAAAGTTTTTGTTATGCCATATCTCATATGAATCCTTAACAACTTGAGGAGCATTGATTGCAGGCTGATTAGGTGGTCTAGAAATCAATAATGACAATAGACCATCTTCATGAAACACATAACCAATTTTCCTTCTCCATTCGAAGAAGTTGGTTTCATTGAACCTCTCATCCTTAAGCAATTAAGTGAGTATCGAACAAACTGCCATGGGTTCCTATTTGGCACTCTATAATCCCTCTAAAGACCCTAAAAGAGGTTGTAAATGATTCTAGTTCTAATACCAATTGATAGTGGATACAATGACTAGAGCAAATTTTCAAGCCAAAAAATAAGGCAAAATGGACACCTTCAACAAGCCACTTGCTAAAAACCAAGAGAAGTGAATAAGTTACAATCCTTTAAATAATAATTACAACCATTTCTAGTTTTATATAACCACTGTAAATAAACTCAAATACCAACCCCTTATGGGGCAATTATGTATAAAACAAGACTAGTTTATGAATTACACTTTCATAGCACAAATTACATAAACTATGTCCCAAAGCTTAAATACATCATGCAACTAATCTAAACAAAATTATAAGGAATAAAATCAACTAAACAGGGAATTATAATGCCAAATTAAAATAGGGAAGCTATGTTTCGAACCCCTTGTGCTGGGGCCACACAATCGAGCCCTATAAGGACTTAATTTTATCCCTTCGGATGATACAAAAGTGGTTCAATCTCACAAGAGTGTCTAATCTAAATGGGAAGAAATTACACACCTTAAAAGCACTTTTTAAGATCCCAACACACTGGCATTATCATCTAAAACATAATGCAAAAGGTTTGAATCAATTCGAATAAAGAACAAGAGAGTTATAGCCAAACTACACACGATGGTCCCTCGGATCACAAAAACAGTCTTGTATGAAAAGATTATGAACCCCCATAGGTAAAAACATGATGAAAAAGTTCTAGAAATTGAGTGAAACTCTGAAAATAAATTATTTGATGGATTTGAAGCAAAGCAATCAATAGATACTTTGCATGATCATAGATTCTCATGCATATAGGCTATAACTCATGAAGGACCACACTATGAATAAGCATGATGAAAATGATGATCAAATGGGGATTCTAAGATAAATGAAACTTTTCTAAATTCAAAACTCCAGCAACTATATATGCCAATAATATGATCTTATGAGAAAAGAAAATTCAATGGAGTTTACCTTGATAAATGCACACTATGAACGTAACGTAAGAAATGAGGATCACCATCAAGATTAACATTAATGGAACTCTAAAAACTCTCTCTGTTCAATTTTCTCTCACAAACCTTAGAAGAAAGAGGGAAGCAACAATTTTCCAAAATGGTTCAAGAGTTGAGATAGTTAGGGTTTGAGATCTCATGATTTACTTTTATAACATGGGTGTAGCCTTGGACTCAATCGACACCCTTGATGTACTAATCCAAAGGGACATGAGAGGCCAATGCACCAAGCTACCCATCTCCATCCAATCACTAGGATGAAGGGATAAGATTTCACACTATTATCACTCACCCTAACCCTAAGTTATGCCACTTTACCATTTTATCCTTGACCCGTGTTTTTGTTCCAATAGTATCCAATATGACCTTACAAAAATACCCTTAGTTTTTTTAATAATGTATTAGAGTAGACAACTACAAAGGCTAAAGGGCAAAGAAGTAAGTGGCAAAGCTCACACATGTAGAGATATTCTACTTTATCAGAGCCAATCACTTTGTAGATCTAAAATTTCAAACCAATAAATTTAAAGATAATGTCCCCTTCACACATGTGTGTGAAAATATTTTTCAACTTAAATTTAAAAATATATTTTCTCTTTAATATCAAATAAATAAATTAATTAAACTTCACATATGCCATTTATGACCCATGTGTGAGTTAATTAAGACATGTAATTAAAAGGTGGCCTTAATTTATAACATTATATAACAATGTATAACAAGACAAAATAACACAACACCTTATAAAACAAGTAACCAAATACCAATCTAGTCCCCCACCTAAGGATCAGCACCCAGCTAGGCGTGTTCCTAGAGTGAGGCGTGGAGTGCCATGTGGTAGCTCTATGGTCACTCGGATGCCACATGACACTACCAAGTCAGCATTAAAGTGAAATTTGAGTCAAACAATTTTAAAACCCTCATTTTTTTAGCAAATAAAATTTCGAAAAATTCTATAAAATTCAAAGTACATATTTAAGTATTTTTGAGAAATTATTAGGTTTTTCTCATCATTATAAAATCAGACAAAAGGTATAGCGAGATCTCAGGCTAATAACTATAGGTATCGGAGTACTCCATTGGGCTAGTCCAGAATGATGTTCTGTCGAGTCTCAGATCGACCCAATAGACCTATGTTTATTTATGATGCAAAATATGAGAGATATTCAAAAGATCTATCGGATCTGTCACCTTAAACTTGTGAAAATGCAATAAAATAAAGTGGTAAAGAAAGTGGGACAAATTGAATTAAGATCTGAGACCAAATCTGCCCGAAAACTAGTAGATCTACTCTCATATTTGTGGCAGAGCCAACATGATCGAAGACATGAAAATACGAGTTTAAAGTAAATAAGCAGATCAAAATAAAATTAAAACAATAAAAGGAGAATAAAAAGAAAGAAATAAATGATACCAAACCGGGCCAGATGGCCCTAAACTCCCGAGCCTTCTGGGGCTCGCCCGTATCAGAACCGGTCATCTTTCGTCTCTTTGAGTCAGACGTTCACCAGAAAGTCTCTAATTGAAGAAGGGTGGTCGTTCACTAAGGGTAGATCTAGCGTGGTTATGCCTTAGGTCTAGGTTTTCTCAGATTTAGGTTTTCTCTCAGTAGGCTCGGGTTCCTAAAGCAATTTCAAGGGTTTTCTCTTCTCTCGTGTAACTCTCCCTGGTTTTTTCTCTCTGATCTCTATCTGTTCTCTTCCCTAGGGTTCTGGTCTCTCAGATTTTTTTTTCTATCTCTATCTGCTCTCCCCTCGGGTTTGGTCTCTCTCCCCCAAATGACCACAAAAAGAGGGTTTATAGGGGTCAAAATCCGTTGGGGCAGATATACTCACATAACCAACACGTACTTATTCAAAAAAATGGGTTTACTAGGTTAATTGTGATTCTAAGGGTTCAAGAAACCACAAAATTTGTCAGATTTAAAATGGGGTGTCTACAGTTGCCCCTCTTTGGCACTCCTTGTCCTTCGAGGGACAAGTGAGTGGAAAAGAAGTAGACACTCTAGCGTTCCCTGTCCTTCGAGGGGCAGGTGAATGTCAAAGATTATTTCCTGAGGTCACGTGGTCAAAGGGCACATCAACTATCCCTCCAAGTCATTGCGCTCATCGAGCTCACCCACTTAGTGCATTTTTCCTTCTAGGGTTTTCGACGTGAGATGTCGATGAGTTACACAAGCTTGAAACTCGAATTGGATTTTCTGGCCATGCCACTTAACTTCAGGGGTTTTACAGTTCGAAAATTTTTACCCTTGACATCTTCTTTGATCTCCTTAGGGTTTCCTAAGGCTGTCTATAGGAAAGGCCTTCTATAGGAAGAGACTCGTCTGGCCGAATCTGAAGCGAGAGATGAGGCAGCAACACGGCAAACGTGGTACTCATCATGTACGGGTGTCCAAGCTCCTTTGTTTTAAAAGACGTTTATAAATTTTGAAGATAGGGGGAGATTTGAAATAGAACCCGAAGCAGGGACATGTTATGATTTTAATAAAGAAATTAAAGTGTTTAAAAACACAAGGCATATAGTGAAAATTTTGAAAAGGGGAAGATATTTCGAAAAACAATGTTGGTTAGCAGTTTAAAGTCCTACAACCATAGAGCCCTCTAAGCAGTTTAACGTCATCAGCAATGGAGGGTGTAGTCGGCAGTTATACTCATACGATCGTGGAGTTATTATATATATATATATATATATATTTATTTATTTATTTATTTATTATTTATTTATTTATTTTTTTTCTTGCTTCCCCCGTTGGGGGATGGTTTTCTTTTAATGTAGGTCCTATAGTTTAACCACTTGTGACCCCTTTGGTGGACCCTATGTGAGTGTATTGGGTCCTTGCTTAAATCTACGGGACGAAGAATTATCAAGTATTTCTTTATCTTCCAACCTCAGCTTGTGTGTTGTAATTCAAGGAGAGTTCTCTGGAGTTTCGAGCGAAACAGAGTCTTGAAAATATAGGATATTGTCCTTGGGTGTTCAGAATCTCTTTGGATTTTCGATTTTATTCCTCCACCACTCGCTTTTCGAAGTTGCAGATGATCTACGTCCTTAACAATATTCCATCGGCTAATGTTTATTGATTTTTTTTTAACACTAATTTTACTAAGGGGATGGAAGGGAAGATTTTTAGAGATAAGAGACTTTGGAGAATAGAAGGAAGGAGAGAACTTATTCTTTTTCATCGCCCCGGGGTCCCTTTCGGGTGTTCAGTTCGTTGGGCTTTTTTCCAACGCTTGGGGTTTCTTTGGGATTTTTAGCCCAGCAGATTTATTTATTTATTTTCTCATTGCTCTGAGGTCCCATTCGGGTTTTCAACCAGATAGCTTTTTTTCCAACGCTTGGGGTTCCTTTCAGATTTTTAGCCCAGTAGAATATTTTTTTTTGAAGAAGAGAATAATGATAAAGGAAGAGCAGGATGAGGGAGAAGAGTCAAAGGTGCCCCTCTTTTTTTTAGCAATTCGCCTTAAGACCATGTACGAATTCTATCATCGTTTCTTCCTCCAAGTGGGAGGGATGTTCTAATATCGGTCTTCCTCTAATTTCCCTTGACCCAGGTTGGCATCTAAAATCTCTTTGCAATGGTTGTTGAATTTCTGTTTAACTTCTCCTTTAAACTGCTCCACTTGAACCTTGATTTTGGGACTAAAAATTACTCTCAGTTTCCTAATCCCTCAGTCTTCTGTATGGACGGATAGGCTTATCAACGTTTTCCTGTTAATAAAGTACTTGATGTTACACATCAGGCGTTAATGCCTTTTGAAGTGTGAGGCATGAATGCCTCATTTGGTTATTTGCAAGGGGTGACTGATCACCTGACTCCTTTTCGATAATATTTTTCATTGCAAATTTTGAATTGCTTTTCGGAGGTTAACTCCATGATAGGTCCTTCTCAATGCTCGAGCATATGTGAGACTCTCACACAAGAGGAGTGGTTGAGTTGGTACTAGATGGCCTTACGACATGTTGGAAGGGTTCAATCTCATTAGTTGCCCCCGTCGTATTAAATGGCCTTATGACGTGTTAGGAATTAACAAACAAGGGTTCAATCTTATTAGTTGTCCCTATTGTATCTTCTTCATGATAAGAGTTTGCCCCTATTGAATATTCTGATGGGGTTGCCCCTGCGGGGCTTTTTGTTCCATTAGGAACTTGTTCTTCATAGGATGCATTTTCTTGACATGGTGGTGCTCCGATTATCGAAGTTGTGCTCATGTCATTAATGACTTTTAGAGAGTCTGCCTCTTGAGGACGTAACATAGTTGGATTTTCAATATCTATTTCTTGATCCCAGATTGGTGGATCATTCAAGAAATCTTGTGAAAGTGGCCAGGTGGGCCCCTTAGAATTTTCAAATGTTTGAGCTCTATCAACTTTAGTAAAGATGCTAAATATTTGGGAATAGTCAAATATGGGCTCTTTGCTTTTTCATCATCTATAACTGGGTTCACCTCGAGAGGTGACTCGGTTAAATCTTCTGAGCTTGGCTCCTCATCCAATATAGGTGGGTTGGCCAAGAAGTCTGGTGAAGGTGGCCCAGGTGGGCCCCTTCGAATTTTTAAAGGTTTATCTTCTTTTGATATTTGAGGTGTTGGCCCCTTATTTAGAGGTGTAATGGGAAACTTTGGTGTGTTGAACCCTTGTTTGGAAGATGATCCCTTCTCATTGATCTGGATCACATCAATTTCTGAAACGTCGTCCTCATCATATTGATCCCACTTAGGTGGGTCGTCAAGGTTTGAGGTGAAGGGCTTCCTTTTAGCACTTGCTCATTTGCCCTTTCACGAGTTATTGTCCTAGAATTAAGGTTTTCTTGTCATCATGGGTTTGGGAATCCATAGCTTCAAAACATTGGTTGAGCTTATGCTCGAGTTCATATTTCTCTTACGAGTTTGATTTGTTGCTACACACGTATGAACCATTTATTGTATTAACTTGAAAGTACGGGTTGAAGGGTGGTTCATATGCCCTAGTGTGACTCTTGATGATGGGGATTTCTACTTTTATTTTTTGGAGGGTATCTTGAAGTGGAATCCCATATGCGATACCCCTTTCTTCTTCCCCTTCTTCGGTTATGGGCTTGGAGCTAAGGCCATCCTCACTGCTTTGATCTTGAGTATCCTTAGTCATTAACTCTTGGGTAAGATTATGCTCGTTTTGTTCTTCATCTACTGGACCTTCCAGTTGATTTCTTCTTGTGCTCCAAGTCCTTTGTGGATGTTCTTTAGGTTTGGGCACAACTTGTGATTCTCCTGAGTTAATCAGGTTGACATCAGAATTGCTTGTTGAAGCATCTAGAGTTTCTGGTTTTTCTGTCATCAGCCTCTTTCTTTCTGACACTTATTGTGCCATTATCAATGAGGTCCTAAACTATCTGTCTGAAAGCTTGACATTCCTCAGTGCTAGGGGCATAGTTTTGATGTCAATCGCACCATCGAGATGTATCGCCTCCATGGAAAGGAGGAATCTTGGCTATTGTCGGTAATTCTATGAGCCTTGCCTTAAGCAACTTCTTCATGATATCGGATTGAATTCCCTTGGTGTGGAAGTCTGCATTCTACATGTGGTACAATGAATTTTGGTCTTTTCTTATGAATAGTTTGCAGAAGGGTTGTTTTCTTGATCATGTTCAGCTCTCCCTCTTGAGAAGGTTTTTCGTTTACGACTTTATCTTCCTTGACTAGCTCATATTGTGATATTCTTTCAAGCATAACATCAAATGAGTAAATGATTGCCCGCATACTAAAGAACGTGACATATTCTGGAGTCATATTCTCTAATGCTATGCTTACCTTCACGGCTTCAGCGAGTGGAGTTTCAATGACTCACATAGCGGCCTCTCTGAATCTGGTTATGAATAAGGAAGGAGACTCGCCCAACTTCTGTTTGATGGAAGTTAACTCACCAAGGGTGACGGGTCTTGGCCTTCCTCCCTTATAGCGGGAGGAAAATTATCTGAACATTTCATCAGGAGTTGCTTGAGGGTTATCCTTCATGAATCTTCGGTGCCACATCAAGGGTTCTTCTGATAAGATATGCGAGAACATGACCTTAAGTTGGTTGACTCGGTCTCACAGTGTATGGACCATCAATAAGTAGGCGTTGATGTGTGCCTTAGGATTCCCTTTCCCTGAAAATCTGTTTCTAAACTGTGGCATCACAAACCCCACTGGTAGATATTCTAGATGTCCTAGAACTTCATGTACATACGCTTTAGGAGTTGAGAAATCCCATATTCCCATTTTCTCTAAAGAGTCTTTGAGGTGTTTTATACGAGCGAATTGAGTCGTCGTTGTAGCTGTGAGCTGGCTCGGTTGTATGGTTTGTTGAACCTGATTTTGTGGTATGTGAATCGTATGAATTGGCTGTTGGGCCCATGTAGCAGGTTGCCCCAAGGACTGAGCCTGAGGAATGTGTTGAACTTGATGTACTAGTTGTCGGCTTCTAGAGTCACCCGAGTTGAATTGGGTTAGAGTATACCCATTACTCGGAGGTTGCACAACTTGGCCATGGCCTACAGGATAGAATCACCACTTAACTGGGATGGACGATTCAAGTTGCTATGACCACTAGGTAACTAGGTCTACCTGACCCTGACCTTGATTGGATGATCTATCCCTAGGGTTAGGGTACTCTCTTGTCCCAACACTGCACTGAAAGAGTGAAGGAATGACAGAACTACTGCTAGAGGGTGTCTACCCTCTAGGTAGTCTTGGGCTCGAGTGATGAATAAAACTAGACCCCTGGCCTGTAGTGGGTTGGATTGGCAGGCTAACAGCCTTAGGATTATCTTGGTTTGGGCAAAAATGTTGGGCTTGGCCTATGGCTTGAGCTTCTGACCTAACTTTCCTAGATTGAGTGCGCTGGTTGGTGTATCCTCTAGTGAGCAGGTCTTGAAAGTAAGCATGCACCTTAGGATTGTCTTTATATCTTAGGTTAAAACCCTAATCTTTACTGGTGATGAGTTGCTTGGGTATACTTCCCTAGTTGTATGTGAACCCATTCGCCCACTCACTAGCTGATTACCAAGATTGGAATGTTGGGCTGCTAATTTACCATCAAGGTTTACGCGGTTGAGATCAGTTGACTAAGATTTTGGCCGGGGCCTTATTCTTGTTGTGCCGACTGGATTTGAGGTTAACCCCTATGTCTTGGAGGATTGCCCCCAGCCTAACCCCTTGACTGTTTAAGGTGTTACGAACCTTATCTACTTGTTGGCTCGTGACTTCTAAATGGTGGCCTTGAAGGCGGCTTGGACGGCTAGGTTTGGTTCCATGTGGGTCGAGAGTTGGCTCATTGACACGAGTGATATGAATGATTTGTGAGGGAGCACTGTGACGGTGGCTCTCGGACTGACTCGGTTCTCTGGATCTAAACTGAGTTGGGGCCATGGGGTTGGACCTCACTTTACTATGATTCTGGGTCATGATTCCTAGACTCGGTGAGATCTAGACTCGACGCCTTAGATTAGACCTAGTCTAAATCTAGGGGCAAAACCCTAAATAAGATCTATGCTAGGACTAGACAGGATAAAACCTGCTAGACTCAATGGGTTTTGGTTCAGACTCTGAACTAGGGTAAGCCTAGTCTAGCTCTAGAGGCAAGTCTAAGCTTAGATCTATACTAGAAGCTAGACTGAGATCTAGACTAGATGGGTACGAGTCTTGGCTAGGACCAAGAATGGGTTTAGGTTCGGACCTGGGTGTGTGCCTCGTTCGGACCTGGACTGAGTTGGGTGCAAGCCTGGGCTTGGACCAAGAGGGTTTTTAAGTTCAGACCGGGTGTGAACCCAGATTGAATTAAGCACTAGCCCTTGGCTCGGACCAAAAGGGAGCCTAGGTTCAAACCTGGGTGTGAACCTGGTTCGAACTTGGGCTAGGCTGGGTATAAGCCTGAATTTGGACCCAGAGAGTTTTCATGATCAGACCAGGTGTGGACCTGGACTGGATAAAGGTTGGTTTAGGCATGAGTGTTCGGCTCGAACCAAGGGGGGGCCTGGGTTCGGACCTGGCTGTTAACTTGATTTGGACCTGGGCTAGGCTGGGTATAAGCTTGAGCTTAGACCCAGAGATTTTTGGTGATCAGACTAGGTGTGGACCCGGATTGGATCAAAGATGACCTAGGAACGAGCCTTCGGCTAGGACCAAAAGGGGACCTAGGTTTGAACCTGGGTGTGAACCTGATTCGGATCTGAGCTAGGTTGGGTACAAGCTTGGACTTAGACCCAGAAGGTTCAGCTCAGACCAAAAATGGGCCTAGGTTCGGACCTGGGTGTGAACTGGGTTCGGACCTGGGCTAGGTTGGGTACAAGCCTAGACTTAGACCCAGAGGGTTTAGCTCTGACCAAAAGCGAGTCCGGACTGAGTTATAAGATTAACCAATTAAGAATAAGCAAGCAAACACACGAAAACGTTTGACCTAGGTTGATTATAGGTAGGCTTCGCTTGAGAGTGGGTTCCTAGCTATTGAAATGCAGCTAGGCTGATATAGGTCCCCGCATAGGTCTTGGCCTCTTGTTATAGAATGTTCACTAGGTCCTACTATACGCAGAGTTGCTTTGAGGCAAAGGATTACTGAGGGGCGCTCACAATTAAAGTTACGCGAATCCCAATCGCCTCGACTCTCAAAGCTAGGTTCCTCTCACGCCGTTAACGTTGATTTTGGAGGTTTTAGAAATATTTGTTTGCTGGTTTCCCTGGCACTCCCGGTCCAGTGTGTACTGAAGTGTGTAAAGAAGCACGCAAGTGAAAAAAAAAAATAGCAAGCAGGCAAACACACAATGCAAGAAAAATGTGAGCCATTTGGCACAAATCGTGCCAAGTGAAGTGTGCTTCGGGTGGGGTTTTTGACTGACCAAAAGCACAGTTCAGATGTAGGGGTAAGCAACCCCTAAGAAGGTATATAGTAAATAAAAGTAGAACAAGACAACCTGTGCCTAGTTGAGCGCGCCCCAAGTCGAGGGTGACTCGATCAAGGCACAATTAGAGAGAGAGTGCAGGTGACCCTGAAATTTTTTTTTTTA
This sequence comes from Amborella trichopoda, assembly GCF_054954075.1. Taxonomy (NCBI): domain Eukaryota; kingdom Viridiplantae; phylum Streptophyta; class Magnoliopsida; order Amborellales; family Amborellaceae; genus Amborella; species Amborella trichopoda. The sequence goes on along the minus strand of NC_142345.1, from coordinate 10,283,559 downwards.
ACCCCTTTTTGTTTAATGAGGAGAGAAAGAAGCAGAAAATGCCGAATTAGAAGCAAACAAATGAAAGAGATTTTTTTTTTTACATTTTTTTTTTTTAAATGAAGATTCTCTCTTTTTTAATTTTTAATTTTTTTTGTGAAAACCAAATGACTTCCAAAAAGAAACTTTGTCGAAAAAGAGAATTTTTTTTTTTCGCAAAGCAGATTTTTTCTTTTCAAAAAATGATATATATATATATATATATATATATTTGAAAGCAAGATTGCCTTTAAAAGATTTCTTTTTTTTTTCGTTGTTTTTTTTGAGACAAAGATGCCTAAAAAATTTGCTGATATTCTTTTTTTTAGGAAAATGATTTTCTTTTTATTTGTTTTAAAAAAAGCTAAAGATACCTTTTTTTTTTTAGTGGATAAGAAAGATAGCCTCAAACACCCACTCTTTTTCTTCTTTTTTTTTTTGCTATAGAATAACCTTAAAAAAGACAAAACAATTTTTCACAAAAATGATCTTTTTTTTTTTCTTTTTTTTTTTTTGAAACAAAGAGACCTTATGAAGTTTTATTTTTTTTATTGCAAAGGAAATTTTTTTTTTTGAAAATAAGAAAGGTTTTAATTTTTTTTTTTTTTTTTTTTTTTTAAAAAAAAAGTAAGATGGCCTTAAAAGAAAATTTTTTTTTTTGAAAGACTAGTGGCTTTTTCAATTTTTTGTTTGTTTTATTTTTTCTCTCTCCCACACACCGAAAACTCTCTCTCTCTCTCGATCTTTTCTTCTTATTTTTTCTCAATCTCCTGTCCCTATTTTCTCTCAATCTCCCCTCCCTATTTTCTCTCAATCTCCCTTCCCTATTTTCTCTCAATCTCCCTTCCCTATCCATCTCTATCTAAATCTTCTATAAATTTCCTCGGAAGGGATTTGTTGCTATCTAAGTAAATCTCCTCTCAAGGGAATAATTTCTATCTATTCCCTAAAATCCTCTTAACTCACATACCTCTTCCCACTTAACTTAAAGTCACGTATTATTGATATGAAAAACTATCCCATGAATACCAAAGAAGAAAAAACTTATTCTATGAATATCAAAAAAAGGATTAAGGAAGAAGACACCAAAGAATGTTTTGAACGTGAATACCAGTAGATACTGCTAACAATTAACCCAAAGTGATAACTACGGAATAACTCCAAAAAGAAAGCTCTATCTCTTAATAAAAAACTCTAGCTCTTTTAATAAGATAAAGGGAAATGAAGAAACAACAAAGAAACCTTATGAGGAGAGAAAAAAAGACAATAACGAACTAAAAAAAAAAAAAGGAAACTAAAGTCAGAATCCCAAAAGAAAATATTTATGCACTTCTCTCTCTTTCTCTCTGTCTAAAACTCACAAAAGTTCAAGGAGATGAAAATAAAATAGAAAACATTGAGATCTCAAAATTTATAGCCATAAACAAAGACACGCAAGTTCCCTGAAACACAAGAAAGTTATTTGGAATAGATCCAAGGCCTTAACAATTAGAGTAAGTGGAGAGAAAATAAAATAGGAAGTTGAGTAGCCTTTTTGAATAGAGATAAGCACGAACCCGAAATAACCTTTTAGAAGTAGAAAAGGAACAGACACATAAACATAAACATGCTCTTATCACAAAAGTTAATGAGTGATCCTTTTTTTTTTTTTTTTCTTTCTACTGACAAACTAAAATAATAATAAATAAATAAAATGACAAGAAATAGTAAGGAAAAGAGGTAATAAAAACAAAATTTTCCTAAGAAATAGATTTTTTTTTTTTAAAAAAAAAGACCCTAAAAAGGAGATCGGGGGCTACTTTTATTTTATTTTTTATTTTGTGTTCACAGATCTTGCTCGAAATGCCCCACGATGGACGTCAAACTGTTTATGATGCAAAATCTGAGAGATCTTCAGAAGATCTCTCGGATCTGTCACCTTAAACTTGTGAAAATGCAGTAAAATAAAGTGGTAAAGAAAGTGGGACAAATCGAATTCAGATCTGAGACCAAATTTGTCAGAAAATGAGCAGATCTACTCTCAGATCTATGGCAAAGCCAGTATGATCCAAGACACAAATACGATCTTAAAGCAAATAAGCAGATCAAAAAAAAATTAAAACAATAAAAGAAGAATAAAAAAAAGAAAGAAATGATGTCGAACAGGGTCGGATGGCCCAAGACTCTCGAGCTTTCTAGGGCTCCCCCGTATCAGAACCGGTCCTCTTTTATCTCTCTGAGTCGGATGTTCACCAGAAAGTCTCTAGTTGAAAAAGGGTGGTTGTGCCCTAAAGGTAGATCTAGGGTGGTTGTGCCCTAGGTCTAGGTTTTCTTAGACTTAGGTTTTCTCTCAAGAGGCTCGGGTTCCTGAAGCAGTTTCTAAGGTTTTCTCTTCTCTCGTGTAACTCTCCCTGGTTTATTCTCTCTAATCTTTATCTATTCTCTTCTCTAGGGTTCTGATCTCTCGAATTTTTTTTTATCTCTATTTGCTCTCCCCTCGGGTTTGGTCTCTCTCCCCTCAAATGACCACGAAAAGAGGGTTTATAGGGGTCAAAATCTGTTGGGGAGGATATACTCACATAACCAAGACGTACTTATCCAAAAAAAGATGGGTTTACTAGGTTAAGTGTGATTCTAATGGTTCAGGAAACCACGAAATTTGCCAGATTTAAAATGGAGTGTCTATAATGTTCCATAGTCTAAAGCAATGACATATAATTGACCATTTCAAAGCTGTTGAGCCAGAACTTTCGATCATTCGGCTCTCAATGGATTACAGGTGTACCCTTATGGGACTGATCTAACTCAATTACAGGGGTCCTCGCAAAGCACATGTGTGCTGGCTCTTCCAAACTCGGATAATGCATTTAGAAGAGTGGCTTCCCATACGAAATGAAAATGCACATTCCATGTAATGGTCTCATGTCAAGAAACGGACTTATGTTCCATAAGTCTTGATCATTTCATACAGAGCGAATACTCAAAAAATACTCGGGTTCTATTTTTCTCGTTTGGATTCTCCAAGCCCTGCCCAATTGTAGCTAAACATGAGGCTAACCTATAAAATCCTGACTAGGAGGTGACCTTCACACTTCCTTGAGAAATTGCTTTCTCAACACGTGAACTCTCGATGTCTCATGCGTACTCGGGGTAAAAGAATCTGGGCTCCATTTCACAAGACGCTAAGATTTTGATCTCTCAATCGCTCCCATTGAACGAGAGACTACTGGAATTTAGGCATTGATAGGCCATATTTCCAACAAAGACATGATAACAACTATTCTCTTACAATGTACACACATAAACATGCATTTCTTACAGAATTTATGAATCGTACTTTCATTCTCAGCATCCACATTCATCGAAAAATAAAAGCCCCAAATTTCAGTGAACAATCCATAAGAAATCGCCACATCACATACACTTTCATTAATCATCCAATAAGCATAAAAATCCATGAATCCTTATGAATCTAATGCAATGGTGATGGATCCACTTACCTAAATGCACTGGTATCCCAAAACTCCCTCCACACTCTCATCCTTTAAGGTTCTAACAAGTACTTTTCAATGGTGGACAGTAGCTAACCAAAGGGCTCAAGGTTGGGAGGCTTGTTTTGAGAGAGAGAGAGAAAGAGAGAGAGAGAGAGAGAGAGAGAGAGAGAGAGAGAGAGCTAGGTGATAAATGGGTAAGGAGAAGGGGGAGGTGAGGTGGCAGCAAGCCCCCTCCAAGTGGCATAAGGAGGGGGATGAGGTATCAACAAGCCACCTCCAAGTGGGATAAAGAAGGAAACCATGTGTTTTAAGGGGAAAGAGAAAAAGAAGAGGGGAAAAGAAAAGGAAGTCCCTCATGGACTACCCTACTCCAACAGTTCTGACGTCTATTCCCACTCTATTCTAACACTTGCGGCAGTGCCCCTTACACATACGGTGTTACCGCTGGTTCACGCACGACATTACTTCTCTTCACACACGGAGTTACCTCTTCCTTCCTCACTTCACAGCTGCCGTTGGGCCTTGAATTCAAAGACGGTGATGGGTCTCCTTACACAGTCGGCGCTGCGTTTTCTTACACAGCCGTTGTTGGGCCTTGAATTCACAAACGACAAAAAGCTAAAACACGCACGACGATGCTCCAAATGGCACTAGGCCTTTGTCTCACCTTTCATCGCCGTGCGCACCACTGCATTGGGAGAAAATTGGGGTCCTTACATCATCCCCCTCTTAAAAAAAGGATTTTGTCCCCAAAATCATACATGTGAAATCAATCAATAGGGGGAGGGTACCCATACACTCACCATTGCCCAAAACAACTGCCTATAGTCTATACTTAAGATCTCAACGCCTATACTCAGAGTGTCATGCACTAATAAATCAGATGCCTCACTAAATCAAATACTCTATCAATTCAATCATGCAAACATTAACAAGTTGATACACATATACATAAATCAAGTCATTCAACCTTACGCAATCTCAACAGATCAACCACTACCAACTGACTTACTGATATCAATTTTTGAATAAGGTTTGGCCATACCAACACAGTGGGCACCTTACAAGCATCGATCATAAAGTTAGGCCCCGCAACTACGGCCAAAGCAGGTACCTTACTAACATCAATCAGGGTCATGCAATACACTCAAAGTATGTATTATAGAATCACAAGGTTACTAAGTCGGGTCCTGTAGTACGCCCAATGTCATATGAACAATTTCCGGCCCTAACAGTCTTCTTTTGCTGACTTCATTCCAACAAACTGGTGATTTACACTTCCTTCCATACAGGGCCTCAAAAGGTGCCATTGAATACTGACCCGGAACTATTGTTATATTCAAATTCTATTAAAGGTAAGTGATCATCCCAGCTTCCTTTAAAGTCTGTAAGACAGGCCCTCAACCTATCTCCTAGGGTCCCTGTCGAACACAATACTCACAGGTTTTCCTTATAGTTTTACTATCTCTTTGATGTATAGCTGGGCTAATCTGTCCAGAGTATAGATAGTGCGGACCAGTAAGCAATGGATGGCTTCCGTTAGTCGGTCCATAATGACCCAAACACTATCGTTCGCAGAGCCCGGTCTAAGTAAGCCAGATAGAAAGTCCAGGGTGATGTGTTTCCACTTCATTACCAAGGGAAAGAGTTGAGTGTCATTCTACTACATCTTCTAATAATTTCATCTCTCGGATCATCATATGAGCCATTGATACCACGAGTTTCCTACTCAATGGATCTGCTATGATGTTTGTTTTACCCAAGAAGTAATTGATGATACAATCATATGATGGTCCATCCATCTTCATTGCCTCATACTCAACTCGTTTTAAGAAAGTAAGTACCTAAGGCTCTTGTGGTCAGTGGATACTTTAAACTGGCCCCATAAAGATAATGTCTCCAAAATGTGAAGGCAAAAACCACAACTGCCAGTTCCAAATCATGAGTGAAGTAATTTTTCTTATACTGCTCTAACTGCCTAGTGGCATAAGCTATGATCGTCCCTCATTGCATTAATACACATCCCAGCCCTTTGTGTGAAGCATCAGTATAAACTACAAAATCTTCATTTTCCTTTAGGCAAGGTCAGTATCGGGGCCGTGGTCAGTCTCTTCTTCAGCTCTTGAAACTTTGCTCACAGGTATCTTACCACACAAACTTTACTTTCTTCTGGGTTAGGCAGATCAGGGGAAGTGCTATTTTTGAGAAACCTTCCACAAATCGTCAATAATAACCCGCTAGTCCCAGAAAGCTGCGACCTTCTAACACATTGTTGGTCTTCCCCATTTAAGCACAACCTTGATTTTACGAGGGTCAACTATAACTCTGTCCTTGGAAATAACATGCATGAGGAAAGCTACGCTTGGAAACCAGAATTCATTTTTACTTAGCTTGGCATACAGCTTTTCAGACTTTAAGGTCTAGAGAACCATCCTTAACGGTTGTTCATGCTCGTTCATACTCTTAGAATACACTAGAATATCATTGATAAAAACCACTACAAAGTCATCCAAGAAGGGTCTAAAACTCGATTCATCAAATCCATAAAGGCAGCTAGGGCATTGGTTAACCCAAACGACATTACCAGGAATTCATAATAACCATAGCAGGTTCTGAATGCGATCTTAGGAACATCCTCCTCCTTAACCCATAGCCGATGGTAACCCGATTGGAGGTCAATCTTAGAAAATACTTGGGCCCCTCGAAGTTGATCAAATAAGTCATCCATTCTGGGCAAGGGGTACTTATTTTTTACTATAACCTAATTCAGCTGTCTATAATCAATGCATAGCCTCAAGGACCCATCCTGCTTCTTTACAAACAAAATCGGTGTGCCCCACGGTGATACACTAGGTCAGATGAACCCTTTATCTCCTTTAGTTCTTTTAACTCAATTGGGGCCATCCTGTAAGGGGCTTTAGAGATGGGAGCAGTACCAAAAGCTACTTCTATTTCAAACTCGATCTCCCTTATTGGGGGCAGAGAGGCTAAATCTTCAAGGAAGACCTCTGGATATTCTCTCACCACCGGTATCTCTTTTAACTTGGCATGGACATTATGATTTTCTACTACATAAGCCAAGTATCCCATACATCTCTTGGCCAATAGGTGGGAAGCCCAAAGGGCTGAAATGATATGTAAAGGGGAAACATCCTTGATACCCATAAAACTCAGTTCAGGTTGGTTCAGGCATCTAAAAGTTACAGTCTTGTCATATCAATTTACTCTGACATAGTGAGTGGACAACCAGTCCATACCCAAGATAAAATCAAAATCTTGGATATCTAGGAGTATCAGGTCTATAGGTAGCATATTCCCCTCAAGTGCAACCCATAATGCTTATACACTATGTCAGTTTCTATAAGTTCTCCCATAGGTTTGCAAATTACCAAAGACCAATCAAGTTGTACAGGTTTAACATTTATAAGGTATGCCTTATATGGTGCGACAAAAGAGTGAGAGGAAACAAGATTAAAACTCTAACTTCTACATCACAAATCAAAACCATACCTTTGGTTACCGAAGTTGAGGCCAAAGCTTCGTCTCCTCTAAGTGCAAAGGTCCGCCCTTGAGTTCTTAGCTTAGACTTGTTCCTGATTACTGGGCAGTCCCTAATCAGGTGGCCTGACTTGCCACACTTAAGCATGCTTTCGTCTTCAGTCAGCACTCGGAAGCTGTGTGATTCTGCTTCCCACAGAAGTCACGGCTAGTTTTGCTCGATGTCACCACAGGAGGTCTTCAGGGCCTTATCACTTCTCTGATCCCCTTTTCTTCGAGAATGTCTTGAAGGTGGAGGTCCTACCTTCAGCTTTTTTTGTTTCATTACTGAGCAGCCCTTGATTTAGTGCCCAAGTCTGCCACAACCATAACACACTCCCGTCCTCCGACGACACTTGGTCACAAGGTGGTTGTTCAGCCCGTAGTATGAGTATGATGGGTGTTGGTTCTCCCTCACATCCCCCTGGAAAAATCTTCTGGACCTTAATCGCACCTGGTTGAATCCTTCCCCTATAGTTTCCCCTAGAGGGCGGCCGAACCCTCCTTTCGACATTTCCAGATGGCAGGGTTCTTACTCTACCTTCCATTTTCGGTTGGAACTCCTCACAATGCCCTAAGGTTTTGAAAAATTCTCAGAGGGCCCCTGTATTCCCATTTCTGGAACCTGCATTGTTGGTATGAGTTCTCATCATCTTTGACCTAAGACACGAGCACCTAGCTACTAACTTATGCAAAACTATTCTAACGACACTTCTAAAACTTCCGAGGCCAAGAATCCTATCATGGCTGCTCTGATACCATAACTGTCACGACCCCGCCCCTTGGCCCCTACCGTGCCAAATCGGAGGGCAACAGAGTGCGGGATCGCCACCGGAGGTCGCGTATGTCACTCAGGTGGGAGTGGCATCAACACATGTTATAAATGCGGAATCAAAGCAAACCATGAGAAAAACTAAAAGAAATCCATTCATCAGACATGTATTAACACAAAAACACAGTCATTTCTCTTAACATCCACTATCCAAAAATGCTTTTTGTCGACATCCCATTTTAAATCTTGCAAATTCCATGGTTTCTTAATCCTTAGGACCACATTATCCTAGTAAACCTAATTCAATTACCTCAAAACTACCCAAATCCTATCCTAATTTGAAGTAGAGCCCAAGAGCTTTCCAACGGTCTAAGAATCACTTGAATCAGACCTACAGATAAAAAGATATAACAAATGATAATTTAATCCCTATGAGACCAATTGTCGAGCAGCGAACCAGGCTGTAATGGGCCCGACTGATGATACAGTCAATGCATCTGATGATGCAGTAAACACGTTTTCTTTAATTAGATAAGGCTAAAACTTCAAGATAATCCAAAAAATTCTGAAAAAGCTTCAAAAAATTTAAGAAAAATCAACAATTAAATCTTACAGTACCCTCTCTCCCTAACCCAAAAGGATACAGAAAAAGAGACAAAAAAAACCTTAGAAATTATCGAAATTATGAAAATTACCCATAAATACCAAAAATAAGAAAACCCTTAGAAAAGTAATAAAAATTCTGGAAAATTTCCAAAACATTAGATAAAATCTCAGAATTAGGGCACAACAACCCTAGATCTAACCCTTTACACAAGAGATCTGCTGGTCAACATCCGAATCAAAGAGGTAAAGAGGATCGATTTTGATACCGGCAAGCCCTCGAAGGCTCAGGAATCCCGGGCCATTTGACCCGGTTTTGTATTATTTATTCCTCTCTCTTTCTTCTTCTTTTTAAAATTTTGCTTCTTTTATTTAATTTTGATCTATTAACTTGTCTTAAAAATCGTATTTTAATGCTCTAGATCATGCTGGCTCTGCCACATATTTGAGAGTAGACCTGCTCGTTTTCGGGCAAATCTGGCCTCAGATTTGAATTCAATCTGTCCCACTTTCTTTACCCCTATATTTACATCTTTTTAATTAGTTTAAGGTGTTAAACTTTGAGAGATCTTCATCGGAAGATCTGTCAGATTTTCATCGTAAACAGTTTGGCGCCCACCATGGGGCTATTTCGAGCTTGATCCAAGCTTCAAAATACGATTTTTAATTACTGTTTTTAGTCACCAAAGGTTCCAAAAGTCGGCTGTGACCAAAATCCAGGGTTTTGGTACTCCGAAACCCTACCAAATTCAAAGGTCTCAAAAACCTCTGGAACTTTGTAGATCTGTTTTAAGGACGATTTTGTGATTGCATAAAAAAATTCAGATCAAAATAAAATTTTTAAAAATACAAAAAACATATTTTTCAGTTCAATCTGGCCTTTTCTGTTTTACTTTATTTTAATTTATTTCATCATAAATATTTGTATTTCCTACTTATTCCAAGTTTAAATTAGTCTTATGTCATCAATATTACAAGATAAAAATAAAAAACATAAAAGAAATAATTTTTTTAGCGACACCAACGGTGTCGCCCACCCTACAAAGGTGACACCACTAGTGCCCCATGGGCGACCACACCCGTGTCACCCAACTGCAAGTCTCCCAGAAAATTTCTTGGTTCCCATAGGACCATTCCAAGGACTTTTGGCTCCCTGTTGACCAATTTTTTACCTAAAATAAAATTTTTAAAAATATAAAAAAATATTTTGTTTCAGATAGATCTTTATGTTTCCGCCCTTTTGATTTTATATTAGTTTGTTAATTTTGTCTGAAATCATATTTTCCCTGCTTTCACCATGCTTAGTTTAACTGTATTTCATCAAAATTAAAAATAAAAAAATAAAAAAATACATTAGGGTTGCTTACCCCTCCAAACTTAGACCCACTCTTGGTCCAAGCGGAGACTTGTGAACCATCTAGTCGAGATCGTAGTCTAAGTTCTAGCATAGGTCTAAGCTTAAGAGTTGCCTCTAGAGATAGACTAGGCTTACCCTAGTTCAGGGTCTTAACCAAAATCCATTGAGTCAAGTAAGTCTAGGTTCTAGTCTTGTCTTAGCCTAGGTTTTAGCCAATATTTTGCCCCTAGTGTCAAGCTAGGTGTGCCCTACGTCATTGAGTTGAGATCTTACCTAAGCCTAGATTTTCGAACCCAGCCAAAAGCAATCACCATGTCAGTCACTCAAGGTGACCATGATGACTGCTCCACGGCTGACTCTAAGCCTAACCTACCCAAACCTAAGGACCAGTATGCTGCAATCCCTTGGAGTTATCGATAGACCTCAGGACAATCCATTATCCAAAACCCAAGTCATCAATTAGAAGCAGAGTCCCAAGCATCCACTCCTAATCGTGAGATCTGTGTGGCTCGAAAAACCTTGAATAGTCAGGGAGTCCAACCAGGCATCATCCTATAGGGGATTTTAGACAACCAAAGTAGAAGTCGAGTGAGGGAAGAAATTCATGCAACATCTAAAGTCAATTCTCGTAACTCGAACCAACATAACCTTGAGGTGCTGCGATCTTAAAACCAAGACCTACTTAGGTCTAGGGGATCTAACCCAACCTTGAGCCACCATAGTACAGCTCATGATGTCCTGAACACTGTACAAAGTAGAGGTGTCGATTCAAACAGACCCTTAGGCTAGATAGGTGTCCAAGCTGCCCTCAAAAGTCTTATTGACCTAGGTTACACTATTAATGCCCCAACTTACGGGTCGATCTCAAACCAAGTTAGTGGTATAGGTCAACCCTTAGCACAGCCGAGTCAGCCGATTCTTCAATCGGTCTCTCTGGTTCATCCGGTCCAACAAACCGTGCCATTTTCGCAACCGGTGGCGACACCTATGGGTCAGTACCCCCCTTAGGCACTAATGTATCAAACCGCCCCAGTGATTGCGGCTCATCAATCTCAGGCTCATGCAAGCCAACATATACCCCAAGTCTCAATTTATCAGTCTACACTTCGGAACCCACCGACCGGCGGGCCTACTAACAAGTCAAATACTCAACAAGAAGGCACCTTAAAAGTAATGCAAGATATGCTTGTAAGAATGGGTATGTATGAAATTCTACCCCTAAAGGCCTATGTTCATGAGACCCTTTGAGGCATGGAAGACCTTCCCCGGATATCTGTTGTCCCAGAATTTAGTAACAAGTTCAATGGGAAGAGCGATCCAGATACTCATGTCAACATGTACCTCCTCTTCGTTTGAGCTTTGCGAGACAAGCCTAACCAATTGAAGGCCATCTTTTCACAAACATTGACCGGTGTGGCCTTGAACTAGTATCGGAGAACAATGTCCGCTCGACCACACATCACTCTGGATAAAATGTTCAACCTATTCATCTCTCACTATCGCAGGTCGACACCAAGACCTCTCTCCCTGGGTGAACTCAGTGCAACAAAACAAAACCCAGGAGAATCCTTCGAAGATTTCATCGGTCGATTCCGCGAGGTGACAACGCGAGTCATAGATTGTCTACTTACAGACCCAGCCAAGATCTCCATAGTCTTAGAGAATGCTACTCTCAGATACAAGACCTTCTTCAGCCAAGGTCTTATCTCCCACTCTTTCGACTCCATGATCGAGCGGGTGGCGCGACTTGAAAGGGTCAGAGGGACACCCCTCAGCACCTAGCCCAACAACAAGCCGATAACAGCTCCCCAAAATAAGAACAAAAACAAGGGGAATGCTTCCGGTGAGGTTAATGAGATCGTCGTTAATGGATCGGCCCAAAGTTCAGCTACTCAATGCAACAATCAGAATCCAACCATAAGGGGTTAGCCTAAAGCCAACGCTCAAAATAATAACCAAAGGCGAGAGGTTAATTTCACCCCTCTCAAAGACCCATTAGAAAAAAGTGTTGGAATTACTCTTGGCTAAGAATTGGTTTATCTCCCTCCACCATGTGAACCATCATCTCAAGTCACGGATACGAGCAGGTGGTTCAAATGGCATCAAAACCATGCTCATGATATTCAAAACTGCATATATTTGAAACGGGTGATTCAAGGGTTAATCAATTAGGGGGACATCATTGTCGCACCTAAAAATCAACCTGTCGAAAAGCCTAATCAAAAGATGGGTAGCTTCACAAATCCTCTCCCTAAAGATATGGTCACAACAACCGAAAAGCCGGGAGCTCAAGACAACTCGAAAGAGAATGTTGTCATTCACATGATTGAGTGTGGAGACGAAGAAGAGGATCCCAGCCAGTTCATATAGGCTTGTGATCATCACTTTCAAGTACTGAAGAAGATCTTTTGGCCTCCTAAGAGGAAGCCCTTCATCTTCAAACATCGATAACCTTCCTAAATGGGACCGATATGACGAAGATGACACACTAGAGATTGATATGGTCAGGACCAATGAAAAGGCGTCATCTTCCAAACAAGGGCCAACACCCCAAAGTCTCCCATTACTCTTGCGAGGGCTGACCCTATCGAGCTTCAAGCTGGCGAGGTAGACTCCTTTAACCCGAAGAGGTTGACGGAACCAAAAGAAAAGCTGAAGGCATAGTGCCTCTCACACTCAAGATCGACCCTACAGTCCAAGTGATAAAGTTTTATGTCTTGGACATAAAACCTTCTTTCAACATGCTGTTAAAAAGACGCTGACTGCATGAAAAACTCGTGGTCGCCTCTACACTCCATCATTGCCTTAAATTTCCAACTAAAAATGGTGTCGCATAGGTATGTGCTCAACCCCCTACTTTATTCAATCCTAGTACAAATAACGGGAAGCTAGCCGTAGGGGTTGAGCACAGAGAAATACCGCTCGCTTCCTTCGAGCAAGCAGATTGTGTCATTTTACGCCTAGAGGCCGACGACCATGTCCTTCAAATTTTGCAAACTTTTGCATTGATGGATGACATTATCCAGTGTCAACATTGATATGGTTTTGAGTCCCTCGAAGCATGGCACATACTTTTCTCCCAAGGCTTCCAACCAGGCCAAGGCTTGGGTAGTCAAGGCCAAGGAGTAACGGAGGCAATTTTTTAATCATTCGAAGCCAAACCTCAAAATGGAGATCGAAGAGGTGTCAGCTGTTCTCTCACCTTATTGCAAAGCCGGATGAAGCCTTCAAGCTATCCAAGCTTTGTATCTAGAGGCATTCAAAGCCGCGATCCTCTCGATGCCCATCTTTCAAAATGGCCTAAGGTGATCCTTGAATCCCCGATGGGGAATAACGCTTCTTCCACATCTCAGCACACACAGGAATTGAGAATTGAAGACGTTTTTGCTGACCTGAATTTGAAGGTATGCACAATCGGCTCTAACACAACCAAGTGTGCTCATCCACCTATTCAAACCCAGGAACGAAATTTGTCGATCACTCCCTTGTCTCTAGAATCGCTGGAAGCATACTAACGACACCTTCAAGTTCCGGTGCCAAAAAATAGATAGGCACATGGTGGTCATTTAACCACCCTGCGGGTCCAGTCCCTAACATTTCTCTCGCGAATCCCATAAGGGACACCTCTTGTGTTATTTCAAAAACCGTTGAAAATCAAAAACATGATAAAACTGATAATAATAGAAAAGAATTTTAAAAAATGGCGAACACTCAAGATAGCCCGATAACGGTGCACAATACCCAAGATAACGAATTGGATGACCAAGACGAAGATTAAAAGAGCCAAGAGTCTGAAGAAATCTCTCAACCTGAGGAACTCACTTCCCATGTTGAGCAATTTAAGAAGAGGTTCGATGGTGACCCAATGGCTATCATCGAAGAGACAATCGACATAAACCTAGGAATTGAGAAGAACTCAAGATTAACCAAGATTGGAACCTCCCTATCTAACTAGGAGAGGGAAAATATGATTTCATTTCTCAAGGAATATCGCGATGTCTTCGTTTGTGATGATATACCAGGGCTAGATCTCACATTGGTGCAACATCACCTAATATTCAATGCAGAGGCCAAGTCTATAAGACTGAAACTCCGACGTCAGAAGGCCCACCTTGAGCTCAAAATTAAAGAAGAAATCGACATGCTGCTCAAAGCGAAGTTCATTACCCCTGTCGATTACTCAGAATGGTTGGCCAACATAGTGGTCGTACCCAAGAGAGTTGAGAGGATCCAAGTGTGTGTCGACTATAGAGACCTCAACAAGGCATGTCCCAAAGATAATTTCCCATTACTAAACATAGATTCCTTAGTCGACAACACTGCGGGGCACGAGATGTTGTCATTCATGGACGGCTTCTCAGGTTACAACCAGTTCTTCATGGCAGAAGAAGACTAGACCAAGACTTCGTTCAGAACGCAATGGGAAAGTTACTGCTACAATGTCATGCCCTTCAGCCTCAAAAATGGAAGGGCAACTTATCAGTGGGCAATGACTAGCACCGACTTAATGCACACCATCATGGAAGACGATGTCGATGACATTCTGGTCAAGTCGAAGACCATGCCTGATCATCTCACCAACCTGAGAACCATTTTCGAAAGGCTCCGAAAACATCAACTCAAAATCAATTCTAAAAAATGTACCTTTGGGGTTGAATCCGGTAAATTACTAGGCTTTATAGTAAGCTAAAGAGGCATTGAGGTGGACCCATCCAAAATATGAGCCATAACTGAAATGCCCTCTCCCTTGAGCATCAGAGAACTTCGTGGTTTGCAAGGTCGTATACAAGCTATAAGACATTTCATCTCACAACTAGCAAACAAGTGCGCACCGTTAAATAGACTACTCAAGAAAGATACCCCATTCATATGGGATAATGAGTGCCAAGAAGCATTTGATCTAATCAAGGAGTACCTCATCAAACCTCCCATCCTTAGTCCTCCTAGTTCAGACAAACCCTTGTTCCTATACATGTTAGTGAGAGACAAGACCATGGGGGCAATGTTAGGACAATACACGGACCATGGAAAAGAACAAATGATATACTACATCAGCAAAACTATGGTGGATTATGAGACAAGATACACGGATGTGAAGAAGCATTGCTTAATGCTTGTGTGGATCTCATTCGGTCAAGCTCATCTAAAAAATAGACCTACTTAAGTACCTATTGGAGAGACCTGTCTTGAACGGACGTTTGGCGAAGTGGAGAATGCTATTGAGCAAATTTGAGACAGAATATGTTACTCAAAAATCAATCAAAGGCCAAGTCATTGCTGACCACTTAGCTGAACACGCACTCCCAAATAACACTCTTGTTAACACGGATCTCCCTGAAGAGAACCTCTTCATAATTGAGGAATCACTTTCGGAGCTTTACTTCGATGGTGTAAGGAATGAATACAGGTCAAGTATAGGAGTTATATTATGCTCACCCGAGAAGATTTTAATGCCAACAGCCATCAGATTGAATTTCCCATGTACCAATAACGTTGCTGACTATGAAGCCTTGCTCGAGAACACCATGGGAATGAAAATCTAATAAATACGAGTGATCGATGACTCCTTACTCGTCATAAATCAAGTTCAAGGGATTTGGAAGGTGAAAGAAGAAAATCTCAAGCCCTATCAAGAAGAGGTGGAAAAGATGATCCCATATTTCAAGAAAATCACCTTTTAACATGTAACTAGGGAAAATAATTGGTTTGCCGACACCCTTGCATCCCTTACTTTAATGGTTGATATTCCTCCAAAAATCACCACGTTGCCATTCTATATCAGGAACAAACAGGATCCTTCCCCACCAAGGATCAAAGAAGAAATAGAGAAAGAAAATGAGAACGATGGGGAGGTGTCTCTCGTGGCTTCAAATGCACTAGTTAAGGCAAAACCATAGTTCAACAATGTTCTGTCCTTGCTGAAAGATGGGTTATACCCGCAAGGAGCCACCAAAAAGGATAAAGAAGCCCTTCGAAGTTTTTTTATGGAATTCTTAGAAAGAGGTGATCTTTTGTTAAAAAAGCCCTGTGATGGCATAATTCTACGGTATCTTGATCAACCAGAAATCGACCAAGTACTGACAGAGTTACACAATGAAGAAGGTCATTCTGACGCAATCGCCTTAGCTTAAAAAATCAACCGCCATGGCTATTACTGGACCACCATGACTGAAGATTGTTGGAAGTTTGTAAAGAGGTGTCCCAAATGTCAGCTTTATAGAGACCTCATCCATGCACCATCCGTACCACTCAACTCAACATCGCCCGTATGGCCCTTTGCCATGTGTGGTCTTCATATCATCGGAATGATCTCACCGAAAGCCTCAAACGGCCACCGTTTTATAGTAACGGCTACAGAGTACTTCACCAAATGGGTAGAGGCCGCATCATTTGTCAAAATTGAGGGACAACATATTGCCCGTTTCATAAAGAACAATATTGTATTCAGGTTCGGTGTTCCTGAGTCAATCATTACTGACAATGGATCCAATCTCAAAAAAGAAAATGTCTCTAAGGTGTACAAAAAGTTTGGGATAACACAGAAATTCTCCACACCTTACTACCCTCAAGGAAATGGACAAGCAGATGCTACAAACAAAGGACATCTCAGAATTATAGACAGAATAATAGAAGGTGGCAAAGATTGGCACAGAAAGCTAAATGACACGTTATGAGCGTACCGGACAACTGAGAAGACTCCTACTGGCATGACCCCGTACTCATTGTTGTATGGTATGGAAGCAGTGTTACCCATTGAAGTTGAGATATCATCTCTCCGAGTGCTTATTCATAAAGATTCAGATGAAGAACAAAAGATCGAAGCACGAGTCACTGCCCTCGTTAATTTGGATGAAAGACTACTATGAGCAACACAAAATATTATTGCATACCAGCTTAGAATCAAGAGGGCATACCAAAGTAAAGTTGTTCCTTGTCAGTTTAGGGAAGGGGACATGGTACTCAAGAAAATCTTCCACACTCCAGCAAACGCCTACCCTTTAGGCAAGTTCAAACCTAATTGGGAGGAGCCATTCGTGATCACCCAAGTGCACGTAGGCAATTCTTATAAGATCAAGAATTAGGAGGGGTGCGAGCTCAACGAGCCCATCAATGCGATGTATCTTAGAAAATACTACCCGTAACGGGCTGAAAAGAGTGGTAAAAGCCTGAAAAGACATTACAAAACAAAATAAAAAAAAATGGACGTGGTGAAATCTGAAAGGGCATCATGGGTTAAAAAAAAAAAAATGGACGTGGTGAAAACCTAAAAAGGCATCACGGGTAAAAAAAAAAAGAAAAAATCTCCAAGAAGGAGCTTTTGATTAAAAAGCACTCAAGTACAAACAAGTACTTGCAAGTTCCAACAATACGGCACCAGTAGACCCTGAGGATGAAGACTCCTCCTAAACCATGCGGATTTCCAACATAACCAACTCAAAAAGATGTGGGAGTGTGATATGAATGGAAAACCGCAGTGACTTCTACAAGTCTTGGAAGAACATCAAGACCTCTCCAAGATGGAAGCTAAGCAAGAATCCAGAGAACTCTTCATGGACCCGCGAAGCACAGGATGAAAGTTCCAAAGGTAAAAAGATAACTTCGAGACTTTTGAGTTCTCACAATCCCACAAGAAAATCCTTTCATCATCTTTGGGTAAAATATAATAAATAAAATGACCACTAAAGGGGCCACAGGTGGTAAAACTGTAAGGCGCCTCCCTTTTAAAAGCTCTTTTTCAATCTGGTTGTTAAAAACCTCCATTTCCAAAACCCTTTTAGAAAGGACTTCCTCCATCACTACAAGAGGTTAAACTGTTAGTTGATCTGACCTCATTCTCAAAACCAACTTCTTATGCCTGTTATGAAGGTTTGAAACTAGTCAGACATCCTTTCATCATATTTGGGTAAAATATAATAAAGAAAATGACCACCAAATGGGCCACAGGTGGCAAAACTGTAAGGCTCGTCCCTTTTAAAAGCGCTTTTTCAATCTGATTGTTAAAACCCTTCATTTCCAAAACGCTTTTAGAAAGGACTTCCTCCATCACTACAAGAGGTTAAACTATTAGTTGATCTGACCTCGTTCGCGAAGCCAACGTCCTACGCCTGTTATGAAGGTTTGAAACTAGTTAGACACTCCATGGTTGTATGAGTATAACTACCAACTACCACATGTCGGAGATGGGTGAACCTCGCTAATGACGATATTGGATAGTCTGGGAGCATTTTTCTCTCGACTGGATCCCTCAAGGCGAAATGAGGCAAGCTCATCCTCGTGTGTGCGTATGATGTCCCAAAATATAATTCAAAAAACGTCAAACTCGTGAGATGTAAAAGAGCCGAGACATGATAAACGTCAAACTCGTGCGATGTAAAAGAGCCGAGATAGGAAAAACATCAAACTCGTGCGACGTTAAAGAGCCGAAATAAGAAATGTCAAACTCGTGCGACGTTAAAGAGTCGAGACAGGAAAGACGTCAAACTCGTATGACGTAAAAGAGCTGAGGCAGATATCGTCTACCCCGTATGACGTGAAAGGTCGGGTGTATTCAGGGCACAATCACCCTGTTTCAATGGAAAGAAGTCAAACTCGTGCGACGTAAAAAAGCCAAGGACGATACCGTCTATCCTCATATGACGTGAAAGGTCAGGTGTATTCAAGGCACAACCACCCTGTTTAATGGAAAGACGTCAAACTCGTGCAATGTAAAAGAACCGAGAGAGGTACCGTCTATCCCTGTATGATGTGAAAGGTCAGGTGTATCCAGGGCACAACCACCCTATTTCAATGGAAAGACGTCAATCTCGTGTGACGTTAAAAAGAAGAGATAGGAAAGACGTCAAACTCGTGCGACGTAAAAGATCCGAGGCAGATATCGTTTACCCACGTATGATGTGAAAGGTCGGGTGTATTCAGGGCACAACCACCTTGTTTCAATGGAAAGACGTCAAACTCGTGCTACGTAAAAGAGCCGAGGCAGTTACCATCTATCCCCGTATGACGTGAAAGGTCGGGTGTATTCAGAGCACAACTACCCTATTTAATGCAAAGACGTCAAACTAGTGTGACGTAATAGAGCCAATATAGGTATCGTCATCACCATATGATGTAAAAGGTCGAGTGTATCCAGGGCACAACCACCCTGTTTCAATAGAAAAAAGTCAAACTCGTGCGACGTAAAATAGCCAAGGAAGGTACTGTCTATCCCCGTATGATGTGAAAGGTCGGGTGTATCCAGGGCACAACCACCCAGTTCGATGGAAAAACAACAAACTCGTGCGACATAAAAGAGCTGAGGCCGGTACCGTCTAGCCCCATATGATATAAAAAGGTCGAGTGTATCCAGGGCACAACCACCATGTTCAATGGATTACGTCTACCCCCGTATTGATGTAAAAGAGTCAGGTGTATGGTCCATAGCTACATGACGTTAAACTGCTTAGAGGGCTCTATGGTTGCAGGAGTTAAAACTGCTAACCAAACTTCTTTTTTGAAATATCTATTTCTTTCCAAAATTTTCACTATATGTCTTGTGTTTTTCAAAACTTTAATTTCTTTGTGAAAATCGTAACCTGTCCTTGCTCCGGGTTCTAATTCAAATCTCCCCCTACTTTCAAAAATTCTAAAAAAGTCTTGAAAAAATGAAGGAGCATGGACACCTGCATATGATGATTACAACACTGCCGCGATTGTCGTGTTGCTGCCTCGTCTCTCACTTTGGATTCGGTCAGACAAGTCTCTTCCTATAGAAAGCCTTTTCCTATAAACAACTTTAGGAAACCCTAAGGAGATCAAAGAAAATGCCAGGATTAAAAATTCAAACTACAAATACCCGTGAAGTTAAGTGGCATGGCTAGAATATCCAACTCAAGTTTCAAGCTTGTGTAACTCACTGACATCTCACATCGAAAGCCTTAGGAGAAAAAATTCCCTAGGTGGGTGTGCTCGGTGAGTGCAATGACTTGAAGGGATAGTTAGTGTGCCCCCTGACCATGTGACCTCATGACGAAATTTAAAATATCTGTTTTATCTTTGACATTCACCTCCCTTTCAAAGGACAGAGAACGCCAAAGTGTCTACTTCTTTGCTACTCACATATCCCTCGAAAGATAGGGAGCCCCGAAGAGGGGCAACTATAGACACCCCATTTTAAATCTGGCAAATTTTATAGCTTTCTGAACCCTTAAGACCACATTATCTTGGTAAACCCAATTTAATTACCCCAAAACTACCCAATTCCTATCACAATTTGAAGTAAAGCCCAAGAGATTTCCAACGGTCTAAAAATCACCTGAATCGAACCTATGGATAAAAAAATATAATAAATGATAATTTAGCCCCTGTGAGAGCCAACTATCACGCCGTGGGTTGGGCTGTAACGGGCCCTCGGGACTAGACACGAGCTAATGATGCAATCAACGCATCTGATGATGCAGTAAACACGTTTTCTTTAATTAGATAAGGTTAAAACTTCAAGATAAATCCAAAATACTTCAAAACATTTAGAAAAAATTACCAATTGAATCTTATAAATACCCCCTCTCTCTAACCCAAAAGGAGAGAGAAAAAGAGACCAAAAAACTTAGAAATTTCCGAAAATTAGGAAAACTACCAAAAAGACCAAAAATAGGAAAAACCCTTAGAAAATTCCTAAAAATTTAGGAAAAATCCCAAAAAATTAGAGAAAATTTCAGAATCCATATTCAACCTCTGGAGATCACAAAACCCATAGAGATCACAAAACACTTAAAAAACCAAGGAAATTCTCCTCCAAACCCCAGAGAGATCGACAACTTTAGAAAAATATCTAGTTTGAAAACCTAGAGAAGATAAAAACCCTAGCCTCCTGAAGTCCTTACCCCCAATACTGAGAAAACCTAGACCTATGGCACAAAAACCCTAACCCTTTAAATCAAAGATCTGCTAGTCAACATCCGAATCAGAGAGGCAAAGAGGATCGATTTTGATACGGGTGAGCCTTCGAAGGCTCGGGAATCCCTGGCCGTTCGGCCCTGTTTGGTATTATTTCTTCCTCTCTCTTTCCTCTTTTTTTACTATTTTTCTTCTTCTATTTATTTTTTATCTGTTAACTTGTCTTAAAAATCATATTTTAATACTCTGGATCATGCTAGCTTTGCCACAGATCTGAGAGTAGATCTGTTCATTTCCGAAAAAATCTGACCTCATATCTGAATTCGATCTGCCCCACTTTCTCTACCACTTTATTTACATATTTTTAATTAGTTTAGTATGTTAAAATTCGAGAGATCTTTATCGGAAGATCTGTCAGATTTTCATCGTAAACACTTTTATAATCATTTCAAGGCATTACTGCCCCACGAAATACAGAGTACAAAAAAAACATCCCAGTGGCATGGCTACTAAACACCTACTATGAAAAGCTTCTACAAGATCTTCTCTCCAAAACTCCAAGCTTCACACGTTCGGAACGTAAGCCACCGTCCGCCCTTCAAATCAAGGTTATCACTCCACAAGCATGGGAGAAAATTATGGAATGAGCTAACAGCCCTGTAAGAAGATCACCACCCTTGCATTTCAACTTCTATTAACAGTGATAACAGTTAACAGTGCTCACTAATTTACAGAGATATCAAGAAAGTTTCCTCTATTATGTTCTATAATGCTATCACAGTATAAGAATAAACACATATCAATAATCAGGAGCATGTAGTGCATAAATCATAAATCATTTCATTTTAAGAAGATAGAAAGACTAATAGTTCACAGTTTCACACAATAGAAGCTAGAAGGGTCTACTCTTGAAACAGAAGTTCCATCGATCAAGTCAAGAAAATCCTGTAGCATGGAACCTCTACACTCATTCAGGAGGGAGGACAATGACAATTGGGTGTCTCACTTCGTAATGCCCTCACACACACACACACGTTCCTAACGTGCTTTAAGGTTTTCGATAGGCTGTGGCTTGCAAGACACAGCCCTCTCCTTACACCAGTAGGTGAGAGTGTGTTACATTACCATTGGAGGACCCAATGCGTAGTGCCTCTGACAATTTGGGGGGCACGACCCTCTCTGTTATTTACAGTCATCTCTCGACTCTACTCCTATCATACGAGTCAAGCTACAGAAACATATTCCAAATATTCACTACCAATGGAGGACCCATTGTGTAGCGGTCATGACATGTATAACAGTATGAATATAACAGAATCATAGTATCCACTACCAACGGAGGACCCATTGTGTAGCGGTCATAACATGTATAACGGTATCAGTATAATAGAATCACAGTATCCACTACCAATGGATGACCCATTACGCAGTGGTTAGTATCAGTAGCAGTATAATAGAATCACAGTATCCACTACCAATGGAGGACCCATTGCGTAGTGGTCAGTATCAGTATCAGTATAACATAATCACAGTATCCACTACCAATGGAGGACCTATTTGCGTAGTGGTCAGTATTAGTATACATATAATAGAATCACAATATGACAGTAGCAGTATCACAATATAATGCAATATCACATTTTTAGTATCACAAGTCACATTTCCTGCTATTATAGGCAATGATGTGCACTCACAATTAGGGATGTAACTTTTGGTCCATTTGGAATTTGAAGACGGTTCCGAAACCAATTTTATACTAGATACACCCATATTTCAAATGGGGGTGGATTAAAGATAAATGGACCTTATTTGGCCTCTTAGAGGTTCAAGGAAATAGGGGTTTACTAATTGTACCCTGATGTCTACATAGAACAATGACATACCCTACTTCATATCACTATAATTCTCAAATCATGAAGTATTTTGAGAAAATTTTAATATAAAATTTTAGGCCAAGGCATATATCTTTCTAACAGGGCTAATTTGAAAGCATTTGGGCTCCATTTGGTTGTTCAAAGGTTTGTGCCAAACAAGGTGATAATTCTGAGTTTTTCAAAACTGTTCATAGTGACCTATTTTTATAAAATAAAGCATAACTTTCAATTTAAGACGAATTTCAAAATAATTTCTACATACGAATTTTAGCCCACTCAAATACCTTTTAAATGGCTATAGTTTGATAGGAAATGGACATTGTTTAGTTAATTAAAATCAGTGACAATAGTAGTGCCAGTGGAAAATCCAGGAAAAACAGTCAACAATGATACATACTTATATTTTGATATATAACTTCATGTTTATAAAGAATTTCAATATTGGGAAAACATGAACATTTTATTAGACTCACATATCTTTTCAATGGTGGTGGTTTGAGGCCAATCGGACATCGTTTGGCTATCCAAAAGCCCTTTATAAAAACATGTATAGTCCTAGAATTTCACAGTAATGTCACACATACCTCAAGAATATGTTCCATAACCTCAATTTCATGGTGAAGGCATGATAACAACTATTCTCTTACAATGTACACATATAAACATGCATTTCTTATAGAATTTATGAATCATACTTTCATTCTCAGTATCCACATTTATTATAAAGCAAAATCCCCAAATTTCAGTGAACAAGGCATAAGAAATCGCCACATCACATACACTTTCATTAATCATCTCATAAGCATAAAAATCCATGAATCCTTATGACTCTAATGCAATGATGATGAATCCACTTACCTAAATGCATTGGTATTTCAAAACTCCCTCCACAATATCCTCCTTTAAGCTTCTAACAAGTACTTTTCAATGGTGGACAATAGCTAACCAAAGGGTTCAAGGTTGGGAGGCTTTTAGAGAGAGAGAGAGAGAGAGAGAGAGAGATGGGTGATAAATGGGTAAGGAGAAGGGGGAGGTGAGGTGGCAGAAAGTCACCTCCAAGTGACATAAGGAGGGGGGTGAGGTGCCAACAAGCCACCTCCAAGTGGCATAAAGAAGGCAGCCATGTGTTTTAAGGGGAAAGGCAAAAAGAAGAGGAGAAAAAAAAAAGAAGTCCCTCATGGACTACCCTACTCCAACAATCCCGGCGTCTATTCTCACTCTATTCTAATACTTGCGGCAGTGCCTCGTACACATACAGCGTTACTTTTGGTTCACGCACTGCGTTACTTCTCTTCACGCGCGGCGTTACCTCTTCCTTCCTCATTTCACAGCTGGCGTTGCGCCTTGAATTCACAGACGGCGATGGGTCTTCTTACACAGCCGGCGCTGCGTCTTCTTACACGGCCGACGCTGGGCCTTGAATTCACAAACGGCGATGGGTCTCCTTACACAGCCGGCGCTGCGTCTTCTTACACGGCCGGTGCTGGGCCTTGAATTCACAGACAGCGCTAAGCTCTTATACACACGCGGCGACGCTCCAAATGGCGCTAGGCCTCGGTCTCACCCTCCATCGTCGTTCGCGTCATTGAACTGAGAGAAAATTGGGGTTCTTACAAGAAGGTCCCCTACCTTTTTTTTTATTAATATTTCCAAATAAAAAGGTTACAACTCATTTCTTTAAAACCCTGGAACATGGCACTAGTGACAAATCATGAAGTAACACAAGGGAAATAACGTATGGTGGATGAGAACGCCAAACAATGGCTTGTAAACGAGATGCTCCCTTTGCAAGAACAAAAATATGGGTAATGGACCAGACGTTGTCTACAATTCACTGCAACTGCATGTAAGAGGTCAATAGCGACCATGAATAGCATTAACGAGCAAGGTTGAATAACTTTCAATCTGAAAAGGAAAACACTTTAATAGAACAACTAGAGTTAGGCCTTCTTCAAGAGCAAAGAATTCTGCATAATTATTTGAAGCGACTCCAAAAGGTTTTGAAAATGCTGCAATAAAGGTACTGTCACTTTCTTTAATAACACCACCTCCACCTGCTTGACCTGGGTTATGCAGGGAAGCCCCATCAATATTCAGCTTGAAGTGATTAGGGCTAGGAAATGACCACGCCATTAGGATAGCCAATTGGTCCCTCTGTTGATGCCAATTGAACTGTAATTTTTCAATGACTGCTTTTTCTGAAACATGGAACATTCATGATTTAGTATCAGCTAACTCTCAACATGAGAGATGATCTGTTGAAGCAATTGTTCCCTCTTGATCAATCTTGATTGGAAAACTCTCGGATTGTGTTCTGCCCATAAAATCTAAATAGCTGTGAAGAATAGAGACATCCGAATATTAAAAAAACCATTTGTTTTGAATATGAATGATAACTAGCTTCTCAGCATAATAGGAATAGAAGAGCCATAAATAAATCGTTTCTCGTAATGTCATGCAGGAGAACTCCATATAGCTTCCAAAAAATCATAGAGGAACAATAGATGGCAGGGGTTGTCATCACTGTTTTTGCAAAAAGGACATATATGAGGGACCATGGCTATCCCACGTTGTAAGAGAGAGAGAGAGAGAGAGAGAGAGAGAGAGAGAGAGAGGGTAAACGATAGTGAATGGCCAACCAAGAGAACCATTTCGCTTATGGATGACATTTTGATGATTACCAGGTTCTGAAAATTAGCTGAGAGGTACCCTTATACCAAATAAACTCCCAAGCTTTTTTAGTCGAGAATAATCCACTTGCAGAATGAATCCAAATTAAAATATGGGAAAATATCTCTTTAGACCCTATTTTCAATTTTTATTTCTTCCTAAACCCAAAATTTCAAAACCTATCTTCTAACACCCTTAATAACTTATTTATTTTTATTCTAACTTTTAACCCAAACAAATTTAAAAAGATATCATTTTCTAACACTCTCTCTCCTCACGCGTTTCAATTTCTCTCCATGTTAATCTCCCCAAGCCCTCTCTCTCTCTTTCTTTCTCCATCCTCTCTTTCTCTCTCCCTTCTTCCCACCAACCTCTGCAACGAGCTCCGAAACCAAAACCGAAACTTTCACCGAAAAGTTCATTGGGACTTCATGGGTTTCGCTGCTTTCCGGCCCTTTTGCCGAAAAAGACTTTCTGGCACCGAAAAAATTTCTATCCTGGTAAAAGAGCATGCAGTTCTCAGAGTAAACCCTAGCTTCTGATACGCCATTACATCTGCTTAAAGCTTTGGTTTTTGCTTCACTGATACTGAGGGAGCAAACACTCTGCATGGGCAAAGCCATAAATTTTAGAGTTTGTTCCTTTGATGCAGAAGTCGCGACTTGAGGAATTTGTTGAGGATTCAAGGCAATCTAGGGTTTTTTGTAATGGAGGTGGGAGGGTTGTCCCATTACATTGAGATGAGGTTAGAGAGAGAGAGAGATGAGGCTTTGGTTGTGAGTGGCATTAAGAGTAGGAGGATTGGGAGGAGGTAGAGGGGGACATTTTGATGCAGCCATGCGCCTTCGTGACTGCGCCAAAGAAGGGTCGCAGAACCCAAGAGGGAAAGAAATGGCAATGACGTAATAAAGGGAAATTATTAGGGTTATTTACTAAGATTATTTTAATTATTCTTTTCTTTAAGGAGTGCGCATGAATAATTAGCAGGGCGACTTTAGAGTTTATATTGTGTTTATCTTATATCGTTTGGGTTAGTTTGAGGGATGTAATTAGGATACTGGTAAATTTAGAAGAGAGTTTATCTTTATCAACAATAACCAACTTGGGAGGTTTTTTTTGGATAAAATATGAGAGAAAAAATATGGTTATCTAGAAGTCCATGAATATGAGAGGGAGAAAATAGGGATAGGTGTAGAGAGAAGCTTTTTATTAGTTATCTTATTTTAGTCTATTGAAAAGGACATCTCCTTTCATTGTAAATTAGTCAATGAATTGAATAAAAATTGGTCTATTGAAAGAGATTGTTTTGGGAGTGCATTCCCTTGCAGATCTTTGAGAGAGGGTATTTTTCTCTTAACCTTTCTTCTTTTTATTCTCAATTTTCTGGCTTTATTCTCACCCTGCATCAATTGGTATCAGAGCGGGTTCGGCTACACAAGAGACACCCCTCGATGGATTAAAGGTATTGATTGGATTAGTTCAAGCCCTAGTAGAGAGAGTAGACCAATTCATGCCTATAACTGCGAAAGTTGATGAGCTTGCACAAAGTTCGCTCAGCTTCAGGAGGAAGGAATCCGGAGACTGGGGTTGGAACTCAAGGCAACAGAGATGAAAAAGGTATGCATCTTGTTCCTAACCAACCTGGGGTGGCCCCCGACTAATAACGAATTCAATGAACAAAGTCTTCTATTGTTGGAAAGAGAAAGAGAACTTGGAATAACAATTGATATTTCAGAGTTCCATGTTCGATTGCATGTAGATGATTTTCTTGATTGGCTAAGTAAAGTAGAGAAAGTGTTTGAGCACAAAGATATTGCAGATCACAAAAAAGTAAAATTAGTAGCCACAAAATTTTCTGACCATGCATTGGTTTGGTGGGATGATTTGCAATAGGAACGTCTTCCATCAGGCAAGGAAAAGACTAATTCGTGGGAAAAGATGAAGACGAAGATGCGTCGAAAATTTTTACTAATAAATTATACCCGAACTTTGTACCAAAGGTGTCAAAACCTCAAGCAAGGTGAAAAGTCAGTAAGTGACTGTACTGAAGAGTTCTATATTTTGACATCTAGGGTAAATTTACAAGAGTGTGAAGATAAAAAATAAGTCGTTACTTGAATGGGCTAAATCAAGGCATTCATAATGAATTAGCCTTCAAAGTTGTCTATAAGATGTTTGATGCCTATACTTTAGCCCTCAAAGTAGAGGAAATAGTCAATCTGGGTCTTGGGAGAAATAACTCAGTGACAAGAGGCTCTACTTCAATATAGGGGCAGCAAGCTTTAACCTTTCGAAGACCACCTATAAGGCGTGGAAACCAAACCTCTCAGAATTTCCCAACTAAGCCAAACCCTAATATAGGGAGAGGTGGTGTTGGGAGCAGCTGAAACACTTCGTGATAATACACAAATAGTGTGTTTCAAGTGTCAACAGCCTAGATATATGGCATTCAATTGCCCCTCACGTCAACCCTTTATCAAAATTAATTTAGCTAAAGAAAATTATGAAGAAGAAGTTGATGAAGGATACACCTATGAAGGCCAAGGTGATATTGGGACAAGCCAGTCTTATGAAGGGACTGAGCCTTTCAAAGGTGGAGTTAAGGATTTGTATGGAGATGAAGAGGGTGAAGTTGAGGATTTGTATGGAGATGAAGAGGGTGAAGTCTTAGTTGTCCAGCGAACTATGTTATCAACCCCAACACCTAACGAGGATGAGAAGTGGCTGCGACATAATATTTTTAAAACAATTTGCACATCAAGAGGAAAGTTATGCAGAATACTAATTGATGGTGGGAGCAGTGAAAACATTGTGTCTAAAGATATGGTGGCTAAACTTCAATTGAAGGAACATAAGCACCCACGCCTATATCACATCAAATGGTTCAAGAAAGGATGTGAGGTATCAGTTCTTACTTGTTGTTTAATCTATTTTTCCATTGGTGCTAATTATAAGATAAAGTGTGGTGTGATGTAGCACCTACGGATGCATGCCACATATTACTTGGTAGACCATGGCTTTATGATCATGATATGGTGCATAAAACTAGGCCAAACAGTTATTCTTTTGTTAATGATGGTATTAATATAATACTCCACCTTATGAAGGGACTTCCTACACCCAAATCCACTAAAGAGGAGGGTTCAAAGTTGCTTAAATTCAAAAATTAAAAGGGGACAGTAAGTATATGGATGTGATTTATGTATTGGTTGGAAAAGAAAATTCTGCACCGACTGCAATTCTTAGGTCTCTTGAACCTCTACTTGATAAGATAAAGATTTGATGCTTGTAGAATTACCTGATGATCTTCCTCCAATGAGAAATATTCAGCACCACATTGACTTGGTGCTCGGATCTAGCCTACCAAATTTGGCCCATTATCGAATGAGCCCCATAGAACATGAGGAGTTGCACAGATAAGTTGTTGCTTTGCTTAAGAATGGATTGCTTCGAGAAAGCATGTCACCATGTGCCGTCCCCATATTACTGACTCCAAAAAAAGATGGGTCATGGAGGATGTACGTGGACAGTCGGGTAATCAACAAAATCACAATTAAGTACCGATTTCTCATATCTAGGCTCGATGATATGTTAGATATGCTTCATGGAGCCAAGGTTTTCTCAAAGACTGATTTAAGGTATGGGTACCATCAAATTCGGATTTGTCTTAGAGATGAATGAAAAACCGCATTCAAAAGTCGAGATGGACTATATGAGTGGCTTATGATGCCATTCGGCCTTTCTAATGCACCAAGTACATTCATGCACCTAATAACTAAGGTATTTCGTGCTTTTATTGACAAATTTGTTGTGGTTTATTTTGATGATATCTTGGTTTCTAGCGCTAACTCACATGATCATCTTAACCACTTGAAATAAGTTTTAGATGTGCTAAGGAAGGAATCATTTATTGTGAATTTGAAAAAATGCTCATTTATGACAAACAATGCCGTCTTTCTGGGGTATGTTGTTTCATCTGAGGGAATTAAGGTGAATCAAGAAAAAGTGAAAGCCATAGATGAGTGGCCCGTGCCAAAGTCACTCACTGAGGTGCGTTCTTTTCATGGCGACCTTTTATCGTTGATTTATCAGAAATTTCAGCACTCTAATAACACCATTGACTGATTGTATAAGGGCTGAAAAGTTTTCATGGAGTCCCACTGCTGAAAAGAGCTTCACTCTAATTAAACAAAAGGTGATGCAAGCATCAGTACTTGCCTTACCAGATTTTTCTAAGGTGTTTGAAGTTGAAATTGATCATCAAATGTTGGCATAGGGGCAGTTCTAAGTCAAGAGGGACAACCATTGGCATTCTTTAGTGAGAAATTGAATGATGCACGTAAGAAGTATTTGGTTTAAGACATCGAGTTTTATGCAGTGGTGCAAGCCTTATGCTACTAGGGGCACTACCTGATTCATAGAGAGTTTGTTCTATACTCAGAGAGAAAGAAACGGCAATGACATAATAAGGGAAAATTATTAAGGTTATTTATTATGATTATTTTAATTATTCTTTTGTTTAGGAAGTGCGCAGGGATAATTAGTAGGGAGACTTTAGAGTTTATATTGTGTTTATCTTGTATCAATTGGGTTAGTTTGAGTGATATAATTAGGATAAGGGTAAATTTAGAAGAGAGTTTATCTTTATCAACAATAACCAACTTGTGAGGTTTTTTTTGGGTAAAACATGATAGGGAAAACGTGGCTATCTAGAAGCCCATGAATATGAGAGAGAGAAAATAGAGATAGGTGTAGAGAGAAGTTTTTTATTAATTATCTTATTTTAGTCTATTTAAAGGGACATCTCCTTTCATTGTAAATCAGTCTATGAATTGAATAAAAATTGGTCTCTTGAAAGAGATTTGTTTTGGGGGTGGATTCTCTTGCAGACCTTTGAAAGAGGGTATTTTTCTCTTAACCTTCCTTCTTTTTATTGTTAATTTTATGGTTTTATTCTCTTCCTGCATCAGATTTGAAGACATTTGGAAGCAGGATGGAATTGCAATAAAGAGAGAGAGAGAAGGAAAGATGAAAGAGGCCCTATATTCACTTTTGCGAGAGAGAATTAGAAAGGGAGTGGTTTTTTTTGTTGTGTAGTGCCGTTAGCTATGTTTGTTTTGAGGGCCGGAGGCATATAATTGTTGTTGAGAGAGAGAGAGAGTTGGGTTTGTCTGAGGATTGGATCCGGTATTGTTGGAGGGGGGTAGAGAGAGAGATGACATTGTTGTAGAAAGACGTGAGGGGGATATGGCATTATTGAGGAGAGAGAGAGAGTTGAGGGGGAGAGATTTAAAACTTGGTTTTCGATTGGAACAAGGGGGAATTCCAGCTCAAATAAGGTGGATTACTCCATGTCCACTTCTAGCCTTTCTCTCTCAAAGACTGAACACCACTCTCCCTCTCCCTCTCTAAAACGGTAACGTCCATCTCCATTTCTACTCTCTCGCAAAGAATGAAAACGACCTCTCTCTCTCTATACTCTCTCTCAAAGAACGAAAATGGAAAAGAGATAGATAAAGAGTTGGGGAAGATAGAGAGAGAGGGATTTGGGAGGTTGATAGGGGGAGAGAGAAAGGGAATCATGTCAAGAAAGAGATAGAGGTTTAGAAACAATGTCTTTTTTAACTTTGTTTGGGCCAAACAAATTAGTAAGAAATGAATAAAATATGTTTAGGGGGTTAGGACATATAATAGAATGAATTTCTATGCAGTAAGATAGGTTTTGCAACCTGAGGTCAATGGAGAAATGAAAGTTGAAAATAAGGTCTATAGAGATATTTTCCCTTAAAGAATCCCTATGTGGTTGTAATGGGATAATAAATCTCTCAACCTCTTGCCATATTTGAATCAAAGAACCTAATGTAGGCGAGAGTAAAACCCAGGACTGAGGAGCACCACCAATATAATCAGAGACCTTTGGCATAGCAACCTCAAGGTCTTGATGAACAGTCATTCGATAAGAATCCCATATTGACTTCTCTGATAACCATGGGTCTGCCAAAAAATCCACAAGCCGACCATCTCCAATAACCCATCAAACATTATTCAAATGAGATAATCTAAGCCAAATACCCTTCCAAGCATAAGATGAATATCTTTTATATTTGGTCTCCCATATGGAAGAATCTTGAAGTAGCAATACTTAAAGAATCGAGCAAATAGAGAAAAAGGATTAGCCAAAATTCTTCAGGCCATTTTCATCATTCCTATAATAGTGAAATCCACTATGCCACGGACTCTTAATCCCCCCTTGGCCTGAGGTAAGCAAATTGTTTTGCATTTAAGGAGATGCACGCTCTTTTTCTCATCCTTGCCTGCCCATAGGAAGTTCCTCTGCAACCTTTCATCATATTACATGTTTGTTTTGGTAGAATGAATACAAAAACCCAAAAATAGATGAAGCATAGAGAAGTAATTTTAGCAACTATCTTTGATAGGAAGGTCCTCTGCAACCTTTCAATCATATTACACTAAAGATGCCTTGTATAGGATAAAATTAAAGCTTGCCAAGAACCTATCCTTCCAACGACTTTGCCAACCAAGCTATGACAGTGGCTATACTTCAACTGGCCATGAAATAAAGGCAACCCCAGATAACGCACTGGGAGGGATCCTCACCAAAATCAAGCTCTCTCAAAATCAATGATCTATTATCCTGCGGAACCCCCAAAATAGAAGGCTCTGCTTTTTGCAATATTAAGTTCCTGACCTGTAGTTGCCTCAAAAGTAGAGAGAACAGATTTAACAGTACTGATAGTAGAAACAGAAGCATCACAGAAAATTAAAGCATCATCAGCATAAACACAAGTGTGAAACTCCATAATCACAGCTCGAGGGGAAAGCTCTAGGAATTATACCATGCTTTGTAGCATAATCCAACAGCCTACTAAAAAAATCCATCACCAGCAAAAAAGAAAAAGAAAATAAGGGATCCTCATGTCTAAGACCTCTTTTCCCTCTAAAATAACCCTTAGGAGATCTATTGCACATCATAGAGAAAGAATGAGAAGATATGCATAGATGAACCCAAGAGATAAAAATACCTAGAAATCTCAATGCATTCATGCGTGCAATAACAAATGACCAAAATACTCTATCATAAACACTCATACGTGCAATATTCTATTACTGTTGGCTTGAGTTTCCGTCCCTTCGATCTTTTTTAGTAAAGGTATGGTTTGTACAAGGTTGCAACCTTAAACAATCAAATTAAGGTGCACCTACAAATTTTATCATAAAAGATAATTTTAGTGTAAAAATTCTTAATCTGGCTTGAAAATCTATTTTCATATCTAATTATAAAGTCTTAAACTCCAAAAATAGTTCAAATAAAGTAGATCTATAAACACTTAAAAATCTTGAAAATGAACGGTCTAATAATGTGTCGCAAGATACAGTAGTTTTAGGACTCAAAATCTTCTTTTTGTTTTTCATATTCATAAATCTTGATGTTGAGATAATCAATTACAGGGGTGTCCAACATCAAAACAACATTTTCTAATGGATCTTTGAGGTGCACTTTAATTCTAAATTTTAAGGTTGCAGCCTTATATACAATTTTTCCTTTTGGTAAAGCCCAATCTAAATTTAAGAGTATTTTTTAAGGCCCTTAAATTTTGGGGACATAACATCTTCAACCTAGGGAGAAACCTCAAAAGAAAAATTCAAACCCATTCTTTATGAATTTGGAACAAATGACATTATAAAAATTAAATAGATATTAACCAATTTTCAGACGGTCAAATCTAACCGTTGAAGATCTCAAAATCCACTCCATATCAAGTTCTTTGGTGCTTGCCAACCCCTCACATACGAAAATATCTTCTCGAATATCTCTTATGCACGACGGAGTAACTGTACAGGTGGTCCCTTGCGTGCATGGGGGACACACTATTTATCCTTTTGGAAAAAGTTTAGGGCACGGTTTCCATGCGGTGAGCGTATTATAGAAATACAGGCTCAGCAATAAATATAAAATTTAAATATAATTTGATTCTAATTTTTAGAGAATGTATAATCTTTAGCATGAAGATCATGAATATGAAAAAAAATAAAAAATTTGAAAACTAGAAATAATAATTATATTAAGAAAACATTAGGATCGCTAGTTACATTTGTTTTTAGATAGACCACCTATTTGTATTCATCTTTAAAATGGATGCTTTATACCTTTGGACCACATATTGTAGACATGCGGTCCAGCCCACATCAAACAATTTTCCAAAAGTTTCTATAAGGTGCACATCAAAAAATCAGTATAAAAGGTTGTTTAGATATTGGGAAGTCTTCTAATTGATCATCTTGACATCGAGACGCATGAATATGTAAAAAAATAAAGATTTTAAGTCTAAAAAATAATCCATCTTGCAACATATTATCTAAACAGTCCATTTTCATGATTTTCATGTTTTTATAGATCTACTTGATTTGAACCATTATTTGAGTTTAAAAATTCATAATTAGAGATCAAAATGAATTATAAGGCCACCTTAAGAGAATTTTTTATGCTAAATTTACATCTTATAATAAATGAAAAAATTTATATAAGGTTGAGGCCCTAAATAATCAAATACAGATGCACCTAAAAAATTCACTAGAAAAAGTTGTTTCGAAGCTATAAAACCCTCAAATCCAATAATCTTGACCTGGAGATATATAGACCTTAAAAAAATAAACTTCAAATTTGAGAAATAATACATCATGTAATGCTTTATCTAGACAGTCAATTTTCAATATTTTCAAGCGTTCGGATCTGTTTAATCTTCATTAATTTTGAAGTTCAAAATATGTTTTCGGGCCGTCACAAAAATTTTCTTTAAACGATAATTTTCGACACTATTTGAATGTGCGCCTAACTTTGATATAGAGATGGATATAGAGAGACGAAACCCTACATAAATCCATGGAACTTCTCGTGAACTTCTGTAATGAAGACACGGGAAAGAGCTTCACAGTCCATCTCCACAAAGCTCTCACCGATCACGGTATCTCCACCTTCTTCTCACCCACATCACAGCAACAGCAGCAACCGAATGATACACAGAGAGCCATTGAAAAATGCGAGGTGTTTGTCGCCGTTGTTTCCCCCATTTATGCTTCTTCTTTCTTCTGCCTTGACCAGCTCTCTTATTTACTGACTTTGCCAAGGACGCCGGTCATCCTTCCTGTGTTTTATAATGTGGAGCCATCGCATGTTTGCTGGCAAAAGGGGCCTTCGAGGGAGCTTTTTTGGATCACAGAACTAAGAATGGGTTTGATGAGGAGACAGTGCAGAGGTGGAGAAATGCTTTGAAACAAGTTGGCGGTCTTTCTGGTTGGGAAGTGAAGAATTACAGGTATCACCAATTCTGTAAGATTTCTTGAAACAAAAAGAAAAAGAAAAATCTCTCTCTCTGAGGAAATGCATAGAAAATAACTTTCAAAAAAGAAAAAGGGGAATTGATGGGACAACGCCCATTTATATTTTTATGTTATGATTATTTTCATAGATATATGAAATGTGGCCTGATGTCCTCCTTAGACTTCATGAGCATTATATCCATATTACTAGCCGGGCGATATTGTTTGGGACGATGGTTATCAAAATCACTGTTGAATTACTTAAATTTTGCTATTTACTTATAAAAAGAAGCTGTTCAAATTTCTCTTTTTTTAATTGCCTAATGAAGAAGGATGTTATATAGGTCTGAAGCAAATTTGGTGAATGAACTTGTTGAGCATGGTTTTGCTAAGTTGGACTACAAAACACCATTGCATGTTGCTAAATTCCCTATTGGGCTCGGTTCTCGGGTTGATGATGTGATGGGACTCTTTAAATGTTAATGCGAATGATGTTCTGATTTTTGGGATCTATGGCATGGGTGGCATTGGCAAGACCACCCTTTCCAAGGCAGTATTCAACCAAATATATTCGGGTTTTGATGCGAGTTGTTTTCTTTCAGATGTTAGGGAAGCATCTCGAACATACGGTGGATTTGTCACCTTAGAAAAGCAACTTCTTAAGGATCTTTTCAACGAGGGAGATCACCCTATAAATGATGTTGATAGAGGTATCAATGTTTTGAGGAATATAATTGGGTCTAAGAAAGTTCTTGTGGTAATTGATGATGTAGATCACCACAGTCAGCTTGAAATATTGGCTGCTGAACGTGATTGATATCGTGAGGGAAGTCGGATCATCATCACCACCAGGGATGAGAATGTGTTGAACGTGGATAATAGAGTGCGTAAGGGTCATATCTACAATAGACGGGTTGGATGACACACAATCTCTTGAATTGTTTAGTTGGTGCGCATTTGGGAGGGATCAACCCATGCAAGAACATGCAAAGTTCTCGAAGGATATGGTGTCCACTGCTGGTGGGCTTCCACTGGCGCTTGAAGTGTTGGGAAGTCACTTATGGGATAAGACGACCATTGACGAGTGGGAAGATGCAGTAAAAAAGTTGAAAAGAATTCCTGAAGATGACATCACGCTAAAGCTTAGGATAAGTTATGATAATTTGAATGAAGAAGAGAAACATATATTTCTTGACATTGCATGCTTCTTTATTGGAGAAACAAAAGATTATACAATCGATATATGGAAAGGTTGTGGTTTCCCTGCTTCAATTTCCATAAAAAAACTATTGCAGAGGTCACTTATGAAGATTGATGTTAAGGATAGGTTGCAGATGCATGATCAACTTCGTGATATGGGGAGATGGATTGTTGAACTAGAAAATCTGTGTGATCCTGGAAGGCATAGGAGGTTGTGGTCTGAAGAACATGTTATTAATGTATTCAAGTATCTCAAGGTGAGAAATTACTAAACTAGCTCGTTTTTCTCTTGTTGGAGAAAACTTTTAATGAATTGTTTTACTAGTATCGATTTAACTCTGTTTCATCAAAACTCTATTTTTTTAACATCATGTTACTTGGCTGACATTTACTTTTACTGTCGATTAGGGAATTTATAAGGTTCGAGGCCTAATGCTCGTGGGGAATGAAAGGGAGGTCAGTTGGGAAACCGAAGCATTTAAACCAATGACCAATTTGAAGCTACTCAGCATTAATCGAGCATCTCTTGTTGGAAACTTCAGATACCTTTCATCAGAACTGGTGTGGCTACAATGGCCTCGATGTCCTTTACCATACCTCCCAAATGATTTTAGCCATGAAGAGCTAGCTGTCCTTGACTTGTCATATAGTGAGGCTGTCCTTCACTTATCAAACAACAACATCAAGCAGGTGTGGAACTTATATTTAACATCGTTTTGTATCATTTCCTCTTTTTTCCCCCTTTGTTTCCTTTATTGCATATTTGAAATCTATCATGGCTATTATCTTACCGGTGAACCAATTTTTTTGGATAGCTCTTCCCAAAGTTTAAGGTTCTTGATCTCAGCTATTGCCACAACCTAGAGAGAATTTCCGACTGTTCTCTGTACCCAAACTTGGAGAAGTTAAATCTTGTTGGATGCTGCAAGTTGGTTGAGATTCCTGACTTCATAGGCCTTCTAAAGAATTTATTTAATCTGAATCTTGGAGGATTCGACAACCTCAAGGAACTGCCAAATTCGCTTGGCTCACTAGTGAACCTTAAGGGGTTGAATGTGAGTGGCTGCAAAGGTACTCAATAGATTCCCATCATCAATGGGAAAGATAAGGTCCCTGAGTTATCTATGATGAATAATACTGCTATAACAACATTGCCTGATGATTTTGAACTTCTTCATGGCTTGAAAAAGTTGAATATGTGGGAGTGTAGACAGTTGAAAGAGTTCCCAAAAAGCTTTGGAAGTCTTACAAGTTTTCCGACACTCAATATAAGCTTCAGCACGAGTTTGGCAAGGCTTCTGCCCCCTTTCTCAGGTCTTTGCTCCTTGGAGGAATTGAATGCTAAGTATTGTGACCTGCAGGGGATGATTCCTGATGACTTTGAAAAGTTCTCCTCATTGAAAAAGTTTAATATCAGCCACAACAATATCCAAGGCCTGCCCAGTGGCATGAAAGGCCTCTCTCAACTAGAAACACTATCTATCCGATATTGTGAGTAGCTGGTAACTATTCTTAAGCTCCCCCCAAGTTTGAAACATCTGGATGCCTTCGGATGCAAATGATTGCAAACCATGGCCATGTTATCTCACCTTTCTGAACTACGAGAGCTGCGTTTACATGATTGTAAGCAGTTGGTAGCTATCCTTGAGCTCCCCACTAGTTTGAAACATTTGGATGCTTTCGAATGCAAAAGGTTGAAACCATTGCCATGTTATCTCACCTTACATGATTGTGAGCAGTTGGTAGTTATCCCTGAGCTCCCTAGCAGTTTGAAATATTTGGATGTTTCTGGATGCAAACAGTTGCAAACCATCGCCACGCTCTCTCATATTTCTGAACTACGAGAGCTGCATTTATGTGCGTGTGAGCAGCTGGTAGCTATCCCTGAGCTCCCCACAAGTTTAGAATATCGTAATGATTCCAAATGCGACTGTTTGAAAACTATACCCAAGCTATCTCACTTTTCTAAACTAAGAGAGCTGTGTTTATATACTTGTGGGCAGCTGGTAGCTCTCCCTAAGCCCCCCACCAGTTTAAGATCTCTTGTTGCTTTTTACTATGATTCATTGTAAACCATGGCCACATTATCTCACATTTCTGAACTACGAGAGCTGCATTTATGTGAATGTAAGCAGCTAGAAGCTCTCCTTGAGCTCCCCACTAGTTTAGAATCTCTTATTTCTTCCAAATGCACAAGTTTGGAAACAATGCCCAAGAAACAATGCCCAAGCTATCTGATTGTTCTCAACTAAAAGACCCGAGCACTATTCGGGTCCGGATGCGGGTGTAATCAGGTTTGGTAATATTTTTTGGGTCCTAATATATTAAATATAATTAAATATATAAACATTTTAATTTTTAGGTCCCACACTATATTTTTTGGTCAAGTAGGGTCCTGTGAATTCGGGTCCATCCCAGCCCGTTGCCACCCCTAGGCTGCAACTCTAAGGCAGGGTCCCTGGCCTATTCTGCAATCTTCACTTTTTTTTCACGTGTGCTCTGTCATCTTCATATCCCCATGAAGATGGCATTACCCCAAGAATGTCCTCCATATGAACACACAACATGCATGCCATCCATGAACCGCTTGGCCTTAGCTAGCGTCCCAGCCCCACCATCCATATCAACCATGCACGCATTTTGCTCCACACATGGCAACATGCAATGCTCATGGACTGTCAATTTTAAGATGCTTGGGCCATCATCTACCATCAGCAATTGGACATGCCACACGTATGTAGCATAATTCATGGCATCCCATAGATGCAAGGCTTCTCTACCATTACCATGTTGAGCATACCCATGCATCATGGGATTCCATGAGATCAAATCATGACCCTCCATTCACTCAAACACTCCACAAACTAGCATACATGCATGATCCCATTGTTTATGCCATATCCATCGATGCATCTTCCTTGACTAAGGAAAGTAAGCATGTACATGCTAGAACTGTAAAAAGGGTTCAGTTTCTCACCATCCATTTGCATCACTCTGAACAACTCCAATGTCTTTTTATTGGAAACCAAGTGAGGGAAGCCCTCTATCATCATTGTCCATGACACAATGCTCCTTTCTTGCATCGCCTCACAAAACCATCTTGGCATCTGTTATATCTCCACCTTTTATCAAGGCATCAATAAGAGCATTTTGTACCATTGAATCCAAGCCAAACCCATGTTTGACCACTTGGACATAGACTACTTTCAAAGTTTCTATGAAACCTAAAGAACTATACGCATTCAAGAGAGCCATAAAGACTTCTGATACAGTATAATAACCTCTCTAGGATCCCCTCTCTCAACTAACCCACCCATCACTGAATTATATGAAATTGTATATTTCTTGCGCATTTAGTTAAAAATCCAGGGACTTCTACACTCCCATATTTAAAATACATGTCAATAAAAGAGTGCAAGCACAAGTAATCACAAATGAGTATCCAAATTTCACAATCAAGACATGAAGGACCTTCCAAATTTCAGTAGTTTGAGCCCAGTGCAAGCTTTAAGAACAGCCCCACATGGCAGTCCATAACCAATCACCACTCTCTCTCTCTAAAGAACTCTAGAAAAGATCCATAAAGGCCAATGTGAGAATACCAAACAATCAACGCATTGCACAAGGCCATGTCAAGGTCCCAATTAAAAATAACGTCGAAGGACTTTCTTGCACTGGATATGTTGTCAAATTTACCATTCATACTGACAAGAGCAGTCCCCAAAAGCCATTAGAGTCCAACCCAACCTTAATCAGAACCAGTTTGCCTGGTCTTCCAAGCTCATATTGCCCGTACACAGAAAAATAATGTTGGACTCAAACTAGCCTTAGCCCAATCCTTAGAGCCTCCAAAAAGAGTAGCAGAGCTTTATCTCCACGACCCAAGTTCACAAAACCTACAAGCATGGCATTAAATATTATAAACACAATATCACAAAATTTCATAAAAAACTTAATTTGCAATTCCCAATTTTGGAGTAGAAATCTGCCATGTTTGTTTGGACAAATGGGTCTAAACTAGAAGCAGAGATGATCACCTGTGTGTGAATTTGCTTTCCTTGATTTGGAGCTTTGAGGCTTGAACAAGCCATGAAATGGCTAGAGAAGCCAGATTCATATGGTGAGAAACCACGAATTTGCATCTGGGTCAGAAGAATTAACCAGTTTGGGGCTGGTTAGAGTGAGAATAAGCAGAAATGATAGTGGAAAATAAGATCAAGTTTGACTCATGAATTTCAAACAAGTGTGTGGCACCGTCAAGAGGACCAGATTTCACATAAGCACTGAGAAGATGGTTTATATAAGAGGTTTCTAAGAGGAAATTTTATCAGAAGGTTATGGATGGCTTTTATAGCTGGTAGAGACCTTCAATTCATTCTACAACAAGGTAAGATGTTGATTTCTGATCAAATAGAATAAATAAGTAAATAGAAGCAGATGATCATTTCTACCTGAGATTTGCTTTCACCAAAATTGCTCTTGAATTGTCTATCACATTACTCGAACCAAACAAGGAAATAACCAAAAGTACCATGAAAAGTGAACCTAAAAATCCTCCTGCACATGTGGCAAATTCATCACATTTTGACATGCACAAAAGAATGGCAGCATGCTTACAAATAGAAATCAGATATCTATAAAGGAAAAAGTTTATATAAGGTTGCAACCTTAATATGTAGAATTACGGATGCACCTCAAAAATCCATGGGAGAAGGTTATTTTGATGTTGAAAAAACCTTTAATTGATCGTCTCGACATCAAGATGTATAAATATGAAAGAAAAAAAAGATTTTGAGTCCAAGAAATAATGCATCTTGCAATACATTATCTAGACCGTCCATTTTCAACATTTTCATATGTTTATAGATCTACTTGATTTTTGAAGTTTAAAATTCTATAATTAGATATGAAAATAGATTTTGAGATAATCCTAAGAATTTTTTCACCAAAACTACATGTTATGATAAATTTTGGAGGTGCACCTTAATTGGATTGTTTACGGTTGCAACCTTTTATAGAAACCACACCCATCTATAAATTCTTAGTATACTGGGTCATGCCACGACCTCTAACACATGGCATCCCCAGAAAAAAAAACAAAGAAATACAATCACAAACACACACAAAGTCCTGTAGTATAAATCAAGCTGTGCTGATCAATTTTCAATATAAAAAAATTTAGCAAGTCTTCGTTCATAGGAGGCCTTAGGAATTGAAAAAATGAAAGAAATGAGGCAAAAACAGGCAATTTTCATTTGAAATCTTCGAGTAAAATACCATTTAATAGAAAGGCAGCTGATGTTTGTAAGCCATTTTTTAATATGTTTGTCATGCAAAAAGGAAGTATATTTTAGGATTCCAAACCTGAAAATTGTCGGTAACTTATGAAGCTGTAAATT
Source organism: Amborella trichopoda (assembly GCF_054954075.1). Lineage (NCBI taxonomy): Eukaryota > Viridiplantae > Streptophyta > Magnoliopsida > Amborellales > Amborellaceae > Amborella > Amborella trichopoda. The sequence continues at coordinate 10,242,445 of NC_142345.1, read as the reverse complement.
GTCAAGTCACTTGACAATGAGATGAAGAAGTCAGCCAGTCTTTCTTGAATGGAATCCTTGGTATCTTCTGATTTGTAGACCAGATGGATCTCTCCATTTTATGAGTTACGAGTTCAATTTGATCCCCATCTTTCAACCAGTTCATTTCAACATCATAACCACCCCAAAAACGGTAAGAAGATCTTTGATTTTGGTGGGCCCATGGTTTTAATGCCAATGAAAGAGCTCGCTTTTCCCCATTTCCACTTGATTAATAACTCAAGAAATTAATCAGTGTCATTAGTAGAATAAGCAAAGCACACTAGCAGTTTCCTTACATGGAGGCCCACTTCTAAAAGTTTCAGCACTGTGCACGAACACATGAACCAATCTGGAAACTTACTTCCTGGAATACTTCACCTTTTTAGACTAGTAGACGTTTCCTACAAAAATGTATATAATATATATCAAAATACATAAAAATAAATAAACAAATAAAATTAAAAAAAATAGTAGACAAAGAAAGGTAACTCAATAACTAAACAGTAGTTTTCTTGTGCAGTAACCTACCTTTGCTAGACTTTGACCCCTCAAAATGTGCAGGCTGCCCCCCCTCAATTGCAATATTCTCAAAGATTTCAATCCACTAAGGCCCTGTATCTCATTCAGTCTCCTACAGTTTCTGAGAACCAATACTTGAAATTGAGAAAGGTGAGAGAGGTTGTGCATAATTTGCAACAATAGCATGCAAAGCTTCTGCCCAAGTGCTGGGGAGATCCTGGACAGCAAATAGCTTCTCACAATAACTCGCAAACAAGCATTGTACTTTAGAAAGGTGAGATAGCTTGGACATAGTTTTCAAACTTTTGCATCCGGAAGCATTAAAAGATTTTAAACTGGTGGGAAGCTCAGGAATTGCTACCAGATCTTAAACTGGTGGGAAGCTCAAGAATTGCTACCAGTTGCTCACAATCATATAGATGCAACTCTCCTAGTTCAGAAAGGAGCTTGCGCATAGTTTCCAAACTTTTGTATCTGTAAGCATTGAGAGATCTTAAATAGCTGGGGAGCTCAAAAATAGCTACCAACTGCACACAGTTATATAGATGCAGCTCTCCTAGTTCAGAAATGTGAGATCGTGGTCACTGTTTGCAAACTTTTGCATCCATAAGCATCAATATTTTGAACGTCTAGGGAGCCTAGTGGGACGTTTGAGCTTAAGGATGGCTACCAACTGTTCACAATTAGCTAAAAGCAGCTTACGTAGTTTATAATAGTGAAATAGGTCGGGCATTGTGTTCAAACTTTTACATCCAGAAGTATTAAGAGGTCTTGTGCTGATGGGGAGTTCAGGGATAGCTACTAGCTGCTCACAATTATCTAGAAGCAGCTTACGTAGTTCAAAAAATGTGAAATAGTTTGGGCATAGTTTTCAAATTTTTACATCTAGAAGCATCAAGAGATCTTAAGCCGATGGGGAGCTCCGGGATAGCTACCAGCTGCCAACAATCATGTAAATGCAGATTTCCTAGTTTAGAAAGGTGAGATAGCTTGGGCATAGTTATCAAACGTTTGCATCAGGAAGCATCTAGGTGTTTCAAACTGCTAGGGAGCTCAGGGATATCCATCTGCTACTCACAATCATATAAACGCAATTCTCTTAGTTCATAAAGGTGAGATAGCTTGGCCATAGTTTTCAAACTTTTGCATCCGGAAGCATCTAACTGTTTCAAACTACTAGGGAGCTCAGGGATATCTATCAGCTGCTCACAATCATATAAATGCAGCTTTCCTAATTCAGAAAGGTGAGATAGCTTGGCCATAGTTTTCAAACTTTTGCATCCGGAAGCATCTAGCTGTTTCAAACTGCTAGGGAGTTCAGGAATATCTATCAGCTGCTCACAATCATATAAACACAGCTATCCTAATTCAGAAAGGTGAGATAGCTTGGCCATAGTTTTCAAACTTCTGCATTCGGAAGCATCTAGCTGTTTCAAACTGCTAGGGAGCTCAGGGACATCTATCAGCTGCTCATAATCATATAAACACAGCTCTCCTAGTTCAAAAAGGTGAGATAGTTTGGGCATACTTTTCAGACTTTCACATCCAAAAGCATTAAGATTTATTAAATCGGTAGGAAGCTCAGGCATACTTACCAACTGCTTACAATTATGTAAATGCAGATTTCTGAATTTAGAAATGTGAGATAACTATCCAAATTTTAGACCTATACCTGGACCCAGATCAGGTATAACCCTTGGGTCCAAGGTCGGGGCTCGGCCCATTGCCACCCCTATTGTATAATGTGTATTGTGGGACTGGAAAGTTGAAGTGGGAAGTCGAAAGAGAATGAAGAATAGAGTGAGAAAGGAGACTGGAATTACTTGGCTAGAGATGGCATACATGAATCTGAATTTGTCATGGCATCATGGAAGTGCAAGGCATTAAGGTCGACATTTTTCCCGGCATTCAAATTAGATTTTTGCTTCTAAAATTCAATTTCTGGTGCTGTAAAATCTTGTGCATACACAATCCTATGTTCCAAATCAGTGTCTTTTCACTTGCCTCGGGCTACATCCTTGGCGGTGGCCATAGCCCAGTAACTCAGCTGAGTCTGAGTGGACTTGACCGAGCTGTCTACACCCCAAAAAATGTTACAAAATAGATCAAAACTAATTTTTTTTAAAATTATTTAAAAATTAGAAAAAAGTTAAAAAGGCTTAGAAAACATTAAAAGACAATAGAAGTTGAAAAATATATACGACATATAGATTATTGAAAAATTCGATTTATACCTTGAATATTTTTAAAAAATAAAAAAAGAGAAAATAAATAATTTCCCAAATCATCTTAAAAATCATAAACTATCTAAATACATAGTCCTAAATAAGATATTGTTCTGTTCACATGTTTCTTGATTTTTTTAATAATTATACATATTTTTTACATTTTCCTTTTGCTTGGCAAGTTGGGACAACTTGCCTAGGCCATAGATCAAGGCTAAGTTACTCGGCGGAGACTGACTGGACTCAGGCGGAGACTGACTGGACTCAGCCGAGTCCATGAACATGGGCCCAAATTTCAGGACTTGGCCTAAGTTTCACCTTAAACCTTACTGTTATGTTAAGAATCATCGGTCTGAATCAGGACATGCCTGAGTTGGACTGGGTGATTCAATCTTGGGGCCCTTGCAAGTTCAAGCTCGAGTCATGGTTTTAAACACGGGAGGAACACCATTGTCCACGAGTTACGCGAGTCAAGACTGTCATGGGAAAATCATTTAATTAATTTAAGTAAAAAATTGTTTTATGCAGGCTGGACGGCATGACTACATATGCAGTCCAAAAAGTGTAAAGCATCTATCTTAAAGATGGATGCAAGTAGGTGTTCCATCTAAAAACAATGGAAACTAATGGTCCAAATAATTTTTTATTAAAATTATTATTTTTAGCTTTAAAAATTTATTTATTTTTCATATTTATGATCTCAATGTCAGAGATTACATGTCCTTAAAAAATTAAGTCAAAAAATCCATCGCAAAAGTAGATTTATTAATAAGTCCGCATTTCTACATATGTGGACTTAGCCCCATAGAAACCGGGTCCAATTTAAATATGAGGAGAAATGAACAGTTCAATGGAAAAATAATAATAAAAAACACAAAATGAAAACAGTTAAGAAAATAAAGAATAATGTTTTGACAATGCCTAAAATCTTTAATAAAAGTTTCCTAACCTTGGACTAATTTTGGTAGAAATTTCTCCAAGTAGTTTCTCAACTTCCAACTCAAGAAACATGATCCTAAATTCCTGATTGTTTGTTTCATTGTTTTCCCATAGTTCCTTCTATTTAAATCTTTTGTGACAACAAATTTATTTTTCCTACGCCTCCATTTATTTTCATTAGTTAAAAAGTAACTAAATTTATGCTTTTATCAAAAAATATCTTAAATTATTATTTTTTACTTTATTTTATTCTTTATTACTAAAAAATACCTCAATTTATTTTTCCTACAAAAAATTCTTCAGTTTATTTTAATTAGCATATTTTTTTTTTTTAGAGGAATGCTTATTAAGTCTTTTTTAGGTCAAATTATAATAATAACCACCCCGGCCAATTCGGACCAATTCGTATTGATCTGGATCAACTACTGAACACAGGAATGGTGGGTGGACGTTCCACCCCATTGATTCTAAACACCGGTGACAGTTATGATGTGATGTATTACTGCTCATGGGTAATCCATCAATTGAATAATTGATGGATATGTGCTTCTTGATCTCTTGTAAAATTGATCATGAGATTAGTGGTAGAGGCCAGTTTGGTCCTTGGATTATAATATCAAACATGGGTAACTAAGCTTGAATCGATCAAAGTGATGCTGAGAGAAAAAAGAAAGAGGGGCGAAGGCTCTTATTGTTGGGAAAGCACATCGGAAATAGAGAGGAAGAGTTGTTGTTGTTGTTATTATTATTATTATTATTATTGTTATTGTTATTGTTTTTGTTCTTGTGTTGTTCTTGTTTTTGTTCTTGTTCTGTTGCTGTTGCTGTTGCTGTTGTTGTTGTTGTTGTTGTCGTTGTTGCTGCTGCTGCTGTTATTGCTGTTGTTGTTGTTGTTGTTGCTGCTGTTGTTGGTGATGTTGTTGTTGTTGTTATTATTGTTGTTGATGCTGTTGTCGTTGTTGTTGCTGCGGATTATCACTCGGCCCCAAGTTTCTTAGAGTCACTAGGAGAACTAGAGAAGCAAATTTTATTGCAGGCACCCTAGAAAAGGAAGGGCTATCACACATAGAACTGATATACTGAACTATGACCTCCCTCACATTTATGTATCACATTTAAAAATGGGTGTGGTTTGTATAAGGTTGCAACCTTAAACAATCCAATTAAGGCACACCTCCAAATTTATCATAACATATAAATTTGGTGTAAAACATTCTTAAGATTATCTGAAAATTTATTTTCATCTCTAATTATAAAGTTTTAAACTCCAAAAATGGTTAAAATCAAGTAGATATATAAACATATGAAAATCTTGAAAATGGACGGCTTAGATAATGTGTTGCAAGATGCACTATTTTTGGGACTCAAAATCTTTTTTATTTTTATTTTTTTTCTATATTCATACATCTCGATGTCAAGATGATCAATTAGAAGGTTTTTCAATATTAAAACAACCTTTTTCAATGGAATTTGAAGGCACAGATTTAATTCAACATTTCAAGGTTGCAACTTTATATAAATTTTTTCATTAAAACTATAGGTTAAATATAAAATCGTTTGTCTTTTTGTGACAAATTTGATAAATTTCCATCTATCTCATATATGTCTCTATGTTTATATGTTTGTACCCCTCGGGGGTTAGTGGTGTAGGTATTAGATTGAAGATCAATTTAGATGAACAACGAATAAATTTTATATCCCCCGAGTTGAGGGACTTACAGGCTTAGCACCCTGTCATGCCGGACAAAACTCTGTTTAGTCTGAGTCTACTAGCCCAAGGCGGCAAACCCTGCAGTTAGCAAATAAAAAATTTATAATAATATATAAAATTTTAAGTAGAGAAATAAAAGAATAGGGAAAAGAAAAAAAGGATAAATATATAAAAAAATGTTATAAGGACAACTTTGTAGCTCTACACTGTACACTGTGACATTGCACTTATTGGCTGATTTTTAGAACAAATTGCCGATTAATACACTAAAAAAAAATTCTTGCACACATGACCATTGGAATCGGACCAAATCAAGATCGACCAGTGACCGATTCCGAGTTAGTCGACCGATATTTTAAAAATCGGCCGATCTTTTAAACACTGATTCTAAGAAAATGAACTACTCTCTCCTCACATAATCCCCTTTCTCTCTTTCTCTCGCCCTATGATCTAGGAGACACTCTCCTCTCTCTCTTCCCTATATCTTTAAATTTAGGGACACATTGTTTTTAGGGGTCTATCATATCTACTTTGCAAAGCATGTACCTTCTTATTCATCTGACATGTCTCCGCCCCTTAACTCTTGCTTAATAATATATTATAAATAAGTAATTATTACCAGGGAAACAATATATAAAGACAATGGATATCTCTATAAATCTCTCTGTAGCTATCTCATGCCGTCATTCTTTAAATATGTCTTTAATTTTAACAAACACAATCAAATCTATCTCTTTTGATTCCTAGATTGTATAGGAAACTAATTCCTAGATTGTATGGAAAAGCAAGACTCCTATGATTTCTCTCAAAAATTCCAGCTATCTATCATAAATAAATATATTCAAAACATTAAATAAATAAGAGATTGTACAATGAAACCATTTATCTTTAATACAAGGTGGTCACAGTTCCTTACAATCATTCGATGTGAGATTTGATAGCTTGGATGTGTTATAAAGTTCGAAAAAACTTCTTTTGAAGTTTGAGCTTGATCAATAAAATAATTGCAGCCACCAATTGCACATCCAATGGTCATGATTAATGTGAACAACTTGTATCAAAGGTAAATGGTCTCATTCTATACTTTCCCAATAAATAATTAAGGATATTTTACAATGATGAAAATAGACAAATAAAAATGGATATGAATTTTATTTTTTTAAAAAGGAAGCAGCCTACTTGAATCTAGGTAACAACAAAAACAATTTTTTTTAAAAAAAATTAAGATAATTTATAATTATAAAATATTTAAAAATAAAAATATATTAAAACATGAAGAAATAACATTCAAATAAAATGTTAAAAAGAAACCACAGTAACCATAAAAATTGTTTTTGATAAATTTTAAAAATTGGTTACAAATGAAATTACTGAGCATAAAAATTCATAATCTATTTTTTAAAGAATTTTAGTTTTACAGTAATGAGCCTTGTATCAAGGACAATGCTATTTATTTATAACTTTTAAAATCCATATTAAAAATTGGTATAAAAAGTATAATCAAATAAAGACAAAATATTATGGCAATAATCTTATTATCATACTTATAGTTATTAATGATTATTACTATTAGGATTGTATACTATGAGATCTTCTTTCTTTTTTACAAAGAGGTCACAATTACTCCCAACCATTAGATTTCAAATTAGATGGTTGGGATGTTTCGCCTATTTCGATATTTTTTCTTTTTTGACCTTTGAGTCTATTCAATGACACTCTTACAACCACCCAATTTGAAATCTGACCAACATAAGTGATTGTGACCTCCTTATACTAAAAATAAATGTTCTCTTTGTAAACTTTTCAATTAGTATTTTAATATTAGCTCTATTGAACACACTAGTCTCCATTTTTTTTGGGTAAGTATATTATAAACGAAATGCCAAAGAATGCTTCTACATTTTTATCAAACTTCCAAATATACAAAAAAAAAAAAAAAAAATGAAACTGTAAAGAATTCAAAGAGAAAGAATGTGTAATGATTGATAACAAAATATAGGAGAAAATTTTAAAGCAAACCAAAAGCCTACCTCATAGCCCACTTGTTTTTTTTATTTTATTTTGGGTGAGTCAGTGGGGAGAGGGCCCCTACCCTTGGTAGGATTTGAGCCTAGGACGTAGTGTTACAAATCGCCAAACGCTAACCAATTAAGCCCGGCTCTTTTCCTACCTCATAACCAATTTTGATGTCAATACAAAACCGTGGAAGAAATTTATATTCATCCAACTATCCACCATTAATAAATAAATTCAAAATATCGACATCCAACTATCCACCATAAATAATTATATAGTAAAAATATTAAATAAATAAGTAGGTATATTTTGCAATGATGAAAATAAACAAATAAAAATAAATATGATTTTTTTTTGAAAAAGGAAGCAGCCTACCTCAATCTAGGTGACAAAAAAAAAAAAAGAAAAAAAGATAATTTACAATTAGTAGTTTTTCTCATGACTTTTTATAAGTTTTTCTTGTTGATTTTTATGATATTTTTAAGTTATATAAACAAAATATTTGATTTCCCTAGTGAGTTTAAATAGTGCTTCGTTAAGCCCTCGCTATGTCAAAATTTTCTCTCCCAATCACATCTCTCACTATCTTCACATTTACCATGCTCTTTTGTCTCCCACGCACTCTCACATAAATTGTTTTGAACCAGCCCTTCATTGAGGTACTTCATTACTTTGAGCATCATTAGTGCAGAGAAACTTCTTAGTTATTGCTCCCCAATTTTAAGATCAAGTTTGACCTAAGATCTTGTGCTACCAGGAGTAAGCATTTTATAGGTTGTAACTAAGACCTTAAACAACAACCCAAGTTCATTATTTTTGGCTTCTCATGGCCTAAGTCTTATATGCAAACATTTGGTCGATTCTTGTATTTTGGAGATTTAGTTTATATTTATGGATAAGTGTTTGAATGTATTTATATAAAAAAATTTATGGTGTTGAAGTTTATATGTAAGTGACATTGTATTGAGTTTTATCAATCAACAAGTGGAAATATATTGGGGACTTAAGTGAGGTCTTATAATTTCTTTTTTGAGTGTATATAATACTCTACAACCGTTCGTAAAAGTGATTATGTGGCTCTAATTATTGGTTAAGATCATTGTAAGTTTGAGTGCTTGTAAAAATTTTAGTGTTGTATATTTGAGCTTGCTACTATACACTCACTAAGCGATATCTGAGCCTAGCCTCAGAAGTGTCCCCTAATCAACTCTTTGGGTTGCATCCTCAGTGTGCATAGGTCTTAGATCATGGTGACCATTGTTAACTACCGTGTGTGCTAAGTGTTTGATGGAATTCTTCATTGAAATCGACATCTGGATAGTACATAGAGATTAACAATCTATGCGATTGAAAAATGAGTTGGGGATCTACAGTAATCTAGACCCAATGGCAACGGATCAAATAACTGAGAATTAGGTCTCCTATTAATAAAATTTCATGAGACTGTGTTTAGGGACCCTAAATTGGAAGCATTGAAGCTAGAGGTAACACAGTCAAATTTTTCAGATAATCATATCTAATTATTGTTTTTTGAACATTAAAGATGGCATAAAAATAATATTTTGTTTGAGTAATTTTTTTCTTATTTTGTTGATTTTTTACTCTACTTTCATGTAGAAAAAGTCTCAATGGAATATCATTTATAGATAGGGAGATATAAGTCAATCTTTGAGTAGTATTAGTTATAAGTACATAAATTCTAGGAACATTGCATCATATTGTGTGGGGTTTTTAGGTTATTATCATAAGGGGTGGGAGTGAAGTGCTTGTTTTAATTTTAGAAAATTAAGATTAGTTTCAAGAAAACTAAATTTCATAGAAAATCTCCATAAAGATTGGGAGATATGGCATAGTCTAGAAAGTAACATCCTGAGTCAAAATTAAGTCTAGTTTTAAGAAAACTAAATTTCATGGAAAATCTCGGTATAGATTGAGAGATAACTATTTTATCAAAAGGCGCTCAATCTGTCTTTTTGCTGCATAGTCTAGAAAGTAACATCTTGAGTCACAGGTCAGAAGCCCCATGATGAGATCTTATTATACCAAACCCAAGTTTTTTTTATGCCATTTTGAGTCTATTTTATATAGAAAAAACTCTAATAGCCAAATCTTCTATTTTTTTGGAGTTATGGTATTTGGATCAGAGGGTGCTCAATCCGAAAGTGCAGAAAATTGAGGAAGTCATACCCCACGGGTGAGTTGAACGATGCAATGCGCACCCTTATATACTCCAACTACTACACAATCAATTACGAGTCTTTTAAGACTACTTGGCGCATATTTGATCAGTAAGATCAGATATTCGGACGACATCCGGTATACGCGTGTTTGCTGTTACTATCTATGACCCCAAAGGCACATGAATATGGATTGGACCATCAACATATTCAAAGGATGTAAAGTAACAGTGGAGCGCAAAACAAAGGCATGATACTTCACAAGGCAGCATAGGTAGACCGTACAGTATAATTTCTTATCCATGTGCATAGTGCTATAGTATAATAGACAGATACGATCCAATGAGTACAAAACCTAAGAAAAAAAAATATTGTCTTCATATTCCCTACATCATTAGAATATGGAGGGATATCTTCACATAAAATGAGAAATGTTAACACATGGAAAGCAAGGACCACAATGAAAAACATAGAAAGAAGGAATAGTGACATAATGTATGAATTTGAACTAAAAATGGATATGTATACATATAAAAACAAATATATAGGTTTTTTAATGAAAAATAACCTTTACATATACTACTTATATAGTTGCTTTGATTGAGTCACCCTTATAAACATCTACTAAGATATGTATTCTCATATTTATACATGCGTTTTGATTAAAAATATACGTTTTCATATATATTAAAAATAACCTTTGTTATGGGAAAGTTTTCTATGCTTCCCCTACAGCATATAAGTTTTATCCTCCCCCATATTTTTGACCGTTGATTTAAAATACAGAGCTTGGATTAATCCACTTGAGTTGTCACAAAAAAAGGGCACGGGTTCAACCGGTAACCTATGCAAACGGCCCGTACAAGAGAGAGAAAGGAGTAACCTTTTCCATTTTAGAGAGAGAGAGAGAGAGAGTTGGAAAAAAGGGAAAGCAAAGAGAGCAGGCTGAAGAAAAATGCCCCTACAGACAGCTGAAGAAAAAGTGGAGAGAGCAGGCTGGAGAAAAGGGAAAGCCATTGAAGATTAGGGTTTCAACTTAAATTCGCGACTTTGTTGCCATGACACAAACAGGTGTGCTTCTTCTTTTCGCTTCTCAAATATTTTTTTTTAAACCCTCTCAATTTCTAAATTTTGAAAACCCTTTCTTTAAATTTTAAAAAATGCCCCTCTCTCTCTCTCTCTCTCTCTCTCTCTCTAGAGTTCTAATATAAAGAATTATCATTTTACAGGATGATAGGGTCGTTGCTTTCTATGATATCAAGCTTTCTGCATTTCAGTAAATCACATTTTTTTGGTTTTGAAAACTTGTTTTTAGCAGAAGAAATGTTTCGCTCGAAATTAGTGAATAACCTAATACTTCCATTTCGCTACTATTCTGGCTCTGAAATTGTCGATTTATTTGACAAATATATTGAATTTATTCCAAATCTTTCCTTTGTTGAATGTAGTCAGTATCTAATTTCCTATAGCTAGTAGTTTTTCTTATTGAATTTGAGTTTTTTTCACTTGATTTAAATGCGTTTTTCTGTACATATTGCTGATCTAGTTTGATTTATTTGATAAGTATACAAATTGCTTCATGTTAGGAAATTGCAGTTGTTGGGTTAACTTGTAAATGACAATCACAAAATTGTTATTGTGGCTATGATCCTCTCGTTTTGTTGACTCAATCAAACTGATTCAGATTAATGTTCCCTTTCCAATAGTTATATCAGTTTTGGGCTGGGTCTCTATTATATAATTGGTAAATATATTGCCCCGTAAATAGCATTTAGCAGCCAAATTTAATGGAAGTGTCAACCAAAAGTATTATCAACACAAGCAAGATATGTTGTTGTGTTGTGGTAAAAAAAGATATGATGTTGTGGCATTATGAGTCCTTGATGCATGTTTTTGCTTATGGAGTCTAGAGAGAGAGAGAGAGAGAGAGAGCTAGTTCTTCCTCAAAGAGTGATGGACGTTCTTTTTTTTGGAATTAGAGAAAGAGTAATCCATTAACAAATCTTTTATGGCATTCCTCAAAAAAATCTTTTTTAGTGATTTTTGTTCTATTTTGTATGGATTGTATCTTAAGAAACATAATTGTGAGTGCTCTCTCTGTCTCTACCTCTTTTATTGTGATTTGTAGTAGTGAATTTTAAATTTTTAATTGTTTTGCTATCAATTTATAACTAAATTTATAGTTAGTATTTTTTATTTATTGTTTTGCTATGTATATATTTATTTTGAAATTCCTGCTTATACTTAAATTTTATGTCTGTGACATAGAAATGAATTTGTGTTAATTACTTATGTTTAGGTACTACTGATTAAAAGTCATGGACATCATGGAGAAGGGTGCTCAAGTGGTGACATTGTTGCTAATATAGAGCCTATTGAAGCTTACATACCTATTGAGGCACTCGTACACCTGATTTATCATATAAGATGGACCAGGATGAGTTCTATAAAAATAATTTTATTGATGCGAGTTATGATAATGTCATAGCAACTGGGGATGGTGAGGACAATGTGATCAACAAGTTGCTGCCCACTACTTTGTGATCAACAAGATAATAGTGAGCATCAAAGGGACTTATTTGTAGGAATGAACTTTGATGAGGATAATGAGCTCCCACTGCTTTGTGATCAATAAAATAATAGTGAGCATTAAAAGGACTTATTTGTAGGAATGAACTTTGAATCTGAGGATATTGTGTATCAATTTTACAGTACATATGCCCAACGAAAAGGTTTTAGCATTTGTCTTGAGAGGCCAAGAAAGGACAAGGACACTCATTTGAGTATGCAAGATTATGGTTGCTCAAAAGAAGGCAAACATGATCCAAATTATGCAGGAAGAATTCATCATCGACCAATAACAAGGGAAGGATGCAAAGCAATGTTAAGGGTACGCAGGATGAAAAAGAGAAAGTGGGTTATAACGAAATTTGTTGAGGAGCACTCCCACAAGTTTACATCGCCATCAAAGGTACATCATTTGAGATCACATCGGAGCATCCCAACAGCTACTATGAACTTGATTAAAGCGATGTCTTCAGCAATGTTTGATGTGCATAAAATTATACAAATTTTAACAGAATATGTGAATGGGTCAAATACTCTGGGCTTCACTCAAGTAGATGTCGAAAACTTTATCTATAACACCCGTAGAAAGGCGAGTGTTAGAGGGAGGGATGGGGAGGCTCTTTTAACCTACTTTCATGAGCATGTTGAGCCGAACCCATGGTTTTTTTATAAAATACAACTTGATGAAGTATATAAGGTATGTAATATGCTATGGATTGACTCGCGATCAAGGATATCATATAAGTACTTTGTTGATGTAGTTATTTTTTATACAACATGTAAGATAAATGCATATCACATGCCTATTGCCGCCATTATTGGAGCAAACCACCATGGAAATAATATAGTCTTTGGTTGTACACTAATTAGGTATGAGACAACATAGTCTTTTAGTTGCTTGTTTGGCCATTGGCTAGAAGCTATGCAGGGTCGAGAACCAGGTTGCATCATTACTGATCAAGACGCAACTATGGCTGCTGCAATTAAAGAAGTTCTTCCAAATGCACGGCATCGATTATATAGATGGCACATTTCACAAAAGTTTCAAGAAAAATTGGGTCATGTTGAACAAAAATACCCAGGGTTCTTATACGAGCTACATAGAGTCACTACTGATTATAATGAGACAATTAATGATGTTGAGGACCGTTGGTCCAGAATGCTCCAAAAATATGAGCTCGAGGGGAATGAATGGTTGGACATAATATACGGATGTCTTTCTCAGTGGATTGATGTGTATATGAAGGATACATTTATTGCCGGTACACGGTCTAGTCAAAAGAGTGAATCTATGAATAGTTTTATTAAACAATATATAAATTCACACACCAATTTTTCAGGATTTGTAAAGCAATGCCAAAAAGCAATTGTTCATTTATATGAAAAAGAGAATATGATGGACTTCAAGAGCACTGAAGGTATTCCAATGATGAGAATGACATCCCCCTATGAAAAACAAGCTGTTAAGTTATACACCCATGGTGTACTTAGGAAGTTTGTTGAAAAAATTCAAAAGATACCTCACATGGTTGTAGAGTCTATTGAAGTTGAGGGACCAAATACCACGTATAGGGTGTATAAATATGATGCGAATCGACTACAATATAAAGTAGTATTCAATGAATCAGAAATCATAGCAATTTGTACATGTTGCTTGTATGAACATGATGGTATTCTTTGTGCACATGTCTTAAAGGTTTTTTATTATAAGAATATTATGCTCATCCTCGAGCACTATATCATGAGAAGATGGACTAAGGAAGAGAACAAAGGGATGGTATCAGATGACGATGGGGTTCAAATTAAGGCTAATAATAAGGAGTCTCAAATTGCTCGTTACGATGATTTAAGTAGAGTTGCCTTTAAAGTTGTATCAAAAGGATCAGTTAGTGAAAGGCTCTGGGAATTTACAAAAAATATTATTATGGAATGTAATAAAAAAGTGGAGAGGAAGAGATTGGAATATGAAAAAGAGGCAACTTATTCGAATCAAGGTAGCATTATAAAAGATGTCATGCCTAGTAATAATTACACACCATAGACTGACCCAAGCATCTTTATACTTGAACCACAATGTGCTCGAACAAAAGGGCAGTCTGGCACTGTAAGAAAGAAAGCACAATGCGAGGAGAAGACAAGCACGAGGAAGTGTTCTGTTTGCCAAAATGTAGTGCATGATATGCGTACTTGTCCAACTTTTCAAGCTCATGGGTAAAATTATAGTTATGCTTACAATTATAAATTAATATTGTTATACTTTAATATTGTCTTGTGAATTTGAAATAATGCATCAACTAATCACTATTTTGCAACTTATACAGGTTCTACATGGAAATTCCCACAATGGAACCTGAAGCTGAGCGAAACAATATATAGACTTTGCTATGTACACCATTCGCTTTTTTGATGGTATATCGATAATACATTTGCATTGATTGATTGTTATTTATTAAATGAATTAGGATATAATGGCATGTGTTTTATGTTAAATGCTTAGTTCTTTCTATTTTCAATTGGTTACCGAGCTAATGTATATCCTAAATTTTCAATGACTATGTCAGTTTGGATAACAATGCAAGAAGTCAAAGGAGAGGCCATTTATTTAAGAACAAGACTGGAGTTTTTTGTACAAGCCCAATGGTCAACCCTGAAGCTCATCATCTCATAAATTTTTTTCAAGTCCAATGCTCAACAATCAAGCTCATCATCTTAGAAATTTTTTGCAAGCCCAACGCTCAACAATCAAGCTCATCATCTTAGAAATTTTTTGCAAGCCCAATGCTCAACAATCAAGTTCATCATCTTAGAAATTTTTTGCAAGCCCAATGCTCAACAATCAAGCTCATCATCTTAGAAATTTTTTGCAGCCCCAATGCTAGTGGAGAAGACTTTATCTTGGAATGGAGCTTCGAAATGGAATTTTTATATAGCTTCTATATATTGTAAATTCATCTTGCAAGTAGAATTTTGTATAGTTTCAAAGTGCATGTTGAATAGCTTCAAAATGGAATTTTTGTATAGCTTTCCATTTTGCAAATTGATGTTGTAAATAAAAATTTTATATAGCTTTGAAATGAAAATTGTGTGTACCTTCCATATGTTACAAACAATATGTAGATTTCTCGCGCTATCCCTTGACCTAGCTATCTTACTCTCTTTCTCACTCTTTAGGTGTTCGCGTGTTTCTTTCTCTCTCTGTCTCTCTCTCTTTCTCTCTCCCAACTACGAACTCTATGGATGGTTTGCGCTTCCAATAGTATTCTTTAGCTTTTAATACTAAATAATAATTCACCAAATTTATACACCAAATAGTATGAGCGTAGAGATAACTTTCGTTTTTAATTTGTTAGTTAGAAATGCCATTTTGAAGAACTTGAAATGCAATCCATGACTCCCACAAAGAATTAATGTGTATTGAAAAACATTATCTCAACTCCCAATTCACCAAGACTAAGACAAATGTAGGAAATAGAATTCATTTGAGAAAGGTTGAGTTTGTACATCGAGTTTGAGGGCAACGCACTACATCAAAATATGCCTGCAAAACTGAGTTTGTACATATCCAACTACAAGACTTTAAATTACAAATATGTAAGAGGCCCCTATTAAAGTAAACCTTTCCCCTTCACCCTCGATTGAAATTCCTATTTGGGTTCCTCAGGCATAGCAAGACTGTGATACTCTTTTTTTTGTACTTTATTCTCCTTTCATTATCATCTTCACCATCCTCACATTCCTCTTCGCATTTACCATCATCATCACCTTCCTCTTCACTTTCACTCTCCTCTTTTGCATCTGGTGTGTTCTTTACTAACAAATCCTAGACCACGACTACATAACGCTTGAAATCCTCTTCGTTTTCAAATCATGTGCCACGACTATACAGGTGTGTTGCTGCAATTAAAACAATATTCATATAATTAGAACTATTCTTGAAACCATGGGGAGAACACGCTACCATGACAGCTACTAAAGCCGTCTATAGGAAAGATCACAACAGTGAAATTTTGTATTGAATTTCATGATAATAGTAAACATGCTGACCACAAATTAGTAATGTTTGAAGCTTCTACTCTATGTAATCTACAAGCACATAGAAATAGTAAATACCATTCAAAATAGAAAGTAGAAAACTTTAACTACGTTATCTATTCTGAAGACATCTTCTGAGAAAACGTACCATTTGCAGTGTTTCAAATGAGTAAAAATTATAATTAAATTAGCACAAGGCAAAACATATGTGTATTCAAGCAAAACATCAGTTTGTAAAAAATAGTCAAATAATCCCACGAAGACGTCAATCCAATTACTTGGGGTAAGGTACCATCTAATGAAAAAAGACCAAACAAGTTCTAAGGTGCTAAAGGCACACTGTCCAAGACAGACACAGTAAAGTCACGCTTAACTTGAACCAAGCTTAATGACAAATGGCATGTTGAGTCAGTATTGAAGACTGATGTACAAAAATGTCAATTGGCACTACAATGAATGCAATAAATTCAAATTTACTAGGAAAGAATGAGTTGGAAAGCATAGCAAGAACCCATCCAAGACAATTCCATTTTCTGAATAAAATATTTGGCCCTAGAACTCATATGAAATGTCATAGCTCTCTAATATGTTTTGGGATCTATATACCAAAATATAGGAAAAGAGACACATTGTTAATGACAAAGATGACACAGAGACAACCCAATAAAATGACAAAGAGAAGACACAGTTAAGAACTCCTTGCATAAGAACGTAGAATCCTATTGTATTCAAAATGTCAAATGTTCTATTGATTTGAATGTATTAAAAAAAGAAAAACAACAATGCTGATCAGATTACCCCCATCAAATCCACCAAGAACAGAAAGGGCAATCACTAAACCCTTACCTTAAAAGCAGTGTTTAAAGCCCTTCAAAATTACTTCTTCCTAGGAAAAGAACATTACATTCTACTCTTCTTCTTTTCTTTTTTTCTTTTAATGGGGTGAGCTATGAGCATGCTATTGTGTCATCCTCTCCTTAATGGGGTAAATGGTAGAGTTCATAAGATCATTTTTTGTTTTAATGGCGTGAGCTATGAGCATGGCAATGTCTGATCTTCTCCTTATTCATGTAAATGGCAGAGTTCAGAAGATCTTTTTTATTTTTTTCAATGGAGTGAGCTATGAGCATGGCATTGCTCCATCTATCTCCTTAATGGAACCACTAATCAACAAATTGAGATGCAACAACATATTTAAAGGACAGCCACTACACCCATTCATCAGTTTCATGCCATTTAAGAACAATTAAATTATTATTTCCAAGCATCAAGGTAATACATTGCATGTAATCCTGATCATTAAAAGTCAGATGAACGCAATTAACAGACTATACTAAGAACAAAGGTGAAAAAGTAAGAGAAAATCAAAACAAAGCAATTTAATAAGAAAAAACAATAGATTGCTCATAGAAAGTGAGCTTTCAATCAACGAAAAGTGAAACCAAAACTTGATAGTATAAACGAGAGGATCATAGCCACAATAACACTTCTATGATTGTCATTTACAAGTTAACCCAACATCTGCAATTTCCTAACATGAAGCAATTTGTATACTTATCAAATAAATAAAACTAGATCAGCAATATGTATAGAAAAACCCATTTAAATCAAGTAAAAAAAACTCAAATTCAATAAGAAAAACTACTAGCTATAAGAAATTAGATACTGACTACATTCAATAAAGGAAAGATTTGGAACAAAGGCAATACATCTGTTGAATAAATCAACAATTTTCAGAGCTAGAATAGTAACGAAATGGAAGTATTAGGTTATTCACTAATTTCGAGAGAAACGTTTCTTCTACTAAAAATAAGTTTTCAAAACAAAAAAAAAGTGATTTATTGAAATGCAGAAGGCTTGATATCATAGAAAGCAACGACCCTATCATCTTGTAAAATGATAATTCCTTATATTAGAACTCTAAAGAGAGAGAGAGAGAGAGAGAGAGGCGTGTTTTAAAATTTAAACAAAGGGATTTCAAATTTTAGAAATTGAGAGGGTTTAAAAAAAAAAAATTGAGAAGCAAAAAGAAGAAGAGCACATGTCTGTATCCTAGCAAAAAAATAGCGGATTTATGTTGAAACCGTAATCTTTAATGCTTTTCCTTTTTCTCCAGCTTGCTCTCTCCGCTTTTTCTTCAGCTGTCTGTAGGGGCATTTTTTTTCAGCCTGCTCTCTTTGCATTTTCCGTTTTCTCCAACTCTATCTCTCTCTCTCTCTCTCTCTCTCGCTAAAATGGAAAGGGTTACTCCTTACTCTCTCTTGTACGGGCTGTTTACATAGGGTTACCAGTTGAACCCGTGTGCTTTTTTTGTGACAACTCAAGTGGATTAATCCAAGCCCTGTATTTTATATCAACATTCAAAAATATGGGGGAGAATAAAACTTACATGTTGTAGGGGAAGCATAGAAAGCTTTCCCATTTGTTGTAGGGAATCTCTTATCTAGCCAGTTTCATGATGGTAAATTATATTTTCAAAAGAAAGTACATTGCAGTAACCATTTGCTTTTAACTTACAAACAAGATAACGTATGATTCAAACACATAACATGGTTTCAGTGTGATCTCAATATATTTTTGGTGTGATTTTATAAAGAACTTAATAGTGGCAATGGCCCTAGTGTCTTGGCCCGGACAGTTCTAAAAGACTAAGGCTTGGGCAAAACAATGTGGCTTGAGTGGCTGGCTAGCATGCCCCAAGGAGCGGTGTGGGCCACGCGAGCGACAAAAGGGCAAAAGTGTGGCCCTAATAGGGCCAAGGCCTCTTTTTTTGGTCCGGGTTGAGCCAGGGCCACAACTGGCCCACTGCTAGCTCTAAAACGACCTTTAAATTCTCTAATCTCTAATATTCTCATTGTCTTCAACGTGCTTTTGGTGTGACTTTCAATAAACTTTTAATGTGATCTCAAGTATGCTTTATAGGTTTTCTTGTCGTGAATCTATTATTATTTTTACATAAAGTCTCTCTTTTCATTGTATATCAAACCTTACCTCCTTATTTTTAAATCTCATTTTATTTTAAAATTTTTAAATCTTTCTTTATTTCTAAATCTAAAAGTAATATTGAGACATTGGAGCAGACCAATTTCTAGTTATTTGAGTAAGTGCTATGTTATGTTGTATTATTCTACTTCAAAATATATTCAACTCTTTAATTGAGATTTATAGTTTTATTTTTTAGCTATGATGTATTTTTAGATATTTGCTTAATTATTCAACTTCATAATTGTATTTGTAGATATTTGCTAGATTATTCAACATATTTAATTGAGATTTATAGTTTTATTTTTTAGCTATGATGTATTATTAGATATTTGCTAAATTATTCAACTTCATAACTGTTTTTGTAGATATTTGCTAGATTATTCAACTTCATAATATATTCAATTCCTTGATTTAGAGTTATAGTATTAATTTTTAGCGAATTCATGATGTACATTTATAGTTTTATCTTTTAGCCAATTCATCTTATACATGTAAATATTTTTATTAGGCAAAAAAAGTTCATCAATCTTGGTCTTCCAAACAACCAAATAAAAAAAAGGTCCTAGAGAAAACTGATTATACTGATGATAGTATTTTGGTAAGAAGAGAAGCAGTTACATTAGCTTCGAAGAGTGATTCTTCTATGGCAACAAGTAAAATATTGAAGACAACAATTTTGGACAAATCTCCTAATTCTATGTTTACATATGAGGAAGTTATACATTTTTTGGTACTCCCTGTAAAATCTTGTTTACATATGAGGAAGTTATACATTTTTTGGTACTCCCTGTAAAATCTATCATGAAGTTGAAGTGCGTATCGAAAGCATGCTACAATCCCGTAGGGATCCCTCACCATTGAAGCAATCATTTGTACAATCTCATCAAGATCCCTCACCATTTGAAGCAATCGATATAGTGTACAAGAAAAATGATTTTGTTATTCACTATGTTTGCTGGTAAGATAATTTGTATCATAAACCGCATGATAAAGTTGTTCATTTAGGAGAAATGTAGCAACGGCCTGATTTGCTATCAAATATATGGCAATTATGCTGCAACGGCTTGCTTTGCTATCAAATATATGGAAATTGTTTCACGTTATATGTATGCAACCCCATATTATCAAATATATGGAGATCGTTTCACGATTATATGTATGCAACCCTATAACCTAAGATCCCATTGCTCTCCCTTTTTCTCTTCTAAAATATGGAATCCCTCTCTCTCTTCTAAAATATGGAATCATAACCCAAGATTACATTGCTCTCCTCTCTCTCTTCTAAAATATGAAATCATAGATTTCATTTCTATCCGACATGCTTTCCCCGTTATGAATATTTGACATTTAACTCCTCAACTGGACATTGAAAATGAATAGAAAATGGAAAATCATTTTTCATCTTGAAAATAAACAAAAAATAGAAAATCATTCTCCATCATTGGAAATCAATTTGGACTTTGGAATGGTGGCGATCATATGCCCGAAAGATGTATGCTATGATATCTCATTTAAAGAGAAACTAAAAACTTGTCCTAGAATTGTCACTCTCTCCTTTTTGAAAAAATTTGTTGTTCCAAATTATCCAAATTGGTGAAGTGGAGAGGAAAAAGCTTCCAAATTATCCAAGTGGAGTGTGGAGGAAAGGCATCCTTGGCTGCATAGCAATCAACATTAAAATCAAATTAGGTGAGGTACCTTTGGTTGAACATTAAAGTCAAATTGGATAAGGTACCCTTGGTTGCATAAGAAATCAACATTAAAATCAAATTGGGTAAATTACCCTTGGCTGCATAGGAATCAACATTAAAATCAAATTGGATAAGGTACTGATAATGGAACTTAGCCGAGAGAAGAAGGATTGGAAGTAGGTGATCACAGTACTCATAAAAAAGGAAGCGGCATATTCTTATCTTGATATTGTTTTGTCGCCATTACTTGACCTCTGGTACAAACAATATAAGATCACTCTCCCCCTCTCTTTGAAAGATTTGAGGAGCAAGAGCAATGAGAGGGTGCTTATTAGGGATCATCATGTTTTTTCCCTTCATCCCAATTCTTTATGTTCCCAACTACTTAAGCTTTTATGAATTTATTTTATTTTTGAGGTAATATTTTTATTTTTGTTTGCCAGTTCTATCAAAGTTTAATCATATGATCAAAGTATTGATGTTTCTATTTACTTCTTCTTTTTTTTTTGTGTTTGAGGATTTATTGGTGTTTGGTGATTTATTGAATAACATATAACATCATCAAATAGACACATTTGTACTCCTTGTCCTCGAAATACCCTCTTATTCTTCTTTCAATAGAAAAATACCATTTCATTAATTTTTTGGTGGTTTGATCATTTTAGGATATTTTTCCTTGTTTGATGCATTGTGCTTCAAAATAGGACCATCGCTAACCTATAAGCCCAAGGATTGAAGCCATAACAAATGCCATCAAATTATATGATTAGATTACTCTCTCGAGATAAGGACCTATGAAGCGGTAGTTTTTTTTATAGAAAGTTTAGAGATCCGCTACAAGAGTGTATTTAAAAATAAAAGTGAAATTTTAAAATTTTAAATATTTTAAACTTGATATTTATTTGAATGAGCACATACTCGAGGGATCATAGAATCTCTTCTTTCTTTCTTTTTCATGATATGTATTCATGTTGTGTAACTTTTTTTTAACGTACTAATTTACCTCTTTTTAACATAGTTGTTTTTTTCTCATTTGCTCAAATCTTAGTACCAAACCTCCGAATATATTTTATGACTCCCACTTGATACGAAACCAATTAGTGTTTTATATTATAGTAGATACTTCAATATGATAGAAATTAGAGAAGGTGAAAATGATAGTGACCAACATAAAGGGAAAGGTTTTTGTAAGGTTGCTAACTTATGTACAAAAGAATAGAGAACCCTCTAAAAGTAGTTGGAAAATATTGTTCTGGCTAAAAAAACCTTCTAATTAATCAACTCAACCTCGACAATTATAGATATGAGAAAGGAAAAATAGGTATTTCAACTCCTAACAACAATGCATATTATAATACATTATATATACTGGTCATTTTTAAGTGGTTCATAGATCTGCCAAATTTGTACTACTTTAGAACTTTAAATATCATAATTAGTGTAGAATTAGATTTTCAATTAAGAGTACCAAAACAACATTTGTGGTGGCATTTGGAAGTGCGATCCGACCTTTTTCCATGAGGCTACCACATTGAAAATAATCAAAGATTTAGTTGTATTGAAAGATTGAGTTTTGAAAGATTAAGTTTCGAAATCTATTTTTACCCCTAATCATAAAGTTTAAACATAAAAAGATAGGTAAAGTTTATAAGGTGGCAACCTTAAAATGTAGAATTACATATGCACCTAAAAAATCCATCCGAGAATGTTATTTTAATGTTGAAAAATCATGTAATAGATCATCTCGACATCGAGATATATGAATTTGAAAAAAAAAGGATTATGAGTCCTCGAAATAGTGCATCTTGCAACACATTATCTAGACCGTCCATTTTTAAGTTTTCTATATGTTTATACATCTATTTGATTTTAACCATTTTTGGAGTTTAAAATTTTATAATTAGATATGAAAATAGATTTTTACATAATTGTAAGACATTTTACATCAAAATTTCATGTTGTGATAAAATTTGAAGGTGCGCCTTAATTGAATTGCTTAAGGTTGCAACCTTATAGAAGCCACACCCTAAAAGAAATGTGTAGATTGTGTGTGTAGATCTATAAGCGTTTAAAAAACTTGAAAATCAATGGTCTAGATAGTGCATTACAAGATGCTCCATTTTCATGACTATAACTCTTTTTTTCCTTATGCATAAATCTAGAAGTCGAGATAATAGATTTGGAGGGTTTTGCAGAGTTACAATAACTATTTTCAATAAGTTTATAGGCAGCACCTTATTTTTATATTGTAACATGGACACAATACATAAATGTTTTCACATATAGTAATGATATAATTATTTTGATAAATAAAGCTAATGTAAAGTGTTTTGTGCAAGGTTTTGAATTTTTTATCATTGGTAAGTGTTGTCTTTTTTTTCATTATAATTAGTCATATGGATAAGCATTTTTTGGGTTTTATAGATGAGTGGGAATATGCACACATGGGTTGGAAAGAATAAACTCTTCAAGCACATAATCAATGTAGCATATAGAAAGTATCAATGGGGTTTCTGGCTTCGCAAAAAAACATATAGGCAAAGAAAGTATCATAGGGAATCTTGGGTCAAATAGTCATATAATCAATGTAGTAGCTAGGGAATGTAGTACCAAGGGTAGAGGAAGTTCTATACTAATGAATTCCTACCTCTTCTGTACTTTACTACTACACTACTAGCTAAGCATTTTCTTGCAAGCAAATTCAAAAGTATTAATATTCTATTTTCTTGTCTCTTGGATTGTAGTTGTAAAGATTTATTAGAAAATTACTACATATTCTATTCTCTTGTCTCTAGGATTGCAATTGTTGTTGTTCAGTCACTTGCACATTATTGAAAGTAAAACTCTTGGCAACAATTTTTTAACACGTGGGATATTATTCTCTATCATTCTCCAAGTCAAATACGAAGTTGTAAAGAGAGGAAGTCTAATAAAAATCACAAATGTCTTATACGGAAAAACATCATTATGGATACAGAGATAAAGACAGAAGAAATAGGGAATCCTATTTACTGATTTTATATTAAACAAATACTGTGTTGATATATAATTTTGTTTCAAAAGAGTTATACTTCAACACAATCCTTATGCCTTCTTTCTATATGATGCAAATTCTAAAAGTCCCAAACTTTCACAATTCAAATAAAATGCTCCATTATGCAACCAAGCTCTACATATTGCATGTTCAAGTAGTATGTATTTTATACTGCCGAATTCCTAGCTCTTCTTTAGCACCTAGGACAGAGGAAGTTTTATACTACTGAATTCCTACCTCTTCATTACTACTAACTAAGCAGTTTTACTAAAAGCAAATTCAAGAGTACTAATATTTTATTCTCTTGTTTCTTAGATTGTAATTGTAAGTATTTTTTAAAAATTGCAGGTGCACTACTAAGCTGCAAATTCAAGAGTACTAATAGTATATTGTCTTGTCTTTTGGATTGTAACTATAAATAATTCATGTTAAAGAATAATTGATTATAATTGATAAATGAAATCTAGTAAAGAATTCATCACAGATATAGAAAAAAGAAAAAAAAAAACAGAGATTTACGAATGAATTCATTACTAAAGAAGAAAAAAAAAAGTAAGAATCTAAAAAGAAAAAAAAAAGATTTCCTAAAGAATTCATCACAAATAAAGGAAAAAGGAGAAGAAAAAAACAAAGACAAAAAACCTAAACTCACATGTTTGGTTTGGGTTGTGGGCCGTTTTTTAACTCTTTGCAAATTCTTAATCTCTCTGAAAATTAGTGTAAGAGAGGGAGAGAGGAGAGAGGCAGGGAATCTAGCGGCATTTTAATGCAAACTAAATAGAGATCACCCTCCTGCCTTTGGCTTGTGGGTCGTTCTTACAACTTAGTGAGCCGTGTGCCATTCTTACTCTCTGCAAATTAGTATGATAGAGAAAGAGAAGAGAGGGGAATGGGGTCTAACAATATTTTAATGCAAATTTGAGAGAGAGAGATCACCCTTATCCCTCTCTTTGTATGATTTAAAGAGTTTCTTTTTACAAGACTATAATTTTTTCTTCCCTTAATGGTCGAGATAATAGATTTGGAGGATTTTACAGCATTACAATAACTATTTCCAATAGGTTTATAGGTTGTCTTATTTCTATATGGTAACGTGGATAGAGAGGGATGTGTTTATCTCCATAATTAAAGAAAATAACACACTCCCAAGGATCCATGAATTTAAAAATAACAAAATTAAGTAATTGAAATGTTGATCCCATTGAGTTGATGTTCCACATTTGTGTGCATCCAACTCTGATTATGGAACATCAACACAATGAGATCAACATTTTAGTAATTAATTTTGTTTATTTTCCATGGATCCTTGGGAGTGTGTTATTTTCTTTAACTTTGTCACTTTATCTTTTGTTTCTTCCCATGAAGCTGAGCAACGCTGAAGTTGCATGCAACAATGATTGATCTGTGTATTTTCAACTGAATTGCTCTTCCCTTCATGTTCTCGTCACTCATACTTTCGATATGGTATGCGCGGTGGGATCTCTTGATATTATATTATGTTGAGAACCATCAAATATTCATGATTTATTTTTGAATGATATAGTTTAAGCATGATTTGCAAATAGTTAAACTGACTATTTTATGGGTAAACTGTACTATAATTATTAAGTGGAGTACAAACTACACCCTTCTTTTATTTCAATGCTATAAAGATTTGTGAACGTATAGACAATCTAATATGGTGTACTATTTCATAGAAAAAAAAAAGGCATTAAGTAATCCATTTTTTAGCTAAAGGCCACAGTTGGTAACATGAGATGTGCTCAAAATGGTTCATGGTTTGGTTATTATTACCAGTCATGATTGATTTAACAATAGACTTCTAGTTTGGGTTTTCATTCTTAGAGCAACTTAGATTTTTAGTTATTTTCAAAAAGAATGTTACACTTCATATTCAGTGAAGCTCTTCATCTTAGATGAATATGCAGTAAGCAAAAGGCCCTTAAATATACTTCTCTAAAATAAGATATTCAAGCTTGATGTTTTATCATTATGGATGGTATACTTGATTTCATATTTTGTGCTTGTGAACCATATCATCGTACAGTGCATTCATACTTTTGAAGTACTACATATGTACTAATGCTGATGAAAACATGAGTTTGATAAGAAGTTTGCTGAGTGTTGGTTGTTTACTTTGTTACAAAGTGGATCTTGCCATTCGTTTCTTATTTATTATCTCATTGAACCATTGGCTTGTTTTATTACATACCGAAAATGACCCACAAATTGGACTTTTGATTTGAATCTTGAGCCTTTGGTGAAAATTTTAGATGGTTTCACTTTTTATTTATTTATTTAATAACACCTAATGTGTATAAAATATTGTGTGAAACACTTTTTGATTTTTGGAATCAAGGCATTTCTATTATCGTGAATTATTATCATGAGTTTTTATGGTACCAGAAGCTAGAACGACTTATCTGTTATTGTCTCCTTCAAGAAAGTCCCATTCATTATGTCTATCTTTTGGTATTTTCAAGCTTTATTGTATTTACACTTGTTCTATGACTTGTACTAGCTGAAGCTGTAGTTTTCAAAAGTTGTGCTGGATGCGACACCATCAATCCATCATCATCAGGACTAACTCCCCATTTTACATATGACACTTCTTTGATATAATGATTGGAAAGTTTAATTCTTTTAATCAAGACTAAATATTTAGATTTGTGAATGCCTTACCATCCTGTCCAGTATTTATCTAAATTAAATCGCTTTTCTTGAATACAAGACTGCCTTGATTCAGTTCTCATTTTTTGCTCGAGCCATGTGCCCTTCATGATGATTTGGTTTGATTATTGTTTTGTTTCCATAGCATCTCTTAGATGTTGTCTATATTGAACCATTTAACTTATTTTATCTCATTAGTTTCTCTATTATTTTTTGTGGTGACTATACAATATTTCAAGTCAAACATGAAATGAAAAAGATAAGATTATTACTCTTAACTGTAGAGTATGCAAGAATTGAAATGTACACCAATTGATCTTCACAATCATGACTTCTCTGAGGTCAAGTGTTTTGTGGCATTGCATTCAATCGATTTTATGGCTCTACTCACCTTTGGTGTATGATTATGTGATTTGCTTTGGACAGGAGCAGCACATATATACTATTGCCATCAAAGCTTGCTACAAGGCAATATATCAAAACAAGGGGAAATTTATGGTCAAGGAGGCTCTTAGGAACTGTGATATCTCCCATACCATTTGGACATTTTATAAATAAGCATATGAATTCTTGTGTGATCGAATGCGCAGGTGCATGTATGTGTGATATCAGACTACAACAATTGAATTTTTTGTTAGTACAATTGCCTTTGGATCTAACTTTAAAAAAAAATAAAATAAAATAAAAAAAATAAAAAAAATAGAAGAGTACAGATATTAATAATGTTTGAGAGGAGAAAGTAGGCATATCCTTTTATAGGAGCCTTTAGTTTAGAAACTTGTCCAGGAAAAAAAGAGGGGGCACTCATCTTTTGAAGGGGGTTTGGCTATTAATTAATAGTACAATGCCCCACTAAATACTTTAAACAAAGACAATTCTCATTGACCATAGAAGGAACTATTTTGAGATAAAACTACAAATATTCAAGGATATAAAGTAGATAGGGATATAGTGGCCACAATGGCTCATGTCAAAAGACTCTCTTATGATCTTTCTCTTTTCAACTTTTTTATTTCTTTTATTCCTCTTTCTTTTTCACAGTTACTTTTGAGCCAACACAATCTTTCATATGTTTTCATATTAGAGAGGTTTGCCTTATGATTCAAATGCATTTTTAATGTATAATTTAGTTTCTGAGGTGCCTCGTTGGTTCCTGTTGGGTTTATGTGGCCTTTAAATGCCTTATGAGTGTGTATTAAAATACTTTTATTATAGTGAAACATAAACTCAGTGGGAGTATTGTCCCTCGAGAACCATACTAAGCAAATGATGTTTGCTTATACCAGACTGTGCTTATTGATCTAGACCAGTTGGTTGGAAAACTCAAGATACCTAAGCATAAAAGAATTAAAACAATGAAAGTTTTGAGTTAGCCCCTTGATGAGGTCGGAGCTTATGCCTAGATGAGAGAGTCGAGGGACTGTGTGATCCTTGTGTGTGATAGTATGCCTATTGAGACGGGGGCCAAAACCTCATCCATGTTCCATCACATAGCATGCATATTGATGGATCATTCGGGGAAGCCAAATATGTACCTTTAGGTGAAGCGTATACATGTGCGAGGGATACCCCTATGTGGCATAGAGTTGTGGTCGCATCAGGTCGTGGTAACCTTGACTTGTCTCTAGGGGAGGACCTGTAATCCACATACTGGGATTGCGATTCCTTGATTCATCGACCTGACTTTGGTGACCCGTTAATGAGCCCCTGCTTGAACTGTGGGTCATGGGAAATACTGGGTCGGCTCGATAAAGCTAAGGTGGTTTGTAGTCCACAGTTGGAGGTGGAGTACCCCATATTTACAGATTGAATTCCTAAAACCATATGGATCCTTTTCCCATCATATTAATTTAATTGTATTCATTTTATTATTAAAATAATTTTAGTTTTATTATTTGAATTTTTATGAATCTTTCAATATTTTAATTATGATTTTTGGACTTATAAAAATACAGTTATTGATTTTACAAAGTTGTAAAAATTCAAATATATATTAATTTGTTTTATTTAATTCTAAAATTTTTTTTTATAAAATTCCATGGGGGCCCAAAGTGCACATGGGCCCACCATGTGGCATGTGGGTGGGGGCCCACATGTGCCACAAAGGGATGGCACGCCCCACCCTTTGGATTCTCTTTAATTGCTTTGTGTTCAAGACTTTAAGTTAAGGTAAGTTTGTTTTGTGGCATGTGGTCAAATCTTGGAAGGGAAATATTGACCACGGCTTTATTTGTTTTATAGCAAGTTTGCTTTAAAGGGATATGGTCAATTTGAATAGATAGTAAATATTGACCTTATCTTATTTATATTTGGTAATATTTTTTTACTTGATTATTTTTTATATATCCTTATGGAATATGTGACATGGATCATGGAATTTTATGGAATGCACGATATTTATTTTATTTAAATATATTGATGAGAAAATGGTTTAAGGAAATGAGGATAATGGTTCAAGCTCCTTACGTAATGTTGGTGGCCCATCTATGGAATGGATGACTCAGATCTCTTACCCCACAAGTCACCTTGATCAACGGTCTAGATTTAATCTCATGAAAGAAGCAAACTATAGGAAAACCCTAAACCTAAATATTCACTATAAATAAGGGTGCTCCCCCCCCCATCTCTACACACAACCTCTCTCTCTCTCATCTCTCTCTCCATATTTCTCTCTCTAATTTTCTCTCACCCAAACCTTAGGTAGTACTCTTTCTCCTATCTAGACCTAAGTTAATTTTAAGGGTTGGAAAAAGTAGAGGGGGACCTAAGTCAATTTTGGGGGTTAAGGTATTGTAGAGATTTTAAGAGGTAGTTACCTAGTTTGGCTGAAATCAGCTATCCCGTGCCATTGGATGTGGTGACTCGATTTGGGGTGTAAAAAGCTCGGTTGAGATAATCTCCGACATCTTTTCTTTTATTTGTTTGTTCTTTTATTTTATATTCTCAAGTACAGTATTAGGTTGTATGAATGACATCAAGTAGTTGAGATTTATTTTATTGATGTGTTATTTATTTTGGAATTTCTATTGTTTGTAATAAGACCATCTGTGAGTGATATTGTTGTCAAAATTATAAGGGATGATTATTATTAAAAAAACAAAAAAATTTGTATTTCCTCGGCAAAAGATTACATAGGACTTTCTTTCAGTTCCCGCCTCTTTCGTAAAGCTTTTTGGTTTTTTCCGAAATTAGTACAAAACTCTCCAAAAGAAAAAACAAAAAGTAGAAAAATCCAGGGAACTGAAAAATATAAACTATCAAACCTCCCTTTAAATTTTGTTAAGAGAAAAGTTCACGCATGTCCCCCATGATTTTTGTTATTATAAAAATACCCTCTAAAATTAAAATTTTTATATTTATACCCAATCTATTGTATTTTTCTTATTTGTTCCATAATTGCCATTTGAAAATTATTTGCAATTTTTGGATCTTCATCCAAAATTTCATTTGCCCCATTTGTTTGCAATTTTTGGCCAGAAATAGGACCATACGCATTTTTGGACTTTCAAAATCTGGATTTTTTTATTTATTTTGGGATTTTGAAAATTTGGAAATGCTCATGGAAAAAATTATTCTTGTTTCAAGAGAACCTTTTGATTCTCATAATCCGAAAATTAATTGATTTTTAGATTTTAAAATTATGAAATCATGGAGATTGTTTTCATGGCCATTTTTGGATTTTCAAAATCCGAAAATCTTGAAATTTTTGGATTTTGGAATTCCAAGAATGCGCGTGGAAAGAAATCCGAATTGTGGGCTTTAGGTCATTTGAAAAAGATTATACACAAACGGCTATGAATGTTATAACAAAAAATATTTAGGTCAAATTTAAATAAAATGAATTAAAAGAGATATTTGCATAATTTACACTTATTTTAATTACAATTTCCACTAATTCTTGCTAAATTGAAATTCAAGCTCCGCTTATGGAAAGTGCGCTCTCCCCTAAGCATGGGATAACGAAATAGCCATCTTGGTGCTATAACAAACAATTGAACCCTGATTATGTTGCATGTGTTATAGAGATTGTATACCAGGAGACTATTTATCTTTGGTTCAAGTAATCCTAACCATTAAAAGTTATACAATAATGGCTGCACCATGATCACCAATGAGTGGTGGTCCTTAAACAATCATGGCTTATTATTTCACACCCATCAACAATGATTTTAGAGCATTCCAATTAAAGATGAAAATTAAACACTGGTTGTAGCAATGTTCACAAACTTGTCCAAGTCACTCGGATTTAGCCCCTTGCTGAGTAGAGTACCCAAGTACAATTCGGGTTTATTAAAATAAATAAATGATAGAAAAATTGTATTAAATGGTGGAACCTATACATACATATTTACATGTAATTTGGATATTTTATATAATGATATATGAAATTTTCAGGCCTTGTGCCTGTTTTTATATTTTCCTCTTTTGGATTTTTAGAAAATGTTTGTAGAATTTAAGTGATTGTAAATCCATGTTTTATAATTTTTTCCAGTTTATTTATTTTTTGTGTTGTTTTTTGTTTATTTGATTTTCACATTTTTATTTAATCTCAATATATATATTTTTAAAATTTTTTAGAGCCTCTGGCCTTACACTACTTAAGTGAAAGCACTTGGACTAGCCCGAGCAACTCAGCTCAAGCCAAGGCGGAGTTCGAAGCCTAAGTTGAGTTTCCAAATATTGATCTAGACAATTTGATTATTAGCCACACAGTAAAGAATTTCAAACCTATGAATTACAAAATACATGTAACCAGTGATAAAAAAGACACATCTGAAAAATCTGGATATTTGAAAAGCCATTAGTTCCTTTATACATAATTTTGAAATCTCGAATATTCAAAAATTTAGTTTTTTTGTCACAGGAAATTTACAGATAAATCTTATTGTATTTTTTATATTTAAAAATAGTCCAATATATTCTATATTTTACAATCAAATCCTATATTTCAATAACATAAAATGTACTTTAATTTTGGGTGCAGTTTGTATAGAGCTGAGGCTCTAAATAAGCAATCAAATTAGGGCCCACCTTCAAATGGTGTTGAGAAATGTGGTTTCCATACTAATAATCTTTGTGATAGTCTTAAAATATATTTTTATACGTACTTATGAAATTTAAAGCTTAAAAAATAGTGTCTACTTACGGTATGAAATTTAAAGCTTAAAAAATAGTATAGATTGAGTAGATCTATAAAAACTTGAAAATCTTGAAAATTGATGGTCCAAAAGTGCGATACAAGATGCACTATTTCAAAACTTGAAATCCATTTTTTTCCTCATGTCTAGATGATCAATTTGAGGATATTTTGGCATCAAAACAACCTCTTCTAGCAAAATTTTTGAGGTAGGCTCTAATTTGAATGTTTTGAGCCTTGGTTCTATATAAACATTTTCCTTTAATTTTATCCAAAGTACATTAGTTTTTAAATAAAAAAACTAGTTTTCATCCGGCCCCTACATTGGATCATCTAAAACTCCTAGGCTTTTCTATAGAAAAGTCCATCTAACAAAGCTTAGGAAAGATATGCCTCATTCAGCAACGGCATGGATCTTATCGTACACCATGGGTTGTTCCCAACTTCATATCTGGTCCGTCCAAGCGCTTATTGAACCCCCCTATAAGTTGCAAAGATTAAAACCCCTTATTTGACGAAGGGGCCAGTATCGGAGGACTCTACTCGCCGTGGTCTCTGGCATCAACAAATGGTACGTCCTCTGAAACCCTAGTTTCATTAAAAAGCTAAAAATGGTTTCTCTCTCCGTTGAAATGGATTCTAGGGTTCCATTAAAACCCGAGAAATGGTGTCTCTCTCCTCGTTGAAGTGGTTTCTATTGTTTGTCCTAAAACCCATAGAACAAGTTTGGCTTTCCTCTTTTTTCCTTTTTTAATGTTCTTTCGCATCAGCAGTTCAATCAAGGCTCCCCCAATTCCATCAAAGCCCTACGTTTTATCCTTTTCTCTAAGTATCTGCAGAAATGGCTTATATTTGCCATAGAAACCCTAGAACTGGTTTCTCTTCCATCTTCTGTTGGACCAGTAATTTGCTCTGGAAAGTCTAAATTACTTTACCCAAGAAAATCTTGTATTATACTATGCATTGGCATTAGAGTCGGATGTTAGTTTCGATGTGCATATTAAACAAATTGTCCCCAGAATATATCCTCTTGCGCTGTTTATTTTAGTGGTCATGTAGTTATGTCGATTTTGTCTTACTCACCTAGAACCAGTTTGCATAGAGAGAGATTTCACTCGTGGTACGTGGGCATTGTGTTGCTTATTATCATAAGTATTCATT
This sequence comes from Amborella trichopoda, assembly GCF_054954075.1. NCBI lineage: Eukaryota > Viridiplantae > Streptophyta > Magnoliopsida > Amborellales > Amborellaceae > Amborella > Amborella trichopoda. The sequence continues at coordinate 10,209,559 of NC_142345.1, read as the reverse complement.
TTTTATCTGGGATATAGATTTCTTCTGTTGGTTTCACTGCTTGGCCTTTGTTTGATGTGTTTTGCTTGATAAGTATATCATGCGCATTCATTGATCTGCTAATTACGAAAACACCATTATATATTGGAAGCTTTAATTTATTTTTTAATTATTAGCTTCATTTTGACCGAGAAATATCAATTTTACAACACAACAGTTGCTGGATCCATTTTCCTTGAATTATAATTTCCTTGGATTATAATTTTGCTCCTCTAGCTTATTGATTCCCCATAGCTTATCTCATTTTTTACCAAAATTATTATGTTCATGAATTCCATTCATCATAGAAACATCTCACATTTATTTATCGTTTTGATTGATAGATTAACATGCAAGGTGAGATGTATACATCTCATATCAAGTTCCAGTAATGATAAGAGTTGTTTCATGTACCTGATATTTGTTTGATCTGAAAAGGGCATATGCTGATGCTGTTCTGGACCAATTTTATCAGAAAATGTTTGTAACTTTGGCTTTTTTTCTGAGGAACTTCTGATTGGATTATTGTGTTTTCCATAGTGTTGCTGACAAAAAAAAAATCAACTTGCAACCTTTGCCAGGAATGAGCTATTATTGATTGATGTTAGATGACCCAAATTATTATTTATGGTAATCGCTATAGATTTATTGTCTCTGTCTAAGGTGTTTCATTGTCCTGATTCGAATGAGTTATGAGCATTTCTAAGGTCAGTGTAAGTTTAGTCTTCTGGGCTCGTAGTTTACTCATCGTCCTACAATTTGGATCTAGTATCGATTAACTATGAGTAGTGTTTTAGAAGTCCATTAGAATTTTTTCTCTGATTTCCCCTAAGTATCCATCGATTTATTCTATGTTCCCTCACGTATTTGTGCAGCTTTCCCAATTTTAACATGACTTATTCCTGAGTGAATTCCTTTTGTTTCCCTTGGTCACACATTATATTCTTGTTATCTCTGTAATTTTTGTCAACTTTAGGTTGTCATTGTTTCTAATTCTTTCTTTCTATGACCCTTGATCGTCTAAGGGGTTGTACTGATTGCCATTTGGTGGGCTGGTTGTGTTGTTCCCTTGACCTTGGGTTCTGGGTGATGAACTAGGCATAAGTGAGATTGTTTGTTTAGGGTGGGTTTCCTTCTTGTATGGTCATAGATTGACCAAGATGTACATTTTCTTGGAGTGAGACCTATATACTGACATAAAAGTGCATGCGATCCAATACTGTTTGTAATAATTTTGTCCAATTTTCTTCTAATCTTATAGCAATACATGCTATCAATTAAAAACATTTAGAGAGATTTTGAAACATTGGCTTCTGTATCATCTGCATTATTAATGCTCTTGGCTTTGGGCAATTTGTTAATTTGGAGTGCCATTTGTTATATCATGATTTCAAATAATGGCAGATAGTGTGCTAGCTGTTAATTATTCGGTTCACACTGTGGAGTTCCTTTTAGTTACACATTCATTGTGAACTTACATAGTTGTAAAATATATGTAATTTTGAAACTTATGTATGTGCACGAGTTGTCGTTACTGTTGCCTGAACAAGGTGCGTTTCTTGCTCATTCTCCTCTGTTTATCTTTCAGGCCCCTAAAAGAGGTGGAAAGGCACCTGCACGAGCCAAGAAGAAGGCTGTAAGTAGTAAATCTCCATTTTGGCTCTAGTTGGTCAAATAATGGCTTATGCTTCTTCTCATTTGAGCATTTTCCTCTCAGTTTTATTCTCCATTAAATTTCAAAACATGTATTTCTAGCACGAGGAAGTTATAATTTAGGATTTTATGTTCACTTTAACAGGAGAAGGTTGTGAATCCCTTATTCGAAAAGCGTCCTAAGCAATTTGGGATTGGGGGAGCTTTACCTCCAAAAAGGGATTTGCATAGATTTGTGAAATGGCCAAAGGTCATACGCATTCAAAGGCAGAGGAGGATCCTTAAGCAGCGTTTGAAGGTTCCTCCTGCTCTGAATCAGTTCACCAAAACATTGGACAAGAACCTTGGTAACATTTCTCATATAACACTGAATGGTTTCTTTAGGTATTGATTATTCAATCTTACTGAAATTTATGCTGATCTTTTGTTGGCACCCCCGTGTTGCCTGTATTCCATAGCTTCCATTGAAAGGGTCTCAAATTTTCCTTATTTGGCATATAAAAGCTTTTTTGTTTTGTACATTTGAATAGGCCCAGACGATTGGTTTGTGTCCCTTAAATTGACTTCCTTTTCTCCTGCAGCAACAAATCTTTTCAAGATGCTTCTTAAGTACCGACCTGAAGATAAGGCAGAGAAAAAGGAAAGGCTTTTGAAAAGGGCTCAGGCAGAGGCAGAAGGGAAGACTGTTGAATCAAAGAAGCCCATTGTCGTCAAGTATGGTCTCAATCATGTTACATACCTTATTGAGCAGGTGAAACTAATGATTTTTCATACTTGTTCTCTCTCTCTCTCTCTCTCTCTCTCTCTTCCCCCTTTTGGTTTTTGACTTTGCTATCTTTGGTCAGCTTTTTTTATGACTGCTCTCTATATTTCAACTTACTTTTTAATAAAGGTTTATTATCCACAAAGACAATTAATTTTATACCATTACCAACATATTTAGAATGACAAATTAATATTTGTATAGACAATTATTTCTGTAACTTTTGTAGTTTCTAGTAAAGCAGTTTTGCTTGGTTTATCTAGGTTGGTTGCTGCATTTGGCTATGCGATACTTAAGATCCAATGGTAGCCTTTTTTTTATGTGAATTTTCATGTATCGACTTCTGAGGCACTCCAAGCCTGTGGTTTGCTTCTGACTGCTGTGCTATGCTTGCGGTCTTCTGTGAATATTTATGCATGTGTTGTATAGTATGTTTTGTTTGGATGCATCTGCCATCACTAACTATCCACTGTTATAATAAAAACACTCACTATAAAGATTTATTTGTTGTTAGGCACTGACCCTTGTAAAATTATTTCTGTTTTAGTCTTTTGGAATCCAATCTGGTCATAATGGTGTTTTTTACGTTGCTTAATATAACTTTGTCCTTTTCTGGTTCGGGAGGGAGTGATGGAAAAGCTCTCTCTCTCTTTCACACACACACACACACAAGCTCTTCCAACTCGAAAGTCAGAATCTCCCTATAAAAACCAGATCCCCTTCAAACCTACAGTTGGAATCTCCTCAGAAAACAGGCCCAGGATTCCATTTCTACTGAGGTCCCAAGTTAAGAAGAAAACCATTAGTATGGAGATTTTATGCAATTGGTATAATTTTTTCTCTAAAAAGCCAATTTTTTTGGAGTTTGAAGCCTAAGATTATGGAGTTTTTTTGAAAATTGTTTTTGGGAAAATCAAAATTGTTCATCTTATCTTGGAGTGAAGATTTAAAGTGAGAGAAACTAGAGAGAGGAAGGTTGGGGATGTGGAGAATGGAGCTTTGAAGGTTACAACCATGACCAATTTTCAATATGCAGAGATTTGGATCAGTTTACCAAACAGCCAACCAAATAACATCATATAGGGAATAAGGTACCTACCAAACAACTAAAATAATATTATGCAGATTAGATTAATTGTGGAAAAAATACTCTACCCGTGATAAAATTAACTATAACAGACCTTTTATTCTACATTTATAATTGTTTTTAAGGCCACATGGTTATTCATAAATTCTTTTATATAGACCTTCCTTTTGGTTTATGGAACTTTTTTTATTCAGGATTGTAATGGCTTATGTGCTTGTGATTAATGGCAGTGCTCAATGTGCACTGTGCAGTAGAGGAAAAAGTGGTTTCAACCCCATTTCAAATAGAATGCTAACTGCCACTTATAAGTGGTGTTTTGCATTTCCATGCGAATGAGATTGCTTGCCCAGAATCAACTAGCTTCCACAACCAGCACGACTTACGCATTGCTCCCCATAATGGGTTCCGAAAGCATTCCCAAATGCAGCATTAGTATTTTAGGTTTTGCAGTATTTTGAAAGCAGCAAGTGGATTTAGTTTACTTTCATTATGTACTAGTTAGATTCATCATTGACTTACTTTCAAATAGATTGCAAACTCCCACTTATTAGTGGTGTTGTGCATTTCCATGCGAATGAGATTGGGTGTCCCGAACCAACTAGCTTTGACCACCAACAGCATCCCATGCTCTGCTCCCCGGAATGGGTTCCAAAAGCATTTCCAAATGCAGCATTAGTATTTTAGTTTTTGTGCTATTCTGGGTGTAGCAAGTTGAATTAGTTATGTTCATCATAGATTAGTTAGATTCTTGGACTTACTTTCCATGTGTCGTTGATTTTAGATATTTGGTTTGGTTTGCTAGCTAACATCTTATATTTTGTGGTATTTAAACAGAACAAGGCTCAGCTTGTGATTATTGCTCATGATGTGGATCCCATCGAGCTTGTTGTTTGGTTGCCAGCTTTGTGCCGCAAAATGGAAATCCCTTACGCCATCGTAAAGGGGAAGGCTCGCTTGGGCACTGTGAGTTTCTCACTGATATCTTTTTAACTTCTACAAGTGATATGTGGTATATGGTGCACCATGGCGAATTGTCATCCATTGGGAACTTGTGTTAATGTCTGTCAGTTATTGCGAATGACTGGTGGATACTCCTGTTGTGTACCATATACTATACGGTGTTGTGCAATCTTTCTCGTGTCATTCTTCTGTGACCTGTGGTTTATTTTGTAATGGAATGAGAAGAATGGTGTTCTCACTTGGATGACATTACTTGTTTTGATAGATTGTGCACAAGAAGACAGCTGCAGTCTTATGTTTGACCTCAGTGAAGAATGAGGATAAGTTGGATTTCAGCAAGATTGTGGAGGCAATCAAGGTATGGTTTGTTTGTTTTGTTTGTTTTTCTTTTTGTACTGATCAGATACTGATTTGTGGGCATGAAACTTTCAAGGAATAAGAAACTGTGAAACATTAGAGGGCAAATGACGTTGCGAGCATAGCTGGAGTTTGAAAATGATAATTAAATTGTCATACAATGATGACAAAGAAAATGAAAAATTATTAAAAAGCAAACACTGAATCTATATATACAAATATACACACATAAATATCCCCTCTGATTTACCCCAAAAAAAATATATACACACATATATGAAAAAATAATATGTAAGCCCATCGGCTTATTCTACAGCATGATCTGCTTTGAAAAGTGGGGATCTGGTAGATCCTAAATTTTGCACGTGTGTATATCTCATCTGAAGTGATTTAAAAATCTTTGTACTTGAATTTGCCCAAAAAGGAGTCAGAATGAGTGCCATTTTTGTTGAAATGCGGCCGTCCATTTGATTTACAGCGGATCTAGGCCTTCCATATTCCCTTTTTTTTAAGTGATAATTTTTTAAATAAGGACTGCAAAATTTTGTTGTGGAAAATCCCTTTAGCTTATAAGATTGTTGTTCCTTATAGAATATTTTCCTTTTGTGTGTGTGCATATATGTGTATGTGCATGTGTTATGTGCATGTGCATCTGCATGTGTGTTTTGTGCATGTGCGTGTGTGTTTGTGAAAGAAGAATGGAGGGGGGGGAGAGGGTCTGCATTATGGTAGGGTGTCATTGGAAGAAAACAAATTAGCAGCATTTATAATCAGTTACATGTCGTCAGTAGTTGGATTCTATTTTCCGTGTTTTTTGGTTTTGCAGGCCAATTTCAACGACAAGTATGATGAATACCGCAAGCGATGGGGTGGGGGCATCATGGGCTCCAAATCCTTGGCCAAGACCAAAGCTAGGGAGAGGCTCTTGGCCAAGGAAGCAGCTCAGAGAATGACTTGAAGAAAGGGAGCATTTTGCTTCTGTAAATTTAGAGCAAGGAAGAGTGTTTGCTCTTTTCTTGTCACCCTGTTTCTTGGTTTTAGATTTTCTTGATTTCAATCTCATCATCATTTCATCAGCATCTTCGAGATTAGGTTTTTTGTGTTTTTGAGCATGAGCTGAATCAGGTATCTTCAACTTTGATTGTATCCGTGCCAGTTTTCCGTGGGAATATATTTTGCTACTTGATATGCCTTCTCTCTCTCTCTCGTTCTTTTTCGTTTTTGTGGATGTTTGCAATGCGATACTGATTTAATTTATTGAAAAAATAAATTCTGATTAGCAGGGTTATACAATTGCAGTGATTCTTTCAATGTTTGATACATGGGGTTGTTTGATACCTTGAAAATAATTCAGAATGTACATGCGGTTGTTTGATGGCTTGAAAATAATTCAGAATGTACATTGTTAATCTCTCCTCATATATAAGATGAATGGCAATGTACTTGATATTGAATTGGCTATGCACATGGTGACACTAGATTTGCCACTTATATGCATGGTATTGTATGCTTTCTGTTCCGGTGTGTGAAATTTTAAGAGACACCATGTTCTCCCTGTGCCCATTAAAGACTAACCAGCATACCAGCTTGGTGCACTGCTTGATATTGATGCTACTGACTGCTTAGACTTCAATATTTCAGGATTGATACTAAAGGTATTCAAAGTTAATTTTGGGAAAATTATGGTTACGCCCTTGAAATATACTTGGTAGACATTCAATTACTCAATATTTTTCATATCAAACTCTTAATCTAATTTTTTTTTTTTTTTTACCCCCGTAAATGAAAGAGGTGTAATTTTTATGATGAAACTATCCTTTTTAGTACACGTACCCTCGTTTTTTATGATTCTTTTTTAGTTTTTTTAGGAGTATATTGCTTGTAGTTTTTGTACGCTTTTTTCTCATTGGGGAATTCTTGATGGAATTTGTTGTTAAATCAAGAATATTAATTTGCTCCCATTGTTAATGCATTCATCTTTAAATCAAAATTCAATAATATTAAGTTAGTGAAGAAATAAAGTTATAGGGAAGAAGTTTTTTTGAAAAGCTTTTTTGAAAAACAGATAAAATACGGATTTAAATCAGCTCCATTAAAAAGTCGTGATTTTTTTAAGATCTTTTGAAAAAATTGGAGTTCTAAATGTATTTCAAAAAATCAGATTTTTTTTTGAAAAAATCGTGTTTTAATAAGAGACTTGCTAACCATGGTTTTAACAAGTAATGGAGGGTTGCAAAGGTAGTTTAGTATTTAACATATGGGAAAGTAGAAAATGAAACCATTTACTTTTTATACAAGGTGGTTACATTAATCTTGACTATTGGATGTGAAATTGGGTTGTTGTAATTATTCCGTTGATCAAAGCTCAAACTCCAAAAGAACTTTTTTCGAACTTTGTGACATATTTAAGTTATCCAATTTTACATGAAATGGTTATAAAGAATTGTGATCAGCCTGTATCAAAGGTAAATGATTTCATTGTATACAATCTCTTGACATATTAACTTTTTGATTAGGGGGTAAAAGCAAAGAAAAACCAATAATTGTGTGAGATATGAAACTATTAAGGGGTTGGAGGTATATAAATTATATTTCAGAGGGTATCCATAATTTTCCCTTGTGGCTATTAGCGCATCTAAGTGCTATCTTTTAAGTAATCCTTACCACTAAAATGTTCATTGTTTAGTAAATTTTATTTATGTTTGAATGGTAAGTATAATTCATTGAGATAAGGTTGAAGACTCCTCTCCCCTGTAGAGCGAGAACAATCTCGTCCATGATAGTAGTCCAAGCCCAAGGCACATTCTCTGAGTCTTTGCACCAAACAATAATATTGGTAGCGTCCCCTTCAATGATAAGGTGTGAATTACCAGAATGTATCATCGACACTCCTACCTTCAAAGCCCAATGCTCAGCCTCATTACTACCACATAAATGCATGCGACCTTGGTAGTGCCACAGGTTGCTCCATCTGAGTCTCGCAGAAGTCCATCAAAACTAGCTAATTTGTTCATGGATTTTGACACTGCTGTCAAAACTCAGCTTGACCCAACCTACTGGTGGCGCCTTCACTGGTTTGATTTGATCGAGTAAGGCCTTTTTGCTTGAAGCATATGATCGCCTTAAAATGGGTGAAGAGGTTTTCTCTTGGGATGGGTCAAAAGGAAGATAGAGCTTGTGCCAATGTTGTCACTAAGACTCAAATGGACCGGGACAACTAGAAAATATCTTTTCTTTTGCCCTCTTTTTTTCCAAAGTTATGAGATTTCATTCATTCCAAATGTTCCATAGCACAACCGCTAACAAGATTCTCTAAATAATCAAGCCAGAAGCTGTAAAGTTAGGAGACCATATATGCTGAAGCATCTGATCTATGCGATTATGCTTGATCCATGTCCTCCCAGATAGATTATGTACCCATCCCCACAATGCCGACACAAAAGGACAACAAATGAAGATATGATAAGTGGAAAGGGGTCTTCGATGTCCAAGAAGCCACAAAAAAGCTCTCACTATGTGTGGGACTTAACAGTTCCACAATTGGTATACCTTGTTATTTTCTTCAATATAGCGTTCACAGAATATAGTATCATAGAGAGAGTTGATTGTGAAAATGCCATTGGGTTCCAGGGTCCACACCAATTTGTCTGGCCTCTTTGGGCAATAGAAAATTCACATATCAAGGAAAGTAGGGCTAGGAACTGTTGTTCCACTCCATTTTCAACTCTTTTCATGTCAAGCGTAATATCAGAGTTCCAGTTCCCCAGCTGAGACAATTTCTTACACTTTAGCGATCTTCTTATTAGAGCTCTTGTATAGATCTGGGTATGTGATCTTGAGGGAATATTGGCTGAGCCATTTGCTGCACCAGAACCTCGTTTTGGCTCCATCACCAACCACAATTATGGTTTAAGCCAAGAAGAGGATTTTGATCAAGAAAATGCCTCTCCACACCCAAGAAACTGAAGACTTTTTTGGCCTTTGTCTGGTAATGAAACCGTCGGTCCCGAAAATCACTGATTCCCAGAGCTGGCCTTGTTGTCTAGACAACCTCTACCACAACTTTGTCAAGAGTGCTTCATTAACTGCTGCTAATTTCCTGATGCCCAACAACCTCCTTTTTTCTGTAGGCATACACAGGTCCATTTGAGGAGGTGAAACTTCTTCTTATGTTGACTACCACTCCATAAGAAATTTCTCATTAAAGATTTTAGCTTCTTAATTACTCATGTTGGTGCTCTGAAAAGCGAAAGGTAATAAATAGGCAGGTTTGCTAAGGTGGCTTTAATGAGGGTAATGCAACCCCCTAAAGAGAGATATCTGGATTTCCACCCATCCAATTTGTGCTGAAATCTTGGAATGGGTGGGTCCAATGCGAATGTGACAACTTGGTGATGGCGAGTGGCAGGCCCAAATACTGAGTAGGGAAGGCGTTAGTGGCACCATGCAGCCCACCCATTTACCTCTCGATCCTTGCAACTAATTCCCCTAGTTTTGCTCATATTTATTCTAGCCCTGAACGCCTGCTCATAACATTTCAGAAACAACCATGCATTGCGAATGTTTACATATGTCAGCTTCAACAGTAGAAGAGTGTTGTTTACATATTGAAGATGGGCTAATGATTGTCCATCATGCCATGCTTGCAATCCACTAATCATTTCACTCCTCACTACCCCTTCCATCATCTTGCTAAAGGACTCCGCCACCAAAGTGAATAGGAAGGGCGATACTTTATCGCCCTACCTAATGCCCCAGGAAGACTTGAAGTAACCACAGGATTTACCAATCACAATAATTGAGAGATGGATGGATGCTAGACAACCTCTTATCCACCTTCTCCAAATCACCGAAGCCTATAAGCTGCATAATCTCATCTAGGTAATCCAATTCAACTCGATCATACACCTTCTAGATATCCAGTTTCAATATGACCCCTTTTAGCCCCGTCTATGCTATGGTATGGATCACTTCTTGCACGATTAACACTCCATCAATTATTTGTTTATCTATTATGAATGCAGCATGGAGCCCTCTGCAATCAAATGTGAAACTTTCCTCAGCTAATTTGTCAAAACTTTAGCCAGAATCTTGTATATTGCTGATAGGAAGCTGATGGGTTGAATGTCTTGAAGTGATTCCAGATTTACCTTTTTGGGAATAAGGGTGATGAATGTGAAATTCATGGCATTGCTTATGAATCCATCAAACTCAAATTGGTTGATCCATCGCATTAGGTTTGGTTTCACCAAATCCAAAAATTATTGAAAAAAGGAGAAAGGGAAACTATCCAGCTAGGGGATTTGTCTCTGGGCAAAGTGAAGGTCGCTTCCTTTACTTCTTCCATTGAAAAGGCTTGCTCTAGGGCTCTGGCATGGACTTCTGGAATTGTCTTGAATGGGAGATCTTCAAGCTAAAAGGGAAGACGAGGTTCTGATGCAAAAGATCTTTGGAAATGGTATACAATTGTCTCTTCCATGGCCCTATTGTTATTGTCCTCATAGTCTACTCCCTCTTAAGCCGTTCAAATTATATTGTCTTCGTCAGGAATTTGCAATGGCATGAAAGTATTTCGTATTGATATCCCCTTCCTTGACCCATTTGAAGCGGGAGCACTGAAACCAAAAAATTTCTTCCTTTCTTAACAAGTCATCCAATTGGTCTTTGAGGTCCTCTCGGGTTTGAACTTGAATAGGGGCCAAACCACCAGAGATTTATTCTAGGGCGTTAAGTTATTCCATGCTATTGGTGGTAGTAGCAATCGTGTGAGCGAATGTGCCGAAAGTGCAGTTTCCCAACGTCTGAGTTGTTGTTTGAGAAGTTTTCGTTTGCAGGTTGAGATGTGTCTAGGCGAAGCCTTGAAAGGTACATTATTCTATGTATTTGTTACAAGCTTCATTAACGATTGTTCTCTTAGCGACATGAGGTCAAACCGGAAAGGGAAAGGGCCATAGGATTCCCCTTCGGTATTGAACAAAAGCGGAATATGGTCCAAGGTATTATGAGGTATGGTTTTGAGCAAGTAATTTGGCTTCCCACTCTTCTGAGATTAAGATTTGATCAATTTTGGACATTTGCAATTGGGTGGCAGAATTGTTACTCCAAGTGAATTGCGTGGCAATAATATTTAGATCCATCAAAACATTACATGTAATGAAATTGTCAAACATTATCATTGCTGAATTTGGCCTAGCTGCTGTTAAAAATTCATGTAGCCATCTAGTTTGATTAAGATCCCCCATTCCACACCATGGCATATTCTCTCTATTGATAAGGGCTGAAATATAATTAAAAAAACCATCCTTATTGCAAAAGAATTTGGGCAAAAAATATTAGCTAAACACTAATTGAAAGAGGCTAAAAAGTCACAGATAATGACAACCATCAACAAGAAACATCCAACAATTAACCCCCAAAATAGTGAGATCCTTGTTTCAAGGTGTTAAATTGGTCAAACCTGTGGTGTTAGAAGGTGACTCATTGAATGTTATTAGGTAGATTAAAAAAGAGGCGGAGTTCCCTTGGACACTACATGAACTGATTAGGGAGGTGGACAAGGAGCGTTGTAGTATGACAGTAACTATGGTGCATGTATATAGAGAATCTAAAATGGAGGCTGATCGGTTAACTAAAGCTGGAGTTGCTGCTGAAGATTTAAATGTTGTAATACTTTAGATTTTTTGTTTACTTTCTCATCTCACGCTGTAATGTTTAGTTGTATGATTTGTTGATGACTCTTGTATGATGTTTTGGTTACTGTTGTTGCAATAAAATTCTTTACTGATTCTCAAAAAAAAAAAAAGAAGCCTCGATGTGGGCATGTTAGGTGTGCTAGGGTTGCTTCTCTATGTTTGGATGTGCATATGGGCACCCTGAATAAGGGCTGGGAGCATCTCATTCAAATAATATATCAAACATACATGCGAAATCTCTCTCCCTTTCTCACTCTCTCGAATTTTTGTTTGCCTTCTAAAATTTGTGGTGATTCTCTCAAGCTCTTAAATTTTACTATTTGTACATATTATTTCCGAGATTAAATATATAAGATATTTTTATTGTATAAATAAATCCGTCATAAATAAGGAGTAAATATTATCTTGAGAAAAAACCATCAAAACATGTCTCCGACCACCTTTTGTGCTTTGATAGTTATAGTTGTTCACTGATGGCTATGTCTCTGTCTTGAGCTGCGCATCTCCTCTTAACACACTAATTCTTATTTGTTTTCTTGTGGTTTGCTTAATGTGCCCTCATTTCACCCAAGCCATAAATCCAATCTTGCTCACATTCTAGTGATTCGTATGCAATTCTATGGAACTTTACAGATGATGACATTGTTAGCCCAAATACAGTGGATCTTTATGATTTTCATAAGATAAAGAAGAAAGTTGGAACTTTCTTCTTTATCTTAGCCATCAAGCTTATCAATCTTCACTAAATCAGTCAATACAGCTCTAGGATTAGCCATTTTTTATACAAATTGAAAACCCCTAAGTACCAATTGTTAGCCCAAATACAGTGGATCTTTATGATTTTCAAAAGTGGATAGAGCTATATCAACATGCAAGATCGGCTTTGAACTCAATCAGAAATATCAACAAACATATGGTATGCTATTCTTATCAAAATACCCACAACAAGTTGCTGTAAATTCTTTGGAACTCAAGAGGATGTACAAATATTCCTAAGCTTGTAATCCACTAAAGAATCTTCAACGAAAAATTAATTGCAGCTATAGATAAACCGTTCTAAGCAATCCAAAAGAAATTTCCAGCAAGCATGTACCCATTAAAAATCATTCAAGCGATATAAGAAAATACCCAATAACTATTTTCTTTGCTCATATAATACTTCCCAACCTTCTTGTAGTATTTCTAGATGCATAAGATAAAGAATAAAGTTGGAACAAACTCACCAAAACCTATGAATTTGTAGGCACAATTTGATAGCCTTTTAGAGAGAGAGTGGCTGGAAATTGGTTTTTCAGTAAGATATAACTCAAGATGAAGCACAACTTTCCTGCAAACAGTTATTGGCAATAATATATATATAGAGAGAGCTTCTTCGAGATGCAACACGGTGCTTGGGTTGATCCTGTGATTCTGGAGGGCTCTTACAGAGATGAGAGACACGTCCCTGTTCCCAGCTCACCAGGAAGCATAAGAGAGAGAGAGATTTTAAGGACAGAAGGAGAGCTCGTGCATGATGCCCCAGCCTCCCAAAACCCTTTCCATAAATATAGCTACAAAAGGGAAAATAGAGAGAGATACATGTAGAGAGAGAAATGACAAATGTTGCCTTTCAACGGCCACTTATCCCTCTCTTTACATGGGTCTTTCTTTTTCTCTGCACAAAGCACTAGCTAATTTTAAAATACTTTTTGAGTGGGGAAGAAAAGAAAATAAATAAATCAAAATTTGGGCCCTTATTTTATAAATATTTAAAAACACAATTTTCTTTAACATTCCCCCACTTGCTTCAAATATTTATAAAACCATCATACAAACTTTTTGTAGCTATATAGAAGTTGCTTGAGCTGTAGATCCTCAAACAACAAATCCATCTACACATATGATCCATTCACTCAATGGCATCAACCACACACATTACCACGCTCATCAATTGTTGTGACGTATTGCATGATCATCAACTATATCATGAACTTCACCTACATGCATGTAGATTAGTGGCCTTTCTCTCTCTCGTTAGTGTCTTCCTAAAAGCATCGGACAATCACACCGTGATACATACATCACTAAAAGAATCATTGCCACGTAAAAAATGTGAATAACCATCAATACAACGAATCATGCCATGATCCCATAAGGATCCTCAAACTATCTAAACTAGCCGTCGTAAAGTGGAAAACGGTGTCTATAAGACATGCCAACTGGAAGTCATGCTCAGTGAGTCATGCCAAATACAAATGTCCAGTTTGGCCATCACAATGTGGATAACAGAGTCAAAAGGCTGCTCGTCAGAGGTTATGTTTAACTGTCAAAATATCCAAACTAGACATCACAGTACAGAAATACGAAGTCAAAAGACTACTAGCTGGATGTCATGGTCAATAAGTCATGCCAAATATAATTGTCCAATCTAGTCTTGCAATGTGGAAAACAGAGTCAAAAGACTGCTCGCTAGAGGTGGTTTGTAACACATACCCCTTCGAGGGATTTCACCACATACGAATCATTAAATGTCGGAAGAATATCTTAATCACCCTCGGAGGGCACTTACACATGCCACACAGGCGTCATCACCACAAGGCAGATATGCTACACAAGCATCATCGCCACAAAGGCGGATATGCCACACAGGTGTCATCGCCACAAAGGCGGATATGCCACATAGGCGTTATCGCCACAAAGGTAGATATGCCACATATGTGTCATCGCCACAAAGGCGGATATACCACACAGGCATCATTGCCACAAAGGCGGATATGCCAAACAGGCGTCATCGCCACAAAGGCGGATATGCCACACATGTGTCATCGCCACAAAGGCAGATATACCATACAGGCGAAGGGTAATCACATAACATCCCACATGCTCAATAGCTGCACCACAAAGGCTCATTATAGGTGTATCATAAGAAACCTGTGGATCTCAATCCCATACCCCTTACACTCTTTTCATGTGTGTTTATGTTGATACCTATAGTCAACAGGTCAACTATCATGAAATCTGTGTGGAGATACATTACCTATATATCCTTTTGTCCCACAAACTCTCCCACGGAATGATACTTTCTATCAATGTGTTTTGTAATATTGTGGTACATAGGATATTTAGAAATGGATATAGCAGCTTGGTTGTCACAATAAATAACTATTGGAGTGCTCTCAAATGTAGCCGATGGTATCTCACTGAGTAATTTTCTTAAATATATTGCTTCATTGGCCGCCTCATATAAAGCAACATACTCTGTCTCCATTGTTGATTGTGACCTACTTTTTTGTGTATGGCTGCCCCATGATATACATGCTCCTCCATAAGTGAAAAGCCATCCAGATGTAGATTTAAATTCATCCTCTCTGCCAGCCCAATTGGCATCACTGTAGTCTTGCAATTTTAATTTTACCATTCCATAGTATATGCTATAATTGGTTGTCTTTTTTAGATATCTAAATATTCTCTTTACAAGTTTCTAATGCTCTATGCATGGGTTACTCATATAACGGCTAGCAACCCCCACTGCATATGCTATGTTAGGGCGTGTGCAGTTCATCAAATAGTTTAATGATCCTACTGCTTGTGCATAAGAGATCTTTTCCATAATTTCTTTTTCTTTATCAGTCTTAGGACACATGTCCTTGGACAGTTTACAACCTTTCTCATATGGGGTTCCCATTGGTTTAAATTCATCCATTCTAAACTTTTTCAGTATCTTTACAGTATATAATTCTTGACTTAAGTAGAGTAATATTCTCTTCTTATCTCTTGTAATTTGCATGCCAAGAATCTGGTCTAGTTCTGCTAAGTCTTTCATCTCAAATTGTAAAGATAACCACTCTTGGTATCTTTAATAACCTTAGGATCACTGCCTGTAATGATAATGTCATCTATATATAGCACTAAAATGAGATGACTGCTCCCACTACTTCGGATGTATACACAATAGTCATCACTAGTATTAACAAAGTCATAGTTCAACGCCTCATAAAACTTTAAATACCATTGTCTTGATGACTGTTTAAGTCCATAATAACTTGCACTTTGCATTATTGTTCTTTAGACTCGAAACCCTCGGGTTGCCTCATAAATATCTCTTCCTCTAATTCATTATTGAGGAATGTTGTCTTTACATTCATTTGATATATGTCATAGTTATAATTGTTTGATATTGCTAGTACAATTCTATTAGATGACTTTCTAGCAACATGGGAGAAAGTTTATTTATAATCTACCCCTTCTACTTGGGTAAAATCCCTAACAACAAGTCTAGCTTTATACCTATCAATTGTTCTATCTAGATTCAGTTTTTTAGTTCCAACTAATGACTTTACAGCCTTCTGGTAGGTCCACTAAGGTCCATGTCTCATTCTTCATTAGTGAGTTATATTCATCTTGCATTGCTTCCATCCAATTGGATGCCTCTGATGAGCTTATGGATTCATTATCAAGTTCTACATTATACCCATAGTAGCCATCCAAGTAACTAGGTCTTTTAGTTTCCCTAGTACTTTTTTAGGCTCAACCATAATTAGAATACGATTAATACTACCAGGGTTCTCATAGGAATCACTAGGCTGTCACATTTCTTCTTCTTTTTCCTCTGTAATTTTAGGTTGTTTTCCCTTTGGAATTACTTCATTCTCAAAGAAATGAGCATCTCTACTTTCTATGATAGTTTTAGTCGCATGATCATAAAATCTATACCCTTAGAATGACTAGAGTACCCAACAAAAGTGCATTGTCTGATGATCCCATGTTCATTACAGAAATTTTCAAATTCAAGTGAAATAAATTCTCCTCCTCTATCACTTCTTAAAATTTTAATCTATTTATCTAGTTGATTTTCTACTTCCATCTTATACTCTTTAAATTTTTCTAAAGCTTCACTTTTATGAGAAATCAAATATGTATATGTATATCGTGAATAATAATCAATGAAAGTGATAAAATATTCATGTCCTTCAAAGGATTTAGCATTTAATTTTCCTCAAATATCAGTATGGACTATATGTAGAACACTTTCAGCCCTTAATCCCTTTGGGAATGGTTTTCTATGCATCTTTCCTTTTAAACAGTTCTCACATTTAAATGTATCATTTTCCTCATAAGGAATTAATTTTTCTTTCATCATTCTAGACAATTTTTCATAGCCAATATGTCCTAATCTTCTATGCCATACAATGAAGCTTTCTTAGAAAGAAGAATCAACAATATAAGAGGAAGATGATTTCATTTCATTAATTTCAAGTTTATACAAACTGCCACAAAGAGAAGCCTTGGCCACTTTTACACCATCATTAAGAAAGGTTATATTCCCCCCTTTTACATTCACTTGGACCCCATTTTTATCTACCTTAGACAAAAAAATGAGATTACGCCTCATATAAAGGGCATAGAGGACATCAATAAAGGTAAGTGTACCCTCACTAGGAAGAGGAAGCTTCATAGGCGCCTCGCCAAGAATGTGGACCCAAGAGGAGTTTCCCATATAGAGCTTCCAATCACCAACTTTCTTCTCTTTGAAGTCCACCACGTGCTCCTTGCTTGTAGTGATATGCCTTGTTGCACCCGAGTCAATCCATCATCCATCGGATGGGGTAACCGTGAGAGACTCTTCTATTATGAATGCAACATCCTTTGGGTAATTGGCTTCTCCTCTCTCCATCTTCTTTGGTGGGGCCTTACAAAATTTAGCAATATGACCAAGTTTGTTACAATTAAAACATCTTCTTGACCTTTTAAAGAATTTTTCCTTTTTATTGTCTTTTTTTTTTGTTCCCTCATTGTTTTCTTTATTTTCCTTTCTCTTCTTAAGATTGGGTCTAGCATAATTTGTTTTAGAAGCCAAATATACGGGCTGATGGGCTCTTTCATTTTTCTCTTTAGCCCTATCACTCTCTTCCATCCTCTTAAATCATCAAGGGTGTGGATGCTACCATTGTGGCATAAGTTTTTCTTAATGCCTTTCCATGAAAAAGGGAGATTTTCAATTATCTTCATGATTTGATGGCGCTCGGATATGGGTTCTCCATAACCAGCAAGTTGGTTAGTCATAACATTCATGTCATCAAAATATTCCAGCGCCGATTGGTTTTCTCTCATTTTATGTTGGTTATATCTTTCATAAAGTTCATGTTTTGCCATATTATTGTCCTCAATGTGCCTTTTCTCAATAGCCTCCCATAAGTCTTTAGCATTAGCGTAGGGTTCAAAGACCTTATGCAATCTATCACTAAGGCAATTCAAAATGGCATCTTTACATGTAAAATTATCATTTTTCCATTTCAACTATTTTTGTCTCTCTCTAATTGTAGAGTCATCATCAGGTTCAGTTATATTTTTTCTTCAATTACATACAACAAACCCATATTATGCAGCGAATAAGATACTTTACTTTTCTAAAGTGAGAAATTATCGTCATCAAGCTTATCAATCTTCACTAAATCAGTCAATACAGATCCAGGATTAGCCATTTTCGATACAAATTGAAAACCTCTAAGCTCTGATACCAATTGTTAGCCCAAATACATTGGATATTTATGATTTTCATAAGTAAATAGAGCAATTCAACATGCAAGATGAGCTTTGAACTCAATCAGAAATATCAACAAATATATGGCATGATATTCTTATCAAAATGCCCACAACAAGTTGCTGTAAATTCTTTGGAACTCAAAAGGACGTACAAATATCCCTAAGCTTGTAATCCACTAAAGAATCTTCAACCAAAAAATCAAATGCAGCTATTGATAAACTCTTCTAAGCAATCCAAAAGAAATTTCCAGCAAGCAATACACCCATTAAAAATCATTCAAGCGATCTAAGAAAATACCCAATAACTATTTTTTTTGCTCTTATAATACTTCCCAACCTTCTTGTAGTATTTCTAGATGCATAAGATAACGAAGAAGGTTGGAACAAACCCACCAAAACCTATAAATTTGCAAGCACAATTTGATAGCTTTTTAGAGAGAGAAAGTGGCTGAAAATGAGTTTTCTAGCAAGATATAACCCAAGATGAAACACAACTTTCCTGGAAATAATTATTAGCAATAATATATATAGAGAGAGAGCTCCTTCGAGATGCAACACGGTGCTTGGGTTGATCCTGTGATTCTGGAGGGCTCTCACAGAAATGAGAGACACGTACCTGCACCCAGCTCACCAAGAAGCATAAGAGAGAGATAGAGATTTTAGGAAGAGAATGAGAGCTCATGCATGATGCCCCAGCCTCCCAAAATCCTTTCCATAAATATAACTACAAAAGGAAAAATAGAGAGAGACACATGTAGAGAGAGAAATGACAAGTGTTGCTTCTCAATGGCCACTTGTCCCTCTCTTCACATGGGTCTTTCTTTTGCTCTACACAAAGCACTAGCTTATTTTAAAATACTTTTTGAGTGGGGAAAAAAAGAAAATAAATAAATCAAAATTTGAGCCCTTATTTTGTAAATATTTAGAAACACAATTTTCTCTAACAGACATTGTATGGTTTAGTGCATGATTAAAGCACTTGTTCAATTTTTAAGCCATACACTAGGACATAAACTAAGTACTTAGTACACAAAGAAACGGTTTAATTGTGTACTATGAGTGTTCGTTGAGCTTGGTTTATAGCAATATGCAAAACCACGATTCGGGGATGGGACTTGGCCCATGCCTGAGCTGAGTAACTTGGGTTGAGTCAAGTTAAGTGGTGGGCTGAGTTTGAATTACTCGGCCTGGACGGGCCGAGAACGGCCAAGATAAAAACGTGCTAAAAAAAATAAAACAATACAAAAAAGAAGAAAAAAAGGAAAAATATGTTTAAAGTAAAACAAAGAACATTTTAATGAGGTTGAAAAAGTAGTAAAAAATAGGTTTTGAAAAGTCAATTTGTAAAGGGATTTTTTAGAAATAATCCAAAAATATAAAAAATATAAAAATAAGTATTCATGGCCCCAATACTTTCTAATACCCAACACTTTTTAATCTTTGTCAAAATGATAGAACATACGAAAAAAAAAAAAAAATTACAAAAACATTTCTTATTTTTTCAAATTTTTTAATTTTTTTTTAAATTTTTTAATTTTTTAAGATGTCCAAGTTAGACAACCCAACTTGAGGAAACTCGAACTTGCCAACATGACGAGTCCAAGCTACTCGGGCGTGTCCAAGTTGACTCGGTTGGCTAGGCCAAGTTTTTCTGGTTTACATTTAACTATTTTAAGTAAAGTACTGCTTCTCTAAGTGCTGAGATAACAATCTGTAACGACACTTTAAGAGGGCAACAAGTCTCCTTTTACAATCGTTTAAGTTGAGGGTTTCAGATAGAGTTGAAGAGGATCAGGATGATTTGCCGTATGGGAGAGACAAAGAGCCAGGGGACTGCGATGTTTTGGCAGAGAGAGAGTGATGTTTTTGCAAGTTGGCACAGTTGCCATTGAGTCGTCTTTTGTACAGTCTGAAAGATGCATGTGTACAAGGGAAAAGATGAACACAATAACTGCCTTCTTTTAATAACATCCTCAAGTTGCTGTTGCCCCCACTAATAAATAATGTGATGAGAGGATCTTTGTCTGGTCCCTCCCTCCCTCTCTAATTCTTAATAATGGGAACCTTTTCTTTGCATATGCTCCATCACTATCATGTAACAGTAGTGGTCACTCTCTTATTAAAACAAAAAAATAGAGACAAAATGGAACGAACTCCAAGCAGCATCACTTAACAATTCCATTCAATCGTTTTCAGAGTTTGTTCTGTATACTGTCTAAATATTAAATGGGATTGTATGCAATGAAACCATTTACCTATGTGAAAAGTTTATACAGAGCCGAGACTCTAAACAATCAAATAAGAGCCTATCTCAAAAGTTTCACTAGAAGAGGTTGTTTTGTATGCCCAAATATCCTCAAATTGATCATCTCGACATCGAGATGCATGGACACGAGAAAAAATGGATTTCAAGTTTTGAAAATAGTGTATTTTGTCATGTATTTTTGGACCGTCAATTTTCAAGATTTTTAAGTTTTTATAGATTTGTCGATCTATACTATTTTTGAAGGTTTAAACTTTGTAAATAAAAATAAAAATACATTTTAAGGCTATCACAAAAATTTCAAGGATTAAAACCACATTTCTCAACACTATTTTAAGGTAGGCTCTAATTTGATTGTTTAGAGCCTAGGCTCTATACAAACCACACCTTTTACCTATTGTATAAGGAGGTCACGATTACTTATAACCAGTGGTTTAAAAAACGGATCAGTGGCCCTGATCGGACATCCTAACAACCCATCCAGATCGGTGGATCGGAGATTCGGATTGGGAATCGGCCGAATCAGTCGGATTAAGCTGTAAAAAAAATATAAAAAAATTATTAAAATTTATTATAAATATTTTTTTTAGGAATCCAATAAGAAATCGAAGTACTATATTATTAATTTTTATTTTTTTCATCAATATGTGAATATTGAGATATTTTTTCTCTATATGAACTTATTTTAACCATTAAATTACATCACACAAAATAAAAATCATAGAACTATCATGGATGAAGTATATAATCATACATGGACTACAATAAAGAATGATTTTTTTATAAGAACATATTAGTTTTTTTGACAAAAACCTTTTATTTTTTTACAAGAAATGTTTGTCATATTACATTTTTTTTTTGTTTTTAGCAAGAACCTTTTTTTTGACAAAAAATACTTGTTTTTTTTATAAGAACTTTTTTTTTTTGACATTAACTTTTTATTACTTTTTATTTTTTTGACAAAAACCTTTTATTTTTTTGACAAAAAAAAAAAAATTTGACAAGAAAATAATTGATAAGAACCTTTCATTTTTTTTAAATAAGAAAATTTTTATTTTATTGATAAGAAAAAAATTTGACAAAAAGCAAAATTGATAAAAAAAACCTTTCATTTTTTTTATAAGAAAAATTTTTGATAAAAAGCAAAATTGATAAAAAAACCTTTCATTTTTTTCTTATGACAAAAATACTTGTTGTATATTATTTTTTTATAAGAACTTTTTTTTTTTTTTGACAATAACTTTTTATTGCTTTTTATCTTTTTGACAAAAAATTTTTATTTTTTTGACAAAAAAAAAGGAATTTGACAAGAAAAATAATTGATAAGAACTTTTCATTTTTTTTTTATAAGAAAATTTTTATTTTATTGATAAGAAAAAAATTTGACAAAAATGCGAAATTGATAAAAAAACCTTTCATTTTTTTGATAATAAAAAAATTTGACAAAAAAAGAAATTGATAAAAAAACCTGTCATTTTTTTTATTAGAAAAAAATTTGACCTCAAAAAAATAAAACTGACAAGAAAAATATTTATAAGAAAAAAATTTGACCTCAAAAAAATAAAATTGACAAGAAAAATAGTTGAGAAAAGAACCCCCTTTCGTCCCAAGGAGAATGGAACCCACACTCTCCGCAGTAAGCTACATGCTACTTAATAGTATTAAAAGCGCAAATAAAATATATAATATATTAATGTTTCAAGTTAATACCTTCACATTATTCCCCATCGAAGAGGTAGAAGGAAGTTGCAGTGAATAAATATCTCTTTGTAGTTAATGAGGATAATGTGTGCGAAGTGAAGAGAATCACGTGACAAGGTGTGCGGACCTTAAGGTTCATGTACTTTTTAAAATTTACAAAAATGACCATTGAAATCTTTTTACAAAAATGCCCATTATGCTCTTTGAAGAAAATTTATAAAAATGCTTATTGAAGAATCGGCAACCGGGCGATTTTTGGTATTTCACTGGAACCGGATCGGGTCTGCCGGTTCTCAAGTCGAATCGGACGAGTCCGGTTCGACTCGCCTACTTACTTTTGAATCACTGCTTATAAAATAGTGAAACTTGATGTATCACAAAGTTCGAGAATATTTTCTTTGAAATTTGAGTTTGGTGAATGAAATAAATGCAACCAACTAATTTCATATCCAATAGTCAAGATTAACTTTGACCACTTTGTAAGAAAGGTAAGTAGTCACGTTCTATACTTTTCCATACTAAATTCTCTCTCTCTCTCTCTCTCTCTCTCTAAGAGTTCAAATCCCCTAGGGTATGTTCCTTTGATGGAAGTTTTGTCTTTAGAAGCTGAATCTTTCGATTTTTTTGGCTCCATGGGGTTCATAGAAGGACGACTTCAACTATTTCCCACATTTTTTGTTAATTCCCTAGGCATGAACCTTCTCCTTGGGGTTTAGATGAGTTGGGATGTCTTGGCCGTCATTTTGCTGGGCAGAAATAATCTGGACCGTGAGAATGGTGGGCCAAAAATGTGGGACCCACATATGGTGCCCCACATCATCATTCCACCTACATAATAAAGGGTCAAGATGACCTGATTAATTTAAATCCAATGGGGTGCTTATTGGGTGATTTACTATGTCGTATTAACTTGTGGGACTATATACTACACAAGATTGTTTATGGTATAATTTAATTATTATACGTGAGAATAGATAGCTTAAATTAAATTTTTGTTTTGGTTTTTAAGTGCCTGTAATGATACAATCTCAGCCGCCCATTTCATATCTAACAACCAAGAATGATTGCAACCTCTCCTTACTAATAGAAATTTCGTGATTGCACAAGTGGTACCATAAAGAAAATGTTGAATTACATGGAGCCTCATTTTTTTGCAGCGAATCATCTCGCATGCCCTTTTTTATTCTTTTCCTAATTTTGCAGTTTGATATGGTGTTCCTATTGGCATGTCTTTCTTTTCTTTTTTTTTTTTTTTTTTTTTTGTCTTCTGAAATGTGGGGATGGCCGATAGGTGGAGGGACAATTTGGGTCTATCTGACATTACAAATTTCAAGCATACCTAAATTTGGGTAGTTAAATGTCATAAACATTGAACTATCATTTTATTACTATTTTTTTTAGGTCTTATGCTGAAAAGATTGGGCTTATCCAACACATTTTAGTCCATGGTGTGGTTTTTGCAACTTCAAACAATCCAATTAAGGCCGATCTCCAAATTTTATCATAACATGTATTTTTGGTGTAAAAAATTCTTAAAATTATCTGAAAATCTATTTTTATATTCAATTATAAAATTTTAAACTCCAAAAATAGTTAAAATCAAATAGATCTATAAACATACGAAACTCTTGAAAATGGACAGTCTAGATAATGTGTTGCAAGATGCACTATTTTTAGAACTCAATTTTTTTTTTTTTATATATCATACATCTCGATGTCAAGATGATCAATTAGAAGGTTTTTCAATATTAAAACAACATTTTCCAATAGATTTTGTAGATGCATATTTAATTCGTAATTTTAAAGTTGCAACCTTATATAAATTTTTCCCTTAACAATATTGGACAACTTTATGCCCTCCCATATATTAAAAATTGGATCGCTCTTTATTTGGTTTTCTTTTTCTGCTGCTGAGCATGCGATTGATATATTGGGCATAAAAACTGCATTTTGAAGCATGTCAACCCCTCAAATTTCTCTGGTCGATCCTCTCTATCTCTGCATCCCATACCCTAAAGCCTCAAGGTCTCCCCAAATTGACTTTATGCAAATTCTCTGTATTTCTATTTAATTCTTTTTTCTCGCGTGGGTTTCGTGGTTGTTTTTTCTTTATTTGTGATTGTGAGCCATTACTTTTTTTTATTTATTCAAAATAGAATTATACAATTGGAAAGGTAAATAATTTTGTGTTGTACTTTGATTTCTAATGCGTGTGTCAGAGCTTCAAGGTTTATGTTTATGCAATCGTCTAATATCTCTTCTTCTTCTTTTTTTAATTTCTTTCGTGGATATTGCTGTTGTTAATTTTATTTCATGAAAATGGTTGTTCTATTTTGGGATTTATTCTCATTTTTATTGATTCGTTTGCTCACTTGATTCTAGATAGAGAAGTGGTTTTGTGGCATGTTCTTTCTCTCTAATTTTGAGCCATTATTATTTTTTCACTTTTTCCTTTCTGTTAAGAGAAGATTTATAAGATAAAAACACCAAATTCAATATTAAATTGACCTCTTTTATTATCTAAGAAGTAGGGTTGTGCTTGTCAAACACACAAAGAGGTAGATGACGAATCTCTATCTATTTACTATTATCAATATATATATATATATAATACAACCAGATGTAACTTGCATAGTAAAATAAGTTACAATAGGTACTATATCTATAAAATATACACTTTTTATATATGATATGATACAAGATAAATACAAGATCTTCAATGATCTCTACACTCCCTCGCAAACTGAGGTCGGTTGAACAACCCCAGTTTGTCAATGAGATAGTCATAATGAACACAAGTCATTGCCTTGGTAAAAATATCTACAAGTTATTGTTGTCAGGAAATATGTGGGAGTGTAACTTCTTCAGCCGAGAATATTTCATGAATAAAATGACAATCAACTTCTATATGCTTTGTGAGCTCATGGAACACTGGATTTGATACAATATATACAATGCTAATATTATCAACATATAATGACGTAGGAGATCGATGAAGAATATTTAGGTCATGTAAGAGACCTCTCAACCAAGTAATTTCACTGCAAGCTGATGACATTACTCGATCGTTGGCTTCTACAGAAGATTTCGATGCAGTTTCTTGTTTCTTACATTTCCATGATATGAGAGAGTCCTTAAGAAATACTCACCATCTAATGGTTGAGCATTGAGTATCTAGGCGACCTGCCCAATTCGCATCAGCATAGGCTCGTGTTTGGAGAGAAGAGTTAGAGGATAAGAATTGGCATCTATGGTATGTACCCTGCAGCTAATGAATGACGTTAATGACAATTGAGAGATGGATACGAGGTGGATCTACAACAAATTAGCTGACGATCTGCACTGCATGTGATATTTCAAGCCGAATCATAGTGAGATAAAGTAGACTACTAACCAGTTGTTTATAAAGAGTGGGATCTAGAAGTTGGTCCCTATCATCATTTCTATATATTACATTCACCTCAATTGGTGTGTCCACTTATTTACCATCAGTTAAGTTGACTAGTTTGATCAAATCTTTGGTATACTTCTTTTAATTAACTATATATCAATAATGAGAATAATGAATCTCTAGGCTAAAAAATGTAAGTTAGTGGACCTAAATCCATTATTTTGAATGAGTGATTAAGAAGCTCTTTTAAGTATTTATATTGTCATGGTTGTCTCCTATGATAATAATATCATCAACATATAGGAGAAGAATTGCTATCCCTGAAAAACAATGGTGGGTAAATAGCGAATAGTCATAAGCACTTTGTTTCAACCCAGCATTAAGAATGACATTTCGAAACCTTTCAAATGATTTTCTTGGAGCTTGTTTTGAACTATAAAAAGATTTTTTCAACCATAGATTCGTCATGGCAATACCCCGGAGGAGGTCAAATATATATTGTCTCTTTCAAATGGCTATGAAAAAAGTGTATCTTTACATTCATTTGAGAGATAGTCCACTGACAAATAGCTGAGAGGGTAATTATTGTACGTACAGTCGTTATTTTAGCAACTAGAGCAAAACTTTCGTCATAGTCTATGCCACACTCATGTTTGTAACCTTAAGCAACTAGTCATACTTTATATCCTCAATCCATCTATCAAATTTAAGTTTCATAGAAAAAACCCATTTACTTCCAATAATAGATGTGTTAGGATGACAAGGTAGGGCGAAAATATGACCTTGCTCTGGTTGGTGAGTTGGAGGAGGCACAGATTGATTTTGCTTGCCCTGCTGTTGATGCACCAAAAGTTGTGGTGCTTTATAGGTAGAATTGGCATATGAGAAATATGATAAGAAAGGAACAGAGGACCATGTTGATTTAACAACTGAATAATAATAAAAGAGGTTTTTCGTACAGATAACATTGCAAGAAACACGTACACGATGAGCTATTGGATCATAACAGAGAAATCCCTTTTGGTCGAGACAATAACCAACAAAAACACAGATGGCTGCTTGAACAGAAAATTTTGTTCTTTGATGTACAGGAAAATGAACAAAATAGATACAAACAAAAAACATGTAAGAGAGAATAATCAGGATGAACATGAAATAATGA
Source organism: Amborella trichopoda (assembly GCF_054954075.1). Classification (NCBI taxonomy): domain Eukaryota; kingdom Viridiplantae; phylum Streptophyta; class Magnoliopsida; order Amborellales; family Amborellaceae; genus Amborella; species Amborella trichopoda. The sequence continues at coordinate 10,182,990 of NC_142345.1, read as the reverse complement.
ATAATATAGAGATTCTTTATGCAAAACTCAGGATGGGATGCGGTTTATGAGATAACTAACTTTTACTATAGCTTCAACCCAAAAACTATGTAAAATACTAGAGTCATGCATAAGGGTCCTAATAACTTCTACGATATGACGGTTTTTCATTTCATCTATACCTTTCTCTTGTAGAGTATAGGGATAAATTTTCTGTGATTGAATACCTTGAATTTTCAAATATTCTTGAAAATCATGTGATAAATATTCCTCCTCAGATTTTTACCATAAGAGTTTTATTTTTGTACCAAACAAGGTTGCAACTGTGGATAAAAAAAGTTTTAAAATGGGATAACACTTCAGATTTATGACTCATAAAATATATCTAGGTATAGCAAGTACAGTCATCAATTTATAAGATAGAATACTTGTATCCAAGTTTATTGATAGAGTTTAAAGAAAATGCTTTATTGGGCAAGAAACCAAAACGAAATAAAGCATCTAATTTATTTACATTCAGATGACCACGTCTCTGATGCCACATATGCCATTGTTTATTGGAAACAGAAAAATTAGAATTTGAAGGAGAAAAGAAATAAGCTTCATGACTTGGTTTCTCAAACTCCAAGGGAAATAGACAACTAATTCTACGCCCCTTCCCTTTCACTGTTCTGTATCATACAACCATCATGAGAAAATTGAATATTGTAACCATCATCAACGAGTTGACCCACATAGATGAGAGTACCAGTTGATTAAGGAACCAAGAGAACATTAAGTAAATGAAAATGTAGACCAAGGAAGACATAGAGTGAGAGATTATCAATACTAGTAATATCTAGTTTATTCTCATTAACTGTGATAACTGTCTATCACCATGATACATAATAGAAAATGGACTTGTGTGCACTCCATTCATATGATTAGAGGAGGATTCACACTAAGAGATAGGTGAGAGTTCATACCAAAAAAGATCATAGCAGAGAAAGCAGAAGAAATAACTGCAGATACAGAGTTTTGTACAAATTGCTTAATACCATTTGATGTAGCTATTGTCTTGGACCCTATTGTATTTGGGGCATGAATAGTATTTGTTGTAATAGACTCTGACCTTGTATCTACCATTAGTTCATTTGGTGCATCATTATCAGTTTGGTATACCCTATGAAAGGGTTTCTTTGTAGTTGATGCATGGTTGCCTTGTTGAGGACGATCTCGGTACTCCGTGATAATATGCCAAGGATGTTTGCAATAATTACAAAAAAAATTATTGTTACAATGTGATGTTATATGACCATACTCTTTATGATAATAACATTGCATCGAAGATGGATCCTTTTATGATGGCTTTCCTTTGGCCCGTTTAGCCACAAAGACACACTCTATCATTATTTCCCTCAATGGTGGCCTATATCGTAATTCTCGTCTCCTCATGATGTAACTCCCCCAGAATGGCATCTACGTAGGGCAATGTTTCGTAATTCAAAATATTGGCTCAAATGATCTCATATTCTAAGCGCGACTTCATTAGGAATTGGATCACCTTCATGTCATTATTTATCTCCATTAAGTTTTTAATGCAACAAGCAATGTTGATAGCCTTCATACTTTCGAATTCATGTTCTGTCCACAAGTTCATAAAACTAGCATAATATTCCTGAATGTTTTTTTCCTCATGTTCATAGGTAAACATATGATATTTGGTTTGGAATCACCTTGCAAGATTTGATTGTTGATAAACATTTTCCAAATATTCCCACATTTCTCTCGCAATGCGAAAGCCTCTCTAGATCCATATAATCAAGGATCTACGAGACAATTTTTGTTATGTTAATATTCCATTGTTGGGTTTCTTTAGTTTTGGATGTAGCAAGTTATGGTTCAGTTCCATCCATCAACATACCCCTACAAACTTTTTTCTTCAATAATAAATTGAGAATGGAGACGCCAATCAGGATAGTTTTTCCTATCAAGTTTTATAGTCAACACATCTCCTTTTTCAAATGTTATTAACAAATGGTGTGAGAACCCCTAATCTCAATCAAAAAAACTCTATCTAAGATCAAAACTTATACTTGATAATTACCAACTGCCCTTGAAGGAGAAGGCAACAAATAAAAAGCCTTAGTTCAAAGCGTGAGAGGTTTAATGTAACTAGAGACAATGCCCTTAAAAGATCAAGCAACAAACAAAAGGTCTTGATTGAAAACGTTAAGAGGTTAGAGAAAGAGGCCAAGAAATTCAAAACGAAAATAAAACTTGTGAGAGAAAAAGAACAACTGAGATCCGAAAATGAGAGAGAGATAGAGGGAGAGAAAGAGAGAGATGGAACTTGGTTTTCTTTACAGTCGATTCTTCGAGATAAGAGAAATTCATATATGAGAATCCACGAAAGCTTATTTGCCGAAAATTACCTTCACCAAAAAAATAGAGCTAAACGGAATAGAGCTTGTTTTCGAGCCTCATGGTGAGGTCTTTGACTCCATTCTCACTAAAGGGTAGGGGCCCAAATCCCCACTGACTTAACCAATTTTGAGAATGGCATGGGGCCTTGGTGGTAATATTGTCGAGCCTCATGATGAGGTCTTTGACTTCATTCTCACTAAAGGGTAGAGGCCCAAAATCCCCACTAACTTACCACTTTTGTAATTTAAAAAACGGATAGGGGCTCGTCATCTCCACTGAATTACCCAAAAGAAAAAAACATACAAAAAGGCAGAGGAAAAACATGTATCTATTATATGCATATGTAATACAACCAGAAGTACCTTGCACTACAACTTAACTTACATAGCAAGATAAGCTACAACAAGTAATATACATATAAAATATACACTTTCTATATATGATATGATACAAAATAAATGCAAGATATTCAATTATCTCTATAGTGTTTATTATTTTTCTCCTTGCCATTTTTTTTCCATTTAGTGAATTGGGTATCATTCATTTCTCATTTCTTGATACTATGTAAATCTTCTTTGACTTTCGAAGCACAATATTCGTGTTTTTATGAAGTGGGTTGTGTTTAATTTTGTGTAATAATTTGAAAAGATGATCGATTTTGGAGTTGCGCTTTCATAAAGGTTCAACGTGTCTTGATTGGGGCCGCCTCACCTCGATTTTATATACAATAGTTTGGGTTTTAATACTAGACACTGGTGGAGTGAGGTTGCTTTGTGGACGCTCCAAAAATATGGTGCTTAAATTGATAAGAATGTTTTAAATAAACATTAGAGTCCAAATGAATAGCCAGAGAGTAACACACTCAGAGCCAAATTCGCATGTGCATTCTATATAGAAACACAGGTTTTATATATGTATTATTAAGAACGGACCACTTCCATAATGTTACAATTTACATCAGCCTAAACTAGGTTGAATACCTTTGATTTGGGCCTTGAAACCTATACATTCGATTTTAGGAAAGAAAATGTACAGACGCATTTAAATGTAACACAATATACCAAGGGCGTATAAACCCATATACCTAAATTTAAATACATGAGTATTGGTTGTGTAGTCTGGTCCTTCGAGACCGGGCTTCAAGTAGATCAAAGTAAAAATAAGATAAACTTCTCATTCTATCTATCAGATACGTTTCAGAAGATGGTCATATATGGGACTATATTTTCACGTATTGCGTATGCAGCCACTCTCTATTTCTCACACTAAACTCTGTGATTCAATCATACCAATCTAATGGAATCGAACCCCCTCTCTGATCGACAGATGAGGTTTATATAGACTTGTTAACTAAGAAACATGAAAACTTCATTTGATAACCATAAAATTGTCATCGTCATCTTCACATTGATCTGCATCTTCATCTTTATGCGTCAATCTTCATGATGATAATCACACCATTTAACGTGATAATCACATGATTTAAATGGATTAGTATTCATGCACAGGTGTATTTTGATGATAATCACACATTTTAGTCAATTCTCAACTTCATAATATTCAAATTCAAACTCACAGATCCCAGATTCAGTAGGGCCATTGCCGAGCAAAATTAGGGATTCTGTTACTCTTTATCAAGTGATAGTTAGGCTTCTGTAGCACCACTTTGATATATCTTCATAATTCTTCAACATCTTTATAGTGATAGATCCCTTGAACATGAAACCTGGAGAGATGAAAGAGGACTTAGAGATTAACCCAATGGTTTAAGTCACACTTTAAATGGATTACAGATGAGAGAGATCTAGTCCGTCAAAATTATCCTGCACTGTCGGAAACTGCATCAGCAAAATCAATATATTTCGGATGCAAGCACTTCCAACATTTAGATCAAATAATGCCCCACCTTTTCGGGGTGATAAGGAATTAACTCACGAATCCAATGGTCCTGGTCTCATGAAAAAATTCCTCATATCTAAAGAGAAATATCAATTGTTATGACTAGGGGGGAGCTTGACTGTAACAGACAACTCATAAAGCTTTTGAGGCTTTAACTATCAAGGGATACGGATGATGGGCTAAGCTACCTCAAATTTGTATGAAACTTAAGGGGGACGGATATCATGCCGCAAATATGAATTATTGACAGTTTCGACTCAATCCAAAATATAAAGTTTTTAGGGTATCGGTCAAGGCATATCCTGACTGACTATGTATATGGATGCTGGGGTTAAGCCAACTCCAAATAGTGCCCAATTTATATAATTCTTGGACTTAGAGGAATATTGGGGCCTTTTGATATATATTTTCAACGATATACCTCATCATGATATCATATTGCGAGGTTTCCTTATACCTCATCCGTCAAGTGACATACCTATAACTAACAATAGATTAAAAGAATAATATTTCGTCTCATAAAAACTCCTCCAATATTATTTAGAATGGCATATATGGGCCATAGGTATATACATCCCGGAGTTTTGTCTCAAATTGAAATGTCTCCATGATTTATTATCATCGATTGTTAGTCACGATATACATATGTGACCGATGATGGATGGGAAGCATATCATTCCATATCAAATTACTCCACTTATCATATGGAGATGCATTTATGGGCTTTAGGAGTATATGTATCCTAGAATTCATCTCATACTTAGATTGGTTTGATATCTTCTATCATCACTTGTTAGTCAATATGAACATGCCTCACTGATGAATCATTGTTATCATATGAAATATCTTTAATATCTTGTGAAGAGGCGTTTATGAACCTTGGGAGTATATGTATCCTAGAATATATCTCATATTAGGATGGTTTTAGTCCTTCTGCTATTATCGATTGTAAGTTAGGACATACAAGGGTTTGACTAACAAATCAAAACTTCAAAGGAATATTGGGGCGTTCATATGATAAATCCTAGGGCATATTATATCTTTCATATTTTCATATCCTATCATACTATATCAGAGGGCATATCTTAGCAGGTGTTATCAAGAACCATGCTCATATCTCATCCATTGGCCAAACACTTCGATTAGTGGTTCTCGATCGTATCTGGTAGTTATGATATAGTGTGTATAGTGGTCCTCGTGTCTTGCTTTGATAATGATACATGGTCTTGCACAATATTTGTATTTTTATAGTTTACATTGCATCTATATTGTGCACTACATCATTTCTATATTTGGCACGTTATTCCAGAAGAGTGCAGTGTTTTTTGTTATGAGTAACCTGTAAGAAAGCGTTTCATATTTCTATTCTACCCTTTTAACAAGTTTTGAGTTTTATTGTCATCCAGAATGTACTTACAAATATTTGAACCTAAAAGTCTATAAAATATAGAGCATAAAGAGGGCTACGTTTTTTGTCAACGATATACTATGTGAAATGAATAGGGTTTTATGCATTGGGAAATGTAGAATAAAGTAAGTGAAAGATGTTATATGGGGTTGTATTGTATCTACCAAAGCATAATGGCATAGAAAGGAGATTCACTAGAGAGGCTCACAGGTGATTCAAATTCACCATAGAATTCTCGCAGTGAAAAAATCTAGGATAACATGCAATCAGGATCAAACTCTAGACTAAGGGAGTCATAATTAGATATGTACCCCTAGTACTTTAAAGCATTAAACTCCAATTTCATGTGAGTTTAATACCCGTAAGTACGGCTTATTGAGAATATACATCACAAAGTTAACATTAGGTCAAAATTATACCTAAACAATTACCCCCTCGAATGACACACATGGATTGAAAAGTAGCGTGTGACATTCCGAAGTTCATGATGTGAAGTATATGTGGAAAGAATTCTAGAACCATGAGGCCATATCAATGCTTTCTACGATTTTAGAGAGTTCATGCGTTGTATTTGCATGGAATTTAAATTTTTCCTACATCAAAACAGTCTGACAATCCTTAAGTTTTACCAAATAATGACATGAAAACAATCTCGAGATAGAATTTTGCTTTTTCATCCAACATCTTAATTGCGATGCCATATCATGTACATTTCATTATGAAATGATTGTTTTGATCACCTGTTTAATAATTTTATATACGGTGGCAAACTTTTCTAGTATAATCAATAAAAATTGGATTGTACGATTTCTACAAATACGATCTCAAAGGGATTCAAGATTTTAAACCTTTATTTCATCGGGTATCTGTAACAGCTTGGGACCATTAAGTTACCTCAATTTACAAGGCACAATTATGGTTTACATAAAAAGGTTTTGATGAAAGTTCAACAACAGAAAGCAATTCAAAGTTTTTCTTACAATAGGATTTCAAGTTTAGGTAAATATCGAAAAGTGGTCATAACAAGGGTTATCATAGGATTTATTTGGTACAATGATGGTATAATGAAACATGAGACTTTGATTGTCACCATGTAATCTAGAATGAGAAGTTTAGGTTTTTGTCGTCATGGGGTGTCTTCAAAGTTGAAAGAAGAGTTAGTGAGTCATCCTTCTGTGTCAAGTATAACAGGTGAAGGGCGAAGGGCTTCTATATGCAAGTATAACAGGTGAAGGGCTTCTATACCTTCTTTGGAATATCAACAAGGAGGATTTCTTCAAGAAGTTCTTGTGAAACTCCAATTTCTAAGAGTAGTACTTTTGAGAGGAGGCTCTAAAGCCATGGGCTCTTATTCCATTTCTGATGTGCTTCCATCGATAAATCTTGATGGGTGAACTTTCACTTAGCATGATTTCATCAATAACTCAGAGAACTTGTTGTGTGTTGTGGCATAACTTTCTCGATATGATCATGGGTGGAAGGGAATGTGTGTATTATTTATCCTCTTCCTTATTTGTAGTCAGAGCTTCGTGCTTCCTTTCATGAGAAACCTTGTCGTCTGCATTCAGTAGATCAATCAACGGTTGCATGACAATCAGACATAGACATTTTCTTTTGGAAGTTGTTTCTCTGTAAAGGTACGCAAATGGTGTACCACTGCAATAAAAGGGTTTCGTGCAATCTTTCTCTCTCCCAATGAGCTCTTCGAGGTACCAAGCATCTCTTAGTAAGGCGTTCTTTCCCGTAGAGAGTTGTCTCTTTGAATAAATATTGCGTCCCTTGGCCTTTCAGTGATTTGTCTATAGCAATGGTGTGGATGCAAATGTGAATGTTGTAAAAGGGATGAGGATGTTTTAAAAAGTAATTAAAACAAGCACAAACTCGAATTAGTTTCTTTACCAGAGAACATTAAACTCAGGGCCAAATTCGCCCATGTATTCTATATGATAGAAACACATGTTTTTATATGTCATATACTAGGAACGGAATAGTTCCAGGAGTTTAATCTTCTGTTACACCAATTACCCTTGATTCTAGCCTTAAGACCTATACATTCGTTTCTAATAAGAAAGCCATATAAACATATTAAATAAAAAGAGATAACATCAAATGGGATATCAACCCGTATACCTGTTTTACGGCAGGGATGCTAATCCTATGTATGCTTCATTTTTAGAGAACATGCCTCAAGTTGATATTTCAGAGCACGGAATCAATATCCTTCTCTCTCTTTTCTTTCTCTCACTCTATCGTAGCATTGTAATCAATGTTTGATCAACCTATGACAATGAGATATATCCTTGCAGGGATTGCCTATCTCAAAGAAAGATATGTGAACCCTTTTCTTGATTGCTCGCTAGGCTTTCATAGTCTTCTCCAAGTGATAAACTTCAATCTCCTTTTGATAACCATGAAATATCGTCTTTCCATCTACGTCGTTGATTTCTTGATGATGCTTATCATTTTCCTAACCTTCACACTAAATCCTCATTTCAGTCCTTATCCTTTATACGAATTTGAATATGTGGATTGAACTCTAGATTAGGCGAGCGCATCTCACATAGGTTTGAATTCTGACTCGAGGCTTCACATGAATTTGAATCCACGGGTAAATATTTTGAGCTCAATCTCAACAATACGCAAATTTGAAAATGTGCTTATCATGTTCGGTCAACCATCCTCTTTCAAATTTGAGTGTGCAGTCTTGTAAATCAACCGAGCTGTCTGGCGAGAAAAACTAGGATAATGTCCCTGTTTATTGCTCGTTAGTTCGCCTTTCTGATCATCCAACTGGATATATGCTTTCTTCATTTGTATAGAATATTTCAACACATTTCAAGCGTGATAAAATATTGAACCGATGTTCTAATGGTCCCGATTTCATGGGAAAATTCTTCTCATTAAGGAGGAAATTTCAATATCAGTAGCCAAATATTATTCTATCTGGAACGAACGAGGCATGAGGCTTTTAAAGCTCCAACTGTCGAGCTATATGAATAATGGGTCAACCCACATTCAATTAATTTGAAACTTTCAGGGAAAGGATCACAATGCCTTGAACATGGTTTCCTAAGAATCTCAGCTTAATCCCGAAGGCATCAAGCTTCAGGGTGTCAATTAAGGCATATCTGAACTGATTGTGCATACAGACATGGGTTATGCCAGGTCCAAATTTTTCCCAAGTCATATCACCCGTGGACCTTAAGGCATACGAGGCGTTAATATGTGTATGTTAGAGATTCACCTCAATATATCAACATATGATGAGACTCCCCTTAAGCTCCATCTACTAAAACCCCATTATTTCATTGTACAACAGATCTTTTAAATAGTCATATCACATCACCCAGAACTCCTCTAGTATCTAGTGGAGAGACATTTATATGCCAAAGAATATATGCATCACAGAGTTCTGTCACAAATAGAAACATCTTCATAATCTCTCATTATGAACCATAAATTATAACACATGTGCATAACTAACAGTGAATACCCATATTAAACCATATTTGTTCCCCCATATATCACTCGGATAGGCATGCATAGAGCCTTAGGAATACTTGTGTCCTAGAACTTGTCTCAAGATGAGATGACTTCATCATTTTAAGTCAACCTTGAATATATTTAGCTGACGAGCTCTTGGCATTACATCAATTGTGAGTAAGAACATTTAGGGACAAACTGACAAGTCAAGATTCCTTAGGCATATTAAGCATCTTATATGATGGATCTTGATCATGTCGTATATTTTATATCAATGGGGCATTTCATTTTCACTGAACCTCGTATGAAGCTTAACTGACATATCGTTATTAAAATACATCTAGTCTTTGTATGTGACTAAAACACACCCAACATGGTGTCAGAAAGTAGTTATGCTTCTCTGTCGGTCTCCATGAGTATTTCTGCTCTCTCTTCCAGAGGGAAAAGTGTTGAAGAAGTCGACTTAGGGGAAATTCTCCAAACCGAGTTGCATATCCTCCAACGTTGTTTAAGGCAGTGAGAGAAAAATAAAAGAACTAACCTGGAGGCTTTGCCGGGTCTACAAAAGATTTGTTAACACATGGGCCTTCTAGAGGAGCCACCTAGAATCTGTGAAAATGCAAGATTTGGAACACATTGACTAGTTGAAGGAACTGGGTGATGATCTAGCCTATATTGTTGTGGCTGAGCATTTTTTGAATCTCTTAGATTAGACATGAGATTTTTTTTTTGAACATGTAACTGGACTTTTGGGGTTTCATGTATAGCCCCATTGTTAATTAATTTCAAAATTCACCATTGGAACTTTTGAAAATGAGAAATGGCATTTTTGAAAATTTTTCTTTACCAATGACAATTTAGTAAGTGTTAGGTATTTGTGGCCATTAGAGGCCTTATGAGAGCATGTAATCAATTTTTTATATAGTGGAACAATGAACTCTAGTAGGATTATGGTCCAGAGGGATCGAGATTGACAAATGATATTTTTCGAGACTAAGACTAGGCCTAACGAACTAGACGAATGGAGTTACAAAACTCTAAATACCTCGTCATATAGCACAATTAGTTAACAGGGTTATCCGTTGATGAGATCAGAGTGGCCTAGGGTAGTGAACCAAAGGACCATGTGACCCTTTGTGTGATGGTAGGCATGTAGGGACGAGGGCCAAAGCCTCATCTTGAACTATCACACTGTATATTCATATGATAGCCGTATTGGGAAAGAAAATCACTATTGAGGGTAATACATGTACATGTGCAAGAGATGACCCCTATATGTACTATAGAGTTGTGTGTGCACCTTGGACTTGTCCTTAGGGAGAACCTGCAATCCATAAACTAAGATTGTGTCCCCTCACCTATTGGTTGACTTTGGTAGCCCAATCATGAACCCCTTCGATGGTCTATGGTTCTGGGAACTGTTGTGTCAATTTGAGGAAGTAAGTGTAGATTATAGTCAACAGTAGAAGATGAAGTGCTTCAGCAAAATTAATACTTTCTTAATATAGTTGGATCCAAATCCCTTGAAATTATTTTAAAATTAATTAATTTGATCTTAAATGATTTTTAAATGTATAGAATGAATTTTTAGAAGTCTCTAGATATTTTATTTTCACAAAATGGATTTATAAGTAGAGAGAAACTGAATTTTTAGTATTTTTATTCTGACAGAAAAAATAATAATTATCTTTTCCTAAAAATAATTTTATGGATTTTATAAATGGTAAAATATAAGAGGGCCCATCATGAGCTTTGGGGCCCACCATAAAAACACATGTATGTGGTGCGTGGAGCTCATATAAGGCCCTTGTGACGAGCACGCCCCACTTTGTGCTTCTTTCCTATTTCATGATGAGGCCATCAAGGCACTCAATCAATGAAAATAAAATGAAAGGTTTGAAAATTAAGGAGATTTGATTTTTCAAGAAAGCATGTGTAAGAGAGAATATAGAAATAAAACGAATATGTAATATATTTTTCATATTTTATTTATTTAATATGATTAAATTAAGGAAGTTGAACGATAACGTTTTAGCACACCTTTCTTTTAATCATGATGACTGATCTAAATATTATAAGCCTAAGATATTTCACCCTACATATCTCCTATGATCAATGGTCTGGATCTATTCTCATAGGATGACTAATCCTAAAAAACACTAACCTTAGAGAAAATCTATAAATAGGCTCTATGGGGTATCTCATTCTCTACACCTCTCTCTCTCTCTCTCTCTCTCTCTCTCTCTCTCTCTCAAGAGGCCACACACCCTCTTTCTTACAGATCTAATCTCTCATCTTAGCCTCCTCTCTAAGTTAGCCAATTCTTGTAAGAGAAATTAGGGAGCACATCCCATAGCCTTAAGAACCCAAGAGAAGGGCTCGCCTCACATAGTTAGGCATTGAGGTCTAGCATTTGGTAGCTACTAGTTCCACCACTGCTCTCTGATTCGAAAAGGTTGTTAGTCTAAGGTTTCTCATACTTTGAAGATTTAAGATAGACCATTGATCCCATCGAAAAAGGAGACTTGGAATGGGGTGTGCAAAGTCCAGTTGAGGTAATCTTCTAGCAATTTATTTTATGCTTTGCAATATTTTATTTTCTTGTTCCCAATAGTCTTATGTAATTTTGTAAATTGATTAAAAGAGTTTTTATTAGTGGCAAAAAGTGTGAAATTTTTTTGTAATTGATTCTTATTTATTTTTAGTCTATTTTATTGTATTTGGACATTTGTAAGTGTTCAAGTCAATAGAAAAGAAAAAAATTAAAAACCATATATACCATGCTTGTTCACCTTGTCCAACTTTCATTACATCAGAGCCAGGTATCTTGTTGTCATTAGGTAGATTTATTTTTTTTATTTGAGTCTTTTATTTATTTGGGACAAGAGCATATAGTTGCGTGCAGTTTTATCCCTGAGATCCCAAAGACTGAAAGGTTCGATTGGACAAACTACTCCTTATGGAAACGAAGCTTGGCTATGTGCTTTATGAGGAGGGTTTGCATAGATATTTACTGAGCATCGTCCTTCCCATCCTAAAGCGATGAATCTCAGGCTATGGGAGATGAATATGCCGAGTAGAAACATAAGAATAAGTGTGCAATGCATATCTTGCTTGTTTCCAGGAATGACTCATACGCTTCTAAGTCTGCTAAAGGCATACACAATCGGCTCGAGAAGGAGTATGTTGATCCTTCTACTATTAGAAAACCATTGGTAATGAAGAAGTACAAGGATCATAAAATAGTTGAGGGTACAAATATATGAAAGTGCGTTCACACTTTCAGGGTGCTTGTTCGAGAGATAGAGGCCATTGAGATGTGGGCTCTGGAACCCATGCAAGTGGTTCACTTGCTAAATACACTCCCCACTTTTTGAGAGGTATTCATATCATCCCTTGTTGCCCATATTGACATCATGATAGTCAATATGGGTCCTCACCATCCATCAATGCATGGTGTTCTTCGACTCATAGTTACTCTAGATGGTGAAGGTGTTATTGACTGTGAACCCATATTAGGTTATTTACACAAAGGGATGGAAAAAATTGCGGAAAATCGGACAATCATACAATATCTTCCTTATATAACACGTTGGGATTATTTAGCTACTATGTTCACAGAGTCAATAACAGTGAATGCACCAAAAGAGTTGGGAAATATTCAAGTACCTAGAAGAGCCAGCTATATCTGAGTAATTATGTTGGAGCTCAGTCGTATAGCTTCTTATTTGTTATGGCTTGGACCTTTTATAGCTGGTATCAGAGCACAAACTCCTTTCTTCTATATTTCCATAGAGAGAGAATTGTTATATGATCTACTCGAAATTGCCACAGGAATGCGAATGATGCATAATTTTTTCTGTATCGGAGGAGAGCAGCTGATTTACCTCATGGCTAGATAGATAAATGTTTGGATTTCTGTGATTATTTCTTACTAGAAGTTGTTGAATATCAAAAACTTGTTACACGTAATCCCACCTTTTTGGAACGAGTTGAAGGAGTGGGCATTATTGCTGAAGAGGAAGCAAGAAATTGTGGTTTATCAGGACCAATGTTACGAGTAAAAAGAAGGAGACTCATTAGCTCGTTATTTAGTACGAATTAGTGAAATGATAGAATCCGTCAAAATTATTTAACAGGCTCTAGAAGGAATTCCGGGGGGGGGGCTATGTAAATTTAGAAGCCCGACGCTTTGATAGAGTAAGAAATATAGAATGGAATGATTTTGAATATCGATTTATTAATAAAAAACCTTCTCCCACTTTTGAATTGTCGAAACAAGAACTCTATGTGAGAGTAGAAGCTCCAAAAGGGGAATTAGGGATTTTTCTAATAGGAGATAATAGTGTTTTTCCCTGAAGATGGAAAATTCGTCCACCTGGTCTTATCAATTTGCAAATTCTTCTTCAGCTAGTTAAAAGAATGAAATTGGCTGATATCGTGATGCTACTAGGTAGTATAGATATCATTATGGGAGAAGTTGATCATTGAAATGAGAATTGATGCGACAGAAGTACAAGCTATCAATTCTTTTTCCAGATTGAAATCGTCAAAAGAGGTCTATGGTCTGATATGGCTATTTATCCCTATTTTTACTCCTGTATCAGGGATCACAATAGGGGTATTGGTTATTGTGTAGCTTATTGACTATCATCCCTTGTTGCTCAAGAGTTTTCTCCAAGGCTAGAGGAGCTTATCACATTGCTCAAAGCTGAGTAGGAAAGGTAGAACGCGCGCAAGGCACCAGCGTCTAAAGATGAGGTGCACATGGTAAACTCTCAACCCTACTTAAACCTAACAAAGTGAAGGGAAAAATGAAAAATACGAAGAGAGAGCGGAAAAGAAAAGAGAGAGAGAGAGAGAGAAAGAGAGAGAGAGAGAAAAAATAAGTTTAGGGAAAGAAAGAGATTAGCCCTTGTTATATATGTAACAAAAGTGGGCCATATAGCCAAAGATTGCTAGTTCAATAAAAAGCCTGGGGTAACAAGGAACTTGTGTGTGTGATGTTCGAGACATTGCTAGCTGACCCTAAGGGGCCATCTTAGCGTCATGACTCGGGAGCTAGTGCCCACGTGTCAAACACCAAGGATGGCTTCTGCACTTTCAAACCTTTGGGATCGGGTGAGCAACACAATTACATGGGGGCAACCGAATGAGTGTAGGTGATTTTGCTCTTGAGATGAAAAATAGAAAAATCTTGATCATAAAACAAGCACTTTATGCTCTTGACATGAGGAAGTACTTGGGAACTAAGGCTGAGTTTATCACTACCTTATCCGAAAATAAAGTGACAGTAAAAAATCATGATGAGAGTGTCATGATCAGTCTACTTGTAGACGGTTTTTATTTTATTGAAATAAAAGAGGTAGTTGCCTATATCTCGTCTTCGAATGATGTTGATGCCTTTCTTTAGCATATGCAACTAGGGCACATACGATTTAAGAGAATGAAAAGATCAGGAAAAGGTGAAATTCTAAAAATTTTAAAAACAACATATCAAAGGTGTGTGAGTCATGCGTGCAAGGATAGTTAACAAAGAAAAATTCCAATGATAGTTAACAAAGAAAAATTCCACAGGGCCACAAAGAGCTTCTAACATACTAAAAATCATCCATAGCGACATTTGTGATTCTATGAATGAAACTACCAAAATTCGCAAGAGGTACTTCATCATGTTCATTGATGATCACTCACGATATGGTCATTTATGCTTAACGCACACAAATTCCGAAACCTTAGAGAAATTCAAAGAATAGAAAGCCGAGGTAGATAATCAAACAAATTTGAAAATCAAAGTCCTAAGAACCGATAGGGACGGTGAATACTCCTCACAACTTTTTGGAGACTTGTGCATGGAGCATAGTATTATTCACCAATACATCATGCCTTACACACTTGAGCAAAATGGAGTTGCCAAGATATAGAATAGGACCTTGATAGAAATAGTACGGAGTATGATGGGGCATGCAAAGCTCTCCTTAGATTTCTAGGGAGAAGCAGCACTGACGACAGGATATATCCTGAACCATGCACACCAAGGCTGCTCCTCTTACTCATCACGAGATTTTCACTAGTCGTACTCCGTCCCTTGATCACCTAATAGTATGGGGTTGTTCTACCCATATCCAAATCTCATACTAAAATAGGACAAAACTAGATCCCAAGACCATCAAATATATACTCATTGGTTATCCTGATCATGGTAAGGGGTATCTATTCTTCAACCTTGAGAATGGGGTAGTTATAGAAAGCCGAGATGCCCACTTCTTTGAGGAAGAGTTCCTTGAAATAAAAGCAAGTCACAAGTATCCCGATCTCTATGAGATGGTTAGTGACAAAGTCCAGTCTTGAGAACTCGAACCACCTCTTAGGAGAAGTAACTGAATTAAAAGACAACCTGAATTATTCACTTACTTAGGGGAACATTATGAGAGGGATGAGCTAGATTATAAGCCTTCCACTTACCAAGAAGCCATAACATGTTCTGAAAAGGGCTATTGAATAGAAGCCATGAAAGATTAATATAATTCCATAACCCAAAATCAAGTTTGGGAACTAATACCTCTACCTCAAAACTGTAAGGTAATAGAATGTAAGTGGGTGTTCAAGAAAAAATTAATCTCAGAAGGAAAACTAGAGAAATACAACCAATGGATTCACCCAAAAATAAGGGGTAGACTATGAAGAAACTTTCTCCCCAGTTGCTAAGTTTCCATCTACTAGAGTCCTGATAGTCATATTTGCCCACTTTGACTTTGAGATCTATCAAATTGACTTAAAGACAACCTGTCTCAATGGGGATTTAGAAGAGAAAAGTTTTATGGAACTACCTGAGGGATTTGAAGAGAAAAGAATGGGGAACCTCGGGTGCAAACTAAAGAAATTCATCTATGGCCTAAAACAAGCATCACCCTAGTGGTACATCAAATTTCAGGAGACGCTACCTCTAGGGGTTACCTCAAATGAGGACGACTACTGCATCTATAAAAAGATTAGTGGGAGTGACGTATTTATTTCCTTATATGGGGATAATATGCTAATAATTAGTAGCTCAATTGCCCTTGTATCGAAAACAAAGAAATTCCTTACACAACACTTTGATTTGAATGATCTAGGGGAAGCTTCATACTTGCTGGGCATCAAAATAATAAGGAATAGAAAGGAGTGAACCATTCAGCTCTCCCAGGTGACCTACAGCAAAAGAGTACTGGAAAAGTTTGAAATTGACAAGTTTAAGCACATATCAAATGCCATATATAAGCAATCAAATGTGCCCTAGTGAAAAGGCCTGACTTATCCTTTGCCATGAGCATGATTTGCCGGTTCCAATGCAATCCTGAGATTGAGCATTGAAGGGTGGTTAAGAGAGCTATGAGATACTTAAAAGAGACTGAAAACTATGCACTTACATGTGGGGAGGATCACAAATTGCTATCCAAGGATATTCCGATACGAGTTACCGGATCCAGATGATGGAAAATATACTTCTGAATCCGTATTCATGCTTGGAGGAGTCGTTGTTTCTTAGAAGTCAAATAAACAGGATGTGGTAATGTTAATTACCATGGAATAAGAATATGTGGTATGTTGCATAGTAGCCAAGGAAGCTATATGGATGATGAAGTTTCTTAATCAACTAGAGTTGAGCCTCTACGATTTGAGTGTGTAAGAATCTTATGTGATAACACGGTCACAACATCCCATAAGAAGTCCAAGCACATAAAGTCATGTTTTTATCATCTGTGCAATAAGGTGAAGTGTAGAGAGATTGAGATTACATACGTACCTACAGAGGTAATGGTTGTAGACTCACTTGCAAAGGGGTTAGCTACAAATGTTTTTATTAGAAATGTACATAAGATGGGGCTGAGAGAGAGTGAGGAAGAGAGATTGTAAGGCCCTCAAAGGCCAAGTACGTGATTGTTAGGTATTTTTTGACATTAAAAGGCCTTATGAGAGCATGTAATCAATTTTTGATATAGTGGAACAATGAACTCCGGTGGAAGTATGGTCTAGAGGGACTGAGAATGACAAATGAATTACAGAAACTCAGACAAGGCTTAACGAACTAGGCTAGTCAAGTTACAAAACCCTAAATACCTTGGCATAGAGCACAAATTATGAGGGTTAGCAGGGTTATCCCTTGATGAGGTTGGAGTTATTGAGGATAGTGAGTCAGGAGATTGTGTGACCCTTGGATGTTATGGTATGTATGTATGGACCAGGGCCAAAGCCTCATCTTGAACCATTACACAATATATACATATGATAGTCGTATTAGAATAAAAGTCGCTATAGAGGGTGACACGTATACATGTGCAAGAGATGACCCCCATATGTACCATAGAGTTATGTGTGTACAAGTCTATGTGACCTTGGACTTGTCCCTAGGGGGAACTTCTAATCCATAGACTAGGAACTACTAAGTTTGTTTGAGAAAGTGAGTGTGGATTATAGTCCTCAGTAGAAGACGGAGTGATTTAACAAAATTAATATATCCTTAACATAGTTGAATCAAAATCCCATCAAATTATTTAGAATTAATTAATTTGATCTTAAATAATTTTTAGATTTATAGAATGAATTTTTGGAAGTCCTTGAATATTTTATTTTCACAAAATAAATTTATAAATAGAGAGAAACTGAATTTTTAGTATTTTTATTCAGAAAGAAAAATAAAATAATCATCTTTTCCTAAAAATAATTTTATGATTTTAATAAATCATAAAATATATGGGGGCCAATCATGGGCATTGGGGCCACCATAAAAAGACATGTGGGCGGTGCGAGAGGAGCACGCCCCACTTTGTGCTTTTTTCTATTTTATGTTGAGGCCATCAAGGCACTCAAGTAATAAGAAATAAAATAAAAAGTTTGAAAATTAAGGAGATTTAATTTTCAAAAAAAGCATGTGTAAGAGAGAATATGGAAATAAAAGGTATATGTTATGGGTAATGATTTCATGCAACCGTTGTATAGTAATATGATGTAACAACCTTAAAAATTTATCTTATGGCCATTTGTTTGATCCAAATTTTGAAATATACACCATTTTCATTCTAATGAACAATCACAAAAAAGAAAAAATTGAAAACACAACCTAGAAAGTATTTTTTTAGCCCAATTAACATAGGCCGTTTTTTTTGGTGAGATGCTTAGATCTAGGCCTTACAAGGATTTTTTCCATTTCCAATTTTTTTTTTAATGGCTTTATTATCATTAGATTAACAATATTAAAAAATAAAAAAATGATTTTGAGTTTATAAAAGCTAAAATCTTGAAATTCACAAAATGAATGGTCTAGATTCTTTTTTGGAGGGGAGTCATTTTTACCATATCTAGGGTTCAAATTGAACTTTTTTTTTTTTTGGGGGTTGGGGGGGGGGGGGGGGGGGGGGGGGGGGTTGATTATTGAGATGAAGAGATTGTGTGTGTAAAATTTGAGGTCATACAAAATACCACAAACATGGTCTAAATCTATTATCCATAAAGATGGTTAGCCTTAAGAAGCCCTAACTCTAGAGAAAATCTATAAATATGCTCTATGGGGTCTCTCATTCTCTACACCTATTATATTTATATATATATATATATATATATATATATATATATATATATATATATCTCAAGAGGCCACATACCCCTTTCTCTTACATATCTGATCTCTCATCTCTCTTAGCCTCCCTCTCTAAGTTAAAAAATTATTGTATGGGAAATTAAAGGGCATGCCCCAAAGCCTTCAGAACCTAAGAGAGGGCCACGTCCCACATAGTTAGGCTAGCTTTTGGTTGCTATTAGTTCCAACATTGCTCTCTAATTTGAAAGGGTTGTTAGCCGAAGGTTTCCCATACTTTGAAGATCTGAGATAGACCGTTAATCCCGTACGCTATTGTAGGAGGAGATCGAGAGTGGGGTGTGCAAAGTTTAGTTGAGATAATTTTCTGGTAATTTACTTTATGCTTTGCAATCTTGTGCTTTCTTGTTTCCAAGAATCTTATGTAATTTTTACGTATTGAATAAAACAGTTTTTATTGTTGGTAGTAAGTGAGAACTTATTTTGTAATTGATTCTTATTTATTTTGAATTTATTTTATTGTATTTGGATCTCTGTAACTGTTCAGGCCGGTAGAAAAGAGAAAAATTAAAAACCGCATATATCGAGCTTGCTCACCTTGTCCAACTTTCAGTAAGATGGCTAATCTAGGGTTTCTTAACAGTGTGATTTTGATCTTGATGGATAGACAAGGATGAGTGGCTATGATCAAGGCCCTCTCATGTGTTGTGGATGATGTGCATCAAGGGCCATAACCTATTCACTTAAAATGTCACACTTAATTTTGCACGTAAATAGCCCCTATAGCCTCATTCTCTACACACTTGAGAACACATTTTACAGAGAGGATTAGAGAGCTCGATGACCCACATGGTGTGCTCTACTTCCTTGTTCCATCTCATGGGGAGCAAAATCCCCATGGCCATTGAAGCTTCCTCTCATGGTGTCTATGTTTGAGGTAGTTCCTATAGCTCTTTTCTCTTCTTTCTAGAGTAATTTGATCATTTTCTTCTTGCTGTAAATTCCATTTTCAGTAGCCTCTTCATACTTATATTCTTAAATATTCATAAATCCTGAACCCTTTGAGAAACTATGCATGTTTATCATTATATATGCATAGTCTACTTCAATACTTCGCAACTAGACACCATCTTCTTTTCTAAAATTTTCATCACCTGATTTCTCTGAGATTTTTTGATATTCTTTGAGCGTATCAGAAAGCATTTGATGATTATTTGAGTGTCATTTCATTGATCATTGGTTCTTGAGTGTTTCTTTCGTAAAACTGCTAATGTTTTTTTAAGTCTATAGCCATATACACTCATATAGTTTAAGTTGTTTATAACTTACTTTTACTCATTATTTTGAACATCCAAAGTTCATCTTTGTCTCTTATTTCAAAGCTAATCAAGTGCATTTCAAGTGTGCATAAGTTTCCCATTTAAAAAATAAAATCAGCCTTTGTAATTTGAGACATCCTTGCCTTCATTTATGGGACAAAAGTAAATCCTTAAAGGTCCGCCTGAATGACTAAGGCCCAAAGTGTTTGATTATTGATTTCTCAAGATTATTTCGCATTTGCTGTAACTTTGAGTTTTATGTGATCAACAGTTGGTTATGTAACATTTGGAGTTAGTTTATGTGAAAAAGAAAAGCATATGTGCAGTTCATGTACAATTGTATGTGATAAGTGATGTACTTTGCTTTTATGAGCACAATGTATTTGTTTTATGATTTGGGGACTCCATAGAATTGTATTTCTTTTATTTTTAGTAGCGTTTGAGTCTTTGTAAAATAAAAATTTGTGGTTGTGATGGTGAGTGGAATTGTAAGTACGAGTAGTGTTTGTAAAAATTTTAAATTGGGTAACTAGTGCAAGTGTTGCATAAAGAGCACCGTAGACTTTATATCACCTTCAATGGGATCCTAACTGGCTACGAAGGTTAACTCGGCTCGGGGCGGGTGACCTAAAGGTTTCAAGGTTTGGAAATTTGACTTACCTTGGCCACGCCAATTGGATTAAAAGCTAATCCCATGACTTGGAAAATTGCCCGTCTAATAACCCGACTATTCAAGGTGACACTGATCATGCTGACTTGGTGGTCTATGGTTCCCAAATGACAACTATGGGGACTAGCCAACTTGGAGACCTAGACTTCTAAATATGGCTCCACGTAGGTTGAGACTAGACTCAGCCGCATGGGTACTATAGGTTCGAGGGGCATATGTGTGATGCCTCTCGGACTAGTGACTCAATATCCTGATCCTAAGCTGGGATGAAGTCATTGTTGGGTAATATTTTCAGTCATAGGGTCAACTTGTGGATTAGATTTCACCCTAGTTTGGTGTTGGGACATGATGTTTAGACTATGCTAAACTAAATGCTTGGACCTAACTAAGACAGACCAAGAAATACCCACAAAAACCTAGCTAAGATTAGACTAAGCAAAACACCACAAGAAAAGGTTTGGGAATTATTATTGTAGGGATGCTTTTTGGGCAAGGAATTACAAGAGGTACTCACAATTAAAGTTATGTGATCCTCAACTGGCACAACTCACAGCAGCTAGGTGCCCCTCTAGAGTTAATGTTGATTTCAGCGGCTTTTGAAAAAATTGAAATGCTTTTGTGGTGCATATGTGTAAAGAAGTGTGGAAAAAGAGCACATGTGTGCATGTGTTAGAAAGTGTGGAAAAATATGCAGCAATTTTAAGCAAATGGCTTGTTATGTATAAGACAAGCAAAAATATCAGAAATTATAGCTTCGACATGAAAGGAGAGCAAAATATTATTTTTATTTTTCAGGAACTCAAAGAAGACAAGATTAGAGACTGAGATCAGAACTAACAGAAGATCAAAAAGTTCCATAAGTTGCCAGGACTCAGGTGCACACGCTATGTTGCTGGAACTGGCCAACACCGTGCGTCGCTGGATCAGACAGTCTAGAGATGTGCTGTGTGTTGCTAGATTGTTTTGATCCTCACACAGTTTTAGGCCTTTTTTTGCTCTCCTCGTTCTAGCTGGTCATAAACCGGCCTTGTATTGAGTTTCAAGGTGGTTTTTTACTGGTCTTTTATCGGATTTTGAGTTCGACATGCCCCATGGTGAGCGCCACACTATTTATAGCCAAATTTGGGAGAATCTCAAGAAGAAATCCTTTATGATTTATGATTTACACCCTACATCGAGTCACCACCATCCGATGGCGCGGGATCAACGATCAACCTTCAATCTCAACTGGGAGAGCAAGTTTAGGCCAAGCCCTCTAATAGAACTATAAACTCCTTTATCACAAATCTCAAACCCTTAAGTGAACCCCGTTAGCAACCTAGTTTGAGATAAATACTTATCTTTTTTACCACAACCCTATAGTCTAAAACCCCAATGAGAGATGAGAGATCATGAGAGAGTTGAGAGAACCACCATAAGAGCTATATCAAAAATGAGAGTGAGATATTTTCTTAAGAGAGAGATATATATAGATATTCCAAGTGGGGTGTGCCCCTTTTGTGGGATATGAGAGAGAGATATGAATTAGGTATAGAGATTTTGGGTAGAGATAATTTATTTTTATAGGCTTGGAACAAGATTAAGGTTTTTTAGGGTTTTTTTTGGTTTGCCTCTTCTTATGATATTGAATATGAACCATTGATCTTAGGTGACTTGTGGGGTTAGAGATTTGAACCCTCCATTCCATAAATGGGTCATCAACATTATGGAAAGTGCTAGAACCTTTATCCCCTATTCTTAAACCATTTTTTCATCAATAGAAATTAAATAAAATAATTCAATTCATAATATAGTGCTTACAAAAATTATGCATAAGCTTTCTTATGCTTTCCAAAAATCCTTTGAAAGTTTCCTCAAAGAAAAACCTTTTCAACACACTTCAAAGCTTTTTCTTCAAGCCAAAGCTTGAAGTGACACAAGGAAAACTTCATTAGGGTGGGGTGTGCCACCCTAGGTGGTACTTCATGGGTCCCACCCACATGCAATGATAGCCCATTAACATATTGGTCCTCCCTTACAATATTAAAATTATTAAAATTAATTATATAATTTGGAAAAATCCATAAAATCAAATTTAAATATTTAAATCAATTTAAAATCAATATATTTATTTTTATAAATCCAAATTTGATAAATAAAATATCCAGAGATCTAAAAAATTCAAATAATAATTTTAAAAATCATATATCGTTAAAAAAAATATAAATAAATTCATTAGATGGGAAAACAATCCATATGGTTTAGGAATTAAATAAATAAATACTGGGGCATTCTACCTTCAACTGTGGATTACGATCCATACTTGCTTTATCAAAGCGACCCAGTATTTTTCATTACCGACAGTCCATGCAGGGGCTCATTAGTGGGTCACCAAAGTCTGGCCAATGAGATAAGGGGTCGTAATCTTAGTTTGTGGATTTTAGGTTCTCCCCTAAAGACGTATCAAGGTCACCTAGACTTGATCCGACCTCAGCTCCTAAGGCTTTCCCGAAATGGCTATTATATATGCATGTTGTGTGATGGCTCGCAGATGAGGCTTTGGGCTCCGTCTCTGAAGGCCACCATCACACACAAGGATCACACAATCCCTCAGCTCATTCACCCTGGCATACTCCCACTTCATCAAAGGATGAACTATTAAAACTCTTATCGGATAGTTTTTTATGTTTTTCCCAACCGACTGGTCTAGCTCATTAAGATCAGTCTGGTATCAGCAAACATCGTTTGCTTAGTATAGGCCACAAAGAACCACACTCCCACTGAGTTCATGTTCCAGTATATCATTTTATTTTACAAACACTCATAAGGCCTTTATAAAGTGCATAGAATTAGAGTTGTAGAGAATTAAGGTTGATGTGTTATGGGGTTCCTCTTTAGTTTCTAGGCTATATGGTTTCTCTAAGGTTTTTAGGCTCTAGGATTTTTCTAAAGTTTTAGCCAGCATAAGGATCTTCCTAACCTCAAGATTTTCTCAAAGACTTCAGTTATGAGGTTGTAGACTCTTAAATTATACGTTATGTACTAAGAGGAATTCTAGTGATGTCTAGTTGAATTGGGATTAAGTCCTAGTTTTTATATCTAGAATTCTAAATCCAATAGAATTAGGCTTCTAAAAGGGTCAAATCTGTCATTGAACTACATCCAGTACATTCCAAGTAATCATTAGAAATCCCCCAAATTTCAAAAATTTTCTGACAGCAACATGGTATGTGTTACTGGGGCCAATGCTGAGCCAACTGGGCCGACGTAACCCGTGTCACTAAACCAGTCCCGGCTCCGGATATTACGGTCAATGATAGGGGCATTAAATCTTTCGAAACAAATCACGAGTGCCACATTTTTAGATTTCAGAAAAGATCCGAACCGTTTTTCACGGTGTAGACAATCGCATTAGCCCTCCGGTTTTTCTTTATCCCAATATCACTAACCTGACTCATTGCAAACAGAGCCTTAACAGCTAGCCACTTGGGCATGACCCGGGGAAAGCTAGGTTGGGGAGTCTCTAGTTGGGTCAAGTCCCGAAAAAATATATGAAAAAGGTTGAATAAGAAAGACCCAAAAATGGGGAAAAGAATAATGATATTTTTAAAATAAAAAAGTGCACTTTTATAAATTTTGACGAATTATACATATTTCCTTAAAAGCAAATTGTAAATCAAAGAAACGAAATGCATGATCTGGATTTTGGTCAGATAACATCAAGATTTAGTTGGAATAAGCCCTAAAATATGTAGGGCAAGCTTTTCTACATTATAGAAGTACTATTTTCTCCCTTTTCCAACCATCCATTTTGAATGGAGGGCTAAGATTGCCCCAATCATAATGTCACGTTCTTACACTATTTTTTTTTAAAAAATTATTTTGATACCAGATTTTGGATGTTCATTTTTCTATTAAACTCGCACTAGCAAAAAATATAAAAAAAATATTTTCAATAAAATAAAATGACCAAAATACCTTTAAAATTTTTAAAAGGTATTTTGGTCATTATAATTTATCGAAAAATTATTTTTAATATTTTTTATAGGTGCGCCTCAATTAGAAAATGGTACGTGCCAAATTTCATATCCATACAATTTATATAAAAAAAAACTAAAAATAAAATACTTTGAGATGTCGGATATAAGATCAAACGGTGAGTGGCTCTCTTGATCAAAATTGGACGGCTGGATGGTAAAGGGAGGATAGAACTTCTATGTTGTAAGGGAAGCATAGAAACCTTTCCCAAACATGCATATCTACATTGTATTTAAGAGACTGAAAAGAATTTTTGTGAAAACAACAACAAAGCATCTAAATAGAAACCAACACATGTATAAGAGCATATACTTGTGATATATCTACCCTAAAACTGTAAAAAATCAAACAACCTAATGAATCATAAAGGTTCGGAATCAAAGAAAACAAATATGAGGTTCTCCCAAGTTGATTTTCAATAGGAAACCCCAAGTTATTGACTCTAAAAATTGCCTTTTGGATGTAGTAGGTTGTTAAAAAACCGACATGGGGCTTTAATTTGGGGTTGAAATACCCAAATTGATCGACTTAATTTCATATTATGGGAGATGTAAAGGTCTCAGAGACAGTCGGACTTGGTAAATCCCAAGAGACTTGCTTGAGACACGGAATCTCCCGAACCTAACTCAAAAGCTGGCCAGTTCACTATAATGGATCATATTTTGTGGGTAGGAGGGGTCCGTGCACTTTCTTTAAGGCCTTATTTGGTAACCGAGAAAAAATGACAAAGAAAGAGAAAACGACATTTTTATCAGTTTCCACATTTTCTTTTGTTTTGGAATGGAGAAAAACACGGATACACGGAGCCTCGTAGTTCTCTGAGTTTTCACATTTTTTTACCATTTTTTAAGAAAACTACAGTTCGGTTGATTTTTCAAAAAAATGGGGAATCGCAAGACCCCCATCGTTATCATTTTATTTCTATAACCTCACGATCTCTCTCCCCACTCAATCTCTCCTTGCTGAAGTTGTAGCCCAAGCTTTTCTTTGTTTTTCACATGCTATCCACCATAGCTTCGGCCTAGAGTTTTTAACTTCTCTCATTTTTTTGTCGGGCTTCCAGTTTCTTATAAATTTTTAAAAAAAAAACCCCTTTTATTTTATTATTATTTATTATTATTATTATTTTAAAACCAATACTGTACACAATCTTTCTAAGGGTCCCACAACCCAAAATATGAGTGGTCAACCAGATTACAACAATGCGTGGACCCATATCATTGTACTGCCTCGTGACATTTAAAATACACACACGTGCTTGCAAGAAGAGTAGAACCTAAGGTTCATGATGACAACCTTGATTGCACTCAAAGCAAAATACCAAGCTATAGTTTTATACCCTTTCCTAAAAACCCTAATTTCGCCTCATTTAAAATGAGGCTGATCATACTTAACCCTAAGAACAAGAAGAAGGTGAAAGAAATGGATGAGCCGCCTCTCTTTTATGAGCATATGGACCTAGGGTTTCTACTTAAGGGATTGTAGGGCAGGCATAGTGTATTTGAGATGATCCTTTTATGGAAACCCTAATTTTTCATAGCCATGTGGGACCAATCTCTATGCCTTCATGAGATTAAAGTTGCCACCAATAGTATTCAAGCACATGAATCTTGCACACTTTTGTTTTAAATTTTAAAATTTTGCTTAGGATTTTTAGTGGCCTGATGAATTATAACGTAGGTTCAGTGGGACATAGAGATCAAACCAACCGCAACCAACAAATCTAGTAAATTGATTAATTATTGCAAATGCAATAAGAGAAACATTGGCTTTCATAAGAGGTAAACCATATTCTACTTCCTCAAGGGTATACTGTTTATTTACTCCCTCGAGTAAAATCCCACCTGTGATTAGTTTTAGGACTCCAAATTTTGAAGATATAACCTCTTTGACACATGGATTAACGTTATCATGGATTTTTCTTATATGCACCCAGTATAAAAAGTTTGATGGGCAATAAATGCTTTAATCTTAGAAATGAAAATTTGAATCTCTCTAACCCCTTGGAAGCCAGTGATTTGTCTCTCTCTCTTTTTGGTTTGGTTCTCTCTCTTTAAAAAATAAAAAATAAAAAATAAAAAATAAAAAAATAAAAATAAAAATAAGAGGAGAATGTAAGGCACAATTCCTTTTCTGAATTTTCAAAGATCCTAAAGAAATTGTTTATTAGGTTTGGGCTTTCTACAACCACAACTCTCTATTTTGTGGCCAATGGTGGAGACGCCCCAAACCCATTTTTGGTGGACCGCGGCCTTAATTTCAATCAAAGTGGTGCAAAGGCCGCCTTTTCTCCTTCTTCTCTACCGACATAAGAGAATGCACCGGAATGGTCTCTCCATCTATCTCACTTCCATCTTCGGAGGGTGCGGTTTCTACACACCTTAAAATTTTATCATAATATGTAATTTTATTGTAAAAAATTCTTAGTATTATCTTAAAATCTATTTTCATACCTAATTAGAAAATTTTAAATTCCAACAATAGTTAAAATTAAGTAGATTTATAAATATATGAAAATCTTGAAAATAGATGGTCTAGATAATGCGTTGCAAGATGCACTATTTTTTAAGATGCAAAAACTTTTTTTTCATATTCATACATCTCGATGTCGAGATGATCGATTATAGTGTTTTTTCAAAATTAAAACAACATTTCCGATAGATTTTTGAGGTGCATTTGTGATTCTACATTTTAAGGTTGCAACTTTATATAAACTTTTCCCATCTTCGGATTATCTGCTATGAGACTATCTATCTTTTATTACAAAAAGGTCACAATTACTTCTAGCCATTAGATGTCATATTAGATGGCTTCGGGTGTATGATTCTAATAAAAGATATATAGATTATACACTATTTGTTTATCCAAAAAAAAAAAGATTATCTACTATAAGACCACTTTTTTTATACAAGGATGTCACAATCATTTTTAGCTATTAGATATGAAATCCAGTAGATGAAAGTGCATAACAACATTTGAGATATTTTATTCTTGACTTTATGTCTAAACAATGGCAAAACCTCAACCACAGATTTCAAATTTAATGGTCAATAACAATTGGACTCCTTGTACAAAAAATAAAGAGTCTCATTGTATATATTTCCATACTTATAACCATCCAATTTGAAATCAGACGGAGAAAAGTGATTGTAATGTTATTATACTAAAAATAAATAATCTTTTTGTATACTTTTCTAATTACCTCTCTATTTTACCCAAAAAGTGGTATCGACTCAACAAAATTCTAATGAGAGTGCAGTGAAAGATATATGAAGCCGTATTGATGGTCTTCTTTGAATGTCTTCCCATTTTTTATTTTCTATAACCTTTGACTAATTAACAAAGCTTTAATAACATTGTCAACAAAAAAAAAAAAAATTATGGCGCTTAAAGGAAAAGAGAGAGACACTCGAATTATGATGGGTCTTGATCACTTTTGGGTAAAGTAGAGCGAGATAATTGGAAAGTATACAAAGAGACTAGCGGGTATGAATGTTCTTCTTATGTGGGAGTATATTGTGCATCTACTCTCTTGTGCAAAACACTTATTAGGTAGATTATTTTAGTTTAAAATTTTTGAAATTATTAAAATATTATTTTGAAAAAAAATGATTAAGTTTTGATCTAGCCCATAAAAAATTAGATAGTCTTCATTCAATTTAGAGGCTTTTTTTAAGCGTGAATTTAATTTGAAAACTTTTTCTAATGAGATTGCTTTATGTGTTGTAGAGATTCATCATCATCATAATTATTTTTAATTATTGATTAACTACACGAATTCCAGTCCACCATTCTACTCAATGCTATATCCTTAATGAGGTCATAAAGCATAGTATCTTTCTGAACTACTTTCAACTATATTCGTTTGGGCTTACCTATTATCTTTTTAAGTAATTCCATTTGAATTATCTTATACGTCCTAACAGATGTTGTACTTGATCGGTACCACACATGTCCAGCCTACCTAAATCTATTCTCTCACTTTATCATATGAGAGAGAGTAAATGGATAATTTACTCCCGTGGGAGTACAAAATCATTTGACTTTGGCCCTTTTCACATTGCCTATGCAATAAGGGAAAAATTAAGAGAGAGAAAGCACGCGCGGCTGCAAATAGTGTTCAAATCCAGTCAAGCGGCCTGGCCCACGTGTGCGAATGTGCCACGTCATCATGGGAGCAGGGACCAACGCCCACTGCTCCAGGCGCCAACGTGGTCAGCTGTCACTCATAAATGATGGTCCCACTTCATGCCACGAGGAAGGAATCTAAGACCCAACAGGGGCCAACAAGTGCACGTGTCTGACACGTGTCATTCAGGGGAAGGATCAGGGGGCGCGTGGCATGCATCTGGGGGTTGGGAGTGTGATGGGTGGAAAGAATCTCGGTTGCGAGTCACCCACTCGCTCCCCACTTGGAGGGAGTGGGGCCCATCACCAGCTGTATAAGTTTGACACGTGGCGGAAGGGGGTGAAGTTTGTTCGCATTGGGTGGGTTATTATGCTCGTCTCCACCCCAACAACTGTCATAATGTCATCAAGCCCAAAAGTCCATACTTCCATTTTTTTTCTTTTTTTTTCCTTTTTTTTCTTTTTTTTTGTTTTTTTATCTAAATAAAGGTCATTCAAAAAGAAGAATAGTTACAACCAATGGTTTAAAAAACGGATCGGTGATCCGGATCGGGTTTCTAAAAAACAGATCCGGATCGGCGAATCGGCGATCAGGATCGAGAATCGGGTGAAACGGTCAGAATAAAGTTTAAAAAAAATTCGAAAAAATTATTAAAATTCATTATAAATATTGTTTTTTAGGAATTCAATAAAAAATGAGGGTACTCCATTAAGAATTTTCATGTTTTTGAATGAATATGCGAATATTGATATGTTCTTTCCCTGCATGAACCGCCATTCAGCATTTAATTTACAGTATTTCGTGCTCATCCCTACACTGTTGTTGTTGGGACTCGATATGTGAATAATATGGCTGGGATAGGGTGGCTTCAGAATCATCATCTCTCTCATTTTCTCTTTGAATAATATGGATTAAAAAAAAAAAATAACAAATTTTCAAAAAAATCAATCATGGATTAAAAAAAAAATCACAAATTTTCAAAAAATTCTATCATGGATTACAAAAAAAATTTCGATCATGAATTAAAAAAAAAAAATCACAAATTTTTTAAAAATTCAATCATGGATTACATAAAATTCGATCATGGATTACATAAAATTCGATCATGGATTACATAAAATTCGATCATGGATTACATAAAATTCAATCATGGATTACAAAAAAAAACAAACAAAAAAAAAACAAAAAATTCAATCGTGGATTACAAAAAAAGAAAAAAACAGTTCGATCATGGATTACAAAAAATTCAATCTTGGATTACAAAAAACTCTATCATGGGTTACAAAAAAAGCAAAAAACAAAAAATTCAATCATGGATTACAAAAAAAAAAACAAACATTTCGATCATGGATTACAAAAAAAAAACAAACATTTCGATCATGTATTACAAAACATTCGATCATGGATTACAAAAAATTCTATCATTGGTTACAAAAAAAAAACAAAAAAACAAAAAAAGCGATCATGGATTACAAGAAAAGAAAACAAACATTTCGATCATGGATTACAAAAAATTCTATTATGGGTTACAAAAAACCAAAAAATTCAATCATGGATTACAAAAAACACAAAAACAATTCGATCATGGATTACAAAAAAATCGATCAAGTATTACAAAAAAAATCTATCATGGATTACAAAAAAAAAAAAAAAAAAAAAAAACAAACAAACAAAACCGTACGGACTCATCGATTCCGTACAGTGAATCGGCGAGTCACTGTGCGGAATCGTCCGGTTCTCTCTAGAACCGGACGATTTCCGATTTTTCAACCGATCCGATCCCTTTTCGCGAATTCCGAGTCGAACCGGGCGAGTCCGGTTTGACTCGGCGTTTTTTAAAACGCTGGTTACAACAATACCATGGAAAAGGTTTATATAAGGCATGAATTCTATCATATTAAAGTGAAGTGCAAAAATCTAATGTTCCAATATTAGGACATCCTCCAATTTGATCATTTTGACTCCCTTAATCATCTTTACTCTCTTATAACAAATTATCTAAACGGTTATTTTCAAGATTTTTCAAGTGTTTATGGATAAGCTCAATTTATGTTTTTTAAAATTTAAAATTTTATAATTAGAGACGAAAATAGATTTTCAAGTCATTGTAAGGTTTCTGACACTCAAACTACATCTCCATGAAAAATTTAGAGGTGTGCCTTACTTCTACAAGGAGCCCACCTTGTACAAATCTCGCCCATTTATTTTTTGAATAAGAATGTCACAATCATCAATACTTGTTATATGCCAAATTGGGATGGTGGAGTTAGGTCATTGGATGCACTTAGTATTCAAAAAATGTAATCTCAAACTTTACAACACACCCCTAGCTATCGGATTCCACATTTGACTGATAAAGATGTTCGTGCAGTTCTTATACCAAAGATAAATGAAGGAGTAAATTGTATACATATTAATGCCATCAAAATACTCATCGCCCAAGGAATTTTTGGATATGAATTTTGTTAAGCTTTGATAAAAAGGGTGAATAAATAAAGAAAACTAAAATAGATTTTATGTTCTTGAAAACCTAGATTCAACCACCAAGTAAACAATCGGGGACATCTTTTGAACATATATGGGTACAACTTTATTTTTCTTGTCAAACATTGATCAATACGATAATAGAGACGATCGCAAACGAGAGTGCGCACATTCTACACTTGTGGGAGTATAATATTTTTCCATTTTAATTTTTTTGACATTTTTTATTTATCATTTATTGTCTTGAATTCAATTCCTACTACTAATTAAAAAATAAAAAAAAAGGAATTGGCTGAGAATTCTCTATTGGGTTTCAAACAGTTTGATATGACCTCCTAAACTATCCATTGTTGATATCTCATGGTTGAGAAAGTGCTTATAAAATATAGAAAACCTAAATGCTACCACAATTTACAACCACAACATTGAAATATTAGTGAAATCATATGATTTTGGGTAGGCTCAAGTGGGTCTGAGGCCTCTGGGAATGATCTTGTTATGGTTACACCTTATTAAAAGTTCATCTGGAGAAGGAATGTGGATTCAAAATTTTCTAGGTCTATGTTCTTTGCCATCCAATTATGAATGAAAAAAACTAAATAATTAATCTTCAGCCTTAGAATTGTTACTTTTGTAATATTTTCCATTGAATTGTTCATTTTGAAATTTCAAGGATCATTAGTCCTGATTAGTTTTAGAGGCCCAAATTCATGGATATGAGGTGGAAATAGATTTGGATAATTTAGGGTGCGTTTGAGATCACAATTCCTCGGTACCAAGGGCTTACACTTGAGCATGCCGTCTCACTTAATAGTTTTCTTATATTTCCACTAAGGAAAAAGTATATATGAAGGCGAGGCCCTAACCAATCAAATTAAGGTGCACCTCAAAATTTTCATTAGAAGATGTGGTTTCGATGTTAAAAAATTCTCAAATTGATCATCTCGATGCAAGATTGTCACACCCCAAGAATTTACAATACTGTTATTCCTGAGATGTGACAGACAAAACATATATACATCTATTGATAGGACAAATTTACAGTGGCGAGGCCTTACAAAGTAAATAAAGAAAGCTAGCACAACAACAATATCTTCCAAGGTTGATCTTGACTAGCACTCAAAATGAATCCGCAGTTATCCTGAAAAAATATTTACCATAGTTTGATGAGTTTGGCTACTCAGTAAGTGATCATCATAATCCTAAAAATAATCATGATTGAAAGATATCAATATTTTCCAAAATGAGATCTATTAACAGAAATGCATCAACAGTTTCACTTTCAATAAATGCATAATTAAGATTAATCCGAGTAATTGAAATGCTTATAACACTTTTAACGGCAGTACATAATTCAAAGGATTTCACAAAATACCCTACTGGCGTCTCAAGTAAGTCACCTATATACCCCATCAGCGTCCTGATGGGTTCACTTAATCCCTATCGGTGTCCCAGATAGGTCCACTTAATCCCTGCAGGTCCACTTATACCTCACCGGCGTATCGGATGAGTCCACTTAATCCCTACCGGCGTCTCAGATAGGTCCACTTATACCTCACCGGCAAACCAGATGAGTCCACTTGCATACTTAAATTATTTCTAAATCTCTTTAAACATTTGAAAGCAGCAATATCATGTACTCAACATATCACTGAAATCATTAATATGAATTTCACTTAAACCATTAATAACAGTCACTGTCTATAACATTTCAAAAATAACCAATCAAATATTTTGGGCTCAAATTTAGAATGGTAGCAGTTTGTTAAGGCATTCTAGCATAATTGCCAATTTAATATGTATAAAAAAACTCTCATAAAAATTCAAGAATACGGAATTATCACAATTTATGGGATATCAATCCACAAATAAACATTTCACAACAATACTATAATCAATTGCAAAAATGTCAATTTTTTTAAATAATAAGGCAGTCATTTGCACATGAATTTTACAATGTCTAAATATTCAGAACAGTAGAAAGAAATATCACAATTTTACTAAAAGCAGAAATATCACATTTATTTCGAACAATAAACATTTACAGCATTCAAAATTTCTAACATAGGTAAAATATCACAATTTTTATTAAAAAGATTATTTTTCAAGATAATGAGGTCACGTGCGCATAAAATTTATCGCGCCTAAAATTCATGATAATAAGCAGAAATAACTATTTCATTTCATTTTTAAAAAGAATGGATTATTTTTTGAGACAATGGGGTCACTTACACACAAAACTTATAAAATAAAGATCCTGGACGGAAATATTACTATTTATTAAAAACAGACTATTTTTCAGGAAGACGATGTCACTTACTCACAAATATTTGAGCGGGAGCTTCCGATAAAAAATTCGGTTCGAGAGAGGAGTTCACTGTGTTTTGACCAGAGAGAGAGAGATCTCAAAAAATTTTTTGGGTGGGAGTGCTCACCTCCCCTATTTAAATTCTTATAACGTATTATTATATTATTTTATTACGCTCTACCTCATACCTGAGGTGTCGCGTTAAGAGTCTGCTTTTAACATACGAAAACCACGTCCACTAAAGGACGTGGCAAGCAGCAAGCAGCAGCAGGCAAAAGCAACAGCAAGCAAAAGTTTAAACCAAGTAAAAACTTTTGAAAATAGTGATGGTCCCCAATGACCATCATACTCAAACAGACCATCACCTATTTAAAAGCATCTTTTCTCTTTTTTTTTTTTTTTTCTTGAAATTTTAGGATTTTTACAAAGATGTATGAACATGAGAAAAATAGATTTCAATTCTTGAAAATAGTGCATCTTGTAACGTATTTTCAAACCGTCAATTTTTAAGATTTCCAAGTATTTATAAATTTGCTCGATCTATACTATTTTTTAAGCTTTAAATTTTATAATTATGGAAGAAACTAAATTTCCAAGCCATCATAAAGATTTCCAGTATTGAAACAACATCTTTGAAAGTATGCCTTACTTTGATTATTTAAGGCCTTGGCCTTATACAAACCACACCCTTCTACTAATAGGTCTTGCGAATAAAAAAAAGCATTCTTTTAGCATTTATTTCAAGTAATAGAAGTAGTGGCATTTGAATTTTGATTACATCCTCTAGGTGGTGTCTTATTTAATTTGGGATGTTTTTTGGCATGTTCATCTAAGGTATTCAATCTTAAATAATTAAAGTAAGGCACATCTCTAAATCTTGCTAAAAGATGCAAATCTAGTATTGGAAACCTTATAAAACTCTTAAAATATATTTTAATCATTAATTATAAAATTTAGATCTCAAAAAAGGTATATATTGAGGTTCCTAATCAACGGGATTGGGGATTTGATATGCATCGTATACAACGCATTCCGCTTTTGCTCGGGTAATAGGGTTACCTATGCGGAATATCATTATTAACAGGTTTTGGGGTTTCTTATACCCTTATCAGTTTGCTCTGGAATCAATTATCGAACTAGAGCTGGGTCCAGATTTATAAACACTTGAAAATTTTAAACATAGATAGTTTAGATAATGTATTATAGGATGAACTATTTTTAAGACTTGAGACTATTTTTAGGATGAACTATTTTTAGGACTTGAAACTTTTTTTTTTTCCATTTTTATACATCTCAAGGTTGAGAAGATCAATTGTAGGGCTTTACGACGTCAAAACAACCTTTATGGGTGGATTTTTTAGGTGCACTTCTATAGTACAAGGTAGTGACCTTATATAAACTTTTCCTAATGCACAATTATGGTATATAGTATAAACTCAAACTTTCCTAATGCACAATTATGGTATATAGTACAATATGGAGTCATCCTCCATTACATTCAATTAATTTCTCTTTATGTATAGCCTTCACATCCACTCTTGCCTAGGTACTACGGATCGTATAATTGTCTCCACCGCTTGGGATTGGACGGAACGGTTGATGTCCCACTCCTGCTCATTGTTTGCATTTAACATGCAACCACAATGTTATGCCATTTACTACCCCCAATAATGAGAAGGGTACAAAGACAATATTTATTATGCTATTATACTCAAAGGCCACTTAGTTTTTGGTACAAGAACCAGTCCCATGTGAATTTTATTAGGTGGGGATGCGACAAAGTTCTCATGCTTTTATTTTATTTTATTTTTCTTAATTTGGAAGGTAGTCAATGCCATGTTCCAATGCTTGGATTTAAATTTACGTGAGACCACTGTTGTCAAATGCGCTTCACTTTGGCCGAAGAGGTTGAAGCTTGAAGAGTTAAGGCCTAGACCGATGTCAAGCGAAGCCCTGTGCAACCACTTCAGTCAGATTCGGGCTGCTTTGATCAGATTCAGGTCTACTTCTGGCCGATACGGCTGAAGCTTCGGCCTCATCAGCTTAAGCAAATAAATATTTATATAAATGTATTTTTTATTTTTTAAAAAAGTATTTTTATTTTTTTATTATTTTATATATAAATATCTAATTTTTTATATTAAATAAAAATATATATGAAGTCGTCCCCCGAATCTGCCGAAGCACTGAATTGCTTCATTTTTCTCATCAAACGGAAAAGACTCTGAAGCGAATCTAACAACATTGCATCTGACAACTAGAGTTCATTGTACCTTGGAAAATTGTTTCATGAGAGCTGGACAGCTAACTACATATGCAGTCCAAAAAGTATATAGCATCCATCTTAACGATAGATGCAAGTAGGTGTTCCATTTAAAAACAATGGAAACTAACGGTCCAAATGTTTTTTTACCAGAATTATTATTTTTAATTTTTTAAATTTATTTATTATTTCATATTCATGATTTCCATGTTAGAGATTATATGTCTTTAAAATTTAAGTCCAAAAATCTATCTAAAAAATAGAAATTTTAATAAGCCCTCATTTCTACATATACGGGTTTGGTCGCATAGAAACCTCGTACCTTTCTTATACAAAAGTAAATGGAATTCTTTTATACTTCTTCTCAATGGTTATTTACACAATACTTCCCTAATTTTCAAATAGAATCTTTTAAAAACATCAATCAGGATCGGGAATCCAGATTTGATTTAATGGGTGGGCAAGCAGTATTGTTAGAATACAATACACTATTTTTACTTTTTACTTACTTTTGTCGATTAATCCTATTTGGATCGAAATCAGGGTTAGAATAGTGCGCCGGCAATCCAAAGTCCATTTTGGGGTTTTAAAGCTTTCAAGCAGTGGTTTAAAAACGAATTAGTGCCCCGGATTGGGGACCTCAAAAATCATTCAGATTTGTGAATCGGCGTTTCGAATCGAAAATCGGTCGGATTCAGCTTTTAAAAAAATCTAAAAAAAATATTAAAAATCATTATAAATGTTGTTTTTTATGAATCCAATAAGAAATGAGGGTACTACATTAAGCATTTTCATTTTTTTATAAGATTAAAAATAATATTATTCTATATAAAGTGAAATTAGTATCAGATCAAACATTTATTAATTCTCTTTACGTGTCCACAATTATCACAAACCAACTAACAACAATATTATACATTGAAATTGAAATTATTGATTTATACGTTATAATAATTTTACTATTCAAATAAAAATAAATTTGAAATTTGTCTTGTAATATCATCTGATTTTAAAATCTAATTTACAACTATAACAAAAGATACCAAATTATATAATGTATAATAAAAATATATTAATAAATAACATATAAGATTTGGTTATCAATGTAATTAGTATAATTATTAATTATAATATTATACTAAACATGATTCAAAAAAAAAAATGGCTCTTGTATGTATATTTTGAATTGCTTGTATATTTTTTATAATAAACATGATTTATTATAAAAGGCTCGCTTCATTAAATAAATATTTTTTATAATAAACATAATTATTAAAAGACTTTTGTTTTATTAATTTAATAAATATCTTTTATAATAAATTGAATTCCATAAGAGCTAATGGTTGCACGCTAATAGGTTTGCCGGACCATGTGTTAACAATTTGCACGCTAATAGGTGCAGGACCATGTGTTAATAGTTTGCAGGCAATAAGTTTGTTCTCCAGCTACTACAGTGGGAATTGTCCCACATCGAAAACTTCAAGGGAATTCACATCTATAAAAGACGTAAGGACTAGTGTATTTGTTAGTGATAAATGAATCGGATATGGAGCCGCGTGTTTGTATGGTGACATCAGCTCAGCATGGTAAAGTTCTTTTATTTTAAAAAAAATATCCTAATTACCTTTGCAAAAAAGAAAAACAAATGTATTGTTGAGACGTCACATTTTCAACTCGTTGATCGTGTTCGATTTTCAACTCGTTGACCGGTTTTCAACTTGTTGATATATGACGTCATACTGTGTAGAAACCCTTGCAAAACAAATGTATTGTTGAGACACAGTGATGTGTCCAGTTTTCAACTCGTTGACCGGTTTTCATCTTGTTGATATATGACATCATACTGTGTAGAAATGCATCACAATTACCCTTGCAAAAAATTAAAAACAAATATATTGTTGAGACACGGTGACGTGTCCAATTTTCAACTCATTGATATATGACATCATACTGTGTAGAAACGCCGAGTCATGACATGGTTTTCAACTCGTTGATATATGATGTCATACTGTATAGAAACGCCGAGTCATTACGTCACCTACCAATTCCATATTGACTCGAGGTGGTTCACTATAGAGAATCATCAAATCTACTCTAGAATATACTCGGGCATGCCGAGTAATGACGTCACCTACTGATTTTGTATTGACTCAAGCCGATTCACTATAGAGAAGCATCGGATCTACTCTACAACATACTCAGGCGGTTCACTGTAGAGAATCGCTGGTTCTACTTTAGAAACCGGTGATCCAACATTTTTTACTAGAATCGATACGGGGTGACCGATTCCCATATCTAGTCTGTGCTAAATTGGTGATTTTTAAACCACTGCTTTTTAAGTATGCCAAAAGATATTATACTCCCCTAGGAGTAGTTGTGTATTTACTCCCTCGAAGAAATCTTAGGACCTCAGGTTTTGGGTATATAACCACTTTAGCCCATAGAAAAATCTCCAAAAAAAAACAAAAGCACAAAGAAAAAAAAAATGTCCAAATCTCTCGATGCACTAGAAAAAATAATGTTCCAAGATTTAACAAAGGCCGTCCAATTTTTGAAGAGTGAGATCTAAGTGTAAAAAAAACTCAAAATTCAAATTTTTTTCCTTTAAAAATAATTAACTAATGATTCTTAGGTTCTTTCCAAAATCTCATGCTGAAAATCTCTCAAGCTGGTATTTTAATTGAGGGAGTAAATGTAGAGTATATACGCCAGTGGGAGCATAGCATACTTGACTGCCGGAGTAAGGGAAAAACCTTGTCGGGAAATTTAGAAATTTATTGGGGGCAAAAACTTGACTCTCAGACCTTTTCCCCTCTCTTGCCCTCGGGGTCACGCAAAGTGGAGATGCCCCCTATGCTGGCGTGTCAATATGACGTGTCATAATGACGTGGCAAAAAGTGGCCTCTCCACGATTGCGAAAAGGCAAGCGCCCATTTAAAAAGCGACAAAAAAAAGAACACAAACCATAACCCTAAAACCGCTCCTAGTTTCCCATACCGCCTTCTAAAAACCGCTCCTTGTTTTCTAAACCACTTTCCTCCCGGTACGGTCCACGTAGATCCCAGCTGTAACCAGACCTTTGGGCCCACCACTAGCCACGTGCGTCCACACGATTGCCAAGGAATACGCACTTTTATTTCTGAAACATAAAAATCTACAAATACGGATTTTAATCCTGAAGGTAAAACAATTTTATTGTTAATAATAGAAATTATTGGAGTACTTTTTACTTAAATCCAAATTTATTTTTATAAAAATCTGGACACGTGATTTGATTTTTTAATATGAAACAATGTACTTTTTCCTTATATTATTTAGTTTCATATCCTTGATAGAATATAAAATGAATAATGATCCTATGATACCTTTCCACACCCATGTATATAGTACTCAAATAACCACCATTAAATATGGTATAGATATCTAGAAAAATTATCATATGAATGCGGGATTTGATTTTTTTAGAGATCCGTGTCATATTTAATAGTGATCTTTTGAGGTCTTATACACATACGTGTGGAAAAGTTATAAATTTATCACAATTTACTATTTTTCAATCATGATTATAAGGTTGGCAATGGACAACGCAGACCGGCATGAAAAAAGTAGGGCTTGGGCTACAAACTGTGGTTTGAGGGCTAGGATATGGCCAGTGCGGGTTGGTTTGGCTTTGACTGGCATGGCCATCTTTTTTTTCTTTAAATTTTTCTTCATTTTAATTTCAGCCCAGCCCATAGCTAGGTGTGGCAATGGGTCACGTATGGGTTGGGTCCAAAAATTGGACTCATACCCATACCTTTCGGGTCTCGGGCCCATTGTTACCCTCACCATGAGTTTCATTTTTTTTTTTTGCCCCATTTTTTATTAACATATACTCGTATTATTGGCAACAATGTTACAATCACCTGCTATTAGATTCTAAACCATGTG
Organism: Amborella trichopoda; assembly: GCF_054954075.1. NCBI lineage: Eukaryota > Viridiplantae > Streptophyta > Magnoliopsida > Amborellales > Amborellaceae > Amborella > Amborella trichopoda. The sequence continues at coordinate 10,143,121 of NC_142345.1, read as the reverse complement.
ATTTGTCATTTAATAGCTAAAGCTGCATGCTAGTTGTAATTATATATGATCCTCAATACACTCAAATGAATAGGGCTTAAAGTAAAGTACTTTATCTCTAACAGTTTACGAGTACGGGTCAGGTCCCGTTGAATCCAAACGCGGAGCCATATAGTGTTCGGGTCCAAGTTTTGAACCTGAACCTCCCCAAGTTGGGTCCGAGTCCATTGCCACCCCTACCCATAGCCATCCCTACATTTTAATATAAAACTCCAGCCATACTTTAATTTTCTTAATCAGTTTTTTTGAGTTGAATCTAATTTGTGTTATTTTTCAATCATGGTTAGTTGACTGAGGGCCCTAGAACTACTAGCGAGGGTTACTAGTTAAGAGCGACATTCGTTATGCAAATAATGCTACTTAATTATTCATTAATGGATTTTAGAATTTTTAACGCGATAAAATTTTTATTATTTTATTTTAAATAAAACCCAGATTCCATGCGTTTTGTCCTCAAATCAAATCAGTCTTCAAGTTGGACTTTGACCCAACAGCCGAGGACACGTTTCGACATATTATTGGGGTTTATTTCTCCGAGTAATTAGAGAGCAAACGTCGCACGATGCCTCATGGTTGCCGGGACATCGGGAGAAGTTTTCACTATTTATTTACAACAAGCAAAAATGATATTTTTTTTGGTGGTAAAAAAATGATTTTATAAAAGAAAAAAGTTTATTATTGAGGTGCACCTCAAATAATAGACTAAAAATGTAGGGGTGGCACCCGGTCCAGGCCGGTTTGGGCTGAGCTCGGACCCAAAAATATAGTGTGGGACCCAGACTTGCATCTGAACTCAACTGACCCAATCAGACCTGAACCAAATATTTAAATATCTATATATTTAACTATATTTAAATATATTTCATATATTGTGACAAAAAATATTACAGGACCCGAACCAAAACCCAAAGAGTGTTTGGATCCAAGATTTGGACCTAGAACTGACTCGCCTGGTTGGGTCTGGGATCTATTGCCACGCTTTTAGAAAAGGTTATGGAATATTGAAAAACTTTCCAATTTAAATTCTAGATATATGGATATGGGAAAAAAGATTTCAAGTCAACAAAATAGTGCATGATATTAAGCTCTATTTTAACCATTAATTTTCAAGGGTTTATAGATTTACTCAATATGTATTATTTTTGGAGCTTTAAATTTTATAATTTGAGTAAAAATAGCATTTTATGTTATCACAAGTGTTTTCAGCACCAAAATTGTATCTTTTGAGATAATTTGATGGTGTGCTTTTACTATGATTGTTTAATGTTGCCCTTTATACAAACCGCACCTTTTATAAAAATGTAGTCTTTTCAATTGAAATTTTTCTGTAATAAGTATTTCAAGTGACAAAAGTTAAAATTAGTGTTTTAAAACCTTGCAATGTGAATCTGACTAGGTTTCAAACTACCTAGATCTATAGCCCTTGGAATTTGCTTGCCGTCAATGTTTTTTTTGGTTTAATAGAATTTATTATTACTTTGCTTAATTCCGATTAGAGATATGCTTGATGCAAAATGGTACAACCAATCCATTTCAATCAGAGATATTCTGATCTAATTTTAAAAGGAAAATTGTTTCATGCGGAGGGCACCACATTTTTACATTTGCGGTCTCCCGAGTTATAAAGTATCTATCTTAAAGATGGTTGCAAATAGATGATCTATCTAAAAACAATTGAAACTAACAATCCAAATATTTTCTTAATAGCATTATTTTTTAAAATTTTCAAATTTTTTTTTTTTTTTTTACATTCATGATGTCCATGTTATAGATTATATGTCCATAAAAATTAAGTCCAACAATCCATCTCAAAAATAGATTTTTAAGAGATGTCTCATTTCTACAAGTACTCATAAAAACTTCCATTTTAAAATATAGATTTTAGATGTACTTTTTTTTCAAATCGATAATCATAGCTATAATGCTCATGAATATGAAAAAATAAATTAAGCCTTAAAATAAATTAATTTAAAAGAAAACAAATTAACAATCTTACAACAAAGTCTAAAACTATTATTTTTAAGATCTATTTATTCATAACCATTGGTAACTGAGATTATTGACACGTAATTTTACGTTTAAAGATGGACTTTGCAGGAGACTAAAGTCAATTGCTTGGGCCACCAAGGCCCACTCCGTAAAAGATTGTTCAAGATCAAAATAAAAGGAGACTAAGGGGGCGGCAGCGACCACGTTGCCTATTATTCGGGGGGTGTTTCTTTGTCTATTTTAGTGATAAATAAATAAATTAAAAAAGGTTAGGCAATGTTGAGTCCTTATAAAAACTGTCAATGACAATGTCTTTTTTTCTTATTGGGTGAAGTTTTTATAGGGTGTCATTATTATGTATATCAAAACTATGCTCAAAATGCAGTTTCGAGGCCACAAAACCTTGCGTTTATATAAAAATCTATTGTTTTTTTTAATTATAAAATTTAAATTTAAAAAAATAGTAATCATGAAACAGTTCTAAAAATATTTGAAAATAGATGGTTTAGATAATATGTTGGTAGATGAGCTATTTTTAAGATCAGAAATCCTTTTTTTTTTTTTTTTCATTTCTATATATCTCGAAGATGACCGATTTGAGAGTTTTTCAGTATAAGAACAACTTTCTCTAGCAAATTTTTAGGTGCACCTTACTTGTACAGTATGAGGTTGACACCATATACAAAAACTTTTTTCATTTTTTTTTGGGCTTTTGAATTATTTTTGTCTCAAGCTTTTTGTTCATAGAAATTGGAATTCAGAATTATGATTGTGTGTTTATTTTTAGCTCTTTAGAGGGTTCAAAATGGAAATCATGGTTTCATTCTAATTTAAATAAAATTTGAGCGGGCCTGGAATAGAAAATTTGCTTTGGTTTCTATAAAGTAAGGAAATGGTAAAGAATCGTTGAGATTGGAAAATTATAAAATTCACAACCAAAACTGAGTATATTGCCAAAATAGCAAAACAAGCCCCTTACTTTTGGAAAGAATACAAAACAAAGAAGAACCAGGTCCTCGTGTGCCTCTAACAGGTTTCTTGGAATCTATTATGGGAACTCCGAGTTAAGAGAGAGAGAACCACTTTTTTTTTCCAACATGATATCCATTTTTTTAAGCAATACGTCCAGAAAAGGAAACTAGCATAAATTTGGCCTGCGCACTAAATGAAAAAAAGAAGAAAAATTTCATATAGAATTTTAATTTTTTATATTATTTTATGGTAGACATTCTTTCCGTTTTTTTTTCAAACGGCATAAAGAAACTCTTAAAAATTAACCCCATCATGTTTTATAACCTTATCTCTTATCTCTCTCTTTTATTGATTTTTTACTATAAAAACTGTACCAACAAATCTTTTTATACTATTTCAACCCAAAAACCTTTTTAAATTTTTTTTTTCTTTTCCACCCATCACACATTTAAAAATGTTTTTGGGTTGAAATTGTATAAAAAGATTTTTTGAAGCTAATTTTTATGATAAAAAAACAATAAAAGAGGGAGATAATAGATGAGAGGTATGGTAAAATCTTTATGGGTTTCTTTATACCGTTTGAAAAAAAATAGAAGGAAGGTCTGCGTGAAATAATATGAGAAATTAGGGTTTTATACGAAAATTTCTAAAAAAAAAAAAACCTAAAAGGTAGATTTCTTAAATAAGGAATAGGCTCAAGGTTGGGAGGTCAGGGTGGCAGGGCGCTACAGAATGACGGTTTGAATTCTATTCCTATAATAGTTAAAAAAACGTTCATTACTTAACTATATATATAAAAAAAGAACCAAAATTCTAAGATGTTTTTGTATGAGGTCTTAGATTCGATCCTCTTGCTATGCACCTATATTTGTTAAGAAAAAATTTTAAAATGGTACGTGAGCTCCATTTCCACTACAGGTAAGAGAATTATTTCCCTATTGAGGAAAAGAGATCTTACAACTTAAAAAGGCCAATTGCATTTGGGAATTTGGAGGGGCGATTTTGTTTTTTGAACAATTGTTTCATGCGAGGTGGACCCAACCCGCATATGTACAATATGGGGTTTTGAGGTATAAAACATCCATGGTTTTGAGGTATAAAATATCTTTTAAATATGGGTGTTAGGTGGTTCATTTAAAAACGATTGTAACTAAGGTGTCAAATGTTTTTTTAATATAATTATTATTTTTATTTTTAAAATATATTTATTTTTTATATTCATGATATCCAATGATAAAAATTATATATTCTCTAAAAATTAATTAAAATTATATTAAAAAAAAAATTTATTGTTTTCAAACCCGCATTTGTAGCATGCTAACCGCGTCCTTGTATTATGGGGTAAAAATTTGGATGGGAGATGGTGAGATGAAACCTCGACTCTAAGTAGGCGATCTAGTGCGATTAATCGCGGCGATTAATTAAAGGAAGGAGGGACCTGAGCCATGTGATTTAGAGGTTGGTCAAGGTGGTGGGCGACACGTGTGTCAGAGAGGACACGTGAGAACGGCACTGGCGCCGTCCGACACGGCGGTGGCAGACACCCCCCATTTGACCCCACACGACCACTAGGATCGTTATCCATGTGCCCCTACACTAACATAAAATTACATTTTTTAAATTTCATCCACTTGAATAATAAATCAGAAAAAAATGCATAAATACCGGTAAAAGGAAACAACCAAAAAATAAATATTTGTGAATTTGTATTCCCCCTAACAATCGGAAAACTCCCCATATGACTAAATCCACCCCAAACAAACCTATGAATTCATAGGAGGTCCTAACTTTCTATGAATTGGCCATAGCTTCTCCATTTTAATTGGCCTTTTTTTTTTTTTTTTAAGAATTGCTTATTTGAAAGGAACAAATTTTTCTCCTTTGATATGCGTATTTGTACATATGAGAATACTTATATGTTAGTATTTTCACGTGAAAAAACTTTTTCATGTGTGAGATTTTTTTTACGTAATTCATTTAGGCACATCTTTTCACACCATTTGACAGCCAATTGGTGTGAAAAAAATTCCCAACCCTAATCACATGGGGGAGTTTTTTTCATGTGAAAATACTTTCATACATACCAAGAGTGCCCAATGTCTTATCAATTAAGTGCTCAATAGAAATTGGAAAGTTCTTTGCCCTTTTATTTTGTTTGTGCTTGGCAAGGGTAAGAGATAGACCCTATTAAGCACTTCTAATTCATGTAATTCATAATTTTTATCCACTTTTTTGCTACATTGTTATGCTTTTTCCTTGCCTCCCCCATGTAATTTTAGTTTTTACTAGGACGGAAACTCTTTCTTGATTCCACATCATGGATCCCCCTTGGTTTCTATTTTCTCTTCATCTAGGAACTATAGAGCTCCAAAACAGCCTACAATGAAACAAAATCAACATTTAAATAAAGATTATAAAATAAATTATTTTTAAGATTTAAAATTCTTTTAAATCTTCACCCATATTTAGAAGATGGATCTATAAATTTTTGAATCCTTGATCTATTTCCAAAATAACTTTCGAAGGGTGAAGACATGCTGCCGAGGATGCAACATAATCTCATCGTTATTCAAATTATTATGTAGGATATAACTGTCTCAAATTATATAAAAATTAAAGGTCAAAGTGAACTTCCCCTTTGTATTATTCCTTTTCATTAGCTGAGCATACCAACTTTTTCTTGAAAAAGAGTAGGCTTTCTAGCAGACTTTAGAGGGACTTTTCTGTACTTCTACAAGAAGTTAGGGTCAGCTTGGTCTTTCATTCAGTTTTAAAAATACTGATAGAATAGGAGCAACTAGGGAGCAAGCACATCCGGCATAAGGGTCCACGAATTCTAGAGGGAGAGAGTAGATTCTAGAGAGAGAGAGAAAGAAAGTTAGAGAGAGAAAGAAAGTTAGAGATAGAGAGAGAAAGAAAGGTAGAGATAGAGAGAGAAAGAAAGGTTAGAGAATCATGTCAATTGGTGTGGAGAGAGAGACTTTGTAGAGAGAAAAAGAGAGAATTTGTAGAGAGAGAGAGAGATTGTTTTGCAGTGGGGAACAATAGGAGAGAGAAATAGAATTGTCGGGGAGAGAGTTTTCGTACTGCGGAACACGAAGAGAGAGGAGAGAGAAAGAGAGGTGTTTATGTACTTTTGATTTGGAGGAGAGAGAAAGAGACAGTGGAGCAAGGAGTTGCAGGCTTAGATTTTCGTGTCGGAGGAGGCGATTGGGTAGAGAGAGTGGAGGGGTCACAGAAGGTAATATTAATTTATTGTTTCGTCTCTCTCTCTGTGATTCTTGAGAGATATTTCACGATTTTGAGCGAGAAGGAAGAGGTGCTTTTGCTCTGTTATTTATTTATTCACACTTACAGGCTGTAAGAGCAAGCAAAAGGAGTAATTCTCTTACTTTCTCTCTCTAGACGCTCTGCTTTCACTTTCATGGGTATGTGGGCTTTTAGGTCTCTTCTTTTCTGGATTTAATGGAGAGAAATCTGGTTTGAGGCCGTGGTTTTGGTCCTTGTAGAAAATTTTTTGCGATATAGTTTCTCTCATCTTCTGGTTTTGTTTTTGGCGTTATTGGTTCTGTTGCGTTTTGGGTTTGTGTTAATCTTCGCGGGAAAAGAAGAAGTAGAAGGATTTCTTTCTCCCCCTCTTTTTTTTTTTTTTTAGTTTTTGATTTGGTTTTCCTTTGAATTATATGTTGATGGCCATATACGAAACCGCTTGGTATCTTGTTTGAGAGAATTCATGTTATCTGATTCTCTCTCCCCCTTTTCCTCTCTTCTGTTAATTTTGTTTCTGGTTGTATATTGAAGGTCTATTCTATTACTTCCGTTCGATTCTATTTCCATTTTTTTTGTGGTTTATATGAAGCTGATGGTTTGAAGGTCTCTTCTATTATTTGCTTTCAATTCTATTTCCATTTCTTTTCAATTCCATTTCCATTTGATTAGTTTCAATCTTACTTTTCTCTCTTACGTTTTCTGCTCATGTTTTATTTCCTACCTTCAAAATTCATCTTTACAACTTTTCTCTGCTTATGTTTTATTTCCTACCTTCAAAATTCATCTTTAAAACTTTTCTCTCATTTTAATTTACAGTTTTTTTGCTTCCCCAATTTCCATTCTTAGACTCTCTCTCTAGAGTTTATTGATTTCCAGTTTGTGATTGTTGGTATTGGTCTTGTTCTCAGAGTCAGATTTTAGCTCTTCTTGGGACATGGATGACGAATATGAGAAATTGATTCGAAGAATGAATCCTCCGAGGTATATCATCCGACTTTAGTATGATTCTTTAATTAATAATGGTGATTTTCAACTGCAAATCTACTTAGTAATGCCTAATTTCTTCTCTATAGGGTTGTAATTGACAATGAATCTTGCGAACATGCCACAGTTATTCAGGTTGGTTTTTTCCCTCTCTCAATGCATTTTTCCTCTGATCATTATGATATTTGAATTGGGTCTGATTTTTTTGTTTTTGTTAATGATTTCAGGTGGATAGTGCAAATAAGCATGGCATTCTACTTGAAGTTGTTCAAGTTCTTACAGATCTGAACCTCGTCATAAAGAAAGCTTACATATCATCTGATGGAGGATGGTTCATGGATGGTAAGTCTCTCGCTCTTTTCTCTGCGCCCCCACCTATCTCTCTCTCTCCCTTTCCCCCTCCCCCTCCCCTTATGGTTTTACTTTGGGTTTATTCCAGTTTTCAATGTTACGGATCGAGATGGGAAGAAGCTCAGAGATGAAGAAACTATGGATTACATTCGCAAGGTGTGTTCTTGCAGCTTTTCTTTTGAATTTGCAATTAGCCCGTTTGCACCAGTTTGAGCCTGCAAGTCGGGTTTTGGTTCTCCAGTGTGATTTAAGGATTTTCCCTGAAAGGATTTCTTTTTACTAGTTTCTTCTCATGAGTCTTCAAGGGTTTTCGCCTAGTTTTTCTGGCCTATGCTTGCAGATTCACATTTTTTCTATGTTTTTGCAAATAATCCATGCTATCTGTGGTTTTGCTCAATTGAGTTCTTTTCCCTGGGAAATTTACATGCTTTCTATGTTTTCTTGAATAACCCATTAAGTTTTCAATTCTGCATCCTCCGTTTGTCTTTCACTTTTTCTTTTTGTGGAATTTGTTGGTCAGCTTTCAAATATGGATTTTCATTCCAACAGCATTAGGGGCTAGTCTTTGAATTACATTTTTTGATTTAGCTGATTCCTGTTTCATATCTTCTTCAAGAAGATCTGTCAAATTTGAATAGTTGATTGGCTTGTAACTTTATCAAATATTTCCACCTTGCAAATGGGGTTCTTGCTTCCATAATCATATGAGGTATTAGGATTTTATTTTCTATACAGTTCTGGGGGCTCATTTGTGTTTCACACCATTCCTAATAAAAGATCTTTGAGACTCGAACTTCAACTGGCTATATTTTTATCAAATGGTACATTGGGATTTACATTGATTTTGCTTATAATTCGAACTTTGGAATCAAGAATCTTACGTTTTTATTGTGAAACAAAGGAATCTCTCTCACACACACACAAAACACATTGGGGAAAGGGCATAAAATTGTCTTTCAGGAAAAAACGGTATGGACTGATGTAAGCTGATGCCCTGCTCCCCTTTCATCAAATACTGGTTCTCGGACTCGAGATTTAACATATTCAGGGTTGCAAACCTAAGTTGTTGAACATTTCATACCATGTCAAACTAATAAATTTCAATCTCTGAATGTTATACATCCATACTTATCCGAGCCTAAGGATTTAATTTTCATCCTTGATAAACTTTGTTATGTTAAACATGAAACTAATAAATCTCCATCTCTTGGGAGTTTTTTCTCTCTATATCTCGACAAATCCGTTTCTCTCTCTCCCTCTCTCTATCTCTCTCTCTCTCACACAGGTGTACACACACTCTAGCGAATGCGCATGTGAATGTCAACACACATCTGAGCATTCGGATTTTAATGACATCCTGGAGAAATCTTGCTATGACTGAAAGAAAAAATGGAACTCCCATGTTTCATGTCTCTCTCTCTTTCTCATGCATATGCACATGGACACATCTGAATAGACTATCAGCATTTATCTACAGTCTTTGGGAAAGAGAAGTCCACATGTGCGTGGTCACACACACACACAAACTCGTATTGACCCAATTTCATTTTTATACGCAGTCCTTGGGTGCTGACTCCTCTTTCATTCCCTCCCAAAGACGCTCTGTGGGGGTGGAGCCGTCGACCAACTACACCTCCATTGAGCTGACAGGCACGGACCGGCCCGGCCTTCTCTCGGAGGTCAGTGCAGTCCTCACACACCTCAAGTGCAACGTTGTCAGTGCTGAGGTCTGGACGCACAACACTCGTGCCGCGGCTGTCATGCATGTCACTGACGACCCAACCAGCGCCCCCATTTCCGATCCCCAAAGGCTCGCGAAAATCAAGGAGTTGCTTTGTAATGTTTTGAAAGGGAATAACAAAACGAGGGGTGCCAAAACTGTAGTTTCTTTGGGGGGTACACACACTGAGAGGAGGCTTCATCAGATGATGTTCGCTGATAGGGATTATGAAAGGGATGGTCAGGATTCAGTGGATGAGGGTTTGAGGCCCCAAGTGACGGTCATAGATTGCTTTCAGAAGGACTACTCTGTGGTCACAATTAGGTGTAAGGATAGGCCGAAGCTCTTGTTCGATACCGTGTGCACCTTGACGGATATGCAGTATGTGGTATTCCATGCCACGGTCGATGCCGAGAGGCCCGAGGCTTATCAGGTATTTGGGACGTTCACTCAGATATGCATATTTAACTTATGCACACGGCCTCTCTAGGTCTAGGCACCTGCTTATAGTTCTGCTTTTTATGTGTCCCGGCATAATATACATACGTTGATCAATTTGATCATGGATCCCCCAATTTTTCATTTAAATTTGTACATGATGAACATAAATATGAATGTAGCTCATGCGTACATTCATTTATTGACTGTTATATATAAATACTGCATATGTTTGTATGTATGTGTTTTAGCATTTTGTTATCTATGAGTTCCTCTTAGTGTCGAATTTCAGAGTACTGGAGAAATTCGCTTGTATGATAATGTTTCTTGAAACCATAGCAAAATCTGTTTTTGACCTATTCATCTAAGGAACTTGTTTGAAAAATTGGTACACGAATATTTAAAAAAACAAAAAAAGTTGAACTTTGTTTATGGTTTGTTTTTTGAAGGAGTACTACATAAGACACATAGATGGGTGCCCTGTAAATTCAGAGGCAGAGAGACAGCGTGTGGTCCAGTGCTTGGAAGCAGCTATTGAGAGAAGAGTTTCAGAGGTATATCATTTGTGGTTCCATAGCTTTATGTGTTGTGTGCTAGTATGCTTGTGTGTGTGTGCATTGTTTCAACTAATTTTGTGCATTTTCGAGAGAGAGAGAGAGAGACCCTCACTTCATTCTTTTCAAGGATTTCAAGTCGAGCACGCTCATCTTACCTCTCTAATGTCTGTTTTTGCAGGGACTCAAGCTTGAATTGTGCACAACCGATAGGGTTGGCCTCCTCTCTGATGTCACCCGAATATTCCGAGAGAACAGCCTCTCTGTCATAAGAGCTGAGGTCTCAACAAGAAATGGCAAAGCCGTTAACACTTTCTATGTGAGAGATGCTACAGGAAACCCCGTCGACCCCAAAACTGTCGAATCAGTGAGAAGAGAGATTGGCCAAACCGTTCTCCAAGTTAAAGATGACCCCTCATATCCAAGATCCTCACCTCAAGAAGCACCAACCCGATTCCTATTCGGCAACCTTTTCAGATCAAAATCTCTTTACAACTTTGGATCGGTCAGATCTTATACGTGATGTGCTTTTGACTTGCCATGTACATATCTCCTTTTGACATTGGCTTTTCTCACTAGACATGACCTTGAGAAAACAGTGAAGACATGATAGGGATGCCCAGTCTGTGTAGAAGGAGAAAGGGTCCTCAGATAGCTTGTTTACCCCTTGCCTTTTTTCTGGTTGTTTGGGTTGAATGAGTGCATCCTTGTAAAGTTACCCACATTTTTACCCTCCATCATCATTCAATTTACAGGGGACCCCTTGATCATGAAAAGGTAAGAAGAGAAAGGAGAAAAAGGAAAAAGGAAAATCTTTCTCGTGTTGGAAAAGGTTGTTGGGGCTAGCCTCTTTGTAAGTAAGATTGTAAAATTATATCACAGTGAAAAGTGGAATGCTGTTACAAAAAAAGAAGTTTCTCTCTCCTCTCTCTCTTACAGTCTACCTGTCTCTCATTATGTTCGTTCATATGAATCATGGTGTCTCTTTCTATATATACTCTCGCTCTCTCTTCATTGGATCTAATTTTAGTGATGCTCATGTGTTCTCTTCAAATTATGAATGTATTAGGAAAGAAAAGTAACAGACAAACCCTCTTCAAATTATGAATGTATTAGGAAAGAAAGTAACAGACAAACCTTTATTCACTTTAGTAATGTGCATGACCTTCTCTTTTATTCTTTTTTTTGGTAGATCAGTGGAGAATACAGGCTTCTACCTATTTTTAGAGATAATTAACGGTTTTTGAATCCGGGAATGAAAACCTAGACCAGTAGTTGAGGCTCAAATGGTGTTACCACCACGAGCTCAACCCCATTTCCGATGTTTTTGTTTTTCTTGACGTAAATAATATGCCTGACTACATTGAGTAGGGGCGTTAAGGCATTTCTTTTTCCCATTTTCTTTTTCTATATTTGTTATGTTAATTGTATTTACATATATTTGTTACGGTACCCGAATTATGGATGTTGTCTCTTTCTCCTGACCTGTTCACCATCCATCCTATTTCTAGAAACAATGGAAAATTTCCTGGTCTTCAATGAATTTGAGAGTGTGTGTGTTTTGCCTACTTGGGGGCTATGGTCCCCAGTTTCGCAATGAAATGCCCAAAGGGCCCTAAAACAGTGAGTGCAAGTCAACAACTAAATAGGGAAGGAAGAGCTGTGAAAAGGGAGACCACAATGGCAAAAAAGGGCATAAAATTATTTATACTGCATCATTAAGCTCAGGTTAAGGGGGTGATATTTGCGGTAATAATAGGAAGGGATCCTAATCTTAGAGTGGATTTAAGGCAGTACCTGATATATGGAAGTTTCGGAAAAAAGGTGAAGGAAAAATTACATACGGATATAAAAACTAATGGAAAAATTTGGCAATGTCTATATTTTCTCAAATATTATGCACAAAATCGGTCCACTTTGTGTTTATTTTATTTTATTTTCCAGTTTGCCACTCAGTCTCATGTTACCAACATCAGACCGATTTTATTTATTCTTATATTTTTATACTTTTTGTTTTCTTGAACGTATTGCTCTGACCTAAAATTTAGGTCACTTCGGACCGGTCCAAGGTTAGGGACCTCTGACTGCTAGTACTGTTAGCTTCAGACCACGAATAGAGTGGTCTGAGGTCCAAGACCTCAACTAGTACTGTAGCTTCAAACCACGAATAGAGTGGTATGATGTCCAGGACCTCAACTGCTAGTGCTGCTGCTTTAGGCCAATGAGAGAGCAAACTAAAGTTCTTGACCTCATACTACTAGCCTGTGGCTTTAAATAGAGCGGTTCAAGGTAAGGGACAATGGACCGCTAGTTCTATGGCTTTAAGCCACATAGAAGTGGTTTGGTTTGAGGTCTTTGACTTTGGACTGGTTTAGAAGTGACCTAAATCTTAAGTGATGACCCAACGTTTGAGAAAAAATAAAAAAAATATAAAAGAAAAAATAAAAAAATAAAAAAGGTTTGAGGGGAAAATTGGAAAAATAATGGAAACCCGTGAGCGCATATTTGGGAAAATATTGACTTTATATATTCTTTCATTAGTTTTGTGTCCATAAGTAATTTTTCCAAAGTTATATGTATTTTTATGGGAATGCATGACGTACCCTTTCGTATTGTAAATTCATGCAAAAGGTGCATTCCTTATGTGGAATTATATAGTCAAGAAAATTTAAAATGCTGAATGTATTAGAGAAAAAATATATATGAAAGCATTAGAACTAGAGAGAGAGATGACGTAGAGAGCAATATGTGACAGATATACTTGAGGGATAAAAAGTTTTTAAGGATATATGGGAATATGTAATTAAAGAAATTTAAAGTATTGAATAAATTAGAGAAGGAACATTTAAGAGAGATTTTAAATGAGAAATAGGAAAGAAAATTAGAAAGGAAGAGAGATTATCAAGAAGAGCACATAAAAGAGAGAGGGTGACAGACGTAAAGAGCGATTTTTAGGAGAGAGGAATACATGGGACACTTTAGAGACGCATATGTGAGGGAGATAATTGAGTAAACATATTTCTAAAATATACGATAAATTAGAAAGCTAAAACAATAGGAAAGTAAATCAGAAAGAGATAATTTTGAAAAACACAAAGATTTAACTTTGACATTGATTTGTTGCCCTTATTTTTTTTAGGGAAAATTACGTAAATATTCATTTTAGTTTTCATTATTATTATAATACCAATACTTGTCGTTATTCTTGATATGTCTGCTTTTTAGACATCATAACAATTTTTTTTTAAAAAAGATGAAACTACCTATTTTCGGTTTTTCAAAAACCTAAATCAGTCCAACTTCAGTTTTTGAAAAACAGAAAATTTAAAATTTTCGGTTCTTGAAAGAACCGAAAAATGTTATCTCTTTTGTGGCGTATTCTCTTTACCTCTCTGAAGTCATAGTTATCCGATAAAATCAGAGGGGAGAGCCCTAAATTTAGGACAAGTCTGGATTATGAGATTAGAATAGTAGGAGAAATCTTGCGGCGTATTCTCTCTCTACCTCTCTGAAGTCATAGTTATCCGATAAAATAAGGGGGAAACAACTAGATTGAGCCCCTAAATTTAGGAGAAATATCAGGGATTATGAGATTAGAAGATTAGGAGAAATCTTGTGGCGTATTCTCTCTCTACCTCACTTGTGGTGTTTCTTTTTTTTTTTTTTGATCAACATCATTACTTTTATTCAATTACGAAAATGAAATTACATCATCAAAAACTAAAAGAGTAGAAATAGAAATTCTCCCCTTAGCAAGAAAGGCGGCTACATCATTAATCTCTCTATAAACATGAGCGAAGGACACGATTGCATTAGCAGTCAAATCCATTACCTCCAACCATAAAGGTCGAAGTTCCCAAGGGGCTTTTTGTTCTTTCTTACACCATCGAATAACGTTTAAGGAATCACCTTCTATCGTGCAACATTTTCCCATATGCCTTCCAATGAAAATCTTCAAACCACACAACAAAGTACTTAGTTATGCAAAGTTAGCAGTTGCAAAACCAATTGGGCCGGCATAAAAGAAAATAACATTACCAAAACAATCTCGTAAAATACGTCCAATTCTTGCTAATCCCGAGTTTCTCAAGGAACTTCCATCAAAATTAAGCTTGAAGCTGCCTGCACACGGAGCAATCAAGAAGCTTCTTGATCTCGATATGCAAGAACCAAAATAAAATAAATTTTGCAGATTAGCCATCACATCCACCTTAGGTATACCTCATCCTTATTTATTCACTGAAATCCACGACCATATAGAGCATTTACAAACGTGAATAAGTCTTTCAAAAGAACAAACAACACCTTTAAAAGTCCTTCTATTTCTTTCTTTACATATCTCCCAAAGAATCACTCAAATTATAATTTTCCATACTATGCGCCCAGTCTTGGGTAGAAACGGTGCTTTCAAAGAAGACAACAAGTCACCAATTTGGGGTAGTGTCATCTGAATCCCAACCACCCTAAAGAGCCAATACCAAAATCTCGTTGTGAACGAGCAATGGATGAAGAGATGTGCCCCAGACTCACCATCATCCTTACAAAAGAGACATATATTTGGAATAATCTTCTCCCTTTTAATTAAATTATCAATTGTAAGAATTTTGTCTTGCGCAGCCAGCCATATAAAAATTTGAACCTTATGTGGGATCGGCCATTTCTATATTTGTGCTATGTGTGTGCATGACTATCTCCATCTATCATGAAAAAATAAGTTATAACAAGACTTCACCGAGAATATTCCATCACTTTGTATCTCCCAAATCAATCCATCATCAGCATTTTGAGAGATATACACTTTGTCCAACATTTCCATCAATTGACACCATTGAGCCAATAATGTATTATTCAGCCGACTATATGATACAAAGATATCCCAATAAATGTTTTGGCCCTTCCTTTCTATTGCCTCACTTACTAGCATATTAGGCCTAGCCACCATTTTGAAAAGATCAGGAAACCTTGATTTCAACGGATAATCTCCCAATCACTTGTGATGCCACAAAGACACTTGAACTCCATTACCCACATTCCATCGAAAGTAACCAGAAATCATTGGTCAACAACTCAAGATATTTTTCCACAGCTGTGAAACATTCTTTCTTCTACCACCCCTCAATCATCTAAATCATATTTCGCACATAAAACTCCGTACCACAAATGATCATTCAAATGAATGTTGCGCCACCACCATTTGCATACAAGAGCTTGGTTAAAATCTCTAATTTGGCGAATACCCAAGCCTCCTTCTCTTTTTGGGGTGCAAATTCTATCCCATCTTAGCAAATGGTATTTCCGATTCTCTCCATAGCTACCCCATAGGAAATTTCTCATCATTTTTTCAATTTTTTTGCAATTGAATTTGGGATAGAATTTAACGACATTTGATACACCAGTAAATTTGCCAAACATGAGTGTAGAAAAGTTACCCTGCCTCCTAGAGACAAATATTTTGGTTTCCATAAATCAAGCTTTAGTTATACTCTTTCCAAAATCTTGTCCCAAACAGAAATAGATAACTTTGAATCTAAAATGGATATGTCAAGATAGACAAAAGAAAATGACCTAACTTTACACGCCATTGCATTAGCCAAAAACTCCACTAAAGGTTTAGGACAATTTATAGCAATCATAGGGGATTTGTTAAAGTTCACTTTTAGACCTAAAGTTACCTCATAACACTCTAAAAATCTCGCAGTACCTTTCACTTGATGGATATTTGCATCACAGAAAATTAGAGTGTCATCTGTATATTGCAAATGAGAAATTGTAATTGATGAGCTTGCAATATTAAATCCCGAGAAATATCCAGCCCTTTCCACCTTTGTCAGCATCAAGCTAAAGCATTCACCATAGATGGTAAAAAAAAAGGGTGAAAGGGGTCACCTTGGCGCAATCCTCTAGATGCCTTGAAGAAACCAATTGGACTACCTTTATAAATGATTGAAAAATGAGCTGATGAAAGACAGCCCCAGATCCAACTTCGCCATTTGTTTCCAAAACCCATCATCTTCATAATTTCTAATAGTGTTCCCTATTCCACTCTATTATATGCCTTCTCCATATCAACTTTCAGCAAAACCCCGATTGCTTCTCAACCACCCTTGAGTGTATGCATTCATGAACTAGCAAGACACTATCTATGATATGTCGATTTTCAATAAAAGCTGACTGCGTGCTAGTAATAAAAATGGTAAAACTCTTTTTAGTCTCTCAGCCAGCACTTTAGCTATAACATTATATAGGTTGGTGATTAAACTAATCAGCCTAACATTCGAAATTTCCAAAATGACCGATTTTTTGGGGATCAATGTCAAAAAGGTAGAATTTACCTCACGAAACAGTTGTCCCATGATCATAAATCCCCTGACCCTTTCCAGCAACTCACCCTTAACCAATTCCCAAATTTTTTGAAAAAAGGCTAAAGAGAATCCATCTGGTCCAGGTGCTTTTTGCTCAAGTAATGCAAATACAACTTCTTTCACCTCTTCCATTGTGACTTCTTTTTCCAACTGAATTTGCATATTGTGATTTAACACTTTAAATGGAACTCTTTCAAATTTTGGGGTAAAATTCACTTCCTTAGAAAAAGCTTGTTTGAAGTGCTTAATCATAGCTAACTCCATTGCCTAATCATTTTCTAGATCAACCCCCTAAAAGGTCAAGCCTAAGATATCGTTTTGTCTTCTTCTAGCACTAGCAATGGCATAAACAAATTTGGTGTTGAGATCACCTTCTTTTAGCCATTTGGATCTCGATATTTGCTTCCAATAAATTTCTCCGCTCTTCTAAGGTCATTAATCTCTTTTAGTTTCTCACTTCTATCCACAAAGAACTGCTCAGTAAAGGAACTCTCTTCTTGAATGCTATGAACCAAGCCTTCAATATCATGAAAAACCTCATCCATCTTCCTTTTGATATCAAAATTATTTTCCTTCTTCCAGTCAATCAATTTGCACTTGATATTCAGCAGTTTATTATGTAACTGAAAGTCCACAATACCTTCAATCACACAGTTAGTCCAAGCCCTTTTTATAAGATCCATAATGTAACAATCCTAAACCTTTTTTTAAAAAATATATATATATATATAATATTAATAGTATTAACAGAAATAAATACAAATAAATAAATAAATATATAAAATAATAAGTATATATTAGTAATGATAATAATCATAATAATATTAATATACTGTTAGGGTATTGTTGCTTTTATATTAACAACAAATAAACGATATTATTGTTAATATACTTGAGGGTTTAATTTTATTTGGGTGGACCTTAGGTACACCATCTTAAAGCTTTATGTTAACACCTCTTATTACAACACCTTGCATCTGAGGTGTTTTCCTTTTATTCGTCTCTCTCTCTCCCTCTCTTCATCATTCCAATGAACCTGTACTCTCTTCACCTCTTTTAGATAATCAAAAGGGAAATTCATTTCCCTTGCACTTTGTCAAAAGAAGAATCTGCCCCTCTCTTTCTCGTCGTGTTTCCTAAATAGGTCATGTCTTCTCGCCTCTTCCCAAGAAATATTTTATGTAAGTGACATCGTCTTCCTGAAAAATAGTCTGTTTTTAATAAATAGTGATATTTCCTTCCAGGATCTTTATTTTATAAGTTTTGTGTGTAAGTGACCTTATTGTCTCGAAAAATAATCCATTCTTTTTAAAAATAAAATGAAATAATTATTTCTACTTATTATCATGAATTTTAGGCGCGATAAATTTTATGCGCACGCGATCTCATTATCTTGAAAAATAATCTTTTTAATAAAAAAAATGTGATATTTTATCTATGTTAGAAATTTTAAATGCTGCAAATTCTTAGAAAAATAAATTTATTTATTTTTCTTGTCTATTGTTAGAAAATTTTAGATACTGTAAAATTATTAAAAATAAATGTAATATTTCTGCTGTTAGTAAAATTGTGAGAATTCTTTCTACTGTTTTTGAATATTTAGACATTGTAAATTTCATGTGCAAATGACTGCCTTATTATTTGAAAACTGATATTTTTGCATTTGATTATAGCATTGTCTGTGAAATGTTCATTTGTCAATTGATATCCCATAAATTGTGATAATTTCGTATTCTTGAATATCTATAAGAGTTTTTCTATACATATTAAATTGGCAATTATGCTAGAATGTCTTTACGAATTGCTACCTTTCTAAATTTGAGCCCAAATTATTTGATTCGTTATTTTTGAAATGTTATTGAAAGTGAATGTTATTAATGGTTTCAGTGAGATTCATATTAATGATTTCAGTGATATGTTGAGTACATGATATTGCTGCTTTCGAATGTTTAAAGAGATTTAGAAATACTTTAAGTATGCAAGTGGACTCATCCGGTTTGCCGGTGAGGTATAAGTGGACCTATCCGAGATGCCGGTAGGGATAAAGTGGACTCATCCGGTACGCCGGTGAGGTATAAGTGGACCTGCAGGGATTAACTGGACCTATCTGGGACGCCGATAGGGATTAAGTGGACCCATCAGGACGCTGATGGGGTATATAGGTGACCTACTTGGGACGCCAGTAGGGTATTTTGTGAAATCTTTTTAATTATGTGTTGATGTTAAAATGTGATATGTATTTCAATCATTCGGATTATACTTAATTATGCATTTTTAAAAGTGAAACTGTTAATGCATTCCTGTTAATAGATCTCTTTTTCGAAAATATTGATATCTTTCAATCATGATTATTTTTAGGATTATGATGATCACTTACTGAGTAGCCAAACTCATCAAACTATGGTAAACATTTTTTCAGGATAATTGCGGATTCATTTTGAGTGCTAGTCAAGAACAACCTTGGAAGATATTGTTGTTGTGCTAGCTTTCTTTATTTACTTTGTAAGACCTCGCCACTGTAAATTTGTCCTATCAAGAGTTGTATATATGTGACACGTAACCCCATCCACCTCCAACCATTCCAGACTCATTCGAAACGGCTTTGGACCACCATGCTGTACCGTAGTATTTAGCAAAATTGGTTCTTGATCAGAACTCAGATGCAACAAAGTTTTAACCGATACTAAAGAAAATTCCTCTAGCCATTCCATCGAAATAAAGAAACGATCTAATTTATAGCTAGCCTGATCAAGCTATTGTTGGATTACGCGAAATGTGATCCAATAATATGCAAATCCATTAAGGCATTACATTCAATAAACTCATTGAAGAGCCGCATTGAAGCGTTAATAGGAGTGGCAGCAAGACACTCATCAGGCCATCTAATAAGGTTGAAATCACCTCCCAATACCACAGGAAAATTAAAGGAATGAATAACAGAGTTCAAATCAGCAATAAAATCCTCTTTAAGAACAGGATCAGTAGGTCCATACACATTTAACATCCCCCAGGATAAGCCTGGTCGGGGTCCATGAAAACCTTAGCAAATAACTGTTTTTCAAAATGATTTCAAATTTCTGTAAAACCAAATGATCCCACAGCACCTATAAATCCCCTGACGCACCCACTACATCATTCCCACAAAAAGAGACTGCCCCAGGACCCCAAACTTCCCTAGCCCCTGACAAAGTGGGCCTAGGAAGTTTAGTTTCTTGTAAAAGTAAAACAGTAGGCTTAAATTTGGAAACAAAAAATAAAACATTATTTTTCCTACAGGAGTCACCCAGACCCCGAACATTCCGAGATAAACAGTTCAATAAATAGTAGGGTTAGAAGAAGAAGCACCTGGTCCATTAGGACCTGCTCCAAAATAATTCTTCTCCAGCAGCAAGGCTTCGTTCAGTTCATCATCATCCTTGGATGATCCACTCGATGAAGAAGAGTCAAGGTCCATTTGCACCGACCCGCGATACTCAATCCCTGTGGGTGGACCATTCTTAACAATTCCTCTAGCCTCCAAATGTGTTGAAGATCTCAGCCCACCTGCAACCATCTTTTTTTTTTTTCCTGCATGCTCCTTTTTTACTGTAGTCTTGAGCACCTTCTCCTTACTAGCAACGCTCTGAGATTTCCCAGTCACAGATTCTTTTATGATAGACGAAGACCGCTGACTTCTGCGAACCTTGATTTCCTCCAAAACCACTTCGAGAGGAACTTCGTTCATCCCCATTTCGTCCAATAGACTAGCAATTTCTGGTCATCCTCCAAAACAGGATCAGAGGAAGTGCTCCTCTGCAGCATCGACAGTTCTTCATGGGATAATAGAGCAAGAAGCAAAGCTTCCTCTTGTGGAAAGGCTTCTAGCTGGAGGTCCTCCAAAACCATCAAGATACGATAACAAACATGAGAATGAGGCTCCTCTTCATCGGCCTCACTCCCCTGTTTCTGTTCCTCTTCTATCAATACTATTGCAAGGGGTTCTACAAAAAGGGGGTCAAATTTAGGGCTGGTTTTCTTGGCATTCTTGGTGGTCGTCACACGATAAGGTAAGGGATACATTTTCAAAGAGCAGAGGCTATCACCACAAGCCATGAGAAGTTTATTTGTTGCAACCAGACCATGAACCTTCTATGCGCCAAGCACCCCAAAAGGAAAATCGCTACTGAGATAATGTCTAGAATGTTTCTTTTAGCTTCTAACTCCTTCCAGAGCTAAGAAATAGATCCATGACCCACCGCCTTCTCAAAAGGATACATGCTTCTTGAAATTCCTAAAAATCTCTACCCCGAATCTCACTGACCTCCTTGGGACTTGAGTCCGCTGACTTCTCAGTTTAAAAGGTGGGTATATTGTCTACTATCGATGCTGGACCTGCGGTATCAGACAAATCATCATGATCCTTCACCGCAGAGGCATTAAGAATTTTTCGGTTGGCCAAGAAGCAAATCTCGGCGAAAACCCTGCCATATTATCCGGGAATCTGCCAATAGGGACCCACCATTTAGACACCTTCAAAAATTGCCTATAATACAAAATTTGAGAATTGAAACGCTGATTATTTCTCCTGAAATATCGCCTCTCATTCTGACGAAACCTGTGCTCGCCGGAATTTCTATCACCATTTTCCACTTTCAAATTTTTCGGCAAAGGTTCAATCTTTGAATGAAGCTGGAAATGATTCACCACATATTGGACCTTATTCATAGTTATTGCGTGCCCATTATATTTGGTAATCAAGATAGAAAAGCAATTATCTGCAATGTGTAACCAGGCATTCTGTGGGATTTGCACACCCGAGGTTTCCCATATCTTCACACGCACAGATTTGCAAATTGGACTCAAGAATGAATCCCAATCTAAATCACAATAGTCACCAAAACTTTCAACCACCTGTTTGTAAGTTCCAAGCGTGTAAAGGGATTCCCCAAAATTTAATCCAAAACGAATTCTTTTGGACAAAAGATGCATGGTTTGAGGGTTTCCAAGTGTTCAAGGAAAGAAGACAACTACGCACCCTGCAAAACCTATGCATCAAAGCCTTCTGAAACTCATTTGAAGACCGTAATTTAAAAACAATCTTATTTTTTCTAATAACCTTTATATCAGGAAGATACGACAAAGCGCAGCCTCTCTGGGCCCAATCAGAAAGTCCAAAAAAATCTTTTAAAGGAGGTGAGAAAGAACCTCTAACAAAGAAAATTTTCCTGATTAAACACTTTTCCACCTATGATCGCTCTACTACGATCTTCGAACATGATAAACCCAAAGTAAACTCGATCTCTCTTACGGAAACGCATATGGCTTCTCCTATACACCCTTCGTCATCTCCAGCACGCCAATAAAATTTGTCTCGAATCGTTTCTACTCTTTGAGTGCTTAGTTGGGTACAAGAAAGAAACCATGGGTGCATTGATCTCCATTGCTACATCTTGCAACCATTTGCTTTCTCTCTCTTCTTCCAATACACAAACAGCAGCAGGGTTCCTTCTAAATGCCTGTATGTGGTGCTTCCTTTTGTTTACCAATAATAACAAATTGCCAGCCTAGAGAGAGAGAGCCTTCAGTTTTTCAGGAAGAAAATATTTGAGACCGGAGTCTGTAAGGATCCTGAAATCACCATATCCATCAAAGCACCAAACCCCATGCAAAACTGCAGAAATTAAAAACAGGATTTTCGGTAATTTGAGGACTCTCTCTACCTCTTATGAAGTCATAGTTATCTGATAAAATCAGGGGGAACAACTAGTTTGAGCCCCTACATCAGAGGAAAATGAAAAGCTGATGACCCAACCCATGATGCCCTACCTTCAAGAAGAGATCTCTAGTCAATTCCAGCTCTTCGAGCTATGGGAATATCTAGACTAGGCCAAATTCCTCTCTCAATATGCTGGGTGAAACTTATCCAAATATAGTACGCTGGGTGAAGGGGAGAGAGTTTAAAAAAAAAACCATATTTACCCGTGTAATGTAGAGAGAGAAAGGTAGCATTTTTCGGTTTTTAAAAAACCGAAATATGATTGATTTCGGTTTTTGAAAAACCGAAAAATGGGTAGTTTCGTTTTTTTTTTTTTAAAATTGTTATGAAGTCCAAAAAACGGGCATATCGGTAATAACGAAAACTATTCGGTATTTTGATAATAACGGAAACTAAAATGGATATTTACATAATTTTTTCTTTTTTTTTTAACATACTTACACTTTAATTGAACGATTTTTAAAATGTCAAGTATTCTTAAAAGGAACGTAATATTCTATAAATAAAAGTTGTTGCTCACTAGAAGAATATCAAATTACTCAGAAAAGAAAGTGAGCAACGACTTTTATTTATAAATCATTCCTTTGACGAATACTATTTTTCTATTCCTATCGCATATCTAAGAACTCTAAAATTGCAAAATCATGTAATTATTACATAATAACTTTTGGCATATCAATTTTTTACTATTACATTGCATGTTGACGAAATTATTTGCATGAATACTTTTCGAATATTTATATACTCTCCATATTATTTATGTGATCGTTTATTTCGTTTTTACATGCAATGCACATGACCCCACTAGTCATAATAAAGGGGGAATATACTACGAAAGTAGTATGATGCCAAAGAACATTTAAAATGAGAAAGGGGATCATGCAGGTTGACATTTTTAAGGGTAAATATACTTTTGGAATACACTTTTACTTCTAATGCTGCTACTACTGCTACTTTAATTGATTAATTAAAGGGAATATGCGTGTCTTCAATAATTTTGGAGGGATACATTAGTCATAGGGCAAGGAGACTAGCTTTGCATGATTCTCTTGTTAAGAAAATATTATGAATGAAAAATATTAATAAATAAAATATATAACATTTTATGTATACAAAAGTATTAAAAAATAATAAAACATATACGTGGGACACAAGGATTATTTCAATCTAATCATCCAATATTCATTTAAATTTATGACAGTATCTTCTAGTTCACCCTCTAAATGATATTTCAAGCCTGATGCCATGAAACTAGCTTCACTGGGTAAAGATATCATGTGAAAAATATTTTGTAAAAAGAAAGTATCATAAAAAGAAAGTATCGCGTCATTGCTTCCAACTACATGTAAAGTTTCAATATAACTTTCACATGTTCTTGAACTTAATTATTAAATGAACTGAATGAAAGACATGGCCATAAGAAATTGCAATGATACTATAATCCAAGGCAAAGTAACATTATGAAAAAATGACCAAAAAAAAAAAACGAAAAAAAAAGGGGTAAAGATATAAACATACTGAAGGAGTATATAATGACGTAATTCACCACTAGAACCCAAATCAGATTATACAAAAAGAAAAAGTACTTATTTTTTTTTAATTGATGCACGAACCCTAGAAGAGAGACTATTTAGAATTTAATATTTATGCAAGAGGGAGAATAACAATATGTAGAAAAGAAAAGTACTTGGTTTTTCTATTGATCAATGAACGAAACTTCCGCCTCCTGGGCAGTGGTTTTTCCAAAATGGCTAGTCGTTGATAAGGCGGCATGCTTTAGGCGGTCCATTTAGTGTTGGGTATATGTGGCCTTTTAAAGACATTATGAGTGTGTATTGAAATACTTTTATTATAATGAAACATAAATTTAGTGGGAGTGTGGTCCCTCGAGGATCATATTAAGCAAATGATGTTTGCTTATACCGGACTGTACTTATCGATCTAGGCTAGTTGGTTGGAAAACCCAATGTACTTGGGCATAAAGAATTAACCGATGAGGGTTTTAGGTTAGCCCTTGATGAGGTCGGAGCTTATGCCTAGATGAGTGAGCCGAGGAATTGTGTGACCCTTGTGTGTGATGGTAGGTCTATTGAGACGGGAGCCAAAACCTCATCCATGTTCCATCACACGGCATGCATATCGGTAGATCGTTGGGGAAATCCAGATATCCACCTTTGGGTGAAGCGTATGCATGTGCGAGAAATACCCTTATGCGCCATAGTACTGTGGTCGCATCAGGTCGTGGTGATCTTGACTCGTCTCTAGGGGAGAACCTGTAATCCACAGATTGGGATTGCGACCCCTTAATTCATCGACTTGACTTTGGTGACCCGCTAATGAGCCCCTGCTTGGACTGTGGGTTATGGGAAACACTAGGTCCGTTCGATAAAGCTAGTGTGGTCTATAGTCCATAGTTGAAGGTGGAGTACCCCATTATTACAGATTGAATTCTTAAAACCATATGGATTATTTTCCCATCATATTAATCTAATTGTGTTCATTTTATTATTGAAATGATTTTAGTTTTATTATTTAAATTTTTATGAATCTCTCAATATTTTTTTATGATTTTTGGACTTATAAAAATACAATTATTGATTTTACAAAGTTGTAAAAATTCAAATATATATTAATTAGTTTTATTTAATTTTAAAACTTTTTATAAAATTTCATGGGGGCCCAAAATGCACATGGGCCCACCATGTGACATGTGGGTGGGGGCCTACATGTGCCACAAAAGGGTGGCACACCCTATCCTTTGGATTCTTTGTTTACTTTATGTTCAAGTCTTTAAGTTATGGTAACTTTGATTTGTGGCATGTGGTCAAATCTTGGAAGAGGAATGTTGACCATGGCTTTATTTGTTTTATAGCAAGTTTGCTTTAAAGGGATATGGTTAATTTGAATAGATAGTAAATATTGAACCTATCTTATTTATATTTAGTAGTATTTATTTGCTTGATAATATTTGACATATCCTTATGGAATATATGACATGGATCATGCAATTTTATGGAATGCATGACATTTATTTTATTTAAATATATTGATGGGAAAATGGTTTAAGTAAAGGGGGATAATGGTCCAAGTACCTTCCATAATGTTGATGACCCATCTATGGAATGGATGACTCAGATCTCTAACCCCACAAATTACCTTGATCAACGGTCTAGATTCAATCTCATGAAAGAGACAAACTATGGGAAAACTTTAAGAAACCCTAAACCTAAATATTCACTATAAATAGGAGTACTCTCCCCCCATCTCTACACAACCTCTCTCTCTCTTAGAGGGGAACACCCATTCTCTCTCCTCCATATTTATCTCTCTAACTTTCTCTCTCTAAAATCCTAAGTAATACTCTCTCTCCTCTCTAGACCTATGAAGAAACTAAGGGTTGAAAAAATTAAAGAGAGCCTAAGTTAATTTTGGAGGTTAATGTTTAAAAGAGATTTTAAGGATGGTTATTTAGTTTGGCCGAAATCAGCTATCCCGGTTCGAGATTGAAGCTAGACAGTAGATCCAGTACCATTGGATGTGGTAACTGGGTGTGGGGTATAAAAAGCCTGGTTGAGGTAATCTCCGACATTTTTTCTTTTATTTGCTTGTTCTTTTATTTTATATTCTCAAGCATAGTATTAGGTTGTATGAATGACATCAAGTTGTCAAGATTTATTTTATTGATGCGCAATTTATTTTTGGAATATCTATTGTTTGTAATAAGACCATCTGTGAGTGATCTTGTTGTCAAAACATAAGAGGTGATTATTATTAATAAAAAAAAAAATTGTAATTCCCGATAAAAGAACACATAGGTCTTTCTTTCATTGGTATTAGAGATAATTTTACTTGATTGCCATTAGGAGTCTTTTCTTATTTTTGCTTGAGAATAGAAATATATGGCTGCTCGTACCTTCATCTCAGAGATCCCGAAAGCCGAAAGGTTTGATGGGGCCAATTTTGTTTCATGAAAAAGAAAAATCAAATTTGTACTCTATGAGGAAAACTGGCATGAGCTACTCTTTGAGGACTAAACTCGTCGTCCAATTGACAACTCATCTCAAGTCATTAAAGATGAGTACGCCAATTGAAAGAGGAAGAATCTTAGATGCAAACACATTCTTTTATTTGTCATGACTGACTCATATGCTCATGAGTATGGTTCATTCTATATTGCAAGTGAGATTTATGATAAACTTGAGAGAGAATATGTTGAACCCTCTCCTATGAAGCAAACCACGGCTATGAGGAGGTATAATGAATTAAAGATGTACCAAGTTTGCAGATCATGTGCATGTGTTTTGTGCGCTAGTCAGAGAGCTAGAAGACACATGCATGAAACCTAATGGATCTATGCAAGTGATTCATCTTATGAATTCACTTCCAAATTCATGGAAGACCTTCATATCTTTCATTTCAGCCAGAAGGAAAGCACCAAAACTACAGGTGCTCATCACTACAATCAAAGCAGAACAGGAGAGAAAAAATTCAAGGTAACTACTGATAACAACCTCAAGAGAAGCAGTGCATAAGGTAAAATCTTCACTTTCTTTTAAATTTAAGAAGGGAAAGGGAATAAATAATTTTGGAAAGAAAAAAAATTTCAAAAAGAGAGATTTTGGAAATAAGGGAGCAAAGAGAGAGACTGTAACTTGCTTTATTTGCAAGAAAGGGGGCCACATAGCCAATAGTTGTCGATTTAATAAATCCGGAGGGACCAACAAGGAATTGACATGTGTGGTTTTTGAGTCTATGCTGGCTGACCCCAAGGAAGCCTCTTGGTGTCTTGACTCGGGTGCTACGACAAATGTCACAAACACCAAGGATGGTTTATGTTCTTTCACTCCCATGGGGTCAGGACAACAACATATTTACATGGGAGGAAATCAAAAGACTGATATTCTTGGGATTGGAAATTTTGAGCTGAAAATGAAGAGTGGGAGCACCTTGATCCTAAAGCAAGTACTTTATGCTCCTGATATAAGGAAGTTATTGGTTTCGGTTCCTAATATGTTTATAGATGGATTCATAACCACTTTCATTGGGGAGAAAGTGGCAGTCAAAAACAGGAAAGATGTGATCATGACTGGATGACTTGTAGATGGCTATTTACCATTAAAATAAAAAAGAATATTGCTTATGTCTCGTCCCCTAATGAATTGGATGCTACCCAATAACATATGAGGTTAGGACATATTAATATCAAACGAATGGAATTAAAAAGGGACGAGATTCTTCAAAATTATAAGGGAGATTTATCGAAAATGTGCAAGTCTTGTGTGTAAGGAAAATTAATAAGGAAAAATACCACCAGGGTAAAAAGAACTACTAGCGTATTGGAAATCATTCATAGTGATATATGTAGACCTATGAATGTGACCACCAAAAATGGAAAATATATTTTATTTCTTTTATAGATGATCACTCGCGATATGGCTATGTGTACTTTATTCATGCAAATCAGAAGCCCTAGAAAAATTCAAAGAATATAAGGCCCAGGTAGAGAATCAAACCAACCTGAAAATTAAAGTCCTTAGAACCGATGAGGGGGGGAATACTCATTTGACATTTTCAAAGAATTGTGCATTGAAAATGAGATCATCCATCAGTACACCATGCCTTATACTCCTAAACAAAATGGTGTAGCTGAGAGAAAGAATATGACCTTAGTGGAAATGGTAAGGAGTATGATGAGGCATGCAAATCTCTCATTGGAGTTTGGGGAGAAGCCATATTAACGGCATGTTACATCTTTAACCGGACTCTCAAAAAAGCTTCCCCACTTACTCATAACGAAATTTTTACATATCGTATGCCCTCCCTTGAACACCTGAGAGTTTGGAGTTGCTCAGCCCATGTTCTAATCCCACATCAAAATAGAACCAAATTGCAACCCAAAACTGTTAATTCCATTTTCATTGGTTACCCAAATCATGATAAGAGGTATCGATTCAACAACCTTTAAACATGTGTGGTTATTGAAAGCCGCGATGTTCACGTCTTCAATGAAGAGTTCCTTGAAGCAAGGGTGAGAAGAAAACAAGCTGACTTTTATGAGGAGGCTCAAAACAAGGATGTAGTTCAAGACCTGAACCAACCTGATCCTAAACTCCCTATAGAAAGTGAACCTTTACCTGAACCTAGACGAAGTAATCGAGTCAGTAGACCACTTCTTTAGCTAGAACAATTTGTCTACCTTGGAGAACATTTTGATAAGGTTGGGGAATATCCAGATTCAGAATCTAAAACTCACCGTGAAGCCTTGACCTGTCATGAAAGGGAATACTGGGTAGAAGCCATGAAAGATGAGTATGCTTCCATTAATTAAAACCATATATGAGAATTAGTACCTCTGCTCATAAACGTAAGACCATTGGTTGTAAGTGGATTTCAAGAAAAAATTGAACTCTGAAGGAAAATAGAAAAATACAAAGCTAAGTTGGTTGCAAAGTGTTTCATCCAGAAAGAAGGGATAGCCTATTGCTAAATTTTCATCCATCCGAATCCTTATAGCTATAGCTACCCATTTTGACTTTGAGGTTCATTAAATGGATGTCAAAATAGCTTTTCTAAATGGGGATTTAGAATAAGAAATTTATATGACCCAACCTAAGGGATTTGAGGAAGGGAAAGAGAACCTAGTATGCAAACTTAATAAATCCCTTTATGCCCTGAAACATGCATCGCGACAATGGTATATAAAATTCCAAGAGACCCTTGCTCTTGCAGGGTTCTCCACAAATAATGGGGATTATTGCATATATCAAAAGGTCAGTGGGAGTGATGTGGTCTTTATATCGTTATATGTTGATGATATGCTAATTATTAGTAGCTCAATTGCCCTAGTAGTAGAGACGAAAAATTTCATTGCACAACACTTCGATATGAAGGATCTTGGAGAAGCTTCATACGTGTTGGGCATCAAGATAATAAGAAATAGGAGAGAGAAGACTATCCAACTTTTCTAGACAACCTACTGTAAGAGGATTCTAAAAAAGTTTGATATGAGTATGTGTAAGTCCATATCTACCCCAATCGACAAAAGATGAAGCTTAATAATAAGATGTGTCCTATCGAAGACAAGGATATAAGAGCCATGGAGAGAGTGTCATACAGGAGCACAATTGGGTCCCTTATGTATGCCATGACGGGAATAAGACTTGACTTGTCCTTCGTCATGAGTCTAGTGAGCCGTTTCCAAAGTAATCTAGGAGAGGAGCATTGTAAAGCTGTAAAAAGAATTCTCAGATATTTAAAAGGGATCATGAACTATGCGCTCACATATAAGGGGGGACTGAAATAACAATAAAGGGATATTCAGATGCAAGCTATCTCGTGGATCCAGATGATGCGAAGTCTACATCTGGGTATGTGTTTATGCTTGGAGGGGGTACGGGTTCTTAGAAGTCAAAAAAACCAGATATTGTGGCATTGTCCACCATGGAATCCGAGTATGTGGCATGATGTCTAGTAGCCAAGGAGGTCGTGTGGATTAAGAAGTTTCTTAATCAACTTAATTTTCATTATGTATATTGTGAGGCAGTGCAAATTTTCTGTGACAACACGAAAGCTATTTGTGTCTCTAAAGAGCCTCGGTTTCACAAGAATTTCAAGCATATCAAGCCATATTTCTATCACTTGAGAAATGAGGTCAGATTGAAAGAGATCGATATCAGCTATATATCTACAGATTTGATGATTGCAGACCCTCTGATTATGAGAGTTGTCTCTAATGTTTTTTGTAAGACATGTGAGAGAGATAGGGACGAGAGAAAGTGAGGAAGAGAGAATGTAAGGCCTTCAAAGGCCAAGTGGGAGACGTTGGATATATGTAGCCTTTAAAGGCCTTATGAGTATGTATTGAAATAATTTTATTATAATGAAACACTTTTATTGAAATACTTTTATTTAGTGGGAATGTGGTCCCTCGAAGACCATACTAAGCAAATGATGTTTGCTTATACCGGACTGTGCTTATCGATCTAGGCCAGTCAGTTGGAAAACCCAAGGTACCTGGGCATAAATAATTAACCGATGAGGGTTTTTGGTTAGCCCTTGATGAGGTCGGAGCTTATGCCTAGATGAGTGAGCCGAGGGACTGTGTGACCCTTGTGTGTCATGGTAGGCCTATTGAGACGGGGGCCAAAACCTCATCCATGTTTCATCAAAACGGCATGCATAACGATAGATCGTTCAAGATAGCCAGATATCCACCTTTGGGTGAAGCGTATGCATGTTCGAGAGATACCCCTATGCGTCATAATGCTGTGGTCGCATCAGGTCATGGTGACCTTGACTCGTCTCTCGGGAAAGACCTGTAATCC
Source organism: Amborella trichopoda (assembly GCF_054954075.1). Classification (NCBI taxonomy): domain Eukaryota; kingdom Viridiplantae; phylum Streptophyta; class Magnoliopsida; order Amborellales; family Amborellaceae; genus Amborella; species Amborella trichopoda. The sequence goes on along the minus strand of NC_142345.1, from coordinate 10,112,363 downwards.
ACAGATTGAGATTGCAACCCCTTGATTCATCGACCTGACTTTGGTGACCCGCTAATGAGCCCCTGCTTGGACTGTGGGTCATGAGAAACACTAGGTCGTTTCGATAAAGCTAGTGTGGTCTGTAGTCCACAGTTGAAGGTGGAGTACCACATTATTACAGATTGAATTCCTAAAATCATATGGATCATTTTCCCATCATATGAATTTAATTGTGTTCATTTTATTATTGAAATGATTTTAGTTTTATTATTTGAATTTTTATTAATCTCTCAATATTTTATTTATGATTTTTGGGCTTATAAAAATACAGTTATTGATTTTACAAAGTTATAAAAATTCAAATATATATTAATTCGTTTTATTTAATTTTAAATTTTTTTATAAAATTTTATGGGGGCCTAAAGTGCACATGGGCCCACCATGTGGCATGTGGGTGGGGGCCCAAATGTGCCACAAAAGGGTGGCACGCCCCACCCTTTGGATTCTTTGTTTGCTTTATGTTCAAGTCTTTAAGTTATGGTAACTTTAATTTGTGGCATGTGGTCAAATCTTGGAAGGGAAATATTGACCATGGCTTTATTCGTTTTATAGCAAGTTTGCTTTAAAAGGATATGGTCAATTTGAATATATAGTAAATATTGACCTTATCTTATTTATATTTGGTAGTATTTATTTGCTTCGTAATATTTGACATATCCTTATGGAATATGTGACATGGATCATGAAATTTTATGGAATGCATGATATTTATTTTATTTAAATATATTGATGGGAAAATGGTTTAAGGAAAGGGGGATAATGGTCCAAGCACCTTTCATAATGTTGATGGTCCATCTATGAAATGCATGACTTAGATTTCTCAGCCTACACGTCACCTTGATCAACAGTCTAGATTCAATCTCATGAAAGAGGCAAACTATGGGAAACCCTAAGAAACCTTAAATTTAAATATTCACTATAAATAGGGGTGCTTTCCCCCATCTCTACACAACCTCTCTCTCTCTCCCATAAGCCCTCTCTCCTAGAAGGGCACGCCCCACTCTCTCTCCTTCATATTTCTCTCTCTAACTTTCTCTCTCCAAAATCCTCAATAGTACTCTCTCTCTTCTCTAGACTTAAAAAAAAACTAAGGGTTGGGAAAATTAGAGGGAGCCTAAGTTAATTTTGGGGGTTAAGGTTTAGTAGAGATTAAGGAATGTTATCTAGTTTGGCTGAAATCAGCTATCTCGGTTCAAGATTGAAGCTAGACCGCAGATCCAGTGCCATTGGATGTGGTGACTCGGTGTGGGGTGTAAAAAGCCCGGTTGAGATAATCTCCGACATCTTTTTTTTTATTCGCTTGTTCTTTTATTTTATATTCTCAAGCATAGTATTAGGTTGTATGAATGGCATCAAGTAGTTGAGATTTATTTTATTGATGTGCAATTTATTTTTGGAACATCTATGGTTTGTTATAAGACCATTTGTGAGTGATCTTGTTGTCAAAACATAAGGGGTGATTATTATTAATAAAAAAAAAAAATTGTATTTCTCGGCAAAAGATTACATAGGTCTTTCTTTCATTGAAGTGCCCGCCTAGGCACTCAAGTTGCTTTCCTAGGCGGCTTAAAAGGCAAGCGTCTATGCGGCATAAAAGACGAGTGCCTAGGCGCATAAAAGGAGTGCGCCTAGGCGTCGCCACGACCCTTGAGCGAAAATGGCACTCGGCCATTGGGTAAAACCATCTTCTTTCCCCATAAAAAGGGGGAAAAGGGTTTTGGGGGCCATTCTTGCCCCCAAAAACATTTTTAGTGAAGTTTAGAGAGACAAAAAACTTGAAAAAAACAAGATTTAAAGATTTGTAAAGAGATCAGAAATTTTTTCGACCTCCTCGATTGGTCACAAAATTTAATGATATTCATCTCCAACCTTTCGGAGGCTTATATTGACTGTAAAAGAGGATATTTGGATAAAAAAATTCGGTTTGGCCCGATATTGATTCCAGTTCAGGAAGGTTGGTATATTTCAATAGTTTTTATTAAGATATGTAACTTTTTTCCCCACAATATCTTATGATATTATTCTTTGCTATTTTTATTTGTTTGTGATACTTTATGATATATATTTGATATGTTACTGGCTAATTGAATTATTATTTTCGCATTTTTATATGTAGTTTGGGTCCTTGGGAAAGAAATTCTATAAAAAAATCCATTTCCCCTAAACCTAATGAATTTTTTTAGATATATGACTTTACTTTTATGATTCATAAACCCTAACTTTTACCCACATAATTTATTTTATTAGTTAGTTTAACAATTGCTTATTAAATAATTGCATGTGTAAAATGCTTTTTCGATTTTATGCCATATCATAGCAATTTTGATGTGTATGTGTTACCTATATTTTTTTTTAGCTTAATAAAAACTCATTATATTAAATGGTCAATATAAAATCTAGTTTTACTTCATTTCCTATTTTTAATTTTTTAGATGACCTTTTTTTTTGGCTAACTAACTTTGAAGTTTCAAATATTTAGACTAGTAGTTGTAAATTAATATGCTTTTATATATGTATTTACAATTTTCACTTCTTGTAAATGTTTTCCAAGTTTGACTTTGTTTTTGTTTAATTTTCAGGTTTTGGTGATACGTTGATACTTGATAGATAAGGATTCTAGGTAAAATATCTTCTTCAGCATCAAGCAAACAAAGTGATCCGAGTTGGAAATATGAACATTGTCCCAACTCTAATGACAAGAATAAAGCAGCTTGCATGAAAAAAAAGAATACAATGTTGGAATGAATAGATTGAAAAAGCATTTGGTGGGCATAAGAGGGGATATAACATCATGTACTAAAGTCCCTGTAGAGGTCATGAAAGAGATGCTAGATCACTTAGAGAAGAAAGAACATTCCAAGAAGGGATATTAAGACATGACGACCTCTGTAAACATCCATGGAATACGTAAAGATGATGAAGATGAAGAGGAAGGAGCCTCCATAAGTAGACCAAGTGCTATTGGGTATAAGAGACCTTGAAGAAGAGGGTCTCTTGATACATTATTCCCGCTTCCCGATCCCATTGTGGTGGCTCATGAAAAGGAACCCTCCTAGAGTACTCTAGAGGCTCATTTGAAGAAGCAAGATAGAGAAAGGGTGAATCAGTATGTGATTTGATGGTATTTTCATGTGGGTCTACCATTTAATACTGTTAGTTTAAAGAGCTTCCACGCTATGTTAGATGCAGTGAGGCAGTTTGGACCAAGATATAGGCCCTCTAAACCTTATGAGCTCAAGAGGCTTTTGTTGATGAAAGAGCTGGAATTAACAAATGGCCACTTGAAGACCCACAAGGATGCTTGGAACAAATGTGGGGTGGCTATTATGATAGATGTGTGAATTGATAAGAGATCTAGGAATGTCATGAACTTATTAATTAATTACCCCATGGGAACTATTTTTTTAAAGTCCATTGAGAAATTCGATAAGATCCATGATGTTGCCTTCATATATGGTATTATGGATCAGTATATTGCAGAAGTGGGAGCAGCACATGTTGTGCAGGTTGTCACAGATATGACTAGAGCTAATATAGCAACTGCTAGATTATTGGAGGTTTTGAAGCCACACATTTTCTGGATGCCTTGCACGGCCCCATATAGTTTTCATGCTTAAAAAAATTGGTAAAAAGAAAGCAGTACATGAGATAATAGAAAAGGCCAGAGATATAACAATTTTCATTTATAGCCACACCCATGTTTTGACGATGACGAGGAAGTTTACGGATGAGACTAACTTGGTGAGACCGAGGATCATCAGGTTTGCCGCTTAATTTTTGTCTTTGGATTCTTTGAATAAGCAAAGGGACATGCTTCGAACTATGTTCATTTCTGAAGCTTGGAAGGGGAGCAAGTGGTCTATGGAGAACAACGGGAAAAAATTCTATGACATTATTATAACAACCAATTTTGGAGTGGGATTCAGTTTTTCCTTGGTGTTTTGAGCCACTTGTGAAAGTGCTTCGCCTAGTTGATAGTGACAAGGAACCGGCAATGGGGCATATTTTCATAAAGATGAAATCATGCAGAACTTGAAACAAAATGAAAAAAGATATGGTCCCATCTTGAAGATTGTAGATGATCAGTGAATAGCAGCTGGAGAGACTCCTACATATAGTAAGGTATTTTCTCAATCTTGTTTGTTTCTATTCTAATCCTGAGACAGAAGAGATTTTATCATGGGAAATCTTTCTATGTTCCCCCTACAACATAGAAGTTCTATCCTCCCTCTACCATCCAGCCGTTCATTTTTTATCAAGAGAGTCACTCCCCGTTTGATCTTATATCCAATGTCTCAAAGTATTTTATTTTTAGTTTTTTTTAATACAATTTTTCTGAATATAAAATTTGGTATGTGCCATCTTCTCATTGGGGCGCACCTATAAAAAATATTAACAATAGTTTTTCTATAAAATATAATGACCAAAATACCCCTTGAAACTTTCAGGGTATTTTGGTCATTTTATTTTATTAAAAATATTTTTTTTAATATTTTTTGTTAGTGCGAGTTTAATAGAGGAATGTAATTCAAAAATTTGGTGTCAAAATAGTTTATAAAAAAAAATTAAAAATAAAACAGTGTAGAGATGTGACATTGTGATTGGGGCAATCTTCGCCCTCCATTAAAAAATGGACGTTGGATAAGGGAGAGGATAGAACTTCTATGTTGTAGGGAGAACATAGAAAGCTTTCCTTTTTATCATGGTAGCATTTAACAAGTACAATATGAAGCTCCACCCCAACTCAAATGTCTAAGACAAAGTGTCTAGAACTCGACTTATGTCTTTACTCAATAGGAACACTTTAGATGGACATCGCAGTTACGCAAATGACAAAGATATATCAATGTAAGTTGAAAATGTATTTGTCATTTTAATTTAACTTGAATCTACTTTTCTAAATTCTAAATTTACATAGATATATGTACTTTACTTATTTTTGTTGTTAAATATATTATAGCCTTTTGGTGAGCTAACCATAGACATACTGCCCCCAACTTGCAAAGGATGGCGCAACAATTTTGAGCTTGACTTGTACATCGTCCTGCTGTGAGAGCAACTTCAACACTTTCGAGATGGTGAATATTATATTTACCCTCTCTCCTATCAATTTACGACAATAAGTTTATCGGCTTTTTTTTCTAAAATAAAGAATTGCAATAGGGTTATGGTATACTATGAAACAAGTATATAAAATCTTAATAAGAGAACTAAACGACCTTGTTTTCAGTCAGTACAATCAAATGCTGAAGGAGCGAGCGGTATCAAATTGAGGACCTAATACTTGTGAAAAATTTAGATCCAACAAGTGAATGGTTGGTCGAGCCCGATGCCAGGGATGAGTTTGTATATGAGGGAGAGAGCTTGATATGGACCCAAGTGCAAGAGGCAGCTGGTTTGGCATCGAGCCCTGTGAGTGCTAGTAGATCCTAAACACAAAGAAAGGAGAAGGAAGTGGCCCCTAAAAAGGGAAAGGGGAAAGGGGAAGAAGAAGGTGCAGACAAAGAGGAAGACAAAGATTTTGAAGGAAGAGGAGGATGCAGACTTAGAGGAGACATGGGAAGAAGGTTTTTATATGGAGGAGGATGAATATGATGATGAGTGACTTGGCATCATCATCAGATTCAAGTGGACTGCATGCGGGACATCAACCTCGTGTTGCTAGTGATGATGAAACTCAACCTCATAATTGAGTTCATCATATTTGTGGGGTGAAGAAGACTACATTTTGTAGTTTATGGCATTTGATTGTCATGACTTTTTTTTTAATGACTTTTGAGTATCTGTTATGACTTGTGACTTGCAAGATTTAAAGGATATCTCGAGTTGATTTTATCTTTTAATATTGCTTTTGAGTTTTAACTATTTTACTTATAGTCTAAAGCCGTACATGTTTATGTTTGATCTGTATTTCTGACTTCTAAATAATATATTATATACAAAATTTACTTATTAAATAAAAAAATATATACAATAAAATGGGAGGAGTTGTGGGGGGTCCAACAAACTGCAAGGATCTGTTCCTCCCCCAATATAGGTTGCATATGTGTTTGGGCGCCCACCTAGGTGGCTACCTTAGCACCTAGGCGGCTACCTTAGCACCTAGGCGACCCAGACCCCTGACCACCTATGTGGCCTTATGAACCTTGCTATTGATGCATGAGCCCTTGAAGAAAGACTATATAAAGAGAGAGTATATTTATGCAAGAGATATAGGAAGAATGCTTTATAGGTATCTTTAAACTTATTTATAAGTCTTCTATCCATCCCATTTCGTAGTCAAATTATGTTTCCAAGTAGCAAGTATAAAAATGGAAGAGAACAAAACTCTGCGAATGAAATGAATCCCATTTCCGCCTCAAATCTAACAAAAAAACCCCTTTCCGGCAAAAACCGCTTCAAATTACAACCAAATATCTCCAACTTCTGGCACAAACGAACCAGACCTCAAATAAATCCGGTTAAGGTCCTTTCAAAATCCGGCCAAAAACCCTATAACTAGCAAAATCCGGGCAAATTTCTGCATTCGGCTGGAAAGCTCCTTTCCGGCGAAAACACGCTAATCTCGGGCTTTGACAAACCCTAGATCTACGATTTTAAAGGCGCAAGCAAAACCCTAGATCTCGACTCAAGAATTTGGTGCATTCTATTCTCTGTAATGGGTATGAGAGCCGCTTTGAGAAAGAAAACATAATTGCGAGGAAACAATGGGTAGATAGAGAAAATCATAGAACATGTTCTGTATATCTTAGGCTTTGATTACACCACTTCAACTTATGCTGCCTCCATACCGAATCTCGTCTCTTGTCCACTCTTTTTTTTTGCCTTTCTTTGTGGTAGAAAGAAAAATGGGAGGACTCGTATAATTTTCTCTCCCTGCTTCATAATTTTCTCTCCCTCTCTCACTCTCTCTCTCCCTCTCTCTCCCTCCCTCTATCTCTATCAATATAGGGGAGTTTGAACTACATAAAGTCACTTATCCTACAATTTCTTTAGCATTAAAGTTCATTCTTATTGATATGTATCCACCCCTTAATAATGTCTACATATATATAATGTCTATATATATAGAGAGAGTATGAGGTCAGCGACTACAAAGGCCCATATTGCATCAGAGCCGATCCAATGGTCACGATTGCAATTCGTATTTAAATTATATTTTTCTTTCTACAAATCTAAATAACTTAAAATTTGGATTGTCTATTTTTTAAAAATATATTAATCTAATAAAAATATAAAAAATCATCAAATATAAATAGACCAAAATACCCCTAAAAGTTTTTTAGGGGTATTTTGATTAATTTAAGTTTTACAAATAAATTTTTTTTTAAATATTTTTATTATGTGCATATTGATGAAAAGAGTGGACGTTCAAAATTTTATGTGATTTGGATTTGTAGAAAAACATTAAAATTTAATAAAAAATCCAATCGTGTTCGTAAAATCAGTTCAAATTCAGCCTATGGGTTGATATATCTATATATATATATATATCTATATATATATATATATATATATATATATATATATATATATATATATATATATTTAGGGTGTGGTTTCTTTAAGGTTGCAACCTTAAACAATCCAATTAAGGCACACCTCCAAATTTTATCACAATATGATTACCTTAAAATCTATTTTCATATCTAATTATAGAATTTTAAACTTCAAAAATGGTTAAAACCAATTATATCTATAAATATATGAAAATATTGAAAATGGACGGTCTAGATAATGTTTTGCAAGATTAACTATTTCTAGAACTTAAAATCTTTTTATGTTTATATTCATATGTCTCGATGCCAGGATAATCAATTAGAGGTCTTTTCAGCATTAAAACAACAATTTCCGATGGATTTTTGAGGTGCATATGTAATTCTACATTTTAAGGTTGCAACCTTATATAAACGTTCTCCATGGGTGCAGTTTCTATAAGGTTGCAACCTTAAACAATCAAAGTAAGGTACCCCTCTAAATTTTGTCATAAGATTAACTTTTGGTATCGAAAATTCTTAAAATGGCGTGAGAATCTATTTTCATCTCTAATTATGAAATTTTAAACTCCAAAAAGGCTTCAAATCAAGCACATCTATAAATACACGAAAATCTTGAAAATAATTTGAACTCTTTCTTTTCTCCATATTCATACATCTCAATGTAATTCATACATCTCAATGTAATTTTGAATTAATCAATTAGATGCTTTTCTATTATCAAAACAATTGTAATTTTGAAGTGTATATGTTTGGCTATTTTTTCAAACTTTCATGCTAGATTTGCCATTTTCCTATTCTCTCTTATCTTTTTCAATAAGTTTATGAAATAACTAGTGGCATTTTTTTTTGTCTGTTCAATCCTTCATCATGTGAAAGTTTTTTCGATCTGGAGCCAAATCGAATAAATCTAAGCTATATTGTAGAGTTTTTTCCCTTTTGACTTTTTTCCTTCAATGGAAGCCTAAGTTTGTTTAATTTAAAATGATTTAAATCTATGTTGGTAGTTTTTTGATGATTTAAACATATATTATAATTTTAAATCAATATGCCATTTTTTGAATAATGTTTTTGGTTCACCAAGCCAAGGGCTGTTCCGAATTTTCGAACTGATAAAATATAAAATACTTTCTATGGAGAAACGAATGCATCTTTTGTTTTTTTTTTTTTGCAAATTTATCATTATGTCCAGAAAAGAAATCGAAGAGATTCTTGTATAAAGGGTTTTTAGGGTTGAGTGGGAAAGAGAAAGGGAATAATAGTACGGACAAATTTTAAATGCTTTTGGTTATAATTTCTTTTACGTACATCGAAAGAGATTACGTGCTGTTGCAATCATATAAGGAAAAAGTTTATATAAAGTTGCAACCTTAAAATGTAGAACTATGGATGCACCTAAAAAATCTATTGGAAAATATTATTTTAATATTTAGAAACCTTTTAATTGAGCATCTCGACATCGAGATGTATGATTATAAAAGAAAAATGATTTTGAGTCCCAGAAATAATACATCTTACTACACATTATCTAGATCATCATTTTCATATGTTTATAGATCTACTTGATTTTAACCATTTTTTGAGTTTAAAATTTTATAATTAGATATGAAAATAGATTTTGAGATAACCTTAAGAATATCTTACATCAAAATTATATGTTCTAATCAAATTTGAAGGTATGCCTTAATTGGATTGTTTAAGGTTGCAACCTTATGGAAACCACACCCATCATATAATATAGAAGTAAAGGTGGCAATGGGTTGGGCCCAACCCTAAAAAACTGGGGCTGCACAACTGTGGCTTAAGTGCACGGTCGGTTCTTGACCCTCTTTTTCTTCATTTTTTACCTTATATTTTGATTATTTTACTTGCCCTGGCCCTGCTAGGGCCATGGCCGGGCTTAGGCGAAGGCCTCTTTGGCCAAGTTAGGGCTGAGCTTGGATTGGGCCAACCTTATAGGGTCCACGGCTAGGTTAGGGCTAGATTTGGCTAGGCCCAGGCTTGGCATGTTGCCGGCCCTATATAGAAGTAACGTGCTCCTCCAAATCTACTAGAAAAGAGTATTATGAAGTTAGAAAGCCTTCCAGTTTATCATCTCAGCCTCAATATTAATAGATATTAAGTAAAAAAAAAAAAGAATATCAAGTCCTAAAAATAATACATCTTATAATAAGTTATCTAGATTGCCTAATTTTTAGATGTTCAAGTGTCAATAGATGTACTCAATCTACATTGTTTCTGGAATCTTAAATTTCATAATTAGGTTTGAATATTAAGCCACCATAAAGTTTTTGACACTGAAACTATGTCTTTTGATGAAATTTATAGGTGCGCCAAGGGTTGAATATTAAGCCATCATAAAGTTTTTGACACTGAAACTATGTCTTCCGATGAAATTTATAGGTGCGCCTTATTTGTATAGTATAGATGGACAACCATTTATCTCTTGTATATGGAAGTCACAATCATTCTTGTCCCTTAAAGTTTAAAATGGGTGGTTGTAAGAGTGTTACTTAATAGACACAAAGTTTCAAAAAAAATTCTCAAACTTCGTGACACACTGCAAGCATCCAGTTTGACATCTAACAGTGGGAATTGTAAACAATCTCATTATCATTATATTATATATATTGTATAAGGTGGCAACCTTACTTGTAAAAGTAATATTGTAATATTCTACACGGTCCATGTTTATTGTATAGTGTAGATTTTACAAATCTTTTAAAAATATCAAAAAGTTACACATTTTTCACAATAGTATTAAAGTACCACAACCTTGGTTCTACAAGTAAGGTCGCAACTTTATATAACGATTTACCTCATATTTGTCTGGTAGATTTCTACTAAGGGAGGATGTGCCATTGACTATGCTCAAACTTCAAATAAAAATTTCTCAAAATTTTTGCACACCCTTAGCTGTTGGATTTGACATCTTATGGCTAAAAATGACTCTGAACTCTTTAAACCAAAGATAAATGATCTCATGATATACATTGACATATAGACCTCTTCTCTCTTCCTGTGTCCCTCTCTTTCCCCATCCCCATCCCCATCCCCACGAGTGCACACACCCGCACATGAACAAACAACACCATATATAACCAAGAATTATTTATTGTACTGGATTGACCAAAATTGTTCTCCTCTCTACCCCCTATAATTGCTTTCATAAGAACCGTCAATAAATCGCAGTCACAAGATTCCTAACCTGCACTGTGCAATATGCAATATGCCAAAATTTGAAATTTTGTACTGAACATGACCAACTGGTTTAATCAGAACCAGCTGTTTTCCACACAGACATTCAACACAGGCGCATATGGAGAGATCGAGATCATGTTTAGATATTTTTTTGAATGAAAATACACATTTGCTATAATTTCTACTCATGTTCATGGTGCTGTCAGGGAACAGAGCTAACATGCAAAAAGTACACAAATAATCAGTTTGATGTTTATTTACTTTTTGCTTAGCAAAACAAGGAAAATAAAAGACTATTTTTTTAAATAAAAGAAAAAGGAAGCATACTCACACTAATTATTTTTACAATGGGGACATGTGGAGTGTGTGTCCTTGCTATGGGAACAACCCTTGATAGAAAAGTACTGTTCTAATTGCTCACACACTTTGATAATGTCCACCAAAATGTTTTGCAAATAGTTATATGGCAAATAGTTTAAATAATTACATTTATGGTCGGACTGAGGGCATAACTCTTGATAGAGTAAAATAGTATAATAGGATTCGTGTAAACAAACCGATATAATTGAGATAAGATTCAGAAGATGATGAATCACATGGCAAATATAGTTTCCATTATTTACCAAAGGAAAATGCTAAATTAAAACACAAATGTGGAACAATTGAAGTCTTTTCGCTGAGCTCCACATTTGTAATACTCATTTAGGGAGATCCTTGGAAATCAAATGCATGTAACGCAACTCTTCTAGTGATACGATCTCATTTTCACTTGGTAAATGATTGGACCACGTTAATAACCTCAGCTAGACTTGCTTAACAACATACAGAGTGGTATCCAAAAATGTAAGTGACCAATAAATCTGTAAATTTTGAGGCCAAAATAGAGATCCCCTTGATAAAGGTGCATTGATTATTGTTAAACACAGAGACGCTATACACTAGTTTTAAAAGGCTATTTTGAAAGAATTCTTTCTCACTAAACTTTATGCACCGAATATCCCATACCTAGTTGGAGCATTTTGGGTAGCTCAGTGGCATGAATTGAACTTGAGATATGACATTGCTAACCTCTACTACTAACCATTCAAGCCCAAGACTCAATTACTAACCACTCAAGCCCAAGCCTGATTCCTACCTAGTTGTTTTTTCGAACCCAAGCTCTTATAGTTCTATTTTTGAGTGAGTTCATATGCTCATAGCGCAAGGGTTTAATGATCTTGAGGTGAGCCCAAGTTCCTACAGGGGTTAATGTATTTTTGGTGTTCTAAGGCAAGTGGTAGCAATATCAAAGCATTGCAAAATCCTAATCACTCTAAAATGAGTACTCTGCAGGATAGAAAATGGAAGTCGAAGGGGTCATTTTGCCACCATATCAATCTCGAACAGTTTGCGGGCAACCCATATGTAATATCAAAGCTATAAAAGGCTTTTATGTTTAGGTGGTGATGGTGGCAGAGTACGACAACATGACATCTAGAATTTCATTCCTACAAAAATCCCAAGGTAACAATCAAAATAAAAAAAGAGAAAAGAAAGAAATGCCATGCTATTGTGACTAAGAGCCATTGATGCCTGGCCCTAAACATTTAGGCAAAACAGTGGTTCATCCCATTGTTGATCTAAAAAACTGACGAGGATGGCTTGCTTGTGTCGCATGGCATACACATCATGTGCATACCATACTTTATTGCTTCCATATTCTGGTGTAAATCCATTTCCATTAACCTCGTTAACTCATCCTCAGGATAATGTCTTGTGCAAGCATATCATGCTCCTAACTCAAGGCATTCTGACACTGTTCCTCTTGTCTGGAGTATTCAAATCAATTCCCCTTAAACCAAATGTGAATCCTCATCACCCATGTCCCCTTTACCCATATTTTCTTACTTCTAATGCATGGCACCATTCACATGCCTCTCTCAATTAAAACACTTAAACAATAAAAAAACACATTAACAATTAAACTACATGTACCTCTTCCAAATAAGGCTTGACCCCATTTAAACCCCATAACAATAACATCTCGATCCTTCCTCGATTTTTGTGCAGTCAAGCCAACAAAAATATTCACTAGGAATCTTGATGTTCTACTCATACTATTCTTTAAAAAGTTCGGGTTTTGGATTCTTGAATATTTATCAACATGTTTCCTCCTTATACTGTAAATCAATGCTGGTCATCTAGCCTCGTGTATAGTTAATGGGGCTTTGGAATTTTGGGTTTTTCTCTCTTATTTTATTATCTTGGAACTTAGGGTTTTGGATTGGTAGCAGGGCATCAACATGTGGAAAGCCCCATAAAATGTATCAAACCTTTGGCATACATGTGATCACCTTCTAGTGATAGGACCATGGACACAGACTCAAGCTTTCCAGGGTTCCCCACATCTTTCTCTTCCTCTGATGAGTTTGTGTTGAAGAGGGCTTTGAACAGGTTGCAGAAGCAGGCTCCTGCCCCATTGCCTCTCAAATCAATGGCTTTGATTTTGGAAGAGAGACTTAAGAAGGGAGAGATGAACTTCAATGCATCATTCTCTAATGGGAAGGCTCCAATTCCATTGCTAACTCCTCTTTTGCTCTCTCCATCTTCTATAGATAACAGGAACACATCTTAAGAATGATTGTCTTTTCACAAGCTTGATAAAAGGATTCAATGGTGGGTTGAGTGAAGAGAAAGGGGATTAAGAGGTTTGGAGGTGTAATTCTTTTTCCTTTATTACCTAACAAGATTATTGTATATGTATGTATATTCATATGTATTGAATAAGGTCTTAGAGCTAGAAAGAGTTATGCCTTAGAAGAGTGTTTCTGTAATTTGTACCATTCTGTGGCATTATTTTATAAACAGTCTTCTTTCATTCCTTATAACCTGTTCATCTCTTTCTATCTAGATGCATGCTCGTGTGAACAATGCATAAAGGATGACCAATCTCATGTTCTTTCCCTTTTCTTTTGCATCCTCTTCATGTACAAGTAAACAGTGATAAATGTATAACTGGCATGCTCAAACTGCAAGCTAGACATCACCAGAACCTACTTGAGACCATTGGGCTTAGAGTGGTATGGACCATTAGTATTCGTCATCCATTGGCCCAAATATTTTAGGTTTTGTCATTCTTTAAAATTGGGGTAGTACCAAGTTTCCACCTACCATCTGCAAAAAATTTCCTTATACCTGTCCTTGTAGGAGGTCACTTAGAGCTAGGGTGTAAATAGGTTGGGGTCCGGTCTGGTCCAGGTTGACCCCACCCAGACCTGAGCCGACTGGGTCCTAGTTGAACTCGGACTTGACTTGGGCCGAGTTGGCTCTAGGTCATTGAACTAGGACCCGGCTAGCGGGGTTGGGTTCAGTTTGGGTCTATAAAGAAAAACTACAACATATTTAACTTATATGAGTCCGTTGATTCATCCATTTATGTCCCCGTTTGATAGTCCATCTTAAAGAATAGTTTGAATCAAAATCCATCTTACATATGGATTTTGGATCCAAAATCTTAATGGTTGAGAATATCAACCACGTTAAACATGAATCTGAAAAAATAAATTGAAAAAAAAGACAAATTGCAAAAAACCCTCAAAATGGATTTTTTAAACAGTTTACCCATCTAACTTTTTCTAGCCAATACCCTATACAAAAGTTCATTTTTACCCTTCCCTCACATAACAAATTATAGGGCGGTTCGGCATTTGAACAGGCGGTCGGGTGATTATTTTTGCTGGAATGGTGTGTTGGGCATTTCATGGTGGTAGTCCGGCGATTATTTTTTTGCTGGAATGGGTGGTCTGGTGTTTTGAAGTTGCGGTTCATCATTTTGAAGGGGCAGTCCGGAGTTTTAATATGGCAGTCCGGCATTTTGAAGAGACAGTCCGGCGTTTTGAAGTAGCGGTCCGTCGTTTTGAAGTGAATAGTCTGGCATTGAACAAGTGCGGTCCGGCGTTTCCTTTTATTGGGATCATGTTCAATGCACCCAGACCTAACGCACCCAGACCCAACACGTAGGGTCTTGCATTCAAGCCTAAACAAGGCGATCTGATCCAATTTCTTCCCCTACTAACAGCAGAAGGCCCCCAAATTTTATCTCCATTGCTCTTTAGGGAAAAAAGTTACTGAATTCACCACATATTTCCTGCGCAACAAGTGGAGCAGCATTGCAAGTATGCAACTAAATTAATGAACTATCAATTTTGTAGGTAAATTGTTTTAGTATTTCAGTTGCGGAGATTCAGTGAACCTCAATATTAACGAAATTTGATTTCTGTGTTTTTTTAAAAACAACTTAAGGCAATCGCTCTTTCTATTAACATGAGAGCTTTGGTTTTTTGAAAACAAACCAATGCTAAATAGTTGATTTGTGGGCTCAATGTAATGTCCCACTGTCCATACCCATTGTTACCCAATCCAAATAAAAGGGAAAAAAAATGACATAGTTTTAGACTCAAAGAACTAAGTCCAGGCAATAGCTATGATGTTGCTTAGATTTGGGATTTATTATATCAATCCCAAATTTAAAGTATGACCTTGATTCATGCTTCATATTATGACCTCGAGCCTTCTTACAACATGTGCATAGACAGTTGTAAATGGGAAGCCATTTTTTCAAGGTGTGATTCACTTGTTAGAATTTTGCACAGGTTCTAAAGAGAAGACCCAACATCTGCAAGGGTGCATGTCCTTGGGGGTACACTTATAATCTATTGTACATCCAAGATCCAACCATCTATTAGTTCATCTTGGATAGGCCAATTATGTGCCCTTGCTAAAGACTATGGGGCATAGGTCTTGTTGGGTCACATGAGAAAATGGCCTAGGGTTCTTAAGGTAGAACAATGGAGTATCTTAATGGCAATTTTATTTCATGAAAGATCCTAATTTCCTTATTTATATTTTTCTAGATGCCAAAATGAATTATTATGATAGAGAGTGATCCAGAATAGATTTTAGTAATTTTTTAGAATTTTTATGAATTTTTATTTGAGGAAAAATGGAGTTCTAAATTGTTTGGGCAAAGTTCCATTCAAAGACAGGATCATGTATGTGGGGGGGGGGGGGATGTACAAGTGGCCAATATGTGCCACGTGGCCCCCACGTGGCTGCCACATCACTCCCAATGGCTGACGTGGATGGCCTATGGATGGTGTTCCTTGCTTGCTGTTTTGAAGGTGCAATTATCTTAGATGAGTGTAATTGAATTTAATGTGCGTTTGGCATATATGTGAGTGTGAACGTGCGAGTATAAATACCTAGATGTTTTTTTTAGATTGTGCATTTTCTATGCAACGGTTTTTTAGATCTAAAAGCATTTTTTAGTATGTTGATTTCTCATTGGATGCTTGTGTGATACATGTGTGAACTTATTACATAGCATATGTGGAAAATGGCATTTTGAGATTGAAAGTTTTTTAGTTCAAATTCGGATCTTAGAAAAGAAAGAGAGACAGTAAAAGAGAGTGGGACACCCCACATAAAAACTTTTTATGACATATTTTGAAAACTATTGATTTGGAAAATGGATTGATGGCATATAAAATCTAAGATTTCTCGAATAAATTTCAAATTCATTTAATGAAAATTTGGAGATAATTTAGGTTCAACCCTCCTATGATTACTATGGATGGTGTTGAGGATTCGAGGATCATGAACCTGTCTCACCCTTTGGATAACCTAATTTAGGACTTAACACAAAATGATCATGCAACCAACCACTATATAAAGGCATACAACCTAAAGATAATTCATTCTGCACATTAGAGAGGGTGAAAGGTCCCATTGAGTGGTACGGCCCACCTTTGTTCTTCATGCCTTGGGAGAGATCATTAGAGAGAAATAGTGCATTCCACACACCATTGAAGCAACATGGATAGGACCTTATTCCTACCATTAGGCATCATTTTCTTGCTATAAATCAGTCTTAACAGCAAGGTAATTCTGATCATCTGATCCATTTGAGCTCATTTTAATTGCCCATTCCATACTAGCTTTATATGCTTCCAAGCCTCGAGTATGACTACATATTTTAGTATAGTTTGTGCAATCTTCCTTAGTATTCTTTTGCGGAATTTTTTCTGAGATTTTGCAGAGAAGCAATGAACAACTGAAAACGCATTTCCAAAAGCCATCATCATGCCAAAATTGCCTCTCGCACTTGTCTAGTTCTTTGCATGCCTTGATCTCTCAACTAGATGCTATTCTCTCTCGCAGGCCAAGCAAACTCTCTCACTCCCACACATGGTTATCTAGGCCCCCTTTTTTCGAGTTTATTTTAACACCCTTTCGTGTTAGTGTGGTTGAGATTATTATGGTGCATGCTTCTCGCTTTGTAATTAAATTTGATCCTTCAATCTTGTGCTTACGGAAGTGGTTATAATAAAAGGTGTGAGTAAAGGCCTTCAAGGTAATCCAGGTACTTTGAGCTACTCAAATCAGCTTCCCATGCCTTACTCTTAAGTGCACAGAGTTGTTGAGTGATGTTGTGTTGATGAGATTGGGCTAAGAATGTTATGTTCATGTAATAAAATTGAGTTGTATTTGTGAGGAACATTGTATTGAGAAGTGTATTATGTTGTAAGTCATGTTTGTGTTATTTTGAGTTCGATCTCATAGTTAGTTGAGAGGTACAAGTCTAGGGCTGATTGAAGTGATCCTTTCATGTTTTTGGAGTCTATATACTGTTGTTATGAAGCTTTTTGTCTAAGATATGTTGCTGTAAATTGAATACAAGTATTGAATTTTGGACTCTTTTGTGCAATTTTTTTTTGTCTTTTTATCTAGGGTGAGGCCTCAATACACTCCGTTAAGACTGAATGAAGGACTAGAATTTTGGCGCACTATGACTAATAGTCACATGACCCTGATTGTCACGAGGCCAATGTGTATGTGAGAGGTATCGAGAGGGTTGAGTTATCTCTTGTCAGGGACAGTTTTAATATATCCCTCATGACTATGAGAAGGCGAGGGCATTGTGTATGAGATTGGTTGTGATGGATTCATGATAATATGAGATCAAGAATTTAATGTTTTAAGCCTTCATGAGAAGGTTAAAGGTTTGAGAGGATATAGGTTCTAAATCCTTGACCTCGCAACCTTCTTATGGCATATGCATAAACAGTTGCAAAAAAATGAGAAGCCATCCAAGTTGATTCACCGAGAAATTCACATATATCAAGAGAGTACCCTCGCATCTACTAGAGAGAATATCCTTGGGGGTGCATCTGTAATCCCCTACAACCTAAGAGTCATAAGCCACATATTGGATTGACCTTAATAAACCACGCATGAGTCCTTGTTTTATATTGTAGGTCTGGGGTTTCATGGGTCATTCTAAGAAGGTGAATTTGGATTTTGAGTCTAACGGCGTGCAGTTCTCCGACACCTAAGTCATCTTTATAGGATCCTAGTTTCCCTCATTAATATTTGGACAAATAACATATAAGGATAGGCTACCTTGGGTCCCACATATACCATCCAAATAGCCAATGGGTGCCACATGGAATTAAATGGGATCCACGCGAACCCCACATGAGGATTATGTGGGGTTGAAGTCAACCCCATGGTAAATCCCCTCGTAATTAGTGTACTTGTTTATGTGAGGCCTTGAGTTCTATTTTGGAAGTGTGGTGGATATTCCATAAGGGGCATAGGGTGGAAATTATGATTGAAACCTTAAGCCCCACATGAAATTATGCATATGACCACCTATCTTATTGGCATTATATATATATATATATATATAGAAAGAGAGAGAGAGGAAAAGTCTTCTTAATGCCTATAGGTGAAAATAAATAGTGATTTCGCCTACTTTTATCACCATCTAAGTTTCATCACGCGGTCATGATTGTCCGGTAGTGTTTTATTTTTTATTTTATTTTCTATAAATCAGAATGGCCTGAAATTTGGAGGGTATGTACATCTTAATGAGGTGCATCTAATAAAAATATAAAAAAAATTATCCACAAAAAAAACATTGACCAAAATACCTCTGAAATATTTCAGGGTATTTTGGTTACTTTTTTAATGTAAAATATTTTTTTTATATTTTTCAAAGATTCCCCTATTTTTTATGAATGCACGCTCCAAATTTCAAGTCATTCCAATTTATAGAAAAAAAATGAAAAATAAAACACTACCAGACAATCGTGACCGCGCGATGAACTTTGGATGTTGATGAGAGTATGCGAAATCACTGTTCATTTTCGCCTATAGACATTCTGCAGTATTTTCTATATATATATAATATCAAACTCACACGGAATTGGAGATTATTAAATTTAAATTGCATCTAGAACATGAGCAGAATTACCTTGAGGGGTAACCCTCAACTCGGGCTTTCTCCATTTAATTGACTGAGTTGGCATAAGCAGCTAGCTATAGAAGCAAGTTGAATCTAATGTGAATTTGAATTTAAAATTGATGATGGGAAATTTATAAAGAATTAGGATTTTAAAAGAGGATAATGGTATTAAATTTCATCCACTCATCAAAATAACATGATGAGTGATGAGTGACTAAAATCAAGCATCTCTCATACCGTGGATAATTGACTTCAATAACCAAAGGTTGCTCATTGATAATTGACTCTCCATGATTGATCTGACCCACCAATTTGGCTCTTTCTCTCTCCTTCCCCCCATTTGGTTCACTCTCCATATTATGAGATGATTCTTCAAAAATAGAAAGATAGGATAAACGAGTAGGAATTTAGTGAGAGAAAGTGAGATTGAAGCTTCATCTCAAATTTGATGCAGAAACCCTAACTCCATGATCATCAAGCCATTATTCTATGAAGCTTTTTGGTAGCTGTAAATAAGGGTGGTAGTGGACCCGACTGCTTATATTATAGGGTATATGATGGTAAAAAAAAAGGCAAAAAAAAAACAGAAAAAAAAAAAAAAAAAGCTCATAGTTAGTTATAAGGTGGCAATAGATCTGACCAAACCCGGGACCCGATAGGTAGACTCAGGACCCGATAGGTAGACTCGGGACCCAATAAGTCTGGATACGGGTCCAAAGTTTGGATCTGATTACTATTCGGGTTTGGGTCTGGGTCCAGGTCCAGGTCCGGCCAGACCTGATCCGTTCCTGATTTGTTGCTGTAAATCTCAATTTGCAGAAAGGTATTATAGCCCATTACCTCCTCATTTCATGAGATTTTGAGTTCTATTTCATCTTTGAGCCTTTAATTCGTAGTTCGTTGATTCAATTTTAGAGTAATTATGATTGAGATTTCTTGAGACTTAATTGACTAATTTTTCTGCAATTTTTTTATCCAAATCAATCAATTAGTTCGTTATTGGTGAAATTTTAAGGGAAAACTATGCCGAAGTTTTTCCATTCTCATACTACTCAACTCAGAGCCCTTTTCTCCCATGGTTTTCCCCACATTATGGATTCAAATTTTTTAGCCTTTCTTTTGTTGAAATGTGCCACAAAATCTAAGTTTATACGATGCCTAATTGTTTTCTATTGAGGCGATGTGAAATTGGCCTATATTTTGATGCCATCCAAGTAGTCACTTCATGGTATATAGCTAAGAATTTAGCCATAAATCGGACATAGAGAGATTGCTTATTTGATTTCCCATTATCAAATCTATTTTGCACTAGTAAGTGTTTATTTTGGTGAAGATGAGATTGCATTTGAGGTATTTGATGTAGCTCCAAAGCTATGTATAATTTGGCATTGTAATTGGAGTAGTGTTGAATTTTGAAGGACTTGAGTATTGCTTTATATTCATTCAATCTCCTTTGTGCCCTAATAGAGTATTTTAAGATATATGTGACTTTGTGTCTTTTGTATTGTAATGAGAAAAACATTGAAGTGTTGTCACTTGGACTTCGCTTAATACATAAGGGTGGCAACGGATCGTGTCGAGTCCGGGTCTGGTCGAACCTAGACTTGAAAAAATTTATGGGACCCAGATCTAGACCTAGACCGTACCTGACTAGACCCAACCCAAAAATAAATAAATAAATATCTATATATATATATATATATATATATTATGTTAAGTATAATCATGTATCATTTAAATATTATAACTAAAAATATATACTTATATTTATTTAAATATTATTAGAATACTATTAAATTATTATATATTAAATATTATTTAAATAATAACACTATTCGGGTTGGGTCCACATGGACCCCCTGACCTGAATAGTGTTCGGGTCCAATATCTGGACCCGAATCCATCCAACAAGCCAGGTCCAATTTTAGACCCATCCGGACCCAGGTCGGGTCAGGTTGTCAGGTTCCAGGTTCGATCCAAGTCCATTGCCACCCCTATTAATACATTAATATTAATCACATATATTATCAAAGTTAGATTCTGGATAGTGGAACCAAACATCACATGTGCCTGCATAGTCGTGGCTTAATGCATATAAGCTACACAAGGGCAGATTAGCATAAATGGGAAATAACTCCATGAGTAAAATGACTGGTATAGGCTTGATTCATATAAGGATGAATAATGGAATGATTCAGATATTTAAAAATGTGAGATATGTACAGGATTTGAAGAAGAGCTCAATTTAATTTTATTCTCTACATTGGAGGATTACAAATTTCTTGAGCAAGTTGGAGTACTAAAAGGTTCAAAAGTCAGTCCACTTATGATGAAAGGAGTCCAAGAAGGAAAGTTGGATAAATTTTTTATTTTTTTGATAAATAAGGAAAGTTGGAGAAATTGTTTAGGGGCATAATTATAAATGAAATGGTAAATTTGGTTGTAGAGGAAAATAAAGCCAAAAAAAGACGTATGATTTGGCAATAGAAGATCTTAGTGATATGAAGCAAGGTCTAGCATAGTGTTGAGGCAAGTGGAGAAATTAAGCATTTGGAGCCTTCACAACAGAATGTAAGGCCCGAAGCACCTCAT
Organism: Amborella trichopoda; assembly: GCF_054954075.1. Taxonomy (NCBI): domain Eukaryota; kingdom Viridiplantae; phylum Streptophyta; class Magnoliopsida; order Amborellales; family Amborellaceae; genus Amborella; species Amborella trichopoda. Next base: position 10,090,748 of record NC_142345.1, on the reverse strand, counting down.
GAAATTTTTTCAAACCAATATTAAATATTTGGTCAACGAAAGGCAGATGTGACTAGAGTGTTATATTTTAATCTAGTGTTAATTTTGATAATTGCTATTTGTCAAGATTTGGAGCAATTTAAATAGAACAATTTTTCAATAATTGTATTACCCAAACGTTGGGTATATGTAGAGAATACAAGATGGTACAATCCCTTAATTTTAGTGATTTATCTAAAAAAAATAGAAAATGTACAATGTTTATCCTACTAAAACTAAAAAGTGTACAATAATACAAAATCCCAACTAAAATAAAAAACAATATAAAATTTGAAATTCAAGATTCCAATTTCAATTTGAAAATTGTAGTAACTCCCAACACTCCCCTTCAAATTAGAGCGTAAACTTTGAGTGTGCCCAACTTACCTGCGAAAAACTGAAATTGCTCTTTTCCAAAAGCTTTTATGCATATATTGGCTCATTGAAAACCAATTGGAATATGAGCAATACGAATGAGAGCCTGTTGAATTTTTTCACGAACTAGATGGTAGTCAAGTTCAATGTGTTTTGTTAACTCATGAAAAATGGGATTGATAATAATATGTATGACTGATTTGTTGTCACAATAAAGCATCATGGGGCCATTATGAGAAATACCAAAATCAAACAAGAGGTATTTTAACCAAGTAAGTTCACAAGATATAACTGTCATGGATGATACTCTGCTTTCCGTACATGATCGTGAAACTGTCGGTTGTTTTTAAGCTTTTCAATATAAGAGACCATCTCTTAACCAGTAGTCGAGCGCTTGGTCATTGGGCAAGTAGCCCAATCAGAGTCACAATAGGCAGAGAGTTGTAAACTACTAGTAGCACAGAACAAAATACCTTGGCTAGATGTAACTTTTAAATAACAAAGAACTCAAATAGCAACATGTAAATACGGTTTTCAAGGTTGGATCATGAATTGACTGAAGATATGGACAATGTAGATAATGTCTAACCTTGTAATTGTGATATATATAAATCTATCAATCAACCATCTATAAGATATGGGATCATCTAAAAGAGGTCAATATTTTGACATTCAATTTTAAATTTTGTTCCATAAAAAAACGATAGATTTTACAGCCAAAAGACCCATGCCGTACATAGTTTTTAAGAGCAGGTAGACCATTAAGGTAAACAATTAATATAAGGATGTGTCAATACTACCATTTTAATGGGCAATTATAATAGGTAGTAGGGCAGTTTCCAATTTTCATATAGAATGGTGAGACTAATTGGCTCTGGACCAACAATTCACACTCCAAAATAATTATTTTTGTAATCAATTTTGGACTAGCTGAAATACTCATATCCTTCAAATTCTTAGACTAGAGAGACATTCTCTCCAAAAAAATTGCAAAAACAAAAAAACAAAAGTGTTTTACTGCAAAATATCATATGCCAAAGCTATATTACAGAACCTAACTGCACTTCAATTAAAAGTGTTATACAACAGTCTTACTGTACGTGAAAAACCATAAAAGTTAACATGAAGGGTGTTCCTTGTTTACATAAAAGAAATCAGAATGGCCACAAATTTTGATGCAAAGTCGTGAATTGTTAGATGGTGCATAAGTTGCAGTACCAAAATTCTAACCAGCTTCATATACAACAAAAAACCCAACTAAGGGGGTGCTTATGTGTGTGTGTGTGCATGCCTGAGAGAGAGAGAGAGAGAGAGAGAGAGAGAGATGTTAGGTACTGCAGGCACTCTTAATGCGTCATCAATGGCTTATGAAGGTGATGATGCAAAGAATTAAGGCAAATATTTATACACTATATGGAAAATGAGGTTCGAGTTTGGGGTTAAATGGTTAATCACATGCAGGGGGGAAGCTTATCCTTCAATCGAGAGATGAGCTTAAATGTCTCCTCAGCCTCAACCATTTGACGAGGGTTTCTCTTTGATGCCCGATCAGGATGAAACCGAAGCAAGGCTTGTTTGTAAGCTGCTTGAACCTGATAATAAACACCAAGACTTCTAAATGTAATAGCAGCATTGTTGATGATTATGTTAATACTAACAATAACCATAGTTAACACAGAATATAGTAATTCCCAGCATTAAAATAATTTGGAAAAAGTAGCATCTACGAATTCCGGGAAGCTTACATGGGATAAACTCAGTAATTAACAAACCATACACAAACCATTACCAAAACAAATCTGATATTTAAGCTCCTTATCCAATAAACATTTCAAATATACAACTTAGGGGTTACAACAGCCAACAATAATTTCATTCCTTTGTCCCCAAAAGTGATCTTGTTCCTGACAGAAAAGTGTTTTACTTTCCCTCGACAGGGTTGAAGGAAACCAGCAATTGGTCAATGATATTTTTCATCAAAGTTAATAACCCACTAATTACTATCTAAACAATTACAACAAAAAATTGGCTTGGCAATGATGTAGCAAAATTTCGTAAGGCATCTAGATTTACTACATCAAGTGATCAGATTAACCTCCTAAAGTAAATGCCAAAGATCAAAAATTTGGTTTTCTAGCCATTTAATCAATGTTCAAAAAGGCAGCGATTGCCATGGCGGGCACCCAGATACCTTTGGCAGGCTCCTGAGAGGGGGGGTTTGAGGTGGGGCAGCATATGTTTTTTACGTCAAGTGATTAGATTAACCTCCCAAAGTAAATGCCAAAGATTAAAAAATTGGTTTTCTAGCCATTTAAGCAATGTTGAAAAAGGCAGAGGTGGCTGCCTAGACAAGCACCCAGATAGCTGGGCAGGCCCCTGAGAAGGTGGGGGGGCGTTGAGGTGGGGTGGCACATGTTTTGTGCGTGCCTATGTAAATATTGTGTGTGTATGCACCTCCATATGTATATAATGTGTGTATGTGTGTCAGTGTGCGAGTATATGCATGTGAGAGAGAGGTCTCGAACACTGAGCATATGGATCCGTGTTTGTGACAGGGAGGACTTGGACACTTGGAGTATGTTATTTTTATTCTTCTAATAAGTTGCGAAAGAGAGATAGAGAGACACTGTGAGAGAGGGACCTCGCATTGAACACTTAGAGATCATCTTCTTTTCTTCTTCTTACATGTAAAGCAAGAGCACATGGGTCCATTGTGTCTTTGTGCGCGTATTTGTGTGAGAGAGACAGAGGCCTCGCATCAAACACTTGGGAGCTTTCTGCTTCTTCTTCTTATTCTTATATATAGAGATAGCACATGGGCCCATGAGAGAAACAAAGAGAGAGAGATAGAGAGCAGTGTTTCAAAAAGCGCTAGGCGGCACCTAGGCAGCCAGGGGGGTCCAGGCCGCCCAGCACCTAGGCAGCCGCCCAGAACCTGAACAGCCCAATTTCTAAGGACTCAAAATCTTCTAAAAAACCCTCTAATAGATTTATAGAACATAAAAAAATTAAATTTAATATCAATGGGTGATGCTTCGATCAATTTCTCGTAACTTTGAGAAACCCTTCGATCCTATGGAAAGCACAAAAAAACTAGTTTTTTTGGGTTTTTCTCCCTCTAAAATAGGCTCTAATGGGTTTTAGGTTTCAAATGAACCTAAAACCCACAATTTTATCCCTCTAGTATTAAAAGAATGACAAAAAAAATGCCCTCAACGAGTGACATTCCCACCTCTAGGCGGGGCACAAGCCCTGCCAGGTTCCCAGGCACCTAGATGGGCACCAGGGATTTCCGCCTTTTTTTGCGTGCCTTCTAGACTGTCTTAGTGGCTACCCAGGCGATGGACGGTCCGCTTTTTAAATCACTGATAGATATATATAGAGAGAGAGAGAGCCCTTATATATGCCTTAGGTTTTTATTTTTTAATGTGGCTTTTTTAAGATGGTGGCAGGCACTAGGAAGGCAGCCAGACCCACATAGGCGCCCACCTTGAGCCCGCCTAGGCGGACTCCTTGGGCACCTAGATGGGCACCTTCGACATGCCTGCCTAGACCCACCCGCCTGGGCAGCTTGGCTGCCTAGGCAGGCCCGGACAGCCGATGTTTTCCACAGTGCATGTAATAAAAGAACAGATAAATTCATTCAATCCACATAACTGCCGTGACTATAAAATTCCATGAAATTCAGTAACAAAGATGCGAAATTGCAAATTACAACTGACCTCATGTAACATGGGGCGCAAACCCCCTCCAACCATGATCCCTAAGCCACGGAGTAGTGAAGCCATATCTCTATATTGAAACTCCAATTTGTCAAGTTCCCTCCTCACTTCAACACGTAGCTGCTCCTTCAAATTAATAGTTTCTTCATCCTAAATTTGGAATCAAAAAGATCCAAAAATCCACGATTAAAATAAAATCCAAACATAGTTTTAAAACAAAAGGAGTTGGAACTAATAGGAATTAGGAAATGGGAAGGAATGATTCCATGGGCAGAATAAACCAAACCTTCTTTTGTGTTTCTCGCATTTCTTCTATGCGTTGCTTCTGCCTTTTCTCCATTTCTAACAAACGCAAACTTTCTAATTTTTTCCTCTTACGCAATCGCTGAGCTTCCTCTGCCTTCAAATATGAAAAAAAGAATAATCACATTTTACTCAAAAACAATAAGGTGTACACACTCAAGAACATTGCATGAACGAGCAACCAAAAATAACTATCCATTGTAATCATGACCATACAATCGAATGATGGATGGTTGGTAAGTGGGAAGTTCAGGACTAGGGGAAGACCCCAATAGTGGGTCCAACAAGCTCTCAATCCATCCAATATTTCATCAGATGGTCATGACTCCAATGGACGATGCTTTTTCCCAAGCCCATTGGACTATAGGGTACTTCATCTTTTCCTAGAGATATGATTTCCATGTACAGGTCATGAAACTTGCAACCCTCTAGGAATGTTATATACCATATTCATGACAAATCCCAGAAAGAAAGGTCAACTCCTCAACTTACAAACATATATACCTTGTAACATTTGTTCCTATGGCTCATACAGAAGTCCAACCTATAGGTGATGAAGCTTCGGTCTTGCCTTCCAAATAAAAAATAAAATTAGTGAAGTTTTGGCCAGTAATATAGATGGAATGGGGGAGATGGAAAACACCTTGGTAGGCTAGTCTGTATAATAGTTCTTTTTTTTCCCATCTATACTTTGTGTAGAATTTCCAAGAGGAGTTTCTTAAATAAGAGGTGGGGGAGATGGAAACACCTTGGTAGGCTAGTCTGTTTAATAGTTCTTTTTTTCCCATCTATACTTTGTGTAGAATTTCCAAGAGGAGTTTCTTAAATAAGAGGTGGGGGAGATCAAAAGAGACAATGAGGGCATTGAAGCAATTGCGAAGGAAGACAAGTTTTCCAGAGAAAGGGATAATGCTGTGTTTAGCAGGCCTTGGTATTGGCTCACATGCTGGATTTTACAATAACTTCAATCAAAAGAATGCATCCCCTGCAACCTAAAAGTTCTAATGGAACTTCCCACCATCAAACCCTTCTTATGGACATAAACTGTTGCCATCATACTATCTATTTCTATATATATATGTATGTATGACCAACTTTATATCCATTCTGTATTAATCCACGTCAAATGCACCATCTAAGATATTCTTTGGACCTCCCAAAAAGCCTATTAACGGCATGCACATATTAAATATTCATTATTAAAGGTAAAAAAGATTTTTCTTAGTGATATGAAAATTTTGGAGGCATTTCTTTGACAAGAAGGGCTTCAAAAGAAGCCCATCATCCATGAATTTAGGAGCCGACCAACATCATTTTTCATTCCTAAATGGGCAAAGGGAAAACCAGCCCTCTATTACCATATTTTGGCCCTTCCAAACAGGACATAAATTACGTAAGTTCTTGCAAAACTAGTGCAAAGAAATAAATGAAGCTCAAATACAAAAAGGAGCACACTAATCCACAGGTAAGTGACATTGTGGTCGGAATAATAATTGCATCTACCCACTTTAGGCATTAGGCAGAGAAGAAGGAAACGATTATCCACATAACTTGGCAGATGTACCCTCTCATAAGCCACAGTTATATATAAACAACTCCAAAAATTAAGAAATAATACATCAATGGACTATTCAAGACAAAGTTACAAAGTTGAATCATTCGCAGTTCCAACGAGTTCTATCAACTGAGGCCAACAATGACAACCACTTGCATTGGGGGAAGAGCCAATTAGACACAGAATTCCTGGAGCACTAGATATTGCACTAGTTACCAAGAAAATAGAAGGAAATGTTCATTTCAAGCAACTTGTGCCATGATAGTGTTAAAATTACCAAGCACTCTGCTCCTAAAAATACAAAGGCAGTATTATCCAGGATAATTAAATAAGTAAATGAATATCAAGAATTAACCAATTTCAGCAGGCTAAAAGTTTTAAATCGAAAATTTGCTAGTTCCAAATTGCACTATAGTACAAATGTATTCATTTCACAAAACAAAAAAAACTAAACATGCATTGGTACAAAGTATCTAGCATCTACTATATGAAACTGCTTTAGATCGGTATGTTATTTCATTCAAAACTGACATGTAATGCTTCATAATGAGGCATCAGAATTAACTAAAAACAACACTCCATCTGATAACTATTTGGGAGAAGTTTTTTGTTTTTTGCTGAATATTGTGACTATGACTCTGACAAGAAAGAACACAACACATAAGGCACGTAAAGAAAAAGCGGGCCATATTATCATCGGAATGTTTCAACTTATTTCCTGGCCATCACTATACAGTCTACGATCATGTGAGGGACACATATGATAGAAAACAATATTACAGAAAACAACATTGAGATGGATTGTATGCAGAAAGAGAAAGGAATGTCGACAAACCTGTATTTGTATTTCTCGCTGCCTGTTCGCCCATTCTTCTTCTATAGCAAGCTTAAAGGCAGCAGTGTCCTTAAGCTTCTCTCTATCTCCAACCAAATCATTCTCAAACTCTGTTGTCCCAGTATCGTTTCTGGCATCCCCAGCAATGTTTTCCACTTTAGTGTCATCATTCTCTTGGCAATTAAATAAGGGATCTTTAACATCGCCATTCTCTCTGTTATTGAATAAAGAATATTTCACATCACCATGCTCTCGGTTCTTGAATAGAACATCATTATCATCACCATTCTCTCGGTTATTGAATAAAGCATCTTTAGCATCACCAATCTCTTGGTTATTGAATAAAGCATCTACGTCAGGCACCCATCCTTCTTGAGCCTTGGGACCATCTTCTTCATTTCCATCATCCACTACAGTTCCATCTAATCCCTTCGTGCTCTCAGAATCCATTTCTTCAAGATTTGATGAATCCCCCATCTGAGTTGGGGCACCCATATCTGGTGACTGACGATCAAATTCTGATCCAGAGTCATTAAGATCAGGATTTGGAATAAACTCTTCTCTAATATCATCCGGACTAGTCTTAAAGTTGGAGATATCCTCCTCCATCACAATATCACAGATATCCTCCATCACAATGTCACTTGCACTAGAAAGCACTGGCTCATCAGACTCCAAATCGCGATCTACATTGACATCCTTTTGAACAAATGAGCTATTTTGTGAATGACTTCTAGATTCATTATTGGATCCTGAGGTGCTTGCCTGATCCTCAACCTCAAATTGCATGTTCCAAGATCCCTTCATCATTTTCCTTCTTAATGCAGCTTTCTCCCACTGAGCACGAACATCGCCAGAAGAGTCTTCCAAAATTTCACAATCTGAATTATCATCTTCTGATATATTAGATGCAAAGCCAGTATTAAGACCAAACCGATTTCTAGAGGTCAAATTCCCAAAGTAGCCATCATTAAGACCAAAACGATTTCTAGAGGTCCGAAACTGATGTTCCGTGCGCTTTGGTGAAAAACATGGGGCTTTTCCTCGAAAAAACATCTGACATTCATCATCTGAATCTTCAACAATTTGGGGTTCATCAGGAACCGATGTAAGTACTTCGCTGGAGATTGTGTCACTTTGATGAGCATCATCACGTTCTTCACCATTTTGATGCTCATCGTCATCCAGGCCATTGTCTATAATTATAAAGGTAGCTCTCTGTGAAGGTTTCTTCCTGTTCTTTGAAGTTTTGCAGCCTTTCAAATTTTGGCTTGATGTTTCTGGAACGTCGACTACATTCACATTAACCCTAGAATTACATTTCCCTAGATGACGCTTTCTCCCCATAGACAAACTATGGGAACGGTACCTTGGCATCTTAACCTCCACAACTATAAAGCAGATATTTTTGGGGTGTCAACTTGCATCAGGCCTTCATCATTTCCATCAAAATTCTGCCATCTCAGTAGCTGATTTTGAAATAGTGCACCTGCATTACGTGCTCAAGCAATTATGTGGACCTCTCTGTTCTCAAATATTGAACACAGTTGTATAGATGGAATAATTCAATACTTCCCCTGCAAGAGGAAAAAAAACAACATTCAACTTCATGAGAACTTCTGTGATAGAAACAAAATAAGAACTGACAAAACATGAAAATAAACTTGAAATAAAGGGTCATAGCTCCAACAATGAACTGAAGAAACTAGGGTCTGTGACATGTTTGTCTCATTGTATCTATCCTTGCCCAAATGCCATAACTAATCCAAAGATACCAGTGATATATTTACATTTTAACACAATCTAGAAAAAACAAGCCGCAGCAGCAAGCAAAAAGAAAAAAAAATGAAGACACTTAACAAGGGACATAAGTACAAGCAAAGAATCAAAAAAACAATACAAGTTTCTATTCTTCATAATGTATTTTTGGGCGAGTGCAACTCTGTAATAGTAGAGATCCGAAGAGCGATAAGGGCAAGCAACAGGATGATCAATTTACCCATAAACTTCACTTATTCAAGTGTATGCAGTTGTGGAGAGGACTAAAGGCATGCAGAAAACCAATAGACAACTAATTGGACATGCAATTCAACAAGTGGAGCTTGATGGAGCTTGATCAGCCTTCCAGCATACTCCTCAAGGGGAACTGTTCATGTGAATCTATAAATGCATCGGCAATTGCAAAATCCACAGATGCATTGAACACCCTCAAGGAATGTACTAATGGTGGTGGGTCCCAAACAGCAGTCGTATTTATCACAGAAATGCAGCCCTATAGTTGCAAGTAATTTGCTCAAAACTAAATTATCCACACTTCTTCATGCATAATTTATGCACAAGAAGTTAAGCTACTTCCCTGGCATACATTCTTGCCCATCCATGGCCAACAAAATCATATTTGACATGTTTAACTTTGTTATCGTAAGTCGTATGTTATTGTCTTTATTGTCATATAATTTGCGTTTACACAGAACACAATTACGCCCCAAATTAGGTTAGCAAACCATTTATGACAGAAAAATAGTTAAAGGAAACAATAGGAATCTTTACAAATCTAGTTCATAGTGATCCATCTGGACATGTCAACCAACATCTTCTTCCACATAGTTATTTCTGGTAATATCTTTCAGGAGCTATCTCTTGTATTCATGCATCTTACATGTGAAAGAATAGTGTATTGCGGCATATAAGAAGTATTTAGGAAAAATACCTTAATTTTGCCAAGTAAAAATTTAAGTTCTACACTATGGAGGTGCAACTTAATGGTATTTAGAGAAAATACCCATGTCGCTATATTATACAGTCAGCTACAGTTCACAAACTCAGAGAGTCAGACTCAAACTAACCAGAGGTACTTGGGATCGGCTGCCTGCCCCCTCCCCCCCCCCCCCCCCAAACCTCCCTCCAAAAAGACAAATTGGCAAAGGGTACTGTTCATCAGTTCATCTGGGTTACAGCAGTAACTCAAGCAAGTTATGACAGATTTGGCGATTCCATCGAAACTCACTGAGCTTGACATATATTGCAGTACAAAAGGCGGACTGCAAAAAGAAATAAAACCAACTATATCGATCTTATTCTGCTAGTTCTTTCAGACAAATTCATACAACTGCAAAATGAATGAACCAAACTAGATACAATGGCGTGACTATCATTTCCTAATTCAGCCAAAACAGATAACTATACATACTTGCAAGCCACCACAAAAAGCTAGAAACTCCATAAAGACACAAAAACTGAACAAGAAACCCTAATAGTAGCTATCCACAAATAATCATACAATGAAATAGCATATAACTGTAAGACCAACAAAGAGCTATGAATTCCATATGGAAAAAAACTACTGAACAAGAAACGCTAAAAGCAGGCAATCCAGAAAAACGCGCAATCTAAAACATGGGTTAATCAACCAAAAGAAAGCGATTTTTTCTGGAATAGCACAGCAAAGCTGAGAAAAATTGCAGCCCTAAGTTACAAACTTTCATTACCCTATTTCGAAAGCAAACAAAGCAAAGAAAAGCATGATCAAACCACCACGTATTGACGAAACAACAAACACCATTCTCTTGGTGAGAAAAAGAATTGCAAATAGGCGATCATAATTCGACCATGGGTACTTTAAAAAGGAAACCCTAAGTCAAAAAGAAAGTACACAGAAAAATTAAATTAACGCAAAGCAAAAGAATAGCCCTAGGTCAACCAGAAAACACAAAAAGGATATGATTTTTGAATTAGAAAGAGAAACTCAGAGTAAGAAGAAGAAATGCTGAGAGAGAAATTGGACCTTCAAGAGAGGAGACCGTTAAAAATCTGGTTACTTTTGGGGGGGTTTTATTATAGGGCAGAACTTCTGTGAGAAAAGCAGGCTCTGGTTTTAAAGTATTAACAAGGATGACCCCTGAATTCAAGATATTGCAAGAGAGGACTTCTACTGAGGGCGTGGGCGTAATAGAGAGAGAGAGAGAGAGAGAGAGAGAGAGAGAGAGAGAGAGCACGAAATCTGATTGGTTCGTTAGGGAAATCTGGAGTTAGAGAGTGCAAGAGATTGGAAAGAGGTGGGAAGAGCGCCAAGAAATAGCGGTATGAGGAGGGAGTCAAAATTTCGGAGGGTTTCAAGAGAGAAAGTGAGGAGAGCGAGAATTTCGGACGGTTTAGAGAGAGAAAGAGAGGGAGTAGAAATTTGGGAGGAATTCGAACGAGGAGAGAGAACAGGAATTGGCTGTGTTGGGAGAGACCCCAAATTTAGAAAATGTAGAATTAAAGGTGAACCTCAAAACTTCAGGGAAAAAGGTTGCTGTGATATTGAAAAACCCAGAGTTCGTTTGGAGAAGAGGAAATTAGGAATCTTTCATATTTGAAATTCAAAAAAATATATGGATTTACAATATCAATGATTTTTGTCGTGGATTCGTCAAATCGTTTGGATAAACTATACAAAATTCATATAGGTAACTAAACTTGTTACAATTTTTCGCTCTAAAAGTTTAATATCCTTTTTCTCTCTAAAACTCAAAAGTTGGGATAATGCGTCTATACAATTTTGAGATTTTTTTTTTAAAAAAATTTGATATGGTTTCTCTCTCTAAAATTTGATATGGTTTTTTTCTCTAAAATTTGATATACTTTCTATTCAAAACTTAAAATTTGAAATTATTTCTTTAAAAATAAACTTAAAATTTGAAATTATTTCTTTAAAAATTTTGAGATAGTTTCTCTCTTTAAAATATTTAAGTGCTTTCTCTCTTTAAAATTTAATATAGTTTCTCTTTCTAAAATTTAAAATACTCTCTATCTAAAACTTAAAACTTGAGATAGTTTCTCTTTTCAATAATTTTGAGATAGTTTCTCTCTCTAAACATTTTTAAGATAGTTTCTCTCTAAAATATGACATAGGTTTCCTCTCAAATTTTAAGATACTTTTTCTCTCTAAAAGTCAAAATTTGAGATAATTTTTTTCAAAAAATTTTGCGATAGTTTCTCTTTCTAAAAACTTTTATGTACTTTCTCTATCTAAAATTTGATATAGTACTCTAATAAATTTTAAAATGTTTTCTCTCTCTAAAATTTAAAGTTTGAGATAGTTGCTCTCTCTAAAATTTTGAAATAGTTTCTCTATTTAAAATTTGATATAGTGTCTATCTAAAATTTGATATACTTTCTCTCTCTGAAATTTAAAATTTGAGATACTTTCTCTCTCCAAAACTTAAATTTTGAGAGTTTCTCCATCTAAAATTTTATGAGATGGTTCCTCTCTAAAAATTTCATGTACTTTCTCTATCTAAAAGTTGATATAGTTTATCTCTCTAAACTTTTAAGATATTTTCTCTCTCTAAAACAAATTTTGCGATAGTTTCTCTCCAAAAATTTTGAGATAGTTTCTATCTCTAAAATTTTTTAGATGGTTTCTCTCTCTCTAAAATTTGATATAATTTCTATTTTTAAAATTTTAACATATTTTGTCTCTCTAAAACTCAAAATTCGATATTGTTTCTCTCTAAAACTCAAAATTCGAGATAGTTTCTCTCTCTAAGAAACTTGAGATATTTCTCTCTCTAATTTTTTTTTGCCAGTTTCTCTTTCTAAAATTTATAATAGTTTCTATCTAAAAGTTTAAGAATACTTTCTCTCTCTACAATTTTAAGAATACTTTCTCTCTTTAAAACTTAAGATTTGATATAGTTTCTCTCTATAAAAAATTTGAGATAGTTTCTGTCTCTAAAAAATTTTAGGTACTCTCTAAAATTTGATATAGTTTCTCTCTCTAAAATTAAAATTTGAGATTGTTTCTCTCTCTAAAATTTTTGAAATAGTTTTTCTCTCTCTAAATTTTTTGAAATAGTTTCTCTCTCTAAAATTTTGAGATAGTTTCTCTCTCTAAAATTTTGAGATAGTTTATCTCTCTAAACAAATTTGGTACTCTCTTTCTCTAAAATTTTAACATATTTTCTCTCTCTAAACTTTTAGCATACTTTCCCTCTCTAAAAAATTTAAGATAGTTTATCTCTCTAAAAAATTTAAGAGTACTTTCTCTTTTTAAAAAAATTTAGGTACTTTCTCTCTCTAAAATTCTAGTACCCTCCAAATGTTCCCTATGTTTCTGGTTGAGGGAGCCAATGATTGAAATCCATAGGGGTTGGATATTCAAAAAAATAGGTTTTGGTGCGGAAATGAAAATATGAAAAACTAGGTCTTATTTTTATGATTTTAATTTTCTTGATTTTAAGTATCTTAGTCATTAAGTAGTGGATTTTGGTAATATCCAAGATATTAGAAATCCACGCCTTAAAATCCATATACCCAAACAGGGCCTTACTAAAATAAAGACTGTAAGTCTTAGAAATAGGGCATCTTGTAACACATTATCTACATCGTCTATTTTCAAGATTTCCGTATGTTTATAGATCGGCTTAATTTTAAACATTTTTTAAGTTTAAAATTTTATAATTATATTTGAAAATAGATTTTAAGATAATCCTAAAAAAAATTTATATCAGAATGACTTGTTATGGTAAAATTTATAGATGTGCCTTAATTGGATTATTTAAGGTTGCAACCTTATAAAAACCACACCCTAACAAAAATTTGTTTCATGCGGGCTGGACCGCATTTCTACATTTGCAGTCCAAAAAGTGTAAAGCATCCATCTTAAAGATGATGCAAGTAGGTGTTCCACCTAAAAAAAAATGAAAACTAACGGTCCAATTGTATTCTTACTAAAAAAATTATTTTTAGTTTTAAAAATTTACTTATTCTTCATATTTATGATCTCCATGTTAGAGACTACATAACTTTAAAAATTAAGTTAAAAAATCTATCTCAAAAATAGATTTATTAATAGGCCCGCATTTCTACATATGCGGATTGGCCGCATAGAAACCGGGTCAAAAAAGAAATGGTATGATATTGGTAACATCATTCCAAAGGGCAAAGTAGAAAAAATAAGAAAACCACGAAAGACAGACCTTTCGCACAATCTTCGGAAAGAAAAAAGGGTCTTTCCATATTTTCCTATTTATTTTAAGGAAAAAGTTTATATAAGGATGCTACCTTATAATGTAGAACTACGGATGCCCCTCAAAAATCTATCGGAAAAGATAGTTTTAATGTTGAAAAACCCTTTGATTGATCATCGACATCGAGATGTATGACTATGAAAAGTAAAAAGATTTTAAGTCTCATAAAGAGTGCATTTTACAACATATTATCTACACCGTCCATTTTCAAGATTTTCATATGTCTATGGATCTACTTGATTTTAACTATTTTTGAAATTTTAAATTTTATAATTAGATATCAAAATAGATTTTGAGATAATCTTAAGAACATTTTACATCAAGACTATATACCCTAATAAAATTTGAAGGTGCATCTTACCTCTTCACCTACGGATGCATGCGTATGCAAATTGCACCCTTGTTTTAATGTCATTACACAAATTAATCAACACTAGAAACTTAAAATATTGTGCGGAAGGTCGGTCTTATTTTCTTTAGTTTGCCCTTTGGTCTGATATGGCTCATATCAGCCTGTTGTTTTTTTTAATTTTTATTTTTTAGGAAAAATTACTTAAATATTTGTTATATTTTATATTATTTTAAAAATATTTAAAACTTTCCATTATTACACATATGTCTCTTTTTTCAATGTCATAACACTTTTTTTTTTTTAAAAGATGAAATTGCCCATTTTCGGTTTTTGAAAAACTGAAAGTTTTAATGTTTGGTTTTTCAAAAACCAAAATTTTAAAATTTCGGTTCTGAAAAACCAAAAATTATATGTTTTTTGGTATTTGAAACTCTATCTCTACCATTGTTAGTAAATCAGGGAATAATAAAATATCGGCAAATCAAAACATAGGTAACAAATCGGTTTTATTTTAAAAAGTCGGACAAAAAATCAGGTCAAAAATACAAATTGCCAAAAAAAATAAAGTAAGCTATAGAATCGTAAATATTTCGAATTTGGTTCAAAAAAACGTAGTGAAAAAATCAGATATGTAAAGATGCCGCAATATAAGATTATGATTTACAACTATTATGTAGATAATCTAAAGCCATTAAATAATACTTTTATATCCTAACTATTGTCATTAGAGTAATACTTAACAATTTTTTGTTGAAACTTTCAATAAATCCAGCAACAATGTTTACTTTGTTGTTACGTCACGATTTATTAGGAGCACAAAATGAAACATGATGCAGGGAGAGAATAAAACCAGAAAATTGACAATAAAAAGAATGAAAGTTAAGAGAAAAATTCTTTTTCTCAAAGGTCTGCAAGGGAATCTACCCCCAAAACAATCTCTTTCAAGAGACTAATTTTTATTCAATTCATAGATTGATTTACAATGAAAAGAGATATCCCTTTAAATAGACTAAAATAAGATAACTGATAAAAAGCTTCTCTCTACACCTATCCCTATTTGCTCTCTCTGATATTCATGGGCTTCTAGATAGCCATGTTTACCCTTTCATGTTTTACCCAAAAAAAAACCTCCCAAGTTGATTATTGTTAATAAAGATAAACACTCTTCTAAATTTACCATTATCCTAATTATATCCTATTACAAGATAAACACAATATAAACTCTAAAGTCGCCCTGCTAATTATCAATGCTCACTCCCTAAACAAAAGAATAATTAAAATAATCCTACTAACGTCAATTTTTTTGCCCTTTTTTGGCCCAATCACGAAAGGGGATGGCTACATCATTCCCGCCCAGTTGAAAGGAACTCGACTCCGGCGAGTTGACTTCAGTATATATGTGATTGGCGATAAGAACCCTTTCAAGTTTGAAAGTTTTCAGTCTTCAAAACTTGCTCAATTTCATCCTCTTTCTTCTTGGGAATTTCTTCATCATATCAACTACATCTTCTACGCCTTCTAGAGGATCTCCATGAAACTCAAATAAGTCGGCAACATTAAATATCTGGGAGATATCCAATGCCTTTGGTAACTCTACCTTATATGTGTTGTTCCCATATTGCTTCAAGATGCGGCAATGACCCACTTTGTTGGACTTGAGTTTATTATAGGTTCCCAATGGAAATCTTTCCTTTCGCAAATACACCATTGCTAAGTTACCCTCCTTGAAAATCTTCTATCTTCTATGCTCATTTGAGGCTTTTGATACTTTGCATTGCTCTCCTCAATTTTTTTCTTGATTTGGGCTTACAAATCTCAAATATGCTCAGCAAAAGCATTGACATCATCACTTATCTTACCTGGCATGGGTAACGGCACTAGGTCTAACACATGATTAAGCGTCCGCCCATTAACAATCTCAAATGACGATTTTCTTGTAGATCGATTTATTGAACTGTTGTAAGTAAACTCAGCCTAAGGCAAAGCGAGGTCCTACTGAGATATGTTATCACCAACAATACTCCTCAAGAGGTTACCAAGGCTCCTATTCACTACTTCAATATGCCTATCTGTTTGAGGATGATAGGTACTAGAAAATTGAAGTTTGGTTCCCATGCGCTTCCATAAAGTGCGTCAAAAATGACTTAAAAATTTTGTATCTGGATCAGATGTAATAGACTTAAGAACACCATGTAGCCTTACAATATATTTGAAAACGAGATTCGCGATATGTGTAGCATCCATGATTCTTCTACAAAGAATAAAATGTGTCATTTTGGAAAATCGATCAACAACAACAAAAATAGAGTCCATTCCTTGTGTGGTACGAGTCCAAGTACAAAGTCCATAGAAATATCAACCCATAAGGCATCTGAAACAGGAAGGGGAGTATAAAGACTTGTATTTTGTGTGTGACATTTACACACTTGACAAGTTCGACATCGGGTTACAAATCGATCAACATCTCGTCGCATATTTGGCTAAAAATATTTTTCTCCAACCATAGCCATAGTTTTGTCATTCCCAAAGTGTCCACCCAAACCCCCACCATGAAGCTCCATGATTATCTTCTCCCTTAGGGAGCAATCAGGTATACATAACCGCACACGTTTAAATAAACAACCATCATGCACGAGATACTCACCCATAGGGTCTCGCTCATCAACACACCTTTCAAGGACCTTGCTGAAAATTGGATCAACTTTATATTGATCTTTTATTACTTCAAACCCTAACACTTCTATAGACAAAGTTCTATGCAATACTACCCTTCTACTTAAAACATCAACTGCCTTATTTTGGGTTCCAGCCTTGTGCTTTAATAGGAAAGTGTATTCTTGAAGGAAGGTCATCCACTTAGCATGTCGTGCATTCAACTTTTTTTGGGAACTCAAATACCGGAGTGCTTCATGATCTGAGTATAGAACAAATTATCTATGAATCAGTAGTACCTCCAGTAGCGTAAGGCTTACACCATTGTATAAAACTCGAGGTCATAAACCGAATACTTCTTATGTGTATCATTCAATTTCTCACTAAAGAAGGCCAATGGTCATCCCTCTTGACTTAAAACTGCCCCTATGCCAACATTTGATGCATCAGTTTCAATCTCAAACACCTTAAAAAATCTGGTAAGGCAAGTACTGGTGCTTGCATCATCTTTTGTTTAATTAGAGTGAAGCTCTTTTCAGCAGTGGGACTCCATGAAAACATTCCAGCCCTCAAACAATCAGTCGTTGGTGCTATTAGAATACTGAAATTTCTGATAAAAGGTCGTTAGGCCATGAAAAGAACGCACCTCAGTGAGTGACTTTGGCAGCAGCCACTCAGCTATGGCTTTCACTTTTTCTTGATCCACCTTAATTCCCTTAGATGAAACAACATACCCCAGAAAGAAGACATTGGTTGTCATAAATGAGCATTTTTTCAAATTCACAATAAGTGATTCATTCCTTAGCACATCAAAAATTTGTTCCAAGTGGTTAAGATGATCATGTGGGTTAGTGCTAAAAACCAACATATCATCAAAATAAACCACAATAAATTTGTTAATAAAAGGACGAAGTACCTCAGTCATTAGGCGTATGAATGTACTTGGTGCGTTAAAAAGGTCGAATGGCATCACGAGCCACTCATATAGTCCATCTTGAGCTTTGAATGCTGTTTTTCATTCATCTCCAGGATGAATCCGAATTTGATGGTACCTACTCCTTAAATCAATATTTGATAAAACCTTGGCTCCATTAAGCATATCTAACATATCATCGAGCCTAGGTATGGGAAATCGGTACTTGACTGTGATTTTGTTGATTGTCCGACTGTCCACGCACATCCTCCACGATCCATCTTTTTTTAGAGTTAGTAATGCAGGGACGACACATGGTGACATGCTTTCTCGAAGTAATCCCTTCTTAAGCAAAGCAACAACTTATCTGTGCAATTCCTCATGTTCCATTGGGCTCATTCGATAATGCGCAAATTTGGTGATTTAGGCACCAAGTTAATGTGATATTGAATATTTCTCATTGGTGGAAGATCATCACGTAATTCTTCAAGCATCGAATCTTTGTACTTATCAAGTTGAGGTTCAAGAGACATAAGAAATTGCAATCGGTGCAGAATTTTCTGTTGCAACCAATACATAAATCATATCCATACCCTTGTTGTCCCCTTTTAATTTTTGAACATTAAGCAACTTTAACCCCTCATCTTTAGTGGATTTGGGTGTCGGAAGTTGCTTCATAGGGTGGAGTATTATATTAATACCATCATTAACAAAAGAATAAGTATTTGGCCTAGTTTTATGCACTATATCATGATTATAAAGCCATGGTCTACCAAGTAATATGTGGCATGCATCCATAGGTGCAACATCACACCACACATTATCTTTATAATTAGCACCAATATAAAAAGAGATTAAACAACTAGTAAGAACTGATACTTCACCTCCTTTCTTGAACCACTAGATGTGATATAGGCGTAGGTGTTTATGTTCCTTCAATTGAAGTTTAGACACCATCTCTTTAGACACAATGTTTCCACTGCTCCCACCATCAATTAGTATTGTGCATAATTTGTCTTTTGATGTTCAAATTGTTCGAAAAATATTATGTCGTAGACGCTTCTCATCCTTGTTAGATATTGGGGTTGACAACATAGTTTGCTGGACAACTAAAACTTCATCCTCTTCATCTCCATACAAATCCTCAGCTTCACCTTTGAAAGGCCTAGTCCGTTCACAAGACTGGCTCGTCCCAATATCACCTTGGTCTTCCTAGGTGTATCCTTCATCAACTTTTTCTTCATAATTTTCTTCAGCCAAATTAACTTTGACAAGGGGTTGACGTGAGGAGCAATTGAATGCCATATGTCCAAGCTGTTGACACTTGAAACACACTATTTGTGTATTATCAGGAAGTGTTTTAGGTGCTCCCAATCCTCTCCCAACACCATGTCTCCCCATATTAGGGTTTGTCCTAAGTGGAAAATTATGAGAGGTTTGGTTTCCACGCTATATAGGTGGTCTTCTAAAGGTTAAAGCTTGCTGACCTTGTATTGAAGTAGAGCCTCTTGTTATTGAGCTATTTCTCCTAAGGTCCAGATTGACTATTTCCTCTACTTTGAGGGCCAAAGTATAAGCATCAGACATATTATAAACATCTTTGAAGGCCAATTCATTCTGAATGCCTTGATTTAGCCCATTCAAGTAACGATTTATTTTTTGATCTTCATAATCTTGTAAATTTTCCCTATATTTCAAAATATAGAACTCTTCAGTATAGTCACTTACCGACTTTTCACATTGCTTGAGGTTTTGACACCTTTGGTATAAAGTTTGAGCATAATTACTGGTCAAAATTTTCGACGCATCTTCGTCTTCATCTTTTCTCACGAATTAATCTTTTCCTTGGCTTGTCGAAGATGATCCTGTTGCAAATCATTCCACCAAACCAATGCATGGCCATAAAATTTTGTGGCTACTGATTTTACTTTTTTATGATCTGCAATATCTTTGTACTCAAACACTTTCTCTACTGTACTTAACCAATCAAGAAAATCATCTACATGCAATCGACCATGGAACTCTAGAATATCAATTTTTATTCCAGGTTCTCTTTCTCTTCCCAACAACCGAAGAATTCATTCATTGAATTCGTTATTAGCCGGGGCCACCCTAGGTTGGTTAGGAACAAGATGCATACCTCTTTCATCTCTGTTGCTTTGAGTTCCAATGCCGGTCTCCGGATTCCTTCAATCCTGAAGCTGAGCGAACCTTTGCAGAAGCTCATTGACTTTCGTAGCTACAGGCATGAATTGGTCTACTCTCTCTGCTAGGGCTTGAACTAATCCAGTCAATACCTTTAATCCATCGAGGGGTGTCTCTTGTGAAGCCATCGAAACTTGGCTCTGATACCAATTGATGCAGGGAGAAAATAAAACCAAAAAATTGACAATAAAAAGAAGGAAGGTCAAGAGAAAAATACCCTCTCTCAAATATCTGCAAGGGAATCCAACCCCCGAAACAATCTCTTTCAAGAGACCAAATTTCATTCAATTCATAAACTGATTTACAATGAAAGAAGATGTCCTTTTAAATAGACTAAAATAAGATAACTAATAAAAAACTTCTCTCTACACCTATCCCTACTTTCTCTCTCTTATATTCATGGGCTTCTAGATAGCCACGCTTTCCCTCTCATGTTTTATTAAAAAAAAACCTTCCAAGTTGGTTATTGTTGATAAAAATAAACTCTCGTTTAAATTTACCCGTATCCTAATTATATCTCTCAAACTAACCCAATCGATACAGGATAAACACAATATAAACTTTAAAGCGCACTCCCTAAACAAAATAATAATTAAAATAATCCTAATAAATAACCTTAATAATTTCTCTTTATTACGTCATTGCCCTTTCTTTCCCTCTTGGGTTCGGCGACCCTTCTTTGGCCCACTCACGAAGGGGCATGGCTGCATCAAAGCACCACAACAAGAATTATGAACCAACGTATACAATTATTTTTTAAAGAAAAAAAACAAAAAAGCCCTCAATATAGGATTACAACTAATTAAAAAGAAAATGCAAAGTCCCAAATATGTAAAATAGTGGTCCATCCAAAATGCTATGTTGTATACACCAATAAATATATAAATAAAAAATAACACTATGAAATTAATCAAATTTCTCTATGCATAAAAAAATAACAAAATGCTAAGAAAATTTGAATCTCACACTGAATTCCTGGCTACCTAAATATTTAGAATCATTGAATCTATCTCTTGCTCGTTATAAGGACGGGGTTTAAAGAGAAAATATAGATTTTCCGCTAGATTACTCTTCTTCTGATTCTGCATATTATTTTAAGATATACAATTGTTTTAATTCCTTTTTTTTTAGGAATATGTTGCTTATATTTTGTTCTTACACTTTTTTTATGTGAATTCATTGGTGAAATTGTTCATAGAATTTTTGTTAAATCAACATTCTTAATTTACTCCCTCTGTTAATGTGCTTATCTTTAAATCTAAATTCAATATTATTAAGCTAGTGAAGAAATAAAATTATAGCGAAGAAGCATTTTGTAAAAGAGTTTTTTAACAGATTTATATTGGTTCCATTAAAAAAATGTGATTTTTTGAAGATCTTTTGAAAAACTCAAAGTTCCAAACATATTTCAAAAAATCGGAGATTTTTTTGAAATCATCATGTTTTAAACAAATACGTGCTAACTATGATCTCTAGCCATCCATGTATTCAAAAAATTTAGAATCTTAAAAAAGGCAACTTGTTTTTTGATAATTCATTCAATTCTTCAAAGGTCATCAAATCAAATCTACACTACTCCAAAATCAGGGTCCATTTCTATCTCATCTCTCGGATCAGGGATCTAGGCACTGAAGGGGTCGAGGATTGTAGTGTTGTAGAGAACTAATGTATTAGAACTCCACATATGGCCTTGCGGACATGATTAAGCCCTTTCCTTTCATCTTTGCTTTTAATTTGATTGCCAGATCATCATCTTGCCTCTCCTGATCTCTGTCCTTGTGCTAACAAGAAAATTACTTCCTAGTGATTTCTATTTGTTAAGCAATAGTTTTGGGAGAAAGAATACATGGAAGGGTAGAGAGAGTTAAAAAAACCATGGACTTTGAGACTTACCTCAAGATCGTGTCGAAATATGTAGTTTTAATGTCGGAAATTATCTCTGA
The DNA here is from genome assembly GCF_054954075.1 of Amborella trichopoda. Lineage (NCBI taxonomy): Eukaryota > Viridiplantae > Streptophyta > Magnoliopsida > Amborellales > Amborellaceae > Amborella > Amborella trichopoda. Next base: position 10,068,862 of record NC_142345.1, on the reverse strand, counting down.
AAATCTATCAGGGATTGGTTAAATTTATAAGAGAGAGGTAAAAGAGAGAGAGAAAAGAGAGCAGAAGTTTTGAGACCTCAAAGGTTTGCAGAGAGCAAGAGTTTGGAGATCGTGTTAAACGGACATGGCCATTTTCGGTTATTCAAAAATTGAAATCATACCCTTTTCGGTTTTTGAAAAATCGAAAATGGGTAATTTCGTCTTTTTAAAAAAAATTGTTATGAAGTTAAAAAACAGACATATGTGTAATAACATAAAGTTTTAGGTATTTTTGTAATACCAAAAACTAAACCATATATTTACGTAATTTTCCTCTTTTTTTAACACAGACATCAGTCGTGGTGTCGATGTGGCATAAGGCCACAAACAGAGCAAACCTTGAACTCATGTCCTTGTGACTTACGGCCACAAATAGATGGGCTGAGGTCTTAGACGTCGGACCGGTCACTAGTGTCAATGTTCAAAATAATAATAATAATATCACTTTGAAAATAATGTGGTAAAATCAAATCGAAGGATAAAATAGAAAAATAAAAAAAAACATAAGGGATAAACCTTCCACATAATATTTGAAAAAGAAAAATACCTATTTCCGTATTTTCCAATTTATTTTAGTACCATACGTAAATTACTCTTCAAATTTTCAAAGAGAAAAAGTTGAGAGAGAGACCAAGAGAGAAAAAACTTCAAAAGAGAGGGAGGCGCTAGAGGCGCGTAATAACATGGTCCCTCATGAGCAAGAAAATATTTCGTTTAATGGTATACCTTACATTTTTTTAGAAAAAAGTTTAAAGTTTTTATTGATTAACAAAATGAGATTACAGCCCCCTTTGGCGAGAGAGTCGGCTAAAACATTAGCCTCGCAAAAGACATGCACAAAAGAAATAACAAGAGACCTGGACAGGTCCCAAATTTGTAATAGGGAAGACCTCAACTCTCAAGGGGGCTTAAGAACACCATTACACCAGTTGATAACATTGAGAGAGTCCCCCTCCACAATACAAAACCGACCGATATCACGTTCAATGAATAGTTTCAGGCCATTGAGGAGAGCTAGCATCTTTGTGTGGTTGGCTGTTGTGATTCCCAACGGCCCTGCATAGGAAAAATTAACCAGTCCATTCAAGTCTCTCACCGCACCCCCATAGCCAGCCCTCCCTGGATTCCCAAGAGGGCTCCCATCGAAGTTACGTTTGACAGTGCCTTCCAAAGGGGGCACCCATCTACCCTGCAGTCTACACTTTAGGGTTCTCAGAAAGAAAAGAATAGGAAGATTTCTCTTCACATCGACTTCTAAAATATCGGTCCCCTCCTTGGTGATGGAACAACAACGTCAAAGATCATGAAGTATTTTGACGTCAAACATTAGCCTCACAAAAGACATGCACAAAAGAAATAACGAGAGACAACGTCAAACATTAGCCTCACAAAAGACATGTACAAAAGAAATAACAAGAGACCTGGACAGGTCCCAAATTTGTAATAGGGAAGACCTCAACTCCCAAGGGGGCTTAAGAACACCATTACACCAGTTGATAACATTGAGAGAGTCCCCCTCCACAATACAAAACCGACGGATATCATGTTCAATGAATAGTTTCAGGCCATTGAGGAGAGCCAGCATCTCTGCATGGTTGGCTGTTGTGATTCCCAACGGCCCTGCATAGGAAAAATTAACCAGTCCATTCAAGTCTCTCACCGCACCCCCATAGCCAGCCCTCCCTGGATTCCCAAGAGGGCTCCCATCGAAGTTAAGTTTGAAGGTGCCTTCCAAAGGGGGCACCCATCTACCCTGAGGTCTACACTTTAGGGTTCTCAGAAAGAAAATAATAGGAAGATTTCTCTTCACATCGACTTCTAAAATATCGGTCCCCTCCTTGGTGATGGAACAACAACGTCAAAGATCATGAAGTATTTTGTGCAATAACATCTCAAAAGGGAGACTACAACCATCAAACACTCTTCGATTCCTTTTTTTCCACACTTTCCATAAGATCAAGCCTCTCGCAATCTACCACAGGGACATCCCAAACTTAGGTAGCGGCACAGACAAGTTTGAGATGATACTAATAACCTCAGCAAGCATGATAATGGGTATCCCCATTTTATCAAAAAACCAATGCCATATTTGAAGGGTAAAAATGGCAGTGAAGAAATAAATGCGGACCTATTTCAGTATCCGACTTGCACAGCAAGCAGACATTCGGCAAGACTTTACCTCTCTTGATTAGATTGTCGGTGGTAAGTACCTTATTTTGGACAGCCAACCATAAGAAGGCTTGAACTTTAAGGGGCAAAGGCCATTTCCATATTGAGGCTATCTCTAGCATCGACCATCTCCACCGGTCGTGGAACAGAAGGTCATACATGGTTTTGACTGAGAATAACTATCAGCTCGAATCTCCCAAATAACCGTATCTGAAGCATTCAGTGGGATGTAAACATTATGAAGTAGAGATTGCAGCCCCACAAATTCTTGAAAAATGAGATCATGAACCCTACAATATGGAAGATGGATATCCCAGCTAACCTGAGAACCCCTACGAGCAAACATCTTAGCTATCATGGCATTAGGGTTTGCCATAGTTTGAAAGATGGCTGGAAAGAGGTATTTCAAAGGCATCGAGCCCACCTACTTATGGTGTCAGAAAGAAATATTATGATCATCACCTAGGCACCACTAAATGTCCCTATGAATCAAGGCCCTGTAAGAGTTGATGGATTTCCAGGCCATTGGCAGCCCTTGTGACCCATTTCTTGCTTCCACCCACATCTGAAATCTGTCCACTCCATACTTTGCCGCCACCACCTGGTATCATAACAAATCTTTAAGGACTAGGCTCCTCCACTACCACTTGGAAAGGCGAGATTGATTAACCAAGGAAACACGCCTTAAACCAAGTCCACCATCCCTCATAGGGGTACACACTTTTTCCCACCTAAGAAGGTGGACCTTTTTTGAATTATCAAAGGACCCCCACAAGAAGTTCCTCATCATAGTTTCAATCTTCTTGGCCACCCTAGGCAGGATCTGCAACAGGGACATCTAATATATGGGTAAGTTAGGCAAACAAGCTTTAATCAAAGTGATCCTACCCCTAAAGAGAGGCATTTATACTTCCAAATATCAAGTTTAACTTGAATTCTTTTGATGATCTTATCCCATACAGCCAAGGGTAGACGCCCATCTGAAATGGGTAGGCCCAAATAAACAAAAAGAAAATAGTCCGCCTTACAACCCAAGATAGCCGCAATCTTCGACAGTAATGTCTCATTGTACCATAACTGCGGACGTAGTAAAATTGACTTTAAGTCCCAATGCTACTTCACAAATATTGATAAACATGGCCACATAGCCATCTTGTCAGTTCTAGCTTCACAGAAAAGCAGTGTATCATCCGCATATTGAACGTGTGTCACACACGGGCAGTCATTATGCAATTCGAATCCAATAAAGTGGCCATTAGATACCACATTGAGGATAAATCGGCTAAAACATTCAACATAAATAGTGAACAAAAAAGGGGATAAGGGATATCCCTGCCAAAGTCCTCTAGTAGGAAAAACTCAGAAGGACGACCTTTAAAAAGAATGGAAAAGTGTGCTGAGGAAAGACAGTAAAAAATCCAGCTTCTCCACTTAATCCCAAATCCCATATTCTTCTTGATCTCAAGCAGAATACTCCACTCCAGTCTATCATAAGCCTTTTCCAGATCTAATTTAATGACAACCCCAGCCTCTTTGCTCAACACTCTTGAGTGGATGCACTCTTGTGCCACGAGAACACTATCTGTGATCAACCTGTCATTGATGAAGCAGACTGAGGCCCCGAAATAATAGCAGGTAGGACCACTTTAAGCCTTTTAGCACGCACCATAGTAATGATCTTATAAAAGATCAAAAGGAGACTTATAGGTCTGATGTCACTCAGACTAGTGATGATAGACTTTTTAGGGATCTAGGCTATATATGAAGAATTTACTCCTCAAAAAACCTCACCACGCCTCATGAAGTCTCGAACCATCTCTAAGACTTCCCTGCTAACCAAGTTCCAAAATTTATGAAAATAACAGAGGGAAACCATCGAGGCCAGGCGCCTTATCCCTTGGTAAAGAAAAAACAGCTTTCTTAACTTCTTCCATAGACCCATATCTTTCAAGGAGATCTCTTACTTCGGTGGGTGGACACTAAAACCCCATACAAGACAGCCTAGGGGTAACCTTCACCTCAGAAGAAAAGACCCTCTTAAAGTGGTCGGTCACCGCCGAAGCCATTGCGGAGTCATTGTTTGGATCAGTTCCAGGAATCACCAGACCTGATACATCATTCTGGTATCTCCTAGCATTTGCAATGGCATGGAAGAATTTGGTGTTAAGGTCACCTTCCTTCTGCGAAGTTATTGTAATTCAATAAACCTCCATTATTATGCGAAGTTCCTGCAATAGTGGTCCTTTCAAGCTTCTGTTCCTCAGACATTGAGAAAGAATTTTGGACATTATTGTCAAACTCGAAAAGATAACTGAGGATATCATCAATCTTGAGTTTGACATGATATATGGTATCACGCTTCCATGCAATAAGTCAATACTTAACACAAAGAAGTTTCTTATGGAGTTGAAAGTCCATAGAGCCAAAGGAGATAGAGTTCTCCCATGCACTCTTGATAATATCCCCAATCCCCTTTTCAGAGAGCCAACCCATCTCAAATTTGAAGGGCTTGGGACCTTTAGGAATGACCTTAGAATAGAGGAGAAGGGGGGTATGGTCAGAAGAAAATCGCAAAAATGCCTTAACAACTGCAAAAGGAAATAAATCTGCCCACTCCCCAGACACCAGAAACCTATCCAACTTAGACATGGACAAATTGGAGGAGCTGTTATTAATCCACGCGTAATGTACACCAGAAATAGGCAGATCAATGAGGGCATGAGTTTCAATAAAATCATTGAATAAGTGCATAACAGTCGAGATTGAGTTAGTATAAGTGCACTCATCATGCCGTCTGATAAAGTTGAAATCCCCCCTCCCCTCCCCCCCCCCTCAAACACAGAGGAAAAGAAAATTCTTAAATAAAGAGAACCATATCATTAATCAAAAGTTGCTTTTGTGCCCAATTATGAGGCCCATACATATTCAATAAACCCCAACAAAAATCAGACCCAAGCCCCCCAAACCCTACCATCAAAAAGTTATCTTTTTTAAGGGAGCAGAAAGAAGACAAAACAATGGGATCCCACAAAATCCACATACCACCCGAAGTACCCACAGAGTCAATTCCTAGGAAATTAACAGACTTGGAACCCCAAACTTCCCTCACACTAGAGATAGTGGGATCGGGAAGTTTGGTTTCCTGTAAGATAAGAACAGTTGGTCTAAACCGAGAAACCAAAAACAACACATCCTTCTTTCGGTTGAGGTCATCCAAACCTCTTACATTCCAACTTAAAATATTCATGGAGAAGGGTTGAGAGAAGAGGAACCTAGGTCGTTCCTCAACCTGTCACCGGTAGCAGGGTCAACATCCTCCTTCCATTCTTCCTCTGTGTCCTCATCTTCGAAGGAAAGCCCTGTGTACTTAGACACCTGTACCTCTGAAAAAACAATCCCCTTTGTAGATGAAGCAACGCTCAGTTCTTCCCTCTCTTGCAGCCTTTTAGAAGATCTAGTCCCTTTTTCTGGGGCTTTACCTCTAGCTTTCCCTTTGGCCACACCTGGGGGTGGAGCCGCCAACATCAAATCCGAAGAGAAGTCACCACTTTTATTCACTTTCTCGGCCTTCTTTTTATCAAGAATGCCTTTATACACCACCACAATGGGGACATCATAGTCCATGTCGCAATCTGCAACCAAACCAGTAACCCTCTTTTCCTCAACTATAGCGGGTGAAGATTCTTTAAGTGGCATCACTACAGAAACCGGGTCAGTCGTGAGTAGCCTGCTCGAGTCAACTGGAGCAGCAAAAAGATGAAAGGTTACATGGTTATCATCTCGATGATAACTGTAAGAGGAGGTGGAGAGGCCACTTCCACCATCGCTAAGTTGGGGTCTGCAGACCCCATTGGATCAGCTGCTTTCTCAGAGGGCGCGGGAACATCACGTTTAGGGTTTAACGCCTCCCATTCTAGAACCATATTTTCTTCAGGGACAACCACTGCCAGCGGATCAACTAGCAGAGGGTAAAACTTCGGTCTATTCTTCTAATCTCTTTATAGTGGAAAAGGGGGTACATCTTTGCAGCGACCACTAACAGGAGGTTAAAAGCAACCATAGAGCAACGGTTATGAGCAGCAGGAAATAAGGCTGAAAGCCACACCGAGAAGAGGGAAAAGCAAGGAAGCTTCTGCTTGCTTAGGGGAGAAGGCAAAGAGGATGTCGATTGGGAAATGGAAGTGGTTAGCATCGTTCAGATGCACGCCGTCAGGCCATCTGTCCTTTTGGGCGGCGCCTCAGTACCAAACACATATTTGTTGCAGGAAGGAGGATTTGTTATTGGTGAAGCCCCGCGGTCCACCGAAGTTAGTGTACCAACATCAGAGCAGTTCCTACGTGTCACTTTGATGGAGCTGTTCAGCTCACTATCGAGTTGACCTTCCTGACAAAGCGCCGGTGGCTTCGCGAAACTTCCCACTGAAATCCAATGCTCGACAATTTTCAAATTTTGCTCATGCTTCCGTTTTTTCCTGGACTTCCGACACTTTCGACATCTTGAACCATGTCCAGTGAAATTCTCCATTACATTCAAGTTAGAGTTTTTGTGGGTCAATAGAAGCATTTTCACCTTTCAAAATCTATTTTAGAATCTATTTTAGAGATGGATTTTGAATTTTCAAATTTTATTGATTGACAATATTCCTGGTCACGATGATGAAATATTTATAAGGTTGGGACCTTATACTACTGAAGTAAGGTACATCTCAAAACCCTCTAGAATGGAGTGTACCAACATTGAAGAACCTTTCAATTGATCATCTCGACCTCGAGACATGAAGATACAAAGAAGAAAAAGAATTTCAAGTCTAAAAAATAATGGATATTGTAATACGTTATCTGGATTGTCTATTTCCAAGATTTTCAAATATTTATAGATATATTCAAACTATACTATTTTTGACATTTTAAACTTCATGACTAGGGATACAAATAGACTTTTAGCTATCATGAGATTCCCTACACCAAAACTACATCCTCAAGCAAATTTTCGAAGTAAGCATTACTTCTACAATATAAGGAGGGTGCCTTATATAAACCTCACCCTTGAAAACGAAAAAGAATTTGAAGCTTAAGATAATATATTTGTCCGTTTTTACCTTGTTTATTTTAAGGGTGTGGTTTCTTTAAGGTTGCAACCTTAAACAATACAATTAAAGTGCACCTCTAAATTTTATGATAACAAGTAATTTTGGTGTAAAACATTCTTTAGATTATCTTAAAATCTATTTTCATCTCTAATTAGAAAATTTGAAACTCCAAAAATGGTTAAAATCAAGTAGGTCTATAAACATATGAAAATCTTGAAAATGAACGGTCTAGATGAGGTATTGCGAGATGTACTATTTTTGGGAATCAAAATCTTTTTTTTGTTTCATATTCATACATCTTGATGTCGAGATGATCAATTAGAGGGTTTTTCAACATTAAAACGATATTTTCTGATGGATTTTTGAGGTGCATCTGTAATTCTACATTTTAAGGTTGCAACTTTATATAAATTTTTCCCTTATTTTAATTATTCTTAAATCATCAATTCGACTATTTCTTGAGCAGTGCAATCGTAGATCTAACATAAAAATGCATTTGGAGTGTCTTAAATGTATTCTATGTCCTAAATCCATTAGAATAAGTGCAGCCATGCATGCAACAACCAATACACTTTTCATTATTTTATGGCATTTATAGAAGATTATTGCTGCACAAATGTTATTTAGGTAACTTTAAAAAACAACAAATACTTTATTTTAAGGTGTGGGTTGCATGAGGTTGCAATTTTATACAATAAATTTAAATGCACCTCCAAATTTTGTCATAAGTAATTTTGGTGTCGAAAATTCTTAGGATGGCCTGAGAATTTATTGTCATCTCTCTAATTATAAAATTTCAAACTTAAAAAATATTTCAAAATCAAGCAGGCTATAAATGCATGAAAGTCTTGAAATAAACAGTCCCGATAATGTATTGTAAAATACATTATTTTTAAAACTTAAATTATTTTTTTTTCTCCTTATTCATACATATGTCAATTCATTTTTTTTTTCCAACTTCAAAAAAGCCTTTTTTGATATATTTTTGAAGCGCACTTTAATTCTACAGCTTAAGGCATCAACCTTATATAAACTCTTTCCTTTATTTTATCGTTCAAAATAAAGAAAGTCACCTATTCCTTTGTGCAGGGAAGTCGTTCGTTGAGTTTGGGAAATACAATATATTGCTATTGTATAGATATTGGGAAAGAGTGGGCGTTGATTGGTTTGAAATTTGAATGTTGTTTGTCAAGTGGGTCTCACGAAGCCTGTAATTATTGGAAATTGAAATATAAGTACCTTTTTGTATGTATGATTTTAAAAATTATTTTCTATGTTTAAGTGTTACGTGTATATTTTTCTTTTTTGGAACTCCAATTATAGAACTAAGGTATTTTCTGCAGCTTAATTTTTGGTTTTGAACTTCATGCTTGGAGCCAAACGTTTTTTTTTGTTTAACCGGTTCATATATACATATAAAATATGAGATTAGCCCGTTCGCCTATATGTTTCAGCTGCATCTAACGGTCATGATGAAAAGTCTATAAATGGACGGTTAGTAGGATGGTAAGAAATGTCAGCATTCTTTGTGAAAAAAATGGCTTTTTTTAATGGGGGCGCTGACAGTGCAGCGCATGAGTACTGACATGCACGATTATCTCTCTCTCTTCCTGAAACAACGCGCCTTCTCTTCTCTCTGTACCGAAACAACACGCCCTCTGTCTCTCTCTCTCCTGGTTTTCTTCCTCATCTCCTTGCTTTCTTCTTCCCCCACTCTCTTACCACACAGTGGAACTCCCTCTCTCTCTCTTTCTACGCAGTGGTCCTCTTCTCTCTATGCAGCAGAAAAACCCAACTTTCTCTTTCTACGCAGTGGAACTCCCTCTCTCTCTACGCGGCGGTCCTCCCTGTCTCTCTGTACAGCAGAAAAACGTAGCTTTTTCTCTCTACGCGGTGGAACTCCCTCTCTCTCTCTAGGTGGTGGTCCTCCCTCTCTCTCTGTGTAGTAGAAAAACCCAACTTTCTCTCTCTACTTGGTGGAACTCCCTCTCTCTCTGTTCAGCCATTGAAGCCCCATCTTTCTCTCTCTACGTGGTGGAACTCCCTCTCTCTCTGTTCAGCCATTGAAGCCCCAATCTCTAAAGGTACTCTCTCTCTCTTATTTGATAGGTTTTAGTGAGAGAAATCCCTCCATGATTTTCGGCCTTCCTCAAGCCCCTTCATCTTGCTTCATTTACAGCCAGGCAGTTTAGATTGATTCTACAGTTTGAAGGTTTTATTCATATTTGATTGATCTTAGTTTGGAGAGTGATCGATTGAGAGTTTCTGGAATTGTATTGACTGATTTTTCTGTGCAATTTCCGATTTTTCTCAGCAATTTATTGGATCATATATGAGTCAATGAGATCATCATTTTGGTAAATTTAAAAATGGGAAACTATTTCAAACTTTTGTAGAGGAGGAGATTGAATTTGAAGTGTTTGATGGATTTCCAAAGCGAAGTATAAAAATTGGGTTTTTCTGTATAGCGTAGGAAAAGTCCAGTTTTTGGGCTACAAAAATTTGAAAAAGTTAGCAATAGATTAGAAAATCATTTGGGCTAGAAGTTCTCTCTCTCAAAATTGTAAAAGTTAGCAATAGATTTATTGGCTACAAGGTTATCATAAGTTCTCTGTTGAACATGCTTAAAAGATTTGATTTCAGGCTTGCATTCTTTCTCCCATTGGCAACTTTCGACAATCTTGTTGTCCTGTGTTATTGTGCGTTAAGGGGCATCCTGTGTTTTTGTGCGTTAAGAGGTACAATTCTCTTACCCTAAATTTAGATCTAAGTAGGAGTTTCATGTACATTCACATTTCACAAAAATTCTCTCATTCCTGAAAATGCAATTTTTTAGTTTCTTCACATGCTATGCTATAATTTATTGCTTTTTCCTTATTAGATTCAGCTGTTATAATTATGATTATTTGGTTCAGGTATAAAGCAAATGGCATCAGGTTAGATTCTGGTGACAAATTCATGTTTATGACAAACTTTTAAATCCTGAAAAGTATTGTATGTTGGGGACAAAGTCATGTTTATCCTTTTATATATGTTTACGTCACTCATCATAATAATGTATTTTATGTCTCAGACAGAGTATTTTGTGTCTCAGAGGACAAATTCATATGGAACAACTTCAAAGGAGGGGCTATGGCTATTTTTTTGTTTTATTTGTTTTTTGAAAAGTTTGTTGTTAAACTATTGGCATTATTGACACTCAAAAAAAAAGATACAGGTTGTATGCCATTGTACAGGCTTGTCTGTTGATTAGAGTGTGTATGGTTTTTGTGTAAACTTGGCGACGGTTTGTTGCAATTATGCAAATCTGTCTTGATCTGCAGCAAGAGCTTGTCTTCTTGGTGGCATTGGCCATGATATTTTATTGTTGAAAAAATATTTAAAAATGCAAGAAATTAATCTGACTTGTACGTAATGACCTCACTGCATTTGATATTTCTGTGATCATTCAAGTAGTCTGTTGCAGAACTCTTTTTGAAAATAAACAGTTTCAAAAAGTAGTTCTGAAATCATATTCTGTTGATATCACAAGTAAAATTGAAACCTTATTTTGAAATGAAGGGGCAAGGTCAAGAAAAAGGTATGTGCTTGACTACAAGCTAATTCTCACCTAGAGCGCAAATTATTAGTTATCCTATTCAAATTGTATCTTTTATAGGTTCGGGAATGTATTAATGCTTACTGGGCAAGCTGATTATCTTGCCATTACTGCTCTCGATATTACGAATTGTATTGAAAACAGTGTTTTAAAAAACTCCGAGTCGAACCGGACTCGTCCGGTTCGACTCGGAAATCACAAAAAGTGGATCGTATTGGCCAAAAAATCGAAAATCGTCCGGTTCTAGAGAGAACCGGACGATTCTGTACAGTGACTCGCTGATTCACAGTGAATCGGCGAGTCCGAACGGTGAATCGGCAAGTCCCGTACGGAATTTTTTTTTTTTTTTTTTTTTTTTTTTTTTGTAATCCATGATAGATTTTTTTGTAATACTTGATCGATTTTTTTGTAATCCATGATCGAATTGTTTTTGTTTTTTTGTAATCCATGATCGAATTTTTTGTTTTTTTGTAACCCATGATAGAATTTTTTGTAATCTATGATCGAATTTTTTGTAATCCATGATCGAAATGTTTGTTTTTTTTTCTTGTAATCCATGATCGAATTTTTTGCTTTTGTAACCCATGATAGAATTTTTTGTAATCCATGATCGAATGTTTTGTAATACATGATCGAAATGTTTGTTTTTTTTTTGTAATCCATGATCGAAATGTTTGTTTTTTTTTTTGTAATCCATGATTGAATTTTTTGGTTTTTGCTTTTTTTGTAACCCATGATAGAGTTTTTTGTAATCCACGATTGAATTTTTTGTAATCCATGATCGAATTGTTTTTTTCTTTTTTTGTAATCCACGATTGAATTTTTTGTTTTTTTTTGTTTGTTTTTTTTTGTAATCCATGATCGAATTTTATGTAATCCATGATCGAATTTTATGTAATCCATGATCGAATTTTTTGTAATCCATGATTGAATTTTTTGAAAATTTGTGATTTTTTTTTTTTTTTCCATGATCGAATTTTTTTTTGTAATCCATGATAGAATTTTTGGAAAATTTTTGATTTTTTTTTTTTAATCCATGATCGAATTTTTTTTTGTAATCCATGATAGAATTTTTTGAAAATTTGTGATTTTTTTTTTAATCCATGATCGATTTTTTTGAAATTTGTTATTTTTTTTTTTTAATCCATATTACTCAAAGAGAAAATGAGAGAGATGATGATTCTGAGGCCACCCTATCCCAGCCATATTATTCACATATCGAGTCCCAACAACAACAGTGTAGGATGAACACGACAGTGCAGGTGAGCATGAAGGATGGACAATCTTCGGGGATTTTAGATTGGGAACACAACAAAACACTAACACTCAGGGATTTGGGAATAGTCAGATGCCTGTTAATATCGATGATTCGTTTTTAGATCGAATCAATGAATTGTTAAACGAATTCAATCAATGACACCAACGTGATCAAGAAGAACAATAACGTCGTCTATCATTTTATTTTTAGATCATATGTTACTAATTTTATGCTTTATTGTAGTCCATGTATGTTGATATACTTATTCCATGATAATTGTATGTTTATCCTTTTGTGTGATGTAAATTAAATGCTGAATGGCGGTTCATGCAGGGAAAGAACATATCAATATTGGCATATTCATTCAAAAACATGAAAATTCTTAATGGAGTACCCTCATTTCTTATGGAATTCCTAAAAAATAATATTTATAATGAATTTTAATAATTTTTTCGGATTTTTTTTAAGTTTTATTCCGACCGATTCACCCGATTCCCGATCCAGATCGCCGATTCGCCGATCCGAATCGGTTTTTTGGAAGCCCGATCCGGATCACCGATCCGTTTTTTAAACCATTGATTGAAAAGGTTGCTTGCAAGAACTTACAAGATGCACTTGTTTAAGTACATGCCCCAATTTAGAATATCTTGGCGCCTTTGAATTGTGAGGTATTTGGGGTAAATTTTTTGTTCTCTCTTAATAATTAGAAACAGTATATAGGAAGTCATACGCTTCAAGTGGAATGCTATTATTGTACCTTTCCAACAATCGAAATATTAATCCATCAACTTCTGCTGCCGAGTCTCTTTCCCTATAGTTGTTAGACAAAGTGCTATTGTAATTTTCTTAAATATATTATGCTTTATGGGTTTAAAATATCTTTTCATTGCTTTTCTAGTTTTCTTCAAGTTTATTCGTGGGATTGTTGAGGGGAGGAATCGCGCATGCTTGAGGAATTTATAGAAATTTGAGAATGGACTATAAGCAACTGAATTGTTCTCCATTCAAACCATAAAGCCACCAAAATATCACGCCTACTCCTTCAGCTTTCAACATTCAACATTCAAACCACATAAGAATATCTAATGCTTGAGAGAGACAAATAGAGGGTTCCAAATCACATTAACGTACAAATATATTAATTTGAATATTGTTGTTCCATAGAATAGAAGATAGAGAACTATAAGTGTAAGCAACTATAAGTATATATATACCTTAAAACATATACCCATCTTTTTTACAAAACAAAGAAGGCAAACATCAATATCATAAATAAAATTACATATGAGAGTAATTTTTTGAATATCTACTTTCTCGGGGACTATAGCAACAGATTTATGATTCTCTTTTTCAAATAGAGATGCATCTACTCCATCACCAACACAACCATCCGGCTTTCGGCTTTAGAGGCACGAAGCTTTTAACTACATGCTGCTTATCTTCACCTAGAATTTCATCACACCACTTCACTTGGAATTTCATGTTTCTTATCTTCACCTAGAATTTCATCGCATCACTTCACTTAAAATTTCATGCTTCTTATATTCACTTAGAATTTCATCGCATCACTTCACCTAAAATTTCATCACACCACTTTAGATATCCTCATCCAGTCTCATCCTAACAGTTAACACCAATATGCTTTTACATTATGTTAATGAATGAAAAGTATATGAAAAAAAAAGAAAAAAGGTAGGAATGTTTTATGAGCTAAAAAAAAATAAAAAAATTTCATTTTAAAACATAGTGACAACAAGACATCAAGATGATGTCAAACATTGTGAAATTGGAATCAAAGGACAACAAGATTGTCAAAGTTGCCAATGGGAGAAAGAATGCAAGCCTAAAATCAAATCTTTTATGCATGTTCAACAGAGAACTTATGATACTCATGTGGCAAATAAATCTATTGCTAACTTTTTCAATTTTAACAGAGAACTTGTAGCCCAAATGATTTTTGAGTCTTATACAGAGGACAAAAACCCAACTTTCTAGACCATCAACAATCAAGTTAGGTCCTGTGCCTATAGATGTCTCACTAAGAAGAAAAGGAGGGTCAACGAAGTCCCAGGTAACCTTGTCGAAGAAAATTTGCACGGGGTCAATTGATTCATCAAATATCAATCCTGAACCATAAAAACATAATATCAAAGTCAAAAAGGAAAATGACACAAACAAAGGTGTGTATCTTTCAGCAACAAGTAATTTCAGTCAAATTAACGAATTCTAATCTATTGCTAACTTTTTCAATTTTTTCTAGCCCAAAAACTGGACTTTTCCTACGCAATATTGGGATGCCAATTTTTATACTTCGGTTTGGAAATCCATCAAACACTTCAAATTCAACCTCCTCCTCTACAAAATTTTGAAATAATTTCCCATTTTTAAATTTTCAATTTATCCTACCAAAATGATGATCTAATTGACTTATTTATGATCCAATAAATTGCAGAGAAAAATCAGCAATTGCACAGAAAAATCAGTCAATATAATTCAAGAAACTCTCAATGGAACACTCTCCAAACTAAGATCAATCAAATATGAATAAATCCTTCAAACTGTAGAATCAATCTAAACTACCTGGCTGTAAATGAAGCAAGAAGAAGGGGCTTGAGGAGGGCCAGAAATCATGGAGGATTTCTTTCACTAAAGCCTATCAAATAAGAGAGAGAGTACCTTTAGAGATGGGCTTCAATGGTTGAACAGAGAGAGGAAGTTCCACCATGTAGAGAGATAAAGTTGGGTTTTCCTGCTACAGAGAGAGAGAGGGAGGACTACCACCAAAAGAGAGAGAGGGAGTTCCACCGTGTAGAGAGAGAAAAAGTTCGGGTTTTTCTACTGCACTGAGAGAG
Source organism: Amborella trichopoda (assembly GCF_054954075.1). Classification (NCBI taxonomy): domain Eukaryota; kingdom Viridiplantae; phylum Streptophyta; class Magnoliopsida; order Amborellales; family Amborellaceae; genus Amborella; species Amborella trichopoda. Next base: position 10,053,856 of record NC_142345.1, on the reverse strand, counting down.
AGGGACGACCGTCGCATAGAGAGAGGAGTTCCTCTGTGTAGAGAGAGAAAGTTCGGTTTTTCTGCTGCATAGAGAGAGAAGGAGAACCACAGCGTAGAGAGAGAGAGGGAGTTCCACTGTGTAGCAAGAGAGTGGCAGGGAAGAAGACAACCAGGAGAGAGAGAGGGCACGTTGTTTTCGTAAAGAGAGAAGAGAAGGCGCGTTGTTTCTGGAAGAGAGAGAGAGAATCGTGCATAGGAGTACTCATTCACTACACTGTCGGGATTATCATTAAATTAGAGTTAGATGGGACTTGATTTTTCTATATATGTGTTCGAAATTTAATGGTGATCTTTTGAAGTCCTATACATAGGTATGGGAGGGTCTCACAATATATATATAAATATAAAAGATCATGTTCGCCCACGGGCTATTAGCTATACTGTTAGCCAATGGTTCAGATTGAATTTGGGCCGATCCGACAGTCACGACATCATTTTGTGTTTGAATATTTATTTTTTTCTACAAATGCAAATCACTTGAAATTGAGAGTGTCTTTCTTCAAAAATAGAAGAATCTAATAAAAATATAAAAATAATAATTCGTAAAATATAAATTGATCAAAATACTCTCGAAACATCCGAAAATATTTCGATCAATTTATTTTTTACGAATTATTTTTTTTATATTTTTATTAGGCACGCCTTGATGAAAATAATGAACGCTAAAAATTTCAAGTGATTTTAATTAGTAGAAAAAAAAAAAAATGAAAATTCAAAAACGAAATGAGATTGTAACCATCAGGTCAGCCAAGATTCAATATAGGCTATTGGCTAACACTGTAGTAGTCATCCTTTGGGCTCCACTCCCATATATATATAGGAATATACTACAAAATACCTATAGGCGAAAATAAATAGTAATTTCGCCTACCCTCATCCCCATTCAAAGTTCATCGTACGGTCACGATTGTCCGGTAGTGTTTCATTTTCATGTTTTTTTTACAAATTGGATTGACTTGAAATATGGAGCGTGTGTTCATCAAAAATAGGCGAATCTATAAAAAATATCAAAAAAATATTTTACATGAAAAACATTGACCAAAATACCCCCAAAAGTTTTGAGGGTATTTTGGTCAAATGTTCAACAAATTATTTTATTTTTATTTTTATTAAGTGCGAATCACTAAGATGTACACACCCTTCAAATTTCAAGTAATTTGGATTTGTAGAAAAAAAATGAAATTGAAACACTACTGGACAACTATGACCATGCGATGAAGTTTGGATGGTGATGAGGGTAGGTGAAATCACTGTTCATTTTCGCCTATAAGCGTTTTGTAGTATCTTCATATATATATATATATATATATATATATATATATATATATATATATATATATATATATATATATATATATATATATATATATATATATGTTTGTTTATAGCTTGGACTTCCCAATGGGTTTCAAATCCCACATTCTAATGGAGAGCACAATATAAGCATAATGCCTAAAAGAAAGAAATATACTATTTCATTTTGAAAGTATATGGGATTGTATACTAGGAGAAAATTTATTTTTGCTACAAGCAGGCTATTTGTCACACCCCAAGTTTACTAACATTCCTGAGGTGCGACATACTATTCTTATACTATTAATATACTAGTAGAAATTTTAAATTTGTTATATATATAAATAGTATAAGAATAGTATGTCGCACCTTAGAAATGTTAGTAAATTTGGGGTGTGATACTATTACTTGCCATTAGATGTCAAATTTGTGTGTCACAAAGTTTGAGATTGTTTTTCAACATTTAAGTCTGCTCAATAACACACTCAGAACCATCCGATTTAAAAATTGAAGGAGAAGATGATTGTGACTTCCTTGTATTAAAAGTAAATGACCTCTTTATATACTATTCCGATTTAAAATATAAAATATGTGTGTATATGTGTCTTTTTTAATTTAAGAACTATAGAATCTCATATAGTTTTTTTTAAAATAAGGTGTATGCTATACTCCCTCAAGAACATAGTTTACTTCTACTCCCTCGGTCAGATGACCTACTTGCGAGATTTTTTCAATCCAAGATTTTAGTAACCACCTTAAAATCAAAGGTGAATTTTTAGTAACAATAGACCTACATCAAGGGTCAGCATTGAGCCTATAGCTCTATGTTTTACTTATGGACGAGTTAACTTGGCATCTGCAAGATGGAGTGCTGTGGTGTATGTTGTTCGCGGATGACATAGTTTTGATCGATGAACTATAAGCAACGTCAATATATAGTTCGAATTTTGGAGGGATGCTCTAGAATCTAAAGATTTTAAAATTAGTCGGACTAAGACAAAATATATGAAATGCACGTTTAGTAAATAATAGGTGCATAAACGAGGAAGCAACTAAGATTGATGGTCAATAAATACGTAAAAGAGAGTATTTTCTTTATTTTAGGTCTATTATCCATGAAAATGGTGAGATTGGGCAAGATGTCACACATAGAATTAGAACTAGGTGGACGAAGTGGAGATGTACAACTGGACTCTTATGTAATCACTGTTTACAAGATATCACTTTGTTAACAAATTACAATACTTTTTTTTTTGAGGAAGCAGAAGTTACAATACTTTTAACACACAAAAAATAGTAATATTTAAAATCACATTCTATTTTAATAAATATAAGAATTGCATTTACAAGATAATACTTTTATAAAAATATGCATTTTATTAGAATAAATGTTAAAAATTATACATTCTATTTAGTAATTAATAAATATAATAATAATATATAATTTTATGAAATTTATTTTACAATAAATACATAAAAGTAAAAATTAGAAATGGCAAAAAAAAAAAAAAAAAAAACACCCATGTGCCAAACTTTGGCCAACTTTTCGTTACCTTAGCAGCTCTTTAAAGAGGCTTTTTTTTTCTTTTTTTTGAAGAGTATCATCATCATTATCATAACCTTTTTCCCAATTAATTAGGGTCGGATAGACGAATCTTGGTTCACCATTTTGCTCTATTTAAGGCCACATCTTCAGTGAGGCCATAAGTCCTCATATCTTTTTTGACTACTTCACCCAATCTTTTTGGGCGTAATCTTTTCAATCCTTCCACTTGAATTAACTCGCACCTCCTAACAGGCGCTGTATTGGATCGATGCCACACGTGGCTAACCCACTTACGTATACTATCTCTCATGTTATCTCCTGTTGGTGCCACACTTAAACTTTTCCAAATGGATTCATTTCGGATTCTATCCATTCTTGTCTTGCAACTCATCCATCTCAACATCTTCATCTCCGCTACACTAATTTTATGGGTATATTGTTTTTGTCCGCCTAACATTTTGCCTTATAAAGTAAAGCCGGTCTCACAGCTGACCTATAGAACTTATCCTTCAACTTCATTGGTATGCGGCGATTACATAAAATTCCAATTGTACATCTCAACTTAGCCTACCCAGCTCTAATTTTATAAGCGACATCTTCCTCAATCTCTCCATTTTCCTGGATTATCATCCCAAGGTATCAAATGTGCAATCTTTTTTGAACTTTATGGTTGTCAATCTTAACTACTTCCTCATCTCTACTCCTATGATTACTAAACTTGCATTTTATATACTTCGTTTTAGTCAGGCTAATTTTAAAACTTTTGGATTCTAGAGCATCATTCCAAAGTTCTAACTCTGTATTAATGCCGTTTCGGATCTCATCATCAAAACTATGTCATCTACGAGCAACATGCACCCCAGTACCTCATCTTGCTGATGCCTAGTTAAATCGTCCATAATTAAAACAAAGAGATACGGGCTCAATACTCACACTACAGAGAGAGACCTTAAGAGAGAGAGAGAGAGAGAGAGAGAGAGAGAGAGTTATATTAAGAAAGAGAGGGTAGTCGTATTTGTTACAATAAAACATCTTGCATAGTGGGAAAGAGCAATATTAGAGAGCAGGCTTGAAAAATGGGCCAGAACAAAGAGGAAGGTAGTGACATTTTCTAAAAGATTGTGCCCTGATTTTAGAGAGAGAAAGGCACAACCCTTGTGCCCTGTGGTTAGATTTAGAGAAAGAGAGAGAGAAGATGTCTCTCTAACATTGTGATGGTGTGATTTAGAAAGAGCAAGGAAGGTGCCTTTCCAACAGCGTGATCTAGAGAGAGAAAGAGAGGAGGTGCCTGATTTAAAGAGAGAGAGATATTGAGCAAGGGATTGTATGTATTCCTGAAGTAGTAAAAGATGAAAATTTTAAAATGCAAAAACAAAGGCCATAAAGCCGAAATTAATACTGGATTGTTCGATCTACCCATTATGCTATAGTGAATCATCAGTTCTCTAATACATGCAATCCAGGGAGAGACTCGGCAGGCATCTGATACCATCAGGGAATCAACCCGATTAATAGTGATTCCATATGAAGACCAAAATTACCGATCTCAATTGGTAGCGAAAAAGCATGTACACCATGTAGCAATTTTTTTAAACAATGCTACATTATGTTGAGTCTTTCCGCTGCCAATTTGAGGGAACCATTTCCTAAAGGGTTTTTCTTTCATTAACATTCCCCATACATGATGGTGAGCGGGATTAGCCCTTAACATCAAGTACTTTAGATAATTTCCTTATTGATGGGGTCCTTGAATTTAATTTAATTATATTTAATATGAATTTCTTTTTTTCGTAATTTTGAAGGGGTAACTTTAAATAATCAACATATTAATGGGAAAATGCGCTAAGTTTACTTATTTATAATAGGGTATGGTTTGCATAAGGTTGCAACTTTAAACAATAAAAGTAAGGTGCACCTCCAAACTTTGTCATGAGATGCAATTTTGGTATAAACAATTCTTAGGATATTGCGAGAATATATTTTTATCTCTAATTATAAGATTTTAAACTCCAAAAATGGTTCAAATCAAGCATAGCTATAAATATATGAAACTTGGAAATGGACGGTCCATATAATGTGTTGTAAGATGTACGATATTTTAAGACTTGAAATCTCTTTTTTCCTCTATTTCTATGCATCTTGATATCGTGATGATCAATTAGATAGTTTTCCAATCTGAAATCAACCTTTTTCTTAAAGTTTTAGAAGTACATCTTAATTCCACATTTTAATGTGTCAACCTTATTAATTTTTTTTCTTTGATAATATGTACATTTGCTAGGTAGTGTTACATGGATACACCACATATGATGTGTCCAATTCTCCTTTAGAAAAAGGAAAACAGTCAAATTCTCCATTTAAAAGAAAACATTTATAGAAGGACATTAAAATATAGAATTAAGGTGCATCTCAAAAATCCATCGGAAAGGTTGTTTTCATGTAGGAAAACCATCTAATGGATCATCTCAACATCAAGAAGTATGAATATAAAAAATAAAAAATATTGTGATAAAATTTGGAGGTGCACCTTAATTTGATTGTTTAGTGCAAGTTTGTATGTTTACCCAAATTTGGAATTTAATTTTTTTTTAAAAAAATTTAAAATGGCTAGTGGAAACCATTTAGATAACCCTATAAGATTTTATTCCTCATAAAAAAACTTCATATTATCCCCAAAACTATCCAAAACTATAAGCCACAATCTTAAAAGAATTTCCGCTTTCCTCATCGGGTGCTTGTGCTTCCCTCACACTTACAAAGCTCTCTCCCGATCTCAAACAGGTGTTACAAGCTCTCTCTCTCTCTTTCTCTCTCTCTTTCTCTCTCATAGAACTAGCTATCTCTCGCAAGTTGAACAAGATCTTTCTCTTACAGGCTGAGGAGGTTATCTACACTCTCAAAAGTATGTTCCGCTCAAGCCTCTCTTTCATCAACAGATTAGAGAACCCATGTTTCCCTCATTTGCAGATTAATAAACCATTATCCCATCATGTATATTGTTATGAGATTAGGGATTTCTAGAGTGATGGCATTTTATGCTTTTAGAGGTAATTTGGCTTTGGTAGTGGTACCAGACAAGGTATGATGTGTGCTGTTCTAGAGAAAAAAGATAAACTATTGTCCATTTTATTGGGAGACAAGGGGATGTTGGTGCTTGATGTGATGTCCATGGGAGGCATTCTAGACATGGCGAATGTGTTCATTCTTTACTCTTCTCATTTCATCTCTCTCATAGTTACACATGTTTCTAGTTTGTGTTAACGAAATTTACTCCTCTCATTTCATTTCCCTCATAGTTCCTCAAGTTTCTAGTTTGTGCTAATGAAAGCTCTCTTTTCAATCTTCTGGAGTTTCATAGTTCTATTTCTAATTCTAAAAATTAGTTTTTCCATTTAGTTATCTTTCTCTTTAGGCAGTTCACATTTCCAACATTATTTATAGATAGTCTAACTTCATGGATTTCTCAAGAGGAAGGAAATATACCAATCTACCAAGCTCATGACAATATAAACTATCATTGAATAGCTTTTGGAAGTTGATCAAATACGGGGAGAATCTGATAGCATGCTCTCTCTTCTTATTCAATGAATAAATGGATTTCCTTTTCAGAATATAACTTAATTTATGGCAGTATACCTGCATCCAAATATGTTATAGAAGATGCACGTATTTGTTAGGTTCATGTCCATCTTTTCAGTTATGCATCATAGTTGGGAAAATATGATGTACACTGGTGTGTTTTGTGGCATATGCCTGTATGGTATACCTCAAGATTGTCCAATGGCCTTCATTCAAATTTTGTTGATGAAATTCACAAAATTGTCCAATACTACTGTTGACTTTTTTGTAATAGCATGGATGCAGTTTTTTATCAAAGTTTCTTGAACTTAAATTGCTCATTTGATTGGGAATTCATTAGAATTCATCTAAGATAGTATTAGAATGGTAAAATCATTAGAACTCATCTAAGATAGTATTAGAATGGTAAAATCATTAGAACTCATCTAAGATAGTATTAGAATGGTAAAATCATTAGAACTCATCTAAGATAGTATTAGAATGGTTTGATTAATGTTTGTGAGAAAGTTTGAGGCTAATCACCGCTAATCACATTGATCATAAGAGTAAATAAGAATTAAGAATCATCAGCTAGTTTTGGCATTGTTTGTGCAACAACAAGATATTCATCAACCCAAAACAACTTGTTCTTGATCTACTCTACTTCAAACTAATCAATCAACTTATAAACCAATGTTCAAATAATATGTGTTCATGTAATGTTGGATTAAGATGCAAAGATCTCATGACATTATGTTTAAAAATCATATAATACTACTATATTTTCTTTGTTGTGCAAAAAGTAGAGACTTCTTTCAATTTCGTCATGAATTAATATGAAAATTGATTTTAAAAAACAATGTAAATGATCTCCTTAAGAGTGATTCATGATCTAACAGTAAGGACCAGCAAAAACTATTTTTGAAATCTGGTTTTAGAACAATAATTTTTTTTTTTATACTGTTACTTAAACATTATTCTTTAACGTATGAGTTGGGGTAGATTTCCTAATCTTTTACACTGGACCCACTCATCTCTATTTCAATTTGCCTTCTTGCTTTGGGGGTCCAATAGATTCTTCCTTTACTTTAGGGTTTTGTAGCTTTGGTCATGGGTTTGCAAGTTTATTTGTTGATGAGGAGTATGTTTTTTTGTTTCTCATTGAACCATGTAATTTTTGTTCAAATTATACTGAGCATAGGGCTTATACATAATAAGTGATATTGAGGCCTTTGATGGTATGTTTAAGAAAATGGTGGGTTCACTCATTGAGTTATTTGTTGATTGTGTTATATGTGAACTTTTGTAGCAGTGTATTTTACATAAAGTCAAGATGTTAATAGTTTGACAAGTATTAGAAGGTATCATTCAGTCTAGATGGCTTCACACCCCCCTATCTCTTAAGATCCTACCAAAGCAAACTCGAGTACAGCGCTTGATGAATTCATAGTCAAACAATTGAAAAAATAACATTTTGCTGGGAAGCGGTTTGATATTGGATGGAAAAAAGAGGATTGGAGGTCTATCTTAGATGCATTTAATAAAAATTGTGATGTTAAAAATACCATACAACAATTGAAAACTTGCTAGACTAACTCGACTACACTTAAGAAGCAGTATTTCATTGCGAATGAACTTATTGACCAAAGTGGTTTCGGTTGGTATGACCATGATGACATTTGTAACTATTGTGAATAACGTGTGGGATCAATATCTGCAAGTAAGTTTTCAATGTTAATTTCAAATTTTTTATTTTTCTTTGGGTATAGTAGGAATTTATGTACAATATTTGGAAAGCTAACATATCTAAGAAAGTATGCCCATCCTAAAGCAACGCTATTTAGAAACTCAAGGTTTTCCTTTTATGATCAACTTACCATACTATTAGAAGGCAATTATTTCCACTATATCAAATATATTTATTTTACTTTATATTGCACAAGAAGAGACATTCAAAGATGACATTTTGTGCCAATAGGTAAACATGCCACGAGGAAAGAACAACTATCAGCTGTTCGTCAAGAGCCATTAGCAGATGACATAAATGAACATAAGATTGAGCAAAATCCACAATTAGGAGCACAATATAATACGGATGAGAATGATTTGGGCCCTTAAGATGAGATGCCTATGGTGACGCCTGAATGGAACAAATGTCAAGCCACTACAAAATTAATTCTAAGAAAGTGAGATCTAGCCCTACGAGTATATTAGCAGCAGCCATTAAAAATTTAGTAAATAAATACAAAACCCTACAGAGAATTTAGAGTTTTCATATAAGAAGTACTTGATAGAATTGTAGTAGTTGGAAGGCTTAAGCCAAAGTGAGCACCTGCAAGCATGAGATTTACTTACTAATGAAAAGGTGGTAATCGCATTTATGACTCTCGAACGAAATTGCATTTGGATTGGTTGCGTGCTAAATGTCATGAAGGACATTAACATCTTATGTTTATCTCTTTTTTTATTTTTTGTATGAGAATAATTAATTTAGTGTTTGAAGAACATTCTAATTTGGCTATGTAAGGCTTTTAGACATATTTTTTTGAAGAACAATAATATAATGTTTGTTGTTTTTTGATGAACAATTTATTTGTCATAGGCATTTATTTGACACGTTTGAGTTAGATATATTTAATGTATGGGGTTTGTTGATTAAGTTATTATGTATCTTATGTTGATTTAAAGATGAATATGTGATTCCTTTTTCAAAAGATGCACATATTCCACTTTTTTTTTTTTTTTAATTTGTTAAGATCTCTTTCAATTTTTCTATAGAGTGAATTCACACATAATCGACCAAAAAAACGCGATTGAGATGGAATTGGCCAAACGAGATGAAAGGCAATGGAACAAGCAACGATTAATACTTGCACTTGTACTTTACAATTATAATAAAATTTCTATGAACAAGATACCTTATATATAGAAGAAATAGTTAAAGGTCATAGAGAATGATGCCTTCAAGTTTGTCATATAAAATTATATGTATTCAAAACCTTTATGAGATTCTTTTAAGTAGACGTCTTTTAATTGATAGTTGAGGTATAAAGGTCGAAGAACAGTTGGCAATGTTCTTATACATCATGGGAAAGACCTCAAGCCATCACACAGTCCAAAACCGGTTCCAACATTTAGGTGAAACCATTAACTGCCATTTTGAGAGAGTTCTCTATGCAACATATTAATTATCACTCTACTATGTTAATCTACCATCAAATGGTACTCCCCCATAAATTCATAAAAAAAATCATATGTTACCTTTCTTCAAGGTATTTATTTTAAATTTATGCATCTTTCTATAGTTCTAGAAAACTAATGGTTAATTTAATCAAGGGTGTGGTTTCTGTAAGATTGCAATCTTAAAAAATCAATTAAGGCGCAAGTCTAAATTTTATCATAACAAGTAATTTTGGTGTTAAAAATTATTAGGTTATCTGAAAATCTATTTTCATATTTAATTATAAAATTTTAAACTTCAAAAATAATTAAAATCAAGTAGATCTATAAACATATGAAAATCTTGAAAATGGACAGTCTAGATAATGTGTTGCAAGATGCACTAATTCTGGGACTCAAAATATATATATATTTTCTTTTTCACATTCATACATCTCAACGTCAAGATGATCAATTAGAGGGTTTTCAACATTAAAAGACCTTTTCGATGGATTTTTGAGGTGCATATGTAATTCTACATTTTAAGGTTGCAACCTTATATAAACTTTTTCCTTTAATTAAAGAGTACCTATTTTATTTTTGGAGAATTACATTGGGGCAATAGATAGTACACATATTCCTATGAGCATTGGTGTTGGACATCAAGCTCTATATCATAATAGGAAAGGTTTTTTATCACAAAATATAATGGCAGTTTGTTTTTTGACCTTCACTTTTTTACTTGTACTTGCTGGGTTGGAGGGATCATCATCGAATTCTTCTGTGTTAAAAGCTACACTAAAATTTGGTTTCAAGGTTCCCAAAGGTCACAATTATTTTTTGTACCTTTGAAAGTTATTTTTTGGTGAAATATTTAAATTTCATTTCAAAGTTGCTAAATGTCATAGTTCTTGTCCACTTCCTACAAAAGTAATATTTTTAGTTTAGAATATTTAACTAAAATTTGTCATTTATATGCATTCAGATCGATGCCCATTATGAACACACATTTCATAGCTCTATTTAGGCCTTAAAGTATTGTTTGAAAGCTTATGGTCAGGAAATTTTAGTCCAAAAAATGCAAAGGAGCTCTTCAACCCTCACTATTGATCTTTTCGAAATGTTGTTGAATGTGCCTTTGGCATGTTGAAGAAACAATCACCTCTTTTAAAAGTGGCACATCATATCCTTATGAAACACAAGCTAAGATAAAAAAAGTTGTTGCTGCTTGCACTTTAGATAATCATGTCCAAACTATAAGGGGTGGTGACGATTGGCTCTATGAGGAGTCTGATGGGGATATTGAACTTGAGTCAATTTAAGAAACAAATAATTTGAGATTAGATCGCTATAATGATATCAACTCTCATGCTTGTAAAAATGATGGCAATGAATTGCTCACCGTTGAGTACAAATCGGCACACAAATATGACAGGCTGTAATTATGTTTTCCATGCTTCTCTTTTGTGGCCACTATGCCGATACTAATTATAATTAGGTTATGGAACTGGCATAAAACTCTCTTATTTACAATTATCTTTGTTCATTCTCCTATATGGCCATGGAATAATTTATTTTTTCCTATAATAAATAATTCCTTAAAAAATTCTTATTTTGTAATTTTTTTTTTACACATTAATGATCTTTAGGTTAGGAATTTTATTCTCCTAATCTGGATCAAAATCTATTTGAAAAATAGATGATTATAAGGGCCATATTTCTATATATGAATCTGAGGACTCATAAAATTGTCCTCTTAAAAAAACTAGAAATGGCAAGACAAGTCTGTACATAAAATATTTAAAGTAAATATGTTTACCTTATAAAATTTTCATAACTGTTTTTTTTTTTAAACGATGAGTTTTCATTAAGGTAACGAAGAGAACCTCACATGGTGAAAGGAATGAGGAGAGAGAGAAAAGAAAAAGAAACATAAAGAAGATAGGGGGGAAAGCGAAGATATGAGGAAAAGGTCACATAGAAGGCCCCTCTTTCACTAGCCGGTCTGCATCAAATTTCCTTGTCTCTGAAAGTATGTTGGAATATAACCTCTCTCCCAAAGAGGTCAGAAACAATAATCTCCATGGAGGAGGACAACATCCAGGGAACACTCATAGGGTACCTAGACCAAGATATAACATTAGCTGAGTCTCCTTTTGATGATTGGCCTGGAAATGTGAGGCTGCAGCTTTTGAACCCCCTCGTGAAGTTCCCTCAATTCGACCTCATTGATATCATAGAAGTGCATAGGTCCACTAAAAGACAAGAGAATAACACCCGCATCATCTCTGAGGAGGCCCCCAAACCCTGCTCACTGCTCGTCCAGCAAAACGCTCCCATCAAAAGTTCAACCTGAACCACCCAACAGGTGGAGAAATCCAGAGCGTCGATCGGGACCACCTTCTTCTTCTAAAGAAAATCAACTCCAAAAAATGCGACAAGAGAAACTCATTCGGCACAGAAGAAAAAGGGTTGGAAGCACGAGCCCAGGCAAAAACCAAAGCTTGAATAGCTTGGATCACGATGCTGACATTCCTATACTTTCCTTCAAAAGTTCTCAGATTTCATTCCTTCCTAAGACTCCAAATTACCGTATCTAGAAGGATCCTCCATAAAATCAGACCTGAAAGAATTTGGGGGACTTGATCTGCGAGAGGGTAATATGAATGTGTTGGTGAGGCATCCACATCCATCCATAGATACTTTTAACCTAAGACCAAATCTTTGAGCCACATGGGCGATGTAAGAGGATATGATCCAAAGTCTCCTTGTCGTTTTTGCAAAAAAGACAGACTGAGGAAAGCACCACCCCATTCTTTTGCAACTAATCAATAGTCAGTGGCCGCCAGAGACCCACCAATCAAAGGAAACTCGCACCATATGGGGTGCCCTGTAGGACAGGAATCTATTCACTTCCAAGTTCAATTCAATAACACTATCATGACATAAAGTATCAAAAAGAAAAGTGACCTAGAAAAGCTCTTTGGATTCTAAAGTCCCAACAAGTTTGTCTGCTTGCCCAGGGAAGTAGAAGAAAATGCAAAGAAGAGCTATACGGGCAGTGAATTCTTACTCAGCTTCTGCACCAACCCTCCTCACACCTAGTAAAGCATTCCAAAGGATATTACAACCATTATAGGAGACAAGAGATTGGACAAAGGCATTCTTATGAGAAAATCTACGAAACAAGTGTAGAAAGGAGAACTTAAGGGGGTACTCAAGTTGCCATTTTCTACGCCAAAATCTCGTAGAAGCACCATCCCCCACCACCATCCTGGAGTAAACTAGGAAGAGGGGTCTAACAGATAAGATCCCTTTCCAGACCCCAGAGGTAGGGAATCTAGTAGGGGTTTGCCTTGCAATAAACCCATTAGGGTCTCGACTATACTTCTCTAGGATCATAGTCTCCCATAACTGACCATGTTGTCTAGAAAGCCGCCATCACCATTTAGTAAGAAGGGCCTCATTAACTACTGAAATTCTTCTAATTCCCAGGCCACCTTCCTTTTTAAGGAGGCACACTCTGGCCCATCGCAACAAGTGAATCTCCTTCCTATGTTGACTCTCACTCCACAAGAAATTCTGCATTAGAGCTTAAAGTTTATCAATCACCCACTTCGGAGCACTGAATAAAGAGAAGTAATAGATAGGCAAGTATGTCAGGGATGCTTTAATGAGGGTGATACGACCTCCAAAAGACAAGAATCTTGACTTCCAGCCATCGAGTTTAATCTGAAAGCGGTAAGTGAGAGGATCCCAAAACTCCATCGGGAGACCAGATATAATAAGGGGGAGGCCCAAGTACAAGGTAGGAAAAAAATCAATAGTACATTCCATCCACTGAGCCCTCCAAGAAGTCTCACCATCATCACAATTGATACCCAGCAACCTAGTCTTAGACATATTAATTCTAGCCCCAAATACTTGTTCGTAGCATTTTAGAAACAACCAAGTATTACGGATATTTTCTCCAACTCCCCCAACAACATAAATGTATGATCAATGTATTGGAGATGGGTCAAAGGGGTTCCTCCCCGATAGGATGACAACCCATTAATCAAGTTACTACTAACAACACCTCCCATCATCTTGCTGAAAGACTCCCCTACTAGAGCAAAAAGAAACGGAGAGAGAGGGTCTCCTTGTTTGAGCCCCCTAGAGGCTAGAAAATACCCGCAAGATTTTTCATTGATACGGACTGACAGATGGGTCATAGCCAAACATCCCTTAATCTACTTTTGCCATTTAACACCAAAACCCATCAATTTCAAGATCTCAAGAAGGTAGTCCCATTCCACCAAATCATAAGCTTTTTCAAAGTCCAATTTCAAGAGAACTCCTTCGGACCGGAATGGGCATCCGAATGTATGACTTCCTGTGCAGAAAGAATCTCATCCATAATATATCTTTATTAATAAAGGCAGATATTGGGCCTTTAATAAAAAAATTCATAACTTTGGGCAACCCAATTAAGATTGTAGGGCATACTTTCTATCTTCGATAGGCCTAGAGTTGAAACTTCAAGGAATAAGCTTCATGGCATATGCAAGATGTTAACCCTAGAGTACATTGAGAGGGACACTTATTTTCATGAAAATACCACAAAGTTCCCACATTCATAATTTAATGCAAAACCTAATTTCTTCCACTTGAATTTTGGTGAGAGGCTATATTTTCTTTATGTGGTCTCAGACTCACTAACTTGTAAAAATCTGAATTTTCATAAATATATTTTCAAAAAGTATATAGGCACTTCATTAATTTAGAAGATATGCATAAATGGCAATGTCGATTTTTTAAAATGTAATATTAAAACTAAGTGAATATTTTTTTACTGTAATTTAAATTAAGAGAAATTACATAATTTTTTTTATTTTGGAAATTTAAGAATAATTTCATATATTTTTATATTTATACTCAAGTCCCAATTTTTGAAACTATGTAGTGTATTTTAATTTTATAACTTTTATATATAACAGATTAATCTCACCACAGCACGCCTATAAAAAAATTTAAAAATAATTTCAAAATCATAAAGAACTAAATCCTTAATAGTATTCAGGGGTATTTTGATAATTTTATTAGTTTTTAAACATTCATATATTTATAAGTGTGCAATTTCATTATTTGTTTAATAGATAAAAATAGATATAAATTACAAATATATTTATTTATCAAAGCAAATCATGGGCATAATAAAAAAGTGATAATTAAAAAGGCAAATCACCAAAATTATTCTCATCAATAAAAAGTTAATTTTTCAATCTTAGTTAACTATTTGCAATTATCGTATTATTTTACTCATACAATGACAAAATAGTAATTTTTGAATTCCGATAATTGTTTGTAATTCACAATATAATGCAACTAAAAACAAATTTAATAAAGTTCATAATTATGTTTTTTAAAAGGGAGTTATTGCTATTTAGTATTGATTTCTAATTAATAGCATAACATTGTTTTAGTAAAAATACTCCTATGATTAACTAATTTAGGAAAATATTTTGATAGGGCTGTAGTCCCATCAAAACAAGTAAAGCCTCACCTCAAAACTCATTGAAAATTGCAGTTCTGGTGACGGAAAACGTTCAAATCGATCATTTCAACCTTCACCATTTGGTTATGCTTAAAAAAAAAGAAGAAATTTCCAAGTCCTAAAAAATATTGTATATTGTAATACATAATCTAGGCAGTCTACCGTGCCCTAAAAATAAGTGTTTTTAGATGTGCATGATCCGTTCCATGTTTTGAGCTTCAAATTTCGTAGCCGTTTTTTAAAGTTTATTTTAGAGCCGTCATAGAGATTTCAGATGCCCAAAGTGCATTTCGAGTGAAGCTTTGAGGTGAGGCTTTACTTTATTTTCGTAATGCGTAAGCCTTGTAGGAATTGCATCAATTAATTAATCATATGTTTTGTTAATTACTCCAGGTAATTAAAAACTTGACCTAATGCCAAACGATTTCAAGCTCCCACGCAAGCATACTATCAACATACTACCTTGGATAACATAAGAGTAATTTAAGGACCCTAAATTTTGGGTATATAACCTCTTTGAACATTAATAACTAAATGTGTGTACTTGAAAAAGAATAATGCTTCAAGATTGAATAGAGAGCATCTAATTTTTTAGGGTGAGATCTAAGTGTTAAAAAACTCAAAATATATTATTTTTTAAAATAATCTCATAGGTGCTCACGCGATAAAAATAATAAAACATATTTCTACCAGAAAACCATAATAATACCTTTGAAACCATCTTTTCTTTTCATAAATATTTTTTTACTTGTCCTAGATGCACAACCATAAGAAGAGGAGACCTCCCACATTATAATAAAAAATATTGTAAAAAATGATAAAAATCAGATAGTATTTTAGCATGCTTTGTGACATAAAGAATCCAAGCCATCCATTCAAATCAAAAGGATGGGAATTGGAGTCACATATACTCTTAATCTTGTGACACCATGTAATATAAAAAATAAGTAAAACCTCACCTCAAAACACGTTGAAAATTACAATTTGGGTGTCGGAAAACCTTCATATCGATCATCCCGGCCTTCACCATATGGCTGTTATTAAAACAAAAACAGGTTCCAAGCCCTAAAAATTGTGTATATTGTAGCACATAATCTAGGCCGTCCACTTCGCCCAGAAAATAAGTGTTCATGAGTCTACAAGATCCATGTCATTTTATAAGCTTCAAATTTCATAGTAAGTGGTAGAAATTTAGTTTAGAGCCATCATAGAGATTTCGGATGCTCAAAGTGCTTTTCGAACGAATCTTTGAGGTGAGGCTTTACTTTATTTTCATAAATCTTAAGCCTTATAGAAACCACATTAATTAATTAATCATATGTTATGTTAATTACACAGTAATTAAAAATTTGACCTAATGCCAAACGATTTCATGCTCGCACGCAAGCGTACTATCCATTTACTCCCTTCAGTAAAAAGCAATATAAGAGTAATTTTAGGAACCTAAATTTTAGGTATGTGACCTCTTCGACCGATAGATGAACCTTACCGAATGGTACTTTCGTGTACTTGAAAAAAGAATAATACCTTAATATTGAATAAAGAACAATTAATTTTTTTAAGGTGAGATCTAAGTGTTAGAAAACTCAAAATATATTATTTTTGAAAATAATATCATAGGACACACGTGATAAAAATAATACACATATTTATGCTAGAAAATTGTAAGAATACACCCTTGAAACTTGAATGAGTTTCATTATAATTTTTTTTTTCAAGGGTTACAACAATAAGAAGAGGAAATTTTCAAGGCTTTACAACTAAATTTAGCATGCGTCGTGGCATAAACAATCCCAGCCATCCACTCAAATCAAAAGGCTAGAAAGTGGAGTCACATATACTATTTATCATATATGACACCATGTAATATCACACTTCTCATATAGAAAGTAAATATTTATTTGTATAAAAAAACGGGACTTGAGCCCCTACCATTCCATCCTTTCTTTGCAAACAAAAGAAATGAACGATTAAATTCTAGTGCCATTTTGTTGCTCTTTTGCATAGACAATGACTTAAATTATAGGGGCCATGGTGCAGATACAAATTAGGAAAAATTAAGAATTCTAATTTTATTATTTTTTGAATTTATTTTTTTAGGAATGTGTAACTTGAGTTTTTAGGGAAAGCAAGTTAGTTTTTTTTTTCAAGGTTATCTTAGATTTAATGAGAGATTTAAGGGAATTTAAATAGATATAGTGAGATATTTAAAGAGGATTTAAATAGGAGAAAGATATGGGATTTAGATATAGAAAGGTATGTTTTGGATTTATCTCCAAAAGAAAGAAAGGTTGAGGGGATGGAAAATAGGGATGGCATGTGAGGTTAAGAGTGAGAAGATAGGGATAGAGGTAGGCTATCTTTTGGAAGCAAATCTTTTAAGACGTAAAAAGAGAAAGAAAATAGGGAGATGAAGAGAGAGAGATAAGGAAAAGTTTGTGCAAGTAAGAGAGAGAGGTTTTTTTAATTATTTGTTTTTTTTTTTGAAATATTTTTAAAGGGAGAAATACCTTCATAGTAAACCATCAGATAATGATAAAAAATGATAACTGAGAAAGTTGATCTTGTGAAAAGATCTGAATTGAGAAAATTTGATTTTGTCAAAAGATCTGAATTGAGAAAATTTGATCTTGTGAAAAGATCTGAATTGAGTAAAGTTGATCTTGTGTAAATATCGTTTTTGGGTGGATTCCCTTGTCGACCTTGAGAGATGACATATTCTTTAAACCATTTTATTTTCATATTTTTATTGTTTCAATTTTATTTTATCTGTGCATCAATTGATATTAGAGCATTGAGATCTCTAATCTAGTTATGGAGAGCTTCAATCAAAGATTTGATAAACTCAAAGAAGACTTAGTAAAGTGTATTAACAAAGTAGTAGAATAACGTCTACGAGATTTATCTCATAGATAACAATTGAAACAAGAGGAACAAGAATACGAAGAGGTAGATTCGATATAAAAGATGACATCGATAACCCCAATGTGCAAGAAATTTTGAAATCAATTATGAAGAAAAAGATATGTGTGATGCAGTATTCGAAATCCAACTACGTGAGTCTCAAGGAAAAATCAAGATTGAGCCCAATATTATAATTTTCTACTTCGAAATAGCACAAAGCCTTTCATGAATCAGTTCAATGAAGAAATTGAAGAAAAAATACCGAAACGTATGGTGGGATTACATCACCAATTAGTAGAGTTTGATTGGCTTCAAGCTCGACGTCGAGCTTCTCCCAACTTGGGGAGAATGATATAAATAAAAATTAGGAAAAATTCAGAATTGTAATTTTTTTTTTTTTGAATTAATCTTTTTAAGAATCCGGGGAGAATGATGTAGTTAGTTTTCTATTAAGCTAGATTTGAGGGGGATTTAAATAGATTTAGTGATAGATTTAAGGGGATATGAGAAGCTACGTTTTGGATTTATCTCCAAAAGAAAGGTTGAGGGGATGGAAAATAGGTATGGCACGTGAGCTTAAGAGAGAGAAGATAGGGACAGAGGTGGGTTATCTTTTGGAAGCACATCTTTTAAGATGTAAAAAGAGAGAGAAAATAGGGAGATAGAGAGAGAGATAAGGAAAAAGTTCATACGAGTGAGAGAGATTTTATTTTTTTTTAAGTTCTATTTAAAATAGAGATATCACTTCATTGTAAATGATCAGAGAATGATCAAAGAATGAGAATTGAGAAAAAATGATCTTGTGAAAAGATTTGAACTGAAAAAAGTTGATCTTGTGAAAAGATCTGAATTGAGAAAGGTTGATCTTGTGAAAGATCATTTTTGGGGTGATCTTGTGAAAAGATTGTTTTTGGGGTGGATTCCCTTAGACATTGAGAGAGAGTATATTCTCTCAACTATTTCTTCTTTATATTTTTATTGATGCAATTTTATTTTCTCCCTACATCAGGCTAACACCTTATATAAATTTTTTTGAAGATAAATTTGTTCCCTTTGTTAAAAAAAGAGATAGATTTTTTTCCCTAAATTTGATATTTTTATGCAAGTTGCTTATTGTAACAAAAGTAGGGTCTCAAAATAAAACATGAATATCATTGCAAGGAGAGACAAAGCTAACATCTTTATACTATAATGAATTAGCCTTTGCATTTTGGAAAAAGATAAAAAAGTAAGCATTACTTATGCCATATAAAAACATTTGGAAAATTGTTTCACGCAGGTTCAGCCGCATTTTTACAAATGCAGTAAGTATAAATCATCCATCTTTAAGATGGACGCAAATATGTGGTCCATCTAAAAAAAATTGAAACTAACGGTCCAAATGTTTTCTTAATATAATTATTATTTTTAGTTTTTGAAATTTATTTATTTTTTCATTTTATGATCTCCATGTTAAAGATTACATATCCTTAAAAATTAAGTCCAACAATCTATCAAAAAAATTGCTTTATTAAAGGCCACAAATCCAACACATTTTGGATGTCACGAGTTGGAAGAACACATGCATGTCCTTTTTGTAGCATAAAGACCAATTTACTCATGAGTTGGGAGAACCCATACTATAACAGTAGCAGCATAATTCAAATTTTTTAGTCAAGCATAGACCCCGAGCCTTCGAAGAAGCTTTCATTTGATGCATACTATTTATAGAAAAAATATATATAAATAAATTTTTTTTTGGGTAATTCTGTGGGTAGACAACCCCTACCCATTTTTTCAATAGATTAGAGAATTATATTTTGAATATGTTAATTGGAGGTGTCAGCGGTAGGAATGGATACAACGATATGGTAATTGGGTGTGGGGATGCTACCACTACGACCCCAGCCCCATTCCTAAAATATATATAAAATTTGACTTCCTTATTCAACATATTAGATAATTTCACTTAATTATATTATTAAAGAGCATAAAGACATATTTTATATCAAATTAATTTAATGTTGGAGTTTAGCAATAAGATTTGCTAAATGTTTTCCATCATGTGAGTGAAAGTTGGACTATGTAACCCGAAAAAGTGTATATTAATTAAACTTTTTTATTTTTTCTTTATTTTCACCACCCGGATTACTTACATATGTCCAAATATATAAAAACACAAAGAATCCCAAGAACTCTCAGTTGATGCTACTTTAACAATTCTTTATTACACAAACGAAATGGGTGAAGTTTGTATAGAGCCGAGGCTCTAAACAATCAAATTAAAGCCCACTTTCAGGAAAGTTTTTTGATAGTCTTAAATTATATTTTTCATCTTTAGTTATAATAAATAGTTTAGATCGAGCAGATCTATGAAAACTTGAAAATCTTGAAAATTAATGGTCCGAAAATGTGTTACATGATGCACTATTTCCAAAACTTGAAATCCATTTTTTTTCTCATGTCAATGTATCTTAATGTTGAGATGATCAATTTGATTATATTTGAATATTGAAACAACCTCTTCTAGTGAAAGTTTTGAGGTAGGCTCTAATTATTGTTTAGAGCCTAGGCTCTATATAAACTTTTCCCCAAACGAAATTCTATGAGAGTAAGAAAACATAATAATGCAAACCATAAAGAAGATTTCCACAAGATTACCTTAACTAGACTTTGAACACTCCACTCCAGGTCTCCTCCTCCAATGGGCTACCTTAGATCTTTAAAGCATGGGAAATCATACGCTACAACTCTTAATCAAATCTGAGTGCAATGGAACAATGACACAACATGTAAATCCTCAATACCTTAATATGGGCGAGACCCCTTGTTTTTCTTAACTAATATTATTCTAAGGGAGAGAGATGAGCTAGAGATGAGTGAGTGTGGCGTGCTACTCATAGGGGAGAGATATAGATTAGAGGTATAGCGCAAGTATAGAGATTTGGCCCCTATTTATGGACTTTCTCTAGAGTTAGGGTTTCTTAAAGTTAAATGGAGATTAGATCCAGACCATTGATCATAAGAGACTTGTGGTCGTGAGAGAGCTAGGCTATAAAATCTTTAGATCAACTATCATTGGTTAGATGCCTCGATCTCGCCCTCCGGGACGGGATGACCTAGTGGCATGCGTCTCGGGTTTCAAGGTGAACCCGAGACTTGAGACCGCTCTCTCGGGAACTTTGTTAAGAAACACGGGCAGGTACACCAACCGATGAGAGAGGAATTTAATGTGAGGCGGGACACACCTCACCTGGGTCCGTGACTCACTAGGGCATACTTGCATGGACACCATCTTAGATCATGACGGAAAGGCCCCCCAATCCTTCAACTGGTTCGAAATCACCTCCTTTGACCTATACTCTGTTGTATCTGCGATCACACACACATGGTTAATTTTACAAGACAAGTGGGCCAAGGGACCCCACCTTGTCTTTGGCCGAAGGCCCACAGTTGTGCACATTTGAAAGAAGAAAGGAAATAAATGAGATGAAGATTGGGTTGATAAGAGGAGAAGGAAGAAATAAAATAGTAGGGAAAAGAAGAGAAGAAAGAGAAATTTGACCAGGTGGTTGGATTGACACAGTAGTTAGACTAAAACGGTGATTGACCTGACGTGGTAGCAAGATTGGCACGATAACTCAGACCCGCACGACGGCAATACTACTTGACGACATAACCAACACCGACCAACCTTGCACGATGGTTAG
Organism: Amborella trichopoda; assembly: GCF_054954075.1. Lineage (NCBI taxonomy): Eukaryota > Viridiplantae > Streptophyta > Magnoliopsida > Amborellales > Amborellaceae > Amborella > Amborella trichopoda. Next base: position 10,032,130 of record NC_142345.1, on the reverse strand, counting down.
CATGTTGTTGCAGCAAGACGAGTACGGTAACTCAGATCGGCATGGCGGCAATACTGCTTGACAATGAGACTACCATGATAGTGCTAGACTTAGCTTGTTCCTTGATCAAAGGAGAGAGGAGGGAGAAAGAAGAAAGAAAGAGAGGAAAGAGAAGAGACGAGGGAGTAACAGAAAAATAAGAAGAAAAGTAGAGAGAGAAAGAGAGAAAGAAGAAGAGATATAGAAGAAGAGAGAAGAAGAAGAAGAGAGAGAGAAAGGAAAGAGAAGAGAGAAATAAGAGAAAGAAGAAGAAGAGAAGAAAAGATGAGAGAGATAGAGGAAGAATAGAAGAAAAGAAGAGAATAGAGATAAGAAGAAGAGGAGAAAGAAGAGAAGAAAGAAGAAGAGAGAAGAGAGAGGGCAAAGAAAAAAAAGAAGAGAAAGAAGAGAGAGAAGAGAAATAAGAGAGAGAAAAAGAAGAGAAGGGAAGAAAGAAGAAAGAAGAAAGAAGAGAAAGAAGAGAAGAAAGAGAAAAGAGAGGGGGAAGAAGAGAGAGAAAAGAAAGAGAAGCAGAGAGAGAAAAGAGAAAAAGAAGAGAAACATGGACGACGATGGAATTCCTTCATCCATGACAGAGGAGAGAGAAAGGAAAAAGAAGCATGGACGGCGATGAGGTTCCACCGTCTATGACAAAGGAGAGAGAAACGGGGTAAGGGAGGAGGAACATGGTCGACGATAGGCTACGTCGTCCATGACAGGAGAAAGAGAGAAAAATAGAACATGGACAGCGATGGGTCCTACCGTCCATGATAGGAGAGAGAGGATAAGAGAGAACATGGACGGTGATAGGTTCCACCGTCCATGATAGGAGAGAGAGAACGAGAGTGAATATGGGCAGCGATAGGTTCTGTCGTCCATAATAGGAGAGAGAGAACGAAAGTGAACATGGACGACGATAGGTTCCACCGTTCATAACAGGAGAGAGAACGAAAGTTAACATGGATGGTGATAGGTTCCACCGTCTATAATAGAAGAGAGAAAATGAAAATGAACATGGACAGCGATAGGTTCCGCCATCCATGACATGAGAAGAGAGACAGGAGAGAGAAAAGAAAAGACATGTGCAATGATAGGTATCGTCGTGCATGTCAGAAGGGACTCAAACACGACCCTGCCCGCCAATTGGGAAAGGACCCGGTTCAATGTCCTTGTTAGAGAATAGGGGAAGAAATGTTGCGGCGACGATGAGCATCACCGTGCACAACATGAGGAAAGAGGAACTCTGACAGAGGCCCAGCCCGCCACTAGAGTTAAGGCCCGACTCACTGTGCATGTTCTAAGAGAAGAGGACATCATGCTCGGCGATGGGTATCGCCGTGCATGATTGGAGAGGTGAGAGAAAGAAAACAACAAAGAGAAAGAAAGAAGAGAGAGATTAGGAAAGAGAGGAGAGAGAAAGGAAGGAAAGTAGAGAGAGAAGGAGAGGGGAGAAAGAAGATTAGGAAAGAGAGAGGAAGGATTAGGAAAGAAAGGGGGATGAGCGAGGAAAAGGAGCAGAGAGAGAAAGGAAAGAAGGAAAAGAAAGACATGCACGGTGATAGGTTACTACCGTGCGTGTTGAGAGAGAAGTGAGAGGCAAAAAGAGAGGGAGAGAGAGAAAGATAGAAGAAGAGAGAGAAGAAGAAACATGCATAGCGATGCTTACTGTCGTGCATGTTTGAGGTAGCGAAGAGAAAGACAGAGGGAAGAAGAAGAGAAGAGAGAGAGACAGAGACAAGGAAAGAGAAAGAAAGAAGAAGAGAGAGAAAGAAAGAAGAGGAGAGAGAAGAGTAGAGGAGAGAGAAAGTTACCTTCACCGAGGGGTACCGGACTTTTCTTCTCTCTCCTGGACCTGACCCTGAATCTCAAAGCTTAACACCCAATTTTATTGATCAAAATGAAGGTTTAATATAATGGGGTATACTGTAGTATTTATAGACTTGGGGCCAAAACATAGGCGGATGCCCAAAATCTAACATAATGGGTGCAAAATTATGATTTTGCCCCTGCCTATCAGTACACAAAATTTCAAAATAGTCCTAATCGCACCCATGGAACGTATACGATTTTCCTAAGCTGATTCAGGGTTGCTCCGGCAATCTTTTGACTAAAGATGATCACTTTCTCGTTGAGCTGGGCATGACGATCAATTTGGTACCAACTTCTAGCCACGGATCATGTTTTTTTGCGACGATCATGCGACTTGAAATTTGTACGAAACTAAAAAACTTGCGATCGATAGTGTGCTCATTTCTTGATGTATTTCTTTGATTTCTTCGCTGAATTGCACTGAGCATATCATCATGATCGCGTTGCAACAAATGCAGCTCAATTTCGTGCCCGAACAAAGATTTTACCATCTTGGGTTTTTGCCGGAATTTGAATTTCGGCCGTCAGAATCTGTAGCAACTTCAATGCCTTCACATATCGAATCCAACCGTTCATCACGTGCGAGATTTGGCCCAGATGTAGCCCTGGACCTTGCGGACACGATGGAACTGACATCTTGTCGATCGGGTACATGAGCGTCGTGATATGGCCGCTCGAGTGGGTCGTGATACTGCTGATTTTCCTGCAACCTTGATCATGAATCGCCTTCTTCTCTCTAGTTTTTCTTTTTGCTCGGACATCGTAATGGGATGTGTCATATATCAAAACGCTCATCTTGACGAGACAAACACGCTCACAAAATTTGAGTGCGATTCGACTTGTAACCAGGGAGATATAAACCTAAAAAATTGTTGTTTGTGACTGTGAAAACCAATCTCCTTTAATGGAGACTGGTGCAAGGAGGGCACACGAGAATAGCGTGTGGCCTACTCTCTTTCAGTCTTTTGCCTATAACTTCATCCTAGAATGTATGTTTAAGCTGAAACTTGACCCCTGGGGGTTTTCGATTGTGCTAGGTATAATGGCTATGGTCCCATAGCCATCTAACTTACTTAAAATAGAGTTCCAGTTATAGGGTCCATTTTAGGGTGCTTGAGACCGATTTTTCTGAAACTATTTCTTTCTCTGCACTGCCTTGGACATGTTGGATTGCAACGAAACTTGGCAGATAGCCTTTTGGAGTGCTTAGAAACATTTTCACTCGTTCTAGGGAAATTCTGAGACTGTAAGGAATTCCACTGTAAATCAGGGCTTTATTGATCGGCTTCTCTTTTATTCCGCATCGGGGACCCAAGGTGCTGAAAAATGTCTTTAAACAGCTTGCCCTACCAATGTTGTGCTTTGAGAGAAGTGAGAAGGACAACATTTGAAAAATTTCCTTCGACTTTATTACTTTTTTCTTTCTAGCCATAGGATCACGTGAACGTCGAGGAGATATCCACGCAATGTTGTAACTAGGATGCTCAGACGTTTCGATGCATTTGTCATAGATCCATTCATGGGGACTTTGGTGGAGAAGAGACTTGAGCCACTGGTAGGGGACATCTCATGGAATGCCCATCATCCACGTCAGGAGCTCTTCTTGGGTTCCGACAACTGAGGGCCTTTAAAAGCTTATAGACCCAGTTAGTCAGAATCCATGCTTGTCTGGCACTGTAGGGACGGCTTTCACCACCTCCTTTTATTTGGGGCTCTTTCATCCATAATCTTGCTGCCATGTCCACCCTTATTCTTCCATTTTTACTCACGGTTCCCTTTCGGGTTTTCACCGTGCCCGGGTTTTTATTTTCACGGATCTCTTTTACTCATAGTTTCGTGACCATGTTCGTCCATCATTTTACTCATGGCGTTCCCTTGTCCAAGTATACACCATGCCTGTTATTTTTTTTCTTTTTCTTGTATTTTTTTGTGAAGGTGTGTTTGAGGTCATGCCTTTAGAACCTGTGCGAATCCTTTTAATGTCATGCAGCCAAAACATGCACTATAATTTAGAGTCATACAGCTGGACCATGTTGGAGATGGGTGGCAGTCTGTGGAGGCCATGGAGTGAGTATGGTAGTGGTTTGACCTACTTTGGGGAGATGGCACGAGGCTGCCTGTGAAAGATGGATGGTGCCGGTATGAAAGGTGGATGGTGGGGACCCACTAGCTGACGGTGAGTATAGATGGCAGGATGGCTCGCCATTGGTGAGCGCGGGTGAGACTCACTGGGGAATGATGGAGGGTAATGAAGTGAATGGGTTCACTGGGAAGTTGATGAAGGTGGTGTGCGCACACGGGCGGGTCGGTTAGGAAAGGCTTGCGTGAAGATGCATGTAAAGGGCATGTGCATGTGTGTGGGGGAGTGTTTAGAGTCATGCCTCCAAGACCTGTGCAAAGCAGTTTAACGTCATGCGGCTAGGACGTGCACTATTGTTTAAGGTCATATAGCTTGGACCATGGCTATGCAGTTTAAAGTCATGCATCTAGGACCATGCAGTTTATGGTCGTGCAACTAGACCTTCGCTACAATTTAAGGTCGGATAGTTTGGACCAAGGATTTGCAGTTTAAAGTCAGCATGGCTATGCAGTTTTAAGGTTATGCGGCTATGACCATTGTTACAGTTTAAGGTCAAGCAACTAGACCATAGCTATGCAGTTTAAAGTCATGCAGCATGGACCATACAGTTTCAGGCCGTGCTACTAGACATCTGCTACAGTTTAAGGGCGTATAGTTTGGACCATGTAGTTTAGGGTCGTGCATCTAGACCATTGTGTGGGTCGCCATGTAGGTGAAGTTCCCTGGGGAATAGGTCTGTGGGTGGCAATCCGACTTTCTGGGGGTAAAATGGTTAAGGCCTTAGACAAGTAGAGGGCTCAGGTGGAGATGGTGGCCAGATGAGGGGTGGCAAACGGAAGCAGACTTCACTGAGGATTAGGGGGTGAGTGTGACTCCCTTGGGGTGAAGAGATGTGGCATGCTCATTACTCCACTGTGGATGACAGGCTGGGGCACATATGTAATTCGTTGGGGATAATAGTAAAATACACACGACGATAGCCAGGCTTAGGAACGCACGACGATAGCGTGGGTGGCAGCAACACAAGCAACGCTATCCTGGGTGATAGTTGCACAAACGGCGTAGTGGCGTTCACGCACGACATTGGCTGGTGGCTTTCACACACGGTGTTAGTCACAGACGACGCTAGTCATGGGCAGCATTGAGTTCGGGCCTGGGCCTAACCAGGTCCTAGTCCATCGGACACTGGATGCTCGGCACTAACGTAAGGCACTCAAAGGGTTTTGCAAGAAGACAGTGAGAATGGGAAGAAAGAGAATTTTCGACTAGGAAGAGGGAGCACCGACAGGGTTACACAGGGAGAGGCATTCGCGGGGGTCACAGTTGCCAGTGTCTTGTTAGCGAAGTTATTTCGGCAAGCGTTCTGGGATACCAGAACATGGACTGAGGGTGTAGCAGACACCCATCGCAGGCTTTCAATGGTTTTTCGGTGGTCTGGAGGAAGGGCAACGGTCCGCCAGTGGGTTTTCGACAAGTGGGGGAGTTCTCCGGTGGGTAGCCCGAAGGTCGCGGGATTGCGAACCGTCCTTGGCAGCAAACTGTCACTAGGAGGTAACGACTGTCACCCACACATGCGAGGGCATGTGTCAGTCCACCTCGCGGCTGACAATTGTCAGGTGGTGCGCCTAGGACTCGAGGTGACATGTGCGCAATCTGTGGCTCGTGCGAGAGATTTGAACACTAATGACACTGCTCTAAAATCACAAGCGGTGATAGTCTTGAAAACACAGCCGGCGTTAGCCTTTGAAAACGAGGTCGGCATTAGCCTTTGAAAACGCTGTCGGCATTAGTCCTTGAAAACACAGGCGACGTTAGCCCTCAACAAACACAATCAACGTTAGCCCCTGGACAAATGCAACTGGCGCTAGCCCTTAATCGACGTAAACGACGTTAGTCACGCACGACGCTAGTTAGTGCCTTTCATGCATGGTGATAGCTAGTGCCTTTCACGTGTGGCAATAGCCTTGTGCCTTAGTGATTCACACACGGAAGTGAGCCCTTAAGCTTAATCTGATGGCCGGGTCTTCATACAGAATCCCTGACGTGAAGAACCTTTCAAGGGGAGGAGATATTGTCACCAATGAATTTACTGGGGAGAGCCTGGTCAGGGGTGAACCCTACCCAATATGCAAATCGGAGTGGCTCCTTAGTGCCACTTTTATTACTGACCCGGTTCGATTTGAGGTCTGGGAAAACAACGATGGAAATGTCAATATTGAAGGAGGGGTGGCCCTCCTCCATTGTATGCACAGGAATGTGGCTTTTGGAGAGAACTTGCCCACGTTGGGGAAGAGGATGGTAAAGACAAAGGGGTTGATATGGTCTTCTGCTGATCTCCGCGTGCAAGGGGAGCACCAGCATTTGAAGGGGTACTCTTCCTGGACCATCAATGTACTGGGATTGTACAGAAGTATTCTTGGTCGTGCCTCTCTATTAGTTGACGTGCAGTGTTCAGGCAACTATTACCACCGATGCTCAAATACCATCAAGGTATTACTAGAGATATGGAGTCATGCAAGCAATACATAGCTCCTCAGTCATGGTGAAGCAGGGATCTCCTTGCTTGATCGTCACTTTATCGGCGGGCTCCCACTTATAGGAGGGATGTATGACGAGTTCTTGCCTCAAAACTCAGTGATTTTTGGTGGTGTCCACCTTGGGGAAGAGGAATCGCCCATTGGTCTTACTACCATTTCCGATCGGGGGCTTTACTGATTGGGCCTTTATTGACGAGATGGGTAAGGAGCTGGATGGTGCTCCTACTACCATCAAGGAGCTCATGTTTATCTTGAGCATTAGAGGGGGAGTTTTGCCTTATAGGATCCCCTATAGCGTTAGGCTCGAAGGGTACTTCCCCCATCATTTTGCTCGTCAGCATGGGCTCGATCAGAGTTGCCCCTTCTTTGTACTCTTCGAGAAGTGCCATGGCAGAGTGAACACAGGAAGGAAGGAAGAGCTAAGGACTCTTCTTGAATCGTGGTGGCCTGAGCATATTCGCACTGCATGGTCCACATGCTTAGAAATGACAGAGCTCAGTAAGTATGTGGTACCACACTTTGACAGGAGGGTCCGCGCCACTGAGGCTTATGCGCACTATTGGAGGATCACCAGCCGGGGGTATTGGGAGGTTGATCACCCCCTGGAAAGGGGAGAACTGCAACTGACACCAAGATACCAGGCAGAGGAAGATCGTCAGGACTCCTCCTCTAGGCGAGGTTTTTTCGCGGCAACTTCTTGCCATGGAGAAGAAGACATGGAGCCTTTTTGACAACCTTACCTCTATCTTTCAATGGAGGGGGGGTCAATAGGTCCCTGGTCATGAAGGGCGCTCTATTCATGACTTGAATGCATTGATAGGGAGCGGCACGCACAACATTCTTGCTGCAGGCCCTTCTCGTGAGGGGAGTTTGAAGACGATTGCTCCTTCCCAAGAAAAGGAAGCGCGTTGCCCCCACTAGCATTCGTGTGCCACCTCGAGCTGTCAATCCCGCTCCAAAAAGCAGGAGTGCAAAACTTCATGTCATTCTGGAATCGAGAGGTAGCTCTTCATCTTTCACCTCCTCAGATTAATTTGTTGCTCCTTCCCGAGTCATCCTCAGCCCTTTCTTCATCATCCTCTATCTCTCCTGATCTGTTTTCTACTTCTTCAAAGACTGAGGTAGATGACTCCGGACCCTCTGAACCCATCGTCATTGCTTCTGATAAAGAGGGGACACCTAAGCTTGCAGTGGTGCCCCAGGTTCTAAGAACGGCTTCTGAGTTAGATCTGGTTCCAATGGAGACTAGTGGGGTTTGGGATGAAGGTCCCATCGTTGCTACTCAACTAGAGGAAGCCGAAGTTGACAAGACCTCTGAGCCTTAGGAGGTTGCTTCCCTGATTTGTAGCCATGGTTTGTGAAGGCTTAAACATCCCTCAGGAGGAGGAACCTATGGTTGATGAGGCACCCGAGCATCAGGAAGCTGTTTCCCTGAGTGACGAAGTTATGGGTGATGCAGGCTGTTCTAAGGAGGGAGATCTTAGGGGTTCAGAGTCAGTGGGCCCAAAGAGCGCAGATCCTGAAGAGGAAGTAGTAGAGGTTCTAGATGTGGGGGATGTGGACCATGTATAAGAGGCCGCAACTGAGATTGGAGTGGTGGCTCTAGGGGATGAAGGCCAAAGGGAGGAGATGGCCCCTGAATTTGCTGAGGCTGAGGTGGCAATTCACTAGGATGAAGGGCAAGAAGAAGAAGCTGGCCCTAAACTTATCAAGGCCATACTAGAGGGTGAGAGGCAAGGGAAGAAGCTCCTTTGGAGCATGCTGAGACCAGAATGGTGGCCTCAACCGGGGAAGGTCAAGGTGAGGAGGTTGAGACTGCTCCAGAAAGTGAAGAGCAAGGAGAAGAAGCTGGCCCTGAAGGGGCCGAGACTGCTAAGATTGTGATTGAGGGCCCAGGGGTAGAATCTGGTCCGAGGGGTTTGAACCTGATGAGAACAGGGCCATGAGTGAAGGGACATGCGAGGGGGTTAACGCTGAAGGAACCGAGCAGCCTGAGACTGGGGCTCCCTTTGAATCTGAGGAGCTCGAGGATTTGGGCTTCGTGATTGCTCTAGAAGAGCCAGTGACTCACATGGCTATCATCCCTTCGAGCTCGATCCTCAAAACTGAAGCTTCTTCCATCGTGGTGGCCCCAGCAGCACCGTTCAGGCCTAGTTTCTACGGGATGCCCGGCATAATTATGGACATGCTTCACCTGGGTGTTTAGAGACGGAAGGATTTGCCTCTTACTAAAATTGACGATGCAATCCAAAAGTTAAGGCAGATCGCCCTTTTAGGGGGTGCACCACACGTCCTTCCATACTTTGATGGCACCATAAACGAGCTGGAGGGATGGCAAATAAATGCACTTGAAAAGGAAGCAGCAGCACGAAAATTAAAGGATTCTCACTTGGCCTCTCTGGAAGCCTCGCTCATGCACCATCGTGAATCAATTGAGGCCCATACACATAAGAGGGATGATGCGGCTTCTAGGAGACCTGATCTTAATGAAGGGACAATTGCTCACTTCAATAGAATGATGGCTCTGAAGGCCGAAATTCGAAGCATGAGGGAGGAGTTTGATGGGCTCGAGAAGGAGGCGAGAGCCTGGGAAGCAGAGGATGAGGTCTTAGCCAAGGAAGTATCAGCCCTTGACTACACCCTGGAGTAGGAAATTGCTTCTGTGGAACCAGAAGCTCAATTGGTGACTTATTTGAAGGGACGCATTCAGCATGTCAAGGCTTCTTTTGCAGCTTCCAGAGTGAAGATCAATGAGATAATTGATTGTTTTTTAAAGTTTCATTTTGTGTTCTTTTTTTCTTTCTTTGTATAATGACACTTGTAACTATTTCTGAATTGATGAATGAAATACTTCGTTTTCTCCTCTGTAACTTTATTCTTTCTTTTTTCTTCACTGCATCTCATCTCTCGCTCTTAGGTAGGCCACATTTCAGGGCATTTACTATTTCTGCCCTTTTGATAAGGGAAACCCTAAGCCTTGCTTTGTCCGGTGACAAAACTGTTGTGGTTTCAATGACCTCAAACAGGGGAGCGATTGCCTCTTCTCCTCTTAACGTCTTGTTGGACAGGGCTCATAATTCATTTTTCTCATTTGATGAGCCTGCTCACTGTAAATGGTCCAATCAAGAGGGGCTTTAGCTTCTATTCGAGGTGCATTCACTTCAAGTTTGTCATAGCACTTGGTCTCAGGCACGAACTCCTTTAGACGTTTTGAAGCGATACGCATAACCTCCAATTGGTTCTGGAGAATGCGAACTTTGCTTCTTAATGCTGCCAGGGGATCCTGCTCTTGAAGGCGAGTGGGCTGTCCTTTTTTTGACTGCTGTCCTCATAATTAAGGAAGCGCAGGACTTGTAGCTAACTACCGGCCTGAGCTGACCCTGCAGTGCGACCATGAGCATCCTCTTTACTTAAGGAAACTGGGGTTTGGAGTACCTTTCATGGGGGCTGGTGCGCCAATTCTTCTTTCAAGAGTGTAATGGAGACATGCAGGACTTTTTGATGGTCCGTCGTGTAGGTGACCTTTGGAACCAGGAGATCTATCCCCAGGACTTCCTCAATCTCAGGAGTGACTTCTGGTCCATCTTCTTGCGGAGGTGGCTCAGGAATGGAAGCAGAGGGGGAAGCCTCATCTTCAAGTGAAGATGGAGTTTCTTTAGGGATGGTGGATTGTCTGGGGTATTTGGGTGAGGAAGGATCTCAGGGCTCTTGAGGATGGGTAGATTGTTTGGGGTATTTGGGTGAGGAAGAAGTGGTGGACCAAGAAACTTCAGGACCTTTGGCTTTTGAGGTGGAGGTTGCAACATTTTCCTCGAGCTCACACTCATTTGCCCCGTGTTAGGTGATGCTTCCGAGATTTGCACCATGCGACAGACTTCATGAGAAAAGAAGCTTTGTCCTCTCGATTCTCCCAGCCTCTGCTCAAAGTCAGGCTCAAGGGGCCAATGGGGTTTCTTTGGCTGACTTCCTACACGTCTTTGTGGAAGAAGATGGCTCTGACTTGGTTCGAGCCGTCAGGGCATCAACAACTGCCAAGAATCCAGCCACCTGGGCTAGGGTCTCTCTCAGCCGCCTCTGGTGCATCCTGCTTATATTGTTTCCTTTGAGTTCTCTGTTGAGGGCCTCAAAGTATGGACATTCTCGGGTCGTACCTGCATAAGATATAGAAGAGGAGGAAGAAGAAGAGGAAGAAGAAAAGGAAGAGGAAGAAGAGGGGTTAGTAAGTGAGGGACCTTCAAGGTCATCCCCCTCATCGGACCGATTTGGGCAGCTTTTTACGTCATCATCAGAGTTGGACGTGTGTAGGGGTCTTTTAGGTCTTTCCCCTACTTAGACCGTTGGGGGGTGCTTTTAATGTCGTCACCCTTATTAGACGTGCCCCGTGTAAAGGATGGCCCAAGGATGTCGTCTTGATGAGATGAGGGAGGAAGTATGATCGCATCGAGGATGAAGTCTTATAAGGTTCGCAATGCAGGAAGAGGCCTGAGAAATTCTTGCTCGACTGGTAGTTGAGGAATCTTGTTCTTCCGGCGAGCAGTCCTTGGCGCCCGTCTCCTTCTGGTTTCCTTGGGAGGTGCTTGATTTGTCTTGCTAGGTTTGTGAACAGCCCTATCTTGACGAACTGCCTCTCTCTTTAAGGACTTGAGTCTGTTTCGCCCATGATAGACTCCGCCCATGATAGACTCTCCATGGCTAGGAAGTCAAGGGTTCAGCAGGATCGAAGGCGTCAACACGAGAATCTTGCACTGAAGCTCTCTCCTGGATGGGGACACTGACTTTTGGGTGTTTTTCTATCACAGCATAAGCAATGTGACCTCTTTGCATTCTTTGTGACAATGGCTTCAAACTCATAGCATTCGCTTAGCTTGTGGCCTCATATCTGATGGTATAGGCACCAATGATTCTCAGTTCCTTGAGCAAAGCGCATGGGCTGCCTTGCCGGCTTTGTTGTGACGAGTCCCTGTTGGAGCATCATACCGAACAAAGCCTAAAGGAGATCTGATGGCAGCTCATCAAAAGAGTGTGGGCCTTCGCATTCCGTCTGTACTGTCACCACGTGGGAAGCCTCAGTTGCCCCGAATGCTTTCTTAAGTTCTTCAAGCTTTATCTGGCCTTTTTGGATCAGAGCCTCGATAAAGTATTTGAGTGTGTAACATTCCTCTGTGGGGTGGCTTATCCTCCGATGATAAGCATAGTAGTTTGCATGAGTGTCGAGTCCAGCTTGATCAGGAAACTTACTCTCAGGCTGCTCAATCATATTCTGCTCCAGTAATAGTCGGAGTAGTGCAGGAACCCATTCCTTTTTGAAAGGATAGATCTTATTCTTATGCTTGGTCCAGTAATCATCCCCATTAAGGTTTGCGTACCCAGTTGTATGAGTGCTGCTGCTTTCCTGTCTGAGGCGTTGTCTGCATCTTTGTTGTGCCTACCCCTTTGGAGAGGTCCAAAGTTTGGGAGGCAGCCTTCTTCGGATCGCTTACGGTGACGGACGCACTAATTACCCCTTTCTGCTGATTGCCTCGGGTATTGATCTGAGAATTACCATTGCCCCGGTTGTTTCATGAGCTCGTAGAGTATTGACGTGACTAGCCATGGTGGAGTGACATGCTCTCTATGCAAACTAACTAAGAGATCTGCTCTGACATAGAGGTCGCATTGGAGGCCTCAACATGTATGGCAATCTCAGGTCGCATGTTTCGTACACAGGTCTCATGTTTCGTACACAGGTCTGGACTGCTTCCTTCTCAAACATAGGATTAGAGTGGTAAGCAGCTAAATCTCTCCATCTGACTATGAATTGATCCACAGGCTCATCTGGCTCTTGGGTTAAGGTGAGAAGCTCGATGGTTTGGACCTCTCTCTCGACCTCATAGAAGCGTTGATAGAACAATTGTTCCATCTCTTCCCAAGTGTGTACTGAACTTGGGGGAAGCCGAGCATACCACTGAAAGGCTGGGCCATCAAGAGTTTCAACGAACTGACGGAGGAAGAGTCTCCCATCAGCTGCTGTCTCTCAACATGCCACATGGAAATGCGTGACATACTGGTGTGAGGATGTTGTGCCATTGAACAGGGGAAGCTTCTCCTTTTGGTAATCTGTGAGGAACGGAACCTGATCAATGTAGGAGGGGTACGGCTTTTGGTAAAGCGTTGTCCCACGCATCCCCGAGATCTGTCTATTCTTTAAGCTGTGGGTTATCGTGGCGTCGATGTCTGCTTGTGGAAACATTCAAGGGGCAGAGCAATCTTGTGAGGCCAGCAGGGAAGTTTGCTTTGGAACTACATTTGTCGGGGGATGGGAATTTGCCTCATGATGGGGCGAATTAGCTGCGGATCGCATGCTTTCCATGCGGTCAATCTTCTCCATCATGGCTTGCACCATGTGTTCGAACCTGTCCATATGCTGACCATTTCTCTGGGGAGATCAGCCTCAAGCGCAGTTGAAGGCTTCCGAGCTTGGCGGGTACTGCACGGTAGATCGGTCGGCAAGGGTTCAACATGCCTCGACTAAACTCTAGTCTTATATGCCGGCCGCTTGTGGACCGGTTCTCGACGGTCTTGGGACCGTGGCTGCTGGGTCGTCAGGACATCTTCTACGATACTAACCACTGTACGGGATTCACGCACCTCTTCTTCAAGCTCAGTCATCTGAAGAGGGTAGAAGGGGTTCTTGTGAAGAGGGTCATCAGGGCTGACTGGCCTGCCAGTTTGAGTGGCTTTCTTAGTCAAGATTTGCAGAACTCTGTCGCGCTTGGCTTTGAGCCTTTGATGGACCTCACTCCAGAACTGCGATTGGGACTGCGGCTGACCGACTTCTCTTGCGTAAATAAGAGCCATCTCCATTAGGTGAAACAATGGGTGTGGACCAGGAACTGGGGTTAACCTAGGCTGAGGAGGACGAAGGACTTGATCTCCCATCAGGTCTTTGCCTCGAGCTCTCTTATGGGCTCCAGAGACATGACCGAGCTGATGGGGCTGGCTCAAGATGGCACTCTTGGGGAAGGTCTTCAAGCACCAGGGCTCTAGGAGCTTGCTTGAAAGAGAAGGGGCAAGCGGGGGAAGGATCGACTCATGATGGCACCTGAGTCGGGAGAGAGGAGCGGTCTGTGAAGGTGTTGCGCGTGCACCCTTTGAAGAAGGATCACAGGTGACTTAGGGGTCAGCCCGGGCTAGAACAGGTTGTCTAGCCTTAAGAGGCCGAGAGCTATGAGCAGGTGTCTGTAAGGAAATGCGTTGCCTCGAGCGGTGTATGAGAATGCGTTGCCCCGAGCTATGAGCAGGTGTAAGGGAATGCGTTGCCCCGAGCTACGAGCAGGTGTCTCTAAGGGAATCTCGTGTGCTCGGGTTGGCGCAGCAATGGCGTTGCCTCGAGTGGTGGGATGCACATGCATGATGTGTACAGAACCTGGCCCGAGGAGCCCTGATCCTAGACACCGACTTTAGGCAATATAGAGGTTTCCCTGAGGTGTGGCTCCAGTGGATGACCCACGAGCCTTAATGTGTGTGCGAGAGGTGGAGACCCCAAGGTATCTTCCTCGATGTGACGAGCCTCTAAGCATAGAGACTTGAGGTGGTGCAGGAATGTGGGAGGTGCCTTGTGGCGACCCATAAGAGCAACGACAACTTCCTTGCCTTTTGCAGAAAGGGAATGGGTAGCCTTTCAACGTACCTCGAAAATACGATCGGCAAGTGACTTACCGGTGGCGGGGTGCATGCTGTGAGTGGTAGCAGATGTGCTACCGATGCAAAGTGCTTTGGCGGGGTTCCACCAGAGCTAGAAGATGGGGAGTTAGGGACCTTTAAGTCCCTTCTCACACCTATCCAGGTCAAGACTTGGGAGCTAGACATTGGGTCTTTGCTCAGAAGGAAAGTTGGGAATGAAGTTCGAGGAACTTATTCCCGAGGGAAACTCACGAATGCAGGGATGAGAAAATCTCTGATCTGGATGAATGGGATAAGGAACCTAAAATCCATGTGAGTGCAATGTAGAAAAATAAAGGAGAGACTAGCCAAATAAGGACGATTCGACGATGGGGTAGTGTGTCCCCAGTGGAGTCGCAAAGCTGGTTAGATCTCTCGATCTCGCCCTTCGGGTCGGAATGACCTAGTGGCACGCGTCTCGGGTTTCAAGGGGAACCCAGGACTTGAGACCGTTCTCTTGGGAACCTTGTTAAGAAACAAGGGCAGGTACACCAATCGGGGAGAGAGGAATTTAATGTGAGGCGGGACACACCTCACCTAGGTTCATGACTCACTCAGGCTGAATTGCGTGGACGCCCTCTTAGATCATGACGAAAAGCCTCCCAGCCTTTCAACTGGTTTGAAATCGCCTCCTTTGACCTGTACTCTCATGTTTATGTGATCACACACACACATGGTTAATTTTACAAAACAAGTGGGCCAAGGGACCCCACTTTGTCTTTGGGCGAAGGCACACAGTTGTGCACTTTTGAAAGAAGAAAGGAAAGAAATGAGATGAAGATTGGGGTGATAAGAGAAGAAGGGAGAAATATAGTAGATGGAAGAGAAGAGAAGAAAGAGAAATTTAACCAAGTGGTTAAACTGACACAGTAGCTAGACCAGTATGGTGATTGACCTGGCGTGGTAGCAAGATAGGCACGATAACTCAAACCGGCACGGCGGCAATACTACTCGACGACAGTACCAACACCGACCAACCTGGCACGACGGTTAGCCTGTCATGGCAGCAAGATGGGCACGGTAACTCAAACTGACACGACGACAATACTGCTTGACAACGAGACTACCATGACAGTGCTAGACTTAGCCTGTCCCTTGGTTAAAGGAGAGAGGAGGGAGAAAGAAGAGAAAGAAGAAAGAAAGAGAGGAAAGAGAAGAGACGAGGGAGTAGGAGAAGAATCAGAAGAAAAGCAAAGAGAGAAAGAGAGAAAGGAGAAGAGATATAGAAGAAGAGAAAAGTAGAAGAGAAGAGAAGAGAGAAGAAGAAGAATATAAGAAGAGAAGAGAGAAAAAAAAGAAGAAAGAGAAGAGAGAAAGAAGAGAGAGAAGAGAAAGGAAAAGAAGAGAAGAAAAGAGGAGAGAGATCGAGGAAGAATAGAAGAAAAGAAGAGAAGAGAAAAGAAGAAGAGGAGAGACAAGAGAAGAAAGAAGAAGAGAAAGAAGAAAGAGAGAAGAGAAATAAGAGAGAAAAAGAAGAGTGGGAAGAAAGAAGAAAGAAGAAAGAGAAGAGAAGAAAGAGAAAAGAGAGAGGGAAGAAGAGAGAGAAAAGAGAAAAAGACAAGAAACATGGATGGCGATGGGGTTCCACCATCCATAACAGAGGAGAGAGAAAGGAGAAAGAAGCATGGACGGCGATGGGGTTCCACCGATTCGACAGAGGAGAGAGAAAGGGGGTAAGGGAGGAGGAACATGGATGATGATAGGCTCCACCATCCACGACAAGAAAAAGAGAGAAAAAGAGAACATAGATGGCGATGAGTCCCTTCGTCCATGATAGGAGAGAGAGGATAAGAGAGAACACGGACGACAATATGTTCTACCGTCCATGACAAGAGAGAGAGAATGAGAGTGAACATGGACAATGATAGGTTCCCCCATCCATAACAGGAGATAGAGAATGAAAGTGAACATGGAAGGCGATATGTTTCGTCGTCCATAACAGGAGAGAAAGAACGAAAGTGAATATGGATGGCGATAGGTTCGGCCGTCCATGACATGAGGAGGGAGACAGGAGAGAAAAAAAATGACACAGACGGCGATAGGTATCGCCGTACGTGTCAGAAGGGACTCAAACACGAATCTACTCGCTACTTGGGTAATGGCCCGGTTCAATGTCCTTGTTAGAGAATAGGGGAAGAAATGTTACACATGGCGATAAGCATCGTCGTGCACAACATGAGGAAAGAGGAACTTTGACAGAGGCTCGGCCCACCACTTGGGTTAAGGCTTGGCTCACTATGCATGTTCCAAGAGAAGAAGGAATCCATCTCGACGATGGGCACCGCCGTGTATGACTGGAGAGGAGAGAGAAAGAAAAGAACAAAAAGAAAGAAAGAAGAGAGAGATTAAGAAAGAGAGGAGAGAGAAAGGAAGGAGAGTAGAGAGAAAAGGAGAGGGGAGAAAGAATATTAGGAAAGAGAGGAAGGATTAGGAAAGAAGGGGGATGAGCGAGGAAAGGAGCAGAGAGTGAAAGGAAAGAAGGGAAGAAAGACACGCACGACGATAGCCTACTACCGTGCGTGTTGAGAGAGAAGAGAGAGGCAAAAAGAGAGGGAGAGAGAGAAAGATAGAAGAAGAGACAGAAGGAGAGACATGCATGGCGATACTGTCGTGCATGTTTGGGGTAGAGAAGAGAAAGACAGAGGGAAGAAGAAGACGAGAAAGAGAGAGAGAAAAGGAGAGAGAAAGAAGAAGATAGAGAAAGAAAGAAGAGGAGGGAGAAGAGAGGAGGAGAGAAAAAGTTACCTTCAGTTTTCTTCTTTCTCCTCTCTCTCTCTCTCTCTCTCTCCCCCCTAGACGTGACCCTCAATCTTAAAGCTTAACACTCAATTTTATTGATCAAAATGAAGGTCTATTATAATGGGATATAATGTAGTATTTAGAGACTTGGGCCCAAAACATAGGTGGATGCCTAAAATCTAACCTAATTGATGATAATTACAATTTATTTGAATTAAAATAAAATCTAAAAATAGTTGCAAAATTATGGTTTTGCCCCTGCTTAATAATACACAAAATTTCAAAACAGTCCCTACTGCACCAATAGAACGTGTGTGATTTTCCTAAGGCGATTCGGGGTTGCTCCAACACTCGTTTGACCAAAAGATGATCATTTTCTCCTTGGGCTCGATATGACGATCAATTTGGTACTAACTTCAAGCCATGGATCGTGTTTTTAGGCCACGATCATGCGACTTGAAATTTGTATGAATCTTGAAAATTTCTGATTGATAGTGTGTTGGTTTCTTGATGTATTTCTTTGATTTCTTTGCTAAATTGCACTGAGTATACCGTCACAATGGCATTGCAACAAATGTAGCTCGATTTATTCATAAACGAATATTTTACTATCTTGGGTTTTTGGGCGGCATCTGAATTCCAGGGGCCGAAATCTGCAGCAACTTCGACGCCTTTGTGTACCGAAT
The DNA here is from genome assembly GCF_054954075.1 of Amborella trichopoda. Lineage (NCBI taxonomy): Eukaryota > Viridiplantae > Streptophyta > Magnoliopsida > Amborellales > Amborellaceae > Amborella > Amborella trichopoda. The sequence goes on along the minus strand of NC_142345.1, from coordinate 10,014,500 downwards.
CCAGCCATTCATCATGTGCGAGGTTCGGCCCAGATATAGCCCTGGATCTTACGCACACGATGGAACTAGATTCGTATCAATCGGGTATGCAAGCGTCGCGACATGGCCACTCGAGTGGGTCGTGCTACAGCTGATTTTCTTGCAACCTTGTTCACGAATCATTATCTTCTCTCTAGATTTTCTCCCTGCTTGGACATCGTCGCGGGTTGTGCCACATATCAAAACACCCGTCTTGACGAGACGAACACACTCACAAAATTTGAGTGCGATCTGACTCATAACGAAGGAGATATGAGTCTCGAAAGTTGATGTTCGTGACTGTGAAAACCAGTCTCCTTTAATAGAGACTGGTGCAGGGAGGGCGCACAGGAATAGTGTGCGGCCTATCATCTTTCAGTCTTTTACCTATAACTTCATCCTAGAACATTTGTTTAAGCTGAAACTTGACCCCTGGTGGTTTTCGATCGTGTCGGATCTAATGGTGGTGGTCCCACAACCATCTGATGTACCAAAAATAGGGTTCCAGTAATATGATCTGCTTTAGGGTGTTAGAGACCGATTTTTTTCGAAACTGTTTCTTTGTCTGCACTGTCTTAGACATGTCGGATTGTGACGAAACTTGGTAGGTGGCCTTTTAAAGTTTTTAAGAACATTTTCACCCATTTTGGGGCAATTCTAAGACTGTCAGGAATTCCATTGTAAATCAGGGCTGTATTGACCGGCTTCTCTTATATTTCGCATCAGGGATCCAAGGTACTGAAAAATGTCTTCAAACAATCATGATTAAAATGAAGGTGATAGAACCTTACTTTTTAGCTTTCCTTAACTTAATCTCATTAAATAAAATTAATTTAGAAAATATTTTGTCTTTCTTTTGCATAATCTTCTTACACATACTTTAACTTGAAAATCAAATCTCTTAATTTTCAAAACTTTCCTTTCTTGTTTCAATCAAAATTTTTGCCAAACACTTCCCATAAATTTCAATCAAAAGTTCATGGCTTGTTTCACAAGCCACTAAAATAAGAAAGTTCTCTTTTATGTAGGACATGCTCCTTATGGAGCCCCAAGTGGACCCCACGCACCTCCCCACATGCCTTATTTTAGTGGGCCGATGGAGTACAATGGGCCCCCATGTGTAATATTAATTTAAAAATAAAGAAAATTTTTTTTAGAAAAAGGTTATTATTTTATTTTGCTCTCTAAATATTTAAAATACCTAAAATTTAGTTTCTTTCTATCTATAAATCGATTTTGAGAAAATAAAATATCTAGAGATTTCTAAAAATTCAAACTATCAATTTAAAAATCATTTAACAGCGAAATAAGTAATTATAAATAATTTTGATGGGAATCAGATTCAACTAGGTCAAGGAATTATAAATTTGTTGAAACACTCCATCTTCTACGGTGGACTATAATTCACATTAATTTTTTTCAAATTGACCAAACAGTTCCCATGACTCATATACTATTGAAGGGATTAATGATTGGGCCATCAAAGCCCGCCAAAGGTGAGGGGATACAATCCCAATCTATGGATTATATGTTTTTATCTAAAGACAAGTCCAAGGTCACATAGGCTTGGTGCAACCACAACTCTATGATGCATAAGGGTAATCTCTCGTACATATACATGCATCACCCTCAATCGTGATTTTGTTTCCCAATATGACTATCATATGTACATGCCATGTGTTGGTTAAAAAATAAGGCTTTAGCCCTCGTTTTTACAAGTCTACCCTCACACATAAGGGTCACACAGTCCCTTGACTCTCTACCCTAGGCAACTCCGACCTCATCAAGGGATGACCCTGCTAACCCTCATCAGTTGTGCACTCAACCCAGGTAATTAAGCATTTTCCAACTCTATTGTCCTAGCACCTAAAGCTTAGTCTGAGTATTCACAAACAACATTTGCCTATCTCGGTTCTTCTAGACCATAATCTCTTGGTCCCTTTAGACCATACTCTCTTGGTCCCTCTGACCATACTCTCATTGGAGTTCTTTGTTCCACTATATCATATATTGAATACATGCTCTCATAGGGCCTTTAATGGTCACAAAAACCCAACAGTGAGGAGCACGTACCCTTTGCTAATACTAGCATAGCCGTAAAGGATTAGTGATCCAACAACAACGATAAAAATTGCATGGCAAAAGTGACTTTTTAAAATTTCTTCCTCTAATTTAGACATGTTGGTTTTAAAGGATGTGATGAAAGCTTTAAAAGCCAAAAGAAACAAAAATATTGCAAAATATTATAGAGATAAATAAGGGCTTCGTCTAAGCTCCACTGAATCGAGGAGTACCTACACCAACGAAATGTGGTTAAAAAAATATGAATAAACAAAAATACCAATGGAAACAAAAAATAATTGAAAGGAAACAGAAAAGATGATTAAGTGTCGGGATTGTAGAGGCCATTTATCTTTATTATAAGGAGGTCACAATTATTCTCACTCATTAGATGTCAAATCGAATAGCTTGGGATGAGTCACATAATTTTTTGTTTTGTTTTGGGAACTTTGTATCTATTCAATGATACTCTTACAATTACTCATTTTGAAATTTAATAGACAAGAGTAATGGTGGCCTCCTTGTACGAAAAATATATTTTTCCAGTTTTGGGGACTCAACCAAGTCTTTTGAGTTTTCCTAAGTAACGTGTAAAAACTTGGGGATATTAAACAAAATTAAAAAATTCTAAAAACCATAAAAATGTGGGATTTATCTTTTTTAGAAAAATTGATGAGTATTTTTTGCCATAAATCTCTATTTTTATATTTCACCTTGTTTTAGATTTTTTTAAATGCTCATGCCTATAAATCTGCTTTTCTAAAACCATTTTTCTAATACTTTTTTAAGATTAGTTGCGGCTCCTTAAGGTTTTTTTGTTTTTATTATATTTTCATTATTGTTTAAATTCTTTTGTCATTTTTTTAAATTTATTGAGGGCTTTTCAGCCCTATGCATGACTCGCCCAAGTCCAATTGAGTTACTTGGCTCGGCCAAGGGTTGAGTCGAGTTTCTATACACTAGATGATATATATAAAAGAAAAATATGTAAGGGTGCAATCTTAAAATGTAGAAATAAAGATGCATGTCAAAAATCCATTGAAAAAAGTTGTTTTAATGTTGAAAAGCCTTCTAATTGATCATCTCGATATTGAAATGTATTAATATGAAAAAAAACAAAAAGATTTTGAGTCCCAGAAATAGTACATCTTGCAATACATAATCTAGACTGTCCATTTTCAAGATTTTCATATGTTTATAGATCTACTTGATTTCAATCATTTTTGGAGTTTAAAATTTATAATTAGATACAAAAATAGATTTTTAGATGATCCTAATATAATTTGGAAGTGCGCCTTAATTGAATTGTTTAAGGTTGCAACCTTATGGAAACCACACCATATATAAAAGCACATCAAAAAAATTTATAAAAAATAAAAAGATGAAAGTATAATGATACCTGATTAGGTTGGAAATATCGCATCGGTAAAGAGTGCTTAGGAATACAAGAATTACAATTTTCTAGAATCGTAGGACAATACCTACCCAGACAAGGATTTGCTGTTGTAGACCTTTGTCACAAATTTTTGTTGCTTCAGTAATATATAATTTCTTTTTAAATAAAAACTAAATAACTTATGTATAAAGAGAAAAATAAATCTTGGAAAATGAATTCCTTTGGTATCCAAGTTTTTCCCAAACCCAAAAAAAAAAAAAAGAATTGTCAATTGCCTGCCCTCTTTTTTTTTTGAATGGTAAAATTGCTCGCCCACCTTCTTTGAAGGATGAACTTTCTATATGGCCTAGGCTCTATGAAAACAAAATAAAGTCTGATTTCAAATCTTTGTTTGGAAAGCACTTTCAGCTACATAAATGTCCATGATGGCTCTAAAATCAATTTCCAATACTAACAATAAAATTTGAAACTCAAAAAATGGTACAAATAATGTGGATATATGAACACTTATTTTTAGGGCGGAATACATGACCTAGATAATTTGTTGCAATATACACTATTTTTAGAGCTCTAATTTTTTTTTTTTGTCACAAACATAATTTCCAAGTTGAGATCATCGTTGTAAAGGTTTTTCAATGCTTGAATCTACTCAATCCATCTTGTCTCATTGTGGTTCTCCTTTTCTCTATGCCTGGCTATTTAAAAATCCCAAGTTTCTTTAAACTTTTAAAGGAGGAAATTATCCCTCAAATTTTGTGACAGACATTTTGGCTCTAGTCTATCTCTCTTTCTCAATTCCTTCTCACATGAAAGAACCCACACCCAATTACATGGGGAGTTCTTTCATATTTCATGCTTACTTAACATGCCCTTGAGATTTGTGTACTTAAAGGAAATTTCCTATAACTTTGAAATCAGATAACATCAGGGTCGTGCTTGAGTTTAGTAGCTGACTTTGGCTGCATCTTAAGTTCAAATCCTACTTTTATGCTGTAGAGAAGAAAAGAAAAACAAAAAATTGAAAGCAAATAATATAGGACGCGGTTTCTATATGGCCAAGCCCACATATATAAAAATGAGGGCCTCTTAATAAATTGATTTTTGAGATGGATTTTAAGATTTAATTTTTAAAGACATATAATATCTAACATGGAGATCATGAATATGAAAAATAAATAAATTTTAAAAACTAAAAATAACAATTCTAGTAAGAAAACTTGTGGACTGTTAGTTTCTATTGTTTTTATATGAAACACCTACTTGCATCCATCGTTAAGATGGATGCTTTACACTTTCTGGACCACATGTAGAAATGCGGTCCAGCTCGCATGAAACAATTTTCCAATAATATATAGAGGGTTGGGATATTCTCCCCAGTTTATTTATTTCTCCAAAGGCATAATCTTTCTCAGTTGCTTCTATTTCCATTACCACCTTCAAAAACTACTAACCATTTTAAAAAAGACACGATTTCTATGTGGCCAAGCTCGCATATGTAGAGATGCAACCTATTAATAAATCTATTTTTGAGATGGATTTTTGGACTTAATTTTTAAGGATATGTAATCTCTAACATGGAGATAATTCTATTAAGAAAACAGTTGAACCGTTAGTTTCTATTGTCGTTAGATGGAACACCTACTTGCATCTATATTTAAGATGGATGCTTTACACTTTTTGGACCACATATATGGTCATGCGGTCCAGTCCGCATGAAACAATTTTCTTTTAAAAAACATCAAAAACCACTAACCATTTTAAAAAGGGAAAAGTTTATATAGAGCCAATGCTCTAAACAATCAAATTTGAGCCTACCTCAAAAATTTCACTAGAAGAAGTTGTTTTGATGCCCAAATATCTTCAAATCAATCATCTTGACATCAAGATGCATGGATATGAGAAAAATGGATTTTAAGTTCTGCAAATAATGTATTTTATAACGTATTTTTGGGCCGTCAATTTTCAAGATTTTCAAGTTTTTATAGATCTGTCGATCTACACTACTTTTCAAGCCTTAAACTTTATAAATAACTATAAAAATATATTTTAAGACTATCACAAAGATTTCCCGTATTAAAGCCATATTTCTCGACACCATTTGAATATAGGCTCTAATTTGATTGTTTAGAGCCTAGGATCTATACAAACCGCACCCGTTTAAAAAACAACCACTAACCAATTAAAAAACTTCAAAAACCACCAACCATTTAAAAAACCGGTAAAACCACTAACCATTTAAAAAAAAGCCACTACCCATTTAAAAAACTTTAAAAACCACTCACCATTTTTTAAAAAAAAAAATTTATATAAGGTTGCAACCTTAAAATGTAGAATTACAGATGCACCTAAAAAATCCATCGAAAAATGTTGTTTTAATACTGAAAAACCATATAATTGGTCATCTCGACATCGAGATGTATGAATCTGATAAAAAATGATTTTGAGCCCCAAAAATAGTACATCTTGCAACACATTATCTAGACCGTTCATTTTCAAGATTTTCATATATATAGATCTACTTGATCTTAACCATTTTTGAAGTCTGAAATTTTATAATTACATAGAAAAATATATTTTCAGATAATCTTAAGAATTTTTTACACCAAAATTACATGTTATAATAAAATTTGGAGGTCCGCCTTGATTGGATTGTTTAAGGTTTCAACCTTATAGAAACCGCACCCTTAAAAAAATCTTCAAAAACCAATAACCATTTAAAAAAGACATAAGGCCTATATTTCCAACTGAATTACTAAAAAAACAAAAGGAAAATTGTTTTATGTGGGCTGAACCGCATGACTACATATGCCATCCAAAAAAATGTAAAGCACCACCTATCTACCACCTATCTTAAAGATGGATGCAAGTAGGTGTTTCATCTAAAAAACAGTGGGAGTTAACTGTCCAATTTTTTTTTTACTAGAATTACTATTTTTAGTTTTAAAAATTTACTTATTTTTTCATATTCATGATCTCTTTGTTAGATATTACAAGTCCTTAAAAATTAAGTACAAAAATCCATCTCAAAAAAAAAATATTAATAGTCCCGCATTTCTACATATGCGGGTTTGGCCGCATAGAAACAGGATTCCAAAACAAAATAAGCCAAATGTACTTGATAGGCCTTGCCCTCTCAACAGGTCCCCTGGCGATTCTCCTCTCTCTCTCTCTCTCTCTCTCTCTCTCTCTCTGCTCTATTGCCATTGTTCTTGTTATCCGTAAATTTCTCTCGCTAAATATTTCTGTACTTTTTCTCTCTAAATTTGTTTTTAGGTTGATAGATTGTACTTTCTCTTTGTAAATTTAGCTATCTTTCTTTTCAGTGCTCCTGCTACTCTCTCTCTTCTGAAACTTTTGTGTTCCTTCCCTTGCTTTTTATGGGTTTTTAGACGGAGAGAAAGAGCTGAAAGACCTGAATTTCGAGGATTTTCCTCTTGGGTTTTAGTTATTGGGTGGGTGAAGGAAGTGATGGAGGGGACAATTAGGAATGGGGCGAATTATGTGCCACTTTCTCCTATTTCTTTTATTGAGAGAGCAGGGATTGTTTACAGAGAGAATACTTCTGTTATATATGGGAGTCTGAGGTTCAATTGGGGTGAAACACTGGATCGATGTCGTAGGCTTGCTTCTGCACTCTCCGGGCTCGGTATTTCACAAGGAGCTGTTGTGAGTTCAACCCTTCTTTTATTTTATTTGCTTTATGATGGACTTTAGTGAATTGGGGCTGTTTTATAATTCTTTTTATATGTGGTAGATCGATAGAGAGATATTTATATTCCAAGCAAGCATGCCTATTCGCATTTTAGATTGTTTCTTCATAATAAAATTTGACAGTTGTTATCAAATTAGTATATTTGATTAGTTATGAAGCACGTTTACTGGAACTGTGATTGTTCTGATCTTTGAGATGCCTACAACTGATCAGGATCATGAAGTTGTGGATGTTTATAATATGGTGCTACATTTATGATACAGTGAACTATTAACAATCAGCAGCCTCCATGTTCCCTTCTTGTTTGGTTGTTGTTATCATGCCTGTGACTGAAAATTAGCCCATGATATTTAGATAACAACCCTTTTATTTAGCAAACCAAAAATGAAAAAATGAGAAAATGTGTTTTCATAGGGAAGTGGTTTGTTCTTTATTATGATGCCATCCATTTTCTTTAAGATAACAAATTTTTTATTTAGCAAAGCAAAAAAGAAAAAATTGGGCTACAGTTTTTTTCGTGGAGAAGTGATTTGGTTTGCGTTATTATGAAATAGATGTTTTGATGCTTTGCCCATGATCTTTAAGATAATTCTTATATGGGTGTGGTTTGTATAAGGTTGAGGCCTTAAACAATCAAAGAAAGGTATACATCTAAATAGTGTTGAAAGATAATCTTTTAGTGGCAAAAATCATTGTGATGGTCTGAAAATTTATTTTTATCTCTAATTGTAAAAGTTAAAGCTTCAAAAAAAGTGGAGATTGAGTAGATCTATAAACATTTGAAAATATTAAAAATTGATGGCTTAGATAATACATTACTAGATGCACTATTTCCCAGACGTAAAATCCATTTTTTTCTCGTCTATACATTTTAAGGTCGAGATGATCCATGTGAGGGTTTTTCAACATCGAAACAACCTCTTCTAGTGAATTTTTGAGGTGCGCCTAATTTGATTGTTTGGGGCCTCAACTTTATATAAACTTTTTCCTCTTATATTTAGCAAAGTTATTACACTCTGCATTCTTAATTTTGAATGGGGCTCTGCATTCTTAATTATTGCTTTGTTTTTTTCTTTTTTTCTTGTTGATATACATGTAAATTAATCTTTGTTATGATATCGCCATGCTTGCAAGGTATTTTTTTCTTGTTGATATACATGCAATGTAATCTTTGTTATGATAGCGCCATGCTTACAAGGTCCCCTTGGTTGAGTGATCTTCCCAAATAAATATTTTTTTAATGAACTTTTATGTTTAGGAAAATTTACAAGAAAATATAAGATGAGGAGGGGAGTTGTGGCATGGCAGTATGGCACAAAAGTGAATGATAAAGGAAGAACTCGATGTAATTTTTGTAACAAGGAAATAGGTGCTGGTATTTATCGCATAAAAGAACACCTCGCTTGGGTAATAAGTAGTATCACCTGTTGTAAAAAAGTGCCACCGATAATAAAACAACAAATGTTAAAATTAATTATGGATGAAAAGGAAAAAAAGTGCTGAGAGAAAGAGATACGAAGGAGGTAGGGAAGGAGTACGAAAGTCCAGTAGATGAGGATGAGGATCAAGAAGCAGAGTTCAAGGCGCAAATGGAACGAGCTAGGATTGTTAGCCTTTAAGAGCTGAATTATAGACAAATAGAAATTCAAGAGATGTATGGGAGAAGGGATGGTGCCTCCAATAGCCGTCAGCCTCAACAACCTGTAGTACTGGGTAGGGGAGGATGCGGGCCTTCATTGCTTAGGTCCACATCTAGTAGAATGAGACATAGTTTCTCTAGTCGCCCATCCTCATATAGTCAGCCATCTACTACTCAACGACATGAACCCATAGATGTGCCACCAATGAGCCACGATCCCTCTGGACTTGATTCCCACAAGCCACAATATTATCAAAAAAAAAAAATTTCCATCAGTAGGTATATTAATAAAAGAGGCGAGAAAGATGGTTAGCATGGTCTGGTATGCTAATGTGCTGCCATTTAATTCTGCGAGCTTAGACTTCTACCCACAGATTGTAGCTTCTATAGCTGAGGCAGGGCCGAGTGTTAGAGGTCCAACTGTGGATACGCTTGCCGGGCCATATTTAGAAGCTGTTGGTCATGATGTCGATAAACATATTACGCAGTTCAAGGTCTGTTGGCCAAGTACAAGAGTGACCATCATGACAGACGGTTCGAAGGACAAGTCCCATAGGCATCTTGTCAATTTTTTAATAAGTTGCCCTAGGGGCATTGTTTACCACTCTAGCATTGAGATATCAAGAAAGAAACATACTGGAAGACTGATATGCACACGCTTAGACAAAATTGTAGATGAGGTTAGGCCTGAAAATGCAGTCCAAATAGTGACTGATAATGCTGTGAACTACAGAAAAACAGGCTTGTTGCTAATGGAGGGAAGACTCAATCTTTGTTGGACTCCTTGTGTTGCCCATTGTATTAATTTGATACTTAAGAAATAGGGAAGCTGAAGAGGGTTAAAACTTGTATTTTGGAGTGCAAACTGATTACAAGATTCATATACAATCACATGTACCTCCATACTTTGATGAGGGAGCATTGCATGCGAGAGATTGTCAGGGAGTCCACTATTAGGTTCGCTACAACGGTCCTTACTATACAATCGATATTGGTCAACAAAGAAGGATTGACGTCAATGATACGCTCTAATGAATGGTAGACTGATAGGACAACAATGAGTCAACATGAATAGCAGGTTGAAACCATCCTTGTCGATCGGAGGTTCTGGGCTAGATGTAACCATATTGCTTCTATAACTGAACCTCTAGTGCGGGTGTTGAGGTCTATTAGCTTGTTCGCTTCATCTGTTTTATTTGAATTGCTTGATCCACATAAATCACTGTGATAATAATATATTTTTTATTTTTAATACATTTTAGAGTACATTTTAGAATTAGTTTTGGTTTTGTCTTAGCAGATTGCAGCCGTCTTCCATTATAATTATGAGACATGAATTTCACTTTGTTTTTTCAAGGTAGCTGCACTAGCCCCGAACATTCCAGCAATGTATGAGCTACACTTTGGAGTGCCAATGGCTGGTGCAATCTTATGTACCCTCAACATACGCCATGACGCTTCCATGCTGTCAATTCTCCTCAAGCATTCTGGTGCCAAGGTCATCTTTGTGGATTACCAATTCTTGGAACTCGCTCAGGAAGTTCTCATACTCATCTCCCAAACTTGTACACCCCCTCAACTCGTACTCATTTCTGAACTCCTCCAAAGCTCGGCACCCATCCTTTCAGCCCAATCTGAGTTCCCCAATTACGAAACTTTATTGAGGGAAGCGAACCCCAACTTTACAGTCATATGGCCAATTGATGAGTGCCTACCCATCTCCATAAACTACACCTCAGGCACTACATCAAGGCCCAAGGGGGTGGTTTATACTCACCGTGGAGCATTCCTCAATGCGCTTGTATCAGTGCTCATGGTGGAGATGGGCTTGATGCCAGTGTTCCTATGGACCGTGCCCATGTTCCATTGCAACGGGTGGTGCTTCACATGGGGGGTGGCGGCCCAAGGCGGGGCCAATGTGTGCATCCGGAACGTCACACCTGAGGTAATATTTGAGAGCATAGCTATGCATAAAGTAACCCACATGGGTGGCGCGCCCACAGTGCTCAACATGCTCATCCACACTCCACGGGAGCACCGTCGCACATTCCAACATAAGGCACACATCATTGTAGGGGCAGCTCCTCCGCCCACAAAGGTCCTCTTTGCAATCGAGGAAATGGGTTTTAGCCTCACTCATTCTTATGGGCTTACAGAGACCTATGGGCCCGCCACAGTGTGTGCATGGAAGCCAGACTGGGATGCCCTGCCCCTAGAGCAAAGGGCAAGACTTAAATCAAGACAAGGGTTGCACCACTTGGGGCTTGCAGAGGTTGATGTAAAGGACCCTGTTACTATGAAAAGCGTCCCTGCTGACGGAAAGAGCTTAGGGGAGGTGATGTTTAGGGGCAATACAATTATGAGTGGGTATTATAAGAATGGGAAAGCTACTCAGGAGGCTTTAGCTGGAGGGTGGTTTAGGAGCGGGGACCTGGGTGTTAGGCACCCTGATGGGTACATTGAGTTGAAGGATCGCTCCAAGGATATTATAATTTCAGGTGGAGAGAACATAAGCACCATAGAGGTGGAGTCAGTGCTCTATGCGCATAATTGTGTGTTCGAGGCAGCAGTGGTGGGCCGGCCAGATGAACACTGGGGTGAGACACCCTGTGCCTTTGTGAAGCTCAAGGAGGGGTTCGATGCCACGAAAGAGGAGATCATTGCCTACTGTCGTGAAAAGCTGCCACATTATATGGTGCCAAAGACTGTTGTCTTTGGGGATTTGCTGAAGACTTCAACTGGAAAAATTCAAAAGTTCGTTTTGAAGGAAAGAGCGAAGGCGATGGGAAGCCTCACACTGCAGAAAAAGAGCAAGCTCTGAATCTGATGGGTAAGCAATTGAATGGGAATTATGTGACGGTGAAGAATGTGAAAGACTTGGTATTGCTAGTAAATGTTAATAAAAGTAATCAGCGTTTTATATAAGGGTGCGGTTTGTATAGAGCCTCGGCTTCAAACAATCAAATTAAAGCCTTCTTTCAAATAGTGTCGAGAAATGTAGTTTCAATATTGAAAATATTTGTGATAGCCTTAAAATATATTTTCATCTTTATTTATAAAGTTTAAGGCTTCAAAAATAGTGTAGATTGATAGAGCTATGAAAACTTGAAAATTGATGGTCCAAAAATGTGTTACAAAATATACTATTTCCAAAACTTGAAATCTATTTTTTCTCTCATGTTCATGCTTTTTGATGTCGAGATGATCAATTTGAGGATATTTTAGCATCAAAACAACCTTTTCTAGTGAAATTTTTGAGGTAGGCTCAAATTTGATTGTTTAGAGCCTTGGCTCTATATAAACTTTTCCCTTTATATAATTATGATTATGGTTAGTTGGTCCCTCTTTCTTATTCTGGTACGTGTACACAAAAATGTCAGTACAGAAACTAGACAAACAAACGGCTATATATATGGGCTTTAGAGCATTTATGCAACCAGAAAGGGGTTAATTGATATTTCAATACGATTTTTCAGAGTTTTTTCGAAAAGTTATCTTAAAAAAATGTAATAGCACGATAACTCATTTTCTTAAAAATTCAACTTTTTTGGGATTATTTTTAAAAGGGTGTGGTTTGTAGTTGCAACCTTAGACAATCCAGTTAAGGTGCACTTTCAAATTTTATCTTAACACTTTCAAATTTTATCTTAACACGAAATTTTGATGTAAAATTTTTTTAAGATAATTTAAAATCTCTTTTCATCTCTAATCATAAAATTTTAAACTCCAAAGGGCCATACCCTGGTGCTGGTCTAGTAGGGTCTTGGGAGGGGTGGGTTGGAAATGGTTCTAATCTTTGGCTTATACACAAAGTGGTTGCTCTCAAAATTCGAACCCGCGCCCTGGCATTGGCTACCCGAGGCTTTTACCGTCACTTGGTGTGATGGTCCTTCTAAATTTTAAACTCCAAAAATGGTAAAAATCAAGTAGATCTATAAACATATGAAAATCTTGAAAATGGTCAATCTAGATAATGTGTTGCAAGATGTACCATTTTTGGGATTCGATTTTTTTTTTTTTTTTTCATATTCATACGTCTCGATATCAAAATGATCAATTAAAGGGTTTTTCAATATTAAAACAACCTTTTTCAAAGGATTTTTTTTTGGGATTTTTTTTTTTTTTTCCATATTCATACATCTCGATGTCAAAATGATCAATTAAAGGGTTTTTCAACATTAAAACAACCGTTTTCAATAGATTTTTATGGTGCATCTTTAATTCTATATTTTAAGGTTGCAACCTTATATAATTTTTTTCTTTTTTAAAATTACACCTTTCAAAACTTAAATCGAAAAACTGGGGGTATTTCTAAAAAATAATTTTAAATAGAGTTTTGCTTGCACTCGGCAGCTAACTCAACATTGGCCCCTTGTAGGGGCCCGTTATTTCCACTTATTCACGAAAACAAAAAAAAGAATAAAGAAAAAATAAACGGCATGATTTTCTTGCTCTCCAAAATCGATTTTGGAGTGAAAGATAGGGCAGCTAAGGGGTTGGTTGATGTGAGTTTCCTCCTACAGAAACCTTCCAATTCCAAAACATTGGATGTACCCTCAGGAAACCGGTGTCTTACTTCTTTAGTATGCGCCCGTTTCCTCACAAAATAGCATTGGTGGAATGCTTTGTGAGAACCTGTTTCTACATGGGCCACTTACTTTCTCATAGCACCGGTGGAATGCTTTGTGAGAACCTGTTTCCGTTATGGGTCTTCACAGGCATAATAAGTCATGATGATCCCAAGACCATCACCAAATTTATTTAAAAATACATAATAAATAATTCAAGATAAAGTGATTTTAATATTAATTTACAATTCGTGAAATATTGTTGTTATGCTCAGCTTGTATATGTTCAATAATAAGCCCATCTTTTAAACTGTGCTATCAAATCTTAAAGTCTTTAATGGTATGAACCAAAAACCATCACAAGGGGCCCTATTTGAAATAACGTTCCATCTTAACCGTTGACACAATTGATGATTGGTAGAGGCTTGGCCTGCGAATGATGCTTGAACTAGCTTTGCTCCCTTGCATGAGTAAATTATCTCTTGACCCCGTCTTCTCTGTCCATTCAGGAGATAGGCTCTGGTATTACAATGGCTCCCCTACTCTTTGGCCTTTAGCTGTGAGATTTATGTGCTCCCTTTTTAGCGGCTTTACCACGTGCCATGATACAGGAGGCAGCATCTGCAATCTTTCCCTGTGGGTTTCGGCTCGTAAGGGGGTATCTGGCTAAGTATACTCATGAAAGTATTGGTTGTCATGAAAGTATTTCATACACCAGAGTGCATTAGACATTGTTGAGATGGACACTGAAGTATATCCAAAAGAAAGTGTGCATATCAAGGTTTTACCTTGGGCATATTTTAAAAGAAGGATTACTAGCAATAAAGACTTCTAGAGCACAAATGATTCCTGGAAGGTGAAGTTTCCCTAGTATCGAACTACTTTATTAAATTTATTAGTCTAAATCTTGCACTAAAGTGCCTGGTTTATCCTAAGAAATATTCTCAAGGTAAGCTTTAACTCTTTTCAAAAGTGAATTAAGGCAAGAGTTTAGGAGGTGCCAAATTCCACCTAAACAAGCAATATACTTTGTCAGTTGGGACCTCATGGGGTTTGCAAAAAACTTTTACCAATAAGCACTATTTTGAGATACAAGCAAAACATTCTGCTTTTCTGAAGACACGCTGATCATGGCCACAATCTTAAGGACCAAAATCTTTGAGGTTAGGGGGTTTGATGTCAAGGGCTTTGGCTGGGGGCATTTGATCCCCTGTGTTCCATATAAGACCTGGACAGCTTGGCCCATTTGCCCCGCACTCTGCCCCCAAAGGGCAGAAGGTTAGAAGTGATAGCCCGTTGGGGTGCCATGAAAGACACACTTGGTCCAGAAGTCTTTCTTGGTTCTATGGGGGTAAAAGCTCCTGTCGATACCAATTGAGAAAATGTGAGTAAGGTGACGATTAGCCCAGCTCATAGGCACATGAGCTAGAGAATGAGCAGGACAAGGATGACCAGGGGCTTTCACATTGTACGAGGTCAAGGGAGACTAGCAGTGCTACAATGTTGGAGACCTGCAGTGCTCGGACATGGGGGATCGATGGTGCTGGGATTGGTTCTGCTAGGTTGAGAAGACTGGTGAATGATGGTGCTATTAAATGGGGGCCCGACAGTGCAGTGTTGAGGGAGGGGATGACCAGTGGTGTATGGCTCTAGGGACTGGCGATGTGCATGGGGTTAGGCCTGCGGTGATGGACAAAGATGGACTAGCGCTGTTAGATCTAGGGGGACCGAAAGTACTAACTCTAAGGGCACCCGGGGTGGTAGAATATGGACCAGTGCTATGAATGGAGAGGATATGAAAATTGGGAACCGATGGTGCTGGGTGTTTAGGATGGCAGTAGAATGGGAAATGATGGCTAAACTATTGGTGGGCAAAGAAAGACCCGTGGCTAAGTCCCCGGGTGTGTTTGGGGGCCGCCAGTGCGTGTGTGGCGATTGGAGGCTAGGCCACCAGAGTGTGTATGTAGACTGCTGGCTAGGCCCCCAAAGCTTGTGTGTGGACGAGCAACTACACCGCAAGTGGGTTTCTACGACGGGTGATGGGGTGGCACACAGTGTTGGTGAGTATCATAATAGTGCCAGCAAGTATGTAACTCACACTACTGGTACTGCCTCCAAACACTGGGTGCAAGGACGTGGGAGCATGATGGCAAAATCAAGAAATAAAACCCGAGAGTTGAACCCATCTCTGCAAGTCAAGACATCCTAAAAAATAACAAAAAAAATATGAAAAAAAGACGGATCTAAACAAAAATGGGGTGAAGATTCCTCAATGGAGTCACCATACAAGTTGTGCCTGATAATATAAAAATGAAAGAAAAGAAACAAGAAAATAAAAATAAAATAACTTTGAAAAATATCATTAAGGTTTTTCGTAATTTTTTGGATATTGAAAATCTAAAATTAAGAGAACTTATTTTTAAAAATAGCACAGTTCTTACTTTTAGATTTTTGAATAAAATTAACGCAGTACTTTTTTTCTTTTAATTTTTAATATTTGAAAATTAGAAATTAACATGACATTTGAATTCTTATATATTCTTTTTGTAGTTTATTTTATAATACCAATATTTTGATATCTCATTTTGAGAAGCATAATATTTGAATTTTTACATACTTTTAGAATTTTTTTAACTATTACAGTTATTTATATAAAAACATGTGCGGAGCACGTGCATTTTGCTCATATTCTTATATAAGAAAGCCTTGATCCAATTGAGAAACAAAGACAAGCAAAGGGTACCCATCGTCATCCTATATCATTAGGTTCCAGTGGAGTGCCCTTCGCCAGATGACAAAACTACCCACATTTTTATTAACTTCCAAAGTCGAAATATGTCTTTTTTCATTAAAATATGATGATGGATGGGTGGCACAGGCCGGGCCACCCCTAACCCTAGCCCAGCTCTAGTCCTCATCAAGCCGGCCCAAAAAAAGTGCTAGCCCAAGCCCAAGCCTGGCCTTAACCCCATTAGGGCCGGGCCGAGCCACATAAACAAGAGAAAGATCAAAGAGAAAAAAGGGCCAGGCCGGACCAGATTGGCATGGCCCAAGCCCCAGCCAAGTCCTACCTCGGGCCATGGTTGCCGGGGCACATTTTATCGCCAAGCTGAAGTTTTTTAGGGCCGGATGGAGTCACCTAGCCCATTTCCACCGTGAGAAATTTTGTGATTTGGCTAGCAACCATGGCTTCCTCTTTTAATTTAGTTACAAACAATTACCACCATTTCCACCATTTTGACCAACTCCATTGAAGAATGGCACCATGATCCTTACCCCAACAGATGGCTTCCTCGTCCATACTCATCACTAACATTTACGCCATATCCACCATTGGAAGCATCTCCATTGAAGACGTAGAAAGATATTGTTCAAAGATGAAGACCCATAGCCTGATACTGCTCCCTGCAACATCGTTCTCCATGTTTTTCTCTGAAAGAGAAAGGTAAAGAGAACGAGAGAAGGAGGGTAGAGAGAAGGAGGGTAGAGAGAGGAGTGAGAAACTTTGAGTTGAGAAAGGAAGAGAGAAAATTAGTTAGATTTCATAGACAGAAAATGCCAAAAGCCATGAGACAGAAATTTGTAAGAGAGTAAGGAAGGCGAGTAGAGAGGAAGTCTATGCCATGAGAAAGAAACAAAGGCAGATTTTTTTTTTTTTTTTGAAATGTAAAAATTTGAAGAAGTGACAACTGTGAGATTTGAACCCATGCCCTTTCGGACCAAAACAAAGGCATATGTTTTTTTGGATGAGAGAGGTAGAGCCGTCATCATCATTGTAAAAGCCTTTTTCCAACTAATTGAAGTTCGCTACACGAATCTTAAACCGTCGTTCTACTCTATTAAGAATCATATTTTTAATGAGGCCATAAAGGTGAGAGAAGTAAATCATGGGAGAGAAAAAGAGAAGACAGGATAGAGAATGCCGGTCACCAATTTTCCTCGTTGGATGTGTGGGTGCAATCTACACCATTCATTTTTGGACATTGTAGATCTCAAGGCCCGCATGGTACTAGGCATGGGCCTCGACGCACCAAAGACTTTTCCATATTTATAATACTAGTTGTAAATAAACAAATTTATCATAAAAACAATTTTAACAACTCATTAATCTATAGCATTAGTATAATTAATGAGAAAGATATTAATAATAACAATATGTTATTAATTACAGCGAAAATTACAAATAACCCTGAAAAGAGTAATGACACTATGAGACCCTCCCACACTCATGTGATCACCATTAAATTTTGACACAGATATCTAGAAAGTTAAGATATGGGTGTGGGACTTAGGTGAATGGGTTTATTGATAACTTTTCCAGAGATCTGTGTCAAAATTTAATGGTGATCCTTTGGGGTCCTACTCACATGGGTGTGGGATGGTCTCATAGTATCATTACTCCCCTAATAATAGATTTCATATGCAACTTACCCCAAACCAAACTTTTTTTTTCACTTTTTACCCCAAATTTAACTTTCTTGGTAAATACCTCCCCAAGTCATAAAAAGGTAATATGAAGACCAAAATACCCTCTGGAAAGCATGCGGTCTAGCACAAAATGGGGGAGGTTCGGCATTTTGCTTATGGAAAGCATGCGGTCCAGCATAAAATAGAGGTGGTCCGGCACTTTGGGCATACGGTCCAGCACAAAATTGGGGCAGTCCGACACTTTGCCTCTGGCCTGCGGTCCGGCATTTTAGGCATACAGTTCGGCACAAAATGGTGATGGTCTGGCACTTTGGGCTTCTGGAAAGCATGTAGTCCGACAAGAAATAGGGGAGATCCGACACAAAATAGGGACAGTCCGGCACTATGGCCATTTTTGTCACAAAAATATGACTTTTTTTACTAGGGGGTGTTTGCTAGAAAAGCTCACTTTGGGGTAAAAATTGCTTAAAAAACTTCATTGGGAGTAGGTTGTCTAGAAAGTCTAAGAGTTTTTTGTAATTTGTCCTTAATTATAATTAATTTATTACACCGAGACAATATGAAGCAAATCAATTAACCGTTGTGTTTTTACAACAATTGTACACTTATTTGTTAATCTTATGAAATTACCTGCTATTACAATTCACGATAAAATAGATATTAATAACATGGAAAACTAATAGCATAACAATTATCCAACTTAAAGGTCGGTCAATATGGACTTCCATAGAAACAAAAGTCATACGATAATAAAGTCAATTATTTATACTTGTTCTCCAAGAATAAGGCGGTACAATTTCATGGATTACACGTGTCAATCACAAAAAAAAACGAATATTTCGAAGACCACATTAATCAATCTCATCATAGATAATTAATGAGATGTATATATTAATATCATAATAATAGATAATTTTGTTTATTAGTTTAAATAACTGATTCAAAAATGAGAATTACCTAATAAAATATTTGGGTATCCAATCAATCAGTGATTGTGTCCAGTGATTTAAAAAACGGATCGGTGTCCTAGATCGGACACCCCAAAAACCCATCCAGATCGGTGAATTGCCGATTCAAATCGGGAATCGGTTGGATTCAGCCTTAAAAAAATTCAAAAAAAGTATTAAAATTCATTATAAATGTTGTTTTTTAGGAATCCAATAAGAAATAGGGGTACTCCATTAAGAACTTTCATTTTTTGCATCAATATACGAATATTGAGATGTTCTTTCCCTGTATGAACTACTGTTAACTATTAAATTTACATCATACAAAAGGAGACGTATAGAATTATCATGGATGAAGTATATCATCGTACATGGACTACAATAAAGCATATAATTCATAAAACACGACCTAATAATAAAATGAAAAACGATGTCGTTCTTCATCTTGGTCATGTTGGTATAGTCATTCACATGCCACTACATGTAGACCCGCCACAAATCTTCATTTTGACATGCATGAATTAATTCCTACTGGCAAAAAATATTTATTTATACAACATTATACATGAAAAGAGTATGTATAAGCCAAATTTAGAATAAAAAAAAACTTTACAATGATATAATATCAAAAAAAAAATTACAATGATATAGTCATCCACAATGCCACCACATGTAGACTTGCCACATATAATATTTACAATAGTATAGTCATTCACAATGCCTGTACATGTATCAAGATAATATAATTATAAAGTATTATATCAAGAATGGATTAGAGCAGTCAGCAGAGGTTTGGGTGTGGCTAGGGTTTTGTTGGCGATGGCTAGGGTTTGGCTTGACGGTGGGTTTTGGGGATGATGAAATGATTTAAAAGTTAGGTAGAGGGAGAACTGGTCATGTGGAGCTTGCAAGTTTTTGAGGCGAACAACCATGTGAGTCGATTTCTACCTGAAAGATGCAAAACCAAGGTATTCTCTCTCTTGTCTTTGTTTTGAGTGGTTTCACAATAGATTGATGACTACTACAATGGGTGTTTTGGGGGAGGATTGTGGTAGGTCTACTTTACCTACGGTGGTACGAGTTGAGAAATCAGAATGGAACCAGCTTAATATTAAGCCCGAGTTCTTTGTGTCAGGTTCCTTTTCTCTTCCTATCTCTCGTTTTTTCGGTCTCTCTGACTGGGCTCAAAGGGGATGGAATCTTTCTTTTCGTCCCGATGTTAAGGTTATTAGAGAGAATAAAATTGTTGTTAAACTTCGTTCCAAGGATGACGTTAGTAGAACTCTTCAAAATCGTTTTTGTAGAATCCAGGGTAGTCTTCTTTCGTTGGATTTATGGAAGCCAGCTGACCATGGTTCCTTTATTCAGAAAGAGATTGTTTAGCTTCGTCTTTGTGGCATTCCTCTGCATGGTTGGAACCTGGCCATCAATAAAAGGATTATGGGAACCTCGAGATCCTATTTGGACATGGACTGAGATTCCTTTCTGAATCCAATTTGTAATGGGGTTTTTGTTAAAATGATCCTAGCTAAAGGTTTCCATTTACCTGAGAATATTTGTCTTTCTATTGGAGATGACTTCTTCAGTATTCAGGTTTTCTATGAGTCTTTGTCAAAGGGGGTGGAGGCTTCTGGTAGAACTGCTGGTGGACATTCTTGGACGGCCAAGAAGTTGCTGGAGAAGGTGAAAAGGCCGGCCAATTTTTCGAGTAGATTTAATTCGAAGCGCCGGCACTCCGAGAAATTTGAATTTCAAAATTATGTAACTCCCAAAATTTCAAAACGATAGATTCCAGTGGAAAGGTTTCCAGATTTTATTGCGGGTTTTTCTAATTCTATTAGTAACTCTCAAAAATTTATCGAGGGAGGGAATGATGGCGTGATGATAAATTTAGAAGTTGGAACTTCGGATGCGGTTACTAAAGTCAAGAAGGACTGGATCTTGGATGATCTTTCGCGGGAACATTTGTTGAAATCATCTCGTTGCCAGCTGGTGGTCGTGCAAATCCACCTCACTCTAAGTTTTGCACGAGCGAAAAAAGTGATAGAATGACGAAGGCTTTTGATTCTGAGATTTCTGCGCAAAGGGAAAAGATTACCTCAACAATCGATCCTTGGGAAGGATTTCCCCGTACAGGTGGCAACCTTATCTTTTGGTGCAACTAGGGTGCTGCTGGAGGAGAAGATTGAGTTGCCATTTTTTCCCCGATGACTTCTCTAGTGTTCCTTCTTATTCATTGGAAAAAAGTGGGACAAGCTTGGTGCCTCTTGCTTGTGATTGTCTTCCTTAATTTGAAGATGCATCCTCTGGTTTTTCGTTCGGCTGCTGCTAAGAGTAAGATGAAAAGTCGGTCTCATTTTGACCCTTTGTTAATTGATCATTTGGCCATAGTGATGGTTGATCCTAAGGAGCCTCAGTTACTTTTGGAAGGTGAAGCTGCCTCCATCCAAGTGGAGGAGTTGGTTCCTATACCTCAGTTACTTTTGGAGGGTGAAGCTACTGTCATCCCGGAGGAGGAGATGCTTCCTATTCCTTTGGAGATGCCCTTGGTGGTGCCCCTGCGGTGCTAGCTTTGGATGTTAATGATGAGTTTCAGGAGGAGGACGTGGTTCCTGATCCTTTGGAGATGCCGTTGGTGGTGTCCCCTACAACGCAACCTTTGGATTTTAATCCCTCGATTGCATACGACACTCCTCTGTCCATTCAGCACATGCTGATGATTAGTCGTTAGTTCAAAAAATAATAATTGACATGGGCATGGAGGAGATTCCTTTGGCTGTGGTGATGGAGGAGATAAGAAAGCATCGAAAGGCAAAGTGTGTGATGGTAGATAAGTTGGAGCAAAAGGTAACTCAGGGTCTCTCAGAGAATGTTGTAGTTGGTGCCCTAGTGTTGTTAGAGATTATAAAGTTAATGGGTTTTGGAGTTAGGTGGAGGAGCTGGATTTATGGTTGCCTCTCTTCAGCCCTTTTCTCCGTACTCTTCAAAAGAAGTCCCATTGGCTTTTTCAATGCTTCTAGAGGCCTCCGCCAAGGTGATCCACTTTCTCTATTCTTATTTATCATTTATGCAGAATGTTTTAGCTTAATGTTGGTTAGGGTGGAAATGGTGGGAGCCTTTACGGGGTTCAAGATTGCAAATTCTAATATTACGGTCTCCCACTTACAATATGCTAATGACACACTTATTTTTTGTGATGCAAAGGCGCTGCAGTTGGGTAATATTGCAAGATTTCTTGAAATTTGCGAAGTGACTTTGAGGGATCAGAGTTAATTTTCATAAGTCATCTCTGGTGGGAATAAATTGTGCAAATTCTTTGGTGAATAACCTGGCTATTGTTATGGGGTGCAAAGTTGGTTCTTTCCCAATCACTTATTTGGGCTTGCCAACTTCATACTCAAAATTTTTAATTGCGGTTTTGGATAAGATTATTGAGAGGGTGCAATTTAAACTTGATCTGTGGAAGCATTTATCTCTGGGGGCTAAGGTTACACTTTTAAGATCATGTTTGGCCAACCTTCTTGTATACCAAATGTCGGTGATTCAAATTTCGGCTTTGGTAAGGAAAAGAATTGAAATAATGATGAGAGATTTTCTGTGGGGTAACGTATGAGAATAGAAAATTCCATTTGTTAAGATGTGATAGAGTCTATACCCCCTAGCGTGAAGGTGGATTGGGTATTCAGAATATTAAAATGTTTAACCAAGCTCTTTTGTGTAAATGGTGGTGGCGCAGTATACACTTGAAAGATCATCTTTGGTATCAAGTTTTGATTGCTAAATATGGGATGGATTGTTATGAGTTATGGCCAGGTGGTTATGAGTTATGGCCAGGTGGCAGTAGAGGTAAGGAGACATCTTATATGGTTTGGGGATTTTCCTCTTAAATCTGCTTTTCCTTATTTATTCTATATGTTTTCTAACCGAAATATTTTGATTTGTGAAGCAGTGGAAAGGAGAGGCCATCAATATTTATGGAATATATCTCTCAGATATAAGCATCTAAATCATGTGCTTTTATCCCAGTGGTGTTCGCTGATGGAACTTTTGGACAAAGTGTATATTTCACAAGATGCATATGATATGTTAGTATAGGAGATTGAAAGTGATGGTAATTTCTCAGTAAAATCTTGCTATAATTTGTTTTTTCATGATCGATGGAGATGGTCCTGCCCTAATATTGCCCAGATTTGGAAATGGCCAATACCCCATAAGGCTCAAGTATTTATTTGGCTGGTTGCGCAAGACAAAATATTGACAATTGATAATTTTCAAAAAAGGGATAAGATTTTGCCAAACATTTGTTTACTTTATAAACAAGACCGGGAATCAGTAGCTCACCTTTTGATCCAGTGATCCTTTACTTCAAGAATTTGGCATTGGATGATGGACCTGGTAGGAGTCTCCCTAGTATTACCTCTTAATTTGCTTGATTTTGTTACACAATTTACGTTCCTCTTTTTGCCTAAAGTTGGTGGTACGATATGGAAAATTGCAAAAGGGGTCATTCTATGGGAAGTTTGGAAGGAGAGAAATAGGAGAACTTTTGAGGATTATGCTTTGCCGTTTGACAAGTTACTTCATTTAATCAAACTTTCTATATGGTCAAATCTCTCGTGGTCAAGGAGGGTTGGGGGATCTCAAAAGTTGATGTTATGGTCAATCTTTCTAATCTATTTTCTCTTGATTTGAGTAGATGCCGGCCTAAGGGATTGTGGTTTGCTCCACCTATAGGGTGTCTGAAGCTAAATTTTTATGGGAGCTCCTTTGGGAAACCGGGTCCAGCTGGAATTGGTGGTGTTTTTCGTGATTGCTTTGGAAATATTGTTTTATCCTATGTAGGACCAATTGGTATTGCTGTAGCTAATTTTACGGAATTAAGTGCCTTGCTACGGGGTGTACATATTTTCATTGAAAGGAGGTTGGGGAGTATTTGTTTAATTGAAGGAGACTCTCTGAATGCTATCAAGTGGTGCAAGAAAGAGCAGAAAATACCTTGGGAACTTGGATGCTTTTGCATCTATATCTATATCTGTATCTGTATCTTTTTTCCATGTCTGCCGTGAAGCTAATGGTGTTGCTAATACATTAGCTAAGATTGGTGCCTCTCTTGGCTCTTTTACTGTTTCTGACGATGTAATTTCATTTTAAGTCATCAATAAAATTTTTGAATGTTGGTCAATAAAAAAGTATATATTCAGAATATACATACATTTTATGTATCAACATATATGTTTTTGCAATAAAATTTAACAAGAAAATTGAAAAATACAATTTAATTTCTCATGATAATCAAAACTTGGTCACGATTTTTCAGAAAATCACAATTTTTCAAAAAAATTGAAACACACCAACAATCACGATTTTTCAAAAAATGATCACCAAAATTTACACAAATAACAACAATAATTGTCTAAATAACACTGTTATCCTCAAAACCCCTCTGAAATCATTCAAAATGATGCCCTAATTCAGCTGAAAATTTCAATTTGGCGGATTTTTTAACTCTTTTTCTTAAAACGCAGCCACAACCCTATTTCTTAAAAAATTGGGCAATAAAAATTGGTTAATCCCACACAAATTGCACCCAAAATTATATGAAGAACAATATTACCTTAAAAAATCCTCTAAAATAATTTATAATGGTGCTTTAATTTGTCTAAAATTTATAAGTTGGCAGAAAAAAAAAAAAAAAAAGCCCTAACTATTCTTAGAAAACCGTGACTCAAAATAAAAAATCCACCACAAATTTACCAAAAAAGAGAAAATGAGATACAATTTATGGTCAATAACATTATAAAGAACCAAATGATATGAAGAAATTATTTACTAAAAATCAATTGGAATTGATTAAATAGCGGAAAAAAAAGAAGCTCTCACCTGTTCTTCTAAAACCGTGACTTCAAATCCAAATTTGACTTGTAATCGACCAAAATAAGCGAAAATGATATATAATTTCTGCTCAATAACAGTATCAACAGTAAGAACCATCTGATTTGATAAAAAATAGTGCCCTATTTCATCTGTAATCTAAAAAATGGGGGAAAACCTAAAATCAGTCGTGTTCTTCACAAAACCGTAAATTTCTTATCTAAATTCGAACTTTCAATTCGATTATAATGCTTAATAAGGCTAAAAAGTGATATTCAGAGCCTGCAAGATCCAATAATCGATCAAAAAAAATCCTAAATGTGATGATTTTTCAGGCTTTACACTACTCATCGAGTCTTGAACAATGACTCGGGCGGTTCACTGTAGAGAATCGCCTGTTCTTATCTAGAACCGAGCGACTCAGCATGTTTCACTGGAATCGACATGGGGTGACCTGGGCAAGTCCGTTGCGACTTGTCATTTTTTAAAACACTGATTGTGTCTAGTAATCACATACTTATCTATACTTATATGATTCACTTAAAGTAAAACAAATGATAATTATTTATGCGACACAATTATAAAATAACAATTATATAACATTATTCATCAGTCAAAGAAATAATACTATGGTATTAAATTAAAGAAAATTTCTCTGTACACCCTGTTTTGATAAATCATTTCTAATGTTTCAAAACCTTACTGAAGGTATAAGGATTCAAACGATTGTATCTTCCAACCCCTGACTTAAATAAACTTATTTGGCCACACATTCTTGACCCAAACATAATGTTAAGTGTCATTTAGATGTCTCCCTTCTATCTAAACCCCTCTCTCTCTTAAACATCTTTGACATCTAGAATCCACCCGGCATAAGTTTTGAGCTAAGGCAGATATTGCGGTGGTCAGCTCTAATATAGACCAATTCCCTTAGCAACACGCAATCATAGTCTTGGCCTAGGTTAAAATTGGAATGACTCAAACCTTTTTATGTGGTTTAACAAAGCAGCCATTTTATTACACGGTAAGAAAGCCCCCTAAGGTTCATATCAATAGTAAAACCATCACAATACAATTGTCCTGCTGCTTGGTCAAACTTTTGGCACTTCGGACCACCCTTTATTTCGATGACTCCATCTATGAAGTGCAGTACACTCACCCTATATTTCAATGACTTCAAAAGGAGAAAAAAGGAGAGGAAGTATAACCCTTTGCATCAACCTATTTTTGAGGGGGATAAGTTTTGGATATCTATCCTACATATGTTAGACCACAATTAATTGGTTGGATCAAAGATATGAGTATTATGCTAGATGGGAAAGGGTTAGATCTCATGGGAAACATATGAGTACAATGGGAATGAATGTAGGGTATGGGGTTGGCAATGGGTCAAGTAGTCTGGCCCAGTAGGTCCAACTATGAAAAATTAGGGATTGGGCCATAAAATATAGCCCAAAAGCTGGGCAAGGCCTGGGCTTGAGCCTCTTTGGATCGGTCTGGGGGTCCAACTATGAAAAATTAGGGATTGGGCCATAAAATATAGCCCAAAAGCTGGGCTAGGTCTGGGCTAGGGCCTCTTTGGATTGGTCCGGGCTAGACTGGGCCCAGATCAGAGATCCGGCTTTGACCAGTACTTCTAGGTATTGCTCATGCAAGTATCTTTCATTCCTTGTTTCTTAATTCCTCCATCAAAATTGATTTCCTTTCCTTTTTCCGTTTTTATGGTTTAAAAGATGTTGATACTCTCTCTCTTATTTTTTTTGTGGGTATTGCTATTTTTTCCTTTTTTGGGTACTACTCGTATAAAAGTGTCTCATTTCCCATTATTTTAATTCCTTCATCAAAATAGCTCTGTCTTTCCCTTTTTTTTTTTCTTTAGTTTAAAAAATGGTTTGACAGAATAAAATTGCGAAATTTGTGGGTATTACTCTTATAAATATCTTTCAAATCTGTCAATTCCTCCATCAAAATTGCTTTCAATTCTTTTTCCTTTTTTTTTCTTTTTTTTTCGGTTTAAAAATGTTTGGTAGTCTCTCTTTCCTATTTTTGTGGGTATTGTTATTTTTTCCTAAAATATTTTGGGCACCAGTCTTTTAAAAGAAATGATATCATGCAACCGTTGTATGGTAATATGATGCAACAAGGTTAAAAAACCATTTTATGCCCATTTGTTTGATTCAAATTTTGAAATATATACTCTTTTCATTCTAATGAACAATCACAAAAAAGGAAAAAATTGGTTTTCTAGAAGTGTCGTTGCATTATACTTTGATACAACTGTTGCATTGCATCATTGCTCGTCTTTTAAATGTCTTTGTTTTGTATTTCATTATTTCGTTATTCATAATAGTTTTTTCTTTCATTTTTCCTTTTTGGATTAGAAAATAGTTTAATAGAATAAACAACTAAGATTATGGACGATGGAGTTTTGTTAATGAACTTTTACGTTCCTTGGGTATTTACTTTCTTATTTTTTTTTTTTTAGAAAAAAGAAAAACTCCAATCTATGACTTTCAATTATGTAGGTATCCTCGCTCTCTCTCTCTCCACCAAGACACATAGCGTTAGACGCATGGGTAAGATAAATCATTGAATAATTTCCTTTGATGAGTTTTTAATATAGTTTTGTAAAATTTCTATATCATATCAAAATCATAGTAAACAAATATATATATATATATATATATATATATATATATATATATATATATATATATATATATATATATATATATATATATATATATATATATAAAAGAAAGAAAAGAAAATGCCACATTCCACACTTTTTTACTTAGAAAAGGGAAGAAATGCGGTCCTCTTAATAAATCTATTTTTGAGATGGATTTTAAGACTTAATTTTTAAAGACATGTAATCATTAACATGGAGATCATGAATATGAATAAATAAATAAATTTAAAAACTTAAAATAGTAAAAAAAAATTTGAACCTTAGTTTTCATTGTTTTTGGATAAAACACTTCCTTGCATCCATTTTTAAGATGAATGCTTTACAATTTCTGGATTGTATTTGTAGAAATGCGGTTCAATTCGCATGGAACAATTTTCCAAAATATAGTAAAGTCATTGGGGCTCTAAGCATAATAGTGATGACATTGATGCATATCCTTGGATGAATCATGGTCACTTAAATAAAGAGAGAAACACTTGATTGGAACAACACCAGCACAAAAACTTCATAGTTCAACCAATATCATACTAATAATGAGAATTTTAACATCCCAAACTTAGCCCCTACACCACAAAAGAAAAAACTTAAGGAAAAGTGTACCATAAAAATTTAAAAAAGGGGAAGTATATAATACGAGTATGCGACTATTTACCATCGTCACAAATAGGTGAAAAACACGGGTGTCAATTTTGAAATCGAGCGCACTTGGGTATATGCATTACATTGGGATCATAGTTCAAAAGAAAATTTTATAAACTCTATGAAACAACTAATTTTTCATATTCTTGTTGAACATAATAGTATACAATCCTAAAAGAAAATCAATATCTTCTCCCAAAATACACTAAAAAGGGGAAATTATCAAAATATACCCTTTTTTTAAATATTTTTAGAAATAAATTCCAGATTTTTCAAAACTTCAACCGTACCTCTTTTCTCCATTATTTGTAATTTTTACAAAAATACCCTTCATGTTAGTTTTAGATCAGTGAAGGCATCAGGGTCGACCCAAAACCGTGACGATAGTGGAGAAAAAGACTATGATGTTATTAAAGTTCTAGTATGCTCATAACCATTGCGGTAGTGTTTAAAATACCGTGATGGTCAAGGGAGGCATCACGGTATTTCAAAGGCAATGATGTAAAAGGTGGTGTATAATCGTGATAACCCAATCACTGCTTTTGAGCAAATCGAGATATCTAGAATCCCACTAGATGTGGTGAGCACTACACCACAATGATTTCAACACTCAAATAACATTCCCAAGATGCAATAACAAGTGCAATATAATTGGAAAAAATATAAAAACAATAAAACAAATAATATGGGAAATCATCAAAGCACAAAAATGAAAGTAGAGAGGGGCACACACATATACATGGTTTACCCAAGATGGGCTATATCCACGCACAAAATGACAAAGATGCACTCACTATCAAGATGAAAACGTACAAGATTGGGGTTATGTAGACTTACCTCATATATTCTCAAGGAAAGCTTAAACAAAAGAACTTCTTACCACAAAACCACCTACAATTGACTACTTTTTTCGACTCACCAATGCCGTGAAGAAATGCCGACAAAACCGGCCTAAGATGAGCCCCAAATAGTGGTGCTAGGGTTTTGTTGCAAAACCCCCAATTTCCAACCCTAAGCTTCTCCCTCTACAAGTTCCCTTTCTCCCTCACTTGCCCACTATGTTTCTCTCTCTATCAAACCCCTTTTAAGAGCCTCCACTAAAAAAGTATATTTTTAAGGACAAAATTACATTTTAACAAGAGGGAGAATACCATAGGGCCATAGGGTGTGATCTTTGCATCACATCCCAACAATCTCCACCGTAATGCAAAATCACATCCTTGTCTTGCCAAACCATCACTTCTTTCCTTTCTTGAGACCTAGAGAAGTTAGACTCCATTTCAACTTCTCTACTTGGATGAGCTTCGCAAGCATATCTGCAAGGTTGTCTTCGGTCTTGATCTTGATCAATTGAATTCTTCCATCTTCAATAACTTACCGGATATAGTGATATTGAACCACTATATGCCTTGACCTCTTGTGGTGAACCTGGTTCTTGGCCAAATGGATATCACTCATATTGTCACAAAATAGTTAAATGGGCTTGCACATAATGCCCATCGCACCTATCAACACTTGAAGCCACACAACTTCTTTTGATGACTCCGTTGCCGCCATGTACTCGGTTTCGGTAGTTGACAATGTTATCGCGTCTTAGAGCCATAGCACCCAACTAACCGGTGCATTTGCAACCAAAAAACAAATGCGGTAGTCGACTTACCTCTGTGACGATCACTAACAAAATTTGTATCCACAAAACCTTGTATTGGAATTGAGCCCTTGCCCAATGTGATTGCATAACTAACTTTACCTCTTAAGTATTAAAGCACCTATTTTGTTGCTTCCCAATGAACATTTATGGGGTTTACCATAAACCGACTTAGAACACCAACCGTATGCGATATTCAGTCTTGTACATACCATGGTAAACATTAAACTTCCAATCGCATTTGCATAAGGAACCTTAGCCATGTTTCTTATTTCTTCTTCCATCTTCGGACTTTTGCATTGAAGACAATTTGAAATGAGGCGCTAGGGGTGTCTTCACCGGTTTTGCATCTTTCGTGCTAAAATTTTCAAGCACCCTTTCTATGTAACCCTTTTAAGATAATGACAAAATTCCATTTTGTCTATCCCTTTCAATTTCAATCCTAAGGATTTGCCTTATCAACCCGAGATCCTTCATCTCAAATCTTTTGCTCAAAGAAGTCTTGAGCTCATCAATTGTTGCCTTGTTTTACACCCCAAAAGCATGTCATCCACATATAAGACTAAAATCAAGTATGTATCATCA
This sequence comes from Amborella trichopoda, assembly GCF_054954075.1. Lineage (NCBI taxonomy): Eukaryota > Viridiplantae > Streptophyta > Magnoliopsida > Amborellales > Amborellaceae > Amborella > Amborella trichopoda. The sequence continues at coordinate 9,984,296 of NC_142345.1, read as the reverse complement.
TCAAAGAACTTTAAATAGATGCAATGGTCATACTTACTTCTTGAGTACCCAAGGCTCATCATGAACATATCAAATGTTTTATACCATTGTCTTGATGCCTTCTTGAGCGTACACAATGACTTTTTCAATTTACACACAAGTCCTTCTTTGCCCTTTTTTATGAAGTCTTCCGGTTGTTGCATGTACACTTCATCTTCAAGTTCTCCATGAAAAAAAGTCATATTCACATCTGTTTGCTCAAACTTTAAATCATGCATAACAACTAACCCAAGCGCCAAGTGAATTAAGACCAACTTGACTACCGATGCAAAAATTTCATCAAAGTCATTGCTTTGTTTTTACGAAAAAACGTTCGCCACCAATCTTGCCCAATATCTTTTAGGCTTGCCATCGAGCCCCTTCTTTATCTTAAACACACATTTACAACCAACGGCCTTTCTACCTTTTGGTAGCTCCACCAAATCCCAAGTCTTGTTTTTTTAAGGGCCAATATCTCATCTTCCATAACTCTTTTCCAATGCTTGGTACCATTGCTATCAATGACTTCAAGGAATGATGTTGGCTCTTCATTTTCGGCTATCAAAGTATGCAAAATATTTGGATCCACATAATCTTTGTGCCACCCGAGTGTACGAGTTTCTCTAATTGAGTGCCTATGTGCCAAAGGTACAACTTAATCATGAAAGCCATTTGGTTCTTCATCTTGGCTTCCTAGTTCTTCATGCTCTTCACCATGATCAATGGGTATATTCTTGTAATGTATAGTTACACTTGGTGGAAGTATTTTGGGGTTGCTTTTAAATTCTTGGCTCTCTTGTTGCACTTCTTGACTATTGTCCTTCATCATCATCCATTTTGCTAATGCATTGGATTCATCAAAATGCACATCACGGCTAGTAGTTATTTTTTAGGTACTTGGATCCCATAATCGGTACCCCTTCACACCCTTGCTATAACCCACAAAAATCTTCTTTGACCTTGGATCCAATTTGTACCTTTGGCAACTTGGAATAAGTACATATGCATCACAACCAAAAAATTTTAAATCAGAGTAGTTACTTGGAGTTCCATACCATATCTCATTAGGAGTTTTGCTTCTCAATGCTATCGAAGGTGATCGGTTGATAAGATAACAAGCCATTGATATTGCTGATCGGGGCCTGATTTCATTTGGTCGTTACGCGTGGTGGTGTGAGGAGAGGAAATCCTCTCTCAAACAACCGCAGACCGCACGCTTATGGGTGCGCTAATGCGAGCTCTACTGTGTATGGATAAGAACCAACGAAGAGAGAGATTTTATGACGGGGATACATTCGGACACTTACCTCGCCGTTTGGTGTTCGGGGACACACCCGAGCAATTCGCCCTCTTAGAACAATAAAGAAACCCTATGGCTGTCTGCCAGTGCAGTTTGGACAGAGACTCTCTTCAGGCTTTCGACAAGTCGCTTCTTTCTCTCTGGTACTTAAATTGCGATGCGGGTTCGATTATCCTCCTCTGTGGTGATCCTCTCAAATATGGTTGATTGGCAAAAGGAAAGAGTGTGGAGGAAGGACGACAAGAATCTTCCTCTCCACGCAAGCGTTGGGCATCCGAGTACTTGAGGCAACCGAAGAGTTAGATCCGTCTTGGCTACCAGCTCAATAGGACTCCTCTTGAGTGACTAAGAGAGAGTGCGTAGGTGTCTCTCGACTCAACTTGACTGTACAAGAGGAAGTTAGAGCAGTGGTTCGACGGTTAGAACTCTTGGGTTTGCTCAAGCCTGCGTGCTTGTCGCAGACATGGGTTACCGTGCGAGGCAGGTAACTATTAGAGAGGAAAAGAGAGAGGGCATGGGGTGTAGTGTAGGCTAGCCTAGGAAAAAGAGACAATGAGACCGCACACTCAGGGGTATTTCCTCTCTCTAAATTTTTTCTCTCTCCTCTCGGCGGGATTAAAGGTTAGAAGCAAAAGACGAGTGAAAACAAGTGTGATGCCTCTATTTTGGTAGTGAATAATCCACCATTTTACAATTAACCTAAGCTTGTTTATATAGAGAACTCACCAAACAGGGGTGAATACTAAAAAACTAAGCTTAATTAAAATTAAAAGAAATTAGAACAAAATCCCAAAATAAGGTACAATGACCAAAACGCCCCTAAACCATTTTGTGCTAATGACAAAACTATCCCACTATGAGGGGCCTCCCGCCATTGCCAGATCTTTGAAGCTTTTCTGAAAACTTGTAGAAATGGTTCAGACGATCTGCCAGTATATCTTCGATGTTCGTTTGATTCTGGACATTTTGATGCCCATTACTTGTGTTGAGGCAAACTTTTTCCGAAGGATGAAAGTTCGGCTAGATTTGTGAACTTTGGTCGCCAATACTATTCGATCTGTGATGTTCTGAGTCTTTACTTTGTTTACGAGTGAAGGAGGATATTTTACACCAAGTTTGGTATGTTTTTGTCTTTATTTACAGTATTTTCGAATTTGGGAGGTCACCGGAAAAAGGGTTTCCGGCAACCGGGCAATCTTGCTTTTTTGTAACATTCGGATTTGTGCTTATTTGGCCTTACATTAAGTACAACAGTTATATCAATTTTCACCCCTTCACGAGATGTCGCATTGAACTTGGTTTTGCGATGATCTGATGCGCAGATCTCGAGTTTGCTTCACGAGGTTCGATATGTCATCCTCTTGAAACCCTGATTTTCCTGGTTTCGTGCTCATCTTCATTCTAGGAAAGGTTTGACTTGTGGGTCGCGTCATGGTGCATGCCCTATGTCAAAATGACTGGGTCGTTGAGACCTTGCCTATGTCAGAATCTAAGCCTTTTCCAACTCCAAACGAAGAGTCTGTAGGTCCTTCAAGTTCATCCTTATATATGAAATCGCAGCCTTCATGGATGGGGACTGGTTTGGTGAAGCCGCACCGCAATAGTGTATAATTTGGACTTAGAGGCCTCTTGGGAGGTCCAATTGAGCCCAAATTGGGTCCTTGGGGGTTTTTCGACTTTCCGAATGCAACAACGATGGTCTGGTACTGTTTCGATGCCGCTAGCATTTGGCTACAGTTGTAAGGTCCTTTCTTGACATGATAGTACTCTTCCCAAGTTGTCTAGTTTGATATAATACTCTGTAATATAGAAACTTATCAGATATGATCAACACAATGCATTTTCTTTATTGAGTATATCTAATAGGCTATACTCCTCATATGGTTGCCAAGTCACCTGCAATAAAAACATAACAGAATAATCACTTATTTGTAGTTACCTTAGATATATTACGTACAATTATATAAACACACAAGCAAACCACCAACCATATTTGTATTTGCATTTGATAGATTACCTACAATTACATAATCATACAAGAAAATCACTAATCATGTCAATTGAGATGTCATCAAACACTGTTAATGGGTCTTTACAGCATAGTTGTTTCTTCTACTTGCAAGCTTTAGGCATTTCTATGGTGATAGTTGTAGGCTTGGTGCCTAGAGTTGGAAAATGCTCATAAACCCAACACTGCACAAAAAATAGCTACAAGCAATTAGTTTGAAGCTAAAGAAATTGTAAATATCTAAATATTGACTTAAACAAATAGTGAAAATGACTTGTAGTAGCATTGTTGACCCACTAAAATGTGGACCTTAGAACTATACAAGAAGGCAAGTTTTGCTATATTCCATGCATACTTCCCTGCCTCATCAAAATCTCAGAACAGTTGCAGGTAACTTGTAAACGTCGATCCTTGAGATACGTCGGTAAATATAGTTGTGCCGACTAAATAAAGGAGATAAGCTCGAGTGTGTTGAAACAGTTTTACTTTGGTAGGCTTTTTTGGTAGTTGCTGGAATTTCATCCTCAACCAAGTATGTTTAAGACGGCTCAACTAATCACATTTAAAGCAATCTCTCAAATACTCTATGATGAAAGCCCTGTAGTCTTTAAGTCTGATGCCTTTTACAGGCTCTCTTGTCATAGGTATCCTTAATATATGCCACACATCATATAAGGTTGGAGTCATCTCACCACAAGTTAAACGTGCAGTATTTGTGACCTTGCACCATTTCCCTATAAAAGCCATCAATAGACCACAATCGATATGGGAGGCTCCAATGTCTGTCAAGAAACTCAATTTGGTCTTTCCAACCAAAGCCACTTGTCGTGGACCTAGTTACTATTTTCTTAGGGTTTCAGTTGATTCATTAATACGAAAAAAAAATTTCGTCTGAAATGAAGTTCAATAAAAAATGACAATAGTTATTAACAATATAAGAATTACCTAATTAATGTAAATGCTCGGACGAAGTGGATGGGCCCATTGTTCCGCTTGACTGTTATGGGTCTTGCATCGCTAAATCTATTTATGTTATCAGAGTTTTACATGTGCACATCATATCAATTAAGAGAATATGTACATATGAATTGGCAAAAAGATAGTAATATATGTACTAACAAAAAAGAGAATAATAAAATAATCAAACATAAGTATATGTTCCCCAAAAGCGCAAGATTAACATAAGCGGAACAAATACTAAAAACAAACACCATTAATATATGTAATAACAAAATTTCCCACAAGTGGGTGCTATAAATTAAAAATACATAATAAAGAAGATAAATACAAGTATATACCTTCAAGATGGTGCTTTACATGTTGCCCTATTATGGTCAGTTCTTTTGCACCGACTACAGTGAAAAGGTCGCACATGTACTCCTTGCGACTCGATGCACTTCTTTTTAGGTCGGCAATGGGCGCCTTAAGTGAGGTGGAAGCTCTCTTACTTCCTCTGGAGGAAGTTGTCTACGTAAACTACGCCCAGACAAGTCGATCAAGGTAATTGGCATCAAACCTATGGAATATGTTTCACAAAATTTTGTAACTGTAAAATATTCTTCACAATAGTCAACAAGATCACTATGCATTCTTTGAAGGGCTTTACAAGCATGCTTGCAAGGCAAACTTGTTATTTGTTAACCCCGACATTTACATTCTTATGTAATAATATTTATCTTATAATTCATGCAATCACCCCTTGCTTCATACACTACTCCATTTGATGCCACAATGACCCTCACGAAAAAGGATTACTTTATGATCTTTCTTAGTTCGTTTTGAGCTTTTAGGGTAAGTGTTGTAGTCCAGGTTTAAGCTTTCAAGCTGCGAGTGGCCATTAGTTTCATGATTTTTCTCCTAATCAAGTAAACGCACTAGAGAATTGACATATGTCATGCTTCTAGAATCCAGTTGTTATATGACTCAGCTACATTGGTTGTTATTTGGTCATATCGATTACCCCCATGGTCTTTAAAAATGTCGAGTAGAACCGGACTCGCCCGGTTCGACTCGAGAATCGCCCGAGGACGCGTCGGTTCTGCACATAAAATGGGAATCGCCAATGTCCAGAGAGAACCGGGCGATTCCCAATAGTAGACTCGCGATTCCGTCCGAGTCAGACCGAGTCACCCGGAAGAACATGAGCTGCACAGTGTTCTTCACGGGATTTCTATTTTTTTTTGTCATTTTATGATCGATTTTCAACGTTTTCAGCCTTGTGAACAAATCTTACAAGCTTTAATTCAAATTTCGAATCATTTTCACTCAATAAAACAAATTAAAACCACTGTTTTTATCAACAAATTTGCATCGAAGAGTGAGTTTTAGGGTTTTCGCCATTTCAGTGATTTCAATCGAAATAAAGCTTCATTTTTTGTAAAATTTCAGGCTCAGTGATTGTAAGAGTGTTGGTCAGAATTTTGTGTTCATAATTTGTGATTATCATGGAGGAATACATATCAATTTTGAGTTTGAAGGCACGAATACACGAAGAACAGGTATAAACTCTGTTTTTTTTTTTTTTTCCTCCATACGATCAAATCCAGTCAATATTTTACAAATCATGTATTAAATTTATAGGGTTTTGATTCTTTGTAGTGTTGTTTATCATTAGATATATTCAATTTGATTATATTTATTCAATTTGAGTTGGATTTTATAGAAAATAAAAGTGATGTCTGTTAAAATAAAAGTGGACTGTTTGTTTTTTCTTCCGTCATTTGATCAAATCTAGTCAATATTTTACAAATCATGTATTAAATTTTTAGGGTTTTGATTCTTTGTAGTGTTGTTTATCATTAGATATATTCAATTTGATTATATTTATTCAATTTGAGTTGGATTTTATAAAAAATAAGAGTGATGTCTGTTAAAAAAAAAGTTGACTATGTTTTTTTTTTTTTTTTTTCCGCCATTTGATCAAATCCAGTCAATATTTTATAAATCATTTATTAAATTTATAGGGTTTTGATTCTTTGTATTGTTGTTTATCATTAGATATATTCAATTTGATTATATTTATTCAATTTGAGTTGGATTTTATAGAAAATAAGAGTGATGTCTGTTAAAAAAAAAGTGGATTGTTTTTTTTTTTTTATTCTGCCATTTGATCAAATCCAGTCAATATTTTACAAATCATGTATTAAATTTATAGGGTTTTAATTCTTTGTAGGGTTGTTTATCATCTCATGTATTCAATTTTATCTGATTTATTCAATTTGAGATTGATTTTTGAGATTGAATGATTGATGTTTGTGAAGAACTGCGTTTTTTTTTTTTTTTCCTCAATTCAATCGATTTTATTTAATACTTTGATAATAATGTGTTAATATTATAGGGCTTTGATTTCTTAGAGTGTTGTTTATCAAAACATGTATTACATTTGATGTAATTTATTCGATTTGAGGTGGATTTTTGAGTTGGAATGACTGATGTTAGGTTGGTCTATGAAGAACTGGGTTTTTTTTTTTTCCATGATCAAGTTTTTTGAGAAATCATGATTTTTCGAAAAATTGTTTTTGATTATCATGAGGAATTAAATAATTTTTTTAATTTTTTTTGTTAAATTTCTAGTTCAACAATTGCTTGTTGATAGATTATTTATGGAAAAAAATACATGTTATTATATTTTTAATGCAAAACTGTATTTTTTAATTTGTTGTTAATGCAAAAAAATACATTAACAAATACATGCCGTTAAACTGTATTATATTTTTAATGTAGTTTTGCATTAAAAAAGTATTTTTAATTTTTTAAAATTTTAATACAAAAAATACATGTTTAACTGTATTATCATGAGGAATTAAAGTGAATATCATTATAAAAAAATCATGGCATGTTGTTATATTTTTAATGCAAAACTGTAGTTTTTAATTTGTTGTTAATGCAAAAAAATACATTAACAAATACATGTTATTAAACTGTATTATATTTTTAATGCAGTTTTGCATTAAAAAAGTTTTTAAAATTTTTTAAATTTTTAATACAAAAAATACATGTTGTTAAACTGTATTATCATGAGGAATTAAAGTGAATATTATTGTAAAATATCATGTATGATTATTATATTAGCTTGTAATTATCAATTTTATTATTAAATTTTTAATGCAAAAAATATATGTTCTTGATAATTGAGTTGTAGGCATGTTTGGAGCTTGCTTTTTTTATTATATTATCTTGCATATTTGTAATTGAGATGTATGAATATTTGGCATGACTTATACAGACTTTTTTTTATCTATAATGTCGCATAAATATTTTTTTTTTCTCAGTAGGAACTAATTCATATTTGTCGAAATGAAGATTTGTGACAAGTCCATATGTATTGGCATTGTTAATTACTATACCATTGTAAATATATTTTTTATTGATACTATATCAATGTAAATTTATTGTTCTTCATGTAGTGTCTGATATAAGCTACTTTTATCTATAATATTGCATAAATAAATTATTTTTCCCAGTAGGAATTAAAATATTTTTGTCAATATAAGTATTTTGCATTAACTAACAAATATAACTTCATGAACTATCCCTACATATTATCACTACACATGGCGATTATTTTTCATGTTCAACTGTCAAGTTAATTTTTAACCTTTTACATTTTAAAGTTGAACCATGACAAGATCTGCAGAAGACCCTGCCTAGCAACATGGGGTCAGACTTGATCCCAACAAAAAAGAAAAATTTATTTATAATTACTGCCAAAGAGTGATAAGTAGTGGGGTACATAGGTTCAAGCAACACTTGGCAGGGGTTAAGGGAGATATTTCTGTGTGCAATAGTGTCCCTAATAATGTAAGAAAGCAGATGACGGCATTTCTCAAGGCTACCAAAAGAAAAAAAATTGCAAACCAGAGGATGGATGAGGAGATAGCTAGTTTATATACGCCATCAAGCAGGAATGATCTAGAAGAGCAATATAATAATTGACTTGGAGATGGCCACAAGAATGAGTTTACATGAAACATACTAGAGGGAACATGGGTTTAGAATGCTTGGTGGTTATGACATGGGCATACATGGTGGACCTAGCTTAGACATGCATGGCGGGCCCAACTCGAGCATGTATGGCAGGCCCAACTCAAATATATATGGAGGGGTTGGTGGCAATATGTATCAAGAAGAATCAGACGTTGAAGAAATTGTTTCTAGGTTACCTAGGAGTGTCAGTATTGCAGGTCATGGTCCTATAAACCCATTTCTCTCAAAGCCTAAGTCACAACAGATGACCCTAAAAGGCATGGTTAAAGGTACAAGAAATATGTTAGGGAGATATGTTGGTAAATAGTTCTATGAGAAAGGGATTCCCTTTGATGCAACTAATAGCCCATATTTTTCACCTATGGTCAGTGCAATCCAGAGAGCCCCAGGGGTAAAACCCCCGATAGCATATGAGCTCAGTGGGCCAATATTAGATGAAGAGGTGGAGGAAGTTACAAAGTGGATTGAAGAATATAAACAGAGTTGTCCAAGGACAGGCATTACTCTCATGAGTGATGGTTGGTTTAATAAAGTTAGCAAAAAAGAGTTTTTAAATTTCTTGGCCTATTACACAAAAGGTACAGCTTTTTTGTCTAGTAAAGATGTCGAGGACGAAGAAGGATGCAAACTTCTACATACGACTATATGATCAGATAGTGGAGGAGGTGGGAGATAAGCATGTAGTCCAGTTTATTACGGACAATGCGAGTGCATGTGTTTCTGTGGGCAGCAACTTGATGGATAAGAGGCAGCATCTAGTATGGACCCCGTATACTGCACACAGTATCGATCTTATGTTAGAGGAGATCGGTGAGATTAAAATTGTGAAGGAGACTCTTGAGGAAGCAAGGTTGGTGTCGAGATTTATATACAACCACTCTAAAATTTTATTTCTGTTTAGAGAACACTATAAGAAAAAGAGATAATCAGGCCTGTCATAACCCGCTTTGCGACCGATTACTTAGCTGTGGACTCCATTCGAGAATTTGAAGGTGCATTAAAGAGATTGTTTACCTGTGAAGAGTGGTTAAATGACCGTCTCTCGAAGTCCAGTACCGGTATAAAAGTGGACGACATAGTCTCAAATAGGAGTTTCTGGTCTTGATGTTCCAGTGTCGTAGAGGCCACTGCCCCTTTGGTCACGGTGTTAAGAATGGTGGATGTTGACAAGAAAGCTACCATGGGCATCCTTTATGAAGGTATCAAGAGGTCGAAATCAGCTATTGGGGAGAAGTGTAGTTTTGCTTGCAAAGTGATCGAGATTATAGAAAGGAGGTGGAACACCAAATTTGGACGTTCAATTCATTATGCTGGTAAATATATATTTATATCATTAGAATGTTTCATTTTAAATCATTTTTTTATGAAATTGTAAATGACATTTTTCTATCTATATATTTTCTAGGTTACTGCTTCAACCCAAAACTTTTCTATTTAACACCTGAACATCCCTACAAGATTATGGAAGGGGTCAGATACATTATTGCAAGGTCGGAGAGAAGCCATCGAAACCAAATAGCAGCAATACAAGAGGTATTATTTAATGTTTGGGTAAGAACTTCATTGAGTTGTTATATTTGTGAGGAATAATGCACTAAAATGAAATATATTTGTTTTAGCTTGCTATGTATAGGGATGCTATAGGATCCTTCGGAACTAATTTGTCATTTTATTTTTAGATTGTATGTTACTAATTGTATGCTTTATTGTAGTTCATGTATGTTGATATACTTATTCCATGATAATTCTATGTTTATCTTTTTGTGTGATGTAAATTAAATGATAAATAATAGTTCATGCAGTGAAAGAACATATCAATATTCGCATATTCATGCAAAGAAATGAAAATTCTTAATGGAGTACCCTCATTTCTTATTGAATTCCTAAAAAACAATATTTATAATAAATTTTAATAATTTTTTCGGATTTTTTTGAAGCTTTAATTTGACTGATTCAGCCGATTCTCGATCCGAATCGTCGATTCACCGATCCGGATCGGTTTTTGAGGTGCCCAATCTGGGTCACCGATCTGCTTTTTAAACCATTGATTACCCTTGAACTGTGATGTGGCCCAACGGTTTGGTGATGCTTCCATGAACTACTTAAATGCGTGCTCAAAAAGTGATATAATTTTCACTATCTTATCAAAATACTCTTGGTGCTTATATGCTCTATATGCTCTAATAAAGACACATACAACTGCCTTCTTAATATCATTAGGCATGTGTTTTATTTCATTCTTGAAATTCTCCACTAAATGACGCTCATAGAAGGCATGAAGAGTATTCTAAAAAACTTGACAGACATTATCAACTAGGCTAAGGTGTCTATCTGAAAAAAAAGTGATTTCACGATCCGTTCCAATAATAATCTTTAGAGATTCCATAAACCATAATCAGTTATTGGTACTTTTGGCATCCACAATTGCGAATGCAACGGGAAACATTTGTCCATCCCCATCAAGTAAGTTTGCAGCAAGTAAAGTCTCAAGGTATCGTGCCTTCAGTGATGTCCCATCGAGAAATAAAAGTTGAAGACATCCAATTTTGAAGCCATGTATTGACTCATAAAAGCTTAAGAATAATCGACAAAATCTACCTTCTGATCGTACTTGTCATGTCGCATAACTACCAAAATTCGTCTCCATCACACGGTTTACATATGCTGGTAATTGGTTGTATGCCTCCTCTTGCGAACCATGTATGTCTTTTATGGCCGTTTCTTTTCCTCGCCAAGCCCTCTAATAGAGTAATTCTAACCCATAATTTCGAGATAAAGCACTCATGATTTCTTTAGCCTTGTAATGCGCATTGTCACTTAATTTATCCTTAATTAAGGATGCAACAAATGTCTGTGATGCTCTTCTCTGTACATCATTACTTGTCCCAATATTGCATGAGTGATCTTTTTTCCATGTTTTGATTCTAAAAACATTCGTCCAGTCATGCTTCACAACATATATCTCCCATTTACATCCATCACCCTTATATTTTGCCCTTATGTGATACCCCTCATTTTTAACAAGACGGTGTGCGAAATGGTTTGCTATAACAAACTTGCTAAGAGCTTTTTAGAAATCTTCTAAAGATTCAAACTGCTATCCTATCCCAATAAGTGCATCCTCCCATATACTAAGCAACATTGATGCATTGCTTTGTTCAGAGCCAGAGACCAAAACATTAGAGGATTGTGGGGGTCTGACCTCTTCAACTGCCATAGTATTATGTGAAGTACTTCCACCCCTACATTGACTCCCTTGAAATACATAGACGAACATTTGGTTCTCGCCGTCATGGGCATTCAACATCTTAACAATATCATCGTCAATGAATAAGTTTATCGAAAATCTTTTATTTTTCGAAACAAAATACCCCAATGATATCAAGTGCATGTCCAGTGAGAAACGCGCTGCTACATATTTTCGCGTATCATATAACCTAGTTCTACAGTCAATGAAAAAGGGTAAATTCATCTCTACTAATTTAATCTAAAGTCCCATCGACACTTGTTCGGAGTTCTCCACCGAAAATGCAATAAATTAATCTGCTATCACCCATTTTATTTTGTCCTGCACAACATTTGTAATAACTTACTCTTTACATTGCATATACAACGTTTTAAATACTGGCCTGGAACTTGCTCAAGTTTGGTAGGCTCAAGTTAGATTTTTTTTTTAAAAAAAAGCTACTACTAAATTTTAAAAAGAGCTTGGCTTATTGTTTTTTAATGAAAAAGACATTATATTTTAACAAGAGCTAGGCAAATTTTAAGAACGATTTTTGTAACAAGAATTGCTATTAAATTTTAACAAAAGAAGGATGATGGACATAACATAGTAGAAATAGCCCAAATATTATTACCACCAAATACACTCATACCTTAAAATGACAATAGAGAGAAAATGACAATATCCATAACAAATTAAGAAAAATAAAATCAATATATCTTAAGACATGAGCAATCCATTCCTTCAATTGTCAATGACAAATTAAATACAACCAATTTCGTCAAAAACCCAATAACAAATTTTAGGAAAAGGTTCTCAAATACATTTTGATAAGAAAGAACCAGTGATTAAAAAATCGCGGAGTCATCACGGACTCGGCCGATTCGACATGGGAATCGGTCACCCCATGTCGATTCTAGCGTAAAACCGTAAATCGCCCATGTCGAGAAACAAATCGGACGACGAGTTGAATGACTTTCACGTCATGGACAAGTTCGTGACGTCATTAACACGGGCAAACTAGCCGAGTCGGGCATAAACACGTGGACACGCATGGACCGGTTCACTAGCCAAGTCGGGCATAGACACGTGGACGCGCATGGAACGGTTCGTGACGTCATTAACACGAGCAAACTAGCCGAGTCGGGCATAAACACGTTGACGTGCACGCACATACACGCGTGAACACGCATGCAACAACGTCCATGGAGCGCCTGCCTTCCACACGCACAATGTGACGCCCCACCCGTGAACAATTTATAGCTACAATGCTTTTCCATGGGCTTCGATGTGGGATAATTAGCTAGGCGGTCTTGAGAAGCTAAAGCAATATATATATATATATATATATATATATATATATATATATATATATATATTTATTTATTTATTTATTTATTATTATTAGTTTTTGTTATATGAAAGTAGATAAATATGTTGCAGTGGTATGATGGCTAGCTCTTTCAATTTTCTTGTTACGGGTTGCAAGTTCAGGCATTGGATTTTTTGTCAAAAACAGAACTTATAGAAATAAAAAAAAAAGTTATAAAAAAAAATATTTTATAAAAACAAAAAGAATTTATCTTGACAAAAAAAAAAAAGTTATAAAAATAAAAAAAAATTATCTTGACAAAAAATAAAAAGTTATATTGACAAAAAAATAAAAGTTATTTCTTAAAAAAATTTATTTTTGTCAAAAAATAAAAGTTACTTTAGCATAAAAAATAAAAGTTATTTTGTCAAAAAATTTACAATGATAAAAAAATAAAAAGTTATGACAAAATGAAATAGTCTATTTTCTTTTTATTTATTTTGAAGATTTAATATTTTTAATATTAATTATATATTTATTTATTTATTATGATATACAAATATAAAATGCATATAATATTTAACTACATATAATTACAAAAATAAAATGGTATATAATAATTTACAAAAATCAACATAATTATATGAAATTATTGTTTGTTTATATGAATAACTTAAATATAATTATGTTAATATTTTGTCAATATAATTATTTTTATATACACTAAATTAATTTTAAATTATATGGAAGTTTTTTACTAATATTTTTAAATTATTTTGATTTAATATTATAATACTATATTATAATTAATAGTTATAATTAGGGATTTAAAAAACAATGAGTCAACTTGGTGGTGGTAATTATATTATATGATAAAAAATGAAAATAATAATAATAATAATAATCGGGTGCTCATCACCCCTCTCTTCAACCAAAAAAATCTAAATTTACCTACCCAATTAAAACATAAAAATTCTATTAGGCTATTATATCACAAGATTATTTCATTATATAATTAATAATTAATTAAGTAGTTAACTGAGATTAAAAATTAGTACTAGCTCATAGGATACTAAAAAACAAAAATAATACTAATTCTAGTTTATTGAATATTAAAAAATATTAGTTTAGATGATATTTTAAGAGAGAAAAATAACACTAACTCATACCACTTTAGAATTTATTTCTACATTGATAACCAAATCTTTTATTTTTTATTTTTTAATTTATTTGCATTATAAATTATGTGATATACTATTTTTTCTTCCAGTTGTTAATAATATATTTTAAATTAAATGATATTATAAGATATTTTGGATTTGTTATTATTTTTATAATAAAATAAATTATAAAATATAAACCAACAATTTCAATTTCAGTATATAATATTATTGTTAGGTTGTAATAGTTTGGGTTTTTTTAGCGGAGTAGGGTTTTTGGCCAATTCGAGATTTTGATGGCTATTTTTTCATCAATTTAATCTATTCTTTATTATTGTCCAGTATAATTATATATTTCATCCATGATAATTCTATTATTTTTCCTTTGTGTGAGGTAAATTTAATAGTTAATCTAAGTTCATACAGGGAAAGAACATCTCAATATTAGCATATTGATGGAAAGAATTGAAAGTTAATAATGTAGTATCCCCATTTTTTATTGGATTCCTAAAAACAATATTTATAATGATTTTAGATTGTTTTTAAGGCTTAATCCAACTGATTTAGCCGATTCCCAACCCGAATCGCCGATTCACCGATCTAGATGGGTTTTTGAGGTGTCCGATCCGAGGCACCTATCTGTTTTTTAAACCATTGGAAACAACATAAATTTAAAGACAATCAACAAGCTTATAATTCACAATTTCACTTCAAATAATTAAGACATGCCAAGCTTTACCCCCAAAGTTGAAGTTACAACATAAATATTAGATAAAAAATATTTCTAAATATTATATTAAAATATTCTTTCATACCTGGGGATCAAAAATCGAGCTCGGCCTTTGATGTGTCTCGTTTCGAGAGAGAGCAGTGCTATGTGGGGCATTCGTAAAGATAGTGATAGAGTTGTGGGATCTTCAATTGTAGAGAGATACAGAGAGAAAAACGTAGTGCTTTGTGGGACCTTGCTAGAAAGAGAGATTGAGATAAAAGTTGAGTTTTGGCATCATTAGAGAGAGTGAGACCTTGGTAAAGAGAGAGGGAGAGTAAAAAAGTAGATCATGAGAGTGAGTGAGTGGGGCTTTGGTAGAAAGAGAGAGAGAGAGACAAGAACTCGCCTCATAAGAGAGAGAAACGACCATCGTATTGTGCCCAATGGGAAAAGCATGAGCTTGGAGAGCCTTGGTAGGGGGAGAGGGAAAATTGTGAGCTTGGTGGATACACGAATGAGAAAATCGTGAGCCCTGTAGAGAAGGAAAGGGGAAAATTCGTGGAGACGGAAAGGGGAATTGTGAGGGAAAAAGAAATGGGTTTAGGGTAAAAAAATTGTGTGATATAAATGGTTTTAGGGTAAAACATAACAAGTAGTTTAGTCTTTATTTCACGTTTTTTTAGATAGGGGGGTATTAGCTATAAAAGTTTGTTTTGGGGAAAAATATGTTGGGAAAAGTTAGGCTAGAGGTAAATTGCCTAGAAAGTCCATATTTAAGCAACTTTCCATAGGATATTCATATGTGAGTTATTTATTCATATGTATAATCAAATCTTTAAAAATTTGATGAAATTATTCATTCTTACTTTCTCTTCTAGGCTCCATCTTTATTTCTAAAAGTTGAGAAATTTATCAAAATACACCTTATTATCAACTATCTAACACGTTATATTTTTTTATGATATTATAACTTAACATTATATATATGTTGATGAATATTTTGAAAGAGTAATGATCCTATGAGACCCTCCCACATCCATGTGTGTAGGACCCTAGAAGATCATCATTAAATTTAGCACAAATATCTAGAAAAGTTATCACATGGGTGTAGGATTTGATTTTTTTAGATATATGTGCCAAATTTAACAGTGATCCTTTGGGGTCATACACACATGGGTGTGAGAGGGTCTCATAAGATCATTACTTATTTTGAAATTAAATCAAAACACATGGATAAAATGTTAAATAGTCGATATGTCAAGTGTATTTTGACAACTTTCCCTTAAAATTTTTATAAGCAAACTCTATAGGACCCGTTTGGATAGGAGGAAATTAGGAACGTTGAATATTCGAAATCCAATAAAATCTATGGATTTTCACCATTAAGGATTTGTCTCATGAATTCCTCAAATTTCTTGTTTGGATAAAACTATATATGGATTCCTTACAATCATTTTCAAGTCCATTGTTTAGTAACAAAATTTGATAAAGATTCTCTCTCTAAAATTTAATATACTTTCTCTTTCTAAAAAAAATTGAGATAATTTATTTCTCTAAAATTTGATATTGTTTTTCTATAAAATTTTAATATACTTTCACTCCAAAGCATAAAATTTAAACTTGTTTATCTAAAAATTGAGATAGTTTCTCTCTCTAAAATTTGCAGGTGCTTTCATATGTTTTCACTCTCTAAAATTCTAAGATACTCTCTCTCTAAAACTTAAAATTTGAGATAGTTTCCCTCTTTAATAATTTTGAGATAGTTTCTCTCTCTAAAAATATTTAGGTAGTTTCTCTCTATAAAATATAATATAGTTTTTCACTCTAAAATTTTAAAATTTCTAAAACTTAAAATTTAAACTTAAAATTTCTGATAATTTCTTTCTAAATTTTTTGAGATAGTTTCCCTCTCTCAAAATTTTTAGGTACTTGCTCTTTCTAAATTTTGATATAGTTACTGTCTTACATTTTTAAGATTTTTTCTCGCTCTAAAACATAAACTTGGAGATAGTTCCTCATTCCAAAATATTTGAGATGTTTTCTATCTAATTTCAGGTACTTTCTCTATCCAAAATTTGATTTAGTTTATCTCTCCAAAATTTTAAGATACTTTCTTTCTTTCAAACATAAAATTTACGATGGTTTCTCTCTCTAAACTTTTTGAGATAGTTTCTCTCTATAAAAAAAATTCTCTCTAAAATTTGATATAATTTCTATCTCTAAAATTTTAATATATTTTATCTCTCCAAAACTTAAAATTTGAGATAGTTTTTCTCTTTGAAAACTTTGAGATATTTATCTCTCTAAAATTTTTAGGTAGTTTCTCTCTAAAATTTGATATAGTTTCTATATTTAAAATTTTAATATACATTTTCTCTCTCTAAAACTTAAGATTTGAGATGATTTCTCTCTCTAAAAATTTGAAATAATTTCTCTCTAAAATGTTTTAGGTAATTTATACCTAAAATTTGATATAGTTCATATCTTTAAAATTTTAATATATTTTCTCTCTAAAACTTAAAATTTGAGATAGTTCTCTCTCTAAAAAACATTGAGATTCTCTCAAACTTTAAATTTGAGATAATCTCTCTCTTAAAATTTGAGATAGTTTATCTCTCGAGAAATTTTCAAGTACCTTCTCTCTCTTAAATTTGATATAGTTTTTCTCTCTAAAACTCATAATTTGAGATAGTTTTTCTCTCCAAATATTTTGAGATAGTTTCTCTCTAAAAAATTTAGGTACTTTCACCCTCTAAAATTTGATATAGTTTCTCTATCTAAATTTTAACATATTTTCTCTCTCTAAAAGTTTAAATTTGAGATTATTTC
This sequence comes from Amborella trichopoda, assembly GCF_054954075.1. Classification (NCBI taxonomy): domain Eukaryota; kingdom Viridiplantae; phylum Streptophyta; class Magnoliopsida; order Amborellales; family Amborellaceae; genus Amborella; species Amborella trichopoda. The sequence goes on along the minus strand of NC_142345.1, from coordinate 9,966,745 downwards.
TCTCTAATTTTTTTTGAGAAATTTTCTCTTTAACAATTTTTAACACTTTTTCTGTCTAAAATTTATGGGAAACATTAAGAAACAATCACAAGACTAGGCCTCAATGCCTAATGATGGCATACCTAGTATGGAAGGCTAGGTCTCAATACCTAGTATATTAACCTAGGTCTTAATGCATAGTATGGTAGGCTAGTTCTCAATATTCGGTATGATACTTTATTTATAGATTTTCTTTAGGATTAGGATTTTTTAGGGTTAGCCATCTTTATGGAGAAAAGATCTAGACGATTGATTAAAGGAGACCTGGAGTAAGAGATTTTAGTCATACAATCTTTAGATCAACCATCATGATGAAAAGAAATGTGTTAGAACCTTACCATTCCGCTTCTTTAGCCTAATACCATCAAATAAATAAAATATGAAAAATATAATAGTAGTTGCCTTTCTTTTCCATAATCTTCTTATGCATGCTTTTAATTGAAAATCGTCTATTTTAATTTTCAAAACCTTCCTATTATTTCAACTTAATTGGATGCCTTAATTGACAATGCTACAAAATAGGAGATAAAGATATATGTAGGGCTTGCCTACCATGGGGCCTCTAGTGGGCCTACGCACGACCCACAAGATGTAAAGTAGTGGGTGCTCATGAAGTGAAATGCCCCCCATGTGTAATAATAATTTTAAAATAATAAAAATAACTTTTAGAAATAAAATATTATTTTATATTTCTTGCTAAATATTAAAATACTAAAAATTCAATTTTATTTATTTATAAATCTATTTTGAGAAAATAAAATATTCAAAGTCTTCTAAAAATTCAAATTGTCAATCTAAATATTATTTAAAATCAAAATAATTAGTTCTAAAATATTTTGATGGGATTCAGATCCAACTAGATAAAAGAATTATTAATTTACTAAATCATCTATTCTTATACTGAAAACTATAATCCATACCCATTTTTTCAAATTGACCCAACAATTTTTATAACCCAAAGACCATCACATGGTTTATGATTGACCTACCAAAGTCCAACAATAGATGATATAAAACAATCCCAATTCTATAAATTGCACGTTCTCCCAAATGAACAAACCTACCATCTCAATATATAAGTGATGAGGCTTTGGCCTTCATTATCATTAAGGGCCACACAGTTCCGGCTCACTACCATAAGTGATTCCAACCTTACCAATGGACAACTCTGTTAATCCATTTTAATTGTGTTATATGAATACATCAAGTACTTAAAACATAGACACAAAAATGTATTACAAAATATATAAATTTTTAGGACATAAAAATCTTTATTTTTCATATCCAATCGACATCTCGAGGTCAGATAATACACTTTTCAGCATCAAAATAACCATTGTCCATAATTTTTCGACGTCCGCCTTCTTTTACACCTCCAGGTTTCGCCCTCTGTTAACTCTCTCTCACTCTTTCTAACGTTTGGGCTTGAATCTGCGCGTGGCGGAAAAATGGCAACCACCTGTCAGCAGTGGTTAGTTACCTCCTATTACTACTACCACTCCCATTTCGACATTTCTCTCTCTCTCTCTCTCTCTCTCTCTCTCTCTCTTTCACTGAGATTCAGAGCCCCTCTCTCTCTCTCTACATTTATACAGCAATTTGGACCCTCCCTCTGTATATATAATTTTGGCCAAGGCCCTGTGCATACCCTCTCTTGTTCTCTGTTTCTATATTTATCTCTCTGCGCTCTCTCTCTATATTTATCTCTCTGCGCTTCTCTTTCTATATTTATCTCTCTGCGCTCTCTTTCTCTCTATACTTGGCTATTTTTTTGACGAGGCCCTGTGCAACCCCTCTCATTTTGTTTCCTGTGGTGAACTTGGGCTCGTTGTATCTTATTTTTTTTTTTAATTTAATTTGGGCTCGTTGTATCCCTTTTCTTGGCGCTCTCAATCTATCTCCGCCTCACTGCTCAAACCAAGGCCTTCTCGATAAGAAAACTTCAATTTAGTTCCTCTCTCAGGACATGCAGCCGTCAAAGTGAGAAATCCCATTTCTCTAGCTCCATTTCCATTCTACTTTCAAGGCATTTTCCCCTCTAACTCTCTCTCTCTCTCTCTCTCTCTCTCTCTAATGATTCAGGTTTCGGATCGCTTAGCTTTGAATCATTTGGGAACAAAGGTTTTTGCCCTCTTAGAGTCTCGACCATGACTGAAGTGGGATCAGCTAAGGATCAAATTAAGGACAGTAATTCAGTTAATCCGATCATCGTGATTGATAACTATGATAGTTTCACTTATAACCTTTGCCAGGTATAATGCAAAGATAGAAAATGCAAATCTTTTGGGTTTCATATAAAATTCCTTGCTAATTTTGCTTCTGATTAATCTTTGCATGTCACTTTTTTTTTTCTTTAATTGTGTTTTGTATGGTTTTATCAATGATCTCAATTTCATGAACTAATTTCTATGTTTATTGTTTTGGGTATGTTGGGTTCTATATAGGAATCTTTGCTATTTGCTTCTGATTAGTATTTGCATTTCCACTTTTTGAATTGGATTCTTTATGGGGGGTTTATTAACATTTGCATGTCACTTTTATCAATCACGTTTTGGGATTTGTATGGAATTCTTTGGTATTTTACTTCTGATTTACATTCTTTGGTATTGTATATCACTGATTTATATAGCTTGGTATTGCTTTTATATGGTTTATTAAGGATCTCATGTTTGTTTATTTTTATGAGCAGTTTTAAAAAACAAGGACTTGGGTCATGACTTGCTAGGGTCCCTAGCCCAAGTCAGGTGTGACAGACTCAGTGGAGTCCACCAGGAACTCTGCTGAGTCCAAACAAAAAGTAACAAAATATTGGTAACAAGCCAGAATAGGCCAGTTCCCATTTTTTTGGTTACCGAAACAGCAGCCTGCTGAGTCTAACTCACACGTGCATGAATCGGATTCGTCCAGTTTTCCAACATTGCTTATGATTATGTTGTGTTTTGTATAGAATTCTTTGCTATTTTCTTTTGATGAATCTTTGTTTCACTTCTTGTTTTGGTTTATACATAATAAGTGATCTCAAGTTCATAAGCTATTTACCATATAAATGTTATGAGTATGGATTACTGTTTTTGTAATCCTATTTGTAATAGTTTTTTTTTTTGATAACTGTTAACAATTGCATTGATAAATCGTATTTGTAATAGTTAGGATCTAGTACTTTGTGTTACGTAGTTTGGTTTCATAGGAGTTTGGTTTGTAATTTTTTTTTAGTTGAGGTTTTCTCTGGTTCAGAGCAATTTATCAGTAATGCAGATTTTTACATGATTATTTAATACATATGATATAATTGGACATAGGCAGTGGGTATAATATTACTGAAGGATAACATGAGGCTAATTGGAAGAGTAGATAAATGAGACATACATACCATGATTTATTTGATCCCCTGTATATGAGAATGGTTCTCCATGCAGTATGATAGCATGTGTATTTATATTCTTTCTTCTTTCTTGAGTGATGATTTGACTTTGAGTTCTAGCATTAGTGTAGTTATTATCAAATGTAATTTGAGGCTCTCCAAAGGGGAACTAAATACCTAGGTGAACTTAGCAGGGAATGCTTAAAACTTTACCATTTTTTGGGCGTTCAATTTCAAGCCTCTCAAACATCTGACCTAGGTGGACTTTCTCTCACACTGACTGTGACTATAATCAACTACGAACTCCAACACCCTCTTGCTCTTCCTTATGGATCCCACATGCTGAAGGTTCCATCAAACTTAACTTCGATGACTGCTCCCTTGGAAACCTGGGTCCCTGTGGTTTCGGGAGTTTATTCCAAGGTATGAGCGGCCTATTTCGTCATCCTTCTCAGGTTAACTTGGCATAGTGACTGCACCTGGGTTGAGGCCAATGCCTAGCTGGACGGTTTGTCTTGGTATGACCCAAGTTGGGGTGAGTCTCTCACGGTGGAAGGTGATAGTACTAACATTTACTGCTGGGCCAATAGATCGAACCAGAGTCCTTAGCCTCTTGATCCTGTATTTGACTGCATGTTTTCACCTCTGCAGGCATCTTCAAGTCGACTTCCTTCATTCGGCAGAAAGCTAATTCAGAGGCGTAGATGTTACCCAAGGAGGGAGCTGCGAGCAGGGGGCTCCAGCCTTCTAGTTTTGGGTTCATGGACATCTGCTTCCACTGGCTTTTTGTTTTGTCTTTTCTGCTGACCTTACTCTATCATCTCTTTTCTTTTCCTTTTCTCCATCTCCTTCCCTTCCCTCTCCTTTTCTTCTCTCGCTTGGCATCTCTATCCTCTTAATTTCCTTTCTCATTACCCTTCTTTCTTCTCCCCCTTCTTTCTGTGCCCTTTCTCTTTCTCCTTCATCTTGAGTTTTTCTGGACCACCCAAAAGAAAGCCCTCTTCTGAGCTCTCTCTCTCTCTCCCCCCACTGTACTCTTTGTCCCTCTTCTCTCCTTGCTCTTTCTTAGCTATCTTCCTCTCTCCCTCTCCCCTTTATCTTAAATTTTTCAGAAGTCCCTCTGAGCACTTGAGAAATGTGGGATGCCTCTTTCTTTTCTCACTCTGAGTACCCGGACCGTGGGCTGCTACTAAGATTTCTTAGAGCACCCGACATGTGGGAAGGCCTCCTTCTCACTCTTTCCCCTCTCCTATGGCACCCTCATGCCTTTTCCCCTATCTTCCCTTCCCTTTGTTTCTTCTTGGTTGTTGCTGCCCACCTCCGAAGTCTTACTCCTACATAATTCTTTTTGGGCTATGTTAATCAACAGTTCTTTAAGCATTCTTTTTTGGTTGGTTACTTCATCATTCGTTTTGTAAAGGAGCTCCCAGTTTGTGGGCTGCCTTTCTCTCACTTGTCATGAGGAATTTTTGTACATATTTATCTATATATTATTCAGCTACCATTTTTCAGAAAACAAAACAAATGATCCCGAATTTTGTAAAAAAAAAGGCTGTTAGGAATACAGTTAGAATTGGCTCTACTTGTTGCCTTAATGGAATGATACTGTTTTCTTATTTCGCATGTTGAAGCATATTTAACCATCACACTTTCTTAGTAGAGCAATAGCCTTCAATATCCGTTGTTAATAAGCCAGTCAAGGGTGGCGCAAACCTTTTGGTTATCCATCTCAATCACCTCTCGACCGACCTTGTGCCCAATGAATAGGATCTCCTCCTTGGCAAAAATGCAATTTTCAAGCTGTACGTACAACTGTTTTTCCCTCAACCTATCCAACACCAGCTTTAGATGCTTGATATGGTCATCTAAGGTCTTGTTATACACAGCTATGTCATCTAAGTATACAATAACCGAATACCAATACATCGATGTACTTCCTAAGAACATCATTGATAGGATGTCAAAAAGTGGCAGGGCATTAGTTTGCCTAAAGGGCATTACAATGAACTTAAAAGACACATAAAGGGTTACACAAGGAGTTTTCTCTCGACCCCCTTTTGCAATGCGGACTTGCCAATACTGTCTGCGCAGGTCAAGCTTACTGAAGACCCTGTCCTTGGCTAACCAGTCAAATAGATCACTGATCGAGGATAGTGGGTAGCGATTCTTGATGTTGAAGTTGTTTAGGGCATGATTGTCCACACATATTCTCAACAAACTATCCAGCTTCCTTTGAAACTACACCGGTGCACCAAAAGGAGATTTGAATGGTTGGATCATCCCAACATCCAACAACTCATCCAATTGCCTTCGTAGTTCTGACAGCTCCTAAGGGGCCATGCTATAAGGGGCTTTTAGCTGGTGGGTGCACACCAATTTTGAGCTATATGCACTGATTTATGGCATGTGGTGGATGCAGTGTCTTAGGGAGCTCTTGAGGCATCAGATTGTTGTACTCTAAGAGCCTCATGATTGCAGGATGCGCCATCAGTCCTTCTCCAATCTCCTTGGTCAACGAGGCCACAAGATAGTTGGCATGGCCTTGCTGCGATCTTGTCTTTAGCTGCAATGTAGATAACGCCTTCTCCTTTTCCATGCAAGCCGCATGGACCATGCAGGGGCACTGTTTGTCCATGATGGCCACCACACCACGGTGCAGCACAACAGATTCCTTGGCCATCATCAAGAAATCTTGTTGAAGATAACCTTAAATTCATCCAAGGGCACTGCCATTAACGAAATCCGCCCATTCAAATTCCCACCTTAGCGAACACCTCCTATACTATTCCTACAACTGATTCGGCCACTAAGTTCACCACCTTTATTTTACTGGTGTCCCCAGCCAGTGTGAGGCTTAGTGGATCAGCCTCTCTATCTGACAACAGATTGTGGGTGGCACCTGCCTCCACCATAGCTTTCATCACCCTTCCATTCAAGGTGACCTTCATGTACATGGGGCCACCTTTTATGGAGTTCTACTTTATCACCCTTTGCATCACATGAAGTTGGAAAGGAGTGGCCCTCATGCCCTCCCCCTCCTACTCATGGATCGACCCGACAACGTTTAGGGGCCTGCAGGTAGTCCTTAGCTCTAATGGGGCCCTTGCAAATGAAGCAACCTGAGAAGTCCTTCCTGGCTACTATCTTGCTAAAAGACCCCTCCTATTGCCTGTGGTTTTGGGTCCCCGCTAGCTTTCTTCCCATAGCCTTTCCCCTTGCTTCGTCATGAGCCCTCCTTTGAGGCATTGAGCTTATATTTCATAAGGCCTCGGTACAGCCACAGCCACAGCCACAGTTGTAGGTAGATACTTCACCCCTTCTTTTCTTAGTTCAGCCTGAGCCCGTGACTGCAATTAAGCCATGAAGTTGAAGTGCTTGTCCTCCTTAGGCATGTTGTTTATGTCAAGCATGAGGCTTGAGAATTGTTTGACACACTCTAGCACAGTAGTGTGCTTGAGCTTCCTCAAAGCCTTCCCCACACTCCAGGAAGCATTTCTAGGCAATAATTGCTCTTTCGACCCCCTGAGGTCCTCCAATTAACAAGGGGAGGTGTCAAGCCGTCTATGGCTCTTGTCCTCCACTAGAGCATGGCATCTCCTATGAGGTGCATGGTGGTTAGGTTCACTTGATCCTTCTCTTAGGCATGAGCAGGAAGAAGTAGTGCTCCATAACTCAAATGAATTGTCCAGCTCCTTAGTACTCCTAGCTCCCCCAAATGGCTTAGGCTTAGGTGCTCGGACCCTTGTTGGTTTGAGGACACTTGGGAAGTTGTTCAGGGCCATCAATGTGTCAAGGTTTCCCTTGAACATGTCAGTTAAGGCAGCAATAACAACCTCTAAGTCCCTCATGTGGGTTTCTTAAGCACTGGCATGCTCCCCATGGGTCACCACTTATCCCTCAAGCTGATTAGAGAGGGCACTCTCTTCGGGAAGTGACTCAGGATGCTAGATTCACAAGGAGATTTTGGCAACACTTGTTTGAGTTGATGGGCATAAAGCTAAACTTCTCGACTAGCAACCACCCTCAAAGAGATGGTCAGATTGAGAGAGTGAATGAGATATTGTAGGACTACCTCCATCACTATGAGACTGCCAACCAGCATAATTTGGTTAACTTGCTCGATTTGACCTAGTTTTGCTGCAATTTACATCACAGTTCTTCAATTGGGAAGAGCGCCTTTGAGATGGCCACAAATCGGTAGCCTTTGGTACCACATGATATGGCCTGCAACGAGGACAATCGCGATGGCTTGCAGCCTTGAGATTGGCCAAAAGAAAGGGCTGAGCAGCTTAAAGAGGCATGTGACGATCTCGACCAAGCCGTTCAATGCATGAAGAAGTATGTTAATGCGGGTCGCCAACACCTTGAGTTTCAGGAGGGGGATTGGGTGATGTTCAAGCTTAGCCCCCCAAATTTGGAAGAATATCAGCACCATGATGGTGTACTCCATGGCTTAATCTAGTGATATGATGTCCTTTTGAGGTGACCTGGTGGATAGGAAAGCAGGCCTACCTCTTGACCCTCCCTAACTGGATCCAGAGTTTCTTGAAGCCTTATCATCTCGATGAGTGTGAGAAACCTCCACGAGTGAGGACCTAGTTTGCACTGAAGGTCGAGGCCATTCTGCCATGACAGGTATTGGGGCAAAGCAGAAAGAACCGAAGTATTGAGTTTCTGGTCAAGTGGAAGGGCTTGACGGCAGAGGAAACTAGCTGGGAAAAGGATATGGCCCTGTGGGAGTACCGAGGGTTTGGTACGGAGTTCTTAGCTGGACTCCCGATGAGGACATTAGGATCTCATGGGTTTTTTTTTTGGGGGGCTGCTTGTCAGACACCCTAATTTGGTACCTGTTTGCTGATTGAAGGCATTGAGAGTGAACATCTCTTGGTGCTGGAAACAATTGAAGAAATGACCTGGTCGTCCCGTTAGAATTTGTACCGTTTTAATGTACAGAATCACCCCTTCTGTATGAGGAGGGAACCCAAACCTTGGGCCGACTGACCCACCCTAGCATACAAGGCAAGTGTGGAGCATGGTACACGGGGCCTAGCACACAGTTGGACAATGAGCTGGATGTTGGGGCAGATGTTGTTCTTGAGTTGTGCATGTGGTTACGTTTGAATTTGAATTTTCGCGGGCTCATAAGGACTCATGCAGTTGAAGTTTGCCACCCATGATAGTGCAGTCACGTGGCATGGGCAATACACAAATGCTGTAATGGTCCCTTTACCCATAATGGTCCTTTGGAAGCACGTGGGTGCAAGCAACGGCCATCTTGGCAGTCCATGACAGAGGCTGGCTGCCAGGTGGGGCCATGTATCTGAAACTCAAATGTAAGAAACTATGTCAATATAAACTCTAGGTTCAAGCCCAGACCCTCGAGTGGGCACCTGTGGCAGTATATAATTGTAATTTTGTATAGTATGCAATAAAGCTGGGCCATTGTGTTGGGCGCTGGGCGTTGAATGGCTGAACTTGGCCACAAAAATTCCAGACTTGGGTTCTAAAACCACATATTTAAGCTAAACGAAAAATTAGCCCTGTGGCAGTTGTAGCAAATCTTCTATCTCACACTTCCACTCTCACCAACGCCACTTGTTAGCATCATGCCTCCTTTGAGTGTCACTCATGGAGTGGAAGAACCTAGTGCTTTAATGCTTAAATACTTATTCCAACCATAACCCCATCTTTTTAGTCGCCTGCAGATTTTCTCTTGCTTAAGGAATGCTCGAGACCATCCCATCTAGTTTTCTATTTCTAACCCATATAACTGGTTGGAACGGAGGAACATGATTCATGTAGCCCAAATAATGGGGATAAGGCTTGGTTGATGATGATGATGAACCTATGTCCCTTGTTGGCTTCATTTTATCACTGATTATTTTCTTTCTTCCAAGTTTCCTCTGTAACTCCTGCATTTGTTTCTTCCTGCATGTTGTTTAACTACTGAAAAAAGCAAGCTATACAACCCATTCATAGTATAAAAGCCATGTACCATATACTTTCAGATTTGCAACTATTATATGATGCTGGTACATATAGTATATGGCATGAAAAATTGGTAACTTGCCTTCTAGTTAAAACATACATGTAGAATGACTTAACTCCATAAGAGTCACCAATGCATTGCAGACGCATTACAACTCAGATCAGAGCAAATTGCAGTCCTAGTCCAGAAACACTCTTGGATCCTGAACCCTGAGGGATATATGTAGACAAAAGCCAACATTGCTGGTCTTTTCAAAATTTTCCTTCTAAACACTTCTTGCACTTTTAGATTCACCTTTTTAAAGAATCTGTCCGTTAGCCCTACTCATTCACTGGAAACGTCTCTCATCAATTTACCGTCTTACTGTCAGTTCATCGTGTTCCAGCCCAATCAATCTAAAACTCTAAGGAGACAAGTTCAGTCAATTTGTGTCTACCATCAATTCGGTCTGAAGCTAGTTTGGCAATTGTATTGGAAATAATCCATTGGTACTTCTCTTCCTAGTCCAATGACAAAAGGAAAATATCTGTGCTGGTCATCATCAGCTTTCCTGTGTCATTCCACATAAAATACGAAGAGAAACCATGTTTTGTGGTACTCACCACCCTCTTTTTTTATCAAGCACTGTTTCATTCCACATAAAATTGGAAGAGAACCATGTTTTGTGGTACTCACCACCCATGTAAATCTCACTTGGCACGAGTTTCTCCCATGACCCCTCACACGACTGAATGTGATGTTCTTTCTACATGAGAGATTGCGTGCTTAGAACTGATGAACAAAAAACAGAGCCTTAGTGAAAACTAACCATGCCATTAATTAGTTGACATGCATGTAACACTTTATTTCTGAATAATATGGATTTTTGCATATCTATGAGGTATATAATTTTTCTTTACCATTTTGCAGTACTTGGGTGAACTTGGTGCTGCCTTTTAGGTGTATCGAAACGATGAGCTATCCGTTGCTGAGATCAGAAGGTTTTCATTATTTTATTTTTTCTTTTTCTTGGTTGTCATATTTTATGTGTCTGACCTTGTTGTCTTTGTTTGATTCTGAATGATTATGTTCTATCTTGTTAAGGAGAGGGCTACTTATTTCACCTGGACCTGGTAAGATTTTTTTCCCATGTGCTTGTGAATACTTATAAAATAATATTTATGATTATTTTACACTATAAATAATCTCTTTTTTGACAGGTACTCCACAGGATTCAGGGATATCACTTCAAAGTGTGCTTGAGCTAGGGCCAGAGCTTCCTCTGTTTGGGGTGTGTATGGGCCTGCAATGTATTGGAGAGGCCTATGGAGGTAAGTGGTTCTATATCCTTGTCTATTTCAACTAAAAAGCAATCCTGCTATTTTCTTTCATGCCATCTACTTTATTAAATGTCATCACAAAGGGAAAGAAGAACATGAAAACCTTATGATCTTTGCTACAGTGGGTTCATCATTTTGGTACACCCCGAGGTAGCACCAAGTCCCCCAATACTGCCAAATGGTAAAGAAAAAGTATGCACCTCTTAGATATGCATAAATCCATATTCATTGTTAAAAAAAACGAACCGCCCAGCACCTAGGCGGCCGCCTAAGCGGTCCAGATGGCCTGGGCGCATCTCCCAGGCCTAGGCGGCTAAACTTGGCGGTGGTCCCTGGGCGGCCGCCTAGGGCCTGCACCCAGCCCAAAGGTGGAAAAGTAAATTTTTTTTTTTTTCGTTTTTCCAAGATATAAAAGTTTAGAACGATGGGTTTTAGGTTCATTTGAAACCTAAACCCACAAGAACCCCTTTTAGAGAGAAAGAAACCTCAAAAAAACTACATTTGATTGGATCAAAGTGTTTCTCAAAGTTTGGAGTTCGAGTAACCAAAGTAAATGTAAAGCTTTATTTTTTAGATTGCTTGTTTTATTTTGAGATGTCTTCTTCAGGAGTTAGTCGGAGTGGAGATCCGGGTTGGAAATATGGATACAATTCGAATCCAAATGACAAAAATTGCGTTAGATGCAATTTTTGTAAAAAATATACAAAAAGAGGCATAAACCGGTTTAAGAAACATCTTGCCGGTATTAAGGGGGATGTTGCCCCTTGTAAAAATGTTTTTGAAGCTATCAGAGAGGAGATTAAGCAATATATAGGTTTTGGTAAACAAAAACAAGAACAAGAACAAAATCCTTGTCATAGATCTATTTCTACTACTTCGAGAAGAAGTGATCCAGGTTGGAAGTATGGGTACAACCCAAAACCAAGTGATAAAAATTGTATAAGGTGTAATTTTTGTGAAAAAGATACCAATGGGGGTATTAGCCGATTCAAAAAACACCTTGCTGGTGTTAGAGGTAATGTTGCTTCTAGTATTTTAAAATGCGGCCGGATCGCCGCATATGCGGCCGCATCATGCGGGATGTGCTCGCATCCGCATCAGAAATAGGCGCATATGCGCTTTTGACAGATGCGGCTGCATATGCCCCGCATCGTAGCCGTATACGCATTGCACAACATCCCACTACTACAGTGTCCACCGAAATTTTTTTGTTTTGCCCCTCGGGGAGGGGCAAAATGGTCTTTTTGACCATCCAAATGTTAGGGAAACTGTTTGGTGGTTGCTTGATACTTGGATGTTCATTGGATGCCTTTGATTGTTGATTTGGAGATGTTAGGGTGAATTTGTGAGAAAAAATTGGGGGTTTCAGAGATCGTAAAGAAATCGAGCAGTACTTCATAGAGTCGGTAAATTTCTTTTTCTTCTTGTACAATATTACTATTATACATATTTTTGGGGCAATGTCTTCTTCCCAATCTTCTAGTAATAAGGACCCGGCTTGAAAATATGTTAAACTAAAAAATCCCAAAGATAGAAATTGTGTGATATGCTTGCTCTGAGGAAATACTTATATGGGTGGATAACTGGATATAGAATCTCCGACAGCTAATAGTTTTGAAGTTAATCATTAAACTAAAATGCCTACTATCACATATATCACCTTCATATTTTTTTTCTATGCATTAACTTAGTTTTTAAAATTTTTTAGAATTTTTTTACATTTATTAACCGCATAATCGTAAATGCACCTGCATCCGAGCCACATCGAGCTGCATCGGCGCCCCACGGCATCAAGGCCGCTTCCCGCATTTTAAAACACTGGTTGCTTCTTGTACAAAGGTTCTTGACACAGTTCGGGATGAGAGTAGACATCTTTTGAATTTAGAAGAACCAGAAGAGGATGAAAATAAGCCTTGTTCTATTGAAGTATCTTCTCTAGGTTCTAGCTGGAGTGGTGATCCGGGTTGGAAGTATGGTTATAACCCGAATCCAAGTGATAAAAATTGTATTAAATGTAATTATTGTGGAAATGATACTAATGGGGGCATTTATCGATTTAAAAAATACCTTACCGGTATTAAGGGGGATGTTGCCCCGTGTAAAAATGTTCTTGAGGCTACCGTGGAAAAAATTATACAATATTTGAGTTTAGAGAAGCACAAAGAAAAGGGTAGAGCAGCCAAGACTCCTAGGGCCTCATCTGCACAGACTGCACATACTAGTAAGAGGAAGGTAGAAGAAGAGGAGGAGGAAGAGGCAGATTCAGAAGAAACAGAGGAGGACGAGCCTTGTATTAAAGAGGAAGATGACTCTGATGATGATGGCCTCGACTCTGATGCATATGATGAGGCTTGCCCTATTGATATTCCTTCTGATGATGATGATGATGATGATAATGATGATGATGAATGATGACGACTGAAGACTCTTGCCTCTTGGTACTCAGTGTTAAGTGTTGATTGTTGTGTTGAGTCATGAGTATTGACTTTTGTTAGACTGTATATTTTCTAAATTTTTGTATATTTTTGTTGTGTTGAATGTTGACTTTTATATCCTACACACTTGTATAGTTTTATAGATTACTGTTTTAACAATATGGACTATCAAAATTCTCTTCTCGACGTCTATCTTTTTTTCTTTTTCAACTTGGATTTGGAATATTGTATATTGGTAATTTGGTATATTTTTTCAGCTGGGCAGCCGCTTAGGTTTTGGGTGCCCGCTAGGCGGCCTAGGACCCGCCTACCGCTTTTTGATATACTGTCCGTATTATTAAAAAAACAAGCTTTTTATGCATGTCTACCATTGAATGACATAATTAGTTTTCACTAAGATTCTGCTTTTTGTTCATTGTAAGTTCTAAGAAGGTAATCTCTCACATACCAAGAACATTACATTCAATCCTCTCTGTATGTTCGCATGTGCTCGTGTGTGTGTTTGTGTGTGATATTCTAGAATACACCATACTAATGGTGAACTTATAATTTCTAGAATACATCATACTAAATTTTTGGCAACAAAAGGTCCTTATAAATATACAAATTACATTAACAATGGCTTATTTGAAAATTTTGAGAAGGGCATATTTGTAATTTTAAATTGCTTTAGAGATCCACTTATCATTCAAGAAGTCAAAGGAATCTTTTTAAATTTGAAATTAAATTTTGCAGGGATTGTAAAAAGAGAAAAACACCCTTCCTAAAAGACATGAACTATTCATAGTCAAAAGTCATTTTTGAACAAATAAGAGCATGTTATAGTGAAAAGTTCACCATTGGTGTTGGCTATTCTAGAAGTATAACTATATATATATATATATATATATGTGTGTGTGTGTGTGTGTGTGTGTGTGTGTGTGTGTGTGTGTCATACATTCATAGATGTATATCTATGATATGGGAAAGTGTCCTCCAACATGAGATATTGCTAAATTGATTGCTAGTTATGTTCACTAAATGTCAACATAGTACATTCCAAATTTAGATATTTTCCTTGGATGATCCTTGACATCCTTGACAAAGCGTAAGATATGTACAAAGGAGATATTGACATAGTGAGAGATATGTATGAGGGAACACTAACTAGTGTGTGAACAAGTAGTGGAGTGACGAGTGAGTTCTCAGCGACAATAGGCCTACATCAAGGGTCAGCGTTGAGCTCATATCTCTTTGTTTTAGTTTTGGACGAGTTAACTAGGATCCTACAAGATGAGAGACCATGGTGTATGTTGTTTTGTAGATGACATGGTTTTGATTGATGAGACTAGAGGTGGTGTCAATGCAAAGTCAGAACGTTGGAGGGATGCTCTATAATCTAAGACAAAATATATAGAATGCAAATTTGGTAATATTAGGAGTAGACACAAGAAAATAGTTAAGATCCAAAGTCAAGAAATACCTAAAAGAGAGTTTTTGATATCTAGGGTCGATAATCCAGGAGAATAGAGAAATTAAGGAAGATGTCGCGCATAGAATTAGAGCTGGATGGATGAAGTGGAGATGTGCATCTGGAGTTTTATGTGATTCACCGCATTCCATTGATACTGAAGGGGATGTTCTAAAGGACGGTTGTAAGATCAGCCTTGCTTTATGGGATGGAATGTTGGGTGGTCAGAAAATAACAATATCCATAAGATGAGCGTAGCTGAGATGAGGATGTTGAGCTGGACGAGCAGAAAGATAAGAAAGGATAGAATTCAGAATGAATATATACGAGGGAACTTGGGTGTGGATAAGATAAGGTAAAGTAGACTTAGGTGGGATGACCATGTACAATGTAGACCTAATACAACACTCATTAGGAGTTGTGATTTGGTTTATGTAGAAGGATCTAAAAGGGCAAGGTAAAAAGCTCAAAAGGACATGGATATAAGTAGTGAGAAAAGATATGATGATTTTTGGTCTTATTGAGGATATGGCCTTTGATAGAAAAAAATAGAGGAATAAAATGCATATAGCCGACCCCAAATAATTGGAATAAGACTTGGATGATGATGATGATTATGATCCTCGACATCCTTGTGTCCCAAATTGTTGTGTTGTAGAATTCTCTAAATTTGGTTATGTATATTTTTTTGGAATGCCAAAAAGAGTGCACTTTTGATATCTTGGGTCGATATTCCAGGAAAATAGAAAGATTGAGAAAAATGTTGCACATAGAATTAGAGCTGGGTGGGCAAAGTGGGGATGTGCGACTGGAGTTTTATGTGATTGCCGCATACCAATGAAGCTGAAGGGGAAGTTCTATAGGACAGCTGTGAGATCAGCTTTGCTTTATGATGCGATATGTTGAGCGCTCAATAAACAATATACCCATAGAATGAGTGTAGCTGAGATGAGGATATTGAGATGGATGAGTGGCAAAAAGGGATAGAATATATTCGAGAGAGCTTAGGTGTGGCTCCAATGGGCGATAAATGATAGAAAGTAGACTTAGGTGGGTTGGCCATGTATAGTGCACACCCAGTAAAGAACTTGTTAGGAGGTGTGAGTTGGTTCAAGTGGAAGGCTCAGAAAGGGCAAGAGGTAGGCTCAAAAGGACATGGTTGGAAGTAGTGAGAAAAAATATGGGGACTTATGGCTTCATTGAAGGTATGACCCTTGATAGAGCAGAATAGCAGTCTAGGATCCGTCTAGTTGACCCTAAATAATTGGGAAAAGGCTCTAATGATGATGACGTCATGATGGTATTTTCTGGAATACTGTATTATTTTATGTTGAATTTAATCTGTCACCACTCTTAAACAACTAATGAAACATACATATGTGCATGCATGTTAGTGTTTGTTTGTGTGGAATAATTCAAACAAATACATAAATCAATGGGCTTGGGGCCTGTTTGGATGACATTTAGTGTCATCATGAGTATATTTCTTTGTCTAATATTATTATATCTTTTGTAATATTACTTGTGTAGTTGTTTGGCAGAGGTTAAGTGAGAAAAAATAGCTTCGGGAATAGTGTTTTTTGGAAATGGTAAGGATGAAACTGTCTATGTTATGTGGTGAAATAGATAAGGCCGAGAGAGAGAGAGAGAGAGAGAGAGAGAGAGAGAGAGAGCATGGATCAATCGATGCCGAGTTAATGGCCCCAATCAGAAAACCCTGCATGGAATGGCAAATGGATATCAGTAAATTTCACCCCAAATCTCTTCCTACAAAGAGGAATGGCAAACCTAGCCTAGAAACCTATTACTACACATCGTCAAGGAACTCAAAGAGGGCCACAATTGATATGAAAACCATTGATTCGGCTTTCATATGTACTTGAACTAAAAAAAAATGGCAGCACAAACAAATGCCTATGCATGGCTTTTTAGTGTCTCCATTCTCCTAAGGAATGATTCTTTAATGGACATAGCAGAAATGTCAAAGACCCAATTTCCTTGGATGATGAAAGAGCTCAAAAGGTGGAGGATTGGGGGTTTTTCTTGACCAAGATAGACTTGAAAGTTAATAAAAAATCCTGGATATAATAAGGGCCAGTGGTGTCGATATGATGATCCTATAGGTAGAGAAAAGCAACATTGATGTGATAGAATTGAATTCATTTGAAAAATGTCTTAAGACCTGATTTATTTGAAAAATGTCTTAAGACCTGATTTATTTGAACGAGGAAAGAGGCCAAAAAAAATAGAGGAATGTACTTTCTTGAATCTTGACTACGAAATGACTGGAACGTCCTCCTAATTCAAAGGTTATAGAGAAAAAGCCGATGGTGCCGATAAAATCGAAGCCTTTGAAAAATCAGTAGTTGGTTCATTGATAAAAGAAAAACTTAGAGAAAGAGCTGTTTACTTGGTGCAAGACATCGATTAGAGTTAGGGCAAAACGTAGAGAAAGAGCGACACAAGGGATAGCTCTGTCCTAGGTCCATAAATGGTAGCTGGGTGGGCAACTGGTCCACTACTAATGATGCATAATTTGGTTTCTTGTGGAATCAGCACCACAAGATGGGGTTGAGGAATCAGGTCCTCACTGATTGAGTCAATTGGCAAAGCTAAAAGAAGTTAGTCTTTATTAAATTTTCAAAATTCATTGCATGGCCTTTGGCCCAATATGTGAATTATTGTGCATCTCTAATTCTAGCTTGGCTTGGACTCCAAGCAAACCTAGACTGGCCACAGATATTTTACCAGTCTACTTTCAAAATTAGGGAACCTTTATATTTAGGATACCTAAGCCTCTACTATATAAAAGGAAACTCTCATAAAAAGGAAACTAAACGCTAATGATCAAATAGGAAACTAAACCTTAATTTTTCATGAAACTGAAAAAAAAAAAAAAAAAAAATTGAAAAACCTCATCCTATTTGGAAATTTGAAAACAAAGATATTAAACTTGAACTTTGTCAGTAAATTTGTCACTAGATCTCCTTATTCGTTATATGAGTCAACAAACAACACCAAGCAAAAAGCCGGGTTCTACAGGAGCACTGGTCCCAATTTCTTGGGTTACGCAACTTACTTAGTAGTAAGTATTGTTAACAATATATTAATGATCTTGAATTTTGTCAAAAGATTATTAGGCTATTTTTTTTTTTTTTTTTGAGGGAAAATCGGCTCTTTTCTATTAGGACCTTATGCAAAATTTATCGGGTGTTCAATATATTAAGTATAAATTCTATTATTCTGAAACAAGTTATTTTTTTGAGCATAATAAGACATGTTTCAACTATAAAAAAAATTAACATGCAATACTAAGTTTGCTACATGCATTAATGAGTCCAAAGTAAGCAAATACATGCAGATCTTAGTATTAAATTTGAATATCAAAAGTAAGCAAATCTTACATTTCCTCTGCCTATTCAGGACATTGATATATTTCCTTGTAATGTATTTATCTTTTGTACTCAAAATATATTTATCTATTTTTTATGTAAGTTATAAAAAATCAATGGAAATCTCTGTATTTCCACTGCCTACTCATGACATTGATATATTTCCTTGTAATGTATTTATCTTTTGTTGATAACTTATATATGCAATAAAACTCCTTTTATTTAGTTAGTACCGAACTGCGATAACTTGCCTTTAATCTACAAAACATTTTTTGCTCTCATTGATATCAATTTAAATCTCCTTCTATTTTGGAAACTAGATACTCTTCAAGCAAGTATATGTATGTGATTTCATTGTGTAACAATTCAAATAACTAATAATTATGCCCTATTCTCCCTAGTAAATGTAGTTCCCAATGCATTCACCATGTTATTGACAAGAGTTTCTCATGGGCTATGGAACCGTGATCCCATGAATTGTGAGGTGGTGATACTACATGGTTCCCACTATAGATTCATGTGAGCAGACCCACCAACCACAAGCAGCTATCATAGTATCTATGTTCAAGAGCAAGTAGGACTCATGCTTGGGCTTGATTGATTAAGGTGTTGAGGATTGCAACATTCCTTCCCAAGTACCCTACCGTTAACCTTCCCACACCATCCCCCACAAAAAAAAACGGAAAAAAAGAAAAAGAAAAAAAAGAATACATGATTAAGAGTAAATACCTCTTTTCCATCTTGTTCATTGAAAATGATACGCTTGATTAAATATCTATGTAAAAGACCTCACCATCAAACTATTTTTCTCGTTCTATAGGAAAAATTGTACGATCTCCTTATGGTGTCATGCATGGAAAGGGTTCTCTTGTTTATTATGATGAAAAAGGAGAAGCTGGTTTGCTTGCAGGTTTGCCGAAGTAAGTTTGTCCATTGCCACTATTGTTACAACATGTGCCATTGTTTTGTGCCAACTATATGTGTCATGTTTCATACAAACTGCATGTGTCATTCTTTTTATGGCATTACTCTTTAATGCAAACTACACGTGTCGTTCTTTTTTTAACATCTGTCGTTCATGCAACATACATGTGCTGTTCTTTTTATGACATTGCTCTTTAATAGCTTTATTCAACCAAATCAAAACTTGTTTCATACGCACACTCATTATGAAATTGCAGTTCTTTTGGCCAACTTTGCTTAGGTTTCATCCAGTTTTTGTTTAAATGATGCATCACCTTTAGAACTACTAGTAAAAGTGAAGATTTTTTTATATTGGCACATAGTTGGGGCTTCTAGCCAAAAGCACTTCACTTTGAAGTATGGCTTAGTTAACAGTCTCACATTAGGGTAATGTCTAGCATTTCTAGAAAGAAAGCTACATGTCAATTTCTATTTATTTTTCTAAAGCCTTCTTTAAATGTGTCTCTACCTTGTTTGAGCTAGGGCAAACAATTTAGAAAAAATAAGATAAGGAGCAAGTTTAATAGTGAAAACTACCCATTCAGCTTATCCAAAAATATTGGGTAAAGAAACAAAATAGAAAGTGTTGTGTGTGAAAGATAAGAAACACAATTTGGCCATGTATCTTATCAGGATATCCATTGATACTTCATTTATCCCTATTTCCTTTATCTCTTTATCATTCTATATAAGTATAGTATATTTCCTTGAAGGTCCCCATTTTTCTTTATCTATTTGTCTATATTATAAAGAATAGAAATTTCCTTCTTCAGTAATGTAGCTATTAAGATAATTACTATATAATTTTTTTCATATATCATAAATAAATTTCCTTCTTCATTAATGTATCTATTAAGATAATTAATATATAATGTTTTTCATATATCAGAGATTTATTTACTATCATTCTGGGTTAGATTCCCATCGCTGACTTACCCCCATAAAAAATGTATTTACTATCATAGTTGCACTTCAGTGATGTACTGGGCATAGCAATTCTCGCCTACTTGTGTACGTGTGTGTGGAGGGAGAGGGAGATGTTCTCCAGTGTAAGAATGAGAAGAAGCATTAACAACCTACCAAGAAAGTAATCATGATATAATAAGTTATCAAGAGAAGAGGTGAGAATATAATTTGACTGTAATTTTTGGTCCTACTGAAGTTTTGAAGTTCAAGTTTCAAAAGCAAATATGAATTACTACTGGTATAGCTTAAGTACATGGCATATAGTTTCCCATTCATCAAAGGCACGCTGACATGCGTATGAACCTATCCTTATTGTGTACTTTTTTGCACAGTCCCTTCACTGCTGCCAGATACCACAGCCTTGTTGTAGAACATGACAGCTTTCCGTGTGACAAACTTGAGATTACAGCTTGGACTGAAGATGGGTTGATTATGGCTTTGCGCCACAAAGAATACAAAAATATGCAGGTAGTTATTCTTGTTATTGTTAGTGTTATTTGTCTTCGTTGTCATATGTGTTTGTACAAGAAATGTATATGAAAGTTTACCATAATCAAGTGGACTCTGGAAGAACATGGTCAATTTGATTCATCGCCGTTCATTGAAATGGTTGACAATTATGGGAAGTCAATGGGGCCACCAAAACATGAAATGATCCCAACATTGGGGCCAATTGTCCTTCTATCAATGGCCATATCATTGTATGGTGATGACTTCATTGGGTTATGGTTTTCGCCAGTCCATTGGATTTTAGTGTGCCTTCTCTTTTCTTTACGCCTGTTCCTAATTTTTTTTCTTTCTCTGTTGTTGTATTTTCATTTTGATCTGCGTAACATGTAATTTGGTCTACGTGATGCAATATTTCTGTGTTGATGCTTGGAATTACTGCTTATACATGGTGATATGTGTAAGCATGTCATATTGGGATCTCTAGTTGGTAATTGGAAATTAAGTGTATTCTATTTTTACATGTGAAATTTGATAAGCTCTTTGTTCTTTATTGGACTTGAGGTAAAAAGTTTTAGTGAAGTGCTGAATTATTAGAACTGTGGGATGCATGGGCATGAGAGAGAGAGAGAGAGAGAGAGAGAGAGAGAGATGAATAATCATTTGGAACCTACCCAAAAAGAGAGTTATTTGGCAACCAACAAAGTTTTAATGTCCATATATTCTTAGTTTTATCTTGTTTCAAAGTCTAATGAATGTAATTCCAAGTACTGGAAAACAGCTAGGACAATATTATATTGCAAAGTGACGTAACTAATTAGTGCTTGTACATTTGTTCATACCATGTACGGATCTACCTTGTAGGTTTCACAAGGTGGTCCTATGCTTTGGTTTCTCTAGTATTCAACTGTTACTATTACAGATTGCATTTTCATGTTCCAAACTTTAATTCAAGAATCTTATTTCATTTGGTCAAATTATTGAGCGCAGGTTCGTTACTTTTTGCCTTGCAATTGTTTTGTGCCAGATTTTATGTCTTGGTAATCAATGAGAAAAGGGCTTCCATGTTTATATATTTTATTTGGTAAATTTTCCATGCAGCAAATGTCTCTCTTTGATAGTTGTACCCATGTTGCATAAGATACTTGGGGCATCCAGGCTTTGTACTAATGCACAAATTTTGAAGTTAAAAGTGTAATTTCTCTCCTTTTAATGAAGGGAAACAGTACCGGACTTTGCTGGCTAAGAACTCACACTTCCTTTTTAGACTATCATTACTGAATTTGAATTATGCTTTTCGTACTATTGCTTTTGGCTAAACATCTACTTCCCTTTACAAGTATGAATTTAACCTATGGGATTGGATTACAGTTGATGCATTAAGTAATGTTGAAGTTTTGCTGTCTTTGTGTTCCATCCAGAGAGCATTATAACCGTCGAAGGTAAAAGGATCGTCCGCAATTTCATCAGCCTTATTGAACAGGCGGAGGCTCGATCACAAAGTGGGATTATGGGAGCTTAGAGTGCTCCAAGAAAACCTTGAGTGGAATAAAGCTTAGGAAAAATTATATCCAGATACAAAAACTAATGAAAAAATATAGAAAGATCCATATGTTTTACCAAATATTATGCATAAGTTCGGTCCTCTTGTGCTCTTTTTTTTTTTTCTTCGATCCAATGTTATCAGCATCAAACCGGTTTTAACTTTTTCTTTTTTTCTGATTTTCTTTGAGTTGTAGGGTCATGAAACAATTTAGGGTCAATACCCAAAAGTTTTGGGGCTCCAAGCAGTTGTACCGGTGTTCATATCATCAAAAACAATCTGTGTTCCCAGAACTTAAGGAAAAAAAAAAGAAAAACATTTGGCCAGTCCAATGTCGAAAATATCGTATTGGCAAATTTAAATTTTTCCAGACTTGTCCCATGTCACAAGCATCCGACTTGGCGATCAATGAAGCTCTAAACCGGTTTGATATCAACATTAGATGCCCCAGTTTTGAGTGTTTGATATTTCAAACTTTGGAGCAGTCCAAAAGTGTCTTAAGTCTTAGGTCACAACTCTACATTCAAGAAAACCAAAATAAAAAATGAAAAACCTACTGAAGGAGTCTTGGAAAAGGATGTAAAAAACCTTTTTGCTAGATGGAAAGCAGTTTTATCAATTTTTGAATTTGATATAGAATTTATTAAGGAGAATCTAATTTTCTACTTGATTTCTTGACTCGAGAATATTTAAATGGCCTTATGGAGATGAAGTCACTCCTTAAGCTTTGCAGGAAGAAGTCATGCAAATTCAAGCGAATCCAATAGGGTTCGCTATCCTTATGAAAAAGGTTATACCCTTACAATTATGCCTCTCGAAGAGTCATATAAATTTTAATTTAAAGGCTCACCAAATTGCAATTAAATACTTTGACACTACCTTTAAATTACCTATAAAAACAATTGGACAAGATTGAAATTTTTATAGAAGAATCTTAATTGATTTTAAAAGCTGTTTCATAAAAAATAATTATGGTGCCAATAGGGAATATGCATACTGCCAATTGGTTATATATAAAATTATCCCTTTTGAAGAATTTGGTTTGAGCTTTTTTTATAATAAAAAAATTCTCCGGGCAAATTATAAAAGGTGCAATAATTATTCTTACTATGATTATTTAGATGCATGTGAAAATATCTTTTATATCCAAAATAAAAAAGTCCAGCTATAGATTATCTTTTTAGATAATTTTAATCAATTTGTCCCAAATTGGTTTATTGAATGGTGGGAAAATTCAGAATGAGTCTATGCCTCCTTAGCTCAATGAACATATCTCCTCAAACAGCTACACAACCACTCTAGACATTATATTATGTGATCCAAAAAAGAATTCCCTAGAACCTCATATGGAGGCAATGGTGGAATTCCAGGAATCAGCGGAAAAGAGAATAGTGGAGGAGGTGGTAGTATAAAGAAGGGAATTGGTGGGAAAGTGAAAGCATGTTGAGATGGTAAGTGTGGAAATGATGGTGGAGATGGTAAAAATGGAATTGATGGTGGTGATGACAATAGTGATATTGAAGGTGGAGATGGCAATAGTGGTAATGAAAGTGGGGATGGAATAATGTATTAACCCGAAATATAATAACCAATCAAGAACAACTCACTCCATACCTAGTTGTAGACACCTCGATCCCAATCGAAGAAACTGCAGGTGATCTAAATTCCCTTACCAGGCCAACTTGAAACCTGGACCATTCACACCCAACCACAATCGACCTTGAACCATACCCGGTGCACCTAGACCAACTTGGGAGAGCATTAAGCATCAAAGAATGCCCCTTAAGACTGAACAAGGCAGATCGGGACCAAGAACTACCAATTTGGAGGAAATTAGGAAGCAAAAAGTCCCAGCACCATTGGTAAAGGTGCCGGTGCCACAAATTCCGATGGGTCAGATGTCCAAAAATTGATTAAGACAACTCATGCCTCGAGATAAGGGCCAAACAAAAGAAAATAGCATGATGAAATTTCCATTGGTGTGTCCCAGACCAATTTTATCAGAACTGATATCTTTTTTTAATTAACATAAAAATCAATCTTCTATTTATTCATATTTAAGAGTTTCATATTTCATATTGGATACAATGTGATCTAATATGAATTTTTGATTTTTTTTCTAATTTCTGGTAATTCTTCTTTGAGTCATATCTTCCATTCTATTTATTATCGTAGTAGGGTTTTCTTCCTGAAAAGGCTTTTTTTTCTTTTTTCAAGAAACATGAGTTTTGATTCACCCCCTTAAACGAAAAAAAGAAAGAAAAGAAGAACTACACCATGACATGTCAAACGGCAAGACAAGTTGGATGTACGTACCAACGTCATGTGTTAGTAAGGCATCGATAGCCTCGTCAGCTGCACCGTCTGCAAATTCATCGAATGAAATGTCACATCACTTGAAACTGTACACACGTGCTGAAACGGTTGACTGACAATGGAGAAATTGTCAGTGGTTCCAGCGACGTTGCAAATGTTGATGAAACCTGATTGGCCGATCGAATGTATATATGATTACTTAGAGACCGACACATGGCACCTTATGTCAAAACAAAACTCCAAATATTGCGAACAACATTGCCAATGAGGTCAGGCCTTGGACACTCTGCCCACAAAAGTGTACCTGATCCAAGATCACACGAATCCGAGCATTAAATGACGCTGACCGTAATTAATGCTAAATCGACACCATTAATGCTGTCGGATATTTGCCAGTTGCACCAATATTTGGACGGCCCATATTTCATCTTAAGAGCCCAACAATGATTCTGGAATTCGTTTGCCTATAAAACAAAAGCTCTTCTCTTAGTTAAAAGGCCGAATTTTCGAGTAATTATGCAGAAGCTCTGCCGATCCAATCATGGACCCTATCAGACCCAAAACCGAACTTTAAACACAAATTCTAAACCCTAGAAACCCTATTCAACACAATCAAAACTGAAGACGGTCTGGATAACCGACTTTATTGGACCTCTTCTAACCATAATTATTTGTTTGGTAGAAACCCAAAGGAACGAGAATAGTTGTGCGATTACTAACTCTGAATCGGCACCAACTCCAGGCATAGGGCCTAGAGGGCCTTTCTAAGGTATCATTTTTCTTCCTTTTCCTTAATTTAATTGTTTCATTTATTTGTTTTATTCTATTTCTAAACTCTTTATAATTCCCCATTTCTAGTTCAATACTCGAAATTTCTTTTGAACTCCTAGATTAAGGCGTGTTGGAAGCTGGCTTTGCTGGCAGTCCGAGTGCTAGAAGGTCTTGTGGCCCGACTCTTGTCCGGATTGTAATTTGGTGGGACCCTTTTCTCTATCAACTCCTTTGATGAGTTTTATTGCCCAACCACGGTTGGGACCACATTCCTTATTGATATTTTGAAGTATAAACACTAGTGCGGTGGAAAGACAATATAAAGACACTTGGCTAACATAGTAGTAATCGATTCCGAAATACGTAGGTCTGTGTCCAATACCTCGAGGACGAATTCTTTTGAAGGGGAGATGATTAATGCATCCCTAAATCTAGAAGAAGGATTATTGAAAGTTCCAAAGAAACATAGAACAAAGTTAAATTATTATCCTAAGAAATTTTTAGAAAATATTTTTAGAAATATACAAGAATAAATTATTATTTAAGGAAGTATTTAGGAATAATCTCTATAAATTTTTTGATAACTTCTCTCTAGAAATATCTTCTAAATCAATGGATACGACTTGCCCCAGGGAATCAATAGCCAAGATTTGGAAACATTTGGGCTACCAAAATTAGCCTACAAATTTCTTCAAAAGAGGTATATTCCCGCAACTAAGAATTAACAGTTGTCTTGAGCTTTCTTTGAGAGTGTGTGATACCTCTCCAAGTGGTAGTTGATCCTCACGTGAGGTTTAATGATTCTCTTTTTGTTTCTACCCTTGTTATAAAACACAATTGTATTCTGCTTTATATTGAAATAAGTGTGCCCTATTTCTTGATCACCTTACCTTCGGAATACATCATGCATCAATCATCTTCGAGAGCCGGTGCATCTACTTGTCCTCTTTGTATCATCTGAAGACAGCCATTTCAAATGTGTTTAGATTTTTATTATGATCTAAAACACATCCAAACAACCCTGTAGCACATTTACTTCTGCTCCATTAAGGGCTATTTTTTTCCCCCTTGTTCTCTGTGCCAGATGATCAACAATGGTAGGCACGAATATCTAGTGATGTACAAGATCGGTCTCATCATACTGGTCAATAAAATTTGAAGATCTGTACACCAAGTTAGAAGTTATTGGATTTTTGAGCTTCCCCTATTCTCTGTCCTAAATTTGTTCAAATTGAGTCCTTGAGTTTAGACCCACATCGCCAAAGAAGAGAGAGGACACCCCCCGGCCCTCAACCAATACTTAATTTTCAAATTTTTAAGTCCGAAATTTCAAGAAAATTAAGTTCTTTGAAATTTTGGATGCGTTCTTGCTTCATTTATATTGTAGGTGCAGGAACTTGATTTGAATAGTATCACTACTTGTTACTATTTCAGGTACACGTGATTGAAGCTTTGATGGTTTACCTAGATTGAGACTGTTTATGGTATCCCAACATGAGATTTTTTTTACGGCTTATCTGTGACTGAAATTTTGAGGTTTTTATGTAAGATTGGAAATTTGATGAATTGATGGTTTTATGATTCATTTGCTTCGACGATAGTTTTACGAATCAATTGCTTTAATGATTTTAGCCGTGATTGAATTTTTGTTGTTTTTATTCACGGTCATCAAGACCACCGGCGGTCCACCCAATGCCTCGGCGAGCTTGTCCAACATAAAAACTGGTTTTAGTTGAAATTTGATCAAAATCAATGTTTAATTGGTTTGGGCCAGTCGGACCGACCAATTTTTACTGGTTTGACTAGTTAAATGAAGTTTGGCGATCTTTTAATACATTTTATATTTTAAATTATTAGGCATCATGTTTTCTTTCACTTTTCTAAGATCTGATCTCACTAATTCGATGAGTGGTTGGACCGGTTTTCACTAAGACCAAACCTCTCATCAGTTCAGTGGTTGGTCCGATCCTAATAATATTTGGGCTTATCGAGTTTTTGATATCAAATCTATATAAAATAGATCCTAAATATTTTTCTACATAATCCTCTCGATCTCAGATGAGTTTTGATTTGTGAACTTTTGAGATATATATATTGGAAATGATTTTATGCAATGGTTATATAGTAATATAAGGAAACATTCTTCAAAAACCATGATGGGGCCTTTTGTTTGATCCAAATTTTTAAATATGCACTCTTTTCATTCTAATGAATAATAATAAGGGTGTGATTTCTATAAGGTTCCAACCTTAAACAATCCAATCAAGGCTCACCTTCAAATTTTATCATAATATGTAATGTTGGTGTAAAAAAGCATTAGATTATCTTAACATCTATTTTCATATTTAATTATCAAATTTTAAACTCCAAAAATAGTTAAAATCAAGTAGATATATAAATATATGAAAATATTAAAAATAGACGATCTAGATAATGTGTTGCAAGATGCACTATTTTTTGTACTCAAAATCTTGTTTTTTTTCTTCTTCATAGTCATACATCTCGATGTCGAGATGATCAATTAGAGGGTTTTTCAATATTTAAACAACATTTTCTGATGGAGTTTTTAGGTGCATATGTAATTCTACATTTTAAGATTGCAACCTTATATAAATTTTTTCCTAATAATTATAAACAAAAAGTAAAATTTTAAAACAGCGTAGAAAGTGTTTTTTTTAATCCAACTAATATTGACCATCTATTTTAGTGAGATGCTTAAATATTTAGATTGATATTTCCTTCCCAAATTTTTAAAGAGCTTTATTAACATTAGATTAATAATATTAAAAAAAAAAATAATAAATTTTGAATTCATAAAAGCCTAGATCTTAAAAATTCACTAAATGGATGGTCCAGAATTATTGTTGAAGGTGACTCATTTTAATCATATCTAGGGTATAAAATGAATTTTATTTTTTTGGAGATTAATTATTGGGATGAAGAGAATGTGTATACAAAATTTGATGTCATATAAATGCCACTGACATGGTTTTCTAGAATGTTTGGTTTCAATATATATTATACTGACATGGTGACATAAGATCATTCCCCTAAATATATATGAAAAAGAAAAGTTATATAAGTATCCCTTACTTTTTTGAAATTTTAAAAAACGCTCCCCACCATTTTATATTTTAGGTTCATATCCATTTTTTTAAAATACAAATTATATACAATTTTATCTTTTTTCCATAGTTTATTTATGCCAAAAGATTTTCTACTATGTCTATTTACTCCCTCAGGTATAATACATACAACGAATACCTTTTACATTTCAAATTTTTAGGATGTAATATCTAAAACCTATATATAATCTCAATAAAAAAATTTCAAAATAAACTCTCTACGTGTTTCAAGATTGAATAGAGACCGTCCAATTTTTAAAAAACTAGACCTGCTGTCGCATCACTCAAAATTCAATTTTTTTTTTATTTTGAAAATAATCATCTAGCAGTTCTTATGTGGTTGACAAAATTTTACACTAAAATAATGTGTTTTGTGAAAGGGCGTAGCACATGGAATATTCCCATTGGAGCAAATCATATGTGCATAAATAAAAGTTAGAATACTATGCTCCCATAGGAGCATTGTACTGTGCACCTATTCCTTGGAGTAGATAACCATCTTGGAAGGATTTTTTTGATCTTAAATTTTTGGAACTGCCTAAAAATTATTAAATAATTATTTTCAAAAGAGAATTTGAATTTTAAGTTTTGTGACACTAAGATCTCATCACGATCTCGGGTCTCCACACATCAATTTTTTAGTTCATAGAGAGTGTGATTTGGACTTCTTTTAGTTGAGGTTAGTATAAGGATTGGTGAGGTTATAATTTAGGGTCTCACAATTCCTCCCAGGTCAGTTTTTACCCAATAGAGTAAATGAACAACACGCTTTTATGGTAGCATGAAATCTTTTGGCTTATTGGAAATGCATGGTTCTTTTAAGAGTTTGTTAGTTTTGAAGTTTGGCTTTGTACTTGGGTTTTGTCTTCTCGTTCCAGAAAATATTTAAATGAAAACAAGAAAATAGATGGTATACAAAGAGATTATTTACCTTTGTTATAACGAGGCAACAATTATTCTTATTTATTAAATGTCAAATTGGATGGTTTGGGATATGTCATGAAGTAGGAGAAATTTTTTTAGAACTATGAATCTATTCAATGACACTTTTACAACCACCCATTTTGAAATCTAAGAGAGAAGACTGATTGTAACTTTCTTGTACAAAAAGTAAATGATCTCTTTCTATACGGAAAATATGTATCTATAAACATAACAAAGCATATTTAAAACAAACTTAATTGTTCTCCTAGCAATATAACGGATATCGTACGGCATTAAAAATAAATAAAAAAAATATAATGAATGTCCTATGGAATTATCGACAAGAGGTATAATTGAAAGGAAAATAACCTTGTGAGACCCTCCCAAACCCATGTGTGTAGGATCCCATAAGATCATCATTAAATTTAGTATAGATCTTTAGAAAAGTCAAATCCCACACCCATGTGATAACCTTTTTAGAAATCTATGCCAAATTTAATGGTGATCATTTAGGGTCCTAAACACATGAGTGTGGGAGGGTCTCATAAGATCATTACTCTAACTGAAATGCCAAAATCTTGCAGATTGCTTCTTTTAGTTTTTTGTGTGATCCTTTCGAAATAGGGTGTGGTTTGTATAATGCCCAGGCTCTAAACAATCAAATTCGAGCCTAACTTCAGCTACTGTCAAGAAATGTGGTTTAAATATTGGAATTCTTTGTGATAGCCTTAAAAGATATTTTCATCTTTATTTTAAAAGTTTAAAGATTCAAAAATAGTGTAGATTGACAGATCTATGAAAACTTGAAAATTGAAAATTGATGGTAAAAAATGTGTTGCAAAATACATAACTTCCAAAACTTAAAATCCAGTTTTTTTCTCATGTCCATACATCTTGATGTTGAGATTATCAATTTGAAGATATTTGAGCATCGAAACAACCTCTTCTAATGAAAATTTTGAGGTAGGCTCTAATTTGATTGTTTCGAGCCTCGACTCTATATAAACTTTTCCCTTTGAAATAACCTCCATTAAATTTCTCCTTCCAATAATTTTTGCAAGTTATTGCACACAATCTGAATATTTGAAACATGGATTCACAAGCAAGGTTATTTCTGATAAATGTAAATCCAAACTCCAATTGAAATAACCAATAAATACTATTTTATAAAACAAACCAATCCACTGAATGCAACCTGTTATTGATTAAAAAAAGAAACAGTAAAACAACTACTGAACACATCCACCTACTTATTCCAAAAAGCAGAGAAAATAAAATAAAAGAAAAACAGAAAATAAAAGGGGAAGCACCCACTAATCACAGCCAGTCATACATAAAAGAAAGCAAGAAAAAAGATAAAAATACACAGAAATTACAGCCAGTTATACGTAAAAGAAAGCAAGAAAAAAGATAAAAATACACAGAAATTACAGCTAGTTATTCAAGAAAATCACACCCCATAAAGTGATTTTTAAAATCCACTCATACAAAACAACCAAGGATTAAGGAGCAGGTTTTTTAGCTGGAGGAGGACCAGGAATCCTAGGCAATGGAGGCAATGGTGGCAATGGTGGCAATGTAGGCAATGGTGGAATTCCAGGAATCAGAGGAGGAAAAGAAAATAGTGGAGGAGGAGGTGGTGGAGTAAAGAAGGGAATTGGTGGGAAACTGAAAGCAGGTGGAGATGGTAAAAATGGAATTGATGGTGGAGATGGTAAAAGTGGAATTGATGGTGGTGATGGCAATAGTGGTATTGAAGGTGGAGATGGCAATAGTGGTATTGAAGGTGGAGATGGCAATAGTGGTATTGAAGGTGGAGATGGCAATAGTGGTATTGATGGTGGAGATGGTAAAAATGGTGGATAAAGGAAGAAGAAACTTGGGTTTACTGGTTTCTCTGTCTTTTCAGTTGATTGTGGATCTGAATTTGGTGGTTTTGGAATTGGGGCTAAATTTGGCAGAGATTGATCCTTTGGGATTGGGGCTGATGGGTCAGGTAAAGTTGGGGTTTTTGTAATTGGGTCCAAATTTGGCAGAGGTGGAGCTAAATTTGGGAGAGGTGGAGTTAAATTTGGCAGAGATGGTTGCCTTGGAAGAGGGGGGCCTAAATTTGGCATTGGTGGGAGGCTTGGCAACGCAGGTAAAGGTGGAAGTTGGGGTAAAGCTGGCAGAGGTGGAAGGTTTATCCATGGAGAAATGTAAGTCTTTTTGGGGCCAAATTGAGGGTCAATTTTAGTGTTAGGATTTGGTTTTTGGTTACAAAGGTCTGGTTGTTTTAATGGTTTGAAAGTGAAGAAACCAGCTGAGTAAATGTGAAGCCCTGCTCTCTTAGACTTCAAGTGTAGAGAGGAGGATTCAGCCATGGAAGCCACACCACAGTAGGGTTCACTGCTTGAAACAAGTTTAACTGAGCATCTTTTGATTCTTTTGATATGATGGGAAACTGAAAATGGGAGCTTGACCTCGAATTGGCCATGTTGATTTGTTTTCACTTCTTTTGTGAAGGTCTTCTTCACTGTTCTGTCTCTGCATTCTACTGCAACAAGGGCTCCTGAAGAAATGGAGAGAGAAAGGGAAGGAAACAAGTGGTGAGAAAGAGAGCTAGTTTATCAGAGAAATTATGATTTTTCTTTCTTTTGTGAGAGAGAAAGAGAGAGTATGATGTTTAAGTGAGAAAGTAGGCTACGTGAATTATGTTGTTTTATTAATGAAGAGAAAAGTTAGTTGATTAGAGAACTAGATGTTTTAGTGTTTAAAGATTTTCTCATGTGTGTGTGTGTGTGTGTGTGTGTGAGAGAGAGAGAGAGAGAGAGAGAGAGAGAGAGAGAGAGAGAGAGAGAGAGACTATGGATTTTCATTAATGATGAAACCTTGTTCATTGTAAAGATGAACTATGAATGTTCATCAATGATGTAACCTCTTTCATGGGACATAGAACTGAACCTTGAATGAAGTGGCTGCTCTCTGAGAAGTCTCCATTGAAACAAGTGTCACAGAACACTGTCCCAACAATTACTGCTGTTTCCTGCTTCTTTACCTGTTCGCAATAGCAGAGATGACAGACAAAAAGACCAAGTATCAGAAACAGGGGTACCCTGAATCTGGCCATGGCTGATACTCTGAGCAATTGGGGTTCAATGCTGGCCTTTTATTGATCAAAGCCCACTGCTTCTTGCAATTATTTATTGGTCACTTCGTTCCTTTCTCTAGAATTCTGTGATGGGCTTCTCTTCTAGGATAAGAATAATAATGGCTTCTCAGCTTTCTGGTCAGTTGCATATGGACAGTAGGACTGATCCTTAATGTGGTTCATGCAAAACCAGTCAACCACAACTCCACATGCATGAAGGGATTCAATGCTCTCTCTCTCTGCACCACATGCATACAAGGAGTGAATTACTGCTCTTTCTCTACTGCAAGCACGAAAGAATTGAATGACTGCTCTCTCTCTCTCTCTCTGTCACATGCATGAAAGAATTGAATGACAACACCCTCTTTCTAAGACTGTAAAATACAAACATGGTTTTGGATTGTTGTTGGTGCTTGTAGAAGTTAGGGACCCAGCTGGTTCACGGGTGAGCAAGTAAGCCACATATTCGAGAAGCAAAGACCAGAAAGAATTAGGGTTAGATGGAGTTATTCATCCAAACATCAAAAGGTGTTTTTATTAGGGCGTTGGACTTTGAAGCTTTGGCGCCGCATGCTCCATCACCACACAACCACATTTTGGTGCCTGTTTACTTTGGTGCTCTTTTTGTTGTTACGTTCCAAGTTCCCTGTCCTCCAATGATGGTTTGTTAGAATACCCGTGAAATTTGTAAGGGTATTTTGATCATTTATTTTTATAAAAAATTATTTAATTACGTTAACTTTATCTTAGGAAGGAGATAGTACACTACAAATATCAGCTAAAAAGAATTTATACAAAAAAATAAAAATGGAATAGTATTTTGGCGTGACGAGCCATCCTAACCATTGATTATGATCGAACGGCTGAGATGTAGGATCACATGTAATTTATTTGTGGTTTGGGTATCCTTTTGTAATAGGAAGATTAATGAGTGATTGCATTATAAAAAATGCTATTGTGACAGATATTATTTCGAAATTAATGGATATGATGCCTTTACAATGGATGTAATTAGCACTTGAAAACGAGTACTTGGCCTTGGACTTGAATTTGCTAGGGCTGAGTCCGAGTCTGCGGTTCGACTCTGCTTATACTATGCAAAAAATAAACAATGGGTCCATGATTGAATCAGACTAGGGCGAGTCATAGACCTTCCACTGCAAAGATTAATGAGTGATTACATTATCAAAATACTATTGTGACAGATATTATTTTGAAATTAATGGATATAATGTCTTTAAATGGATGTATCTAGTGCTTGAAAACAAGTACTCGGCCTTAGGCTCGCTAGGTTCTTAGCGCGAGTCTGTGGTTCGATTCCGTTTATTTTATGCAAAAAATTCACAATAGGTACCTGACCTAATCAGACTTGGGGTGAGTCCTAGGTTTTGAACTGGACCTTGCGCTCTTGCCACGTCCAAGTGCCTCGGGTGAGTCCGGGCCGAAGTCCGAGCCCAAGTCCTTGGTTCTTGAATCAATGAGACAAATAATATAGCTTTTTATTTTAAAGAATCAATGGAGAGGCATTATTTCGTAAAAGCAATTTACATGATGGGTGTTGTGGCAGCTAACATTCCTGTTTTCTTCATATCCCATTACAACTGCCGATATTCTGTTCTATAATGACTGTTATATATTACAAACTTTTTTTCTTTTCTCCAACTATTAAGCCTATGAACCATGGTTGATTTTGTCTTAGATTTTGGAAGTCTTAGGTGTTAAAAGTTGGAAATTCAACCATACACCAGTGGACATCAATCCTCCGTTCATGATAACAGATGGTGGAGATTCACCATTGTTTGCAACCCTGGACATTCACTAGTCATGGTTCATCTCTCTGTTATCAATGAGAATGAGGCTAATGGTTTTGTATGGACATCATGGACGTACCATACACCATTCTACCTCCAGTGAGAGTACATTTGAGCCCAATTACTATGCACGAGAAATCTCATGCAGGACATAAAGAGTTCAACTGTCTTTGTTAATCCAATTCCTAAAAGTCAAGTATCACAATCTTAATTTGGTTTATTCGTGCATAACATATAGTAGAACATGATTCGTGTAGCCAATCCAAATAGTTGAGATAATGCTCAGATGATGATGATGATGATGTGAATAGCCTATACTTACCCTTAAACTTTCAGTACGCAATCTTTGAATCTGTACTGTAACCAAAGTGACATTTTGGCTGGAATTTGGTGAGAAACCCAAATTCTCTCCCAAATTTGGGACCTTTTCTATTGATATAATCATGGCTCATTGGAAAATTAGAAAATGTTTGGTATACATGATGGGGGTTTATCTACCATCAAAATCCCTGAAAGTGGAAGAGTAGCATAAACTTCCTTTTTATCTTTTTTAGTTCATGTTGCAAGTGTACAAAACTGACAATAAAAAAAGGAAAAAGGAAAAAAAAAAAAAAAAGTAAGTTAGTTGGGATTTGGGCCTCTATCTTTTGATGAGAAAGGAGTCAGAGACTTCTTTGTAGGGTTCGTTAGTACTATTGCCACATATACAAAACTGACAATAGAATTATACATAAAGTCATAACCAATTGAACATCAAAATTGAGCATGTACCCAAAAGTTAAGAGAAAGACTAATGTACATAAAAGTGAATGTTGGAGAAGAGGCAAACACAGTATACACTTTCTTGGTCAGAATGGACATTGAAGATGAACCATGGTACAGACATTTCAGATTAACTACTACGACTACATTACATCTCCAAACTCTATGTTGAGAAAAAAAAAAGGACCGATTGAGCCTTGCATCATTTGTTTGGTATATTTTCTCAACACAAATGTATTTGGAGAAAGGGGGGATCCTGTTTTTGCACAGTCGGAGCCTCCACCATGTGGAACATGGATAAAATGACTAAAAAATTTGGAGAGTCAACTTTTGGACCTTTATGATCGAAATAAAATGGATTTAGAGCCGTAGAGATTTTCCATATTGACTACTCGCTCAACATTCTATTTAGATACATTAAATTTGCACCATTCTTGAAATCCAATTTTTAGGGCCAGGAGTTGAAATCTCGGCCCGGTGACCGGGATGAGTGAGGCCCATGCCACATACTATGGCCCTACCCTACCCACCGCTTCTCTTTTGTTTGCCATATTATTTAAATAAAAAACTTAATTTGCAATGGGCCCGGACCTGGCCCAAGCCAGCCCAGGCTGGGCCTATAATATTTGGTGAAAAAAAGATTTCATAAATTAGAGATACTCATGCTTTTGATGGCTACGGGAGCAAGCTCTTAATTACTGCCACATTTATTGGTTTTCTTTAATCTTATTATGTGACTTCCTTCACGCCAGCTAGTTAGGAAGAGTTTGGCTAGCTGATGTAGCTGAAGTGAGATACAAAGAGTGCAGCATCACCTTACATTACATCATTGAAAAATATAAATATTTGATATTTTTTGGGATTTCCTAGATTTGTTTTTCGTTTTTGAGTATTAGATAACTAGGATCTAAGCATATGGACTCTTTGCACTAGTTCCTACAAGCAAATTGCTAATATAAGGTGTCAGTTTTATACGATAGAAAAGTGCACAGTAAAAACCCAACAGGAAAGATTGTTCTATTGTCGGAAAATTCTCCAACTAATCATCTAGACCTTGAGATGTATGATATTAAAAAAAAGAAGGTTTTTTTTGTCAAGGCTATGAAATTTTATTGATTAGCAAAACCACTAAATTAGACTTAAAAAGCATAGGAATTATAAACCTCCAAGTCTAACAAAGTGACACCCCTCTTAACAAACCCAACGATCATCTTGTTAGCCTCTCTATAGACATGACAAAAGTATATGTTAAAAAAAGCCCAAAATCAATGACATATAGCCACAATGATTTCAACCTCCATGGCATCCTTTGCTCCTCATGGCACCGTTTGATGGCATTTAGTTAAATGCCTTTCACGATAAAATGACCCATAGGCAGCCTTTCTCTACAAAACTTTAAGCCTGCGAGTAAAGCTATGAATTCTACCTGGTTGGCTGTGACTACCCACAAAGCCCTGCAAAACAAAAAATAACATTGGCTGAAGAATCACAAACAAAGCCGTCCAAACCCGCAGGACTTGGGTTCCCAAACGAGCTTCCGTCAAAATTAAGCTTAAAACAAACTACCACAGTAGGATACCATCTCATTTTAGGTCAAAATTAAGCTTAAAGCAAACTACCACAGTAGGATACCATCTCATTTTAGGTCGAGTGACGAAAGAGGACTGCATGGCTAGCACCTTAAGATTTAGAGCAACATCCACTTCATTAATGCTCTAGCCTTCTTTCGTGATAGAAAATCAGCTCCATAGACCGTGTTGAACTCAATGCTTTATATTTTCCACTGACAAGGCCTCCCCTCAAACGCCCTTCTATTGCTTTCCTTCCAGATCTTCCATCACCCCCATGAAAATTTTTCAAATTACAACCCCTAAACCAGGGAGTAATAAGCAAAACCCTACTTGATTGAAGGCCTACTCCCATATGATTCTAGCAAAAGGGTAACACAAAAAAGAGATGTTCAATTGTTTCTCCGTTATTCTTGTACATAAAAAATTACGTTAAGCAAAATTTTGTCCCTCTTCCATCCACTGTTAATACTTTCCCTTGAGCAACTACCTAAATAAAACCTTGGAGTTGGGTATAGCCCATTTTCATAATTTGTTCAACACTGGCTAAGACCATCTCAATTGATCGTAAAACATCAAACGATAGGTAGATTTGACATCTTTCTCCCATTCCCATACCACCTAATCTTCAGCATTTGGTGATAAGTAGACAGTCTCCAACTCATGAAGCAACTCATCCACTTGCATAAGAACAATAAGAACAATATCATGCACCCTTATAAAATTACAGTCGATGTGCCATACTCGACTACAACCCACCCCATTTGCCATGTCTGTTACCTTCGCTATGGGATTAGCTATCCTCGCAAATAGATATCGAAATCTCACCTTCAAAGGTTTATCACCAAGTCATTTTTTAAACCAAAAAGATATGAGACTCCCACATCCACCCTCCCATCGTACTCTCTCTCCCAATTAACCAAATGATATTCTCAATCATCATTGAAGGAGTCCTTAAGGAAGTAACACATCATTCTCTCCACAACCTTAACCGTTGAACTTTGCATCTCCAAAATAGACATCTGATATATTGGTAAATTGGCTAGTGATGCATTTATAAGAGTGACCATTCCTCCACAAGATATGTTTTATATTTCCATAGGTCTAGTTTATCTTGAATTCACTTAATAACAGGGTCTCAAGCAGATTTCGACAATCTCTCATTTGATAGAGGCAATCCAAGGTATTTCAAGGGGAAATTATCAACTTTGCATCCTAAAATAGTTGTGAGATAGCACACCCAATCTCTAGGGCAGAAAACTCCTGCCATTGAAGTCTTTTTAAAATTGACCTTGAGGCCCAAAGGTAGCTCAATGCATCTTAAGGATCTCTTAATGTACCCTACATTTTCCACATCTGCATCTTAAGAATTTGCTAATGAAAACAATGTATTTTGTAACACATTATCTAGACTATCAATTTTCAAAATTTTCAAGTGTTTATAGAACAACTTAATTTTCATCATTTTTGGAGCTTTAATTTTCATAAATAAGGATGGAAATAATTTTCCAAGCCATCTCATGGATTTTTGGCACTAGAACCACATTTTTTCAACACAATTTAGAGGTGTTCCTTACTTTGATTGTTTTATGGTGCACCTCATACAAACCCCACCCAGTTGGTTAACCAAGACTTTGTTAGATGGCGGTTTCATTATTTCAAATTGTAAATCCCTAAAATCCAAGGATTTACAACTAAGAATAGAATATATCTTGTAAAATCCCCATAATCAAGGGATTATATTTAACATGTAATTGTAATATATAATTACCCCTTTGTGTCAATGAAAATGATTGATTCTCCAAAATTGACATGGTATCAGAGCTTATCGATCTATCAATAGTGATTCGTTGCTTACCAGTGATGTCATCATCTCTCTTGATCGTAGAGATTTTTTTTTATGAAGGTAGACTATCTCGTTGTATCATTCTTGCATTGTTCATCTATTGATTTCATCTTGCTGTTGGTGTACCATATTGCTGCATCTTACATCACGCTGATTTCATTTTGCTATCAGCATGCCATTATTTTTGCATCTTGCATGCCATAAATTGCATCTTGCATCTTGGGTTTGCAAGTTTTGTAACTTGGACGAGATGCAAGTGTAGAGGGTTTGCAAGTTTTGCAACTTGGACGAGATGCAAATTTAGAGGGTTTGCATGTCTGCAAACATGATTTGCAAAGGGCACTTGGATGTTCTCGGAGCGTGGGATCAAAGATGTTTTTGATCTCTAGAAGATAGTTCAAGAGACTATGTATTTGGCAGAGGCAGTGCGTACATGTTTAGGGAGTTCCTTGCAAGGGGGATGCTATTTCGTACAAGAATTGAAAGAGGGATTTGACTGTACCTCTCTCAGATTGCTCTCCATAGTCACACACCATCGAGACTCTTTCTCACTAGCTTCCCTCTCTCAAATTGTTCTCCATAGTTACACACCATTGAGATTCTCTCTCACTAGCTTCCCTCTCTCTAGAAAGAAGCCTGTAAATTCCCTGCTACTTGTATTCTATTGACACAGTTTTGTCAAACTTTTTTATTCGTTGCTATTGCCATGGACAACCAAATAACTCCTATTTTTGAAGACTCCATCAATGTCATCCTTGATGGGAAAACTATGACTAATGGTAATTGTTTTTCTTCCTCTTTTGTTGATTTCCTTTTTATTTGACCAATAATGATAATCCTGGCAATATTTTTGTTTCTCACATCCTTGAAGGTGAGAATTATCCACAATGGAGTTGAGCCATGACCACTACTTTGAGTGCCAAAAATAAGCTCTCCTTTGTGGATGGTTCTTTAATCATACATCCCATCTCTTCTTCTAATCATCTTCTATGGAAAAGATGCAATGACATGGTTTGATCCTAGATCCAAAATTCTGTCAATAAAGAGATTGCTCATAGTATTTCCTATGAAACCAATACACCTGGTCTCATCAAGTTACGACGGGATCTTGCACTTGTTTCTCAAGGTTCTTCCACTATTTCAGCTTATTACACCAAATATAAATCTCTTTGGAAAGAGCTTGCTTCTTATACCCCTCTTCCACCCTGTTCTTGTGGGTCTTCTAAGGTCTTGTATGACTATCTACAACAGGACAGATTAATTCAATTTTTCATGGGACCCCATGAGTCTTATCACTTAATTCGAGGCCAGATTCTTCTCATGGACACTATTCCTAATGTTAATAGAGCTTATTCTCTTCTTTTTCAAGAAGAAAAGCAGCGGCAGGTAGCTATAAAAACAATTCCTTCAAATATGTTGCTGCCTTTGTAGTCAACACTGCTACACCTACTACAAACCGTCAGCCCCGACGTCCTCACAAACGGCGACCCAAATGTGATCATTGTGGTTGAGTAGGCCACACCATTGACACTTGTTATGATCTTCATGATTATCCACTGGGCCATCGATTGCATCAAACGGGCAAAGGGTCATCTTCTAAATCTACAATAAATGAGTAAAACACCATTACTGCAAATTCAAGTCAAAGTAGCCCACATTTTACACAAGATCAATATCGTCGCTTGCTTTCTATGCTTACTAAATGTAATGCACAACCAATGGTCAACTTTGCAGGTAACTCCACATCCTCTCCATATTCCATTCCTCTCCATACTTGGATTGTAGACACAGGTGTTTCTGATCACATGATTTTTGACACATCTTTGTTTCACTCATCTACACCTGTTTCTCACGTAGCACCTGTCAAACTTCCAAATGGCTCATTTGCTTCGGTAACTCAAATTAGTTATGTCTTTTTAACACCTACACTTTGCTTACATCAAGTATTGTGTGTTCCTTCTTTTGGATTCAATTTACTTTCCATCAACAAACTTGCTGCATTCTACCCATGTTCAGTAATATTTTCTCGTGATATGTGCATTTTTCAGAACTTGTACTAGAAGATGACGATTGGAATAACTAAGCAGCTTGGTGGCCTCTACTATTTTGAAGCCCCTCCGACTCGTACTGCTCTTTCGTCCATTTCAGTTGGCTTTGATTTATGGCATAGACATTTATGATATGTTTCTTCTAGTCGTTGCTCTTTCGTCTATTTCAGTTGGTTTTGATTTATGTCATAGATGTTTATGACATGTCTCTTCTACACGTTTGAATTTGTTAGCTAATACTGTTGATAAGATCTCTGTTTTCAATCCTAGTTGTTGTGATGTTTGTCCTTTAGCTAAACAAACAAGTGATGTTAGTCCTTTAGCTAAACAAACAAGATTACCTTTTGTTTCGAGTTCTATTTTATCTACTGTAGCTTTTGATTTGATTCATTGTGATATTTAGGGAGGTTATTCCACTCCTTCCCATTGTGGAGCTCGTTATTTTTTAACTATTGTTGATGATTTTTCTCGTTCCACGTAGGTATTTTTTATGCAAAACATATTTGAGACTTCATCCTTATTAAAATAATTTTTTGCATTTGTAAATATTTATTTTCAATGCACTATTAAGTACATAAGGACAGATAATGGATCCAAGTTCCTTTAAGTACATAAGGACAGATAATGGATCCAAGTTCCTTTCTCGTTCTATTCAACATTTTTTTAAAAAATATGGGGTCACATATCAACATAGTTGCATTTACACACCGCAACAAAACGGTGTTGCCGAACGCAAACATCGCCATATACTTGAAATGACACATGCTTTGCGCTTTCAAAGTAATCTTCCTCATACTTTTTGGGGAGATTGCATTCTTACTGCCACATATTTAATAAATCGGTTACCAATACCTTTATTATCTAATAAATTCCCGTTTAAAATATTATTTAACAAACAACCATCTGACTCCCATTTGTGAGTTTTTGGTTGCCTTTGTTATGCTTAAACCATTACCTGAAATCAGGATAATTTCGACCCTCGCACATGCAAATGTGTTTTCCTTGGTTATCCACATGCTCAAAAGGGCTACTGTCTTCTTGACCTTTCCACCAATTCTATTTTCTTTGCAAGAGAGAAAGTAAGAGAGATAAGGAGAGAGGGAGAAAGAGACAGTATGAGAGAGAGAAAGACCGAGAAAGAGGAAGAGGGAAAGAGAGAGGGAGAGAGGAAGAGAGAATAAGAGAGAGAGAAGGAGAGGGAGTAAGGGAGAGAAAAGAGACAGGTTATCAAAATGTCCCTTCCACCAATTCCTCTGTTATTTTACCCTTACTAATAACCAATGGCTCCCCACCCCTTGATTCACATGATGCTCCAAATTATACTGATCCCATCACTTCCCTACATAATTTCCCTATTTTTCTTCATCACGACCAATCCCATGACACCTCATCCACTTCTATCCCACCACCAATCTCTATACCACCCATTCGACAATCTCAATGAGTTTATCAATCACCTTCTTATTTGAAAGACTTTTACTACTCTCACGCCAAGCTTGGAGCTGCTTCCACATCTTCTTCTGGCACTGGTTCTACCAAAAGTACACATCATCCCCTGTCCCATTTTATTTCTTATCAAAACTTGTCTCTCTTTCATCAAAGTTTTGTTTTAGTTGTTTCTTCTATTCAGGAACTTACCTCCTATTCTCAGGCTGTGCAAACCTCAAATGGCAAAAGGCAATGCATTGTAAGCATCAAGCACATGAGAATAATCATACCTGGACCCTTACAGCTTTACCTCCTAGGAAAATTCCCATTGGATGTAAGTAGGTATATAAAGTCAAGTACTGATCTGATGGTACGGTTGAACGCTACAAAGCTCGCCTTGTTGCCAAGGGTTACACCCAACGTGAAGGATTGGACTACCATGATACCTTTACACCAATTGCAAAGTTGGTCATTGCTCGTTGTTTATTAGCCATTACTTCAGTTCATAACTGGACTTTGCACCAATTAGATATGTAGAATGCATTTCTTCACGGTGACTTAGAAGAAGAGGTATACATGAGTCTTCCTCTGGGTTTTTCTTGACAGGGGGAGACAAGGGTTTGCTGGTTATACAAATCCATATATGGCCTCAAGCAGGCATCCCATCAGTGGTTTGTAAAGTTTTCCTCGGGCCTTCTTGATGCTGGTTTTACCCAATCTAAAGCGGATTATTCATTGTTTACTTGCAATCACCATGATGGTTTTTTTTATAATTTTGGTTTATATTGATGATATTATTATTACAGGCACCAATTCACATGCCATACAGTCTCTCAAATCCTTCTTACATTGCCACTTCCACCTGAAA
This sequence comes from Amborella trichopoda, assembly GCF_054954075.1. Classification (NCBI taxonomy): domain Eukaryota; kingdom Viridiplantae; phylum Streptophyta; class Magnoliopsida; order Amborellales; family Amborellaceae; genus Amborella; species Amborella trichopoda. The sequence continues at coordinate 9,924,244 of NC_142345.1, read as the reverse complement.
GATCTTAGCCCTCTCAAATATTTCCTTGGTCTTGAAGTGGCACGGTCTAAAAAGGGTTTATGTATCTCACAATGCAAATATACTCTTGATATAATTTGAAGAAATGAGTCTCCTTGGTGCCCGACCTGTTCACCTCTCCATGTAGCAAAATCTTAAACTGCATCATGATCAGAGAATTCCCTTCTGATCCCACCATGTACCGTCGCCTTGTGGGTCGACTCATTTATCTGACTCTTACTAGACCAGACATCATCTATGTTGTTCACATCCTTAGTCAGTATATGAGTCAACCACAATAGTCGCATTATGAAGCAGCTCTATGCCTTGTTCGGTACTTAAACTTGCATCAGGACAAAGTTTATTTTTTTCCTCATAAAACCATCTTCAGTTTCGAGTTTTTTGAGACTATGATTGGGCAAGTTGCCCTGATTCCCGCCGCTTTACCACTGGATATTGTGCTTTTCTTGGTCATTCTCTTATATCTTCTAAAACCAAGAAGCAACATACTGTTAGTTGGTCTTTCGCCGAGGCCGAAAACCGAGCTATGGCTATTGCCAGCTGTGAGATCACCTGGTTACACTCTCTACTGCATGACTTAGGAGTTCCTCACTCACCACCTGATGTTCTCTATTATTACAATAAAGCTGCATTATACATTGCTGACAATCCTGTGTTTCATAAATGGACAAAACACATCGAGCTTGATTGTCATTACATTCGAGAAAAGATCCAAAATGGAGTTCTCCAGACCTCCTACATTCCAACAACATGGCAGCTTGTTGGTGTATTCACCAAAGCTGTTGGTCGCGACCAATTCAATTATTTGATTCGCAAGTGGGTGTTCTCGATATTCATGCTCCAACTTGAGGAGAAGTGTTAGACGGCGGTTTCATTATTTCAAATTGTAAATACATACAATCCAGGGATTTACAACTAGGAATAACATATATCCTGAAAAATCTCCATAATCAATGGATTAGATTTGACATGTAATTGTAATCTATAATTATCCCCTTTGGGTCGATGAAAATGATTGATTCTCCAAAATTGACAGACTCAAGCATCTCGTGGACATTTTACACTAATTCCCATTGTTCGACCTCAAAAGTTTTCAGATCATCCTTATTCATCACGGTGATCTGTCTAAATCTAAAGGGAAAATAAATTGGAAAATTTGAGAAAACATATTTTTTGGCCTCAACATTATCCAATTGATTGCCCGTTGACCGTATGATCAAATCTAGATTTTGAAGAGCTTTAAATCTTTTTTTTTTTGAAATAGTGGATTGCATAGAACATCTTATCAAAGATGGAAATGAAAATTTTGCCTCCAAGTAGGTGCTTTTTCTACTAGAGTAAGTGTACAATCTGCTCATGCGGTAGTAAATTACACGAACCCTTGAGAAATCATGAGAAAATGAAACAGTTGGCCTATAGGTGTGTACTCCTTTGCTCATGTTGTCGTACAAAATTTGATGCATAATATCTTAACATTGTCAAGAATGGCTTGGGGCCTTAGTGGTAGTATTGTCGAGCCCCACAATAAGGTTTTTGAGTTCATTTTCAGCATAGGGTAGGGGCCAAAATCCCCATTGACTTATTACTTTTGAGAATAGGGTTGGGGACGTGATGGTGACCACTAGTGCCCCAACTAAGGTCTAGGCTTCCATTCTCACCCAACGCATTAAAAAACCACTAACGATTTGAAAAAACGGGTAGGGGCTCGTCATGCCTACTGAATTATCCCAAAAATATCTTAACATCGTAGGGATAAATAACCCGCCACAATTTGAGTTCCTTGAGAAATCTAGTACGCAATTTACATCCTTATTATGTATAGTGATTTATTCCACCTTTTTAAGATCTAGCCAACATATTTTCTTGACTTAATATTTATTCAAATATAATAAATTAATAATTTTTATATGGCTTAATTATTCTTCGAACTTTTTAATAAGGAAAAGTATATAAAGAGATTATCTTCTTTTAGTACAAGGAGGTCACAATCATTCTTGTTCGTCAAATTTCAAATCGGGTTATTTTGAGTGTGTCATTGATTAAATTCAAAATTCAAAATTCAAAAAATAATTCTCGAACTTTGTGACAACCAAAGCCATCCAATTTGACATCTAATGGCTAGTAGTACTTGTGATCTCTTTATAATAAAGGTAAATACTCTCATTATATACAATCCTTTCTAATAAACAAATCTTTGATATTTTCTTTTTAATGGAATTATGAGAACCGAACTCCAAGAGAATAGTGAGAGAAGAGAGAGAAAGATATTTAGAGACTCTCCATGCCCTCCCACTTTGACATGTAAAATCCAACCATTCGAAGTTCTTCAAGGACTCCCATTTTGACATGTAAAGTCCAACCAAATAAGGGCTTCCATTTGAAGTTCTTCAAGGGGTAAGCCTAGCCTCCCATTAAACCTTGAGGTCTCCATACCCCACAAAAATCCCAATATCTTAAGACATATAAACTACAAAGCCAAAAGAACCCAAAAAAAGTAAATTAAGGACACTGTTTCTATGCGGCCAGCCCGTATTGTAAAAACACGGGCTTGGCAATGAATATATTTTTTAAATATAATTTGATCCTAATGTTTAGAAAATATATAATCTTTGACATAGAACACGAAGAAAAAGAAAAAAACAAAAATTTTGAAAAATAGAAATAATAATTATATTAAGAAAACATTTAGGCCGTTAGTTCGATTGTTTTTAGAAGGACCACTTATTTGCATCCATCTTTAAAATGGATGCTATATACGTATGGACTGCATATTGTAGAAATACAGTCCAGCCGACATAAAACAATTTTCCATAAATTGAAAAAAAAAAAGGAATATTTCCACAGTAGAATAATTTATAAGGGTCTTTGCATGAGGAGAGAGATAAGATCTCTAAACTCAAGATTCAAGCACCACGGCCAACATTATGAAGCCCAAGGAGAAGCTATTAGAACTTTGCCTTCTCTCTATATAAATAGGAAATGGACGAAGATTTTACATAAGAACTATTGCATTAATAAAGATTGGCCACAAAAGTGAAAATGTTTTGCAAGTTAAAATTGAATTTTGTTGAAGAAGTTGTGCTTGCTCCTTGCAAAGAGCTTTAATGGAATTCTGAAAACTTGATGGGGTTTATTGGGGCTGAATTTAATAAGACAAGGATTTGGGATTTGAAGTAGTAAAAGCTAGAGAGACTTTGGTGTATTGAAACCTCGAGAGAGAGGTAGAAAGTAGGAAGCTATAGCGTCTCTTTGAATTACTATTCTCCCTAAACTCTTTAGCTTCATGGTTTCCTTACAGCCCATACAGTGTATAAAATAGAGAGAAACATACAAAGAGATCATTTATTTTTGGTACAAGGATGTCATAATCACTCTTGTCCATCAGATTTCAAATCGGGAGGTCGTACGAGTGTCATGGACTAGATTTACAAGCTCAAAAGAAAATTTCCCGAACTTTGTGACGCTCCAAACAATCCAATTTGACATATAATGGCTAGGAGTAATTGTGACCTCCTTGTAACAAAGTTAAATGATCTCATTTTATATGATCCTATGAAATTATGGTCCTGGATTTTCTGCTTATATATATTAATATGCGATTGTCTACAAAGAGACCATTTATCTTTTCTACATAGAGGTTACCATCATTGTTGTCTTTAAATTTCAAAATGGGTGGTTGTAAGACTATCATTGAATAGGCACAAAGTTCTAAAAATAAAATTCTCGTACTTCATGACTCACCCCAAAGCATCCGATTTGATATGCAATGAGTGAGAATGATTGTGACATCCATATACAAAAGATTAATGGTCTCTTTGTAGACAATCCCATATATTAATAGGAATTGATCTTTATCTCCCACAATATCTCGTATCTTCTTTTCTTACATACGGAGGATTTACTTGTTTCTAAAAAAGTCTAACCTTTGTTCTTCCTTAGATATCAAAGTTAGGAGATACTAATAATAATAGTTCGTCATGGGTAGGGACACTATTGCCAATACAATAACTTGTATAAGAAATGCCGACATGGATTAAAAAAGAATGGTTCGAATAGCATCTACCAATATAACTGAAAACATTGTTAAAATAATTCTAAACGAAGGTTTTAATGAAAACATTAGGAAACATGGGGAAAACAACAAATATTTCCTGGTTTTAACCTTGTGACATAGAAAGAATAGGAAAGGGACATATATTAATAGGGATTTTCTACAAAGAGACCATTTATCTTTTGTACATAGAGGTCATAATCATTCATGTCGCTTACATTTCAACATGGGTGGTTGTATGTGTCATTGAATAGATGCAAAGTTAAAAAAAAAAATTCTCGGAGTTCGTGACTCACTTCAAGCTATGAAATTTAACATCTAATGAGTGGGAATGATTGCGACCTCTATATACAAAAGATGAATGATATCTTTGTAGACAATCCATTAATATATTACAACTTTTCTTCTTCTTTTTTTACAAGAATATGGTACATATTTTCTTTTTCATTTCCTTACGTGGTTTTAGCTTTGGCTCAAGGAAAATTGTTTCATGCGGGCTAGACTACATTTCTACAATACACGATCCCAAAGTATAAAGCATCCATCTTAAAGATGGATGCAAATAGGTGGTCCATCTAAAAACAATTGAAACTAATAGTCCAAATATTTTCGTCATAAAATCATTATTTTTATTTTATAAAATTTACTCATTTATTTATTTATATTCATGATCTCCATGTTAGAGATTATATGCCCTTAAAAATTGGGTCCAAAAATCCATCTCAAAAATCGATTTTTAAGAGTTTAGTCATTTTTACATGGACTCATAGAAACCATGTCCTTGGATTAATATAGTACGTGAGAAATCAAATATTTTAGAGGGATAATGATTGAGTTTTGTAGGGTTTTTAAACAATTAGAGAAAAGAGAGATGCCATTAATAAAGTGGAAAGTTTGTTCAGAAAACCTGAATGAAGCATTTCTTCAGTTCCAGTTCTAAAGAATAGTTGATCCAAGAAAGCCCTTACTCTCACTTCACAACGAAGGAAACAAGCAGCCAATAATCGTGAGGAATAGTTTCCAGTAACTTCCTACCAAAAAATTGAAAGGACTTTATGATAAAGCATGATGTATATATATTTAAAAAATTCTTTATCCCTGCATCGGCAAGATCACTTACAATGTTCAATTATAATCAAACCACTCTTGAAATAAATAAAATAAAAATAAAATCAGTTCTCAATTGCTACCTCTTCAAATATAATTCTTTATTCAAGAAATAAAACTAGAATTTATTGATTTATGGGAAGAGAAGTAAATATTTAAAAAGGTAAAATTGCCATAGATTACCTCAACCGGGCTCAGTACACTCCATGCCGAGTCTCCTCATTCCGATGGTGCTTGGGATCTATGATCGGTATGTTGATTTCCCTACTATGGCAAAAATCCACTCAATAGCTTAATCTTCATCAAACTTCTTAACTTGATTTTAGAGAGATGAGAGAATAATATGAAGAGAGAGGGAGAGATCTACTAGCAAGGGGTTCTACCCCTTTGCCACATACAAAGAACAGAGGTGCTGAGTGCCACCAAAATATATGCAACTTAGAGAGAGATAAAATTGAGGCATGCCTCCCCTTTGGAAGAGAGGGGCATTTTAGGTAGGGAAAGAGAATTGTTAAAAAGAGAGAAGAGAATACGTATATCATTTTTATAAGGGGAGACCTTCTTTTATAGATTTTCTATGCCATAGATTTTGCTTCAATTCATAGGGTCAAATCTCAGCCGTCTATCTAAATAGACTTGTGGGGTGAGAGATTTGAGCCATCAATCTGTTTGATCCACCATCAAGATTCAAAGAGATGAGCTAGAGCCTTATCCTCCATTTCCTAAATCTATTCCCATCAAATAAGGAAATCTTATATTTTAATACATCAAATCCTTAATTATTTGATCAATCAATCTTGATTCAAAGAATTAGTAAATATCTCAAATATTCAACTTTATCACATAAGTTGGCTATACCTAAAAAGATAAGCCAACCAAGAAGATAAACATTCTTCCCAAGAATGTTACGTGCGTAGGTGGAGGCGTGCCACCCTTTTGGTGGCCATGTACAGGCCCCACCTAATCCACGTCCTTTTAATTTTGGGCCCCATATTTTATGGAGGTTCCATATATTTTTAGAAAATATTTTATTTCATATTTAAAATTTTTAAATATTATATTTTATTTAAAACATTGAAAAATTAAATTTTTTTAAGCAAAAATAAAATATCAGAAGATTCACAAAAATTCAAATAAACATTCTAAAAATCACATAACATAAAATTAATTAAAATTAACTAATTTTGATGGGAATCAGATTCGTTAGGAAATTATCAATACATGGGAGCACTCCACCTTCAACTGTGAATCACGATCCGCCTAGCTTTCTCAAACTCACCCAGCAGTTTTCATGACCCACAGTCCACTGCAGGGGTTCTTGATTGGACCACCAAAGTCAACTAATAGACTAGGGGACACAATCCCAGTTTATGGATTTCACGTTCTCCCCGAGAGACAAAAATCATGGTCCTCTAAACCATGATGCAACCATAACTCTATGATGTATAGGGGTAATCTCTCGCATATGTACATGCTTCACCATCATTGGTAAATCTCAAAATGGCTATCTATGTACAAGCCGTGTGGTAATATAACGATGAGATTTTAGCCCTGTCTCTAAAGGCTATTCATCACACACAAGGGCCACACAGTCCCTTAGGTCTCATTTGAGCATACTCCGATCTCATCATGGGACAACCCACTAAACCTTTCTCGATAGATCCCTATACCCAGGTATCTTGGGTTTTTCCAAACCTCGGCTGGCCTAGCTCGTCCAGCGTAGTCCGTGCATCAGCAAATAACATTTGCCTGGTATGGTCCATAAAAGGACTACATTCCCACTGAGTATATGTTCCATTATTTAAAATGCTCATACAAGCGCTCATCAGGTCTTTAAAGGCCACATAAACCCAACATCTCCCACTTGACCTTTGAAGGCCTTACATTATCTTTTCTTCACTTTCTCTCATCCCCATCTGTCTCTCCTAATAACAATATCTCTCAATACATTAATCATGACTTTCGTCATTAATTTTTTCACAAAAGGACTCATAGAGGCAATTCTTCTTTCTCTTTGCTGCTCGGATCTCATCCCGAAAGTGGTCGTAGTCCATCTTTCATATTGCATTGTGAATTATGGACCTGCTGTCATAGAAAATCATCACGTATCCTCATCGCATGGATCGTATTTTTATTAGCTTAAATGAGTTCTTCAAACAAGCCGCTTCTTTCTGTAGCCATACAACCCACGCCACACATCTGGGTTTCATGGGTGAACAACACCATAGTTTGTTGTTTCAGCTGATCTATCAAACACTAAGTGCTCCCACTGGAATATTTAGTTTTATACACTTGGAGTTATTATGGAATCGTGGCTTCCTTTTATATGCATATCGCCGCAGTGTTATCACGGAAAATCATCACCGCCTCATAACGCACGGGTTGAAAGTCAAGTCGATTAAGAAATATTTTAATCTCTACGGCCTCCTTGGCTGCCAAATAGCACGCCACGTATTTTGCCTTTAGGATGGACAATGCCACTGCATCCCATTTCTTTGATTTCCAAGAAGCTGTTCTCCCTCCAAGCATGAACACATATCTAGATGTAAACTTCACATCATTTGAATCTTTGAGATAGCTTGCATCTGTATATCTGAATGTCCAAGCAGATAAAAAAAAACGCGGGACTGTAGCAACTCCCACTCAATTATTGCACATACAATATATACAATTTCAACATTCTTATGTCGATATCATGAGGTAGCATATCAAGTCTCATGCAATATGTAATTCAATGCCCATTGATTTCACAATATGCAAAACCTTTATAAACCACAAATGTTCAACCACACTAATCATCTTGGTAGTATATCCATACAAACCAAGTTATCTAATCAATATAACATATGTCAATGAAGCCTAGCAAGATAGCTTTCCTACAACATTCCATATGGTTCAAGGTCTTAGCTAATTGATGATTCTAAATAACTACAAATTCCATATGGTATACACATTCTATATGGAATTAAAACCTAGCAAGATAGCTTTCCTACAACATTTCATATGGTATACACAAGCAATGGTTAGATAATAGTATGACGGTATAAAATAATTTTTCATAAAAAATTAGTGGATCTAACATGACTATAGTGTTTTATCAACACATCCAATTTAATATTATAATATATGTTTAATCTTCAAAAATTATTTTACCGCATTCACCTACCAAGTCAGGTTTACAGCTACAAAAACAAGTCATAAAGTCCATCTCACAATTTTACCTAAAATAAAACATGACTAAAGAATGATTATGAAATCTTGACAAAAATTTCTTTTTAGCAAATAAGGTGACTTTATGAAGAGATCATCATCACATGTAACACATCATATTACTGAACATTATCGAGAGGATGGTCACTAAGACCGAGTTCCATCAGAACACTCCCTACGTGCTTATATATTTGAATGAGTCATACCTATATCTCGTGCTCCATACTTAGGACTCAAAGCCCTTGATCAAATCACATTTCCATTTGTATCAGTACCTTAAGTAGTTCATACTCTTAGCACAGGGAGGCACCATAACACATGGTATTCATAAATAGGCTCTTTCAAATTTGTTAGCATATATCACTTAATGTCCATATAACTCATACATATTCATAAAAAAACACATAAAAAGTAACTGAATCCTCTTTCTCTATATGACCTTACCATGTAATGTGAGATATATTTAATGCCTCAAAACCATATAGTGTGGTACCTGGGCTTTCTTGATTCATTGCTTTTACAATCGTTTGGCGATGTTGGAAGAGCACATAATTGATGAAGAATATATTGGTCTTCAATTTCACATGTCACGATGTGTCAATCTCTTCAGCACTTGGATTCTCCATTTATCAGACTGTGAAGAAAAATCTTCTATAGCCCATCATTTCAAATATCACAAATTTGATTCTCCCGCTGATCTTTAACTTTTCTTTGCTACCTCCAAGCTTCTCTATGTATCCCTTCATTTCGAAGAAACCAAGATGCTGTTATAGGTATTGTGTTTCTTCTTCTTTTTGTTGTTCCCAGATCGAACACTCTTCATATAGTGTGTCGTACCTTGTCAGCTCTGTATTACCTTTCTCTGAAGTTTTATTATAATAAATTATATGCATGGCACACTATAAAACCTCTTTTAAATGAACTATAAAAAGGTGACTATTACTGAGAATCCAAAGATGTGCATTAACATGCCAGATCTTTTAATTTACTGCAGAATATAATATGAGCATCCATGATAAAAATATGATATCTCTCAACTCATAAAGGGTTTCTCTCCAAGTCCTTTTGAGTACTGAAATAGACTCAAAACATATAAAACAATGCTAAGTTCCATCCCTAAATCACATAATTTAGTTAGTCTACCTTTTAGTGACTTTTTACATCATAATGCAATTTTCTTAGCAGAAAATCAGGCTGAGTATCTCTCAATAAAAAATTGTTTCTTTCAAACGTCAAAGAATTTCTTCCTGAAATCTCTTGTGTTGAAAACTAGACTCAAAATCAAATTATAACATCATAGTGTGAATCCTAAATAATATCTTTCTTCAGAGAAATAAATAAGGTGACATACACATCACAAAATAACTCTTACTGTAGAATTCCAAGATGAACATTGTTTAGTAAAATTGTATTATGTCTCTAACCTTGTAGAGTTTTCCTTTCAAACTAATTTTGTTTAAAAGTAAACATATAATGGTGGTACACATATTTCCACAAGCCTCATATCACTCAGTTAAGTAGGCTTGACAATTATAGTTTTTAAGTCTCAATGAAAAGCACACCATAATTGTAGAAAATTCAGGATAACCTCTCTTCAATCCAAAATTTTCATTCCTCTCTTCCCATTAACATTTCTCTCTCAAATAAATTTCATTAGAGACTAGACTCAAAATTGAAGTCCAAAAACTTAGTGTCAGCCATAAAATATTATGGTAAGAATAAAAATAAAATCTTGACTTCCAAGTCATAGAAATAATATTTGTTATAGAAAACAACACTTGCACACCATTCAATAAATCGATCATATCTTTCAAGCTACAAATAATTTCTAGATGAATTTTTTTTTTGTTTGAAAGTATACTCAATTTTATGAGTTACAGTAAAATTTTAGTAAGAAATAAAATCATATCATTGGAGAGAAAAATCATGGAGTTCGATGGACAGTTCTTGGATTTTGCAGGGTCAAAACTGACACCCTTCAATCATGAGTCCATAACTCTCAATTCCCTTAGGATCTCCCACTGAAATTTTGTAGGTAGATTCTACTCTCAAAGACACACAAAATCACTTAGTATACAACTGACAAATACATCATTAGTGTCTTCATATAACTGTTCCAAAATAGCACAGAATACTCATTCTGTAAAGTTTTCTCGGTGTTTCGAATATTTCAATAATTTTTAATTGGGGTGTATTACATGACCACAAAGATTAGTAGTTTTCTTACATCTCGTTCCCAAGTTTGATCTCGACTCAATAAAAGAAAAAAACATCTAATGGTTTCAAATATCAATCTTGCTCTGGTATCAATGAAAGGACTTTATGATAAAGCACGATGTATATATATTTAAAATTTTTTTTACCTCTATACCGGCAAGATCACTTACAATGTCCAATTATAATCAAACCACTCTTGAAATAAATAAAATAAAAATAAAATCGGTTCTCAATTGCTACCTCTTCAAATATAATTTTTTATTTAAGAAACAAAACTAGAATTTATTGCTTTATGGGAAGAGAAGTAAATATTTAAAAAGGTGAAATTGCTGGAGATTACCTCAACCGGGCTTAGTACACCCCATGTCGAATCTCCTCCTTCCGATGGTGCTCGGGACCTATGATCGGCATGTTGATTTCCCTATTATGGTAAAAATCAATTCAATGGCTTAATCTTCATCATACCTCTTAGTTTGATTTTAGAGAGATGAGAGAATAATATGAAAAAAGAGGGAGAGATCTACTAGAAAGGGGTTCTACCCCTTTGCCACCCATAAAAAAAACATAGTGTAACTTAGAGAGAGATAAAATTAGGACATGCCTCCCCTTTGAAAGAGAAGAGAATTTTGAGTAGGGAGAGAGAATTGTTAAAGAGAGAGAAGAGAATATGTATCTCATTTTACGAGGAGAGACCTTCTTTTATAGATTTTATATGCCATAGATTTTACCTCAATTCGTAGGGTCAAATATCAACCGTCGATCTAAAGAGAGTTGTGGGGTGAGAGATTTGAGCCATCAATGTCTTTGATCCATCATCAAGATTCAAAAAAATGAGCTAGAGCCTTATTCTCTCTTTCTTAAATCTTATTCTCATCAAATAAGGAAAGCTTATATTTTAATATATCAAATCCTTAATTATTTGATCAATCAATCTTGATTCAAAGAATTAGTAAATATCTCAAATATTCAACCTTATCACATAAGTTGACTATACCTAAAAAGAAAAGCCAGCCAAGAGGATAAACGTTCTTCCCAAGAATGTTACGTGGTTGGGTGGATTCGTGTCACCCTTTTGGTGGCCATGTGTAGGCCCCACCTAATCCACATCCTTTTATGGAGGTTTCATATATTTTTAAAAAATATTTTATTTCATATTTAGAATTTTTAAGTCATATATTTTATTTAAAACATTGAAAAATTAATTTATCTTAATTTATAAATCCAAATAACAAAAAATAAAATATCAGAAGATTCACAAAAATTCAAATAAACATTCTAAAAATCACATAACATAAAATTAATTAATTTTGATGGGAATCGGATCCGTTAGATCTAGAAAATTATCAATACATGGGAGCACTCCACCTTCAACTGCGAATCACGATATGCTTAGACCCAGTAGTTCCCATGACCCACAGTCTACTGTAGGGGTTTATGATTGGACCACTAAAATCAACCAAAAGACTAGGGGATGCAATCCTAGTTTATGGATTTCAGGTTCTCCCCTAGAGACAAAAATCATGGTCCTCCAGACCATGATGTAACCATGACTCTATAGTGCATAGGGGTAATCTCTTGCACATGTACACACTTCACCCTCATTGGTGAATCTCAAAACGGCTATCTATGTACATGTCGTATGTTGATATAACGATGAGGTTTTAGCCCTGTCTCTAAAGGTTCTTTATCACACGCAAGGGCCACACAGTCCCTTGGGTCTCATCTGGGCATACTCCGACCTCTTCAAGGGATAACCCACTAAATCCTTCTCGGTAGATCCCTATGCCGTGGTATCTTGGGTTTTTCCAAACCTCGTCTGGCCTAGCTTGTCGAGCTTAATCAGAGTATCGGCAAATAACATTTGCTTAATATGGTCTACAAAAGGATTACACTCCCACTGAGTTATGTTCCACTATATTAAATGCTCATATAATCTTTCATAAGGCCTTTAAAGGCCACATAAACCCAATAAAAATGCGTAGCATTAATATTTGCCGTTGAAATTTGTGATATTGAATAAGTATAGCTTTGTAGTCAAGGATCCCGATCTTCTTGCCCAAAAAAAAAAAGAGCCAGATCCTTGGAAAAAGATTACTAGGACATAGTTTTCCAAAAAATTTGTCTATTTCTGCCATTTGGATCTAAAATCTAGAACATAAACTTTTTTTCTAACTACTAGTCCAAAACTCATTATAAAGGGATTTTTTTGTACATCACCAGTAGAGGGCTCTTCCGAGCTTGTTGCAATAAGTACAAATCTCAACCATGGTTTGAAGGAACCTTGGTCTCTGATCTGTCTCTAATTACTAATCTTTCTTCATCTCAATACCAATGAGTTCATATGCACAACCCCTGAGTTCACGGCTTTCTCTAGTTGGAAAAAGGGCTGAGGTTTTGGTGGTAGCATCCCCACACTTTAGTCACCACGTTGTGGTTTCTATTCTCACGGACACCATCTTATTAACACCTTAAACAAACTAACTTCTAAATTATACTTTAAAAAAATTAACTTCTAAATTATTTGAAAAAACAGGCAGCGTTTGTTTTTCTCACTGAATTACCCAAGAAAAAAGATTTTCTCTAGCTATGAAAGTTTGAGCAACAACGTAATCATAGGGCCCTTCCCATTTTTGTTGTGTTATGATGTTGTTCTCAAACACATTGACATTGGATTCAATAAGTTTCATGGGGTTTTGCTTGATGATCTTTTCATCACTAATTTCGATGCAAATTTCGTTAACAGTAATTAGTTTGAGGGGCCAACATTTCTACATTTATGAAATCCAAAGTCTAGATACTACTCAAACAAAAAAAAAAAATTTTTGTTTGCAAGAAATATCTTTCACATAAAGTATATTTTTTTGAAAATATTTTTACTGGGTTCGTGTAGTCGACTGTGTAGTCAAACCCCAAATAGTTGGAAAAATACTATGATAATGATAATTTTTATAGGGATCCAAAATGAGATTTTTTTTTTTTTAGTGTAATTCCCTCACTTTCAAGTTGTGATCCTAGATGGATTTTCTCATTTGGTGGCCATGTTTATGGACACAGTATCTAAGCAGCCAGCCTGCATATTGTTGAAATGCGGGCTTGAAAATAAATATATTTTTTAAATATATTTTGATCCTAATTTTTAGAGAATATATAATATGTGTTGTTGAAATGCGGGCTTGAAAATAAATATATTTTTTAAATATATTTTGATCCTAATTTTTAGAGAATATATAATATGTAACATGGAGATCATGAATATGAAAAAAAAAAAATTGAAAATTAAAAATAATAATTATATTAAAACAACATTTAGACTGTTAGTTACACTTGTTTTTAGATGGACCACGTATTTGCATCCATCTTTAAGATTGATGCTTTACACCTTTGGACCGCATATTGTAGAAATACGATCCAGGCCACATGAAACAATTTTACCATGTTTATGCTCTTTCTGTACTCGTGAGATTTTCACCTTCTCACTCACAGAATTATCATTTGGATTGTATACAATGAGACCGTTTACCTTTTATACAAGATTGTCACAATTCCTTACAACTATTTGATGTGAAATTTGATAGCTTGGATGTGTCACAAAGTTCGAGAAAATTTTTCTTGAAGTTTGAGCTTGGTTAATGGAATAATTGCAGCCACCCAACTTTACATCCAATGGTCATGATTATTGTGACCACCTTGTATAAAAAGTAAATAATCTTATTCTATACCTTCCCGTTATCATTTGGGTTCTCATTCATCGGCGTTTGTAAGGGCAAATTAGTCATTTATCTATCTAAAGAGAATCCACGGGGTGACAAGGATGACAAATGACTTGAAACGGTAGCGGTCCAATATTTTTTTAACAAAAACATTAAACATGTTCTTATTTAAAAAAGTATATAAAGAGACTTACATTTATTTTTAGTATAAAGACATCACAATCACTATCATCTATCATATTGTAAATCAAGTGGTTATAGGTGTCCTCGACTAAATTCAAAGTTCAAAAAATATTATTAAACTTTGTAACACACTTCAAGCCATTCAATTTGAACCTAATGGCTTGGAGTGGTTACATAGTAAATGGTGTCATAGTATAATGCTTTTGTATTTTCCTTAGAAAGCCCTTATACTTTCTTGCCTATTAATCTTTGGTAGCATTCAAAGTAGTGTTTTAAAAGTCGGACGACTTTTAAGAAATTGGCTGACTAACTCGGACTCAGGCATTAGCCAAGCCTGAGTAGGTCCGATTTTATAGGTCACGTATTGTAGCATTACCTTATAGTGCCTTAATTAGTCGATTTATTGTACAGATCGACCAATTTATGCACTAATCGAAGATTTATTGACAAAATCAGTAGATTTTTGTGCCACTAATGGAGCCCAATCTCTCTCTCTATCAACCTCTCTCTCTATTTCTATCTCTATTGGGGTAGGAGCCTGCCCCAACCTCTCCCCCTCTCTCTCTTTGTTGGGCAGGGCCTACCCCAACCTCTCTCCCTCTGATGGAGGCTACATGCCCCAACCTCTATCTCTCTCTGTTAGGACATTATCTCCCTCTCTTGGGTTGGGACTACTTGCCCTAACCTCTCATTCTGTTAGGGCAAGGGCTTGTCCCAACTTCTCTCTTTTTCTATTGGAATAGAGGCATGCCTGAACCTCTCTCTCTCTCTATATTCTCTCTCGATTTCTCTTGCTGCTGCCCTACATACTCTATCGAGCTTCATGGTGATGTTTACTCTTGTCAACCTTGATAACAAAATTCAAAACAATCTTAAACCTCATAGTCGATCTTATTACTTTTGAACAATACTTTTTACTATCGTGTACTCAAAATTATCAGAATAGAAAATAAATATCAATGTTTCTTCGTTTTGCTCATCATATGTAATCTCCTTCAATTAATATTGCTTCAGGGGCCAAAATATTTTGTCCCAAACCCAATTATGTCCATAATAGTTTTTTGTTTTGCTATTTTTTGTGACAATATAAAAAAACAATATATATAAAATTTAAACATTTTTTTTACAATTTTCTTATATAACTTTTATGGGATTCTTTACCCCAACTTTTTTCAGTATAAAATTCAACACTAATCAACCGACTAAGTTAAAGTCGGTCCAATCAATCAGCTCTGGCCATGACCGACTAGTTGGTGCGACTTGTTCTTTCCAATGAACATTGACCAATCTTGTCTTTATAGTGCCCTACGTTGGGGGCAATCACATAGGAACCTTGCAAAACTTTAAAATTTTAGAAGTATCTCATGCAACTCTAGAATACCTCTTGATTCTGTTAATAGAAGACTCAAACCCAAACCCCCCAAACAAAAAATAAATTAACGGTTAGAATTCACAAAGAACCTATGCTGAAATTTAAAACTTCTACATGAATCTCCTCTTACATGATCAACCAACATGAAGCAACAACAGCTAGTTGTTCAAATCAGGGTATTTACCATAGATTCTTATGGCCCAGCTGTTAGAAGAAAGTAGTGCAAAGTGGTGCACTTCATGAACACTGCATCAAACTCATGCACTCTAAAACAACTTGGTAGAAGAGGGAAAATGAACACGAACTAGAGGTGCAAGACAGTTTTCTTTTTCTCAAAAATCTACCAGTTGAACTGGCTTGAGTTACAAATTCTCTCAAATTCACTTCATATATATCCCCACACAAACTTATTACAAAAAATTGCTATTAATAAATGAATCATTCAATATAACGACTGCTAGAAGACCCCAATATCCAGCAGCAAAAATGAATCTCTCCCATGTATAGTTTTTTGATCCTGGAGTTGCAACCTTGGATGGAGAAAAGAGGAGATATAAACAGCATATATGAGTTCATCCTCTCTGATCCATCCAAATAAGAATGTGAGGAATCAAAGAGAAATGTAATCTCAAAACTTGAAAGGGAAGGAACATCCCTTCCTCTCCTTTGAATAAGTTTAAAAGAGACAAGCGATCTCCTTCAGTGTGCAAAGCAATGCTGAAGCAAAGGATGAGAATAATTAACATATCGTTCCCACAAGGGCTTATACCTACTGATACCCAACTTCAACCAAGGTTTCATATTTCCATTATAGTGCACCACGGCTGCACTATCTATCAACCTATCATCTATATTTGAATCATAACCCAACCCCAGAGCATGCCACCTTCTATCAAGGGGCTCTGTGAGCCCATAGAAAGTAAGAAGGCCTGGGGGGAGAGTACCCAACTTCCATAATGTCCTATATCTATTTTTTTCTTGCCAATAATGATACCTAGCAGTCACATTAGCCTTCCTCCAAGATATAAGGTCAAAAGCATTCATACCAAAAGCCCAACCACAAGCATCAGGATCAAACTTCGATCTTATAATTGGGTCTGAGAAATTAAGGTACTTGTGATATCTATGAAACGATTCTAAGCATGTCTCCACTGCCCCATTCACATTCCCATGAAGGTCTAGAGAGAAGAGAGGTGTAAGATCCTTTTGTACCACTACATCATCGTCAAGGAAGACCACCTTCTCTAGAGCTGGGTATATGTTGGGTATGTAGAATCTAAGGTGATTCAGCATTGATAGGTACTTCGGGTTCCTAAATTTGGACTCAACTCTCGAGTCTTGGGAGTTTCCACCTCCTTTGAAATAGTAGGCCTGTGTTTCAGCATCTTCAAGCTGCTTCAAGACTGGGGCATACGAGGAGTTCAGCCAAGAAAAGTCTTCTATGTTTTGAACCTCAACTGTTGCCCCCTTGTAAGAGTTCATAGAGAACCAGGCTTGCATGGCTGGGAAGTTGATAGCATCGGTGACTACATGGAAAACAAGCTGTTTTGGGTGGTCGGCATTTGAGACAGTAGAATTAACCACTACAGAGGTGGCTAGGGTATTGTCTGAGAATATGCAGAAATGGTAAAGATTATTGTCTAAAGCCCTAGGGGAGTTCCTTTGTCCTTCCATGATTTCTTTGAGAGAGGGGTTTTGAAGCCATTTGATGGTTAACCTTATGCTTAGGCAGTACAGGTTCTTGGGCATTGATTCAGCTGCCAATTGTCCAAAGGTTGTGCTTTGTATGGTGGCCGCATTGCCTCTCTCTTCTAGAGCTTGGATATGGGCTTTGAGTTTCATGATCATGGCTG
Organism: Amborella trichopoda; assembly: GCF_054954075.1. Taxonomy (NCBI): domain Eukaryota; kingdom Viridiplantae; phylum Streptophyta; class Magnoliopsida; order Amborellales; family Amborellaceae; genus Amborella; species Amborella trichopoda. Next base: position 9,906,523 of record NC_142345.1, on the reverse strand, counting down.
CGCTGTCATAATGGGCATCTTTTGCTTTGAAGATGAGTAATGAGAGTTTCCGGATGATGGGTTCTGCTTCTTCCAATGTGATGGCCCTGCCTCTTGTGGCTGCTCTAGAGAGCAGCAGTTGGCAGGCTCTTATCTGTGAGCTTAATTCCCATGCAAGCTGAAGATTGTTTTGTTCCTTGGCGATAACCACATAAGCTTTAGCGAGGGTCATTTGGTCCCCTAGTTGCCTAGCAAAGGATGTGGCACTCAAGAGCTCTTCGGTGAAATTGAAACCCTCGGAGGAAGCCTGCTGTATCTCTTCATTAATCTGAATAACAAATAGTACCATTAGTTGAATTAAGCCCTAAAGACAAGGTTTTGAATTGTATAAGAGACCAAAGATGCAACAAACCCAACAATTTCTTTGTCTAATTAATTACTTTTCCAATAGCACTTGGGAACCCCAATGATGCACAACGATGACTCTAAGCTGCAGAAGTATTGAATAATGCAATATTTATAGAAGGGCCAAATAAATTATTCACTGGTGCCAACTAACTACAAATCAACCACATTGCTAGATGACACCTCTTAACAACTAGTCATAAGGTCCATTTGATATCACAAACCATACCACAACCGGTAAAACCTCTAGCCTAAAAAAGACAAGAAAATAGAGAACAAAAAAAAAAAAAGGAAAGAAGGAAAAGAGAAACAAACAGAAAGACAAAAGAGGATGAGAAGAAAAATGGATATCAGCTTAATCTCCATGTTATCAATAGAAATGCAATCACACGATGGAGATTTCCAGCTTCTGGAGGCAGCAAGTTTTAGAGTTGTGCAAGGTAAATGAAATACAAGCAATAAACTAGAAAATGACAGAAAAAAGCAGCTTATCGCAACTTTGAAACATCACGAGACAATGAATAATAAAAAAATGAGGGGGCTCAATAAAATCGAGTACAAATAAAAAGCACAAAGCTTCGATGACTTTACTCCCATCATAAAAGTCAAGCTACTCTCTTAGATGGTGTTGAATATATAGAATCTCATCATAATAAGTACTGGACATTTTCTGCAGATCTCTCATCCCTTAATCAGTGATATAAATACATAAATCTGATTGATTCCATAGAGGAGAAGGCTCATGCAGTAAAAGTGCATCTCTCTCTCTCTCTCTCTCTCTCTCTCTCTCTATATATATATATATATATATATATATATAGATATATATATATATACATATGTCTCTGTGCGTGTGTGTGTGTGTACGCGCGGGCGCCTATGCATCTTTACAATATCATTATGCAGAATTCATTTGTAAACAGATCATATCAACCAGATTTCTTTTGGAATAAGTTATCTTAATCTGCCACTTCCACTTCCAAGATTCTCAGGAACACACCCATAAAAGAGATCATCCTTTAGAATCCATGACGACAGGATTTGTAGGAACAAAGTCAATTATGACTCCTAAGTTTAATGACTTTGTACCAGATACATCCCAGAGGCTCCGAAATTTATAGGTAAATGATAAGCAAACAGAAAGACCAGAGTAACCTCGACACTCCTTTCCTAAAAGAGTATGAACTAACAAATTACAGACTTCCCTATGAAATTCTTTGAACACTAACATAGGAATGATTCAACAAATAAATCAGCATGAGTCGATGGGAATGTTGAACTTGTACAAGTGCCTTTAGTTTTATCTCTTCTGGCGAGCACCTGGGAAATGGGGTATCTCACATGGTTGAAGGATCCTTTCGACGCCTTGCAAAGAAAAGTCTTCTAAGGACCCTGTTTAACGAGCAAACAAAATACTTTTCGATCTTTAGTGATGGAAGAGAGGAATAATAGTGTGCTTTCAGAATCAATATCATGTATCCCAAAATTGCTATAAAAAGGTCAGTAATTGTCTTTTAGTCATAACTGAGAGTGATTTACAGCTCACATTAGACTGAAAATCCTAGCTCAGTTTAACTACATTAGCTTACTGGGGAGGAATTGAGGAATTTACATCTTGCTTGGAGATAATTTCCTACATAGCAAGAAAATATTCCAGCTCTTAAATTCATCACACAGACTATTGAAATCTTGGTTCATAATATTTCAAAATTTCAAAATTGTATGGCATTTACATCTTGCTTGGGCTTAGAAAGGAAGCCCAATCCGGAGTTTGAGCCATTAATGCTTATTAGTGTAGATTTCATACTGACTAGGCAGAGACTGGTGAATTTCTATTGGGAGGTCATATATCTTTTTATGCTTAAGCCATTTACAGTATAAACTGATAGCGGGAGGCACATTTGTAATAATTGATAGCAAGAGCAGTTCGAAAAAATAGATTTTTATATTTTTGATTGAAGATCACCTAAAGTGAACAGATGAAATTTGGGGAAGTTACTAGGATCATTTCAAAGTCATCTATAATCTCCTTCAACAAACATGAAGAATAGAGATCATGCGGGTCATCACTATCCCATCTATGGATAGGACGATGATGGAGGAAGTGGAAAGTGGGTACCACCAAACATGTAATTAGTTCATTCATACATTCCATTTTCCCTCCATCATTGCCCAACCCATTTGAATGCACAGTAATCATCCGCAGGAACATGTTGTTATCATGACCATATGGATCATCCCACATTTCTCCTAGTAACAGTTTTGTCATTATAAATAATACATATCATTAAATTAAAGTAAATTTTTGAATGAGGAAAATTCTATGCTAGCTATTTGTGAAGCTTAACTTAGTATGTAAATCTTTAGAATAAATGATTAGGCACTATTGTACTTAAGATATGTCAGCGAACAAAAACCTAGTCCAAAAAACAAAAATACAGTAGGTGAAGATGACACTTCCCCCTTACACCTCATATTTGGAGGCTTTTGCCTGCCACAAAGAGTGGGCAATGTAATGAAGGAATCCAGTTTGCCTATCTATGCATTCATACCCGCCTGCCTCATCTATTAAGAGGATTTGGGTCATAGCCCATCACGGAGCTGGTGCTTTTGTAAGATCTTCATTGAAATGACCAGTTTCTCCTTAAATTTATAGAGAGGTATAAACATTGGTTATGTAAACGGAAATTTAGGAAAAATTTAAAAGTTAGTCCAATAATAATTAATCTAAATTCAAGTTCACATATGAATTATGTGTAGAACAACACACAAACCGACGTTCATTTGTCCCTTCAGTCATTAATGGTTCAATATTTCAAAACCAACCAACAATCAAATGTTAGATTTCTTTGAACAAAATGCAACCAAAGACGAGCAAGCGCTCATTTATTTCAACCTTATATGCACCCAACAAAGGTCTAGAAAACCTCCGCTGACAAGGGAGGCTAGTGAGTTCCCTGGTGAAACCTGAGAAATCCTAGCCGATCACCCCATACTCCATAATCTGCCCACATCCGCCCCCAACATGAACCAGCATCTGCCACATGTTCTGTAACCATGCTATCACTATTTTACACAGCATTGCAACGCAAGGCTGACTTTCTCAGGACCAGGCATTATCTGTTACAGTTGAACCACACTTGACTAGTGATTCTATCAAGCCCACACTTCAAGTCTGACACCAACAAACGACATCTCTGCAAACGTACCGTGTTTTCATGAATTCTTCACAATAGCTCCATGGAATCTAATTATGATGACATGTTCTTCTCTAGATGACACCATGATAAGCTCTTCTAAAGTGTCATTTATATGTAAGATGTTTTACTAATCGTCTTTACAAAATATGCCAATTTGTCATCACAATAAAGTCCTTTGAGTTGCTGACCAAACCACAACGTTCCTTTATATCCCTACTCTCAATTACATCCCCCATCACCTGATTGTTCCTTGTATTAAACATCTGGCTAGACATCAATTCATGACATCACAAATCAAAGCATGAACTCCAAGCCTATGAAGCTGTTGTTTTGCATAACATAGAAGTATAATCTACAACTAGAAATTTTAATTATGGGAGAAAAATTGCAGTCTGATGCAAATCCTCGGTACACCCCAAAACTTCCTGGTAGTCAACTAACAACCTAAAATAAGAAAAAAAAGTTATGGATAAGGATGATGTAGAAACTCAAGTCCTAATCCACTCTCCATCTCCGATTGATATCATCGCTTTTAGAAACAGCAGCACTTGAGATCTTAACTCTCTACCATGTAGACCTTATCATAGTTACCCGAAGCGAATCGAAAGCGCAGAATTGCTGCCAACTGAAAGATTCCAGTTTCGGAATTGACATCTGCACAAGAGGAATCGTGGGGGACCAGATTCCTATTTTTAGGAATCGAGATTTGACCAAAATAGAATCAAGATACCTACATAGATGGAATCGAGTTTCCTAGCTCTTTGGAATCGAGTTTCTGACCTAATTAGAATCAATGAATATGGAATCGAGATTCCGACATCTTTGGAATCGAGAGGGAACTGAGAAGGGTACAATACTTGTCTCAATGTCATTCATTGATCAACATGCCATACATGCACGTTTACATTATTTGTATTACATTATTTCGAACATCTTGGAGTTGCAATCTCTTCATTGGATCAATACAATGCATACTGAAAGAATTAAGTAGAGAACGTGGACCACCACTTTGGTTTCTATTAGTCATTTTATGCCAAAAAAGATGATTACACCTTGTAGCTTGAGATAATGTGTCTAGCTCCAGTATTTGATTCTTTGAAAACTTCTAAATCTCACTTCTCAAAAAAAAAAAAACACAAAAAAAAAAAAAAAAACAAAAAAAAAAAAACAAAAGGGGAAAGTGGTAAAATTCTCGCATATGTGGATACAGTTTCAACAAGTGTAGAATCGAGATTCACCTCTGGGATCAAGAATCAATAAATATTGGAAAAGAAATTCTATAAATGTTGGACTCAAGATTCCTAAAATAAGGAATCACAATTTTAAACTGTACGAAAACGGGTTCCAGGAAAATTCCTAGTTGAAATCGCTGAATCAGGGTTCTAAATCGGAATCGCAACCTTCGGTGAGAGATTCGAGTAACTATGGACCTTATAAATCATTCATGCATGTCTGGGCCACAAAACTCCAACCAAATCAGCTTTATTTTAAAAAGTTTTACTTTATAAGGAATTTGGAAGCAACATCATCTTCATCAACCTAGGGGACTAAAACTGCCAATATATGAACCACCAAATGAACTAAATGACCTGAACAGTTTTACAGGCTCCTATTTTTCCTTCCAGATTGATGGTCAACATCTTGGTGATCGTTCCTCATCCATTATAGAAGAAGAAGGAAAACTGAAGCATTCATCCCTTCGTTGATCCATCTAGAAGAACTCCCATGAAACAACACCTACACATCCCCTGAAATATTTATTAAGAAACTGTAAGGAAACAACACAAGCATAGTGATTTATAGGTTTACAGAACCATTGAGAGAGGTGTAGGTCATCAGTAGAGGCCTTCAACCCAGAGTCTGCTGTATGGAGACTAACAATGACCCCCACCATGGTACACATAACATTAATCTCCTCCAACACTGTGATGAATCATGGCCTGTTACAAGTATGATGAATCAACAGAAAAACACCAGTTCTGGTTACCTATTGAGAGTTTTATCCTCCATTTCATGCACCATCTAATTTCACATTGTCATTATAAATTTCAAAATTCTTTACTCTCACCAGCTTCTCTCCATTGGTTTCAGATAATATATGCTTATAAAGGGTCCATCGAGACCATTGACCTTTCCAAAGCCATCCTCTCCTAATGCTTTCCAGTCCAAATCTTCAAATTCCACTTGTCTAACTTGTCGTCAGGTAATCAATGTTTCTTCTAGAATGTGAAACAGACCTACCTTACCTTTCACTAGATAGAACTCCAGCAACTTGTTATGATCTCAAAAAAGGACATAGATGTGATATATTAAGAAAATGCTTATCCTATCCGATACAGTGACAGAGAGAAAGAGAGAGAGAGACTATTCTCCAAAAAAAGGGAGTACCGATAGACTCTCCAAAACTATGCTTTTTACTTGGGTAGGTCAGCAGTGGCATTTGAATGCCGGACATGTTGCTGGAATTGTTGACACCATAATTAATCAAGCTAGAGGAACCCCAAATTCTCCTACTCTATAGATATTAAGAAGCAGCACATATTATAAACTAACCAGCCTTGTTTGGTTATCCGATTGATTGAAGCTACCACGGCCCAACTGAAGGTCAACAAGCTCATGGCTACCCACAAGCTTACAAATCCAAAAGGGAACCAAGGCTGAGTTCCTCACTGAGTCCATAGTTGTGCGAACCTTGGGGGTAAGCCAATTTATGGTATTATTAAACTGCAGTTTAATATCATAGTAGGCCAATTTATGATATAATTAAAATGTATTATTGTCATAAACTGGAGTACTATAACTGTGGCATCGATAATAAGCTAAGGCATATGATAATGGATCGAGCGGGCATTGGCTTGATCCTAATTTTATCATGTACTGTTAGTTGATTTCGTCTTATATATAGTGGAGCTTAGATCCCTCCAAGTCAAAACCTCGATGCCAGTGACATGGGATCTTTCTCCTAGGTATCCTAGGATCTCGTTCCTTAACTTGTTGAATGTACAGATGCCGATACTAACCCCAGGGAGCTTCCACCCCATATAAAATGGCACGTTGGTTTGGTCTGACCCTTTTGAGATGCCTCTTTACCCTAGGTCTTGAGTTCGATCCTCAAGATGGTGTTTTTTTTTTTCTTGAACTCCACTCCTTAGAACACGCTAAGTCTCTTGGGTTTAAAATCATATATATATATATATATATATATATATATATATATATATATATATATATATATATATATATATATATATATATATATATATATATATATATATATATATATATATATATATATATATATATATATATAACATATTCACCCATATGTGTACAACACACTCGGGTCAAACTCCGAGTCAAAGTGGATCAGTGGACTCACCATCTCCCAGTACACTGATCATACCAATCTGCCTCCCCATTGATTGCCAGGATCATCATCATCATACCCTTTCGCCAACTATTTGGGGTCGGCTACAGAAATCCTGATCCGCTTTTATGCTCTATCAAGGGCCATACTCTCAATGAGGCCATAAGTCCCCTTATCTTTTCTAACTATTTCCAACCATGACCTTTTGAGCCTACCCTTTATCCTGTTTGAGTCTTCCACTTGAACCAAGTTGCACCTCCTAATAGGTGCCATACTGGGTTTGTGCTGCAAATGACCAACCCTCTACTTTACCTCATCTTACCACCTATTGGAGCCACACCTAAGTTCTCCCAGATGTATTCATTTTGATTTCTATCCCTTCTTGTCTTGCCACTTATCCATCTCAATATTCTCATCTTAGCTACACTCATCTTATGGGTATGTTGTTTCTTGAATGCCCAAACATTCTACAGCATAAAGCAAAGTTGGCTTCACAGCTATCTAATAAAACTTCCCCTTCACTCCATTGGTATACGACGATCACATAAAACTTTTGTTGTACATCTCCACTGTGCCCACCTAGGTCTAATTCTATGGGCAACATCTTCCTCAATCTCTCTGTTTTCCTGAATTATTGACCCAATATATCAAAAGTGAGCTCTTTTTGGTATTTCTAGGCTGTCAATCTTAACTACTTCTTGGTCTCTACGCCTATTACTACTTCCTCGTCTCTAGTCCCATTATTACTAGTCATCCGTTGTAGTCTAGATGGTTAGGATATTCGACTCTCACCGAAGAGACTAGAGTTCAAATCCTAGCAATGGAAATTTTTTGGTCTAAGAAGGGCGAGGACCTCAAACTTTCCCTTAACATGTTCCAAGCCTTTCCCTTAACATGTTCCAAGCCTGGGTAAAGGAGGTGTGTTGTGTTAGCCAACGCAAAACTTTGCCAAACGTTTCATAAATCCTGAATCATTGATTGCTAGGATATGAATCACAATTTTCCAATAAATTTGTGGAAATTTGTCACAATCAAGCTGAAATGGAAAGTGTAAGGTAACAAAAGTTCAGCCGCATTATCCCATGCATGAGCCAGATGTCAATGACAAATATTTTTAGAATCTTTTGAAGAAACTGAGGAAATGAAAAACAGTCTTTTAGTTGCAAGTGTAACTCCAGCCAAGTACCTAAGAGAGTAGATCACAAAAAGAAACCAGTTCTAGGCGATTGGGAAAAATTACAAAATCTAAATTTCTCTAGTTTTGTGAGAAGAACAATTCAAACATGAAAATAAAGCCCCAGTTTTATAATAGAAATTTAATGGGGGAAGAAAAATTTCTGGAATTGCTAACTGCTTCCAGAACAAAAATAACAATGAGATTTAATGAATGGACTAAAGCTTTTTACAATCAAACGTAAATATTACATTAATTTATGAACGGCAGAATAAACAGTTTCAGAAATATACTAAAAGTATTAACTAGGTGCTAAAACAGGGATCAAGATGGAGTTAAAAAAATGAGTAAATAAATTAATATCAAGTTCTCATCTTGACATAAATAATTTGCATATTTATGCAATTAACAAGCCCTCAGAAGAAGAATAAAACAATTTCAGAAAATTTGCCTATATTTAGTTCTCAGAAGAACAACCACAAGAAATAAAAATAAAAAACAAATCTAGAAAGTGCCAATTGGGCAATACAACAGGGATCAAGAAGTGATCAGATTAAAGCTAATACCAGTCAGAAATAACAGAAGCACAACAAACCAGTTTCCTAAAGACTTCACTTCTCCAACTCGTGAGAAAAAATGGAAACACTTAAAAAAACTACTTCTAGAATTGCTGAATGGATTTCAAATCAAGGATCAATACAAATTTCAGTGAACACTTTAAAATGAATCACAACCACAGAAGAAACAAAACATCAAGTTAAGCATTAACAATATGCCAAAATATGATCGGGCAATCAAATAAACATACCTGGACTGGAAAAGACTGATCTTGATGGTGATGATGGAACACAAAGAGTACCAAACCAGCCACTAAGAATAACCCAAGAAGCCCTAAGATCCCACCTGAAAGTCTCCTTCTAACCGGGCGTCGAAGCTCTTGACCTCGCCGCCTCATTTTACAGAGCAAAATGAACTGGACCCAAAACCCCAAAAATTAGAAGAGGCCAATTTTGTAGCCTCTTTCATATATGCATAGAAGAGACATGAACCCAAGGATTTTAATGGGGTTTTCTCTCTCTTCCATTAACCATTTTAAGGATGTTGGGCCCTCTTATTTTGGAGAAAAAATCACTAGGGATTTCCAGTTTAAAATGAATCACGCCCTATAACCCTATTCATAGTAAAGAACCCAAGTTTGCATGCTCCCCGCCATTGTAGAGAGAGAGAAGAGAGAGAGAGAGAGAGGTGGCAAATCACACAATTAAATGCGGTCTTCTGTAATTCCGCTGGCTTTCAGGGAAGGGCTTGTAGAGAGAGAAAGAGAGAAAGAGGAGCGAGAGAGGCTTCTCCTAAAATGATCGACCATGAAACTGTGGATTAGTAGAAGACAATTCCACAATTCGAAGATCACAAAACAGCAGAATCTTAGAGAAAGAAAGAGAGAGAGGGGTAAAGCTGGGTAAATTGAGAGGAGGACCTACTGTTCATAGAGAATGACCGACACACCCTAAACGAAACCATAATTGAAATCAAAATCACTCTCATGGATATGACATTGGGCAAATATCAAATGTGCTGTTATAAATATTATTTTTAGGATTTAATTTTTTTTATATCTATATATTTCGATGTTGATTAACGAGATATTTTTTCAATATTAAAATTAATTTTTAATTTCTTTTTTTAAAAACACTCCTTAATTTGATATTTAAAGTGTAAAGCTCGTAGAAACATTTTTTCATTTCAATATGGCATATTTATAAGTGAGAGTGTATAAAATCTAAGTGGTGAAATCTTTTTTCAAAAATTTCTTTGAAAGCATTTGTCTTGTTTTAATTTGTATTTCGTACCAAATTTGTGCTAAAACTCTCTCTCTCTCTCTTTTAATTTGTACAAATTTGCCTTAAAATCCATCTCTTGTCATGACAAGGAGCATTTGATGCTCAATTGCACTAAATTCTTACAAGTGCATGTGCATTAAATTGCTTAATTTGTACAAAACTGTCTTAAAATCTCTCCTCTCTCAGCACGCGCATGTGCATCTCCTCTCTCACAACACGCCGCATGTGCATTTCCTTGAACACAATTCATACGAGTTGGGACACTTTTGCTCATTTAAAGCCTGGCTAGTGGGGTTGCCAATAGGTCGGGTGACCAGCGGTGCCCGATCGGCGCGGCTATCAAAAAGTAGGGCATCGGCCATAAACTGTGGCCCGAGGGCTTGGCCGGGGCTAGAACCCGTCCGGATTGGCTCTGCCCGACCTAATTTTTTCTTGTTTTCCCTTTTATTTTTCCTTCATTTGCTTTTGGCTTGGCCAGGCCTATAAGGACAAGGGCTGGGCCTGGCCCCGGGCAGGTCCCGCCGCCCCATTTGATCATTTTAAAAAGAATTATTTAAGGGGAGTTAGTCTTTTGAAGATAAGTTTTATGGCACATGGGAAGTACTCTTGGTGGAAGCATGTGCGTTTCTTTTTTATCTCTTTTGCTTTTTAACCATATGTTCTTTTGGCCGTAGCCTTCATTGCTTTTTAGTTAAGAGGACAGAAAAGTTGTTCTCAAGTGCATTGAAATCTTAGGTGTAAAAGTAATAATAATCATTCTAATATCCATTTGCCAATGTCCTTTAAGTTATGTACGCATCAAATCCAAAAAATAAATACGGAAATGGTCGGTTTCAAAAGAAGAGACACTCCTATGATTTTCACCAATTTGACCATTTTAACGCGAGGAAAAAGTTTTTATAAGGATTGCACCTCAAAAATCCTTCGAAAAAGGTAGTTTTAATGTTGAAAAACCCTTTGATTGATCATCTCGACATCGATGTTGAGATGTATGACCATGAAAAATAAAAATATTTTAAGTCTCATAAATAGTGCATTTTACAACATATTATCTACACCGTCCATTTTCAAGATTTTCATATGTTTATAGATCTACTTGATTTTAACCATTTTGAAATTTAAATTTTTATAATTAGATATAAAAATAGATTTTAAAATAATCCTAAAAACATTTTCATCAAATTTATAACCATGATAAAATTTGAAGTACCTTACCTCTACAGATATGACGGATTGTATGACAACTGCACGCTTAACACAATCCACACTATCACAGTTGAAATCCTCGCATTGATTTAAAAATTACATTAAGGAATTGGGCTTGGGCTCGAGTGCTTAGCAATTGACTTAAGCAACGTCGCATCTCAAGTTCAATTCCTACTTCTGAACTACCGTTAAAAAAAAAAAACAAAAAAAAAAGAAAAAAGAAAAAGGCCCTAAATGGCCATCTCAAGGATGTTGATTTGTACGGTCCAAGTTTGGAGATATTCAAGAGCATATAGAAATAATAAATAATCTAAAAAGTCAAAGAAAAAATCAAATTGGAATCATCCACCTTTAGATCTCGATCTGACATGGCCAGCTCCTAGTCGAATCGTCGAATTTTTAATCACCAAATGAGAAAAGCTTTGAAAATCACGAGTCCTAAACAATCCTATATCAAGGCCATATTAGGCATTTGAAGAGTTTATGAAGGGCTAGGGATAGCTCATTAAAATAAATGAAAGCCGGTACACAATTCAGTGCTCATGTCTCCTATTTTTTTATTGAGTGCGTCAACTTGGTTTGAACGAGAATTAAACATGAAGCTCGATATGTCCCATCAAGATTGGTGGCTTTATGCTCTTTTGAATAAAGGCTAGGTTTGTATAAATTGTAATTTTAAATAATTAAATTAAGATACACCTTCAAAATTTACCATAAATATAATTTTAATGTAAAAATTTTATTAGGATGACTTGAAAATCTATTGTTATCAATAATTATAAAATTTTAAAATCTAAAAATGATTCAAATCAAATAGATTTATAAACATATGAAAATCTTGAAAATGGACTGTTCAGATAATGTTTTGCAAGATACACCATATTTGGTACTCAAAATCGTTTTTTTTTTTTCATATTCATACATCTCGATATCGAGTTGATCAATTAGAGGGTTTTCCAATATCAAAACAATTTTTTATGATGGATTTTTAGGGTGCATCTTAATTCTACATTTTAAGTTTGCAACCTTATATAAACTTTTTCCATAAAATAAAGCCAAAAGATATTCTAGAATGTCCATTAACTCCCTCAGGTAAGATTCTACTTATAGTTATTTTTAGGATCTCAATTTTCAGGGATTAACCTTCTCAACCTATAGATTAACCTCAATAAAAAAATTTAATTGTACTTGTTGGAAATGTAGCCTATCAAGCCCTTTTTCTCCCAGAAATTCATTTGTTTAATAATAGTACAAAAACCATATTGAAAGATATGTGAAATCCAATGTGGTTAACATGAGGCAATGCCATATACATGGATCTATTTTTGAGTTTTAATAGGATGTATCATTGGAGGAAAAAACTCAATATCACTGGAGGAAAACCCAGTGTTGTGGTTGGATTCCTTGTATATTGTGGGAATGCTTGGATGACATCCTATTATATGAGTCATTAGAGGACTAATGGCAGGTTTAGCTCATTACATAGTATTATCAGTTTGGTGACAACTTGTTAATCTTAATTAGCTGCACTTAAGGGACTTAAGGCAGGAGTTACACTTGGATCTCAACTCCTTATAGAACATGAATATGAGAGTTACAAAATAAATGCGCTCTTTATAAAAAGAGGTCAACCCCTCTGAAAAGATTGAGAAAAAAGGATAGAAAAAATAGAGATGGAAGGTGAAGGAGTTTTACCAAGAGAACTCTCAAGGTAGTCTGTAACCAGATTGCTTGGTCTATAGGTTTTGGTATGGAACCTTAAGTCCCTCGTGTGACCGAGTAAGTTATTTGTCAATTTTATTTATTTATTTATTTACTAATTTTCTTTATTGGGACTGATAATTGTATCAGAGCATGGGGTATGAGATGCGAGGGCTTGGCAAAACCCAATGAAGTTAGGCAAGGGTATTTCCTGTCGGGTATATGCGATGGTATTCCTTATCTAGAAGGAATGTGCGATGATATCTTTCTTTCGGAAGGAATAGCCAGAGGCTTGATTGAGGATCGAGACCGCACACCATAGGGTTGTTGGGGCCATCAGCATGTCGCTGAAGCCATTTGACGTGGCTCTCCACTGTGGCGAAAGAGGTAAGGAAGAAAGTTTAATGCTTCATTTCACAACACATCTTGCCCAATTGTGGTTACACTACAATTGTTTTTTATGAAATATTTGGGACAAAACTTGTCTCATTCAGGTATATATTATGGCAACAGGTTGCATTATATCATTACCCTAGGGCACAATCCTCTATAAACGGCTTGGTTCTTCAATCCGAAACTTTAAAGAAAGAAAATACAAAACAATTGATGGGTTTTTTCTTTCTTTTTTTTTTGAGTTTTGGGTATGAGCATAGTAGCTATCCGTGGTTGCAACTTCCAAAATAAAAAGAACTTCCACGAGTTTCTTGGTAGACTTCCTTCTAATTGCACTAAAGTCTTCATTTTTAAAAAGTTTTGTCCTCTAAGGATCATGGCCAATATTAGGAAATGTTTCAAAATAATTGGTAAGCTCCAAATACAATTTTTTTATTTTGGCAAGTTTGAATATGAAAAGTATTTGGTAGGCTCCAATTATAAAGCATTTGTGATAAGTTCTTTATTACCTTAAATTAGAATTTAGCAGGTTTCAATTATAAAGCATTTGTGGTAAGTTCTTTAATGCCTTAAATTAGAATTTGGCAGGTTCCATTTTTAAAGAATTTGTGGTAAGTTTTTTCTTGTCTTAAATTAGAATTTGGTAGATTTCAATTACAAAGCTTTTGTGGTAAGTTCTTTATTGCCTTAAATTAAAAATTTGTTGGCATTCTATTTTATCTTAATAGCATGAAATGAATGCAAATCAATGTGCAATACTATTTTGAATTTTAAGTTACTCTCTCTCTCTTTACCCAAGGATACACAAGTCTCTATCTCTCACTCTTCATTATTTAAAAATAAATAAATTATAGAAAAAAGTTGGAAGATATTCTTATTTATTTCCAATATGGTCCTTGAGCAATTATACATATTATGATGAGACAAATATTGGTTATCAATTTTATTTAAAAAGATACTTGATTTGAAAACTTTCATTGTGATAACTGATTATGAATATTTCAAGTTCAACAATATATGTAAATTTGTGCTAAGAATTTTTTGCCTTTTTATTTTTACAAGCATTAAGAATATTTTGTTTAGATTGATAATGTTATTTATTATTTTTAACCAAGTTGTGACTTACTTTTTGCTATTTTTTTTTCTTAGTATTCTTTCGTTTATTTAGAAAACTAAATTTATACCCAAGAGGATGTGATGCTGAGCTATTACTTTTCAATGAGATGTAATTATCAATAACATCTTATCATGTTTTGTTTATGTCCAAATGACATTAAAAATATTTAATGATGTATCATGTTAGATTGAATTATTATATGGGAAAGCTTTCGATGTCCCCCCTACAACATAGAAGTTCTATCCTCCCCCTTAGCTAACCGTCCATTTTTTAATGGAGGGCTAAGATTGCCCCAATCACAATGTCATGTCTCTACACTGTTTATTTTTTATTTTTTTCTATTAACTTTTTTGACACCAAATTTTGGACGTTAATTCCTCAATTAAACTTGTACTAATGAAAACTATAAAAAAATATTTTCAATAAATAAAATAACCAAAATACCCCTGAAATCTTCAAGAGGGATTTTGCTATAGGTGCGCCCCAATGAGAAGATGGCACATACCAAATTTTATATCCATAAAAATTTTATTAAAAAAACTAAAAATAAAATACTTTGAGACATTGGACCTAAGATCAAACGGTAAGTGGTCCTCTTGGTCAAAAATGGACGGCTGGATGGTAGGGGGAGGATAAAACTTCTATATTGTAGGGGGAACATATAAAGCTTACCCTTATTATATTGGTGATAGTTGTTCATTAGATAGTGGGTGTAAATGATCATTTACCAAATTAGAATTGAATTGGTTAGCTCTATAATTATCAATGCACATTAAAAAATTGAGAGCAATTACTGATCTAGCATGCAAGACTATGTTGGACTAATTTTTGTTATTATGATGATAACCACTTATTAAGAATAGTGGGAGTCATTATTGAATAGTTTGATAACATCATCGATGTGAAACTTATTGAATATACTGACCAGAAATGAGATTATATTTCTTTCTTTTATTATTGTTAAAATTGAGACGACTTAAAGATTTATTTTATGTATATATAATATACCAACAAATTTGTTAAATTATTATTGTTTTCTATTATTTTGACTTATGATCTGAATCTAAGCTTTGGACTTAAAAACAAGTGGTGGATGACATGTTTAAGAAATAGGCGGAAAAAATAGGCATTTTTTTCTCTTTGCTAAAAGATAGATGTAAATAAAATTCAATGTGTTGGTGAATAATTGGTAATTTATATGATAAATCCCATGCAGTTAGCATGAGGTAATGCCATATACAAAACCATTGAGGCCAAGAAATCCAAGTGTGGTCTTTGACCACATGGGCAAGGCATATGTGAAATCACATGCAAGTAGCATGAGGCAATGCCATATACAAAGATGTTGAGGTCAGAGAATCTAAGTGTGGGGTATGACCATATCGGTAAGGTATATGAGAAATCTCATACAGGCAACATGAGGTACTACCATATACAAAACTATTGATGCCAAGAAATCCAAGTATGGTATTTCACAACATTAGCAGGGTTTATGCGAAATCTCATACAAGTAGCATGAAACAATGCCATATACAAGGTTATTGAGGCCAGGAAATCTAAGTATTGTATATGATCACTTTGACAGGGAATATGTGAAATCCCATGCAGGTAGCATGAGGCAATACCATATACAAAACCATTGAGGCCGAGAAATCTAAGTGTGGTGTTTGACCAGATTGGCAGAGTATATGTAAAAGATCATACAAGTCGCATGAGAAAATAGCATATACAAGGTTATTGAGGCTAGGAAATTTAAGTATGGTATATGACTACATTGGTAAGGTATATGAGAAATCCCATGTAGATAGCATGAGGCAATGCCATATACAAAACCATTGAGACTAAAAAATCCAAGTGTAGTATTTGACCAGATTGGCAGAGTATATGTGAAATCCCCATGCAAGTAGCATGAGCAATGCCACATACAAGGTTAATAGGGCCAAAAAATATAAGTATCGTGTATGACCACTTTGGTAAGGTATATGTGAAATCCCATGCAAGTAGCATGAGACGATGCCATATACAAGGTTGTTGAGGTCATGAAATTTGAGTGTGGTGAATGACCACATTGGCAGGGTATATGTGAATTCCCATGTAGAAAGCATGAGCCAATGCCATGTACAAGGTTGTTGAGGCTAAGAAATTTAAGTGTGGTATATGACTACAATAGTAAGGTATATGTGAAATCCCATATAGAAACCATGAGACAATACCATGTACAAGGTCGTTGAGGCCATGAAAGCCGAGTGTAGTGTATGACCACATTGGTAAAGTATATATGAAATCCTGTGCTAGTAGCATGATGCAATGCTATATATAAAGTTGTTGAGGCAAATAAATTTAAAAGTGGTGTGTGACTATACTGGCTAGGTATATGAAAATCCCATATGGCAAGCATGAGGTAATACCATGTACAAGATGTTAAAGGGCCCTCAGGGCAAGTGGGATTTGTTGGAAATGTGGCCTATCGGGCCCTTTTACTTCCGAAAATTCATTTTTTCAATAATAGTACAAAAGCCATATTGAAGTATATGTGAAATCCCATGTGGTTAACATGAGGCAATGCTATATACATGAATTTTTGAGCTTTAATTAGATGTATCGCTGGAGGGAAAAACCCAGTTTCATTGGGAATGCATAGATGTCATCCTATTATATGAGTCATTAGTGGACTAATAATATATTTAGCTCATTACATAAGATTAACAGTTTGGTAACAACTTGTTAATCCTAATTAGCAGCATTTAAGGGCATTAAGGCAGGAGTTACACTTGGATCTCAACTCCTATAGATCATAAATGTGAGAATTACAAAATAAATGTGTTCTCTATAAAATGAGGTCAAGCCCTCTAAAAAGATAGCGGGAAAATGATAGAAAAAATAGAGATGGAAGGTGAAACCAAGAACACTCTCAAGGTAGTCTGTCACCGGATGGCTTGGTCGATAGGTTTTGGTATGAAACTTTAAGTCATTTATGTGATTTAAGGACATATCTCAGTAAATTGCTTATCGATTTTATTTATTTATTTATTTACTTATTAATTTTCTTTATTGGGACTAATAATACTCTCTATGCATCTAAAAAAATAAGTCTTGAGATTGAATAGAGACCATCTAATTTTTTGATGGTGAGATCTAAGTGGTAGAAAACTCAATCAAATCTTCTTGAGAATAACCATCTAGTAAAGCTTTAAGTGGTTCCCAAAAGTTCAAAATGAAACAATCCTCCAAAGTAGGTCTTATGATTGAGGGAATAGAATTAATTATGCTATCAAGAAGAATAGTATATGTGCTAATAAATAATAGTAAGTATAGCTGGCCCAACCATGTGCTCAAGAACGAACGGTTAGAATAACAAATTTATATGCTCAAAATTTAATTTGTAGCTCCATATTTCCATTCTGTACTTGTAGATCCGTATCCCCTACAAAATGAGTTGATTATGAAAATTGTATTCGATTTGGTAGCAAACGTTTTTGTGCTTCCATTTGGAAACTCGACAAAAGCTATGTGATGAATCAGGGTTGTAGTCTAGCCCAATTGATGCCAGGAGTTAGGAATATGTGAGTTTGTGTGTATGAGAGAGAGAGCACTTTGTTCGGATTTAAAAAACCTCCTAGATGTGGAAACAAGAGCCCTAAAAGTTAAATTCTACGAGGAATGTGAACTTAATTGGCTAAAAACAAATTAGTTGAATGTAGAGAATAATGTCAGATATAAAGCATAAAATACACAAACATAAATAACACAAAGATTTTCGTGGTTCACCCAAAAAGCTACATCCACGGGCATCGCAATTTGAAATCCACAATACAATAAGAGTTACGTTATAGATTTCAAGACATAGAGTTACCTTTCTAGCCCTCAATAAAACCTAGTCAAGTAAACATTTTATACCGGCTTTTCCAATCAATATCACCCATCAATCTCCCATCTATAACCCACAACTAAATTGCTATCCAAGAAAAGAACCTTGAGTGCAACTGAGACTTTCTCTCACTATAAGGCCAAAGTACAAAAAATTTATGTAGGAACTACTTCTTTACAAGAAACCGACATCTCGCCCTATAAGAGATATATGAAGGTCTTTCTTCCATATGGCCTTCCCTCTCAATGCATAGGAGCCCTTGCCTCTTTCTTTAGAGGAAGCTATGAGTCCCATATGGTGACCCAGCTAGAGCACATATATTCTTTGATCTCTCATTTCATATTTATAAGGTTATGAATTCAATACTAAACATGTATCCTATAGATGTCACATATGGGGCCGTTTGGATACCTAGAAATATATTGTCTGTGAAATATATTGCTGGCGTAATACATTACCTGCAAATGGATTGTCACTGTTTGGGTAGTATTTAGATGTAAATTGGAAAATACATTTCTAGTGTTTGGCTATCTCTCAAAACCAACCAAATATGAAACATATGGCTATGTTTCTCTAACATGATTAGACTTTGCTTTCAACATGATAAGTCATTGGAATAATATGATTGGAATAACACGATTTTATTGTGATAAGTCTTATTTTAATTTATTTTTTATAGAAGTCTTTCAAATGTCTCTCTCTATATAATATCAAATAAGCAATAAACTTATGATACCAAAATCAAAATCTTTATGGTATAAGTTAAAAAATGGGATGAAGTTTGATTAGTAAACTAGAAGGTTTGATAATTGCAGTATAAAATTTTGAAGCATTGGAGGAGACTAAAGAGGTATCTTATTTCAATTGAGGTTTTACTAATCTCTTATGAGGATTATGTTATGTATAATATTTTATTATGATTGTGTTGTATAATTTCTCATCGATTATCAATTATTATTTTTATTTTTATATGAGCTGATGGCTTCAAATGAGAGCTACAATCCAAATTGGGGATAGAGGGATGTAGAAATTTTTTTATTACGAATATAGTAGAAAATTGTCCCTTGTCCAATTCTATACCTATTCAAATTAATTAAGATTTCCCCTACTTTCACTTACCCATTATTAAAATTTTTTGTTTTTATATGAGAGTAAGATGAGGGTTACAATCCAAATTGGGGATAGAGGGATGTAGAATTTTTTTTTAGATGAGAGTTAGATAAGGCTACAATCCAAATTGGGGATAGAGGGATGTAGAAATTTTTTTATTATGATTGCAGTAGAAAGTTCTTCCTCATTAAGTTTGTATGCCTATTCAAATCAATTTAGATTATCCTTTTTATATCCCTAATTTCACTTTCTACTCATCTTAATAATTATACAATACAACATAGACTAGGGAAATATTTTTTTCTATTTACCTTAATAATTATACAATACAACATAGACTAGGGAAATATTTTTTTCTATTTACCTTAATAATTATACAATACAACATAGACTAGGGAAATATTTTTTTTAGGCAAGATAGGGCAGAGAGACGCACGCGAAAGATTTCTAAAGGTTACCCGTCAAGCGCGTAATAGATTTTTCACCCCTCACCGCACGTAATGGATTTCATGATTTTTGGAGAAATCTCGGGTAATCTCGCTCCATTTCATTATTATTAAAGTGTACCCAAAGTGGAAATGTCGTATTTCCTTGTAATCTATTGTCACGTAATAGATTTCTAGGTACCCAAACGGCCCCTATATCTCAAAATTAAGATATAAGCAAGAGTTCTAATTTAGTTGGATTTCAATGGATCCCTACTTTAGGAAACTTATCAATATCAATCCCAAATAATATCAATCTCAATTCCATGTAATATGGGATTTCCTTGGGGCTAATTTTGGATATCCTAAATCTAACAATTTCCATCTTGATATTAAAATCATCTTCTCACTATGCCAAAATCCATTGGATAGCCTTATGATTTCTCTTTTTTTTTTTTTACCAAATAATCCATTTGTCATTCTAGTTAAAAATGATTGTGCTTGTTATCATATTTCTCTACCTCAAACAAAATACTCACATATTTTGTCATGTGCTCTTCTTTGACCGAATGCACAGACTCTAGCCTTGTATGAAACCATACTTTCTGATATTAAATGTTAGGATTTAAGAATCTACCTTTTAGGATTTAAAAATCCTCGTAGATGCAGAAACAGAAAGTCCAAAAGTTGGATTCCATTAGGATTGTGTACTTAACATGCTAGAAATAAAATAGGTGAGCACATAGCATAATGTAAGAAATAAAACATAAAATACACACACTTCAGAATACAAAGATTTATGCGGTTAACCAAAAGGGCTATATCCATAGGCATCGAAATCTATTATACCAATGAGAGTTATATTATAGATTTTTAAATACAAAAGTACCTTTCTAACCCTTGATAAATATAGTCAAGTAACCCTTTTATACCACCTCTACTGACCGACAACATCTGTCAATCTCCTATTTATTCCACGGCTAAACTATTGTCAAGAAGAGAACTTGAGAGTAACTATGACTTTCTCTCATGAAAGGGTAAATCACCTAAAATCTCCATGGGAACTATTTCTCTATAAGAGATCAATCTCTTACTCTACATGAAGAATTTTCACAATGTTTCTCTTCATAGGAAGCTTACTTCTCTCTATATAAAGGCTTGCCTCTCAATGCACAAGAGGCCCTACATCTCCCTCTCTCTCTCTCTCTCTCTCTCTCTCTCTCTCTAGAGGAAGCTATCTTTCCTGTATAGTGACCTATTTAAGACATCCATATTCTTTCCTATCATAGTTCATTTGTATAATGTTTTGAACCTGTAAACACCCCCTCGAAATTTTAGTTAAGGGAACTCCTAAAAGCCTTGATTTGAGCATGAAGGACCACAAAAATCCTAGTAGACCATAGGAAACCTAGACTCAATAAAAGTATCCCAAAAATGCCAAAAACCTATCTCAAGTCAAAGAAGACCTCAAGATCTTTCTAACGGTCTAAGAATTATCCAAATCGGACCTACGGTTAAAAAAATACAAAAAATAACACTTTGGTCCCTGCTTAATGGGCTCGGGGTGTCTCGCTCGACATGGGGGGTGTCGAGTAGACCTGCCCAACGTGTCACGTGTTGTGCGGGTCCCCAGGGCCCGCGTCGTGCTGTCCAATGGGCCCAGCTCAAGCCCAATAAGTTTATAGAAGCTATTATAAGTTGTCTTGAGCCCCAAAAAAATCCGATAAAATCCTTAATCCTAATCCCAATTGAGTTGGATTAATTTCAACCTTAACCTTGCCTCAAAAATTTAAATACCCCCCTCATAACAAAAACATGCAATCAGAAAACCCAGAAATCCCTTAAAAATAGGAAAAAGCCCCTATAAAATTTCTAAAAAATTAGAAAAATCCAAAAAAATCCCTAAAATCCCATAAATATCCGAAAATTTAGATTAGTCGTAGGAGGCCAAAAACTTAGAAAACTAAGAAAAACTCATCCTAAACCCTTAAAAAAGCCTAGGTAGATTATACCTAAACTTCCCAAAACCCTAGATCTAGGTCAAAATACGTTAGATCTACTAGTTCCAATAAGCATAGGCATCCAAAAGGAGATGGTGGAATAAATCAGAAGAGCAGCCTAATCCAATATCGAAACTCTGAGTTCTGGCTTCCCATAGGTAAGTACCCTTTCTTCATTCAATTTTAGTTAATTTTCCTATCTAATTATTTTATTTTATGTATTTTCCCATTATTTATTAGCTTGTAAAGTTTTAAAAGAGTTTTCATGCAAAATACAAGGATTTAGAAGCTGACGCTGTCAATGAACCCAAGAAAGGATCAAATCTATAGATCCGTACCATTCTTGGGCCCATAATTTGAGTGACTCCACTTTCTCTACCATTTAAAAATTTAACAAAGTTTTGCTAAGATTTGAGTAGATCTCATCCTAAAGATCAGCGTTAATCGGAGCGTAAACAGTTTGACACACACCATGGGGCATCTTAAGCTTCTAAATTTGTGTATTCTCGCATTAAAAACACTTTTTTTTAGGAATTTTATAGTCTTGTTTACCGAAAAATCTAGAGCTAAAAGTTTAAAAAAGGTCACAAAACACTGAAAAACATCACGAGGCCTCAGAATTTCGATCTGGGGCCCACTGCTCTGCCCGACCCGCCTCATATCTTTCAGCCTGACATGCCCCATGTCGTGCACAATTGCCCGACACTCCTCGTGTCATGCACAATTGCCCGGCACTCCCCATGTCACGCAACGCACCACCTATAAGGACTGCCCAAAAAACTTTTCGACAGCTCGTTGTCAATTTTTCTCACCACTTCCGGTGATTTTAGCATGCTTAGTCTTCCTGTTTTTTGCCTTCTATAAATTCCAAAAAAATTAATGAAAAAAAAGATTTGGAAAAGAGATCTTCTTCTTTAGGCTAGATTTTATCATCTCTATCTTTTTAGATTTGTCTTTATCTTTTTAGATTAATCTCTAAATCTTTTAGACCCATATCAATCTTTTTAGATTTAACACTATTTTTTTAGCCCATTTTTATCGTTTTAGATTAATCTCTATCTTTTTTGACTCATCATGATCTTTTTAGATTTATCTCTATCTTTTTAGATCATCTTTACCATCTCTAGATTCGTCTTTATCATTTTTAGATTCATCTTTATCTTTTAGATTCATCTTTGTATCTCCGTAAAACATATTTATCTCTTTAGACTCGTCTGTATATCTTTTAGAGCATATTTATCTCTTTATATTCATCTGCATATCTTTTAGAGCATATCTATCTCTTTAGATTCATTCTCTTCACTTTAGTGGCTATTTATCTCTTTAGATTAATCTCCATCTTTTTTTAGGGCATATTTATCTCTTTTAGATCATTCTCATCATTTTAGAGTATATTGATCTCTTTAGATTCTTCTGCATATCTCTTCAAAGCATATTTATCTCTTTAGATTCATCTCCATCTATTTTTAAAGGATATTTATCTCTTTAGGTCATTGTTATACGTCATTTTTGACTTACTTGTATTCTCGAATCGCAAAGGAGAGAGTCAGTAAACTTGGCCCTGTCGGTACTCAAGATAATGTTAGACCATGGAAACACTACAAAATAAGCCTAAAACTGGGCAACCTTGGAAAAAGTGCTAGAACGGATTTGGAAGTCATAGAAAGGGTAGTTTGGGATACTCAAAGGACACCCACAAAGTTCGTCACATTCTGATAAGGTTTGACACGATCAGAACAAAATTCGATTCTCAAAGCCAGTTCCTTTCATGCCGAAAAGAGACCTTATAACTACAACCCTATTCTAAGAGTTTCGAAACAATTCTAGACCACCGCCATTGCAGTTAGAACATCGAAAACTGAGATACTAAATTTGGGTTCAATGAACCTCTAAGGAACATTCTGGGTTATACTATTGCGATGCAGCCTCACCAAACCAGTTTCCAATCTTGGGGATTGTGTTTCCACATCTCAGGATGACCTTCAAGGGCTCACAGGTCGCTCATTTGGAAGTGGAACAAGCTCAAATTCGGATACAAGCTAAGTCTCGACGACCCAGTCATTTTAACATATGGCATGCATCATGACGTGACCCAAAACCAAAACTTTTCTAGAGAGAAGATGAGTTTGAAACTAAGAAAATTAGAGTTTTGAAAGAAAGACATCCCAAGCTTCGTGAAGTGATAACTTGAGATCCATGTATCAAATCATCGCAAAATTTGGTCCGATGCGATTGTATCACAAAGGGCTACAAATCGGTACAACATTTACATTCATTGAAGGTCGGATAACACAAATTCTAAGGTTGAAGATGGCAAGATTTTCCTGATCACCAGAATCCCTTTTCCAGTGATCTCTTGAATTCAAAAATACTTCAAGTAAGAACTAAATCGGACAAAACTTGGTGCATTGAGACTGTGACGATCTCCTTTTTAATTTGCAATCAACGAAGACTCGAAGCACTATGAATCACATTGCATTGACGACTAAAGTTCACAACCTAGCTGAATCTTTTTACCCTTAAAAAAAAGTCCGTCTCAAGACGATCAAAAAACATCGAAATGTTGAGAATCAGGCAACCATCAAGTCCTTCTTGGTCAGAAGCTATGTCTTGGGCATCCTGAATAACCTGATCAACTATTTTTTGGAGCTTTTCTTCATTTGCTCCGCTCCCATTGCCACGACCCATCATATCATTGGTAAGATTGTTGATGAAGTGTCTTGGAGGTTAGAGAGAGAGTTGATCACAATCGCTTTAAAGATCGTCGTCACCATATCGGCACTCATCTGTCGTTGTATTCTACCAATTAAAGAATGATCTTTGAGCACTGACTCTATGAGGCCTTCGTTATCTTCGACAATTGCAACCAAATCCTCTATGGGATCACGCTCCCTCAAGGACTTCAGCAGTGATTGAGCCTTAGGAATCTTAGTCCCAGCTTTTCTAGACCCAATATCCTAGAGGTGAGGTGCAGAAGTCATGGCCCCAGTACTCGTCAGCATCATACTTTTGAGCTTCTTGTGGCACTATAGTTAGGCTTGAGTAGTCTGAACATTAATTAGAGCCTCGTTCGTAGTCTGAACGATGTCCAAAACTGAAATCACATGAAAAATACGAAACGAGAGTTGGACATATCATGTCATTTTCAAAGAAAAATAGGGGTTTTGAATACTTGAAATTTGGACCATTCAATCACGACCAGTAGAGGTGGAAGCCTAGACTATGGTGGATCAACATAGGAAAATTCACCTTTGTCTAACTTGCTGAAAACAATAGACAGCCCTGCATCCACATCGGCCTGGGTGAGGAATGACTCAGCTGACAAGCCCACCGCCAACACAGCGACCATGGTGGACGAGTCAACCACTGGAGGATCTCTCTCCATGATATGGGCATTTCCTTTTGCCTTCCTCATCTCATCCTCCGCAGGTTCAGCTTCTGGAGCAGAACTTTCTGTTCAGCTGGGACCAAAAGAAGAGCTTTCGCTTGGCCTTGGGGAAGGATCAAGCCCCTTCAAAGGATCAATAAGCCCCTCTTCTCGATCGAAGGCAACCGAGGTCTCCATTCTCGTGCCAACAAAAGGAGAATTCTCTCTAGAAACCTCTAAGTCTAGAGCCGAAGAGTTTGGAGAAGCAAGAGAGTCTATCTCAATGATCTCTAAGTTACTGAGTTCCTAACCATTGTATTTTGACGAAGCCCTGGCCTAGAAGAATCCCCTTTGGCCACAACGATCCACATAATTCTACTGGGGACGACCAAGGCTAAAGAGGTTGATGGTGGAGGAGTAGCAATTGCTTCATGGTTTCTTCATGAGAGCATGAGCTCTTCGTCTTCTTGGAAGACCTCTTCAAAGGCGATAACAACAGAGCAGAATCGCTTGGCTTCCTCTTCCTTTGAGAGTCTGGATTCACATACTCCAATGCCTCTCCCAGGATGACTTCTGATACAATGGCCTTCTTGGCCTACAGGACAATATCATGGACTACGTCCTATCCATGATCTTTCGTTTTCAGGCTCGTATCACGAGCCTCGTTGAGTTGTTTTGAACCAGTAGGAGAAGGAGAATGTCCCTTCCCTGTTTTTCTCACGACCAAGCCTCCTCTAGCAGAAGGAGAGCTCGATCCTTCTTTCCTTCTCTCTCTCTCTCTTTTGCCTAAATGGGGGCTTGCTTGATGAAGCAGCTTGACTTTTGTGAGGCTGATCACTGTTAGGATCAACCACTAAAACAGGGGCTGGCAAGGCCCACCAAATCCTCTCATCTTTTTATAGTCCCGAGATTAATGAGAATGCCCCGAGGTCTTCAACTTAGGGGCCAATAGATCATCAAGATGATGAAAAAAGGATGGTCGACCCTTCTTAATCACCCCCTTTTGGAACAATCACACCCTTTGGATGGTCGACGCTTATTACATTCCACCCTTTGATAATGTCACCCAGTTCACTGATACTCTATCGAGTCTCAGTTTTAAGCGAGTTTAAGAGGTTTCGTCTTCTCAAAAATCAGGCATACCATCGATAGGTCCTTGAAAGAATCCCCACTAATATTCTTGATACCAGGCACAGTAGCTGCAGGTCATCAAAACTTCCCAACGGTTACTTAGAATGATGAACCTGCAAGATTGACCCAGCAGTGTGCAGGAGTCCTACCCTGATTTCACATGAAGGTTTGATCAGGACCCATGTTTGGTAAATTTGTAGAAGACAGGACAACCTTGGCCCATCCGATGTTGCCTCGTAAAGCGACGAGGGTTGTAGGGCTCAACCAACCTATGGTTGCTCACCCTCAAAGGAAGTAGGGACCTTCGGATGTTCACAAGGAACATGATCTCCTACTCAGTACTTGGGATCCTTTTAATCCCAAGAGCATATTCATTTGTAAAGAGGCCCTCTCGTGTACCCCCAATAGGAAATTGTTGAACGGAAGGAAGTTGTCTTCCCAGAACAATCGATATGCTTGAACATATAAGTGAGAAACGACCATACAGCCCATTAGGCAGAGCAAGAAGGGGAAGGTCTTGACTTTAGAGTTTGAAGAATGCTTATAGGTGCCTGGAAAATTGGCACCAAGCCATCCATAAATGTAGTGGATGGGAAAAGGAGTTTTGGAATCCCCCAGAACCTTCTCATAATTGGCTGCAAATGTTAGCCCGTTGTAGATGCAACACAACATGGGCTGCGCTAAAACATATCTATGGCCTTCAGCCATATTACAAGCAGCATATATGTACTCCGGTTTAACCACATGGCCTCTAGAGTCCGAAAGCACGAAATTTCATAAGAATAAAGCAATATAGGACATCAAGTAAATTGACCGGTCTCAAACATCAGGGCGATAAGGCATCCTCACAGTAAGATGGGGAGGAATTTCAAGGGCTGAATGACGTTAAACTACAGGGTTCCTCTGAAAGGTCTCAAAGCTACAAAGCACTAGACCACTCATATCTCTTTTCAAGAAGGAAATGAGGAGCTTATGAGAGCCTTCACAGAATCTATGCAAGGATGAGTGCTAACTAACAGGATATTTCAAAATTCCTTTGAAAGCTTGAAATGCGAAGATGCGATTGTCAACTTTAGAAATTAAACGGAAAAAAATAAGCATAAGGAAGAAGCATAGTTCCTTTTTCATCATCCCAAAATGACCACAAAGTTCAAGAAAAAAAGAGAGAGAAGGAATCAAAGACAATTCATAAATTTGTAAAGCAACATAAAAGTTTCTCCAGCCTTCGTGTCTTCTCTTCAACTCACTTGTTCGTTGTTAGCATGTTGGCCTTCATCTATGCAAGGCCCTCGTGAGCCGCTAGGGCTGCTGATGTTATCACATCTGTTCAACGTAGCTGGTTCTCGAGCTTAGGAAAAGAGATGTCCAACTTTTTGGCAAGATGAAACGTATGGGCCTTGACCCTCTTTATATCCCTTTTTTGTGCCACTAGCAGGGTTTCAATATTTTTTATGAAGTTCAGGACCACAACCTTACGAGCCTCCGCCTGATCATATTGGTCACAGAGATGCTCCAAACCAGGTCCTAAATGACCTCCAAGCCTCGTCTCTCTTTTACGGCTGTATTTTCAAGCCTGCCAATGGCTTCCTCTCCTTCGCTTATCATGACATGGAATGCATGAATAAGACCTTCTTGGTCAGAAGCTATGTCTTGAGTGTCCTAGATAACCCGATCAACTATTTTTCGGAGCTTTTCTTCATCTTCTCCCATTGCCCCGGCCCATGATATCATTGAGGAGATTGTTGATGATGTGTCTTGGAGGTCAGATAGAGAGGTGTTCCCAATCGCCCTAAAGATCGTCTTGACCATATCGACACTCATCTGCCTTTGTATTCTACTAATCGAAGAATGATCTTTGAGCACTAACTCTACGAGGACTTCGGGGTCTTGAACAATTGCAACCAAATCCTCTATGGGATCACACTCCCTTCAGCAGTGATTGATGCCTTAGGAATCTCAGTCCCAGCTTTTCCAGACCCAATATCCTAGAGGTAAGGTGCTGAAGCCATAGCCCCAGTACTCATCACAGTCGTTGTAGCATCATACTTTTGATCTTCTTGCGGCACTACAGTATCAAGTGAGGCTTTAGTGGCCTGAACATTAATTAGAGCCATGTTCGTAGTCTGGACGAAGTCCGGACCTGCAATCACAAGGAAAATAAGAAACGAGATCTAGACTGATCATGCCATTTTCAAAGAAAAAGAAGGGTTTCGAATACTTCAAAATTTGGACCTGTCAATCACGATCTGTGGAGGTGGAAGCCTGGACTCTGGTGGATCAACATAGGAAA
Organism: Amborella trichopoda; assembly: GCF_054954075.1. NCBI lineage: Eukaryota > Viridiplantae > Streptophyta > Magnoliopsida > Amborellales > Amborellaceae > Amborella > Amborella trichopoda. Next base: position 9,877,949 of record NC_142345.1, on the reverse strand, counting down.
ATTCGACTTTGTTTAACTTGTTGAGAGCAATAGTCAGCTCTGCATCCACATTAGCTTGGGTGAGGAATGACTCAACCGACAAGCCCACCACCAACATATCAACACTCATCTCTCTCCATGATATGAGAATTTCCTTTTGCCTTCCTCAACTGATCCTCTGCAGGTTAAGCTTCTAGAGTAGGACTTTATGTTTTGCTAGAACCAGAAGAAATGCTTTCTCTAAGCCCTGAGGAAGGATCAAGCCCCTTCAAAGCATCAATAAGCCCCTTTTCTCGATCGGAGGCAACCAAGGTCTCTATTCTAGTGCTAACATAAGGAGAAATCTCTATAAGAACCTCTAAGTCTAGAGCCAGAGAGTTTGGTTAAGCAAGAGAGTCTATCTCAATCATCTCTAGCTTTGCTGATTTCCTAGCCATCGTATTTTGACGAAGCCCTGGCCTAAAAGAATCGCCTTTGGCCACAGATCTCCACATAATTCTGCTAGGGACGATCAAGGCTAAAGAGGTTGATGGTGGAGGAGTAGCAATGCTTCTGTGGTTTCTTCATGAGCATGAGCTCTTTGCCTTCTTGGAAGACCTCTTCAAAGGCAATCACAACAGAGCAAAATCGCTCAGCTTCCTCTTCCCTTGAGAGTCTAGATTAACATAATCCAATGCCTCTTACATGATTACTTCTGAAACAATGGCCTTCTTTACAATATCATGAACTACGACCGGCCCATGATCGTTTTTTTTTAGGCTAGTATCACGAGCCCCGCTGAGTTCTTTTAAACCAATAAGAGAAGGAGAATGTCCCTTCCCTGTCTTTCTCACCATTAAGCATCCACTAACATAAGGAGAGCTCACCCCTTCTTCCTTTCTCTCTCTCTCTTTTGCCTAGATGGGGGCTCGCTTGATGAAGCAGCTTGACTTTTGCAAGGCTTATCCCTCTTAGGCTCAACCACTGAAACATGGGCCTGACAAGGCCCACTAGATCCTCTTATTTTTTCATAGTCCCGAGATTAATGAGAATGTCCTGAGGTCTTCGACTTAGGGGGCCAATAGATCATCAAGAAGATGAAAAAGGATGCTCGAGCCTTCTTATTACCCTTTTGGAACAATCGCATCCCTTGGATGGTCGACGCTTAGTACATTCCACCCTTCCACGAAGCGCAATCCAGTCGCCCTGTTCACCGAAACTCTATCGAGTCTCGGTTGGAGGGAGTTCGAGACATTTTGTCTTCTCAAAAATCAAGCATACCATCAATAGGTCCTTGAATGAAGCTTCGTTGATATTCCTGATACCAGGCGTAGTAGCTACTGGTCATCAAAACTTCCCGATGGTTACTTGGAATGATGAACCTGCAAGATTGACCCAGCAGTGTTTAGGAGTTCTATGCCGACTTCACATGAAGGTTTGACTAGCTCATGCCTGGTAAAGTTGTAGAAGATGGGACAACCTTGGTCCATCCGATGTTGCCTCGCAACGCGATGAGGGTTGTACGGCTCAACCAACCTATGGTTGCCTACCCTCAAAGGAAGTAGGGACCCTCGGATGTTCACAAGGGACATGATCTCTCAATCAGTAATTGGGTTCCTTTTAATCCCAAGAGCATATTCATCTGTACAGAGGTCCTCTCGGGTACCCCCAATTGGAAAGGCTTTGAATCGAAGGAAGTTGTTCTCCCAGAACAATCGTTGTGCATGAACAAATGAGTGAAAGACTGCCCAGCCCATTAGGTGGAGCAAGAAGGGGAAGGTGTCGACTTTAGAGCTTGAAGAATACTTATAGGTGCTTGGAAAATAGTCATCAAGCCATCCATAAATGTAGTGGATGGGGAAAGGAGTTCTGGAATCCTCTAAAACCTTCTCAGATCCGTTGCAGACGTTGGCCCATTGTAGATGCAACACAACATGGGTTGGGCTAAAGTACATCTATGTCCTTCGTCCATGTTATAAGCAGCATATATGCACTCCGGTCTGACCACATGGCCTCTAGAGTCCAAAAGCGCGAAATGCCATAAGAATAAAACAATATAGGACATCAAGTAAATTGATCGGTCTCAAACATCGGGGCGATAAGCCACTGTTGCAGTAAGAGAGGGAGGAATTTCAGGGCTAGTGAAGAGGGGGTCCTTCGGTTCCCCTTCACCTTTCTCCATAACAAAGAAGTGGTTGATCCATATTTGGAAGGGGATATCTTTGCTAACACTCATAGCAGCCAGTTTCACATATTCTTTGAATACACTTTTTAAACAACCGGGCCTTTGGAACCCAGAGTAAGAATCATCTCCTAAAATAATTTCATTCTCAAGGGTGAATTCCTCATAGCGTTCTCCCAGGAGAGTTATGCCATCGATAAAGTCCAACTCCAGAAGGGACATGCCACTCTCGTGATAACCAAAGAAATTGGTGTATCCCTGGTTAGGTGGCTCGATCTTGCCCTCCGGATCGGGATGACCTGGTGGCATGGTTCCGGGTTCGAGATGGAATCGAGACTTGAGATCCTCAGGAACCTCGTAAGATAGATGCAGACAAGGATACCAACTGATGAGAGAGGAATTTGGGTCGTGAGGCGGGAATTACCTCCCGTGACAAGCTCGGGCTGGCTCGCATGGGCGCCCTCTTAGATCAAGTGGGATGCCCCTTAGCCTATGGCTAGTTCGAAATTGCCTCCCTTGACATGTTTCTTCTTACCTGTAACTACACACACACATTAGAGTACATACAAGTGGCTCTGAGGACCCCACCTTGTCATAAGGTGAGCGAACATGTGCGTGTGTACTCAAAGGAAAATGGAAAATAACATGATTGAGTCCGTGTCAATTCGACAGCCTTACGGCTTCTCCTTGACGAGGGACTCTTAGTACATATTTTATAATAAAGGGAAAGGGAAATGGGATTAGATGGAGAAAAGACATTAGAGAGAGGAAAATTTTAGAGAGAAGAAAAAGAGAGAGAAGGGGATAGAGAGAGAAAAAGAGACGAAGACTGGTTTGGCTTTCACCCAACACTTCAGAGAAAAGTATTTTTAGAAGAAGGAGAAAAGAGAGATGAAGGATGGTTTGGCTTTCACCCAACACTTCAGATAAAAACATTTTTAGAAGGAGGAAAGAGAGACGAAGTCTGGTTTGGCTTTCACCCAACACTTTAGAGAAAAGCATTTTTAAAAGAAGGAGAAAAGAAAGACAAAGGCTGGTTTGGCTTTCACCCAACACTTCAGAGAAAAGTATTTTTAGAAGAAGGAGAACAAGGGAATGAAGGCTGGATTGGTTTTCACCCAGATCCTTCAGAGGTAAAATGTATTTTTGATTAGAGAAAAAAGATGAACAAAGGCTGGTTTGTTTTTCACCCAGATTCTTTAGAGACGAAGAAAGAAAAAGGTGTTTGCTTTAGAGAGAGGACGAAGAAAAGGGATGAGAGATGGTGAAGGTTCGCTTGGCTCTCGATAAACCTTCCGAAAAGGGAAAAGAGACAAAAAAAGAATGAGAGAAGAGAAAAGAAGAAAAGAAGAAAAGAGAGAAGAGAAAAGAAGAAAAGAGAGAAGAGAAAAGAAGAAAAGAGAGAAGAGAAGTGAAAGAGAGAAAAGAAGTTTAACCAGGCGGCTAGACTGGCACCGTGGCAAGATTGCCACGGCTGCAGGTTTGACATGACAGCTAGACGTGCATGGTAACTAGACCAACATGGCGGCTAAATTGCTTGATGACAAGATTGGCATGACAGCTGATCCGGCATAACGGCTGGTCTGATGCGGCAGCTAGACAGGTACGATAACTAGACCGGCATGACGACTAGACTGCTCGGTGATAAGACTCGCACGGTAGCACAAGGCTCAACCTGTCCTCTGGTCAAGCAAGCAAATGAGAGAGAGAGGAGAAAAGAGAAAGATGTCGTGTCGACAGTATGCACTGCTGTGCAAAGCAAAGAGGAAAGAGAGAGAAAGAATTGTCACGCTTGATGGTGTGTGCTACCATACAGGATAGTAAGGAGGAGAGAAGAGAGGTAAGAGAGGGAGAAGGGTCACGCTTAGCGGTGCTCAATGCCCTGCGAGACAAAGAGAAGAAAGAGAAGGTCAATCTCTGCAGTGCGCACTGCCGTACAAAACAAAAGAAAGAGAGAAGAGGGAAGAGAGACAAGGTCGTGCTTGGTAGTGTGCATTGTTGTGCGGAACAAAAAGAGAGAAGAGGGAGAAGGTCAAGCTCGACAGTGTGTACTGCTGTGCGGAACAGAAGAAAGAGAGAACAGAGAGAAGGTTGTGCTCAACAATGTGCACTACTGTGCGAAAAAAACGAAAGAGAGATGAGGGGAGAGAGAGAAGGCCACGCCCGGTAGTGTGCATTACTGTGCGGAAGAGGAAAAAGAGAGAAGGTCGCTCTCGGCAGTGTGCACTGCTATGCTGGACAAAAGAAAGAGAGAGGAGGGAACAGAGAGAACGTCGTGCTCGGCAGAGTACACTGTCATGTGGAATCGAAGAAAGAGAGAAGAGAGAGAAGGCCACGCTCGACAGTGTGTACTGGCTTGTAGAACAGAAGACTCTGTCTCGCAGAATTCGAAGAAAGGGAGAAGAGAGGGAATGTCACGCTCAGTAGTGTGCAAAGTCGTGTCGTGCGAGACAAAAAAAATAGAGAAAGGAAAGAAGAAGAGAGAGGAAGGAAAGAAGAAGAGTGAGAAAGGAAAGAAGGAAGAGAGGAAAGAAGAAGAAGAGAGAGAAAGGAAAGAAGAAGAGAGAGAAAAAAGAGAGACAAAGAGAAGAGAGAAAGTGGAGAGAGAAAGAGGAGAGAGAAATATGAGAGAGAAAGATGACAGGAGAGAAAAAGATGAGAGTAAAGAGAACGTTACCTGTAAAGCCTAAGGGTACCCACCTAGATTTTCTCTCTCCTCTCTTTCTCTTTAAACTGTGACCCAAAAACTGAAGCAAAAGACTAATTTTTAATTGATGAAGAGGGGTCCTTTACATGAGCACATCACGTGCTTATATAGATTTTAGGTCACACATGGGTGGATGCTTAAATTCTGACCTAATTGATGAAAATTAAAAATTAAATGAATTAAAGAAATTCTAAGAAAAGATGATTTTGCCCCTGCACCAACAATCCGTGAAATTCCAAATCAGTCCTTGTCATGACCATCCAATCTTCACGATCTTTCGGGATCTGTTCGGGGTCCTTCTGGTCTTCATCCAGCCAAAAAATTATTCTTTTCTTAATCGGCTCGATAAGACCATCGTTTTGATACCCATTTTGAGCCATTGATCAGACTCTCGAGCCATGATCAAGACGCGACAAAAATGGGAAAACGCGTGACCTTAGATTCAGGATTCAGCCTGTTTCTCATTTTTTTTCATCAATTTCTTCATTGTAGCGTGACGAGCATGTTGCTGCCATCATTTTGCAAAAAGAACGGCTCGATTTGGTGCTCGGACGACTGTTTTCCAAATTGGGAAACTTTGGCCGAAGTTTGGTTTCTGGTAGCCAGAAATTATGGCAACTTCGTACTCGTCGTGCGCCAAATCTGACCGTCCATCACGTTCGAGGTTCGGCTCAGATGAAGCCTTTGACCTCATGCTCGTAATGGGTTTGGTTTCGGGCTGATCTGAGCACGAGTGTGGTGATGTGGCCATTCGATCGAGGGGACGTGTTGCTGAAATTTCTTGCTACTTTTGGAACTTTTTGAAGAAATTCTCTATTTGATTTCTCTTGGCTCTAGTCATGCCATCATGCGTGCCACATATCAAATCGATTGGGTCGACGAAACAAACATGCTCTTAAAATTTGGGCTCGATCCGATTCGGGATGAGGCAGATACGGTCATGGAAAGTCAGCCCCCAAACTTGTGAAGAACAGCTTCCATTAATGGAAACTGGTTCAACGAGGGTGCACCGTAATAGTGTACGACCTACTCATTTTAGGTAATTTTCCCATAAATTACTCCAGACGAGTCCGAATGCATCGAAAATTTGTACCCGAGGGTTTTTGAATGTTATGAATCCAACGACAATGATCTAGAGCCCATTTGACTCTCCGATAATGGTTCTATAGTTCAAAGTTCATTTTCTGCATGAAAGAGACAAAATTTTTCAAAACTGTTTTATCGTCTACACCGCCTAAAATTCATCGGATTACAACAAAACTTGGTAGGTGTTCTTAGGAGACCCTTACCCATATTCATGCATGTTTTCGAGCCATTATGAGACTTTTCGAAATTTCACTTCTGGATCAGGGGTTATTGACTAGCTCCCATAGGCCACAGGTATTCTGGTACTCGCAGACTTAAGTCACGAACTTCTCTCTCCTTATTCACACCGGGGATACAAGTGATGGAAAATACCCTCAAATAGCTTGCCCCACCGAATGTTGTGCTTTGAGTGAAGCGAGAATGACCATATTCAGAATCAAAATTGGTCATTCGACTTTGGTTTTCTTCCTAGACACCGGATCAAATGAACGCTAAAGGGACACTCATGCAAAAACTGCTTCCCGGAGGGGTGACCAAGGTTGACTGACAGCTGAGGGCCTTGTTGTGGACCCAGATGTGGGGACTTTGTTTTGGGGGATGTGTTTAAAGTCCTTAACCTTGTTGGACGTACAAAATGCTTTTAAAGTCTTCACCATTGTCGGACCTATTTGCGGCATTGTTTGCTGCTACACCAGGTTTTCTTTGACAAATAGGGTACATCTGTGGGCCCCATCCTATCGAGTCCAGTCGACGGCTTTTTGGTGGCCTGTCCTGAATGTTTGGTCCGGCCAGGGAGGGATTTTAGCAAGGTAGCCTTGAAAGGCCTCTACCCTGGTTGCTGTGGGTAGGTATTGACTTGATTTGACAGCTTCTTGCCTATGAGGGATCTTGAGGGATGATTTTAATGTCTACACCCCGTTGGACATATGGTAGGATGATTTTAAAGTCTACACCCTATTGGACGTGTGAGCAGCGTTGGTTTGCAGCCTCATCAGGCTTGCTTGATCTGGTTTGACAGTTTCTTACCAGGGAACAATCTTCTTTTTTGGGTCCCGATAATAGGTTATTATGCTGTTGATGATTTTTCTTGAAATGCCGGCTGAAGCAGCTTATGGAGGCGAGCGCGGCATCAACCTGCTTATTGGTTCGAGTGCCCTGACGGGTTTTCACTTGGACAAGGGAAGTGGTGCTGTAGAGATGGTTTTCACCAACCTCCTTTTTATTAGGCTCTTTTGCCCATCACATGACTGCCATGTCTTCCCTTTTTACATTTTTTCTCATGGTGCCCTTTGCGGGTTTTCATCGTGCCCGGTTTTTATTTTATGGAACAATCTTACTCATGGATTCGTGACCATGCCCGTCTGTCATTTTTACTCATGGCGTTCCTCTTTCGGGTTTACACCATGCCCTTTTTGGTTTTTTTGTGAGGGCATGTTTAAGGTCATGCCTCCGGGACCTGGGCTATGATTTAAGGTCATATAGCCCTGATCATTGCACGAAGCAATTTAACATCATGCAGCTAGGACGTGCGTTATAGTTTAAGGTCATGCAACTGGACCATGATGGTGATGGATGACGGTCTGTGGAGGCCATGGAGTGATTGGTGGTTTGACCCACTTGGGGGAGATGGCACGAGACCGTCTATGGATGATAGATGTTGTATGGGAGATGGATAATGGGTGGCCCACTAGCTGACGATGAGTATGGATGGTGGAATGGCTCACTGAGGTTTTGTGAGCATAAGCCGACTCATTAGGGAATGTTGTGAGTTCTTGAAGGGTTATGGAGATGGACTTGCTGGAGAGGAAATGAAGGTGGTATGCGTGTGCAGATGGGCTGGCTAGGGGACGCATGCGTGGAACGACATGCAATGGGCGTGCATGTAGCGAAGGGGCACACGTGTGTGGAAGCATGTTTAAGGTCATGCCACCGAGGCCTAAGCAAAGTAGTTTAATGTCATGCGGCCAGAATGCGTGCTATAGTTTAAGGTCATGCAACTGAATCATTGTGCAAAGCAGTTTAACGTCATGCGGCTAAGACGTGTGCTACAGTTTAGGGTCATCCAACTGGACCATTGTGCGAAGCAGTTTAATGTCATGCGGCCAGGATGTGCGCTACAGTTTAGGGTCGTGCAATTGGACCGTTGTGCAAAGCAATTTAATGTCATGTGGCCAAGATGGGCACTACAGTTTAAGGTCATGGAACTGGACCATGGTGCGAAGCAGTTTAATGTCATGCGGTCAGGACATGTGCTACAGTTTAGGGTCATGCAAATAGACAGTGTATGAGTCGCCATGTACGTGGGTAGCTCAATGAGGGGTGAACTCACTGGGCGATGTGAAGTGGATGAGGCTCCATGGGGAATGGGCCTATGGATGGTGATCTTACTCACTGAGGATGAAAATGGCTGAGACCATTTATGGGCAGTGGGTTCAGATAATGAAGGTGGCCCAGTGAGGGATGGTAGGCGGAAGCGGACTCATTGGGGATTATGGAGTGAGTGTGGTTCCCTGGTGATTACAATGAGTGGAATCATGTGATGGGAAGCATGAATATGACTCCATTGGGGATGGAAAGGTGATGAGGGTCGAACCTTGCCAATGCACACATGAACGGGCTGGTTAGGGAAGGCATGCGTGAAGGCGGATGTAAAAGGCATGGGTGCAAAGGCAGAAGGGTTGAGCTCGACGGTGAAAACACGCTCGGTGGTGAAAACACGTTTGGCGACTGCATGACGTGCAGAATGTACACGGTGTCTTGAGTGAATGTGCTTGAGTGCGCACGGTGGTGAATGCGCACGACGGTGAACAAGCGCGACGGTGAACACATGCGGAGGTGAACTCACACGACGATGAACTCACATGGTGGTGAACTCGCACAACGGTGAATGCGCACATCGGTGAATGCGCATGGCAATGAACTCCCATGATAGTGAACACGTACGACGGTGGATGTGCGCATTAGGCTGAGTTGAAGGGAAGCATCCGGGTTTGGGCTCGAGCGGAAGCTCGTTTGGCCCGGTCCATTATCTTTTTGTCTTCTGGACTTCGTCATCATTCCCATTTTGTGAGGGGCAGAAGGGGGACACACGTGGTATATGAAGGGGGTAAAACGCCTTTTACCGGTTTACCTTAGCATTCTTTAACATGAGTTTTTTAATTAGTGGTGGAAGTTTCTCTGGCATTTGCTCAGGGAGAGTTATGGTACGAAGAGTTCCGCCTGAGGGAGAAAAAATCGAGTGTAGAGAAAAAGAGGGCTTTCCAGAAGAGAAGAGGATTCACGGGGTGAGAGGGGAAGTTCGGGACTTTTACAGTGAACACAAGGGTTACAGAGTTTTTCAAGTGAGAGCAAGTGCCTACCGGGGAGTTTTCCGATCAAGTGAGTATTGGCTCGTGGAGGTTTTTTGGTGACTTGTAGGAAAAGTTCGAGGAAGGTCGAGGTTTTGCGCAGGTTTTTCGGCAGAACGTGTGTGTCCGACAGTGAAAGCCTTGTGCGGAAGTGTGCCGTCGGGCGCTTGGGGATTTTTCGTCGAGGGTTTACAAGCAAGAGAAGTCGAAGGGTCTTGGTGAGGTGAAGGGTCGTAGGCAGCTGAGGGGTCACACGTGCTGAGGGCACCGTGTGTCAGTGCACAGCAGTCGAGAAACGGTGCTGGCAGACTACACGTGTGGGATCTTTGACATGTGTGAGTGATCTGGGGGCCAATCGTGCTCGATGGTAGGTAGTGAAAAGTGAGCGGCAGTGAGGAGTGCATGATATCAAGCGCGTACGACATCGAAACGTGCATGACATCAAAACTCTTGTGGCAGTGAGAAGCGCAAAGCATCGAAACGCGCACATCAGTGGGAAGCACGCGCCATTGAATACGCGCACGACAGTGGGAAGCGCTCATCACCAAAATGTGCATGGCAGTTAAGCCAAGCATTTGGAGGGACAAGTGTACACGTCCAATGGCTAAACCTTCAGGCGATCGAGGTTCTAGGAATATTCCAAAAATTAAAAATCTTCCAAGAGAAGGGGAGTTGCGGACCAAGAATTTTACGGGTGATAGCTTGGTCAAGGAGACCCTATTTGGCTCGCAGAGCCTTCATGCAAGCCAAAGTGGCCCCTAGGTATCACCTTCATCAGCGGACCAATCCGTTTTGAAGTCCGGGAGAATAATGATGGAATTGTTTAAGCCAAAGAGGGGGTTGCTCTCCTTCATTGTCTGCATAGGGAGATAGCTTCCAGTGAATACATTCCTACTCTTTGGAAGAGAAGGGCTAAGACAAAGGGGTTGGTATGGTCCCCATCTGGGTTCCGAGTGCAAGGGGAGCACCACTTTCTGAGGGGGTACACTTCTTGGACCCTTATGTGCTGCAACTGCATGCAGGCACACTCGAGGGAGCCTCCCTGTCGGCAGCAATTCAGTGCTCAGCGGGGTATTTCAACCGGTGCTCTAAAACTATCAAAGCACTGTTGGAGACATGGAGTCACGTCAGCAACACGTGGTTGTTCAGTCATGGTGAGGCAGGGATTTCTCTGCTAGATCTTCATTTTATTTGCAGCCTACCATTGACGGGGGCGATGTAAGACGAGTTCGTGCCTCAGAACCCAATCATTTTCGGTGGAGCGTCGTTAGGAGGCGAGGTACCTCCTGCTGGTCTTAGGGAGCTATTCAAGATTTACCAACTCCTTAGCTCTCAGTCCACTGGCTCTCAGTCCGCTGGTGGCCATGTGACGTTTACCCAATGGGTGAGGTTCTTTTATGGAGAATACCCTGATGCGACCGAGTTGGATTGCTCTTTGAGGGGAAAGGGGATGGTTGTTATAGAAGAGATACCTCCCACTTATAAATGAAAGTCTATGAGTGATGGCATTTTTCTGGCCACGTAGCTGGCCTTATTCCTCTGTAAATTTGTCCTTCCCGAGGGGGAGACGTAATTCATCCAAGCTCACTTTACAAAGCCTGTGACATGGCAAGTCCCCTTGCACAACTAGTCCTGTGCAACATTTACTATGGGCTGAAGGCTGTGTCCATACGAAAGCTTTACAAAGGCAAAGGAGGTGGTCTTGAACTGGTGAAAGGCGATGATTTTCCTAGGAACTTCAGGACGCCTTTCCCAATTCATTACGTGCTCAAGTGGCTTGCAGCATACTTCCCTGGCACATATAACAGGAACCCGATTTTTGGAATAGAGAATGTGTCCCCATTTGACAAAAATTGTGGGGCAGAGGGCTGTTTTCCATACCCCCGGGCATGCATGAAGTCTGTTTGCCAATGAGTGCTCTCATATGCGTCCAGTTCCTTTTCTGGTGGGGGGTTTCACAGACTGTGCTTTCGTGGATGGTGCTTCTATAGGCATCCGGGAGCTCCTGTATCTTCTAAGTGTCAGAGGAGGGGTCTTAGCCTATCGAACCCCATATGGTGCAAAGCTCAAAGGATATTACCCCCACAACTTCGCTCCTCAAAATGGGCTCAATCAGGGGTGCCCCTTCCCAATCTTATTTGACAAGCATTATGGGAAGGTAAGTGCTAGGGAGAGCGAGGAACTGGGGACCGTCTGCGAGTCATGGAAGGCAGTCCATGTTCGTACTGCTTGGTCGACATGCTTAGATGTCACTAAAGTGAACAAGTTTGTCGTACCTTACATTGGCAGAAGGGGCCGAGCGACCGAGGCATATGAGCGTTGGTGGAGAATCACCAACCATGGATATTGGGATGTCGCCCACACTTGGAAGGAGGTAAAGAACAATTGGTGCTAATAGACCAAACAGGTGAGGACTTTCAAAGCCCCTCCTTTTGGTCGGGTCCTCGATCTGGATTATCCCCAAAACTGAGAACAACTTGGGGTGCCCCAAGAGATAGCGGTGGACGAGGCTTCTCCACAATTGCTTGTGCTGAGGGAGAAAACAGGGAGTATTTTTGACAACCACTGCTCTATCTTTGAGTGGAGAGAGGGCCAAAAGGTCCCTGACATGGAGGGGCCACCGGTTCAGAACATGAATGCCCTAATTGGAAGTGGGCCTCATAGCGCTCCAGGGTTTAGGCATGGCGAGTCTTCAGAAAGCCTGCATCTGCGGGGGAAGGAAAGAAGAAAAGGAAAAGACCCGTGCGCTCAGTGACCTCAGAGTCCGAACCCCTCTTAAGGCGAAGGAGCATTAGGTTGGTGCAATCACCATCAAGGGCTCAATCAATGGTTGGTGCTTCTGCTTCATCTGAAGTCGGAGGTGCATTTGCTACTGCTACAGATGCTCCTATTTCTGCTGTTATTCCCTTGGTTAAGGAGTTTAGCTCTTTGAGCGAGGAGACTGTTGCTGTGTCTCTCTCTTAAGAGGCTGGTGCTTCGACCCAGAGGTCGATGGAGGAGCCAGCTTTAGCTCCATCTGTCGCATGGATGAGTGAAAGCAGTATTTTACAAATGGTTTAGGTGAGCTAGATTGCTAGTGAAGCTGCTGATGAAGGCCCCATTACTATTCCAGGGGAAGAGCCCGACATCGAGGGGGATTCGAGCATCATGAGGTGACTGCCTCGGGTGATGAAAGTCCAAACCCTGGTCTTAGTGAGCAACTTAGGGCAGCTGCTCAGGGTGACAAAGGTCCAGGCCCTGGTCTTGGTGAGAAACCTAGGGTAGCTGCTATGGGTGACGAAGGTCCAAGCCCTGTTGGAGAAGAAGAACCTGTTTTAAGGAAGCAACCTGCAGTAGTTGCTAAGGGTGTAGGCGATGAGGCCATAGGAGAGGAACCTGGTCTTGATGAGCAACCTGGGGCAGCTGCTCTGGGTGAAATGACCGAGGATGCGAGAGACAAAGGCCCAGACACTACTCAAGGGGAGGCCCCTGAAGAATTTGGTGGTATGGGCCTTGAGGTTATACCCTCAGAGGAGGTCATAGACATGGCCGTCGTCTCTTCTGAGGTGCTTCCTTCTACTGAAGTGATTCCAGTCACAGATTCTTCAGTCGTGGTTCCCTCTACTGAGGTCGTCTCAATTCCTGACTCATCCTTAGTCGTGGCTCGAGGCAGCGACGAGCCAGGCATGGCTGAGGATGTGCGTCGCATGTGTCTTCAGTGATTAAAGGGGTGATCTCTCAGAGAACTTGGCCCGACACTCGTCAAGCTCTAGAAGTACGCCCTTGCCTTGCGCACAGTGGAGGACGACTCGGAGATTTTTGACAACTTCGACCAACTTTTGAATGAGATGGAGGATTTGAGAGCAAAGGGGCTGCGGCAAGAGGTAGAAACAAGCCACCTGGCTTCCTTAGAAGCGTCGATTGCACGTCATCATGAAGCGGTGGATTCTTGTATCTAGAAGAAGGTCGTCATATTTAGTAAGCAATCTGACCTCAAGATCGAGGGAAGGGCTTGCATCAACAGGATGAGGATTATAAAAGAGGAGATGTGGAAGCTGTGGGAGGAGTTCGATGAAATCAAGGAGGAGATGGATCAAGGGAGGGGCCTGGATATGGCCTTAGCTAAAGAGCTATTAGAACTCACCCATGTCCTTGAATCAGAGACTGCTTTGATGGCTTAAAAATCTCAAATGGTGGCCGAGCTGAAGGAGCATGCTCAAGGTGTTAAGGTTGCATCTGAGGAGTCCAGGATGAAGATCAATGAAGTCATTGATCGATTTTGAGAGTGACTCCACCTTTTTCTTTTGTTGTTTTTTATTGTATACAAACAATTGTACCCAAATTCTGCTAATATGAATGAAGTTCCTCTTCTTTCCTTTGCTTGTTCATGTTTTGCATTTCTTCGTCCTTTATAACTGTCATTTAAGAGATTGTCAGACAATAAGAGGCCTTCCTTGTAGACAACTTCTCTCTCACAAGTGCCTTTTTGACTTAGATGCCCTTTCGGGTTTTTATTTAAGTCCTCGAGGCGTGTGCCATTTTTTGTTTTCACAAGACCCCAGAAAGATTTTTTCCTTTTGGCAATTTTGCTCATGGATTTTACACCACGTCTGCCACCTTATTTTTTTTTTTTGTTTTTACTCACAATGCCCTCTCGGGTTTTCATTGTGCCCATCCTTTTTTATTTTGACTCCTCTTGCCCACAATAGCTGATGGTGCTACTGTGCCCCGTCATTTTTTTGTTTCTTTTTCTTTTGAGGCTTTTACCGATGGTTCCCTTTTGGATTTTCACCATGTCCATCCTTTGACATTTTTGCCCACAACGCTCTTTCAGGTTTTGTTTTGTCCATCCTTTCAGAGAGAGAGATGAGAGGAGGTAGAGTATCCGAGCCCATGTCTTGTAGTGTGGCAAGGGATAGGATTCAGAAATAGGAGTGTAGGCGTTGGGGGTAGGCGTGTGTGCCACTTGCAGAGGGGTTCCAGGTGACTTGGGGGTCAACCCGGGCTCGAGCAGTATGTCTTGCCTTAGGAGGCCGAATGTCATGAGCATGTGTTTGTGAGGGAATGGCCTTGTGACCATCCCTCATGGAGTGAGCAGGAATGTGTTGGGAGGGACGGCGAGGGGGTCGTATCTCATGTACTTAGCTAAGCACAATTAGAGGGCTGCCACGAGTAGTGTGATATGTAAGCAAAAAGAATATAGGACCAGGTCCAAGAAGACCCAAACCCAGATAGTGGTTCAAGGCAGTCTGAGGGTTGCCTCGAAGTGTGGCTCGAGTAGATAGACCACGACCCTTTGTGCATGTGTGGGGGTGGCGGCCTTAGGGCCTCCTCCTTGACGTGTCGAGCCTCTTGCTACAGGGGCTCGATGTGATAGAAAGTGGGGGGGGTGGCCTTACGGTGACCGACAGGAGCACTGATAGCTTGACGCCATGCGTTGGAAGGGAAGGGACAACCTTTTGGCTGCCCCGAGCAATGGGACCAACAAGTGACTTGCCGATAGCAGGGTGCATGCAGTGTGCGGTGGCTAGTGTGCCACCCATGCAAGGTGCATTGGTGGAGGGTCCACCAAGGCTACGAGATGGTGAGTGACGGACTTTTAGGTCCCTCCTCGATCCAATCTAGGTCAGGACCTGGGAGCGTGACATGGGGTCAACACACAAAAGAAAGGTTGGAAATGAGGTTCGCAGAACCTGTTCTTGAAGCGAAGAGAAAATCCCCAACTCGAATGAAGGAGTTGACACATTCCGAAGACATGTGTGTGCAAGTGAACATGAAATAGAAGAAAGGCAAGCCAAACAAGGACGATCCAACTATGGGGTAGCGTGTTCCCCTTGGAGTTGTCAAGTTGGTTAGGTGCCTCGATCTCCTCCTCCAAGTCGAGATGACCTGGTGACATGGTTTCGGGTTCGACATGGACCCGGGAACTGAGATCGCTCTCTCGGGAACCGTGTAAGGAGGACGCCGGCAGGGATACTAACTGATTAGAGAGGAATTTGGATCGTGAGGCAGGACTTACCTCACGTGGGTCCGTGACACACGTGATGAAGAGGGGTCATTTAAAAATTAAAAAGGCTAATTTTTAATTGATGAAGAGGGGTCATTTACATGAGCACATCACGTGCTTATATAGATTTTAGGTCAAACATGGGTGGATGCTCAAATTCTGATCTAATTGATGAAAATTAACAATTGAATCAATTAAAGAAATTTTAAGAAAAGGCGCCAAAAGGACAATCCGGCTCCTACACCAACAATCCATGAAATTCCAAATTAGTCCTTACCATGGCCATGCAATCTTCACAATCTTCCATGATCCGTTCGGGGTCCTTCTGGTCTTCATCTGGCCAAAAGATTATTCTTTTCTTGATTGTCTCGGGAAGACGATCATTTTGATACCCATTTTCGAGCCATGGATCGGACTCTCAGGCTATAATCATGACACGACAAAAACATAGGAAAACGTACGACCTTAGATTTGGGATTCAACCCGTTTCTCAATGTTTTTCGTCAGTTTCTTCATGGTAGCATGATGAGCATGTTTACACGATCATTTTGCAAAATGAATGGTTCGATTTGGTGCCCGGACAACCGTTTTCCAAATAGGGAAACTTTAGTCGGAGTTTGGTTTCTGGTGGCCAGAAATTTCAGCAACTTTAGTACTCATCGTGCATCGAATCTGACCATCCATCATGTGAGAGGTTCGGCTCAGATGAAGCTTCTGACCTAGTGCTTGGAATGAGTCTGGTTTGGGGCCGATCCCATGCGCGAGCGTCGTGTTGTGATCATTCGATCGAGGGGATGTGTTGCTAGAAATTCCCTGCTACTTTTGGAACTTTACGGTGAACTTCTCTATTCGATTTTTCTCGGCTCGGGCCGTGTCATCATGCATGATCTGACCTAGCATGAGGAAGATACGGCCATGGAAAGTTTGCCCCCAAAATTGTGAAGTTTCCATTAATGAAAACTGGTTCACAGAGGGTGCACCATAATAGTGTATGACCTACTTATTTTAGGTAATTTGGCCATAACTTGCTCCAAAAGCATCCGAATGCACCGAAAATTGGTACCCGGGGGTTTTTAAATGTTCTGAATCCAACACAATAGTTTGGAGCCTATTTGATGCTACGATAATGGTGTTGTAGTTCAGAGTTCATTTTCAGTATGAAAAAGACAAAATTTCTCGAAATTGTTATGTCGTCTGCACTGCCTAAAACTCGTTGGATTACGACGATACTTGGTAGGTGTTCCCTTATCCAATTCTTGCATGTTTTAGGGCCATTTTGAGACTTTTGGAAATTTCAATTCTAGATCAAGGCTTATTGACCTGCGGCTCCCCTAATCCACAGGTATTCTGGTACCTGCGGACCTATGTCGCCAACTGCCCCCTCCTTATTCATACCAGAGATACAAGTGATGGAAAAAACCCTCAAACAGTCTCGGTACATTAAGTTTCCAGGAAGTCTTGGACAACATTTGAGCAGCAGTCATATGGGAAGGCTAAGCATGCACAGGCACAAAGAAGCCATGCATTTTCAAGTGCGACAGAAATGGTCACAAATGTCTCGGGTTCAAGAATAGTAACCCAAAATGAATCCGCTCTCGCCTTCACATCTGAAGCCCGCGTTTGTTCAGGTAGCATTATAATCCCGGATTTCATGCCCCAAGATTGGAAAAGTCCTAGGTGCAACAATATTTGGATGAGTGAAATGAAGTAGGAGATTCCGTCAGGGGATGCCATGGAAGGAGTTGGGTGTGAATTCCCCGCACTCAACCTAGTCCACTAGAAAATTGATATCGGCAGGCCATGATAGATGTGATGGAAATTTGCCGTCAGATCGACACACAGGAGAGTTCTGTGTCATTGAGATGCCAATACATTTCTCCCTCCAGCTTTCTTCTTGCTTCGGAAAAGGAATGGAGCGCATGATGCCTGAAGAAAAGAAGAGAGCAAAAGGTCAGATAACTGCAAGATTAAAAAACACGACTCAAGGTTTTGAAGCCTACAATCGATGCCTTTATGGCTCAGAGCGAGGTTGACCCTTGGTCCTACTCATCTTACACAGGATTCAAGATTTTCAAACCTACATCTGATGCGTTCGTGGCTCAGGACGAGGTCTGAACTCTTGAACTCAAAAGACAATTGAAGCTCCTATCAGACCAATAGGCAGAGGTAACCAAGAGCATCACAAGCACAGATCCAAGGCTTGATGACCAAATGCATTAAGCATTTGATCTTAGGGCCAGAATTCACCACCATGATCAAAGGGAGTCGATGGAAGTTTTTAACTCCCAACCATCACCTTAGGGAAAGTTTAGCTAGACTCTAAAAGAACATTGAATGGAGTTGAACAGAGTCCGGTGAAGTCTCTCTAGGAAGTATTAAGAACCAGATAGATGGTCCCTTGAGACCAGAAGATTGAAGGTCGAAACTAGAATTATGCTCTTAGAAGCATCAAACTCCAATAAAAAAGGGGATTAATCCTAGAGTTACTTAATCTTCTTTTCGAAATAAGCATATGCTTAAGGAAAAGGACTGCAGGCAAGATGAAAGAAAGAAATAAACAAAACAAGGACGAAAATGTGAAGCAAAATTCCTAGGAGAAAGGAAGACTTACCTTAGATTGTTTGAACCGGAAGCTGAAAACTTCTTAGGAAATAAAAAAGTAAGGTCTAAAACTTCTCTAAAGTTTGAAGAAGATGCAGAAGGCTCTCCATGAAGAAATTACTGAAGGCTCTTTGGAGAAGATGCATAAGGTTTCTCTGATGAAGAAGATCTGCCAGAAGGAAAATAGAAGGATACCATAAATGGTTGTGGTAAGGAAGAAGGTTTCCAAAGGAAGAGGTTGAGGATGGAATGATACAAATGGATGCGTACTTTAAACAAAGATATGATGCTTGGCTTCCTCATCTCAAAAATTGAAAAGTCTTGATGGCGGGATAATGATGAATGGTAACCATTTTATGAAAATGCCCCACAAGGAATGTGAAAAGTCTTTTTGTCTTATTCTCATATTACCCGATTGCCCTTGGCATTATTTGAAATGAAAGGGTAAAAATTTCGATTTTTTAAATCGAGCTTGTCTTGCAACAAATAAGAAAGACATAGGGATGCAAACTGTCGGTGTACGAAATGAGACGCATATTTGGAAGAAATTTTGCAAAATTATACAGCGCAAGGCACAAATTCAAACCAAAAAGCTTCATTGATAGCAAAAGGAGGGACCTAGCCCTTACATAAAAATAAAAAAAGAAGAAGAAGAAAGAAAAAAGAAAGAAGAAAGAGAAGCTCCCCCTGCACATGCCTTGGGGCATCACTCCCCAAATCGATCATCTTGCTAATCTTAGACAGCTTCCAGAAGCTCCTTCATTTGTTCGACCTTTCCCCGATAGAAGTCAGACATATTTTGATGCTGCTCCACCTCTCGACAAAGATGGATCACCATTTGTCTTAGGCTTGCGATCTCCTTGGACTTTGGGTCCAGCATAAGCCCGGCTTCGAGGATCTCCTCTGTAGACATGGAGATAATCTCAACAACAATAGCCTTCTCTGATGAAGAGACCAAGCCCTCAACAACAAAGGCTGCTATGTACTTCTGGGATTGAGAGAGATGGAGAGACATCTGGGAAGAACATTGGAAGACATGTGTAAAAGAAGGTGAAAAGTTGAAAACTGTTGGGAAGATGGACTGACAAACCAAGGTAGTCGACAGATTTATAGAATCATGTGAAGAAGCTGAGGGGTCTTTTCCCCAGAAATGATAACGGCTTCATAGGGAAATAATGGATAAGATGATTATCCGTTTAATTAATACGGCTGGGAAAAGGTGCACATGTGCCGCCTTAATAAAGGGGTGTAAAATGTACAATGTTAACGAGTCCTCCTGAGATTGGTCGAGTGCTACACACCTTTCGAGGTTCTCTCATGAGTGAAGAGTTTGGGGCGGTTTTGTTGGGTGTACTTTTATTGTAAACGAGATCAAATACATTCCAATCAATACTTAACAAAGATCGAGTTCTTAATGGCCGATACTTTGCCCTTGAGAAGTGTAATTAATTAGTCCCGATGCATGACTAAGAACGACCACTTGAGTATGGTTCGATCATAGAGGATCAAGAATGAGTATGGTTCTTAAAAACATTGTTCAAGTGTGCTCTATTTGACTCTACCTTGAGCATATCTTAGTCCATGGATTTTGGGATCCAACGAAGATTCTCGAAGATGCAGTCTCAAGCTACCCAAAGATGACTTAACCCATCTCAATCTCAACTGCAGTTTCAAACTATCCAGAGATGGTTTAACCCATCTCAGTCTCAATGATAGTCTCAAGTTGCTCAGAGATGGCTTAACCCATCTTAGTTTCAACTACTGTCTCAAGTTGCCCAGAGATGACTTAACTCATCTTAGTCTCAACAACAGTCTCAAGCTGCCCAGAAATGGCTTAATCCATCTTAGCCTCAATGGTAATTTCAAGCATCCTAGAGGTGGCTTAACCCATCTCAGCTCAACAACAGTCTCAAGTTTCCCAGAGATGGCTTAACCAATCTCAGTCTCAATGGCAGTCTCAAGCTGCCTAGAGATGGCTTAACCCATCTCATTCAACAAAAGTCTCGAACCAACCAACGATGGTTTAACCTATAGTCAGCATCATCGTCCGTTCAAAGCTTTACAAATCGTACAACAAATTAGTTATCACAAAAGGGGAATTGTTTATTCGAAACAAGGAATTCTCTCATAAAATCAGGGTCATTGAACTCTTGGCTCCTTGCTTTATCACCCTTAAAAGGTGTAGCATGGATTGAGTTGAATAACATAAGTGGTTGCAGTCCACTAACGATATTGACGAATCCTTGATTCTTCTCCCTCGAGATCGTGAGCTTTGAAAGTTTGAAATTCAAAAGACAAGCGCCAATGATTGTTTCTACGAGAACAACCCAGCAGTGAGATCAATAGTGTGAAAAGATAAACACAAGAGGTAAACAACATTATGAAGATAAAGATTACACCCTGCAAGTTATGTGATTCAAATGAGTAGATAAACTCATGATGAAGTAGGATGGCGAAGATTCAAAGATGGGAAATGTGTGGTTATTCCTTGAAAAACCATAATTTATTAGTATAAAAAAGGGACTTCTCGATTAAAAAGGGATCACACTTTTCTGATAACACAGTCTAGTAGAGATAAAGTTTTCTTCATAGGTTTTTCCTCGGTAAGAACTAACAGTAGAAAAGAGAGTGATACTCAAGACACGAATAGAGAGATAATCGTTTACTACGATTCATTTGAGACCCATTCTCTTAAGAAGACCATAATCGAAGGATAACACATCCCTGCATATATTTACAGGCATATGGGCCGATATGCCCTCGATGTTATCTTTTCCTTTTAACATGTCCGTATTTTCTTTGAATGTATAGGTTTCAAAGCCTGAATAAAAGGCTTTCGGCTTATTTTCTTTTCTTAAGTAGATGTAAATTGTAACAGAGGATTAAACCTCTGGAGTTGCTTAGTGCCTAGTATAAATATAAACTTGTGTTTCTGATATAAAGTGCATGGGTGAATGTGGCCATGAATGTGATGTCCTCTGGTTGTTTATTTGGAGTCTAATGTTTGTCTAAACATTCTATTTCTCAACACATTTACATTTCGGAGCGACCATGTGTGTAGAGCCTAGGAACATCAAAGAGACCTCTCTGTTTTCCTGTATCTCGATGACGGATTGCCCTTCTTATGCACATAAAAAAGAGTATCGAAGGGGCACAAATATCATCTTGAGATAGCGCTCTTGCATGCCCGAAAACACTAAGGAATCAATCTTTGATTTTCAAAAAGTATACTACTTTTTCTTCCTATTTCACCCACCAATTTTTCAACACTCTCTCCTAATCAAATCTATTCATGTTAACTTACTCTTTTGATTATATCTTTCTTTCTTTCTGTTGTTTTTTCTTTTTCTATTTTCTATTGATTAATGATAACTCTCTAGTTTGTATGTATTTTTCTTGATGATACTCTATTTTGTTAAAACATGATAACCATATTGCTCAATGTTATTTCTTATATTTGAAAGATTATATAACCCCATCCATAACTTCACCATCTCAAATGGATGAGTTTGATGGGAAAGCATTCCCTCAGCTAAATGGATGAGTTTGATGGGATAGCATCCCCTCAGCTAAATGGATGATTTCTATGATATGGAATCTCCAATTGAGAAAAAAGGTGATTATGGGTATTTATGCCAAAATGAGGAGGTCCAAAATACGACATCAAATTGTTTGCTACAAGATGAATCAAATGATGCTAGTTTGGGTGTTGATGGCAATAACATAGGAAATCCTATCATCTCAATCACAAAAGGACGTCTAACGGTGAAAGGTTCAAAAGGGCTGCTGAAATAGCAAGAAACCAAGGAATTGTAAGATGCAAAGGTGCGGTGAAACTGGTCATGATGCAAGAAATTGCCCACTCAATTTTGTGAATAAGAGCTTTTATTTTTATGAATTGGTACAATGATGATGTTGGGGTTCTAAATAGTTTTCTAGGTTGTTCGTTGTATATGGAAACCCAATCTACCCATAATTTTTGTGGGCATGCTTCAAAAAACACACCACTTTTATTTAGGGGGTGAGTAATATTTTTTTTCTTATTAGTAAAGTGTAAACTTTTATCTTGATTTTCATTTGCCTCTTATTAGGAATTCACTATAACTTGGCATGACTGGTTTCAGGTACCATTAATGAGGATTGATGAATTTTTGATGATATAATTTGCTTTTGCCTCTTATTAGGAATTCACTATAACTTGGCATGACTGGTTTCAGGTACCATTAATGAGGATTGATGAATTTTTGATGATATCATTTTGCTTGTGAAAGTTAGAAAATAGAATATTCTGAAAGATGCGAGTTCCAAAGCATCTTATCAATTGTTGTTCATTGATTGTTGTATAGCATTTTTTGTTAGCTTTTGTTGCCCTCCATCATCTTGGTGGTTTGTATTAGCCTATTTTTGCAACTGGTGCACCTCTTTATACTTGCACTTAATACAAACGTTTATCTTTCTAAAAAGAAAGTTTTACTTATGAGATGCATTTGTTAGTTTTGAAGAGTTAAAGAAATTTCTGATCTAGATGTTGGATATAGTTCCTCTCTCTCTCTCTCTCTCTCTCATGTGGTGTGATGTATAGATATTCTAAATACACTTTTTTTTCTTTGTTTTTGAATTGAAAGATGTTCTCCTAATTGAAAAATTTGCCCACAGCATTTATATCAGTTGTGCTGTCAATTATGATGATATGGAAAGCTACTTTCTCTCTCACACACACATATGCTGTGCGAGTAATGTGAAACATAAATGAAGCAAGCACTAATGCTTTTGTTTTCTTACACTACTCTAAGTAGCATAATAGACTTTTTTTTTGCTCTCCATATGCATCATTGTTACACACCACTAGTGTGAAAAGAGCTCCCTTGTGCTTATAATGCACAGAAGATCAAAGGTTTCATAGCATGACACAATCACTCAAGAAATTCCAAAATATTTTAATTGTGAGGTGTTGGTGTTTGACATACGGTAAAAGATCTCAATCTTTGTCAGAATGATCAGTAACTCTTTATTCAAACGAAACATGACAAGATGCATCCTACAAAGGAAAATAAGAAAAACCAACTAAAATGAGGAATTTGAGAAGAAAAGGTTTATAATGCACCCAAATGCAAGGGAAATGGAGGGCAAAGATTGAAACATATAACAAACAGCCCATGTTTAGATTACACAAAATTCACAGCGACAACCATCATTTGAGTCCTAAAGCTATAGAGGAAAGAGCTCATGGAAGCAAATGTAATTGTGCTTGGTAGTACTATCCATTGTAGCTGCCTCCTTTTAGAGGGCCAAGCATGTCCACTCAAAGTGATAAGATATGTAAATAAACTGAACTTATTTTCAAGAGTGGCAGAATTGAATTAGTATAATTGTGAGATTTGGAACAATGCCTCCTTGTTGAGGCTGAGTCGATGGACCATCATTAACTTGCACAATTTTATAGAGTTCCATCACCTAAAACAATAGAAAACAGAGATTGTGACTCTCTAATCTTTCATCCCCATCGGTCTTTGCTGGTATGGGCTGCATTTGTAAGAACGTAGTACCACCATCACGCTTTGAAACTAGTTCCCGAAAATCGTAAGCATCCTCAACATCAAGAACTTGAAACCGATTTGAGTAACCAAGTAAATGGACATTCTTGAATATGGATGGACAAATTTCTATCTTGTCAAATCCAGCCCGTTACGCCCGTTCAAGTATATAAAAGTAAGAAAGTGGTAAAAAGAAACTATTGACGGGCGGCACACTAGGTGCCAAACTGTTTACACATCAAATCTGGACAAAACAGACTACTCGAAGTCAATTCCATCCGGATTTGTGCGCAAACTCGTTAATTTAGATGTTCTGTAGAGATGGGTGTCATCAAATTCCAATATGTGAGAAAGTGATCTTAGGAGAGACTTCTTTCTCGCGGGCCATTGGCCAGTGGCAACTTGAATTTGTGTAAAACAAAAAGGAAATTTTAGGAAATAGAGGGAAAACATGAGAGAGAAACTAAACAACAAGAAATAAATAAGAATAAATATAAACAAATAAAGTATTTGTAAGCCTAGCCCTCAGGCCTGGCACCCAGAGTTGGCGATAGGATCAGATGGGAAGGGTAAGTCTTTACAGCATTGTGTTCTTCGAGATTGCTAAACAGGAAGTTGATGTCGAACTCTACGAAGAGATTTGCCTAGGAATGTTCTTCTTGCGCTTAGGTTTGAGGGGATGTTCTTCTCCGGGGTTTAATTGATTTTGGTTTATGGGTTGCAGAGAATGTTGGGTTTCGATGGACCTAGGATTTGGCCTGAGTTTATTGGACAGAACTAGGAGAAGTTTTCAATTTACCCCCTCTTCTCTACTTGATGAATACTAACCATCCAAAGAAAACAAAAGCAAACATCAACTGTTCAAATTGAACCCTCAGAAATAAGGAAGTTTACAACAACATAAATAAGTAAGAATTGAAATCAAATCTTCCCATACAAATAAACTTTTACTGGGAATGGATGATGATTGGAGCTCCATGTTGAGGACCCATTGTGATCCTAAGCGCAGGAGCATGCTGATAAGATGGAGAGAGTGTGAAAGTATAGCATCTGAGAATCATAGAGAGAGCCACTTTGGCCTCTAGTGTGGCAAAGTTCAAGCCTACACATATGCGAGGGCCATAGCCAAATGGTATAAAGGACACTTGGGTTGATGCAGCAGTGGTCACCCCTTGCGCAAACCGCTCCGGTTTGAAAAGGTTCACATCGTCCCCCCATTGTGATGGATCATGGTATGCTGCTAATGGTGGCACCACTAGCTCCATTCCTGAGGGGATGGTAAATTTCCCCACTCTTACCTTCCTTATAGATGCCTTGGTTAGGAATAGAACTGGTGGGTACAGTCTCAGAGACTCATTGATTAGCATATTCATCTATATGCATTAAAAAAAAAAAAAATTATTAAAAATGGTGCCTGCAGTATAAAGTTTAAGTTTCCATGTAAAATAATAAGACATTTATTTGAAAGTTTTTTGGGATTTTAAATTATATTGCCGATTGAAAGAAAAAGTTTATTTGCTTGATGATTAGGTTAAGAAGGAAAAAAAGATTCAAAATTTGATGGGAAATTAACATAAAAATCTATTTTTATTTTTAAAATTTCTAAACAGATTGTATATTATGGAGCCATTTACTATTGGTATAAAGAGGTCACAATTACTTATAACTATCTCATGCGAAATCTGATAGCTTAGGTGTGTCATAAAATTCAAAAAAAATTTCTTAAACTTTGAGCTTGGTCAATGCAATAAATATAGCCATCTAATTTCACACACAATTGTCAAGTTGTGACCACTTGTACCAAATATAAATAGTCTCATTGTATACTTTTCTATTTTTAAAATACTCACTTATATTTCATATTTTATTTTTAAGTCCCATTTTTATAGTGAATAGTATATTATAATTTTTATTTCCTTTTTTATACATGGGATTAAGTTCAAATTTGGATAGTAGATACTTCTCACTGTCTCACTTTTGAAAATTTACCAAAATATATTTTAAAATTAAATAATATAAAATATAAAATATATGAGAATATTCTTAAATTTTGAAAATCAAAACAGATTTTTCCATTAATTTTCAAGGGAAAATATTTTTTAAAATGGGGAATTGGTCATTTTGAAGCCGTAGCTTTATATGATTTTGAAAAATAAATAAAAATTCAAATAAAGTCACATAGAAACATATCTTATAGGAATGGGCTCAAGGGTGGGGTGCCACAATGTTACGTTTTGAGTACCACTCCTACTACAGGTGGATGACCCCTTCTCCACTAAATTAAAAAAAAAAAAAAAAAAGAAAGAAAAAAAGAAAGAAAGAATCCATCTTACTATTTTAAGTTGGGCGAGGCCATCAATGGAAGGTGTGTTTGAGCCAAGAACTTGTATAACTTCTTTCCTTGCCCTCTCTTGCCACTCCGGGTGCATGGCCAAGAGAACAACGGTCCACGTGAGTAGTGCACTGGTGGTCTCGTGACCAGCAAGATAGAAGGTCTTGCATTCATCCACTATGTCCTGCAATGATATATTGGAATTCACTTGTGATTGTAGCAACATTCCAAAATAGTCATCACCGTAACCATTTGCATCTCCATTCCTCACTTTTTTCTCTCTTGCTTCAATCATTTTCATAATTGACTTCGTGATTTGTTGGTCTAGTATTTTGGCTTCTGCTTCATCCTTGGATTGAAAAAGTCTCCATTTAAAATGAAAAATTCCAACGTTTTGTTAGTATACTCAAAACTACTCTGTGACATGCCACACATTTAAACACATTGTGAGAAAAATTCTTTTTGGACCAGTTTAATGTAGAAGCTTAGTTGAGTAGATTCTTCTCAATCTTTATGCCTTTAATATGAATAAGAAAGGAAACTAAAGTGGGAGCCAAGAGATGACAATTGAGAAGCCATACAAAATAAATGTTAATCAGGTAAAATTATTTATTTAGAAGCCATACAAATCTTTCCTTTATATTAATGTAAAGAATTTATTTATTTAAAAATGAGAGTACATTATAGGATTATTTGTTTTAAGTAGAAAAAGATCAAAATCACCTTTAATTACATCAGGTTGCTGGGGATGAGCCAATCACCATGGTTAAAATTTAACAAAGTTTTCTCGAATTTTATGGCATATCCTTAGCCGTCAGATTTCACATATGAAGGATAGGGATAATTGTAAATTTGTTGTACCATGGTTAAATACTATTACATTATACAGTCCTTTTAAGAATAGAGATGCAAAGGAACAAGACAAATCAAAGTGAATTAACTAAGAAAAAAATATGGTGGCACCAAATTTATGAAGTACATGTGCCAAATTGCAGAGACTTTTATGGCTATCAGTATTCTTAGAAACATTGCAGAAAAACACATACTCAATTATAATGTGATTTTTTCTATCTGTGTCATTGAAAATGGACCAGACCCATGTAACTAGAAAAAGTGTGCATTCTATTCTATTAGTAGTATGTTCATTTATTTAACTATAGGCATTACCTAGATTGAAAAAAACCGTCAAAGATCTCTAACAAAGTTTCAAAAATATTTGTTCGACATTTAGTTTGTTTGTGTAAAGGTTTGTTAATTGTATGAATTAAGGTTTAAAAAAACGCCGAGTCAAGCCGGACTCGCCTGGTTCGACTCGGGAATCGCCACAGAACGAGCTGGTTCCACATACAAAACGGGAACTACCCGTGTCTAGAGAGAACCGGGCGGTTTTAAACGATTTTAAACAGTAAACCTTTTAAACAGTAAACCGCCCGATGACATCATCAACCGGCGGTTCTGACGTTACCACTCTGATTATATCATCAACCGGCGGTTTTGATGTCACCACTCCGATTCTACACAGACACGTGCAGACGTCACCACTCTGATTATATCATCAACCGGCGGTTCTGACATCACCACTCCGATTCTACACAGACACGTGCAGACGTCACCACTCCGACACGGACAGATTCTACACAGACACGTGCAGACGTTACCACTTCGTCACGGACACGCAGACACGTGCGACAAAATCACGTGCCACATATCACGGGTGAGGTTGGGCCAATGTTTCCGTGCGTATGCCTTATTTCATATTACATAGGTATTTATCTAGCAAAGTTGAATACCCATCCTTCGATGTGGGATAATTCCCAAATATCATTAAATGAAAACGAAATATAAATATATTCTATTAATCAGCAACTTATAATCACATGCGGCGAGGTGGCGTGATGGTTATGACCTCTGCTATTTCTTTTGACCTCCCAATGTCGAATCCCCTTGGGCATTTCATTTTTTGTTGCATAATTGTTTTTGTTGTATATAGTGGTATAAATATTTTTATACATAATATAAAAGGCATAAAAAAATGAAAAATAAAAAATTTAAATTTGGTGTAGCAGTTAATTTTTGTTGTATATCGTGCTATAATTATTTTTGTAAATAATATGAAAGGCATAAAAAAATAAAAAATAAAGTCATGTAATATACGCATTTTATTAATTTTTACATTGATAACCAAATCTTTTATTTTATTTATTAATTTTTACATTATAAATCATGTAATGTACTATTTTTCTTACAGCTGCCAATAATATATTTTAAATTAGATAATATTATAAAATATTTTTAATTTATTATTATTTATCTAATAAAATAATTATAAAATATAAATTAATAATTATAATTTCAGTATATAATATTATAATTAGTTAGGTTGTAATAATTTTGGATTATAGTTAATTAGGCTATAATAATTTACGTTTTTTTTAGCGGATTAGGGTTTTTCGCCAAAACGAAATTTTAATGGCCATTATTTCATTGATTTAATCTACTCTTTATAATAGTCTATATATAATTATATGTATAATTATATATTTTAACTATGATAATTCTATGATTTTTCTTTTATACGATGAAAATTTAATGGTTAACATAAGTTTATATCGGGAAAGAGCATCTCAATATTCACAAATTGATGAAAAAAATGTACGTTAATAATGTAATACCCTCATTTCTTATTGGATTCTTAAAAGATAATATTTATAAAGAATTTTAATACTTTTTTTAGAATTTTTTTGAAGCTTAATCTGACCGATTCAGTCGATTCCCGATACAGATTGCCGATTCGTCGATCCGGATGGGTTTTTGAGATGTCCGATCCGGATCACCGACCCTTTTTTTAAACCACTGGTTTGAATAGGTTTAGATGTTGTGGGCAGTCTAACCATTGACAGGAGTAAGCCCGGCCCGATCTGGGGTTCTAATATGACTAGTGCCTATTGCAAACTTTATCTGAGTCACTTTGATTTGGTTGAAGTCTTTGATTCAGCTCCAAAACAAAGTGAAACCAATTCAACAATTTTAGGGAAATTTACGTATGAATTGGGTTTTTTTTTTTTTTTGCTGTTATAATGGTATCGCCCTGTCGTTATTATCTGGAAGGACCACGGTTTTTTTTTACTTTTTGACAAATTTTCCCCCAATCCGCTTTATTTACCCCTCGAAAACATGGACTCTTCTTTCTGTCTCTTTAGTGCGTCCAGGGATCCTGCTGGCGATGAGGGACCATCGGTTTCCAAGGAGGTGATGAAGTCGAAGGATGAGGTCTTTCTTGTCGGGGCCAATACGGCCGGCAGCTCTTTCTGCATCGCAGGAGGCCAACGAGCTTCGAAAGAGTTCGCCATCAGCACTCCCCCTCACGCGCAATGTATGCAGCCAGCATTTCATCCTGCTCTGGGGTCCATGGCCCTTGCTTCAAACCCACCTTACTGCAGCACGATGTTGGTACCCCACTCCCTCTGTTGCTACTGCTTCTACCACTCGTCGCTCTACTGCTGCTGCTACAGGAACAGATGACTTACGACTCCTCATTGTTGGTTCCCTGCTTTAATTTCTGGTTCTGATCCTCATTGTTGGTTGTATGCGTCTTTTTTTTCTTTTACAATTTTAGGTATCTAATATTTGATAGGGGCCCTTGACGTGTGTTTGCTTTTCAACTCGGGAGAGAGAGAGAGAGAGGAGAGGGAGAGGTACTTCTGTAATGGGGGGAGATACAAAAGCTAGAGAGATAAGAGTTAATTTGCTTCAAAAAAGAGAGAAAGAGTTAACTCATTTTTTAGGGTGGCAAAAAAATAAAAAAATGTCTTGGATGCATCATTCCAGTAATAACAGTCAATTTTTGGGCAAACCGTTATAATGGTAAAAAAAACCCGAGTTCGTACGTAAATTTCCCACAATTTTAATACGTTTCTAAAGTTTTCGAACCATGATTAATTAAACATATGATGTATATACTTGATATGTTCAAAACTTGTAAAATATACTTCATGTATTAAAAGAAAAGATAGGAACACCTACCTATTTAGACTTTTTTTATGTTTAAAAATATTTAAAACCTCTCAAAGACCTTAATCAATCCAAGAGCTAAAACACTTTCTTGTCGTGGCCAAGACAAATAGCTCTCCGAAGTCCAAAGGGAATTTGATAGCATTTGTTGTTATGTAACTCATCATTTATTTGAATTTGCTCTCTCTCTCTCACACACTAGTAAGCAGCCCTGCGTTGCACAAAATCTTAGAAATTTCATCTAATAGAATTATTAATAATAAAAAAATTTAATAAACCAAATAGAAACTAAGAAAATCAAATTTTGTTGAAATAGAATGACAGATATTTAAGAAAGAGCGCTAAGTATTGTTAAAAATTAATGCTACACTAGATATAGCAATTCTGCACATGTATGTACATTAATATATATAAATTTAAAGATGTACTTTACATACCAATTTACCATATGTTATTAGAATTATTTGTAATTATATTTGATGATATTATTAATATTTTTGAAGTAATTTGACAATATGTCTTTTGTATGACATTTTATAATAGCACATAAGAATTTGATAGCAAAATGACTAATGCATCGTATTATTATAAGGAAAATGTTTATACAAGGATGCAACGTTAAAATGTAAGATTAATGATCCACATCAAAAATCTATTGAAAGAGGTTGTTTTAATATTGAAAAGCTCTCTAATTGATTATCTTGACATCAAGATGTACGAATATGGTAAAAAAAAAGATTGAGTCCTAGAAAGAATGCATCTTGCAATATGTTATCTAGGCAGTTCATTTTCAAGATTTTCATATGTTTATAGATCTACTTGATTTTAACCATTTTTAAGTTTTACAAATTTATAATTAGATATAAAAATATATTTTCAAATAATACTAACGATTTTTTATACCAAAATATACAATTTGAAGGTGTGCTTTAGTTGGATTGTCTAATATTGCAACAACCTTATAGAAACCACACTATAATTATAACTATAATTAATTCAACTAGAAAATTATTAATTTTCTTGAAACTAAACAGTTAATTATATTTGAGATTGAGGTCCTAAAAATAATGTGTAGGAAAGAATAGAGACAGACGTGGTACTCTTAAATTTAATCGAGAGGTCTATGGAATGACGAGAGAGAGAGAGCGTAACAGGAAGGGACCACGACAGAGAAGAAAGGTGGGGGTTATGGAGAGAGATGGGGAGTTAGAAAGTAGAAGATGCGAGAGACAATTGTGTGTGGAAAGTTCTAACATCTAGACGAAAATGAATAATGATTTCGTCCTCGCAGCGGCTCTAAAAAAACCATTAGAGCGGTTGAAATTGACCACCATTGCCATAGGTCCCCATTGTTTGACATTTGATTGGTATGATGTTAAAAAGCTGTGGGATACAAAAGTGACTACATTGTAAAAGTGTCCTAAACTTTAAAAGGAAAACATCTCTATTCTTTTTATTTTGAATTTCATTTCTCAATAGATCCAAGTTTTGAAAATAATATTCAGGCCTCTTAAAATCCACCTTCATAGCCCTCTGAATTCAAATACCTGCAAAAGTTTTACAAAAAATAAAAAAAAAAGGATAAAAAACTTCGGGAGAGAGAGCACTATGAAGAGAGATAAACAGGGCGCTAACCATGCCATTTGACAATACATTCTCCCCCATCTCCAGCAAAATCACCGTGGTTGTATATGACATGGTTGGGTGTGGAAATGTGGAGCAAAAACTCTATGATGAAGAGAGATACTCCACTCTTGAAGCTTTTTCTTATGATCTTCTATGTCTCTCTTCAAAGAGCTTGGCGTTTAAAGATGTATCTTTTAGGGCTATTCCATGTCTGGTATGGTATGTTGCTTTGTTGCTATTAAAAGACCAGAGTTTTTTTAGAGTCTGATACTCGTTAGTGCTTCTCCAAGGTCTGCCCCGGGCCCAAAAACCCATCTGTTAGAATTCAGAGTCCTCACTTGTTTTCTCTCTCTAAAGCTTCTTTTTCTTTCTAATGCATGAGTTCTCTCTCTCTTTGCTAGTGAAATGTCGCCATTCTCGAATCGTATCCTCTATCAAAACCCGCTTCTTAGATTCCATTGTTTTTCTCACTCTGGCTTTGTTTCTCTCTCTAAGTCAGGTTCTCACTATTTGACACCTCTGTTTCCTTTGCAATCATAATCCCAAAATTGCGTTGTTTTGTCTCTCTACCTCTCTCACTCCCCCTCTCTGAAACCCATTTCTCCCTGATTTATCTCTCACTATCCCCCAAGTTTAAGGTCTCTTTTTTTTTCTTTTAAAAGAAAACAAAGAAAAAATTTATGAAACTTTTGCAGATACTTGAATTTGGAGGGCTATGAAGGTGATTTGAGAGGCCTGAATTGGGGTCTTGATTTGGAGAGAGAGAGAGTGTTGGGGGAAGTTAAAAGATATATTATTTAGGATATGTATGACACAATATATATTTTGAAATCTTGATTTTATTGTAAAATAAAACCTAAAAACAATGGGTACGAAAATATTTACTCAAATTTAAATTATAAATTTTTGTGATCTACTTTTGAGATGGATTTCGAACCTAATTTTTGGAAAATATACTCTCTCTAATATATAAATCATTAACATATCAAAAATTAAATTTTAAAACTAAAATTAATATAAAAAAATTTAAACCTTTTATTTTTAATTTTTTTTGGATCGGACGAATACTTTACGTCCATCATTAAGATTAACATGACGGATGTTTGATGCGTCGGAAAGCAAATGCAGACCGCGTCCCCAACGCATAAAAGACTTTTCCTATTAAAGGCAATAGATTTGGGGAGACCACACTGTACAAAAGTTGTGGCACCCCATAAAGATAATTATATGGACTCTTTTAGTTTGAAATTTTTTGTAGAATACTTATTCACTCCTAAGATCACTTAAAAAGAAGTTGACGATTTGTTGCTCAAAATCTTCCAAATCAACTATCTTTTAAAGATTGATTTTTGAAACATTATCATTGAAGGATAGTCATAAACATGGTTTTAAGGGCCAAAAATCAATTTTTGTTAGGTAAAGTTATCAAAAAATGACAAGGTGAATCAGGAACGATTTAAAAATTTGTGAGATATGAGAAATTAGTGTAACCACATGTTTTTGCTGCGAGACCACGGTGCTGTGCTAGGTTGGTCTCACGAGAACTTGTTCCCCGGCAACCCAAAATACATGTCTATGTGATTTGGATGCAAGACCATGTTCTAGGATGGTCGCGTGAGACCACTCGAACTGCAACCCTACATTAAAATGGAGAGAGGGTCTTACCCACTACCGGGAAAGTCAATTTTCTGGACATTCGAAGCAACTATCTTTCCCAACTTTGCTAACAAATCGAACATATTTTTTCCTTGTAAATAACTGCTTCCGAAGGCTGTCCTTGAAATAACGTCCAACGTCAAAACCCGAAATTCACCTGAAATTTCAGTATCTCGCCCTTCGTAATCTCTCCATCTGCTTATCATTTCTTCAACACTTATTACCATTTTTGAAAGCACACCCTGCGAGATACATAAATTCTCTATTTCAAAACTCAATTCTAATTATTTGAGATTCGCTACATGAATCATATTTTTGTATTATTCTCTGTCAAAAGCAATACCTTTAAAAAGACAAAAGCATAATATTAGTTTAGTATTCATAATAAGATGTAAACTTTTAAGCTTGCTGTCTCTCTAACAACCTACCTCTTTTACCCAAGTGTAGGATAGGTTAAAGAAAAGTTTAAGATCCTATCCTTTCTCTCAACCCCAGCTTCAATAAATGCAATGCACTAAAATATTGATTAGACTTTTGTTTGTTTCTAGTGAATGGTGAAGTGCAAGAAACTTTGCATGGGTATATAACGAAGGGCTTATATTAAACAAAATTGGTTTTGTATAACTATATTATCCCGTGAAAAATCATGTTTGGTATTTTTGTAGTAAAATAACTGTATCTTGTGTGCCCACAAACTCACGCAAAAATACGAGTCGGCAAAGTCACGAAAAAAAGGTGTTTGTTTATGCACCCGTCTCTTTCGCTCATGGCCATGATAAATTGGACAAACAATTGGGAAGAGTTTGTCTAATTATAGCAAATGCCTTTATGTGAGAGACACGTGTACTCTAGTTGAAAAACAACTCATAGTTTTATTTAGAGAGAGAAACAACTCATTTTGACTTTTGACTAGGGTCTCATGACTTTGCTAGAGAAAAAAATTTGCACAAACAATTAGGGAAGAGCCTTTAGTTTTTTTTTGAGAACTGGGTAGAGATATGGTAAATTTATTTTTGAGATAAATATTAGAGAATTTTTAGTGAGAGTAGCTATATCAAAATTTCAAGTTTTAGCGAGAGAAAATATCTTAAAATTTTAAAGAGAGATGAACTATTTAAATATAAAGTTTTAGTGAGAGAGAATGTAACTTAAAATTTTAAAGATAAAAAATATCTAAATTTTTAGAGAGAGAAACCATCTCAAATTTTTTAAAAGAAATTAACTCAAATTTAAACTTTAGAGAGATAGAGTACCTTAAAATTTTAAAGAGAGAAATAATATCAAATTTTAGATAGAGAAACTGCCTAATTTTTTTTAAAGAAAAATTGTCTTAAAATTTTTTCAGAGAAAACTACATCAAATTTTAAGTTTTAGAGAGATGAACTACATCAAAATTTAGAGAGAGAACAACCTGAAACTTTTTATAGAGTGAACTAAATCGAATTTTATTGAGAGCAATTACCTAAAAATTTTTTATATCAAATTTAAAATTTTAGATAGTTTTTCTATCTAAAAATGTTGAGATAGTTTCTCTATTTAAATTTTAAGAAGTTTCTCTTTTTAAAATTTGGTATAGTTTATCTCTCTAAAATTTTGGTAAAATTTTTTACAATGGAAAAATATTTTATATGTACTTGTTGCATATCAAATATGTGTAATATAATTTTCACATGAATTATATTATAAACCCAGGTGTCCTAAATAGTATAAACCCAGGTTATGCATCGTCTACAAGCTATCAAGTCATTTCTCAATAACCCCGTTTTGACATAACCAGAATGCAAAACATGTTTCGTTTACCCTAGGATCTAAACAAGCCCATATTGTTTTTTAAGTTTAATAGGTGCATCCCACCCTTGTGAGAGGTGTCCACGTCCCAACTTTTCCCAGCAAAACAACTAATAAATTTAAAATAAGAACTAAAATATTGTGAGCCATCCGATAAAGATGAGACCAGTGGGGGAAAAAGTGGTCAAATTTAACCGTTAGGTGAGAATACTGTTTTTAATTTTGGCTGATTTTGGTGAATCGATCGGGTATTTTAAAATAAATGTAAAAAAATATATGTAAAATAATAAAAAATAAGGGATGCTGTTTGTGATGCATTCTTTTTAATATTTTTTATATTTTAGCGAAGATTAAAAATGTTTTTGGCCATTAATACTTATTTTTACATTTTTTCCATCTATTTTAGAAAAGTTCAAAAATATTCCTAAGCACAAATAGTCTCTTTAAAATCTTTTTTTTCCTCATTAATTATGAACTTCATTTGGACTAGTTTTGTTTAACCATGTTTTAAATATACTTTTCATATTTATTAGATTTTGTTTTGTTTTATTTTTTTAAATTTTTTTTTTTATCGCTCGGGATTTGCCTTGTTAGGCTGGTTGCACTGGCCAATTTATAGCTTAGTACCAAATAACTGCTTCCGGCTCCATGTTTGGTTCACAGTTCCAGTTGGATTTTCTTACACTGGATGAGCCACTTCGAAGTTAATTTGCAAAATCGCGCCTGATGTTATACCAACCATCAAAAAAAAAAAAAAGAACGAATGATGACCAACCAGGATCCTCTTTTTAAAACATAAATTTGTATTTTAATGCATAATTCTGTAAAAATCCTCCAAATTTCCTTTATGCAGCTTCTTCCACAAAGAGAAAGTTCTACCGAGCATCAAGATGCAAAAAAATAAAGCATGAAAAACAAATAAAAACTTGCCTTTTGCTGATCTTATACTGAATATCAAGATTCAAAAAAGAAAGCACTAAAATTAAACAAAAACTAGCTATTTTTGTTAATCTTCCACCAAGCATCATGATGCAAAAAAAAAAATACACAAAAATCAAATACAAACTTACCATTTTTGCTGATCTTATCCTGAGCATCAATGCACAAAAATCAAATACAAACTTACAATGCATCAGGCCCTATTCTTTTGCGGCCGGGCCCATTGCCAACCTTACTAAACATCAAAATAAACATTAGAAGGTTCACATTATAGTTCTTATATAATTTGGACTTATCTTGAACACATTGAGGTAATCTCACCATTTCACCAGGGCTAAAGGTTAACTTAGAAGTCCAAATTACAATTAAACTCCCTAAGTTTCATTTCTTTGGACGCCTACGAAAAATACAATAGCTTTCCCTAAGTTTTGCTTACTCGACGTCTTGTTGCAGAGGTGACTAAGAGTCGAGCACCCCAAAGTAGAGAAAGAGGCAAAGAAAGAGAGAGAGGGAGAACAAACAAATAGAAAGATAAATATAAAGGGCTCTTAGGAATAGGTAAAATCTCGAGAGAGAGAGAATGACAGAGATCACACCAAAATATAAAGATGGATGAATTTTTATTGAAAGGGCATCCTTGTGAAGGGAGAATTAAGGTTGTGGATTTAAATCTTTGCAATTTTTCAACTATTTGAGGACGGCTACAAGAATCCTAGTCCTTCATTCTCATCTATCAAAGGCCATACTTTAAGAGGGATCATAAGCCCTTATATCTTTCTGATTCAGCGTGTCGTTTATGGAGAATCCCTTAGCATAAGTAATAATGCAGATTTTCATAAAAAGTTTTCAAGAACTTTTAAATTGTCTATCAAATACAACTCACCTCCTCTACCCGGGCTTGGGATGCAAAGAAAGTCTCAAGGTTCTCACCCTTGTCAACCTGTTGCTCTAAATCTGTGTATATAAAGATTCTTAACCCCATATAGAGAAAGAGAGAGAGAGAGAGAGGGGTTACTCTGAGGGATTCTCCATTGAAGGCCTTGTTGGCGAGCTTACGGTGGCGAACCCATTTCTCTCCATTGGCTGATACAAGGCCATCTCCTAATAACCTTTTCACAATTGAATTCTTCTTTGGTTTTTGGAAATCACCCCTTTTATTGTTGAGAATCTCTCGTATGAGCTCTGGATCGGTGACGATAAGCTGTGGTTTTGGGCCTAACCAGCAAAGTAATACACTCCCTGCGATTATGGAAAGAAACCCAAAATCATCATAAAAAAATTACTAATATCGTGAACTTCCACTTGGGTTCATCCCTCTCTCTCTCTCACGTACCATGGATTTTGATCCAAGAGTAGAAATGGGGCTGAACTCGAGGAAAAATATCATGAGAGAAATCCATGGGTTTTGCAGACGATTCCATTACCATCAGCCCAACTTCTTTATTGTTTCCATGGAGGAATTTGTATGGGGGACCTCTAATCCCCTGTTTCTCCATAAACTTTGTTAATGTAAGAGGAATCCACCATATTTTCACTGCAAATTCCACCAATTTGAACACCAAAAACATAAACAATAATGGGCATAATGCTCTTAAGATTGTAGAGAAGATATTAGATACCATGAAACCTGCACTCATCTTCTTCTCTCACCTTCTCAAGTCTTAGATTAGAGAATTTCTCTTTGTTTAGACCAGCCTAGGGTTCAGAAGAGTATTCACATTTGCCAATGTTTCTTTCTTTTTTCTTTGATGGGACAAGTTCTTTTGACTATTCATGGAAGTGGAAATATGACATGGATTTGGATCAATTATTGTTTCCACATATTTTATAACCCCCATCACTCCCTTGGGTAAAATCTTTGAAGGTCTTTTATGGCAATGGAATATTGAGGGATGCAAGTTCTGAATGTCTTTTAGGGCAATGGAATATTGGGGGATGCGAGTTCTGAATGTCTTTTAGGGCAATGGAATACTGGGGGATGCAAGTTCCAGTCAATTCTACATCGGACTACTTATTCCGACTTATTGACATGCCAAACAGTAGTTTGCCTGTGTGTTCCAAAGAAAAATTAAGTTTGATTGAAATTTGTCAAATTTAATTTTTAACCGTTTTGGTGAGTGACACTAGTTCAATAAAGTTGGGCATTAAAGTATCCTGTGAGTCGGCCAATTCACCTCTTCATGCGGTGTCTCCCTCCAAAAATATATCTCAAGATGTATTTTCTATCCAAAACTTTAGAGTTACATAGTCTCAACCATGACAATGATCTAAATTTTGATTTATTTTAAAATATAAATATTATTTTTTGAATTCTTTATTCTCTCGTCAATTTTAACTTTTAGTGTTTATAAAAAATTTTCACATCCATCTTATGGTGTTTAATAGAAAACGGACAGCATGGTAAAAAGTGAGTCGCCTAACTCACCAAAACCGAGTCCTCTTTGTTATATATTTTATGTTTTCAAATTATTATTCTTATTTTCCTTTTTTTAATTTATGAAAATCGAATTAAATTAGTGCAATTGGCAGTGTTGTATGTTATTTTTGATGTACTTACATCCTTGACGCAAAGAAGAAGAGAGCCAATGAGAACTTAGTCTTGCCGGTACCCAAGACACTGCCAGACCAAATAAACACTGCAAAATAAGCCTAAAACTGGGCACCTCTAAAAAAGTACTAGAATGGCTTCAAAAGGCATGAAAATGGTAGTTTGAGATGTCCGAAGGATGCTCACAAAGTTTTGTCACATTCCGATAAGTTTTGTTATGATCAGGACGAAACTTGGTTTTCAAATCCAGCTCCTATCATATCGAAAATGGACCTTATAACTACATCCTAATTTTTTAAGTTTCAAAACAGTACCAAACCACTACCATTAGATCCAAAACGTCGAAATCCTCTAGGGATCAAATCTGGGCGTAATCGAACCTTCTAGGACCATTTTGAGCCCAATTTCCATAAACGGGTAGGTTTCACACTATTACGGTGCGGCCTCGGTGAACAAGTTACTATTTTTGGAAACTACATTTTCACCCCCCAGGATGATTTTCAAGTGCTCATAGCTCGCTCGTTTGGAATCGGAACAAGCTCAAATTCGGACACATGCTAGGTCACAACAAAACCTGGTCATTTTGACATATGGCACGCATCATGGTATGTCTCGAGACGAGAGTTTCGTAAGTCGGATCTGCACGAAATAAGGCCCGTTACGACCACCTCGCAAAGGGCTACAAGTTTGGTATAGTTTTTACGTTCAGTTAAAAGCCGAATAGTACAAATTTCAAGGTTAAAAATGACAAGAGTTTGGTCACTGGAATCCCGTTTTCGACGACTTCCCAATTTGGGGATATGCTCAAATGGAAACCAAATTGGACAAAATTTAGTACAAACCGATTATGAAAATGTTCCATTTAATTTATGACCCAAATAAGGACTTGGAACTTCATCGATCATGCCGGATCGGTGGTCAAAATTTATGGACTTGGCCGGATTGTTGCCCTTTCATGAAAAATCTGTTGTCAAGACAATCAAATGACATTAAAATGTTCAGAACGGATCAAACATCAAATTTACGATGATGGATCGTCTGAATCACCGCCGTAAGTATCTGAAAAAACTCTCGAAGTCTAGCAATGACAAGAGAACCCTCATAGAGAAATGGTTTTGTTACTTGCTCAAAAGAACTAATGGATATTTTTATAATTTTTTCCAAAAACAGGATTCCACTTTATTTCCATTAAATTGTAATTTTCCACAATTTGACTTAGTTTTGAGCATTTCACTCTTATTTTGTGGTTGCTCTATATAAGTGATCTCAAGTCAATTGTAAGCCTAAGTTGGGAAGCATAATAAAAATTGGGTTCTCGCCCCTTCAAGTCTTTGATTGTTCATAGCTTCTAACTTCAAGAGAGAGGAGAGAGAAAACTTTACCACCTTGGGTAATTACTTTTGGACCTCCAACTCCCTATAAATTCTAACTTTATACACCCTAGAACTCCTAACTTCCAATAGTATTCTATGCACACTACATCATACATCCTAGCCTACACCATAGTCCATACACCCTAGCTTTGACCTAAACCTAGCCCACTTTCTCTCTCCTCTCTCCCTTCTCTCCCTTATTTTTCTCTTTTTTTCTTATCCCCTATCTGCTGACACACACCTCGGGATGTACACATCATCACCCATCTCTCCACTTTATCAAAATCTCAAGCTCGCGTCTAGGAGTGTACACATCATCACTCCTCTCTCCTCTCCGTCGTTATCACAGGTGCAGACCTTCCGTTTTACACCTCTCTCTCTCTCTCTTTGCTTGTCCATTTTTTCTCTCATCTCCCACTTTTCTCTCCACCCGCGCTCATCTCCCTCTTTTTTCTCCACCCGTGCACATCTCCCTCTTTGCTTGTCCATTTTTTCTCTCATCTCCTACTTTTCTCTCCACCCCCGCTCATCTCCCTCTTTTATCTCTACCTGTGCTCATCTCCACCCGCGCTCACCAACTTCTTTTATTGAGGCTATTTTTACCCGTGACTTCGAGCTCACATCCACCTTTTTATTTTCATTTTTACTTATGGCGCCCTTTTAGGTTTTCACCATGCTCGGGTTTCTAATTTAGAATACTTTTACTCATGACTTCGTGGCCACATTTGTCTTTCATTTTTACTCATGGTGCCCTTTCGTGTTTTCACCATGCCCAATTTTCTTTTTGGCACAATTACCCATAACTTTGTTGCTATGTCCATATGAAACTCTCACTTTTACTCATGATGATCCTTATCGGATTCTCATCATGCCCGACTTTCTTTCTTTTTTGATGATTTTACCCACAACATTTATGGTTGTGTCCGTCTTTATAAAAGAGAATGCATCCTCCTTGATGATGAATAGAATGGAGGGGTTATTGCTGTATAAGGCTCACTCAAGGCAACTGATACCATGAGTTAGGCTTTTATTAAGACGGTAAGCACCACTGGAGAAGTTTTGAATTTTGCAAGGTGATGAATGACTCATACTGGCTGGGACACAAGGGTTTAAGTGAACCATGAGATACCTAGTGTATGAAAACCCACAGGGGATAATATATATCTTTAGGGTGAAGAAAATAGGTACCTCCCTAAGGACTGAAAGGCTTCTTTGATGATGAAGGTATACCATGTTTCATACACCGGTCGTAGCATATTTGCACCACAAGGGATGATGGTCCACTAGGGATTATAGATCATTGGGGATTATAAACAACTAGGGGTGATGGACCACTGGGTGACATACCATTGAGGATGATGGACCACTGGGTGACATACCATTGAGGATGATGGACCACTAGGGACTAGGGTCCATATGAATCTTCAGGCATGGTTTGACTTATGGGATCTTATGAAGGCTGAGATGAGTAGGATATTTTTGGTACGGTTTTATTAGGATAATGGAGTGCTGGCGAATTCCAAGTAAAGAGGTTTTTAGGGGGGGGGGTTTATGAAATTTCAATGGAAGAGGTAATTTATTTGATAAAAAGATAGTGTTTACCTGACTCACGGGGATGATAAGTGAAGTAGATCAGGTGATTGGGACTCATGGCGTTTTGTGAGTCAGAATTTATGGTGGAAGCCATGTACCAGCCAATTGGTAAGCCTAACTGTATCTTCAGAGCTTATACAAGGGTGTGCCCCCCAATGGTGTTTGAGCATACTAGGGACAAGGATATCCTTAATAAAATGTTAAGTGTGTCTCCGCTGGGGATCAGGTGTATTATGGATAGAAGATCCTTAGTAATGATGATGACCTAGGTGAGGTGCACCATTTTTAAGAATATCTGAACCCGATGAGTTTGAGGGTGGTTTTGAAGGTGGATCTTAGATGGGTAACATGGACCCATCAAAACTTAGCAAGCTGAACCCAGGGTTTCATTGGGTTAATAGGTTCATGCTTCGAACCTAAAGGGTTTGAAAAGGGGGGCTAATGAGCTCATAATTTTGGGCTTCACATAGCTTGAACGGGTTACCTACTGAGGGGTTAGTATGTTTAAGTGAATCAACAGGTATAACCCCCCTTGACCACCTTGTGTTGATGTGCACAAGTGTGTGCTAAGCTCATGGCTAGGCCATGAGCTCTGTGTGAATAATTGAGAGATCAGAGAGAAATCTCAAATGAGAGAAGACAAAGTTAAGGGTGAGTGGTGGTGAGGAGAGATGACAGACCCGCCTTAGGCGCAGGTCTGTGTTTCTGAGTGCATGAGAGAGACACAAGAAAGGATGAGAGAGAGAGAGTGATGGACCTGCCTTAAGCACGGGTCCATATATCGAGTGTGTGAGGAGGAGATGGCAGGGAGTAGGGGTGAGAGTGATGGACCCTCCCTAGGCACGGGTTTGTGTGCTTTGATGGGAGAGAGAGAGTGAAGGAAGACAGAGTGAGAGAAGGAGAGATGGGCCCACGCTTAGGCGCAGGCCCGAGATTTTTGACAGAGAGAAGGGTGGGGAGGTCCGCCAGGGCCTTCATGGGCCCGGCAGGCCGGACTATGGGCCCGATTTCATCTTGTGGTGAGCGCCTCTGGACTGGGCTAGGCTTGAGCTTCGCATTGAGCCTGGCTTCATCCAGTTCTGATACTGTTTGGTGAATATTTCCGTTTTTACCGCTGGGAGATTTTTTAAATCAAAGGCTCAAGCAAGGGCAGGGGTGGTCATTTCACCTTTTTCTTTGACCTCTAAGCTCTCCCATCTTCTCTAAAATCCCATTGTCCTTCTATATGGACTTGCATGGAATAAAGCCTTTGTAGGGGTATGTGGGGAAAGAGATTGTACAAGGGCTATATAAGGGCAAAGGGGGTTCCATTTTCTTCATTCCTCTTCATTTTTGGATTTTTAGAGAGAGAAAGTAAGAGAGACCGTTCCCTTAGAGTGAGAAAGTGATTTTTTAAAATGGGACTTTGAGAACATGGCTAGTTCTTCTAACCCCCAAGGTAACCATCTTTTTACCTTCTTTTTATTTTTTCTATCTCTTTCTTTCTTCTTCCTTGCATACTTCATGTTTGAATTTATGCATGAATACCCTTCTTTGAGCATAGTCTTGAAAACTTTAGCATCCTTAAGTATGTTTAAGCATTTCTTGAGCATGCTTAGCATATCTTGAGCACCTTGAACATATCTTAAGCACCTTAAACATATCTTGAGCACCTTAAATATTTTTATGAGCATCATGAACAGCCTAATAAGCAACACGAATATTTTTGGGAATCATGAGTATCACTTTAAACATCACGAACATGCTCTTGAGCATCACGAATATTTTCTTAGAGCATCACGTACATTTTCGGATACCATAAGCATTGCTTTGAGCACCCTGAGCATTTTGGAGCCTCATGAACATTACTTTGAACACCATAAGCATTTTTGAGCCTCATCAGCACTGCTTTGAACACCATGAGCATTTTGAGTCTCACGAGTACTACATTGAGCATCATCATCATTTTGAAGCACTTTTTATGTGAACCCTTCTCATTCTCGTGCAACCCTTCGTCTCCCATATTCTCTCATGTATGCTGTAACATCCAAAGCACCTTTTTTAGCATTTTCATATACCCCTTGCATTCCAAATGCATTTTTGCATTTTATCTTAACATTTTCAGCATCTTTATTGCATTGTTTTGCATCCTTAGGCATATTAAAGTACTTTTGAGTACTGTGATGCATAATCATGCCTTTTCTGATGTGGTTGAACATAGTTATGCACAATTATGCATCTTCTGAGCACTTTTGTACATAGTTATGCATTTTTTAGCATAGTCATGCATTTTAATGCATAGTCATGCATCTTGATGCATTCTTGATCACTTTGATGCTAGAAAAGGGAGCTCTTCAGGGCCACTTTTCGCAATGGGTTTTGACCCACGGACTTGTGATTTCTTAGAATCTCCCGGGTGCTTTGGATTAGCCAAACACCTTTTCTGTCAACCTCTTGCATATAGGGGAGATGCTATGGAAATTTTGCAAAATTCTTGATGCTTTCTTTTCTTCTTTCACGTGAAAACCCATAGCATACTGAACTGTTATTTTGGTCATTGCTCACTCTTTTCTTCTATTCTTCTCATGCAGTAAAAATTCTTGAGGTGAATCATTTACCTTGCCTTAGGGAGTTGGGCACTGACTCTAATACTGACACTTCCTTCACAAGATCTTCATCTCTTGGTGTTCTTGACATCACCCAAAAGCTAGAATGGCC
Organism: Amborella trichopoda; assembly: GCF_054954075.1. Taxonomy (NCBI): domain Eukaryota; kingdom Viridiplantae; phylum Streptophyta; class Magnoliopsida; order Amborellales; family Amborellaceae; genus Amborella; species Amborella trichopoda. The sequence continues at coordinate 9,833,985 of NC_142345.1, read as the reverse complement.
TTTGAGCGTCACCCATGTAGGTGAAGACGCTCGATTCTATCTTTATGAGGATGCAAATGGTGAATCTGTGATACAAGGTGATGGTGTACCCATATATCATTCTCTTCATAAGAATTATGATTCCAGTGAAAACCTTCCTACCTAGGGAAAAGAATGATAGAAAAGGAGGGTCTTCATTGGGTATCTGGTGGACTCCGATTCGAGGGAGAGCACCACTATATGAGGGGATATAGCACATGGACCTTTGATGTCCTTTAATCTCATGCTAAGGACTTGGAAACATGTGTCCTAGCTGCAACTTGTCAGTGTTCGGCTAGGTACTATGACAGATGTTCGAATACAATAAAAGCCTTACTGAAAACCTGATGTTTCAAGGGCAACAACTGGCTCCATGATCTTGGTGAAGGAGGAATCACTCTCCCTGACATGTATTTTAATGGTGGTTTGCATATGTCGAGAGCCATGTATGAAGAGTTCATCCCTAATAATGGGGTGAGTTTTGGAACCCGACGCATCAATGGCGAACTACCACCTCCAGGTCTTTGTGAGCTGTTTTAAATCTATCAACTCTTGCGTTTAGAGACCAATGCCAAGATAATACATTTCAATGCATGGCAAGATTTCTTTAGACTTAGTATTTTGAAGGAATGATTTCTCGATCCTCTCTTCTTCAAGGCAAACAAGCATAGCTTTACCCATATTGTAGACATAACTTTCCTTCTTTTCTAGTTTATGTAAGGCATGATGTTACGGCCATACATTACTGCTTGTTTATTTCCTCTTGCTTTTGTACTTAGAGGCGACAAGACTGCAACTTATGACCTCTTATTTTGCTATGGAATGTGCTATTTTCTTTCATCTTCAACTTGTCTGCTTCTTTTGCTTTATAGTTTGCACTTTCTCTCATCTCTTGTGACCAACCCTTGTCTCCTTTAGAAGGGGGTAAGAGATGATATTGGAGGTCACTTCGCATGGGAACATATTTGAGCTCCACCATTCGTGACTTGAATGACCCTTCGGGTTTTCATCCAAGTCCTTGAGGTATGCATCATTTCTGGTTTTTACAAAAATCTCGCCAATATTTTTTTTGTGATGTTTTTGCCCATGGTTTTTCACCATGCTTGCCATTTTGCATTTGTACTCATGATGCCCTTGGGGATTTTCATCGTGCCCATTTTATTTTCTTTATTTTGACATATTTTTCTCATAATAGCTGATGATACAATTACGTCGGTCATTTTTTCTTTTCTTTCCTTTGACTTTTTTTACCTATGTTGCCCTTATGGATTTTTTGTCATGTCCATCGTTTTTAGGAGGCAATTTTAAGGTCATGCCTAAGTGACTGTCGATTTGGTGTATTTTAAAGTCATCCACCAAGACCCATGTTTGAAGACATTTTTCAGGGCCTTGGATCCCCGATCGGAACAAAAGAGAAGCCGGTCAATAAAGCCTTGACTTATAGTGGAATTTTCAATAGTTTCAGAATTGTCTTGCCCTAGGAAGGGTGAGAATGTTCCTAAGGACTTCAAAAGGCCACCTGTCAACTTTCGTCGCAGTCCGACATGTTTAAACAGTGCAAACAAAGAAACAGTTTCGAAAAAATCAGCCCCTAACACCTTGAAACAGACCCTGTAACTGGAATCCTATTTTCAGAGCATCGGATGGCTGTAGGACCACCCCCATTGGATCCGTCACGGTCGAAAACCTTTAGGGGTCAAGTTTTGGCCTAAACATACGTTTCAGGACAAAGTTATGGATAAAAGACTAAGAAAGGCAAGGCTGCACGCTATTCCCGTGCACCCTCACTGCACCAATTTCCATTAAAGGATAATGGTTTTCACAGTCACAAACAACAACTTTGAAGACCTGTGTCTCCCATGTTTCGAGTTGGATCCTGCTCAAATTTTGTGAGCGTGTTCGTCTCGTCAAGACGAGCATTTTGATATGTGGCACATCCCATGATGATGTCCGAGCAGGGAGAAAAACTAGAGAGAAGATGACGATACGTGATCAAGGTTGCAGGAAAATCAGTCGTAGCATGACCCACTGCCATAACATTGCGCTCGCGTACCTGATCGATGCGAAATTAGTTGCACTATGCGTAACGTACAGGGCTATGTCTGGTCCAAACCCCACGCATGATGAACAGATAGATATGGCGTGCGAAGATGTTAAAGTTCTGCAGAATTCTGGCTGTTGGAATCCAAGTTCCGGCAAAAAACCCAAAATTATGAAATCTTCGTTCGGGCACGAAATCGAGTTGTGTTTGTTGCAATACAATCGTGACGGCATGCTCAGTGCAGTTCAGCGAAAAAACCTAGAAAATACGTCAAGAAACGAGCACACTATCGATCCAAAGTTTATAAGATTCATGCAAATTTCAGGTCGCGTGATCGTGACCTAAAAACATGATCAATGACTCGAAATTAGGATCAAATTGATCGTCATGCTAAGCCCAATAAGAAAGTGATCATCTTTTGGTAAAACAGACACCAGAACAACCTCGAATCGGCCTAGAAAAATCGAACACATTCCATGGTTGTAATAAGGACTATTATGGAATTTTGTGTATGGATGGGTAGGGGCAAAATCGTCATTTTGCCCCTATTTTTGGATTTTTCTTTAATTCAAATAAATTATAATTATCATCAATTAGGTTTAACCCATGTTTAAGCAAAAGTCTATATAAACCATGCTATACTTCATTGTAAGGGGGCTTCAATTTTGATCAATAAAATTCAGAGTTAAGTTTTGAGATTGAGGGCCACGTTCAGGAGAGAGAGAGAGAGGAGAGAGAAGAAAAGTCTAGTATCCCTCAGTGAAGGTAACTCTCTCTCTCCTCCTCTCTTCTCTCTCCTCTTATGTCTTTCTCTCTCTTATGTCTTTCTCTCTCTTATTCTTTCTTTCTCTCTCGTCTTCTTCTTTCTTTCTCTATCATCTTATCCTTTTCTTTCTCTCTCCTTTTGGTCTTCTCTTTGTCTCTCTCTTCTTTCTCAAACATGCACGACAATAGGCATTGACGTGCATGTCTCTCTTTCCCTTCTTTCCTCTTTTCTCTCAGCTCTCGTTCCTCTGTCATGCCCCCTCTTTTTTAATCTTTTATCTTTTTCCTAATCTTCTTTTTCTTTTTCTCTATCTACTTTCCCTTTTTCTTTCTCTGCTTTCTTTCCTTATCTCTTTCTCCACTTTCCTCACTTATTTCTCTTTCTCTCTCTTGTTTGTCTCTACTTTCTCTCTCTTATCTCTCTCCCATTCGTCATGGACGGCAGAACCTATCGCTGTCCATGCTTCTTTCTCTTTCCTCTCTCCTCTGTCATGGACGATGGAATCCTATCGCCGTCCATTCTTCTTTATCTTTCCTCTCTCTTCTGTCATGGACGGCAGAACGATATCGTCATCCATGTTTCTTTCTCTTTCCTCTCTCCTCTGTCATGGACGTTGGAACCATATCATCTTTCATGCTTTTTTCTCCTTCCTCTCTTCTCTGTCATGAACCATAGAACCCATCGCCGTCTATGCTTCTCTCTTTTCTCTCTCCTCTGTCATGGGCGACGAAACCCTATCGCTATCCATGTTTCTCTTTTCTCTCTCCTCGGTCATGGACGGCAGAACCACATTACTGTCTATGTTTCTTTTCCCTCTCTTTCTCTTTTGTCATGGACGGCGGAACCCTATCGCAGTCCATGCTTCTTTCTCTTCTCTTGCTCCTTTGTCATGGACAACGGAGCTCCATGGCCGTCCATGTTCCTTTCCTCTCTCTCTCTTCTCTGTCGTGGATGGCGGAACCCTATTGTTGTCCATGTTTCTCTCCTCTATCATGGACGGTGGAACCGCATCGTCGTCCATGTTTCTTTCCCCTCTCTCTCTCTTCTATCATGGACGGCGGAATCCCATCGTCGTCCATGCTTCTTTCTCTTCTCTTGCTCTGCTGTCATGGATGACGAAACCTTATCGCCGTCCATGTTCCTTTTCAGGCTCCCTCTTCTCTGTCATGGATGGCGGTACCTTATCATCGTTCATGCTTCTTTTTTTTTCCTTTCTTCTCTATCATAGACGGCGGAACCCCATCGCTATCCATCTTTCTTTCTCCTTTCTTCTTTCTTTTCTCTTCCCTCTCTTCTTTCTTCTCTCTTCCCTCTCTTGTTTCTTCTCTCTTCTCTCTCTTCTTTCTTCTCTCTTCTTTCTTCTCTATTCTCTCTTCTCTTCTCTTTCTTCTTTCTTCTCTCTTCCCTTCCAATATTCTTCTACTACTCCTTCTGCTCTTCTCATTTCTCCCTCTTTCTTCTCTCTTTTTTTCTTCTTCGTCTCTTGTTTGACCAAGAGATGGGTTAAGTCTAGCACTGTCATGGTAGTCTTGTCATCGAGCAGTATTGCAGCTGTGCCGGTCTGAGCAACTGTGCCCATCTTGCTGCCACGACAAACTGGTCATCGTGCCAGGTTGGTTGGTGATGGTTCTATCGTCGAGTAGTATTGCCATCGTGCCGTTCAGAGTTACCATGCCCGTCTTGCTACTACACAAAATCAGTCATCGTACTAATCTAGCCCCATGTGTCGGGCTAACCCCTTGGTCAAATTCCTCTTTTCTCTATTCTATTCCTTTCTTCTTCACCCAATTCTCTATCCTCTTATTCTTCCCTTTCTTCGTTTGAATGCATAACTCGTGTGCATTCGCCCAAAGATAAGGTGAGGTCTCTTAGCCCACTTCTCTTGTAAATTAATCATGTGTGTGTGATTGTAGAAACAAAAGAGTACAGGTCAAGGGAGGTGATTTTAGACCAGTTGTAAGATTGGGGGGCTTTCCGTCGTGATCTAAGAGGGTGCCCACACGAGTCAGCCCGAGTGAGTCACAGACCCAAGTGGGGTGTGTCCCGCCTCACATCAAATTCCTCTCTCATCGGTTGATGTACCTACTCTTGTTTTTTAACAACGTTCCTAAGAGAGCGATCTTAAGTCTCGGGTTCCCTTTGAAACCTGCGACATGTGCCACCCGGTCATCCCTACTTGGTGGCGAGATTGAGGCATCTAACCAGCTTGGTGACTCCACCGGGGACACATTACCCTTTCGTCAGATAGTTCTTGTTTGGCTAGTTTCTCGTTTGTTTTTTTGCATTGCACTCACATGGCTTCAGGGTTCTCGAACCCGTTTATTCGGATCGGGGATCTCGAACCAAGCAAGATGGATCGAACACCTCCTAAGGGAACCAAGAGAAGATGGGTGCCAAGGGCTGCTCGTCGAAAGAACAAGGTTCCTCAGCTACTGATCGAGCAAGAATTTCTCAAGCCTCTTCCTCCATTGCCAACCTTGCAGGACTTCATCCCCGATGCAATCTTCTTTACTCCCTCATCTCCTTAGGAGAACATCCCTGGGCCATCTTTTACTCATTGCACGTCCAATAAGGGTGACGACACTAAAAGCATCCCCCAATGGTCTAAGCAGGGGGAAGATTCAAAAGATCCCCTGCACACGTCCAATTTTAGTGATGATGTAAAAAGCTACCCAAATCGGTCCAAGGAGGGAGATGACCTTAAAAGTTCCTCAACTACTAACCCCCCTTCTTCTTTGTTTCCTTCATCTCCTTCGTCCTCTGTATCTATTGCAGAGACAATCCGAGAATGTCCAGACTTCGAGGCCCTTGACAGAGAACTTGAAGGACCTAATATAAGCAGGTCGCATAGGAAGCGGCTGAGAAAGACACTAGCCCAGACGATTGGATTCTTGACAGTCGTTGGCGCCCTGGCGGCTCGAGGCAAATAAGAGCCATCCTCTTTTATTGGGAGGTGTAGGAAGTCAAAGACAAAGAAACCCCAGTGGCCTCCTAAGCCTGACTTTGAGCAAAGGTTGAGAGAATCAAGAGAAAAGAGCTTCTATTCTCAAGAAGCCTTTCATATGGTGCAGATCCCGAAAGCATCACCCAGCACGGGGCAAATGAGCTTGAGATCGCAGAAGACGCTGTAACCTCTACCTCAGAAGCCAATGGTCCTGAATTTTCCGTGTCCACCACTCCTTCCTCGCCCAAATACCATAGACAATCCACCCATCCTCAAGTTCCCTGGGACACCTATGGTCCCATACACACAACCACTCCTTCCTCACCCAAATATCGCAGCCAATCCACCAATCCTCAAATTCCTAGGGACATTTCTGATCCCATACACCCAATTACCTCCTAATCCTCAACCTCAAACCTCCACTCCACTAAAACAAATCCCTGTCACCCAATCCACCCAAACCTCCCAAGCCATGCCGACTGCACAACAAAGTCAGCCAGTAGTCCAAAATAAATCTCCTCAACCTAAACCTGCTCCTCAACCTATTATACCACCCAAGCCTGTACGAGACCAGAAGCACAAAAGGCTCATGAGGGAAAAGGTGAAATACGACGTGCTAGGGCACCTGAGGGAGCTTCCAGCTCTTCTCAACATATATGATGCTCTCAAAGGATTATCGTATGGATCTGGTTCAGGCTCTTTCTAATCTAGAAGTGTACGAGACCGAGGCGGTAGCCATTAAGGTGGACCCATTAATCCTGAGTGGATGTATGACGATAACTTTCTCAGAGGATGATCTTCAACTGGGAGAAAAATTTCACAATCGCCCTCTCTTCATCACTGGTGTGCTACATACATGCCCCATCAGCCAAATTATGCTGGATGGAGGGTCGGCAGTCAACCTTATCCTAAGGAGAATTCTCACTCATTTGGGATTGGGGTCTGAAGATCTTACTCCAACTCATATCACAGTCCAGGGGTTCAACCAGTCAGGAGAGAAGCCGGCTGGCACGATTCGCCTTTGTCTCAAGATCGGTGAATTAAACGATTACGCCCAATTTCATGTAATCGACATCGACACCTCCTACAATGTCCTTCTTGGTTTCCCTTGGCTCTATGACCAGGGAGTGGTTCCGTTCACATTGCATCAATGCTTCAAGTATAGTCAAGATGGGAGACAGTATACAGTCTGTGCCGATAAAAGACCATTTCTTGTAGCTGAAACTCACTATGATGTTGCCAAGTATTGCTTCACAGATTTGGTGTTACCCCAAAAGCCAAATGATGGTGATCGGAAGTCAGTGAGGAAGACAGAACCCTCGCCTCATGAAGAAGTTGAGGACATTGGGCGAACACTCGTGAACATGTTTAAAGAGGAGGAAAGACAAGGAAAAATCAGCCCTCTGACTCCCATTCATCCCAGTATGCCATCCACTATCTCTGAGGAAACTCCTTCTTTGCCTAAAGATGAGGCTTCCTCTTCAACTGCCATTCCTGAGTCACCTTTACACGAAAATGAACATGAAGTCACTCTTCAAACTAAGGAAGTCATGGGGATAGATCTCCCAACCCCAAAAGTCACCTACACGCCAGACCATCAAAAGGTCCTGCATGTCCCCATTGCCCTCTTGGAGGCAGAACTGGCACATCAGCCACCGCGGAAGGTCTTGCGCTTCTCTTATTCTACGGGAAGAGAGTAGTTAGAAAAAGGACAACCCTCTCGCCCTCGAGAGCAGGATCCCCTGGCAGAGTTAAGAAGCAAGGTTCGCAATCTCCAGAACCTACTGGAGGTTATGCGTATCACCTGAAAACATCTAAAGGAGTTTGTGCCTGAGATTAAGAGGTATGACGAGCTTGAAGTGAATGTGCCTCAAATAGAAGCCAATGCCCCTCTTGATTGGATTATTTATAGTGACAAGGTTCATCAAATGATGAGAAAAATGAATTATGAGCCCCTGTCCAACCAAACATTAAGAGGGGAGGTGGCAACCGCTCTCCCATTCGAGGCCATTGAAACCACAACAGATGGCAACAACACAAAGCAATGCATAGGGGTCTCCTTTACAAAAGGGAAGAAATAGTAATGCCCTGAAACACAGCCTACACAAGCGCAAGAGATGAAATGCAAAAAAGTAGAAAGAAAGAATAAAGTCATACATCAGAATGAGGCAGAGGAAAAAAAGAAGTATCTCATTCATTCAAAAATCGTTACAAGTGTCATTATACAAAGAAAAAAAAAGGAGAAAAAGACAAAATGACACTTTAAAAGGCAATCAATGGTCTCATTGATCTTCTCTCCGGAAGCTGCAGAAGATGCCTTGACACGTTGGATGCGCCTCATCAAGTCAATTACCAATTGAGCCTCGTGCTCCAAGAAGGCAGTTTCCTCCTCCAAGGCGTAGTCAAGGGCTGAAATTTCCTTGGTTAGGACCTCATCTTCAACTTCTCAGGATTTCGCCTCCTTCTCGAGCCCATCAAACTCCTCCCTCAGCCTTTGTATCTCTGCCTTCAAGGTCGTCATTCTGTTAAAACGAGCGACCGCCCCTTCATTAAGATCATATCTCCGAGAAGCCACAACATCCCTCTTCTGTGTATTGGCTTATACTGATTCCCGACAATGCAATAGAGAGGCTTCCAGGGAGGCCAATATAGAATCCTCTAATTGTTGTGCAGTTGTTTCCTATTGAAGTGCCCTTTTTCGCCATCCCTCTAGCTCATTCATGGTGCGATCAAAATATGGGAGGACCTCTTGTGTGTCCCCTAGGAGGGAAAGTTTCCTTAGCTTCTGAATTGCATCGCCGAGATCGGCGAAGGGAAATTCCTTTAACTTTCAAACGCGCACATGAAGCATATACATAATCATGCCAGATACCCTGCTGAAACTAGGCCTGGATAGTGCTGTTGGGGCCGCCACTACGGTGGGAGCATCGATTCAACGGCGGGGCTCAAAGGGATGATAGCTCACTGGCTCTTCTAGAGCAATGGCGAAGCCCAAAGCCTCGACCCAGTCTCAGGCTGCTCAGTCTCCTCAGCATTAGCGTTCTCTCCTGAGCCCTCAATCATAGTCTTACAGGACCAATTTCTCCTTGGCTCTCAACCTTTGAAGCCACCACATCAATCTCAGTAGGCTCAGCCCCTTCAGGGTCAACGTCTTCTCTTTGCCCCTCACTTTCTGGAGCAGTCTCAGTAAGGTCAGCAACAATCTCCTCACCTTGACCTTTGCCTGCTGAGGCTACCACTTCAGTCTTAGCATGCTCCAAAAAGACCTCTCCTCCTTGTCTCTCACCCTCTGGCATGACCTCGATGAGTTCTAGACTAGTTTATTCTCCTTGCCCTTCATCTTCATAAACTGCCATCTCAGCCTCGACAAGTTCAGGGCCCACCTCCTCTCTTTGACTTTCATCCCCTGGAGCTACCACTCCAGTCCCAGCTGCGGTCTCTCCTACCTGACCCGCAACTCCCACAACTAGAACTTCTACTGCTTCCTCTTCAGGATTTCCACTCTCTGGGGCTATTGCCTCTGAACCCCCAAGATCTTCCCCCCAAGAATGGCCTGGGTGTGTATCACCCATAACTTCATCACCTGTGGCAGCAGCCTTCTGATGCTCAGGTGCCTCGTCAACTGTAGGTTCCTCCTCCTGAGGGATGTTGGGGCCTGCACTACTCATGACTGCGACCCCTGTCTCAGTCGGGGTAACAACCTCCTCAGGTTCAGAGGCCCTGACAACTTCAACAACAACTGTAGGACTTTCATCTCCAGCCCCATTAATCTCCACTGGGACTAGATCTGACTCAGGGGCCACTCTTCGAACCTAGGGTACCACCTCAAGCTCAGGTGTCCCCTCTCTATCAAAAGCAATGACGATGGGCTCAGAAGGGCCGGAGTCGTCTACCTCAATCTCTGAAGAGGTAGAAAACAACTCAGGAGTGGTACAAGATGAAAAAGACAAGATAGATGATGACTCAGAAGGAGTAGTGAGCGAACTTGAGGAGACAGAAGATGAAGAGCCATCTGCCGGTTCTAAAATGACCGAAAGATTCACTCTTTTGTGCTATGGAAGGGGCCTGACAGCACAAGACAATGCACGACTACCAGTGGGGCAACGCATTTCCTTTTCTTTCCTTCTGCTTGGGAAGGCCCAGTCATCTTAGAACTCCCCCATGAGAGGAACTTCCAGCAAGAGCGCTGTGCGGGCCTCTCCCAATCAACGCATTCAAACCTTGAGTTGGGTGCCCTTCATGATTAGGGACCTTTCGACCCTCCTTCCACTGAAAGATAGAGGTGAGATTGTCGAAAAGGCTCCTTGTCTTCTTTTCCATAGCAAGAAGCTGCGGTGAGGAGTTGTCCGCTGCTATCTCTAGGGGTATCCCAAGATCCTGCCAGTTTCAGGGGTAACCCAAGGTAAAGACCTCGCCAAGAGGGGGAGTCTTAATAATCTTCCTTTGCCTAGTATCTTGGCGCCAGTTGCAGTTATCCCCTTTCTAGGGGTGATCAGCTTCTCAATAACTTTAGCTGGTGATTCTCAACCAGCGTCCATAACCTTCGGTGGCTCGGACCCTTCTGCCAAAGTGTGGTATCACATATTTGCTGACCTCTGTCATCTCTAAACATGTGGACCATGTAGTGCGAATGTGCCTTGGCAATTCTTGAAGAGTCCTTAGCTCTTCTTTCCTTCCTGTGTTCACTCTGCCATGACGCTTCTCAAAGAATATAGAGAAGGGGCAGCCTTGATTCAGCCCATGTTGACGAGCAAAATGATGGGGGAAGTACCCTTCAAGCCTGGCACTATTGGAGGTTCGGTAGGGCAAAAATCCCCCTCTAATACTCAAGATGAACATGAGCTCCTCAATGGTAGTAGGAGCACCATCCAGCTCTTTCCCCATCTCATCAATAAAAGCCCGATCAGTATGGCCCCCGACCGGAAAGGGGACACAACGCATGTTGGAAGTTTCATTCTCAAACAAATTACGAGCATTCTCTGAGGTGTGAAAGATAGCCTTCTTCCTAGCAATCCTCAATAGGAAGGGGCACATCTTCTCCCCCACGCCTAGATTTCTAAAATAAGTGGCAAGGAAATAGGCTCCTAGCCACCCGTACACATAATGAATGGGGAATGGTGTCTTGAAGTCCCCATGGAAAGCTTCACCTCTAACAAGGCCATGGCCCCCCTCCTTGCCGTTATAGGCCTTCCCTCTCGAGATAGCTCCCAGTCCATGGTAGATGTTGCACATGACTAGTTGTATAAGGGCATAGTGGCGCCCCCTCGCCATGTCGCAAGCCACATAGAACGTGCATGGACGGATTGTATCGGCTCCCCCAGGGAGAACAAACTTGCACAGGAACAATATTAGGTATGCGGCCAAGAAGACACAGTCATCACTGGTCTCGGGTTGGTAAATTGGAGGCGTCCCCTTCATAGTTGCCTTCCCCTTTCCCCCTGAAATACCTGGACCCACCTCAGGGTAATCTCTGCAAAAGAATTTCAGCCACTCGGCAAAGATCACTCGACCATTGGTGGCCTTGAATTAAAGTAACAGGTAAATCTCGAAGATCTCTTGAAGACTAGCAAGCGATTCTTCTTCACTAAGGCGTGCACCACCAAAAATCACCGAGTTCTGAGGCACAAACTCATCATTCATCGCGCCTATGAGTGGGAGCCTGCCAATGAAATCAAGATCTAGATAGGAGATCCCTACTTCACCATGACCGAGGAGCCATGTATTACTTACATGACTCCATGTCTCCAATAATACCTTGACGGTATTTGAGCATCGGTCGTAGTAGCTGCCTGAACATTGTACAATAGCTAATAAAGAGGCACACTCGAGAACACTGCTGTACAACCCTAGCACTTTAATGCTCTATGAGGAGTACCCCTTCAAATACTGATGCTCCCTTTGCACTCGGAGACCAATAGAAGACCATCTCAGCCCCTTCGTCTTCTCCATTCTCTTCCCCAAAGTTGGCAACTTCTCGCCAGAGGCCACGTTCCTATGCATGCAATGAAGGATGACTACCCCTTCTTCAATACTCACATTTCCATTGTTGTCTTCTCGGACCTCAAAATGAACCAGGTCAGTAATAAAAGTGACACTAAGGGGCCACTCCGGTTTGCATATTGGTTCTGCCAACCAAATAGATTCACCCCTTACTAGACTCTCATCAGTAAATTCATTGGTGCCAAGCTCTCCTCTCCTTGGAAGGTTTTTCATGTCAGGGATTCTGTATGGAGACCTGGCCATCAGACTAAACTTAAGGGCTCGCTGTCGTCTGTGAATCGTTAAGGCACAAGGCTATCACCGAACGTGAAAGGCGCAAGGCTATCACTGTGCGTGAAAGGCACTGACTAGCACCGCTTGAGTTCGTCAAAACCCAATGCTAGATGTGCCTTTCAAAGCCCAGAGCCAGCTGTGTTTCTCAAGGGCTAACGCTGGCTGTATTTCAAAGGCTAACGCCGGTTGTGTTCTCAAGGGCTAACTCCAACTGTGTTTGACAAAGGTCCAGCGCTGGCTGTGTTTCTCAAGGGGTAACACCGGCTGTGACTATTGCCAGTTGTGATCTTTGAGCAGTGCCGTTTGTGTTGAAATCTCTCATACATGCCACGGATTGCGTATGTGTCACCTCGAACCCCGGGTGTGCCACTTGACAACTGCCAACCGCGACGTGGTCTGACACACGCCTCGCATGCGTTGATGGCGAGCATCATTGCCCAGTGACCATTCGCTGCCTACGACTGTTCACTACCCTCCGACCACTCGGTTTCTCGTTGAGAAACTTCTCCACGCATCGGAAACCCATTGATGGACTTTTCTTCTTCCTCCACACCGCCGAAAAACCACCAAAATCCTATCGGTAGGACCCTGCTAAGCTCTCAGCCCCTTTCCCTCACTTTTCTGGTACCCCAAGACCACTGTCGGAATCCCAACAGACCCCGGCAATCCCCCTATCTTCTTCACCTTGGCAATGGTGAAACTCACCTAGTCAGTGCAACCCCTTTGCGACTGCTCTGTTGGAGTTTCTCACCGCTCCCATGACTTCCAGCAACTGCCTATGAGCCCTGCGTTTTCGCCGAAGTTCTCACCAAGAAGTCTCTCTCTCTCACTGTACAAACTCTCTAAACGTTTTACCTCAGGTAAAACAGTGAAATGGGGTTTTACCCCTTATATAGCTGCTGCTTCCCCGAAGTACCTCTCACAAGGCATAAATGATAGAGAAGTCCTCGAAGGCCAAACAACAGTAGGTCGGACCGGGTCGGGCTCACGCCTGAAGCCCGAATTGAAGTTTACTGCCGCCCATGTAATGCCGACCAACAAGTGCCGGATTGTGACGTCTTAGAACTTCCGGTGTGCTGTTGTGCATGAGAAAAGGAGGCGCACGGCAGGATAAGGCGAAGTGCGTGGCAAGGCGAAGTGCGCGGCAAGGCGAAATGAATGTGTCGCCGCGAGTGTTAGTGATGCAATGGATTTAGACTGCAGGGACTGGTTGTTTAAGATGGTCCTTGAGGGACTACCCCCTTTTTCCCCTTTTTCTTCCATTTTTCTTTTCCCTCTTCTTTTTCTCTTCCTCCTTGTGCCACTTTTTCCTTCCTTGTGCCACTTGCTGCTCTCCTTATGTCACTTGGAGGTGGCTTGCTGTCACCTCACCTCCCCCTTTTCCTTATTTCTTTTAAACCCACCCAGCTCTCTCTCCCTCTCTATCTCTCCCACCCTCACGCCATCCAATCCTTATTATCCCTCTCTCACTCTTTAAGAGAAATTTGGGGAAGCTTGGAAGAAGCTCCCTCTACCTCATTGTTGGAGCACTTGTGGAGGAGCTTGAAGTGGCTGTGGAAGGAAGGATTGGAAGGCGTTTTTGTTGTTAAAGTAAGTAGATCATTACCTTGCCATTTCATAGTATGAATTGAACATGAATCAAGCATGATTTTGATCCTAGAATAAGCATGAATAATGCATGTGGTGAGCATGAAAAGGGTGTGAACATTGATACTATATGCACACTGTTCTGTTATGATTTTTCAGCAACAATGGCTTGCCTTTACATGATGAATGAGTGATGAAACTCCTCAAATTATTGGGGTAACTTGTGAATTAAGGGGGAATATGTATCTATTATGTGTTAAAAAGGATTGCATGCTGATTTCTAATGAAAGTTGGAAGCTATGAACAAATCTTTAGAGCATGCTATGACTGTGACATGAAAATCCAGGGACTGTGCATGGTTTTATAAGACGTGATTGGCCTACCAAATGGTGTCTGAACTGCCTCAAATTGCCACCATTAGAAAGGTATCTGAGTCTATTTTAATCTTTATGTTTACGTCCAATTGAAATTCGTAATAATTTGAAAGTTATGCTTCATTTTATGCACCTATGTCACTGTTGACAGACTGTATAAATTTTCAGAAATATCACTCTAGTTGCACTGAGGTTTTGTTCGACCTAATGAAGTCAAAATGACTCTTAACCGCATCCATTTGAGAGATACACGAGTTTCATATTAGTTTATTGTTTTAACCTTATCCAAATTCTATATAATTTAAAAGTTGTGTTTCAAAATATGTGGATATGTCACTGTTGACAGATTGCAGAAAACTCAGAAATTTTGTTTCTGATTTCATAAGTTTTAAATGATCGAATGGAGTTCAATTTCATTAAAACCACTATCATTTGAAAGGTATATGTGTCTTTTTGAATTCACATGTTGATATAATTTTGAATTTTTTTTTAAATAGAGAGTAATACAGCAAAATAAGAATACGTCATTGATGACCAAACTTAACAATTTCCAGAACTATTGCTTCTGTTCCCTTAAGCTTTTTGACAGACCAAATGGGGTCAAATTTCTCTCAAATTACTATCACATGAAAGCTAATAATGTTAAATGGAAATTTTGTTTTGGAATTATATTGAAATTCCATATAAATCTGATGTTTATACCCTTGTTTATGAAACATACCCCAATATGACATTTATGAATCTCAAGATTCTTTTGTAACCCTGAATTGGTCATGCTCAATTAAGATTCACACTTTCTGTGATTGAGGGAGGCTCATACCCACTCTGAAAGAGCAATTAAAATGAAGTAAATTTCCCTCATAAGTTTGATGTTATGTCTGACATTGCACATGCATATTTCTGATAAGAATTACAATGAATTCTTAGTCGTTGTGTAGATCATACATTGCTATGCCCCGATATGTTGAACATGGCTTGATTCTTTTGCAAGATGATTGAAGTTATCTGCTATAAGATACTGAAATGAAATACTTATGATACCATGAATGTTCCTGACCTCTTGAAAAGAGTGAAATGCGAATGAGTGAATGTTTAAGCATGCTTGTACTAGGTGTGATACCTATATGATTATGATTATGATTCTGGCAACTATGCATTGGGTTCTCCATTGGTAGTGGGTACTGCATCTCTATTATCTGATTCTGCTTATGATTCTGATTCTGATTCTGGCCACAACGCAATGTGTTCGCCAGTGGTCGTGGATACTATTTTTCTGTTACCTAATTCGGATTTTGATCCTGACTTGGGTCCTCCATTGATAGTGGGTACTGTAATTCTGATAACTGCTTGCTACGCAATGGGTTTTCCATTGGTAGTAAGGTATATTGTGCCTTGACTCCTATTATAGGAGTGGAGTTGAGATATAATTGTAAATAACTGGGAGGGTCACGCTCCCCATTTTGTTATGGACACTACGCATTGGGTCCTCCAATGATAGTATAATGCCCTCACTTGAAGGCACAAGGAGAGGTGTCTTGCAAGGCCTTAGCCTATCGTAAGCCCCAAAGCGCGCTGGTGACTGTGTGCGTAAGTGAGGACATTACGAAGTGGGGCCCCCACTTTTCATAGTCCTCCCTTCTGAATGAGGGTAGAAGTCCCAAGTTACAAGACTGGCTTAGCTTGATTGATGTGACTTCTACTTCGGGAGTATGCCCTATTAATTTATGTCTATCTGAACGGTATGCTCTAGCCAAGCTTCTGACTGTGTGATAGTGATATATATCTGTATGACTATTTTGTTCATGAAACATGGAAAGCTCTGAGATCATAACTCTTTTTGCTCACTTTATATGTATATACCGCCGTATGATTGTATTATGTGATTCTGCATGAATTGTGATAGTTGTGGATTTGTTATCCTTTATGAGTGCATCTAGGTTGGAATGCAAGGGTATTGATTCGGTTACTGAACCTTTAACTCATATTCCTCTTTTTCCCCTCTGTATAGAGTGGGATCTAATATTCGACTGTGGACAACTGGACGGTGGTGGCAGGCATTTTGATGCTTAAAGTTGCAGTTGGTGACTCTTTTGACGGTAGGTGCCTGATGGATATGTGAAAATGTATTTTGCAGAATTCTTGAAGTTTTTTTGATCGAGCCTGTTGTGCCTTGAACTCGTTGTAACAAAAATTTTTGGAGTCGGAATATGTATATAAATGGTTTTATTTTACTCAGTTTTGGATATTAATTCTATGATTTTTTGCTTTATTTCGTGGTTTGCTTGATTCCAAAGTTAATTATGCGTTGAGCCACTCCCACCTGAGTAACATCCGCGACCTCTGTGTTCGCGATCTCGCACTCGGTCGCCCTTCGGTATGGGACGACGGCTGCCAAGGAGCGGAGTCGTGACACTTATGGTATCAGAGTAGCTAGGTTAGGATTCTTGGCTTAAAGAGTGGTAGAAGTGTCTCTAGAGTAGTTTATGTGTAGGTTGGTGACTGGGTGCTTCTGTTTAAGGTTGGAGATGCCGAGAACAAGAGCCAATGATGCAAGCTCCAGTGACGAAAATACTGATGCCCTCGGGGAGTTTGTCAGGACTTTAGGGGTTATGACGCAGATGATGAAGGAAGCTATGCAACCCCATCTACCCCTGCCCCTGACTCAAATGATAGCAGTTTAGAAATTTAGGAGGTTGGCTCCTCCAACCTTCTTAGGGCTTGGAGGAGTAGAAAAGGATGAAAGATGGAAAAAATCTTTGAAGTAATGCAATGTACAGAAGAACAGAAGGTCAGGATAGGGACCTTTATGTTAGAAGGGGACGCTGAGCACTGGTGGGGCTCAGTGACGTAGTCTTGGGCAGAAGCAGGAACGGAAGCAAACTGGGGAAACTTTCTTGGAGCCTCCCATGAGAAGTACTTTCCCGATTCAGTAAAGGAAAGAAAAGAATTAGAGTTCATCGAGCTGCAACAGAGAAATTTAACTGTGGAACAATATGAAGCTAAGTTTGTGGAGTTATCAAAGTACGCGCCCCAAATCATCAATACCGAGGCGCGGAAGACGAATAAGTTTGAGAGGGGCCTTAGGTCAGAGATAAGGGGGAGGGTAATATCCAAAAATTTGAAGGTTTCTCCCCTTTGGTAGAATTAGTTATGAAGATTGAAAGGGACTGTGAAGGATCTCGGGATGGGGGACACTGGAAGATGAGACCAGCTTAGTTTGGAGATTCGGGGAGAAAATCTCCCCCACAACTGAAGAGGAACCTTAGGGGAGGAGAAAATCAGAGGGGCAAGAAGATTCAAAAATCATGGCCAGACGATATAAGAGGGAGTCGACACCTGACGTGCCCACACTGTGGGAAGGATAATCATTTGGCGGTCGATTGCCAAAGGAAGACTGGGGCATGTTTTAGATGTGGAAAACAGGGCCACCAAATTAGAGATTGCCTAGTGAGGGGACCTGAGAACCGACCAAAGACTCAAGGTTGGGTATTCGCTCTTACTAAGTAGGAGGCTAAGGCATCAACTTCAGTTATCAGAGGCACGCTCTTCATCTATGGCTGGGAAGCTAAAATTCTGATTGACCTTGGATCCACGCATTCTTTTGTTGCACCTCACTTTGCATGCCACATTAATGTTAGACCTGCATGGCTTAACTGGACATTGGTAGTTGGTACACTTAGGGGGGAGTCTATAGAAACTGATACTGTTTATAAATACTATGAAGTTCTGCTTGAAGGATGTATTTTGCATATAGACCTAATATTGCTAAAAATTCAGGATTTTGATGTAATTTTGGGCATGGATTGGTTGTCCATATATTATGCCACAATAAATTGTTCTGATAAAACTGTGACCTTCAGACGCCCAAATTTTCCTGAGTTGAATTTTGTTGGTATTAAGGATGTTTCCCCTATACACTTTATCTCGGCTCTTCAGGGTTCCGCCTATTAGCTAAAATATGTGTTGGGTATCTGGCATATGTAGTAGAGAATTGGGATGTCTAGTCCAAGGTGGAAGAGATACCAGTGGTGAGGGAGTATCTGAAATTGTTTCCTGAAGAGTTGACTTCTCTGCCTCCAGCCAGAGAGATAGAGTTTGAAATAGATGTGGTTCTTGGTTCTTCTCCCATCTCTAAGGCCCCTTATAGGATGGCCCTAGTTGAATTGAAAGAATTAAAGGAGCAATTGCAAGAATTATTAAAAAAAGGGTTCATTCAACCTAGTGTGTCACCTTGGAGTGTATCGGTCTTGTTTGTGAAAAAGAAAGATGGATTTTTAAGACTTTGCATAGATTACAAACAGCTGAACCAGATCATTATAAAGAACAAGTACCCCTTGTATAGAATTGATGACTTTTTTGATCAACTACAAGGGGCTCAAGTATTTTCTAAAATTGACCTCCAATCCGGTTATCATCAACTACGGGTCAAGGAAGGGGATATCCCTATGACTGCATTCAGAACCCGGTATAGCCACTATGAGTTCTTGGTAATACCATTCGGATGAACCAACGCCTCGGTAGTCTTTATGGATTTGATGAATAGGGTATTTAGACCCTTTCTAGATGATTTTGTGGTGGTCTTTATATATTATATTTTGGTAGATTCAGGGAATC
The DNA here is from genome assembly GCF_054954075.1 of Amborella trichopoda. NCBI lineage: Eukaryota > Viridiplantae > Streptophyta > Magnoliopsida > Amborellales > Amborellaceae > Amborella > Amborella trichopoda. The sequence continues at coordinate 9,815,368 of NC_142345.1, read as the reverse complement.
TGGAAGAGCATGGGCAGCACTTAAGAACAGTCCTCCAGATTCTGAAAACAGAAAAGTTGTATGCCAAGTCGGGGAAGAGCAAGTTTTGGCTTCCTAGCATGTCCTTCCTTGGGTACATTATTTCTGAAGTGGGGAAGACCGATAAATGTGACTGAGGTCCACAATTTTCTGGGACTGGTTGGATATTATAGGCGCTTTGTTGAAGGCTTTTCAAAGATAGTGCTCCCTTTGACCTGCCTAACTCGAAAAGAGGCGAATTTTGTATGGTCAGCTGATAGAAGAGTTTTTAGGAACTGAAGAGGAGACTGACCACGGCCTTGATGCTGACCTTTCCCAAAGAAAACGAAGATTTTGCGGTATATTTTGATGCCTCCCTAAAAGGGCTTGGATGTGTGTTGATGCAGCGAGGAAAGGTCATAGCTTATGCCTCCGAGCAGTTAAAGCGGTACGAGAAAAACTACCCTACTGATAACTTGGAACTCGCGGATGTAGTATTTGCTTTGAAAATCTGGAGACATTACCTCTACGGGGCCTAGTTAAAAATATTTACAGACCATAAAAGCCTCAAGTATCTATTTTCCGAGAAAGAGTTGAACATGAGGCAAGGACGATAGATGGACCTACTGAATGATTATGATTGTACCATCAATTTCCAATCGGGAAAGACTAATGTAGTAGTCGAAAGCCGGTGATATCAATAACACATTTGATGGTTCGAGAAATGAAACTGATAGAAGATGCAGTGGAGTGGCACTCAGATCTATCCCTTGAAAATGGGGTAGGAATGACTGCCGGTAAAAGGGTGGAGGCCCAACTCTTTCAACAGATTCGTAAGGCACAGAAAGAGGATCCCCAAGTCATGAAAATCCTCGAAGAAATAAAGCTGAGGAGAAAAGATAATTTCTCTATTAGTAGTGATGATTTGTTAAGGTCCAAGGATCGGGTATGTGTTCCAAATGATGATGGTATAAAATGGGCTATTTTAGACGAAGCACACCACTCCCATTATACTGTGCACCCAGGATGTACCAAGATTTATCAGTACTTGAAGAAAACTGTATGGTGGAATAATATGAAGAGAGAAGTGGCACAATTTTTCTCTAAGTGTTTGACATGTCAGCAAGTGAAAGATGAACATCAAAAATCTGTGGGACTGCTGCAACCCTTGCCGGTACCCTAATGGAAGTGGGAGCACATCACCATGGATTTTGTCTCTGGCTTACCTTGGACAGGTGCCGGGCATATAGTATTTGGGTCATTGTGGACCTTCTGACTAAAGCAGCCAATTTCTTACTGGTCCGCACGACTTATACCTTAGATAGACTTACCCATTTGTACATTAAAGAGATTATGAGGTTACATGGAACACTTATCAATATCGTATTCGATAGGGACACCATATTTGCTTCAAGACTTTAGAACAATTTGCAGTCAGCCTTAGGGACGAGACTTACTTTTAGCACTGCTTTTCACCCTCAGACTGATGGACAATCAGAAAGAACTATTCAAACTCTGAAATACATGTTGAGAGCTTGTATTACTAACTTCAAAGGAAAATGGAAGGACCATCTTCCTCTGATCAAATTTTCTTATAATAACAGCTTCCAATCCAATATTCAGATGGCACCTTTGAAGCTTTGTATGGGAAGAAATGTAGATCTCCTATCTGTTGGGACGAGGTAGGTGAGAGAAGGCTGTTAGGGCCAGAAATTCTCCAAGTTACCTCAGAAAAGATTGCCTTGATTCGGGAAAGACTTAAGACCACTCAGAGTCGGCAAAAGATTTATGCTGACAATCGAAGAAGATACCTTGAGTTTGAAGTAAATGATCGAGTTTTCTTGAAGGTATCACCGACTAAGGGTGTTTTGAGATTTGGCAAGAAGAGAAAGTTGAGCCCACGGTTTATTGGGCCTTTTGAAATTTTGAAGAGGGTTGGAAGTATGGCTTATTGGCTTGCCTTGCCACCCGAGTTGGCACATATGCATGATGTGTTTCATGTATCTCTCTTAAGAAGGTAGCAGTCGGACCCATCCCATGTCCTCAAATATTAGCCAATTCCGATAAGGGAAGACTTAACGTATGTTGAGCTGCCAATTGAGATTCTGGATAGGAGAGTGCAGATACTACACAATAAATAAATACCCTGGTGCGTGTTCTATGGCAGTATCACTCACAGGAAGAATCAACATGGGAACGAGAAGATGAAATCAGGAATAAGTACCCCCAGTTATTTGACTAATTGAGACCCGATTTTGAGGACAAAATCTTGCTTAAGGGGGGATGATGTGACATCCCAGAACTTCCGGTGTGGTGCTGTACATGTTCCGGTGTGGTGCTGTACATGTTAGAAGGAGGCGCACGGCGGGATAAGGCGCACGGCGGGATAAGGCGAAGTGCGTGGCAAGGCGAAATAAATGTGCCATCGCGAGTGTTAGTGATGCAATAGATTTAGACCGTCGAGACTAGTTGTTTAGGATGGTCTTTGAGGGACCATCCCCTTTTCCCTCTTTTTTTTTCCCTGTTCTTTTCCCTCTTCGTTTTCTCTTCCGCCTTGTGATACTTGTGCCCTCCTTGTGCCACTTGCTGCTCTCCCTATGACACTTGGAGGTGGCTTGCTGCCACCTCACCTCCCCTTCTCCTTATTTCTTTTAAACCCACCCAGTTCTCTCTCCCTCTCTTTCCCTCTCACCCTCATGCCCTCCACTCCTCATCTCTCTCTCTCTCAGAAATTTTGGGAAGCTTGGAAGAAGCTCCCTTTACCTCATTGTTGGAGCCCTTGTGGAGGAGCTTGAAGTGGCTGTGGAAGGAAGGATTGGAGGGCACTTTTGTTGTTAAAGTAAGTGGATCATTACCTTGCCATTTCATAGTATGAATTGAACATGAATCAAGCATGATATTTATCCTTAAATAAGCATGACTAATGCATTTGGTGAGCATGAATAGGGTGTGAACAATGACACTATAGGCACACTGTTCTGTTATGATTTTTCAGCAACAAGGGCTTGCCTTTGCATGATGAATGAGTGATAAAACTTCTCAAATTATTGGGGGAAACTTGTGAATTAAGGGGGAATATGTATCTATTATGTGTTAAAGAGGATTGCATGCTGATTTCAAAATGAAAGTTGGAATCTATGAACAAATCTTTAGGGTATGCTATGACTGTGACATGAAAATCCAGGGACTGTGCATGATTTTGTAACACGTGATTGGCCTATCAAATGGTGTCTGAATTTCCTAAAATTACCAGCATTAGAAAGGTCTCTGAGTCTATTGTAATCTTCATGCTTGAGTCCAATTGAAATTCTGAATAATTTGAATGTTGTACTTAATTTTATGCACCTATATCAATGTTGACAGATTGTGTACATTTTCAGAAAAATCACTCTAGATGCACTGAGGTTTTTTTTGACCAAATGAACTCCAAATAACTCATAAAGTCATCCATTTGAAATATACACGAGTTTAATATGCGTTTCATGTTTTAACCTTATCCAAATTCTGTATAATTTGAACGTTGTGTTTCAAAGTATGTGGATATGTCACTATTGACAGATTGCAGAAAACTCAATATGTTTGTTCTTGTTTTCATAAGTTTTAAATAATCGAATGGAGTTCAATTTTCTTCAAACCACTGTTATTTGAAAGTCTTATGTGTCCTTTTGAATTCACATGCTAAAATAATTTTGAAATTATTTCTAAATCAAGAGTTATACATCAAATTATGCGAATATGTCACTGATGACCAAACCCATCAATTTCTAGAACTATTGCTTCAGTTACCTTAAGCTTTTGACGGACCAAATGAGGTCCAAATGCTCTCAAATTACTATCACATGAAAGACAAGAATATTCACTTAAAAATTTTGGTTTGGAATTATATTGAAATTCCGTATAAAATTGATGTTGTGTCCATGTTTATGAAACATACCCCAATATGGCATTTCAGAATCTCAAGATTCTATATTAACCATGAATTGGTCATGCTCAATTAAGCTTCATACTTTCTGTGATTGAGGGAGGCTCATACCCACTCTAAAAGAGCAATTGAAATAAAGTAAATTTCCCTCATAAGTTGGAGGTTATGTCTCACCTTGCACATGCATATTTCAGATAAGAATTACAATGAATTCTTATTCGTTGCGTAGATCATACATCTGTTATGCACCGATATGTTGAACATGGCTTGATTCTTTTGCAAGATGATTGAAGTTATCTTTTATAAGATACTGAAATGGAATACTTATGATACCATGAATGTTCCTGACCTCTTGAAAAGAGTGAAATGTGAATGAGTGAATGTTTAAGCATGCTTGTACTAGGTGTGATACCTATATGATTATGACTCTGATTCTGGCCACTACGCAATGGGTCCTCCATTGGTAGAGGATATTGTATCTCTGTTATCTAATTCTGCTTATGATTCTGAGATTCTGGCCACTATGCAATGGGTTCTCCATTGGTAGTGGACACTGTAATTCTGTTATCTGATTCCGATTCTGATCCTGACCACTATGCAATGGGTCCTCCATTGGTAGTGGGTACTGTAATTCTGATAAATTGCTGCTACGCAGTGGGTCCTCATTTGTAGTGGACTGTGCCTTGACTCCTATGATAGGAGTGGAGTCGAGATGTAACTGTAAATAACTGGGAGGGTCGCGGCCCCCAATCTGTTATGAGAACTACACATTGGGTCCTCCAATGGTAGTGTAATACCCTCTCTTCTGAAGGCATAAGGAGAAGGTTGTGGCTTGCAAGGCCTCAGCCTATTGTAAACCCCAAAGCGCACTAGGGAATGTGTGTGTGAGTGAGGACATTAAGAAGTGGGGCCCCTATTTGTCATTGTCCTCCCTCCTTAATGAGGGTAGAAGTCCCAAGCTACAAGACTGGCTTAGCCTGATCGATGTGATTTCTACTTCGGGAGTCTACTTCGGGAGTAGGCCTTATTAATTTTTGTCAGTCCGAACTGTATGCTAGCCAAGCTTCTGACAGTGTGATGGTGATATATGTCTGTATGACTGTTTAGTTCATGAAACATGGAAAGCCCTAAGATCGGAACTCTTTCTGCTCACTGTGTCTGTATATACTGACGTATGATTGTATTATGTGATCCTACATGAATTGTGATAGTTGTGGGTTTGTTATCCTTTATGAGTGCATCTAGGTTGTAATGCAACGATACTGATTCGCTTACTGAGCCTTTAGCTCATACTCCTCTTTTTCCCTTCCATGTAGAGTGAGATCTGATACCCGAGTGTGGACAGCTGGACAGTGGTTGCAGGCAATTTGAAGCTTAAACTTTCAGTTGGTGACCCTTTTGACGGTAGGTGCCTAGTGGATATGTGAAAATGTATTTTGAAGAATTCTGGAAATTTTGTGATCAGGCCTATTTTGCCTTGAACTCGTCATAACATAAATTTTTGGAGTCTGAATATGTATATAAATGGATTTATTTTACTTAGTTTTGGATATTAATTGTATGATTTTTGACTTTATTTTGTGGTTTACTTTGATTCCAAAGTTAATTATGCGTTGAGCCACTCCCACCTGAGTCACATCCGCGACCTCTGTGTTCGCGATCCCGCATTCTGTCGCCCTCTGGTATGGGACGACGGGGGCCAGGGAGCGGGGTCGTGACAAGAATGGAACAGGATGAGGTCGGGCCCAAACCCGAGACCCGAACTCAGACTAATGCAGGCTGTGACTTTCACCGTCTGTGACCAACGCCGCCTGTGACCAGTGCCATGCGTGAAAGTGAATGACCAACGCCACCTGTGACTAACACCGCGTGTATAAGTCATTGACTACTGCTGCGCATGACAAGCACCATTCATAACTGTTACTCAGGCTGATGCAGCTCGTGTTACTGTCGCCTATGTTAACGTCGTGCGTGTTTGAGCACAGTCATCACCGGAAGTGTTTTGCCTTCACCCCAAGGAGTCACACTCAGCTCTTAATCCCCAGTGAAGTCGGGTTCCATTTTCCATCCCTCGTTAGGCCACCATCTTCATCTGAGCCCTCTACTTATGTATGGACTTAAACTATTTTATCCCCAAGGAGTCGGATTGCCATCCACAAACTTATTCCCCATGGAGCTCCACCCACATGGCAACCCACAAAATGATCTAGATGCACGACGCTAAATTACATGGTCCAAACTATACGAACTTAAACTGTAGCGGAGGTCTAGTTGCACGACCTTAAACTATTTCGTCCATACTGCATGACCCTAAACTGCACCACCATGGTCAAGATGCACGACCCTAAAACGGCATGGTCCAAATTATACGACCTTAAACTATAGCGGAGGTCTAGTTGCACGACCTTAAACTGCATAATCCTAGCTGCATGACTTTAAACTGCATAGCCATGGTCCAAGCTATATGACGCTGAACTATAGTACAGGTCTTGACCGCATGACGTTAAACTGTTTTGCACAGGTCTAGGAGGCATGGCCTTAAACTCGCCCCCACATATACGTGCACACCCATTTTGTGCACACCATTTTTATAACTCCCCAATCCATCCATTTCCCTTACCACCATTCATCATTCCCCCAGTGAGTCTTACCCGTGCTCACAAACGGCAAGCCATCCCGCCATCCATACTTGTAGTCAGCTAGTGCGTCACCACTATCCACCTTACATACCAATACCATCCATCTTTCATAGGCAGCCTCGTGCCATCTCCCGAAAGTGAGTCGAACCACCACCATGCTCACTCCATGGCCTCCACAGACTGTCATCCATCTTCACCACGGTCCAGCTGTATGACCTTAAACTATAGTACACGTCCTGGCCGCATGATGTTAAAAGGTTTCGCATAGGTTCCAGAGGCATGACCTTAAACACGCCCTCACAAAAAAAACAGGCATGGTATAAACCTGAAAAGGGAATGCCATGAGTAAAAATGATGGACGGGCATGGTCACGAAACCATGAGTAAGAGAGTTATGTGAAAATAAAGACCCAAGCACGATGAAAACCTGAAAAAGGCACCGTGAGTGAAAATAGAAGGGTGGACATGGCTGTAAGGTCATGGGTAAAAAGAGCCCTGAATGAAAGGAGGTTGGTGAAAACCATCTTTATGGCAACACTTTCCAAGTCCAAGTGAAAACCCGCAACGGGTGCTTGGACTAAGAAAGCAAGTTGATGCAGTGCTCGCCTCCAGAAGACCCATCATCAACAAAAATATCATCCAGCAGGGTGAGCAAACTTAAAAAGCATCCCTCAACATTCGTCATCGGTGTTGGGTGAACATGTAGCCCAATCGCCATTCCTTCTTTGTTGTTGGGTGAACACGTAGCTCAGTCAGCATCCGGTGCTGAGTGAACACATAGCCCAGTCATCATCACAAACAACCCATGCAAGGGTGAGGACTTCGATAAGATCCCCCAAACAAACAAAAAAATCCACGCGGGGGTGAGGACTTTGATAGGATCCCCTAAACAAATAAAATAGTCCACGTGGGGGTGTGGACTTTGATAGGATCCCCCAAACAAACAAAACAGTCCATGAGAGGGTGAGGACTTTGATAGGATCCCTCAAAAAATTTCTCTCTCTTTTCTTCTCTTCTCTTCTCTATTTCTCTTGCTCTATTTCTCTCTCTCTTCTTCTCTATTTCTCTATCTCTTTCTCTATTGCTCTCTATTCTTCTATCTCTCTTCTTCTCTATTTCTCTATCTCTTTCTCTATTTCTCTCTCTATTCTTCTATCTCTCTTCTCTACTTCTCTATCTCTCTCTATTTCTCACTATTTTTCTATCTCTCTTCTTCTCTATTTCTCTCTCTTTCTTTATTTCTCTCTCTAATTTTCTATCTCTCTTATTCTTTATTTTTCGATCTATTTTTCTATTTCTCTTCCTCTTCCTCTATCTCTCTATTTCTTTTTCTCCATTACCCGTCTCTCTTTTTCTCTTCTTCTCTCTCCTGACATGCACGATAGTGACAACACCGTGCATGCGTCTCTTTCTCTCTCTTCATCTATCTCTATCTTTTCTTCTCCTCTGGATGAACACAAAGCCCAGTCGACATCCCTTCTTCGGTGCTGGGTGAACACGTAACCCAGTCATTATCACATGGCCGTCACTGGTAGCGTTTGACAGGGTGAGGACTTAAAATACTAATCCCTCCATATCACAAACAGTCTACTTGAGGGTGAGGACTTTGATAGGATCCCTCCAAATTATCTTCTCCCCCAAAGTCTCCATGGATGGACCTACGACAAATGCATTCAAACGTTTGAGCATCTTAGTTACAACATTGTGTGGGTATCTCCTCGGCGGTAACTTGGTCACGTGGCTAGGAAGAAAAAAGTAATAAAGCCGAAGGAAATTTTCTTAATATTGTCCTTATCACTTCTCTTGAAGCACAACATTCGGCGGGGCAAGCTGTTTGAAGATATTTTTTCTCACCTTGGGTCCCCAATCAGAATAAAAGAGAAGCTGGTCAATAAAGCCCTTACTTATAGTGGAATTTTTGACAGACTCAGAATTTCCCCAGAATGGGTGAGAATGTTCTTAAGGACTTCAAAAGGCCACCTGCCAAGTTTCATCGAATGACTGTAGGACCATCACCATTAGATTCAACACTGTCGAAAACCCCTAGGGATCAAGTTTTGGTCTAAACAGATATTCTAAGATAAAGTTATGAATAAAAGATTGGAAAAGGAGAGGCTGCACGCTATTCTCGTGCACCCTCCCTGTACCAATCTCCATTAAAGGAGATTGTTTTTCACAGTCACAAATAACAACTTTGAATACCCGTATCTCCCACGTTTTGAGTTTGATCGTGCTCAAATTTTGTGAGTGTGTTTGTCTCGTTGAGACAAGCGTTTGGATATGTGGCACTTCTCGCGATGATGTCCGAGCAAGGAGGAATACTAGAGAGAAGATGACAATTCGTGATCAAGGTTACAGGAAAATCAGTAGTAGCATGACCCACTCGAGCAGCATCACTGCTCTCGTGTACCCAATCGATGCGACACTAGTTGCATTGCGTGTGTAAGGTCCAGCTCTATGTTTGGTCCAAACCCCGCGCATGATGAACGGTTAGATATGGCGTATAAATATGTTAAAGTTGCTGCAGAATTCTGGCTGTCGGCATCCAAGTTTTGGTCAAAAACCCAAAATTGTGAAATCTTTGTTTGGGCATGAAATCAAGCTGCGTCTGTTGCAACGCGATCGTGACGGCATGCTTAGTGCAGTCTAGCAAAGAAACCAAGAAAATACGTCAATAGACGAGCACACTATTGATACGAAGTTTCCAAGATTCATACAAATTTCAAGTCACGTGATCGTGGCCAAAAAACACGATCCGTGACTCAAAATTAATAACAGATTGATCGTCATACCAAGACCAACAAGAAAGCGATCATATTTTGGTAAAATAGGTGCCGAAAAAACCTCGAATCAACCTAGGAAAATCGAACACGTTCCATGGTTGCAACTGAGACTATTTTGGAATTTTGTGTTTTGATGGGCAAGGGCAAAATCATCATTTTGCCCCCATTTTTAGATCTTTCTTTAATTCAATTAAATTGTAATTATCCTCAATTAGATTTAATTTTGATCAATCCACCCATGTTTGGGCAAAAGTCTATATAAACCATGCGATACTTCATTGTATGAGGGCTTCAATTTTGATCAATAACGTTTAGAGTTAACTTTTGAGATTGAAAGCCATGTCCAGGAGAGAGAGAGAGAGAGGAGAGAGAAGAAAAGTCTGCTACTCCTCGATGAAGATAACTTTCTCTCTTCTTTCCTAATATATCTTCTTCTTTATTTCTCTCTCCTCTTCTCCCATTCTTTCTCTCTCCTCTTCTCTCTTTTTCTCTCTCCTCTTTTCCTTCTCTCTGTCTCTCTCTCATTTCTGTGTTGGTGTCATATCAGGATGAGCAGTGCCCATGTGGAGTGGAGATGGGGCGACCTCGTGGTTACCCACTGAAGTGGTGGTCTTAGAAGAATCGACCATAAGAGGAGAGGGAGTGGTCTTAGATCCACTCTTGAGCTTAATATTGGTGGAGAGTCCACCAGTAACAGTGTGGGCATGCCATTGATGCAGTTGACAACGATGGACTTGCCATTGATGCTAGTAGGGAGGGAGCACGGGGTTTGAGGTCCCTTTCCCAAGTTTTCCTAGGCTTGAGCTTATGTTCTAAGGTCAGAGAGAAGTCGCAAAAGATAAATGGGAGTAGTAGGTTGAACAACCTTTCTTCCCATAGGTGAGTTCACGAATATGGGGATGAAAAAATCCCCAACTCGGATGAAGGAGGAGTAAGTGGACTCCATAGCAATTTTTAGGTGGGAGTGATGTGAAATGCTGGTTAGAGATCGAGTCGAACCAACTATAGGGAACCCATCCCCAATAGAGTTGCCAATTGGTTGGGCCAAGATTTACCTCACTCAAGCTCCCTCAGGAAACCAGGCATGATAAACCCCTCTTGGACAACTGCTTGACCTGCGTGTGCATGTGCGTCGATGGTGAGAGAGTAGAGAGGCAGAGATATACATGCCTAGGGTGCAAGTCTGTGCGTCTGGGCAAGAGGGGGAGATGGGGAGCGAGAGAGTAAGAGAGAAATAGAGAGAGAGAGGGGACTCACCTATGGAATGGGTCCATGACCTAGATGAGAGAGAGAAGAGAAAGTAAGGGAAAGAGAGAGAGAGGGAGACAGGCTCGCCCTAGGTGCAAGTCCTTGACTTTAAGGCGAGAGAAAGAGAGTGAGCAAAGAAGGAGAAGGAAAGAGAGTGAGAGAGAGAAAGATGGTGGAGCTTAAACCCCTTGGGTCTGAGTGAAGAGAGAGATAGAGGGCTCGGACCCACTCTGGGTTTGAGTGGAAGAGAGAGAGCAAAAGAGAGAGTAAGAGAGATAAGAGAGAAAGAGAGAGGAGAGAGGAGAGAGGAGAGAGACTAGACCTAGAATGGGCTCGAACCTACGTGCACCTTCAAGAGTCCCTTTTTCATGCACCTTAGGGAGAGGTCTTGGTCCCTGTAGGTTGAGGCTAGGGTCTAAGCTCTAGGTGTATGGTTTAGGTGAGTTGCAATAAGGTAAGGTGTATGGAAATTAGGGTGTATAGATTAGGTTAGTGTGTATGGAAGCTAAGGTGTGTGGCGTACGATATGGTGTAGGAAAACTAAGGTGTATAAATGTTAAGGTTTATGGAGTAGGATAGGGTGTAGTAAAGCTAAAGTGTATGGAGTAGACTGTGGTGTATGAAGTAAGATTGGAAGTTAGGAATCTTAGGGTGTGTGGGAGCTAGAGTGTATGTGATAGGATTGGGAGTTGGAAATCCTAAGGAAATGGAACTTTGAGGTTTCAGGGAGTGAGTCGTACTAAGGGAATTTTCTCTCTCTGGCAAATATTTCTCTCTCTTGTCTCCTTGAGTTTTGAGTTTGGGATCAAAGCAGAAGAAGAAGCCTAAGCTCTTTCGATTGATTTACAAAACTCATTTACAAATAACGTTACTTTGCTTATATAGAGTAATCCCAAAACATGAGTGGATATTCAAAAACCTCTAGAATTGTTGGAAATTACAAATTTAATGAATAAAAATAATAATGTCGTTTTTGGAAATAATGACAAAAATACCCTAAGCATTTTTCAGGAAATGACAATATCATCCCTTCATAAGCGGCCTTTTGCCATTATTAGGCCTCGAGAGCTTTTTTTGGCGTTTTTCTTGGCAATTCAAGAGATCAAACATCGTAGAATCGATGCTTGGATTATTACGCACGTTTTGATACCCATTAATAGCCTTGAAATAGATTTTTAAGGAAGAACCCAAAATTCGATGAAATGTATAAACTTTTGATTCTTTGACCACCGATTCGCCACGATCCTTGATGCTTTGAGACTTCATTTTAATCACAATTGGAAGAGGATACTCTCAAAATCATTTTGTGAGAAATTTCATCTATTTTGGTCTGCGATTGAGTGTATTCTAAATTTGGAAGGTCACCGGAAAATGCTATTCTGACGATCGAAAAATATGCCTTCTTCGACCTAAAAATTTGGTGTGATCCGGCCTCCGATCAGGCACAAAAATTATATCAAACTGAAGCTCTTTGAAGTACGGCCACAATGGACCCATACTTGCTGCGAACATCCGACATCGGAATTATTGTGCTATCGCCTCTCAAAGAATAAGATGTTTCCCTTTCTAAAATCTTAATTTTCTAGTTTTGAGCCTACCTTCTCTCTATGAATTATCTCGTTACGGGCCACACAATGATGGGTATCATATGTCAAAACAAGTGTATCGACGAGATCTAACTTGTGTCCGAATTTGAGCGTAATTGGACTCAAAACGAGCACGTTACGTGCATTTGAAATTCATCCCAAAATGAGAAAACACAGTTTCCAATAGAAACTGGTTCACACAAGCTGCACTACAATAGTATAAAACCTACCCTTTTTTTGGTAAGTTAGGCCCAGAATGGTTCTAGAGGGTCTGATAGAGACGAAATTTGGTATTTAGAGGTATTTTGACATTCCAGATCCATTGACGATGCTCTGATAGTCTTTTGAGACCCAAAAAATAGGGTTGTAATAATATGGTCTACTTTCAACATAAAATGAACTAGATTTGAAATCGAGTTTCATCCTGATTGGCTCAAAACTTATCAGAACAAGAGGAAACTTTATGTGTGTCCATAGGGTATCAAAAAATACACTCTCATACAATTTTGGGACATTCTGACACTTCATTAGATGTCGCCCAATTTTAGGGTTATTGCTATAGCGTTCCCATGGTCTGGCGGCGTCTTTGGTACCAACAGGACCAGGTTACCTCCGGTTCTCTCCTTTCCTTGGGGATACAAGTACATAAAAAATGGCATATAATAGTAGCATCCTTAAACAACAAAAGTAAGAAATATTCATACTTTGGGTGTTGAAATCCTTATGATAACCTAAAATTCTATTTCTATCCCGAGTCATTAAATGTTAAAATTTAAAAACAATTCAGATCAAGCAAAACTTGAAAATCTTGAAAATGAATGGTCCAAGTAATGTGTTACATGATGTGTTATTTTTTAAACTTAAAATCCTTTTTTGTTCTTTTCATAATATAGAACTTTGTTATGTATGTGTGAATCCAAATTCTACATGTGGTTCTTTTTAACTTTTCCATTTTTTATTTTAAGCCCTTGGATTGAAACTAATCTAGGGGTTGTGATATCGTAGGGACTTTGCTATTTAAAGGAGCTTGATTAATTTTGTTTTAGAGAGAGAAAAAGAAAGAAGAGAAAGGCTCAAGTTTGGGGATTTTGCATGCAATTGTTTTTGTCACACTTTCTTGTGAGAGAAAGTGAGAGAAGATGGGTCCTTGTTGGGTTTTGTAGGAGCCCTTTTATAGACCCTATTTTAGTGAGATAAAGTGTCATGGAGAACTGATTTTTAAGGTGTTCTTGGCGCCTTGTTTAGAGTGAGAAAGGGCTATTGTAATTTGACGTTTTGAATCTTGTATTCACCTTGTTATATTCCTAAATTAGTAAGTAAAGCCTCGCACCATTCTCCTGAAGATGTAGGTCTCGATTTGTAGTCAAACCACGTTAAATCCTTGTGTTATTTAATGTGTTCTACTATTGTTGCTATATTTTTCATTTTATGTTATTGTGTTGATGCCATATTGTTTTCATTGCTACTGTATGTGATTTTGGATGCACAATAATTATTAATGTAATAGCGCATTGTATTTTTAACCACAATCGATCACAACAAATGGCATATGAGTTTAGGGTTTGTGCCTTATTATGTTTGTGAATAAAGGGGTTTTGTTATTGTTCTTATTTGCTGTATATTTTTCTAAAATGGAAAGGGAAAACCTAAATCAAAATAATTGGCCAATATGGAAGATGATGATGGAAGATTATTTTATTGGGAAAGAACTAGCTCGGTCACTTCGAGAAAAAGAGGTCATACCGGTTGGAATGGAAGATTGGGAATGTGATCTTCTTGATTTAAAATGTTTGGCCACCATTAGACCATGTATTTCACCCTCAATTTTATTTGATGTTTGTCAATATAAAATATCTACAAACCTTTGGCAATCTTTAGAACAATCGTTTGTGCTCGTCTAATGCAAATAAAATGCATGCAATGAAGAAATTATTTCTTTTGAAAATGAAAGGTGTAACTATTAGAATACAAGTAAGTGAATTTAATTTTATTGCTACACAATTGAGGTATCTGAAAGTTAATTTAGCTAAATAAGTTTTATGTTTTCTTTTGATGAGTTATTTACGTTCCAGTTAGGATACCTTGATTACTACTGTGATAAATACAATGGGTAACAAGTTTACTTTGAAATATATTATTGCTTCATTGTTGAATGAAGAAACTAAAAAAGCAAGTACAGAAATTATTGTTGAATCAAATCAAGCATTGGTAGCTGGAGATAGAGGAAGAATACAACATATAGGTCAATCCTTTAGATTTAATAGGGATAAATCTCATGGCAGAGGCAAGTCCAAGTCACAGGGCAAGAAAGTTACTTGCTAGTATTGCAAGAAACCTGGTAATACAAGAAAAGATGGTCATACTTTAAAGAATAAGCAAAAGGCCAATAACAAGGATGACTTTGTCATAACAAGTATTGCATCTGATGGTGAAGATGGGGTCACTTTTTGTGTTGCATGCACAACACAGTCTATTGAAAATGCTTGGGTTTTTTGACTTTGGTGCTTCATTCTAGGTTTGCTAAAACAAAACATACTTTTCATCATACACAGATGTAGATGGTGGCTTTGTTTATCTTGGTGATGATCGAGCTTAAAAAATTTTAGGCATTGGAAATGTTGTTATCAAGCAATCAGATGGAAAGATGCACATATTAAAAAATGTGAAGTATATTCTTGATTGAAAAAAAATCTCATTTCAGCTGGGCAATTAGATGACTCTAGTTTCATAGTGACTGTTAGGAACGAGACATGGAAGATTTCAAAAGGTTGTGTGACAACGTTAAATGGGCAAAAGGCTGGAAGTCTCTACATTCTTCGTGGCACTGCTCAGAGGAATGATATTACAGAGAAGATCATTGCTACAGCTAGTAAGCATGAGGAATGCAGGTTTGACATAAGCACTTAGGTCATCTTAGTGAGTATGGTATGAAGGTATTGCAAAGTTAAAATCCTATTCCTAGTTTTAAGCATTCCTTTATTGTTTTTTTTGATAATTATGTCATGCCAAACCAAATAGAATGAGTTTAAGAGAAATAATTCTCATAAAAAAAGTAAAGTACTTAAAGAAATATATTCCAATGATTAATGTTAAATCTCTTGATGAAACTTCTAATATATTCACATTTTTAGATGATTATTCTATAAAGTGTGGGTTGTATCTTTTGACATCTAAGGATCAAGTTTTTGTAGTTTTCAAAGCCAAGGTTGAAAAAGAAACTGAGAGATTTGTTGAAGCCTTATAAACCTTTCATTACATAAATATCCTCAGAGTAGGTGATGGGGATTCAGAGGCAAGTGAAAAAGACAATTGAGGTGTAGTAATAAATAAATCCAAAACAATTTTGTTTACCCATCACTTTCTACTGTGAGAATGAGGGCAAAAGAGTAAGACAACATAGGTGGCCGGACCTAATTTTTCTTTGTGTGGACGGTGGGAAAAATCATCTCTCAAACAACTGCGGAGGGTCCCTGTGTGTTGCACGTGTTCTCTCCTACACGCAGATAGGAACCAACAAAGAGAGATTTTACGACAAGGGTGTGTTTAGGTGCTTATCTCGTCGTTGGGGGTTTGTGACACACCCGGGTTGTTTGCTCTCTTGGAACAATTATGAGGCCCTTCGGCTGTCTGCTAGTACGGTTTGGGTCCCCGCGTGTTGCATGCGTGCTCTCCTACGTGGGAATAGTAACCAACAAAGAGAGAGATTTTATTATAGGGGTGTGTTTAGGTGCTTACCTTATCGTTTTGGGGTTCGGGACACACCCGGGCTGTTTGCCCTCTCGAAACAATTACGAAGCCCTCCGGCTGGCTGCCAGCGCGGTTTGGGCACAGACTCTCCTTAGGCTTTTCAACTAGTTGCTTCGTTCTCTCGCGCTGGAAACTTCAATATGGACTCAGTTGTACTCCTCTTTAGTGGCTCGCTCTAACAAGGGCTAACTGACGAAAAGAAGGGATGAGGGAGAATAGTGATAAGAATTCCCCTCTCAACACGAATGTTATACGCTCAAGTGATCAAAGTAATCGAAGGATAAAAATTCTCTTGAGTTATCGACTCAGGAAGACTCCACCTGAGTAACTGAGGGAGAGCGCATGCGTCTCTCACAACTCAACTCAACTGTACGGAGAGGAAGTTAAAGCGATGATCTGAGGGTTGGAATCCTTAGGTTGATTCTGAAAGAGATATAGTCAAGCGTATGTCAAATAGTAGAGCGCTTTACGGTACCGTAATTTTGTTGTGTCTACGTTAGAGATGAGAGGGGAGAGAGACATGGCCATGCATTCTCCGCTAGCACGGGTTACTGCGCGAGTTAAGCAACAAGCTAGAAGAGAGAGAAGAAAAAAAGAAGAGGAAGAGAGGGAATAGAACTATGCGGTTAGAGAGGGCTAAGGGTAGTTTCTATCACTGAAAATTTTCTCTCTTTGGTGCTAGATCCTAGGATTAGGAGCAAAAAGACAAGTAGAAACAAGCTTAATGCCTCTATTTCATTAATGAATGATCCGGCCTTTTTACAATTGCCCTAGGCTTATATTTATAGAGGATCCACAAAACTGGGGTGGATGCTTAAAACTAAGCCTAATTACAATTAAAAGAAATTACAATAAAATACCAAATTTAGGACTAAAGACCAAAATTCCACTTAAACCTTTTGTGCTAATGATGAAACCATCTCTCTCTGAGAGGCCTTTCGCTATTGCTAGATCTTGGAAGCTTTTTCCGATGTTTGTGACGGTGTTTGAGACGATCGATCATCATAATCTTGATGCTTGTTTGATTCTGAAGAGTTTGACGTCTTTTGATCATCTTAAGGTGAACTTTTTCTTGAGCGGTTGAAACCCGGCTAGATCGTGAACTTTCGGCCATGGCTGCAACACAATTTATGGTGTTTCGAGTTTTTATTTTGATTGCAAATTAAATAATAGACTTCCACAGTCGTTTTGCACCAATTTTTATCCGTTTTGGTCCTTGCTATAAGTATTTTTTGTTTTTGGGATATCGTCAAAAATAGGGGATTCCCGTGACTGGGCGATCTTATTTTCTTCTTCCTTGGAATTTACAATTTATACAACCTTAGATTGAATGTAACAATTATACCAGTTTGTAGCCCTTCGTGATACGGTCTCAACGGACCTATCTTTTCGATGATCGAATGTTCAAATCTCGAGTTTATTGCTTCATGAAGAGATGCCCTTTCTTCAAAAAGCTCTGATTTTTATGGTTTCGGACTCATCTTCTCTCTAGAAAAACTTTGATTCTGGGTCATGTCACGGTGCTTGCCATATGTCAAAATGATCGGGTCGTCGAGACCTATCTTGTATCCGAATTTGAGCTTGCTCCGACTTCGATCGAGCGACATCTGGATGTTTTCAGGTCATCCCAAGAGGTGAAGATCACGACTTTCAAGGGGACTGGTATTGGTGAGGCCCCACCACAATAGTGTATGACTTGCCCTTTCTAGGTAATTTGGGCCCAGAATGTTCCTGGGAGGTTCGATTGAGCCCAAATTTGATCCCTAGGGGTTTTCTGGATACAATGGCGGTGGTCTGGTATTGTTTTGAAGATCTTAACATATGGCTGTAGTTGTAATGTCTCTTTGTGATGGTACGTTTTTCAAGGTTGCCTAGTGCTAGGCTTATTCTGCAGTGTTCTATTACTCTGACAGCGTCTTGGACACTAACAAGACTCGGTTGTCACTTGCTCTCTTCTTATTTCTAATATGAAAGACAAAAGCACAAGGCCTTAAAGCATCCACGCACATACATCTAAAGCCCGACCAAACAATTTATCTTGCGAGAATCAGCGGTTAAAGTCTTCCATGCAACTGTGTTTTTCTATGGGGTTTATTTAGGATGCCAAACCCATATAACTATCCAGCCATTATAACACCTAAACACATTTTGGGTGTGGGATCTATACAATTCTCCCACCATATTGAATACTTAGATGCTTCAAGTGTGAAACCCATGCATCTATACAGTTATTAAACTCTCTGCGATTTAGTATCAATGTTCATGTATGCCATCATTAAGCACTCTGAGATTTTGTCAAAGACGTGTTGAATCAGAAAATTCTCTGCATTTATAGTACATGCCTACCACTGAGCTTCTACGATAGATATCTGATTTCTAGTTTCTTATGCCTCTACCCTTTACAAAAACTTCGTCTTGAATGTATACTTTCCTCTACGAAATTACTCTTTTGCTAATTGGTATAGAATTTACACATAATATATCATAAAATTGACCTGATATTTAATAATATATAATAACAAAAGTGAACGGGAATGGAATACCTCTTTAGAGAGAAAAAACATGAGCGCCTTAAAAAAACATGTAAATGCGAGTATTGCGGGTGAAGCAAATGATTTAAATAAAAAACATGCGACTGGGAGTGAAAGATTGCAATTATTCTTTGCTTGTGAACCAAAGCATAGAGGTTTAGAGAGGGAGAGAGAGAGGTGCATCTCTTTACACCAGTGCCCCACCTTTTAAATATTACATGGGCCTATCCTCTCTCTTGCAACCTCCCTTTTGTTCTCTTTATACGTCTTTTTATATCTAGATTTTTTTTTTCTCTCATCTAATAAACATATAACCAAAATGAGCAAGCATGGCCGTTATGGCTATGGAGCATGACTATCACCATACACCCAATCCTCATTGGCTATGGAGCATGACTATCACCATACACCCAATCCTCATTGTATCCGAGGGCAATTCTTTTATATACATAGAGAGAATAATCTACATGTAGGAGAGTAATTAGAGTTTGAGGAGAGAATAAATGTGAGGAAACAGAGAGTGAAAGAGAGATGGGTATATTTAATAAAAAAAACCGTTGAGTGAAAAATTTTAAAAAAAAAACCAGATTTATTTGGTTAGCGCTTGACGATTTACAACACTATATTTAACTAAATTTCTATCAAAGATAGAGGCTTTTTCCCCAGTCAAAAAACATCGTTGAGTGAGATAAGGATGCAGCTATAAATGTGAGGAGAGAGAGATAATGGAAAATTATGTTGAGGAGAGAGAATATGAAAACTTTATTAAGAGAAGAGAGAGAGCTCGTTGAGGGAGAGGAGTGAGAAAAAATAGTTCTTAAGTAGATATATTTTTTTAAAATGAATGATTGAGAAAAAGACACCTAGCATATATTTCCCGCAGGCATCCATACATGCATGGTCATACATATGATATAAGGGGGGTTGCAAAAAAAAAAACAGGAGGAGAAAGTTAATGTGGTTATAAATGGCAGCGGAGATAGAAAATGGCCTACGGAGGAGAGAGATATATATTCACTACTTTATGTAATAACTATAATTATATTTAATATTATATATTAAATTAAATTATAATGTAAAATTTAATTAATATTCGTAATGATTATAGGAAAAAGCTAACAATAGCTGGTATTATAGATGGAATGGGAACCGTCAAATCTTCATAATGTTTTTATATTTTTATATGGTGCGCAATAGTGTTAGGTATATACACCCAAAAGTTTATATTAATCGAATTTATATAAAAAAACTTAAAATGATAATAGTAATGTGCATTCTGAGCCACTTGATAAAGATCCGACGGTTCCTATCCCACCTATATACTATTCATTATAGATGGCCAACTGTTGTAAAGTTTACCCATGATTATAATACCATTATAGGTAGTATAATTACAAAAAACCTTAAAAATTATTTATGATTATTAAAATAAATAATATTCATGATGATATATGACATTATAAATTTGTAATGATTATAATATCATTATATGTAGTATAACTATGAAAATTTTAAAACATTCATCTACAAATAGGTGCGGTTTGTATAGAGCCGGAGCTCTAAACAATCAAAGTAAAACTCACCTTCAAATAGTGTCGAGAAATATGGTTTGAATACTAAAAATATTTATAATAGCTTTAAAATATATTTTCTATCTTTAAAAAATAAAATCCCTTAAAACGTTAGATTTCAAATTTACCGCATCATTATGGTAGTTTATAGCAAGTTAGATGGAGATAGTATGTGGATGTTAGATTAACTAATAATAGTAAGGGGTAGACCATAGCTAGCAAATCCTCGTTTAAAACGTGTTTTTTAAAAAAAAAACAGTGTTTTTGTGGAAAACATTCAAAACGACCCTTTTTTTTTAAAGTTCGGTAAAAAAACGTGTTTTTTTCAGAAAAAATGTTTAAAACATGATTTTAAGAAAAACGAATTAAACCGGACCAAAAAAATCGTATCCTTCTTTTTACCTGTTAATTTTTTTTGAAAGAAAAACCTAATTTTTATACCGTTATTTTCATGCTTTCTAAAAAAAATATTATTATTTAAGAAAAAATCGAAAATATATGCAGATTTCTGTGATTATTATGGAAATACAATTTATGGCATAAAATCAGCCAGATTATCATAAATTAAGGCTCAACCATCCAGGTTATTATAAATTAGGGCTCAAACCATCCAGATTATCACAAATTATAATCAAATTAGAATAAGCAAGCATGAAAACAATTGAATAAAAAATTCCCAAAATTTGTCTTGAAAAAATTCCACCAAAAATTCAATCCAAATTAGGATTCAAAGAGCCTCCAAAAGTCCATATTACAAAATAATCTTAAAAAAAAAAAAAAAAAAAAAAACCAGATTAGGGGTTTTTTCATATCCCCTTATAAAAAAATAAAAAAAAAACCAGATTAGGGGTTTTTTCATTTTCCTAAACCTATAAATGCTGCTGCTTCCTATGTGCATTCCGCTTCTCTCTCTCACTCAATCCCCAAATAGGTTTTTTCATTTTCCCAAAGCCATAGTTCTTCTGTGTGCTGCTCCCTCTGTGCATGCTGCTTCTCTCTCTGTATGTGTTGTTCTCCCCGTCTGTGTGCTGCTCCAATTGGGGTTTTATTCTTCTTCCTCTCTATCCAGAACTCCAGATGCTTCTTGCTGCTGTTTGAACTTTGAAGTAATGGGTCACCAACTCACCATACCGTAGTTATCATATCTCCGGATGCTTCCAACTCACCATACCATAGTTATAATATGGCCTATCCACATGGTGTATTTATCGTGGTATATCCATACGGTGTATTTATCGTGTATTCATATGGCGTATGTTTTTGGTACCTACTAAATAGGTGTATTTCAAAATTTCTAATATTTTGAATCTTAACCGATTTTTTTACTCCAATTTGTGGCGCCAAGTCCGATATATTTCCGATATCTTTACATGAAGTATTTTTGCCGAACTGTATTTTTGACCCAGATTTTTCATCCGACTTTACATGAAGTGCCTACCAAACTCGGTGGAATATTGGAACAATCACCCCCAAAAACTATGAAACTCGGTTTTTAAAATATGGAGACTTTGCTTAACTCAAAATTCAAAATTTGGGAGTGATTTTGATGGGTATTTATAACATTTCTATATTTTTAACAATAATATTATATTTATGATACGATTTGGGTTCATAAAAACCCAAATCAAATTAGAATTTATCACTAAAAATTCGGGGTTTTAGTGTTCTTCATTTATCAATATAAAATCTGCCCAATCTTTCCGGTTCTCTCTTATTTCTCCATGAAATTGACTTATTCCTGATTATTTTTCAATCTAATGATGTTATCTACAAAAGCCTTCCGTTGATTTTCATATTTATCAATTTTAATCACCGTAATTTTTCGGTTTTGGGGTTATATTTGTAAAAAAAATTATTTCCACCAAAACTTGTTGTTCTTGCTGATTTCTTCACCAAATCAGATGATGCTTGGCTTGTTGTGAAGCTTTTGAAATTAGCTTCAAAAGCCCTCTATATATCTATGGTTTTTTTCGCCATTGTCGGTTGATTTTGTGCATTGAAGAGGCTATCTCGATAATCGATGAAAAAGTCGCCAACTTTATTATTTCTCTCTGATTACTCATATATATATATATATATATATATATATATATATATATATATATATATATATATATATGAATGGATGCTGTCAGCCAATAGCCCAGATTGATTCTGGGCCAATCAGACGGAAATCAATTGAAAATTTAAGCATACATTCTACTTATCATGGCACACCTAATAAAAATATAAAAAAATAATTCGTAAAATAAAAATTGACAAAAATACTCCAAAAACATTTTAGGGGTATTTTGGTCAATTTATATTTTTCGAATTATTTTTTTAATATTTTTATTAGATTATACTATTTTCTAAGAATAGAAGCGTAAAATTTTAAATGATTATTAGGTGTGTCTTGATGATAAGAACATACACCTAAAATTTCAAGTGATTTTGATTTATAGAAAAAATATTAAAATTTAAACACAACAGATCGACCTAGATTCAATCTAGGCCATTGGCGTTTTCGGTAGCGGTCAGCTAGTGGGTGTACAGAATTCACTTCTATTATATATGTATAGAGCAATGATTTCATGCAACAGATGTATCATAATATAATGCAACCACATTAAAAAACCATATTAGAGATACTTGTTTGACACCATTTTTTAGATGTATACTCCTTTCATTCTAAAGAATAATTACAAAAAATAAAATTTAGAAAAAAATTTCCTAAAAAATGTTTTTGTAACCCAATTAATATAAGCCGTCCATTTTAGCGAGAAGGTTAGATATAGGCCTCAAAAGGATTTTTTTATTCCCAAAACTTTTATAAAGTGTTATCATCATTGGGTTAACACTGCTAAAAAAGAAAAAAGTGATTTTGAAGTTGTCAAGGCCTAGATCTTGAAATTCACCGAATGGACGGTCGAGATTCATTGTTGGAGTGTTTTAATGTTAACAATATCTAGGGTGTAAATTGATTTTTTTTTTCCCATAAGATTGATTATGAGGATGAAGAGAATGGGTATGCAAAATTTGGAGTCATACAAATGCCAAAAACATGATTTTCTAGAAGTGTGGTTGCATCATACTTTATACAACCGTTGCATTAGATCATTGCTCATATATATATATATATATATATATATATATATATATATATATATATATATATATATATATATATATATATATATATATATATATATATATATATATATAAACAATGATCTATTGCAACAGTTGCATCATAGTATAATGAAACGACACTTTTAGAAAACCATGTTTGTGGTATTTGCATGACCATAAATTTTGCGCACACACTTTTTTCATCTCAATAATCAATTCCCCCCCAAAAAAAGTTCAATTTGAATCCTAGATATAGCCAAAATGAGTCCCATCCAAAAACGAATCTTGACCATTCATTTTGTGAATTTCAAAATCGTAATTTTTATGAACTCAAAATCATTTTTTTCTTTTTTAACATTGTTCATCTAATGATAATTTAAAAAAAATGGAAATGAAAAAATCTTTTATCAGGCCTAAATCTAAGTATCTCACCAAAATGAACGACCTATATTAATTGGGCTAAAATAATATTTTCTAGGTTATGTTTTCAATTTTTTCTTTTTTTGTGATTGTTCATTAGGATGAAAAGAGTGTATATTTCAAATTTTGGTTCAAACAAATTTTCATAAGACTATTTTTTAAGGTTGTTGCATCATACTACTATACAATGGCTGCATGAAATCATTGCTATATATATATATATATATATATATATATATATATATATATATATGGAGAACACTACATAATGCTTATAGGTGAAAATGAACAGTGATTTCGCCTACCCCCATCACCGTCCAAAGTTTATCGTATAGTCATGATTGTTCGGTAGTGTTTCATTTTTCATTTTTTTTCTACCAATCGGAATGATCTGAACTTTGGAGTGTGTATTCATAAAAAATAGAGGAATCTTTTCAAAATATAAAAACAATATTTTACATAAAAAAAATGACCAAAATACCGTCAAAAGACTTCAGGGGTATTTTGATCAATTGTTTTTTCACAGATAATTTGTTTTATATTTTTATTAGATGCACCTCAGTAATATGTACATACTTTCTAAATTTCAAGTCAAAATGAAATATAAGACACTACCAAATAATGGTGACCATACGATGAAATTTGGACAGTGATGAGGGTAGTCGAAATTATTGTTCATTTTTGCCTATAGGCATTGGAAAGAAATTTCATCGTGCGGTCACGATTGTCCTGTAGTGTTTTATTTTTCATGGTTTTTCTATAACTTAGAATGATATGAAATTTGGAGCTTGTTTATATTTAGTGAGGCGTACCTAATAAAAATATAAAAAAAATAATTCCCAAAAACAATGACGAAAATACCCAGAAATATTTCAGGGGTATTTTGATCAACTTTTTTATGTAAGGTATTTTTTTGATTTTTTTTATAGATTATCCAATTTTTGATGAACGGACGCTCGAAATTTTCGATCATTCTGATTACTATTCATTTTCACATATAGGCGATTTGTAGTATCTTTCATATATAGGAAAAAGTTCATGTACGCCCATGTATGTAATGCTATAGTAGACGCCCAACGGCACAGACTGAATCTCGACCGATCTGACAATCAATTCCTCATTTCGTGTTTGAATTTTAATTTTTTTTCTACAAATCAAATTTACTTGTGCATGTGTTCTTAAAAAATAGGCAAATCTCATAAAAATATCAAAAAAATATTTTACTTGAAATAAATTGATCAAAATAACCTCGAAACGTTTTGGGGGTATTTTGGTTAATTTATTTTTTATGAATTATTTTTCTGATATTTTTATTCGGTACGCCTTGGTGAGAAGAACACACGCTTAAATTTTCAAGTTATTTAGATTTATAGAAAAAAAATTAAAATTCAAACAAGAAATAAGGCCGTAGCCATCTTGTGACCAGATCGGCCCAAATTCAATCTGGGCCATTGGGTGTATTCTTACAAGTACACCCGTCGGCGTACTGTAGCATCTTCCATATATATATATGTGTGTGTGTGTGTGTGTGTGTGGAAAAAGCTAACAATAGCTGGCCAGCTATAATGAATTGTGCTATAGGAGGAAGGGGAACCGTTAGATCTTCATCATATGATTCATAATGTATATCACTGTTTTAATTTTAATTATTTTTCTATATATCTGAACATAATGAAATTTTGGATATGTATACTAACAATAGGTTTCACAAATAAAAAATATATAAAAAATATTTCTCAGAATATAAAATGATCAAAATACCCCCAAAAAATGACGGGAATATTTTTATCATTTTAAATTATTGAAAATATTTTTCTTATATTTTATATGGTGTAAAATAGTGTTAGGTATATACAACCAAAATTTCATATTAATCAGATTTATATAAAAAAACTTAAAATTAAAATAGTGATGTGCATTCTGAACCGCATGATGAAGATCTGATGGCACCCATTCCACCTATATACTATTCATTACAGCTGGCCGTTGTTGTAAGGTTTACCATATATATATATATATATATATATATATGGAAAAGTCTTCTCAACGCCTATAGGTGAAAATGAATAGTGATTTCGCCTACCTTCATCACTTTCCAAATTTCATCGCGAGGTCAGGATTGTCTGGTAGTGTTTTATTTTTCATTTTTTTTCTACAAATTTGAATGACCTAAAATTTGGAGGGTTTTACTGAGGCGCATCTAATAAAAATATAAAAAAAATTATCCGTGAAATTATTTTTGACCAAAATACCCCCAAAATATTTCGAGGGTATTTTTGTCAATTATTTTCATGTAAAATATTTTTTTATATTTTTTAAATATTCCCCTATTTTTTATGAATACACGCTCCAAATTTCAAGTCATTCTGATTTCTAGAAAGAAAATGAAAAATAGAAAATGAAACACTTCTGGACAATCGTGACTGCACAATGAACTTTGGACGGTGATAAGGGTTGGCGAAATCATTGTTTATTTTTACCTACAGGCATTGCGTAATGTTTTTATATATATATGTATATATATATATATATATGTATATATATATGTATATATATATATATATGTGTGTGTGTGTGTGTGTGTCTGTATGTGTGTGTGAGTGTGTCTGTGTGTGTGTGTGTTAGGGTGCTCTAACTATAGAGTAATTTGTCATTGTATTGAACAAATTTTGGACACTTATATACCATTGTTTTGTACATGGAGCATTATTTTAATAAGGCTATTTTTTGTCGTCACAAGGGGGTGTGACATCATCTGCATAGGGTGTGATATCACCTACATAGAGCACACCAATAGCATTTATACTAACATAATGGGCATGTTTATCAATATTCAACCCATAAAAGTTGGGAGAAATATTAAAAAGTGAAAATAATAAAAGGAGAATTAATGGAAAAAACAAAGGGATCCACTAGGACCTATTTATACACTAAATTATTTTAATTTTATTAAATGCATCATTTTTTCTAAAAATAAAAAGGCAACAAATTGATTGTGAAATGAATGCAATGAACACAAAAAATCCCAACATTAGATAGGTTTTCAGTAGTGGTTTAAAATCGACAATCCAATCCGGAATCAAACGATCTGGATCGGATATAAGCTACGCCATTTCGATTCAAACAAAAAAAGGGGATCAGACCCATCCGTACACTATCTTCCCCAAACGAACATTAGGAATCATGATTGTTAGTTTGTCGTCAGCAACACATGTCCATCCATGTGGCCCTAGCATCAACCTGCTTGGTGTCTAATGTGCTTTGCAATTGCTTATATATGTTCACTTTGTCCCACATCACTTCGATGTGGGACTATTTCTATAGCCCAACGTTGCCGCAAAAGCATGCACTTTATTTAAACAATGGTTACAATTTGTTCCAAATTATATATAGTGTTTGTATTAGGTAGGGATATGTGGGTTCTATAAATAAATCTCTCTCTCATATAAGGACAAATAAAATGTTCTATAGTTATTTTTAAGATTAATTATATTTATTTATTTTAATATTTTATCTTTTTAAGATTAATTATTTTTATTTTGATTTTTATAATATACAAACATAAAGTACATATAATTAATCTTTAATTGTATATAATTACAAAAATAAAATTTCATACAATAATTTACAAAAATTAACATAATTATATGAAATTATTTTGTTAGATCATAGGATATTAAAAGAAACAAAAAATAATACTAACACTGGTTTATAGATCATTAAAAAAAATACTAGTTTATAATATATTTTAAGAGCAAAAAATAACATTAGCTCATACCGCTTTAGAATTTATTTCAAGTTGCTTTATCAATAATCTCACATTGCAAATATGAATTTCGTTATTTATTTTCCTAATTTTATTAAAATATGATTGCAAATTTATGTTACTAAATTCTATTTTTATCAACGCTAATTATTATATTATATTTATTTATTTGTAAGGGTCATACCCTTGTTTTTTAATCATATTTATTATAATATTGTAACTAAAAATTATACTAATTACAATGATAATCAAATCTTGTATTTTACATTTTAATTTATTTACATTAGAAATTATGCAATATATTATATTTTGTTGTAGTTGTAAATTAGATTTTTAAATTAGATGATACTATAAGATGAATTTCAAATTTATTATTATTTGTATAGTAAAATGATGATAAAATAATAAAATGCAAGCCAATAATTCTAATTTCAATGTATAATATTGTATTTAGTTAGGTTTTAATAAATATTTGGTAAGAGTCTTCATACAAGAAAATAGCGACTCAATATTCGCATATTGATGCAAAAAAATAAAAAGTTATTAATGTAGTATCCTCATTTCTTATTGGATTACTGAAAAACAACATTTATAATGATTTTTAATAATCTTTTTAAAATTTTTAAGGGCTGAATCTGACCGATTCAATATTTTGGTCGCTATTTTTTCATCATTTAATCCATTCTTATTGTAGTCCCTGTATGATTATATACGTCATTCATGATAATTCTATAATTTTTCTTTTGTGTGATGTATATTTAATGGTTAACATAAGTTCATATAGGGAAATAACATTTCAATATTCACATAATGATGAAAAAAATGAAAGTTAATAATGTAGTACCCTCATTTCTTATTAGATTCTTAAAAAATAATATTTATAATGAATTTTAATAATTGTTTTTTATTTTTTTAAGGCTTGATCCTACTGATTCGGCCGATTTCCTATCCGGATCACCTATTCAGCAATTCAGATGGGTTTTTGAGGTACCCGATCCTTGCCACCGATCCGTGTTTTAACCACTGTTTTCAATATTTACACATTTTCACTAAAATAATCACACCACAATTTTTTTGGAAACATAAAGACCTAAATTTTAAAGAAATTTTTGTTGTTATTTTTTCGTTTTAGTCCGAAACTGGCTGATATGTCTGATTCTCCAATCTTGATCATCAAACTATCGATTTGACCCCATTTTTGGTATGACCGATCCGGGTCGACGACCCGTTTTTTAAAACCTGTGTTAGAGACTAGGTTCCTGTCCAATTCCCCACTGAAGCAGGTCTTTGAACGGCCTATTTATAGACATGGACATGGCGACTAAATTTGATTTGTCCATCCTCCAGCGACGCCCCCACAATGGTGGCAGTTTCCCATGTCCCCAGGTAATTGTAACTGTTTGGGGCGGTTTGTGCTCAAATTTAGGCGTTTTAGATGAACTTATGAACCACTTGATAATCTTTATTTCTATTTTTATATTTTTATGGGTCGACTAGGTTTTAAGCTCAATCAAATTAAGGTGTACCTCCAAATTTTTTCATAAATATAATATTAATGTGAAAATTTTTTAGGATGGCTTGAGAATCTTTGTAATTATAAAAATTGAAAATCTTGAAAATGGATGATCCAAATTATGTTTTGTAAGATACATCATTTTAAGGTCTCGAAATATTTTTTTTTTTCATATTCATATATCTCGATGTCGAGATGATCAATTAGAGGGTTTTCCATCAAAACAACCTCTCATGATAAATTTTTGAGGTGCAACATAATTCTACATTCTAATGTTGCAACCTTATGTATACTCTCAATGGGTAATATGGGTGATTAGGGTTTAATGGGGATGGAATGACTCGTAATTGAGGTTTAGGAAAATTTAGGATGTGTTTAATGGGTAGGGTAACCTAATTAGGCAGTATCTATGTGAGATTAACCTAATTAAGAAGGTTTAGCAAACAAGGCTGATTAGGAAAGTTTAGGGTCTCCTAAATATGTTTTAGGGTTAACTGATGTGGGTCTTAGCTAATCCACTAGGGCTCAAGGGGCTTAATGTGGTGTATGGAGCGGGGGACTATGGTGTAACAAAGTGTACTATGCTAGTATGGTTCCTAGTTCAATGTATGCTAGGAAAGGGGGCCTTTGGATGGGGCATAAACTAGGACTTTGTCTCGAATGGGACTGGGAAGGCTCTAATTGTGGGTTTTATGGTTTCGGGGTTTTGGATGTCAGAGAACTCTCTTAGCCAGAGGAGAGTGTCGACACAAGGACTGCGAGGTTAAGAAAGGAAAATTGTCAGGCCAACTTCTCATAATCTATAATTTTCTTGGGTAATTTAGTGGGGACGACACCCCCCTACTCATTTTTTCTAATCTAGATTAGAAGTTAGGTTTTTGAAAGTACTACTGTGGTGGTGTTAGTGGTGAGAATCAAAACCACAACGTGATGAATAGAGTGTGGGGTTCTACCCCAACCCATTTCCGTTAATCTCTAATTTGACAGAACCCACTTTCTCTTCCAATATTTTAATTTGATTTTATTTAATGCAAATCGAGATCGAATAGATTCTAAGTCATCTCACTTCTAGATTTTCACATATCAACATTTTAAATGTATTTGTGCTCTTTATTTACAAATCGCATGCCAATTATCATCTAAATAAGTTGCTCGTTTACGGTACACATGGTTTTTTTGTGATTCTTCAATGTTGCGAACAATGTGCGATCTTCATTTTGGTGGTCACATTTTAGGCCTTGTGGCATTTACATGCATTTTACATGATTTGGCTCCCATGAATTCTACATTACTACGTATGAAAATATTTCAATCAGTCTTAAATTAGGTATCGGAGGAGACTAACACAACAGGGTAAGCCTTGAATTATAAAAAATTCATTAATTATTGGACATATAAATTAGATTGTGCTTATTTTGTGAATTTTTATATTAGAAAGAGATTTGACAATTTTATAAAGTAGAGCCTCATTTTTTATTGATTAACAATATTGCTTAGCATAAATAGTAACAACCTTGCTTTGATCGATTATTACTTTACTCTAATGATTTAAATTATTATCCATCGTAGAATTGGTAAAAGTACTTAAACAATATCCATCTTACGGAGATTTGCTAAAATCCAATTTTGATGTCGGTACAAAAAATAGCCTCCTATTCTTTTATATTTTACAGTTAAATCCTACTTTTTAAGGGAACATGTAAAACAATATTACTTTTCCTATATATTGGGTCGAACTCAAATTTTGAGACTCTATGCTTCTCATCATCTCACTTATGTAAATATACAAAAACCTAAAAACAAACTAAAAAGTTAAAATGACCAGCATTCCCTTATATGTTTTAGGGGTTTCAAGGGCATTTTAGTTGTTATATTTCTTTGACATTTTATTTTTGTATTTTTAAGGTGCTTATGGATAACAAAAATTGAACTTACCCCAATAAGTACAAGAAATATATTGAAAATACAATATACGAATGTGGGACTTTTTATTATAAATTTTTCTGGAAATAGGATTCTTTTTTTTTGTAAATTTTTTGATTTATAAATACTTTGACAAATTTTATGGATCAAACTACATGTTACATCCTAGACTTCAAACAACTAACTTGGGAATTTGATGCTAATATTGCTTTCTCTTTTTCTAATTCTCAGTGTTTAGAAGAAACTAGTGATATGTACATGTGTTGAACGTGTATTAATTATTAATCACTAAATTTTTAATATTAAATGGACGTATTCAATTATAGAGAGTAACAAAAAGATAGAGAACTTGTTAGATCCATCTTTCACATATAGGCACCTATTAGATAATAATTTTTATATTTTAATTATATTTCTTTAACCTTCTCTAAATTTATAATTAATCATATTAATAAAGTTATTATTCACTTATAAGTAAATATTATTCTAGAGAATTAGATAAAAAAAATGCAAAATATATCATATAAACTTCAATACAATTCTATTTATGACTTACACTTTGAGGTAATTATTTTTCTAAGAATATAATTTCAATTACATTATTGTCATATCTAATTTATACTTACTGTTTATTACTCTCTTGTTTTTCCTATTTGTGCATAATCCAATATATCATTCACTAATATAAGTAATTTATTTTACTAATATAAGTAAATATATTATTTACTTATAATTAAATATTATTTAAAAATTTGAGAAACTAATGCAAACAAGAAAAATAAAGAGAGAATTATCTTTTTATTTTTAACATTTTTTATTAATTATTTTTGTTTTATCTTTTCTTTTTTCTTATTTTTAATTATATTATTTTTGAAATAGTTAAAATTATTTTTAAATAATATTCGTAAATAAAGTATTTATGGTAAGAAAACATTGTTTTGAAAATTAGACAAAACAAAAAATCTCTATATGTATTGAAATACATGTAAGTAATAAATACATTGCACACATACACTAATATAGTCACCTAGATGATTAGATGTATGGACAGCAACAGTATCCGTACTCCCCTGGGAAACTTATTTGCATTTGAATCACCACAAATTTGGGACACTTATTTCCTCGGATTGAGCAAAGAAGATTGCGATAAAAACTCTCCACAAAAAACTAGAAAATGTTTTTTATGAGGAGAGAAAAAAATGCAATGAAAGTGGTTGCAAAAAACCAGAAAATGTTTTTTACGACGAGAGAAAAAAATGCAATGAAAGTGGACGTCGATTTTGGGAGAAAAAAATTGTGTTAGATCAATGCTCTACAGAAATCGTGTTTAAACCCAATATCTGTAGAATGCCTCAACATTCGACAAGAACAACTTAAAAAAAAAAAAAAAAAAAAATGAAATTGAAAAACAACAAATGGAGTTCTCATTTTGACTAGTTTAAATAATACCATTCTCCAAAGTCTCACAGACTGAATTTATGGACTTCCTCAATGGGTCCAACAAAATGTATGTGACAATTTTGATGTCAAATAAACATCCTAATACATGATTATCTACGACAGTTGACATGATATATGTGTACTTGCATCTTAATATTAATAAAACAATCAATATAAGAAATAGAATATAAATTAACAGCAATAAAGAACCGAAGGCAAGAAAGTAAAAAAAAACTGACGAAGAACACTCAAATGAAAAGATAATACGGCAAAATGACAAAAGCAAAGCACACGATAAACAGTAGAAAGCAATCAATTAATTGTGGGGACAAGTATAAAGAGCATTCATCAAGGCCGTTTTACTCTTACCTGACAAGGATGTGTCCGAAAATCTCGATGGTTCTCATTGACCAGATCATGGAATTTCTTCAAGTCCTCTTCTAACTCTCGTTGAATATTTAAACATACAGAAAAATGTTCATGTAGATGAATAATCATGTGTACAAACATTATGGGCATAGAGACAAACATACAAGAATACATCAATGCAAACTTTCACTGATAGAGTTGGGCATACGTAAAAAAACGTCCACACACAACGACAGGTGTGCATAAGAAAGCACAAAATAGATGGAGAGAAAAGCATCCCATAAATATATGAATGCATATTTTCACAGATAGATTTGTGCATACCTAAAAAGCATCCCATAAATATATGAATGCATATTTTCACAGATAGATTTGTGCATTACCTAAAAAATGCACACAAACACACACACAAGAAAGCAAAATAGATAGAGAGAAAAGCATTTAAAGAGTATTTGAGCATTCAACTGCTACCTCAGAGAGAGAAGGCAGGGGGAGGAGAGAGAGAGGCATCTAAGGCAATAATGCCTCAGGTCACTCAAATGCTACCTTCACAACGTGCATTTGCGCAATCAAAATATTTACGTTCCGCTCCTCAGTAAGCCTGCTCTCACGCTGAGCCAGGACCAAAGCCTTACCCAACATTTCGGAAACAGCAGTACCCTCCCCTTGTCTGTGCGTCACCCCTAAAAGAGAGAACGCTAAGTTCAATCCTTTTAAAAGCTTTAATCAGTTTTCATTTTACAAGCACACGAACTTTTAGCATGTGTAGGACCTGATTTTGTCTAGTTTTTTAGAGATGCTTAGTGACACCAAAATAACTTCACATGGTGTCCTGGAAATCAACTGGCAAAGAAAATCATCTCTACTTCACACATCTGATTCAGATTGGACAGAAAACATGTTTAAGAAAGAGCTTCCTCTCATATGAATTCGTGCAATGATTTTGTGTATCCGTTGTCTCATATTATAATGCAACGACACTTCTAGAAAATCATGTTTGTGGTATTTGTATGATCCAAAATTTTGCACACACATTTTCTTCATCTCAATAATCAATTCCAAAAAAAATAAAAAAATAAATCAATTTGGACCCTAGATATGGTCAAAATGAGTGTCCTCCAAAAATGAATCTAAACCATTCATTTGGTGAATTTCAAGATCTTAGTCTTTATATACTCAAAATCAATTTTTTCTTTTTAACCTTGTTCATCTAATGATAATAAAGCCATTCAAAAAAATTGGAAATAAAAAATCCTTCTAAGGCCTAGATCTAAGGATCTCGCCAAAATGAACGGCTCATGTTAGTTGGGCTAACAAATACTTTCTAGCTTGTGTGTTTCAATTTTTTCTTTTATTGTGATAGTTCATTAAAATGAAAAGAGTGTATATTTCAAATTTTGGATCAATCAACAGGCCATAACATAGTTTTCTAGAGTTGTTGCATCATATTACTATACAACTGTTGCATGAAATCATTGTTCTATGTATCCATTCACTAGGTTCCTCTCAGACTGGCCCTGAGCCTAACCTTTCTGGATCAACTTGACAGAGACTTAAAAATAGATAGAGAGAGAAAAATGAAATGGTGAGACTCTAACAAGATACTCAAAAAATACAAGAAAGTTGTGAGACGAGCTGAGACATTATGGGGATCTGAGCACCGTATGCTAGTATTTGGGCTATTTCAAATGCATAGATAGATGTCAATTCCAAAAGGTGCTCTTTTAGGCACAATACATCAGCATAAGATTTAAATGAGGGGAGTGGGAGTTTGAGGGACATAAAGTACTTTCGAGTGATATTTCCCAACAACAACAACAGTAAAAGTGTCGAAAACATACATGGCCAACCTAACATGTCAACATGCACCAAAGCCATGGACACGTGTGTCCAAATCACAAAACAAATGCTTGGAAGCTCAATTTTGTGTGAGGATGGTGATATGGTAAGAAATTTTGCAGCACAATTTGACAAGGACAGTACAAGGGCCGAATCCTCAAAGCAGTGATCAGTAAAATATCAAGAATGCAAGGGAGACACTAAGGACTGTAGCAAGAAAACATAGCAGATAATAGCATACTTCGCATTCATTCTTTTTATTTTCTTTTTTTTTGAAACTGTTAGCTGTTCTATTAGTAAAGGTAAGGGCGATATAGATGACAGTCACACATTATATTAACAAATAACCTATAATAATTAGATATCTATTGCAATTAAAACTGATAGTAATATTGATATACATGTTAAATAAAATCAAAGAGATATATATGCCTTTCTCTTTATATTATGTAATCGAATATTAAACAATATATAAAGATTGATATCTAAGTAACTTAGAGATGATAATATTATGATCATAATTCAATTCCAATTATATTTAAAGATTATAAATTAGATGAATTAAAATAAAATAACAAATTTTATAGATAAGATTAGAATTTCTTTACCATAATAAATAATTATATAATTTACTTATATGATTATAAGATATTTACAATATTTAATTAAGATTCTATTTTTTTTTTGTATTTATTTC
Organism: Amborella trichopoda; assembly: GCF_054954075.1. Lineage (NCBI taxonomy): Eukaryota > Viridiplantae > Streptophyta > Magnoliopsida > Amborellales > Amborellaceae > Amborella > Amborella trichopoda. Next base: position 9,780,267 of record NC_142345.1, on the reverse strand, counting down.
AATTATATCTTGGGAATAGTTGCATCCATATCAAGTTTTAAAAAAAATGGATCGGTGACCGGGATCGGTCACTTCATAGACTATGTCAGATTGGTGGATCAACGATTTGGATAAGAGAATCAGCCAGATTGGCTGTTCAGCCTCAAAATATTCTAAAAATATGACTAACATTTCTTAAAAATCTAGTTTTTAATGTTTAAATACGGAGAACCTGTTTCATGCCTGAGTATTTGTTTACTACTAAATCCATTTCATTGTCAAAATGTAGTTAAAAATGCAACTCATTACAATAAAAATAGATTTCTCTAACTCAAATTTTTCATCTTTATATTTTTGTAATCTCTTCAATTGTGATTGTAAACACAGAGGATCTTGCCTCCTCATTTCTTATTTTTTCCTTTTCTAAAAATTAATTTAGTAGATTACTTATTTATTTCCATTTGTATTTTTATTGCAATGAACTTGCATATATCTAAGGATCAAAATACTTTTTTTCTTATTTTTTTGATTTGTTTTTGTGGGACTTCCTCCTTTGCTATACTGTTGTGTTAATTATTTCATTTTGCGTCATTTTAAGTAGATATTTTCTTGTTCTAGAGTAGCTTCTTAAGTTTTATTTTTTGTATTTTTCTAAATCTGTAATTTTCATTTTCCATCTTCACTCTAAGCTTCATATATGCTTTGATTCAAATGGCTTGAGTGAATGTGGTCGATCAATTTTCTTATCAGGCTTAATTTCATTATTTGAAGTAATAGCTTGATTGGCTCGATATTCTTATTAAGCTCAATATCATATTGGTGGATTTAACATGGTGGCGCCTAGGTAGGAAAATAGAAGTGCACCATTTAATTGTAGCTCCCCACATAAAGCCTCAAATAGGGGTTGCCTTAACTAAAATAACAAGCGGTCTTACGCAAAATATCTCATATTAGAAGGGGGTGGGTCACATGCCGCCTCTTTAAACTGGCGAGTTCTACACCGATTTTGGACGGTTCTATTATATTATTTTGATAGAACTGGCCAGTTCAGTCATCGAACTGTTATTGACCGATTTTGGATAGTTCTATACGGTTCTTTTGATAGAACAGGCGAGTTCAGTCAGGGAACTGGTATGTACAGACTCGAACCCCGGTTCATCTGGATCCCGATATATTGAGAGATCTGAAACATCGTTGATGATTCCCAATCCGGATCGCTAAATTTTTAAACTTTGATCTATATATGTTATGATTTTGAATATTGTAACAATTACTATTACTATTAATTATTATAAGGGTGTGGTTTCTATAAAGTTGCAACCTTAAGCAATCCAATTAAGGCTCACCTCAAAATTTTATCATAACATGTAATTTTGATGTAAAAAATTCTTAGGATTATCTGAAAATCTATTTTCATTTCTAATTACAAAAGTTTAAACTCCAAAAATAGTTAAAATCAAGTATATCTATACACATATGAAAATCTTGAAAATGTACGGTCAAGATAATGTGTTGCAAGATGCACTTTTTCCACGACTCAAAATTTTTATTTCTTGATAGTTATACATCTCGATGTCGAGATGAAATGTACGGCCTAGATAATGTGTTGCAAGATGCACTTTTTTTGGGACTCAAAATCTTTTCTTTTTCTTTGATATTTATACATCTCGATGTCAAGATGATTAATTAGATAGTTTTTCAACATTAAAACTACATTTTTCAATGGATTTTTAAGGTGCATCTTCAAGTCTACATTTTAAGGTTGCAACCTTATATAAACTTTTCTTTATTTATTACAATAAAGTAGTTAATTTAAACAATTATTGAAAAATTACATTGTAAAAAATAGTATAGTTGTATGCAAATTTATATAACTATCACTATAACATTAGACTGGAACAGTAATTTTAAGTTAAAATTTAAATAGTACTTCACAATGACAATTTTTATTACTAATGAAACTATAACTAAGATCTTTATAATATATAAGAGTGCATGGAAATAAGATTAAAATCTAAAATATATTGAGTCATTTTAGAGAGAGAGAGACATATAAGATCAATAAATATTGGGTTGTTTTAGAAAAAGAAAGGATATGAGGCAAAAATATTTAAAGAGAGAGAGAGGGGGAAGAAAAGATTAATAAATGATTGGGTAGTTTTGAGAGAAAAAAAGGACAAACGTGGTGGGGGGAGAAGAGAGAAGAGAGAGATGTGGCGGCTTGGAATTATGTAAATATAACGTGGGGAAAGAGAGAGGCTCATTTAAACTCTTCTATTAATTAACTTTCAATGAAAGAAATTGCGTTTATCATTAGAGGGAAAAGGATGAGTTATTTTTCAGTTGTTGTTGTTGTTGTTAGAAAACAAGCCACCATGAAATACTATCGCAGTTGCATTGGAAATGTGGCTTAACAAGCCATTTTTTTTTCCAGAAATTTATTTTTTCAATAATGGTACAAAAGCCATATTGAAGTATATGTAAAATCCCATGTGATTAACATGAAACAATGCCATATCCATGGATCCATTTTTTAGCATTAATAGGATGTATCACTGGAGGGAAAACCCATTATCACTGGAGGAAAAACCCAGTGGTGTGTTTAGATTCCTTGTAAATTAGGGGAATCCTTGGATGACATCCTATTATATGAGTCATTAGTGGACTAATGGCATGTTTAGCTCATTACATAGAATTAACAGTTTGGTGACAACTTGTTAATCCTAATTAGATGCACTTAAGGGAATTAAGACAGGAGTTATACTTGGATCTCAACTCCTATAGACCATGGAGTTACTAAATAAAAATGTCCTCTATAAAATGAAGTTAACCCCTCTAGAAAAGAGAGAGAATGATAGAAAAGAGGTGAAGGAGATTCCCCATGAGGACTCTCAAGGTAGCCTGTCACCGAATGGCTTGGTGTAGAGGATTTGGAATGGAACCTTAGGTTCCTCGTGTGATTTAAGGACAGATCCAAGTAAGTTGTTTATCGATTACCTATTTATTTATTTATTATTATTTTCATTGAGACTAACAATGGTATCATAGCCAAGTTTGTAGATTTAAGTTTGTAAAGGAGGATATTCCTCTATCTGACTCAGAACCCACCGATTTTCCAATGTGGTTATCGGTTCCTCTCATTGTGGGGATGTGGCTTTTTGGGAAGAGAGGGCCTTGAGGGGGAGAGATATTGTGTACGGTCCTTAAGGGTCTTAGTAGCTATGATCCAAGTTTCTTTCTCTCTCTTATTTTCCCCCTGATAATCGCTTTTCTCTCTCTTCATTGTGAAGATCCAAAAAATGAGAGCAACAGTTGCACTTGGCAGCCTAATTCGACTCGCAATGGAGGCTAACACTTGTCCTATTTCTATACGCATTTCTCTCTCTAGCACATCCACTCTTTTCCATTCGTAATGTAGAAAGAGAGAGATTGTTGAGGGTACTTGATGAGAGAAAAACCCATAATCATAGTGTTGAAGGAGAAGAGGTTCGGCCTTCGGGATTCTGTGAAAAGCCTGACGGCATAATCCATGGAGTTTATAAAGCAAAAGGCGAGGAGGTGGCTTGAGGCGAAGGGATGATAGGTGAGGCCCGTAACTATGAAGTGGGCGTGAATTAATTTGAGTGTTTGCATGTCTCTACATCTTTGCCGGTGGCCGGATGTTTGATGACAAAGCTGGAAGATTTCTCTTGAGAATTTTGAAGCAGAGTCAAGCGATTAGTGAGATTCTTCTTGATGAGCATGACCGTAGCATGTTCTAATCCATGGCGAGAGAGAGGGTAGCATGCTCCAATGCCTTATCTGTGGTTTTTCATATTATTTTTTACTTACCTTAACGAAATCATGATTGAACGAATGTTAGAGATATCATACAATATTCATATAGATTTATTTTCTATGTGATTACTATTGTATAAATTAGAAATAGACTTATGTGTGAACTTATGATTATGCTGAACTGCTCATAGATAAATGGGAGAAGCTTGGCCTTTCTTACCTTCAGTATTATCTAGTTGTTTATATATATATCTCATATTGACAATTCCATCTCTCTTACCTATTAGAAAAAAAAAGAAAAATGAATCCATTATTTCTTTTATAGGGGTCCTTTGGTTATTCCACTCATGTATGAGTAGTGAAGGATGCCGATAATATAAATCAAGTGTCGGGCACAACAATCCTTCTAGCCTATCATCTTTACATGCCTTCAAAGTATTTTACAACCTGGATTTTTTGAAGAATAATATGATGATTAATTTACCCAAATTCAATTACAAAGTTTTTTTAGTAAGATATTTATTGCCTTAAATTAGAATTTGGCAGGTTTCAATTATAAAGCATTTGTAGTAAGTTCTTTATTGCCTTAAATTAGAATTTGGCAGGTTTCAATTGCGAAGCTTTTGTGGTAAGTTCTTTATTGCCTTCAATTAGAATTTGACAGGTTTCAATTATAAAGCATTTGTGGTCATTTTTATTGTCTTAAATTAGAATTTGGGAAGTTTCAATTATAAAACATTTGTAGTAAAGTTTTTATTGCCTTAAATTAGAATTTGGTAGGTTTCAATTACAAAGCTTTTGTGGTAAGTTCTTTATTGGCTTAAATTAGAAATTTGTTGACATTTTATTTTATCTTAATTGCATGAAATGAATGCAAATCAATGTACAGTCCTATTCTAGAAATTTAAGTTACTCTTTCTCTCTACTCAAGGTTACGCAAGTCTCTATCTCTCACTCTTCATTATTTAAAAAATAAATAAATAGAATAAAGTTGGAAGATATTCTTATTTATTTCCAACATGGGCCTCTAGCAATTATAGATATTATGATGAGTCAATTATTGGTTATCAATTTTATTTAAAGAGATACTTGATCTGAAAATTTTCATGGTGATCAAGGATTTTGAATATTTCAGTTCAACGATATATGTATATTTGTAATAATATTTTTATTCCCCTTTCTTCTACAAGCAATAAGAATATTTTATTTAGAATGATAATGCTGTTCATTTATTTTTAACCAAGTTGTGACTTACTATTTCGGTATTTCTTTTGCTTGGTGTTCTTTCGTTTATGTAGAAAACTAAATTTGTACCCATGAGGATGTGATTTTGAGCTATTATTTTTCAATGGGATTGAATTATCATATTGGTGATAGCTGTTCATTAGATAATGGGAGTAAATCATCATTTACCAAATTAGAATTGAATTTGTTAACTCTATAATTATCAATGCACATTAAGAAGGTGAGAGCAATTACTGATCTAGCAAGCTAGACTATATTGGACTAATTTTTGTTATTATGTTGATAACCACATATTGATAACCTCAAATAATTTTCAAGAATTTTGCAAGGAGAATAACATCAAACGCCAATTAATAGCAGCATACACCCCTCAGCAAAATGGTGTGTCTAAGAGAAAAAATAGAACAATTCTTAAAATGGCAAGAAGCATGTTGAAAGAAAAAAAATTTTCCCAAGAGTTTTTGGGCTGAAGCAGTAGCTTGTGCAGTCTATCTCTTAAATAAATGCCTAACTTAAAGTGTAAAATTCATGACACCAGAAGAGGCATAGAGTGACCACAAACCTGGGGTTGGGCACTTGAGAGTATTTGGTTGTATTGCATATGCACACATCCTAGAACAAAAGAGAACCAAACTGGACAACAAAGGTGAGAAATGCATTTTCATTTGATATGATTCACAAACAAAAGGTTACAAATTGTATAACCCTGTAAACAAAAAAATAGTTATTTCGCGTGATGTGGAGTTTGATGAAGAAGATTCTTGGGTGTGGGAAATGGAGAAACAAAATAAACAGGTGGAGTTTTTAGAAGAAGAAGAAGAAAAATCTCAAGATCTTACTCCTCCTAAGAGCCCCACCAGTTCAAGAAATGATTTTCCAAGCTCAAGCTAAAGTGAAGGACCAATAAGAACTAGAAGTCTCCGAGAAATTTACGAGGTAACATCTGAACACCATAATGAAGAATAAAATCTCACTTTTTTTTGTCTTCTTGCATATTGTCGTCCTCTAAATTTTGAGAAAGTGGTTCAAGACAAAAAGTGAAAGGAGGCAATGGATGAAGAGATTAAAACTATGGAGCTTACAGAGCTACCTGAAGGGAAGAAATCAATTGGAGTTAAATGGGTGTATAAAACAAAACTTAATTCAAAAGGAAAAATTGAAAGGTATAAAGCAAGACTTGTTGCAAAAGGATACAAACAACGCCCAAGACTTGATTACCATTAGGTGTTTGCCCCTGTTGCTAGAATTTGAAACTATTAGACTAATAATTTCACTAGCAACACAAAATTCATGGAATATTCATCAAATGGATGTGAGATCAGCTTTTCTAAATGGATACCTTAATGAAGAGGTATACATAGACCAACCTCCTGGTTATATTAAAAAAGGACATGAAAACAGGGTCTATAAATTAAGGAAGGCATTATATGGACTTAAGCAAGCTCCTAGGGTATAGAACACTAGACTAAATAAATATTTTCAGGAAAATGGTTTTACTAAATGCCCATATGAGCATGCACTCTATACAAAGTACAATTGTAATGGTGTTATAATGATTATTCGTGTCTATGTGGATGATCTTATTTTTACTAGAAATTGCAAAGATATGATTGAAGATTTTAAGGCTAGAATGGCCAATGAGTTTGAGATGACAGATATGGGACTCATGTCCTATTTTCTTGGAATAGAAGTAAAACAAGAAAATGATGGAATTTTCATTTCTCAAGAAAAATATGCAAAAGAAATATTGAAAAAATTCAAAATGGAAAATTGCAAGCTAATAAGCACTCTTGTGAAATTTGGTGTGAAGTTACATAAAAATGAAAAAGAAGAAGGGGCATATCCTACTAATTCCAAAGTCTAGTTCGAAGCTTAAGATATCTAACTTGTGCTAGACCAGATATTGTATATGGTGTTGGATTGATTAGCAGATATATGTAAACACTTAGGTTGACTCATATTCAAGCAGCTAAGAGAATCCTACGATATATCAAAGGTACGTTGAATCATGGTCTGCTTTATTCAAGAACAAAAGAAGTTGAACTTGTTGATTTTACTGATAGTGATTGGGGAGGAGACTTAGATGACATCAAGAGCACCTTATGGTTTTGCATTCAACATTGAAATGGCTGCATTCTCATGGTCATCAGAGAAACAGAAAGTGGTGGTACTATCATGTTGTGAAGCAAAGTAGTGGCAGTTGACTTATGCGTGGGACAAGCACTATCGCTAAGAAACCTATTAAAAGAATTCAAATTTATAAAAGAAGGCCCCACCGAGATCCATATGGACAACATGTTAGCAATAAGATTAGCAAAGAATCCAATCCAGCATGGAAAAAGCAAGCATATTGACAGACGTTATCATTTCATACGAGATTACATAGAGAAGAATAAAATCAAGTTCACATATTGTAACACTGAAGAGCAAGTTGCAGATATTTTCACCAATCTATTAAGATCAGATAGATTTAACAAGTTGAAATATTTTCTGGGGTCGGTATCTATGTAACTTTGTTAAGTTTATGGGAGAGTGTTGGAAAATTAAACTTAACATAGAAGAACCTTCTAGATGTAGAGTTTTTTAGATGGAGCTTTTTAGATAAGACATGAACAAATAAACAAAGAAGCATGTAGAAGTTTCTAAGAGGGGCACAAAGTCAACAAAAGTGGCTACCCATTAAATGTGGGTAGGTGGTCACTAGAATATTCTAATTGGTATGATAACCCCTATGAAAAGGGGAATAGAGAGCCATATGGGGGGCAAGTAAGTGAGTATTGAGTATAGGAAAGGTGAGAAGCAAGAGAGAGAAAAAGAGATTGAGAAAGAGTGTGTAGAGAGAAAAAAATGTGGAAGTGAAGGCCGCAGCCCTTCCTCTATGTAAGTTTTTTATTGAAGTAATTGCAAGTGAGATTTGGAAGATAAGTACACTCTCTCTCTTCTTATAGTTTTTTTTTGTATTGTTATTTTGGATTTAAGTTTTTATTATTTAAACTCCCATCAATTTTTGTAGATCTGTATTTCTCAATCTCTCTCTATATTTCTCTTTTTTGGGGGCGTTTTTTTGTAGGTTTAGGGTATCTCAATTTCTTTCTATTTCTCTTTTTTTGGGGCATTTTTCTTTAGGGTTCGAGGTATCTCAATCTCTCTCTATCTCGTTTTTTTGGGGGCATTTTTTTTGTAGCGCATCAATCTATTTCAATCTCTCTCTATCCTTTTTTTTTTTTTTTTTCTTCCATGTGTCTCTGAATATTGATCATATTAGTTATTCCTATATTTCTAAATTCAATACAATGAGAAGGAACTATACTTTCCTCCGATAATCTCAATTGATAATAATGAAAATTTGAATACCTTTTTATATACTTTTTAGAGGTGTCCTCTAAGAGTGTTTGCACACGATGGAAAATTTACATTCATTGTATGTCAATTGCATGCCTTTAATTATTGGGCTTATTCCAATAAATTCTACTACTAAATATTTAGTAACCTTCAAATACTACTAAATGTGTAATAATATTTAGTATGCATGCTGCCACTCCTGTCGAAGCAAAAGTACATGGGATAATGGATACTTCCACTCCTCTTGGAGCAAAACTACATGGGATAATCGATACTTCCACTCCTCTTGGAGCAAAACTACATGGGATAATGGATACTTTCACTCTTCTTGGATCAAAACTACATGGGATCATGGATACTTGTTCCATATTAAGATGGTCACTCTGTTGTCTATTCACCATGAAACAACAGATCAAATCGAATCTGATGGTGCCTATTTTTCAATTTGATGGTGCCTATTTTATGATTTCTACGGTGTTTGTTTTCCTTCAAGTACTACTGAATATTTAGTAACCTTCAAATACTACTAAATATTTAGTAATATTTACTATCCATTCTTCCATGGAGCCATCAAATACTATTAAATATTCACTAATGTTCATTTTGACCATCCATCAACATTGGGGTTCATGAACAAAGCAGTTCTTCATCTGGTAAGATTGTCCTGTTCATCAACAAAGCAGAAGTTCCATCTCCACTGTCCTTTAATAAACTACTAATAACTACATATATGGTAGCAAATTGTTGAACAAAATTTTTTAACCATATTGATCCACAAAATTTATAGATTCCCTAACATACAACGGTCTTGTAGCTATAGCCATCTACAACTCATGCCTATACTAAAATTATGCAAATGCTGTAGAATTTTAATCAATTATGCAAAATTACATCTCCCAAAGTTCTGGGTGTTCTTATTCTACATCTCGCTTGCAAAAGTAGAGAGAGAGACATACAGGTGAGGAAGTTGTAGTTAGAATATTGAATATCTTAAAAACTTTTAACATAAAAAAATAAACAGAACCAGAAAAAGATAAAGAAAACAACTCTCTCACATAACAGAGAAACACGAGCTAAAAGAGAACCACAAATTTCACCTAACAAAGCAATCAAAAGAGAGAGAAGTGCCCATGTATATGAAAAGCAAAAATAAAACAATCCAAATAGACGAACCACCCATTTACGCAAAAAAATAAATAAAAAATCCAATATTCTCTAATCATATGAAAAGTTGATGATCCATTGAACAGAAGATAAACAAGTGAGTGAGAAAATGGGGTGGCCTAAAACTCCACTCTATTTATTGGGGTAGTTAGTTTTGCTACAATGATCTTTGATCCATTGAAAACCAGAAGTGGTGCCCTCTTTCACCTCCTTCACAGCCACAGAGACCAGAGTCTTGCTCTTCTCCAACTTTCTTCTTTGTATCAGATGATGAAAACCCTATAGAAAGTTCCCTAAAATTCCTTAGAGAGAGAGAGAGTTTAAACAATACTGAGAGAGATTGAGAAACACTACCCCCATTAAAAACGAGATATAGAGAAACAAATATAAAGAGAGAGATTGAGGCATACCAACCCCAAAAAAATGAGATACAGAGAGAATGAGATTGATAGATGACTTACTGAAAAATGAAAGGACTTTATGATAAAGCACAGTGTATATATATTTAAAAAAATTCTTTACCTCTACACCGGCAATAGCACTTACAATGTTCAATTATAATCAAACCACTCTTGAAATAAATAAAATAAAAATAAAATTGGTTCTCAATTGTTACCTCTTCAAGTACAATTCTTTATTCAAGAAACAAAACTATAATTTATTTCTATATGGGAAGAGAAGTAAATATTTAAAAAGGTAAAATTGTCGGAGATTACCTCAACCGAGCTTAGTACACCCCACACTGAGTCTTCTCCTTCCGATGGTGCTCGAGATCTATGATCGCTATGTTGATTTTATAGAGATGAGAGATGAATTTGAAGAGAGAGGGAGAGATCTACTAGCAAGGGGTTCCAACCCTTTGCCACCCATAAAGAATAGAGGTGATGCGTGCCACCAAAACATGGTGCAACTTGCAGAAAGATAAAAATTGGGGCAAGCCTCCCTTTGGAAATCCAAAGCCCTTTCCAAAGAGGGCTAAATTTTGGGGTAGGGAGAGATAATTCTTAAAGAGAGAGAAGAGAATACGTATCTCATTTTATGAGGGGAGACCTTCTTTCATAGATTTTCTATGCCATAGATTTTGCCACAATTCGTAGGGTCAAATCTCAACTGTCGATTAAGGAGACTTGTGGGGTGAGAGATTTGAGCCATCAATCTCTTTGATCCACCATCAAGATTCAAAGAGATAAGCTAGAGCCTTATCCTCTATTTCCTAAATCTATTTCCATCAAATAAGGAAAACTTATATTTTATTATATCCAATCCTTAATTATTAGATCAACCAATATTGATTCAAAGACTTAGTAAATATCTCAAATATTCAACCTTATCACATAAGTTGGTTATACCTAAAAAGATAAGCCAACAAAGAGGATAATTATTATTCCCCAGAATATTACGTGACTAGGTGGGGCGTGTCCCCCCTTTTGGTGTCCACGTGTCGGCCCACCTAATCCACATCTTTTTAAAGTTTGGACCCCATATTTTATAGAGGTCCCATACATTTTTAGAAAATATTTTATTTCATATTTAGAATTTTTAAATCTTATATTTTATTCGAAACTTTGAAAAATTAATTTTTCTTAATTTATAAATCCAAATGACAAAAATAAAATATCAGAAGATTCACAAAAATTCAAATAAACATTCTAAAAATCACATAACATAAAATTAATTAAAATTAATTAATTTTGATGGGAATCGAATCCGTTAGATCTAAGAAATTATCAATACATGGGAGCACGGGGAGCACTCTACCTTCAACTGTGAATCACGATCCGCCTAGCTTTCTCAAACTGACCCAGCAATTCCCATGATCCACTGTCCACTGCAAGGGCTCATGATTGGACCACCAAAGTCAACCAATAGACTAAGGGACGCAATCCCAGTTTATGGTTTTCAAGTTCTTCCTTAGAGACAAAAATCATGGTCCTCCAGACAATGATGCAACTATGATTCTATAGTGCATAGGGGTAATCTCTCACACATGTACAAGCTTCACCCTCATTGGTGAATCTCAAAATGACTATCTATATATATGTCGTGTGATGATATAACGATGAGGTTTTAGCCCTGTCTCTAAAAGCTATTCATCACACGTAAGGGCCACACCGTCCTTTTGCTCTCATCTAGGCATACTCCGACCTCATCAAGGGATAACCCACTAAACCCTTCTCGATAGATCCCTATGCCCAGGTATCTTGGGTTTTCCAAACCTCGTTTGGCCTAGCTCGTCCAGCCTGATCCGAGTGTCAGCAAATAACATTTGCCTAATATGGTCCACAAAAGGACCACACTCCTACTGAGTTTATGTTCCACTATATAAAACGTTCATACAAGCTCTCATAAGGCCTTTAAAGGCCACATAAGCCCAACAAAAAAGCCCTAAAATTCCTTAAAGAGAAAATGAGAAATACAAAGAGATATTGAGGAATCCAATAAAAACGAGATATAAAGATAAAAATATAGAGAGAGTGAGAAATACAGAGAGAGATTGAGAAATACCTAACCCCAATAAAAGTGAGATATAGAGATACAGATATAGAGAGAGATTGAGAATACAGAGAGAGAGATTGAGAAATATCAACCCCAAAAATATGACAAACAACGAGAGATTGGGAGATTCCCTACAGAAAAAAGCCCTAAAATTCCCTAGATAGAGAGATTGAGAAATACCGAGATAAAAAAATGCATGTTTTTTTATTTTCAACCTTCCTCTGAGACCTTATAACCTTGCGAGAGTGAGAGAGCTGTTCTTCGAAACAGAGAGTGAAATTTGCGAATTTGAGAGAGCGTTAAAAATGGGCTCGTCAAAATTTTGTTTGATTTCAAAAGCTATCCCGAGAAGAGAGAGAGTTTAAACCGCCGAAACGACATTTGGGGTGGTGTTATGTTTCTCGTTTATGTTTTGATGACCTCTGATGCCTTTTTTTTTAACATATCACTGTTCATTTGGATGGATGGTTTACAAAGTCAAGCATCCCATTATTGTCCTTTGCACAAATCGTAGCAAATATTTTTTCATATATATATCTATATATATAATTGTTTTTTTGGGTAAGTAGTTGAGTAGAATCCCCCTACCCGTTTTTCATTAATAATGAAAAGAAAGTATGGGTTGTATTGCTCATATGTTTACAACCCTAGGATAGGGCAGTTGTGCCACATCATGCAGTAACACAAGAGAAAGAAAATCTGACAGTCTAGATCACCAAATAGTGGCATCTAAGAAAGTTGTAGCTTTCTTGGTATGAATGTCTACCACTATATTGGCCTCACGATGAATATGGGTTATCGTCCAAACATGACCTAAAAGCTTATAATGATAGTTAGCAACAACAATATTGAGTGCCCGTGGAGCTTCACATCAATCACGGATTACATTAACCAACAATAAGGAATCACTCTCAATCTTCAGGGAAAAACAATTTAACTTGATGTCCAAGTCTACGCTTGCTTGTAAGGCATGTAACTTTGCACAATTATTTGATGCAGTTCCTAAAGTATTGCTAAAAGCTGCAATGAATGAGCCAACATCATTTCTAATAATGCTTCCACAACTTGCAAGCCCAGGATTTGAAAAGAAGCCCCATAAACAATCAATTTAAAATGGTTTGGACGATGAAAAGACCACGAATTGTTATAAGGTGCTTGATTTTTTGGTGATGCCATTTAGTACTGAGATTGTCAACTATTGCTCTCTTTGATAAGTGGAAGGACCAATCTTTAGCACACACCATCTCTCTTATATGAGAAGTAATTTTCTTGGGCATGTGTTTCATTTTAGATACCTTCCCCTGAAAAACTTGATGATTTCATTCCTCCATTAACATTCAAACTATGATGAAGAGTAAGGATAGGCAATCATTTTGTAGACCTTCTAATTTGAATTTGAAGGCAATCCAGGTCCTGAGTATGGTTGTGATGGATGTGTCTGGATTAAGTCATTTGGCGCATCTCTATGCAATCAATCTCCAAATACCGTATGAGAAAATACAATGGAAAAGAAGGTGGCGAATACTATCCTTATTAAAAACAACAAAAGGGGCACACGGGATCCGTGGAGATCCCTCTTTGTTGTAAAAAAGAGAAGTTAGGAAGATCATGATAAATAGCGAGCCAAGATTTGGCCTTGGCAAATATTATCATCATTAATATCTTAATATTAGAAAATAAGTTTTGTTCAAGATCAGCTTTGAAAATTATGAAGTTGGTTAGACTTATGGCTAAAACGAAATGTTGGCTCCTAGTCACTAGAAGAGTCATTTCTATTCGAATCCAAATGAAAATGATGGGGGCAGTTCCTCCACTAAAATATGATTCTTTCTATTGAAGTTCTCTAAAATCATACAAAGAAGAGTTTGGTGGATTTGGTGGGGCAATCACGTTTGAGATAACATGCAAAAATTTAGTTTTAAGTTGGATTTCCACTTAAAGTTTTCCAAATTTTTGGAATATGCTGAAGATAAACTTGATAATGATGGTTAATGAATTTCTAGAAATGGGTGTTCTTAATAAAGCCATTAATTCAACTTATGTGGCTTTGATCCCCAAAAGTGGTTCCATCTTAGGGATATCAGATATTCGCCCAATCAATCTGTTAACCAGTGTGTATAAGATAATTGCTAAGATATTGGCAGAAAGGCTTAAGAGGCTGCTGAACAAAGTCATTTTGGTTATACAATCAGTGTTCATTCAGGGCCGAATTATTACTAATGGGGTTCTCATTTCTCAGGAATGTATCTACTCTAGGAAACTATTGGGGGAACTAGGTGTCTTGTTAAAATTAGATCTTGACAAGACCTATGATCAGGTCAATTGGGATGTACTTCTTGAAGTCTTGATGTGTATGGGTTTTAGGGATAAGTGGTGTCGTTGGATAAGGGGTTGTTTAATAAGTACCCACTTTTCAATCTTAGAAGAAGGATCTTCGAAATAATTCTTTAAAGCTATGAGGGGGCTGAGACAAGGTGATCATTTATCCCCATTTCTCTTCGCAGTAATGGGGGTGCCTTTTAGTCATTGCATTGGGCATATGGTGAATAGGGGTCGATTTAAGGGTTTTAAAGTTTCAGCTGAAAGTCAACAAATATCTCACTTACAGTATGTTGATGACACACTTCTGTTCTATGATGCATCGGTGGAGCAAATATTGAACATTAGAAGAATGCTATTGTGTTGTGAAGTGGGGTTGGATCTCAACATTAACTTTGCAAAAACCACAACTATTGGTGTGGCTTGTGGCAATGAGACTTTGCTTCCTTTAGCTGATATCTTGGGGTGCAAGGTAGAGGAGTTTCCTCTTAAATAACTGGGGCTTCCTATTTCAGATCGTAGGTTACCTAAGGCGGTATGGGAACCTGTGATTGAAAGAATGCATTCTAAACTGGATTTGTGGAAGTCTAAAAACCTTTCACTTGGTGGAAGGACAACACTCATTAAGTCTTTTCTATCTAATCTGCCAATTTTTCAAATGTCTCTGCTAATGATGTCAGCCTCGGTTTCAAAGACTATTGAGAGATTAATGAGAAGCTTTCTTTGGGGGTCAGGTGAATTTGGGAAGAAGTATCATTTGGTGTGCTGGGAGAGAGTGAGTACACGAATTTCTGAAGGTCACCTAGGAATATGGAGAGTGAAATATGTCAATCATGCTTTATTGGCCAAGTGTTGGTGGAGGTCGATGGATGGTGAGCAGGCTATTTGGAAAGAGATTATTAAATATAAGTATAATGAAGATAGATATAGCTTGTGGTTGGGGAGTAGTACAAATTCTAGATCCCAATCGATGGTTTGGAAATGTGAAATGCAAAATAGAAGGTTTGTGATTAGTTTTTCTAAATGGGAGGTGAGGGATGGTTTACAAACCCCTTTTGGCATGGTAAATGGATAAGGGAGGCTCCGATAAGGTATTCTTTTCCTTTGATCTTTAATGCAGCTACTAACCCTAGGGCTAAAGTTAGTGAAATGTATTGCAGGGAGAGGGGGTTTGGGATATAAACTGTATATACAATAGGGTTAGTGATTAGTTTATCTTGTAGAAGACGGAGTCATTGAGAATGTTGGAAAAGGTGAAATTATTCCAGGACTTCCTGGATGAATTGGTATGGGAGGCTGAAAGTGATAGGGTCTTCTCTGTGAAATCATCATATAACCTATTATTTCATGACAGGATAAGGTGGAATCGGGCTTCATTGGAAAGGATATGGTCTTGGCGGATACCTCAAAAGGTTAAGGTGCTTCTATGGGTGTTGTTTCAAGGGAAGTTCTTGATGGTGGATAAGATTATGAAGAGAGAGAGGATCATAGCTAATGTATGTATGCTTTGTAAGGAGTGCAATGAGAGTGATGATCATTTATTCTTATATTGCCCATTTATTCATGATATTTGGTGTTGGTTTCTTAATAAATTGGGTATTGTTGGTCCGCTACCCTAGAGCCATACTAATATTATAAAAGTATGTCATTTGTTGGGCTAATAAAGGTGGGAATTTTGATTTTTCATATTGGAAGGGTTGTGGTGCTATAGAAGATTTGGTTGGAAAGGAATAGAAGAGTATTCGAGGGCTTGGTATTGGAGGGGGATTTGGTGAAGACGAGAATACAACACACAAATTGGAGTTGGTTCTCTATTACAAAGGAAGGTTTTGGTGTATCTAAGATAGACATAGATGTGATTGTTAGGAACCTAATGACACAAAAGGTGGTTAAGGTGAGACCCAAAGGGCGGTAGGTAGCTCCTGTGATGGGAAGTTTTAAATTGAATTGTGATGGAAGTTCATTAGGTAATCGTTGGATAGCAGGTGTAGGGGGTGTGATGAGGAATCATCTTGGTGAGTGCACTTTCCGTTTTACAGGCTCGTGCGGTGTTAAAACATCAAATGAGGCGGAATTGCTTGTCGTGCTTCAAGGGCTAAAAATCATCAAAGAAGGTGGTCTACAAGAAGGATGTGTGGTGGAATGTGACTCACTGAACGTAGCAAATTGGTGTAATTGTATCTCTAGGCCACCATTGAAGTTGAAGTTGGAATGTATGGAAGTTATGGATTTGTGTCGTGATATGACTATTTCTTTCCAAGATGTTTCTAGAGATGGTATTGGGATAGCAGATGTTTTGGCCAAGAAAGGAGGCGAGATGCAGAACTTGAACATTTTTTATGTAATTTTATGATGTTAATTTATTTGACAGAATCATAATTCCCTTTCATCAATAAAATTATGAATCATTGTAAAAAAAAAAAAAATAGATGTTGGTTTTATCGCGTGTGAATTGCACAAAAGAGGACATTATTTCTTGGCTAGAATGCAACAGAAAACTTTGAGAGGGGGATATTTCATTAATGGGAAAATCACAGAATTATAGATTTAAAAATGGTGCGACAGAAGCGTGAGCGAGTAAATATACCAAACACTAACAACTATAATGAATAATACTATATGTAGAATTTCAACCATCAGATCTTCATCGGGTCATTCAGAATACATATCATTATATAAATTTCAATCATTTTTCTAATAATTAGATCTTGATGAAATTTTGGGCATGTGTAATATAGAAAAAGGCGTACAAGAAAAAATATAGAACAAGTATTTTTCAAAATATAAAATGATCAAAATATCCCTAAAAAATGATGGGGGTAATTTGGTCATTTTAAAATATTGAAAGCGCGTTTTTTATTTTTTTATATGCTGCACAATAGTTTTAGGTATATATACCCAAAATTTTATGATTTATAGAAAAACTATTAAAATTCAAATAGTGATATGTATTTTGTACCACCCGATGACGATCTAACGACTTATATGCTACCTATATTACTATTCATTATAGCTATTAGTGTTTGGTAGCTTTACTCTAAGCGAAATTAGATAAATTCTTTTAATTCAAGTCTAGGAACATCAAACTACAAAATGACAAGGATACTACTACGCTTAAAACCTTGTTTTGTCAATCAAGTTGATGTAGAAAGCCTTATATAATTCTAATCTAGGGCAAGTATCATTAGAGGGTTTAATTTATCTTATAAAACTATGGAAAATTATCAGAATATACCTTAATTTTTGTCTAATTAGAAAAAACCAATATTTTCATTAACATCATCCATACCTTCTTTTTTTTGGCATTTTTTTTACCAAGATAGCCTTCACAATAGTCGTATTATTGTGAAAGCATAATGAATCATGGTACTTTAAGTACCGTAGTGATAATGAAAAACATTACAATACTTTAAGTACTATATTGCTAAAGAGCATTTATTATGGTACTTTAAATACCATAATACTAAATGGCATCATTAGGGCCCTTTACGTACGATAATGCTAAAAGAGGTCATGCCCACCGAAATGACGGTCTTTTAGTTTACTCCCTCTTCTCCATTTGGTGAACGCTAACCATCCAAAGATAAAAAAAGCAAACATCAACAGTTCAAATTGTACCCCCAGAAATAAGGATGTTTGCAACAAAGTAAATAACTAAGATTTTAAATCGTATCTTCCTATACAAATAAACTTTTACAGGGAATGGATGATGATTTGAGCTCCATGTTGAGGAACCATTGTGATCCTATGAATAGGAGCATGCTGATAAGATGGAGAGAGTGTGAAAGTATAACGTCTAAGAATCATAGAGAGAGCCACTTTGGCCTCTAGTGTGGCAAAGTTTAAGCCTACACATATGCGAGGGCCATGGCCAAATGGTATAAAGGACACTTGAGTTGAGGCAGCATTCATCACCCCTTGTGCAAAACGGTCAGGATTGAAAAGGTTTACATCTTCTCCCCATTGTGATGGATCATGGTGTACTGTTAAAATTGGCACCACTAGCTCCATTCCTGAGGGGATGGTATATTTCCCCACTCTTGCCTTCTTTGTTGATACCTTGTTTTGATGTTGAATTGGCGGGTAGAGTCTCAGAGACTCATTGATTATCATATTCATCTACACGAATAAAAACATAAAAATATTAAATGGTAGTCGTAATCTAATAGCTCAAGCTTCTATGTAAAATAAAAATACATTTATATAAAGGGATTGCATATTATTATACTATTTATTTTTAATACGAGAAGGTCACAATTGGCACTAGCAATTAGATGTCAAATTGGATGGCTAAGGATATGTCACAAAGTTCAAAATTTGTCTTATTGAACTTGTAATCTAGTAATTTATACACTCACAACCATTCTGATTTCAAATCTGATGGACAAAAGTGAGTGTGACCGCCTTGTAATAAAAATAAATGGTCTCTTTGTATACTTTCTGTTATTTGAAAGTGATTTGGGACTTTAAAATCATATTACTGAATGAAAGAAAAAGTTTATTGGCTTGAAGATCGGGTTAAGAAGAAAAAAAGGAAGAAGGGATTCGAAATCTGATTGGGAAATTAGTATAAAATGCCTTTTTATTTTCAAATTTTGAAAAGGGATTGTATACTATGAGACCATTTACTATTGGTACAAAGAGGTCACAATTACTTATAATTGTCCAATGCGAAATTTGATAGCTTACGTGTATCATAAAGTTCAAGAAAATTTCTTTTGAACTTTGAGCTTGGTCAATGCAATATATGTAACCACCCAATTTCGCATCCAAGTGGCAATATTAATTACGATCACTTTGTATCAAAGATAAATGGTCTCATTTTATACTTTTCCATTTTAAAATACTCCCATATATTTCATATTTTATATTTAAACCCCATTTGTTATAGTAAATTTTATAATTTTATTTCCTTTTTTATGCATTGGATTAAGCTCTAATTCGAGTAGTAGAAACTTCTCACTGAAAAATTTATCAAAATATATTTTAAAAATTAAATGATATAACTAAAAACCCCAATAAATTTAAAATTTGTAAGGGTAATTTGGTTATTTTTATTTAAATCAATCATTATTTTTAATATGTTTTAGAAGTACTTTATAATAAAAATATGGATGGCCAAAATTTGAACTTAACGGATAAATAGAAAAAGAAAAAAACTAGCATACATGTTTGATATAATAAAGTGGGACTAGATGTAAATTGGAAAATATATGAGAATGTTCTTGAATTTTGAAAATAGAAATGGTTTTTTCCATTAGTTTTCAAGGGTGCCGCAATGTAACGTCTTCAGTTTCATTCATACCATGGATAGATGACCATTTCCCACTCAATTAGCCAAAAAATGAAAAGAAATAAAATGAAGTCTATCTTACTATTTTAAGTTGGGCAAGGCCATCGATAGAAGGTGTGTTGGAACAAAGAACTTGTATAACTTCTTTCCTTGCCCTCTCTTGCCACTCCGGGTGCATGGCCAACAGAACAGCGGTCCATGTGAGTAGCGCACTGGTAGTCTCGTGACCAGCAAGATAGAAGGTCTTGCATTCATCCACTATGTCTTGCATTGATATCTTGGAATTCGCTTGTGATTGTAGCAACATTCCAAAATAGTCATCACCGTAACCATTTGCATCTTCATTCGTCAATTTTTCCTGTCTTGCTTCAATCATTTTCATAATTGACCTCGTGATTTGTTGGTCTAGTAGTTTGGCTTCTACTTCATCCCTAGATGGAATAAGTCTTCATCCAAAATGAAAAATTCCAATGTTTGGTTAGTATACTCAAAACTACTCCGTGACATGCTACACATATAAACACATTGTGAGAAAATTTATTTTGGTTAGTTTAATATGAAAGCTTAGTTGAGTAAATTCTTCTCAATCTTTATACATTTAATAAGAATAAAAAAGGGAAATAAAGTGGCAGACAAGAGATGAAGGAATATGACAATTGAGAAGCCATACATAATAAATGTTAAATGCACTTTCACTTTACATTGGAATATGATAATTGAGAAGCCATAGAAAATAAATGTTAAATTCACTTTCACTTATATTAATGTAAATAATTTATTTGTTTAAGAATGAAAGTATATTATAGGATTTTTAATCTTTAAGTAGCAGAAGATCACAATTATCCCTATCAAATGTGAAATTAGGTAGCTAAGGTGACCCAATCACCGTGTTTAAAAGTTGACATAGTTTTCTTGAATTTAATGACATATCCGTAGCCGTCACATTCCACATATGAAGGACAGCGATAAATGTAACCTTGTTGTACCATGGGTACAATCCCTTTAAGAATCAAGGGTAAAGGAACAAGATGAATTTAACTAAGACAAAATTTGGTGGCTCCAAATTTATGAAGTGCACGTGCCAAATGCCAATGGCTTTTGTGGCTATCAGGGATGTCAGAAACATTGCATACAACACATACTAAATTATAATTTCTATGTTTATCATTGGAAATGGACCAGACCCAAGTAACTCGGAAAAGTGCATATTTCTATCCTGTTTGTTAGATGGTTTCATTATTTAGTTAGACGTTTATGTTTCAAATTGTAAATTTCTACAATCAAGGGATCTCATTTGGCATGTATAATTATCGCCTTTTGGGTTAAAGAATGAATATTATTGATTCTCCAAAACTCAACATGGTATTAGAGCCATCACTGCCTCTTCCCCTTCCTCTGCCTCCTTTTCTTCCGCCTTGCTGAAGCCATAGCCTTCTTCTTCCTTTGTGCTCTCATCTCCTCCTTCCTCGCCTTCTCGCCGCCTCTTACTTTCTCTCTCTAGATCTGATATAAGTAGAGCCAGAGTGGGTGTTCATTTCACCGCTATTGTTGCTCCATTGAGAACACGCAGGCCGGTCGTCATGGCTACCTCCCTACAGTAACAACGTCTATCCAGATCTAGCACTTTGTCTCTCTCCCTCTCTCGTCTCTAGCAGAGAAGGTTATATCCGAGATTCAAACCCATCAAGAAAGGAAAACCTACACAAAGAACCCACGCTCTCCAATACCACATTTCCCATTCTCTCGCTAGAAAATGCCCCACTACTCATCAGAATTCGATAGTGAGCCTCTTGAACTGCCTCTACTTTGAAAATCAAATTGCGACCAATCTATTAAAGCCCCACTAGACCTACGACTTATCTTGGGAAGCTATCAAAACTCCCAGTAGAAAGCTCACCGATTGACCTCTCATCAAATGATCTTTGTCGTTCTATGTTTAAAGCCCTTGGCTTATCGGCAAATTTTGATAAGTCGCACTCATCGATTTCAGCTACAGTGCACCGGGGATCAAGGTTCCTCATGCTTGTCTCTTGAGAGAATCAATAGCTAACACAGACATGGTTCTACTATTTCAAATTAAGATCCCCTGATCAAAGGTCTAAAATCTTCGGTAAGAAGAGGATGCCAGAAGCTTTGGAGGGAGCTGGCCTTGATCTGGGAATAGGGCTCAAAGAGAGTGGAAATGTCTTCCTTGTTGATGCCTCCGCTTGTGTCCTCGATTGATAGCCTCACCCTCAAAC
Source organism: Amborella trichopoda (assembly GCF_054954075.1). NCBI lineage: Eukaryota > Viridiplantae > Streptophyta > Magnoliopsida > Amborellales > Amborellaceae > Amborella > Amborella trichopoda. Next base: position 9,758,412 of record NC_142345.1, on the reverse strand, counting down.
ATGGCTCATGTCCGCTGTGCTGCTGGTAATAGAAGTGCGAGATACCTGGCGCTTGAAAGAGTTGGAGAGAAAGTTTGCCAACACCTGCACCCGATGGCTCTATTTCGTATTTGCCACTCTATTTGGCTCTCTCTTATTTCCCTTTAATACTATCATAAATATTCTTCAAAAAAAAAAACAAAACAAAAAAGAAGGAAAGCCCTTAATTCCCTGTTACTTGTATTCCATTGATGCAGTTTCGTCAAATTTTCTTACTCGTTGCTATTGCCATGGACAACCAAATACCTCCTCTTTTTGAAGACTCCACCAATGTCATCCCTGATGGGAACACTACAACCAAGGGTAATAGCTTTTCTTTCTCTGTTAATAATTTCACTAACCCTTTTCATTTGACCAACAATGACAATCCTGGCAATATTCTTGCTTCTTACATCCTTGAAGGTTAGAATTATCCACAATGGAGTAGAGTTATGACCACTGCTTTGAATGCCAAAAATAAGCTCTCCTTTGTGGATGGTTCTTTCATCAAACCTCTCATCTCTTCTTCTAATCATCTTTTATGGAAAATATGCAATGACATGGTTTGATCTTGGATCCAAAATTTTGTCAATAATGAGATTGCTGATAGTATTTCTTATGAAGCCACTGCTCAAGGCATGTGGGATGATTTGAAAGATCACTTTTCTCAAAGTAATGCACCTCGTCTCTTCAAGTTACAATGGGATCTTGCACTTGTTTCTCAAGGTTCTTCCACTATTTCAACTTATTACACTAAACTTAAATCTCTTTGGGAATAACTTGCTTCTTATACTCCTCTTCCACCCTGTTCTTGTGGGTCTTCTAAGGCCTTGCATGACTATCTACAATATGACAGAATAATTCAATTTCTCATGGGACTCCATGAGTCTTATCACCCAATTCGAAGCCAGATCCTTCTCATGGACCATCTTCCTATGTTAATAGAGCTTATTCTCTTTTTCTTCAAGAAGAAAAGATGTGTCAGGTGGCTACAAAAACAATTCCTTCAGAAGATGTTGTTGTCTTTGTAGTCAACACCGCTACAAACCACCAGCCTCAACATTATTTCAACAATACAGATAAAGCAAAAAGACCTCACAAATAGCGGCCCAAATGTGATCATTGTGGCTGGGTAGGCCACGCCATTGACACCTGTTCCGTTCTTCATGGTTATCCATCGGGCGACCGACTACACCAAACAGGCAAAGGGATATCTTCTAAGCCTACAATAAATGTGAAAAACACTGTTACTACAAATTCAAGTCAAAGTAGCCCACAATTTACACAGGATCAATATCATCGCTTGCTTTCTATTCTTACTGAAGGTAATACACAACCAATGGTCAACTTTGTAGGTAACTCCACATCCTCTCCTTCTTCCATTCCTCTCCATACTTAGATTGTAGACACCGGTGCTTCTGATCATATGATTTTTTACACATCTTTGTTTCATTCCTCTACACCTGTTTCTCACATAGTACCTGTCAAACTTCCAAATGGCTCTTTTGCTTCCATAACTCATATTGGTTCTGTTTTTTAACACCTACACTTTGCATACATCAGGTGTTGTGTGTCCCTTCTTTTGGATTCAATTTACTTTGCATCAACATACTTACTGCATTCTATCCCTGTTCAGTGACATTTTCTCATGATATGTGCATTTTTCAGAACTAGTACCAAAAGACGACGATTGGAACAGCTAAAAAGCTTGGTGGCCTCTACTATTTTGAGTCCTCTCCACTGACTTGTACTGCTCTCTCATCCATTTGAGTTGGTTATAATTTATTGAATAGACATTTACGACATGTTTCTTCTACTAGTTTGAATTTGTTAGCTAAGACTGTTGATTGGATCGCTATTTTCACTCCCAGTCATTGTGATGTTTGTCCTTGAGCTAAACAAACATGATTACCTTTCGTTTCGAGTTCTATTTCATCTACTGCAGATTTTGATTTGATTCATTGTGATATTTGAAGAGGTTATTCCATTCCTTCCCATTGTGGAGCTCGTTATTTTTTAATTCTTGTTGATGATTTTTCTTGTTACATGTGGGTATTTCTTATGCAAAACAAATTTGAGACTCTATCCTTATTAAAATACCTTTTAAAAGCATTTGTAAATACTCATTTTCAATGCACTATTAAACACGTAAGGACAGATAATGGATCCGTATTCTTTTCTCGTTCTATTAAGCATTTTATTAAAGAACATGGGGTCACCCATCAATATAGTTGCGTTTACACACCGCAACAAAATGGTGTTGCTGAACGCAAACATCGCCACATACTTTACGCGTTCAAAGTAATCTTCCTCTTACTTTTAAAGGAGATTGCATTCTTACTACCACATATTTAATAAGCTGGTTACTAACACTTTCATTATTGGATAAATCCATGTTTGAAGTATTATTTAATAAGTAGTCATCTTAGTCGTATTTGTGAGTTTTTGGATGCCTTTGTTATGCTTCAAATCGGGATAAGTTCGACCCTCGTGTATGCAAATGTGTTTTCCTTGGTTATCCCCATGCTCAAAAGGGCTACCGTCTTCTTGACCTTTTCACCAATTCTATTTTCACTTATCATGATGTAGTATTTAATGAGAACATTTTCCTTTATCAAAATCTTCCTTCGAACAATTCCAATGTCATTTTACCATTACCAATACCCGATGACTCCCCACCCCTTCATTCACCCAATCACTACTGATCACATCATTTTCCTACCCAATTCCCCTATTTCTCCTCATCAAAACCAATCTCATGGCCCCCCACCCATTTTGTCCCAGCTCCAATCTCTATACCACCTATTCGAAGTTCTCAACACACTTCTCAGCCACCTTCCTATTTGAAAGACTTTCATTGCACACACGTCAAGCTTGGAGCTACTTCCACATATTCTTCTAGCATTGGTTCGACCAAAGGTACACATCATCCTCTGTTCCATTTCATTTGTTATCAGAGCTTATCTCCCTCTCCTCAACATTATGCTTTAGCCGTCTCTTCTATTCAGGAGCCTACCTTTAATTCACAGTCTGTGCAAACCTCAAGTGGCAAGAGGCAATGCAATGTGAGCTTCAGGTACTTAAGAAGAATTATATCTAGACCCTTACGAGTTTACCACTTGGGAAAACTCCCATTGGATGTAAATGGGTATATAAAGTCAAGCACAACTGATGGCACCATTGAATGCTACAAAGCTCGCTTTGTTGCCAAGCGTTACACCCAATGTGAAGGATTGGACTTCCATGATACCTTTGCACCAGTTGCAAAGTTGGTCACTGTTCACTGTTTATTAGCCATTGCTTCAGTTCGTAACTAGACTTTGCTCTACTTAGATGTGCGGAATGCATTTTTTCATGGTGACTTGGAAAAAGAGGTATACATGAGTCTTCCTCAGGGATTTTCTCGACATGGAAAGATAAGGGTTTGCCGGTACACAAATCCATATATGGCCTCAAGCAGGTATCCCGTCAATGGTTTGCCACGTTCTCCTTAGCCCTATTAATGTTGGTTTTACCTAATCTAAAGCGGATTATTCCATGTTTTCTTACAATCGTCATGATGGCTTTTTGATAATTTTGGTTTATGTTTCTTGATATCATAATTACATGCACTAATTAACATGCCAAACAGTCTCTAAAATCCTTCTTACATCGTCGCTTCCACTTGAAAGATCTTGACCCTCTCAAATATTTCTTTGGTCTTGAAGTGGAACGGTCTAAACAAGGTTTATATATCTCACAACTCAAATATACCCTTGAGATCATTGGAGAAATGCGTCTCGTTAGTGCTCGACTTGTTCACCTCCCCATAGAGCAAAATCTCAAACTGCGTCATGATCATGGCATTCTCCTTTCTGATCTCACCATATACCGTCGCCTTGTGGGTTGTCTCATTTATCTGACTCTCACTAAACCAGATATTGTTTATGCTGTTCATATCCTTAGTCATTATATGAGTCAACTGCGGTGGCCGCATTATGAAGCAGCCCTATGCCTTGTTTGATATTTGAAACTTGCACCGGGATAAGGTTTATTTTTTTCCTCAGACAACCCTCTTTAACTTCGAGTTTTTTGTGACTCTGATTGGGCAAGTTGCCCAGATACCAGTTGCTCTACCACTGGTTGTTGTGCTCTTCTTGGTCATTCTCTTATATCTTGAAAAACCAATAAGCAACATACCGTTAGTCGGTCTTCTGCCGAGGCCGAATACCGAGCTATGGCGACTGCCAGCTGTGAGATCACCTGGTTACGCTCCTTGCTATATGACTTAGGAGTTCCTCAGTCACCACCTCCCGTTCTCTATTGTGACAATCAAGTTGCATTATACATTGCTATCAATCCTGTGTTTCATGAACGGAGAAAACACATCGAGCTTGATTGTCAGTACATTCGAGAAAAGATCTAAAATGGGGTTCTTCGGACCTCCTACATTCCAACAACACGGTAGCTTGTTGAGGTATTCACTAAAGCTCTTAGACGCAACCAATTCAATTTTTTGATTCGCAAGTTGGGTGTTCTCGATATTCACGCTCTTACTTGAGGGGGAGTGTTAGACGGTTTTATTATTTGTTAGACGTTTTTGTTTCAAATTGTAAATCCCTACAATCAAGGGATCTCATTTGGCATGTAAAATTATCCCCTTTTGGGTCAATGAATGAATATTATTGATTCTCCAAAACTTAACACTATTAGCAGTATGTTCAATCATTGAACTACATGGATTACCAATATTAGCAAAATCCAAAAAATATCTCTAACAAAGTTCAAAAAATATTAATTAAACATTTAGTTTCTTTGAGTAAAGGCCTGTTAATGGTCTGAATGGGTTTGGTTGTTGTGGGCGGTCTACGCTTTGACATGAGCAAGTTTGGCCTGATCTTGGGTTCTAATATGACTAGGGGCTATGGCCAACTTGATTAGAATCACTTTGATTTGGTTGAAGTCTTTGGTTTCAGCTCCAAAAGCGAAGTGAAACCAGTTCGACAATATATGTTTTTAAAGTTTTCGAACCATGATTGATTTAAAGATATGACGTATATGCTTGATCTATTCAAAGCTTGCAAAACGTACTTCATATATTGAAAGAAAAGATAGGAATACCATCCGTTACTGACTTTTCCATTTTAAAAAGTATTTGAAAATACTCAAAGACCTCCCTTAATCAATCCAAGAGCTAAAGCACTTTCTTCTCGTGGCCATGACCAATAGCTCCCTGAAATCCGAACTGAATTTGATAACATTGGTTGTTGTTATATACATTCTTTATTTGAATTTGTATTAGGTGTTAACCTTAAACAATCACGGTAGGGTGCCTCTCAAAATCTTAGTAAAAGATGTATTTTCAGTGCAAAACTCTTATCATCCCTATAATGAAATTGAACGCTCCAAAAATGGTGCAATAAAGCAGATCTATAAGCACTCAAAAATCTTGAAAATGGATGGTCTAGATAATGTGTTATAAGATGCACTACTTTTAGGAGTTCAAATTTATATTTTCTTTCATATCTATATATATTGAGGTCAAGATGATCAATTCGAGAATTTTTTTGTGACAAAACTGTTGGATTTGGTGCTATCCAAAATCATCTACACAAGGAAATCTTTATGGGATTATATATTCCCAAATTATATGGATTGAGATATTACCATATTTTGTGGGATTGATTGATATATTCTCATATTATGTGGGATTGAGATATTCCTATATTTTGTAGGATTGAGACTTTCTTATATTTGTGGGATTGAGATTAATATTGATAGGTTTCCTAAAGGAAATAGAAATTCAATAAATATTAGGACTCTTGGATGGATATATCTCAGTCTATTGAGATATATGTAACATCAATAGAAAGTTTCCTATGTAATATGACTCCAATCTTATCTATATGGGATAAAAGTGTAGAAAATTTGTGTGCCCTATTTGGGTCACCATATGAGAATGATGGTTCCTCTAGAGAGAGGGAGTTATAGTCTCCTGTGCATAAGATGCAATTGTCTCTTAGATAAAAGAAAACTTTTTACGGAGAGAAACATTGTGATGGTATCTCTTTTGGACTCCCAAAAATTAAGAGGGTTGTTTCTTGTAGCGAAGTGGTTCCGATGGAGATTTTTGGTGGTTTTCCTTTTAGTTAGAGAGAAAGTCAGTTTTTCGTTGCTCTCGCGTATCTTATCTGGTGTTGTTGATATTGCAAGAAGTAAAGATAAGAAAGGGAGAGTGGTTGAAAGAGTTTACTCGAATTGGGTTTTTTTGTCGAGGTTTGTTCTAAAATCTTTGAGGTAACTTTCATTGAAATAGTGGATTTCAGTTTGCCGTGCCCATGGATGTAGCCCTTCTAGGGTGAACTACATAAATCTTTGTTTTCTTGTTATATGTATTTTATGCTTTATTTCTCATACTTTATTTGCCAAATATTAACACATCGAGTTTAACTCTTTCTTGCATACAACAAGTGGTATCAGAGCTCGGTTTGGGATTTTCGATTTGGCAGTAAAAATTTTGAATGCAAGGTTCGAGGTGGAGAAATTTGACGGCAAACACCAAAGAAGTTATGTGCCCTATTTGGGTCACCATATGGGAATGGTGGTTCCTCTAGAGAGAGAGGGAAAAAGACCCTCCTATGCATAATATGCAATTTCCTCTTAGAGAGAAGATATCTTCTTATGAAGAGAAATATTGATGATGTCTCTTGAAGACTTTCTTGTTTGTTCTCAAAGTTGTCATCTTTTTAGAAAGTGATCTAGTTATAGAATCGGGATAAGAGATCGGCATGGTGTCGTTCGGGAGAGCAAGTTTAAAAGGTTATATCTCTTAATCTTTTGATATATATGTAATATCAATAGGAAGTTTCATATTTAGTATGGATTTCTAATCTTATATATAAAGGATAAAAGTATAGAGAATTGGTGTGCCCTATTTGGGTCACCATATGGGAATGATGGTTCCTCTAGGGATGGAGAGACAGAGCCTCCTGTGTATAAAATGTAATTTCCTCTTAAAGAAAAGAGAACTTCCTATGAAGAGAAACATTAATGATGCATCATAAAATACTCCTGCAGAATAGAGCTTCTTATGAAGATAAACATTGATGGTGCTTCTTGAAGACCTCTGCAGAGTGAGAGGTTGGTTTCTTGTAGAGAAGAGATTCCCAAGGAGATTTTGGGTTGTTTCCCCTTTTAATGACGTAAAGTCTCGTTTGCTCTAAAAGTTGTTCTCTTCGTAGGCCGTGGTTTAGTTATAAGATTCAATTCCTCCTGTATATAAATGCAATTTCCTATAAGAAAGAATAGAGCTTCCTATGAAGAGAAACATTGATGATGCCTCATAAAAGACTCCTGCAGAAGAGAGCTTCTTATGAAGATAAACATTGATGGTACCTCCTGAACACTTCTGCAGAGTGAGAGGTTGATTTTTTGTAGAAAAGCGATTCCCGTGGAGATTTTGGGTGTTTTCCCCTTTTAGTGGCATAAACTCTCGTTTGCTCTCAAAGTTGTTCTCTTCTTAAACCATGGTTTAGTTATGGAATAAAGATGAGAGATCGGCATAGTGCCGTTTAGGAAAGCAGGTTTAAAAGGGTTTGCTCAATTGTGTTTTTTGTCGAGGTTTGTTCCAAAATCTTTAATGTAACTTGTATTACTATAGTGGATTTATGTTTTCCGTGCCCGTGGATGTAGCCTTCTTGGGTGAACCACCTAAATCTTTGTGTTCTTATGGTGTGTATTTCATGTTTTATTTCTTGTACTTTATTTACCAAAAGATCAATAATATTTAGAATAAATAAAAATTATAGATAAAAATCCACAAAAAGTAAAATTAAATAAAATTGAATTGACACTAAAGCCAATATTTGTTGCCATTATTCGATTAAAATATTTAAAAATAAAAAATAGCCATAATGTTTTAGATTGTTAGAAAAAATGAAAATAAGAATTCATATTGATAACGTTTTAAAAAATAAATATAATTTTAAAAGAATCAAAAAATAAGTAAACTAAAAACTACTCATGAAAACTTTTACGCTTAAAGAAATACTAAAAATTTTAATAAAGAAAATTAGATTATTGAATGCCACAAGGCACACATCTTAAGAGTGGTCTTGATGATATAAATAGATATAATGAAAGATTGTGGGCTTGAGGATAAAGATAGACATAAAATATCTCCTACTCCCTAGTTTTCAATATCTTCTCTTTCCTTATTTTCCTGACAATTATGAGGTCTTTTTTAAGAGAAAGAATCCAGATTTATGTAAATTGATGAAAAAAAAAGCATATGCATACCTATAATACTCTCCTCTCTCTTAACATCATCAACAAACATACAAATGGAAGTAACATAGTTTTCTTCTACTTCCCCTCTAAAATTGACGTACTTGATGGTGTAGATGCCCCATGTAAAAATTGCCATGCCATCATAATCGCCAGGACAATTTATGATGGTTGCACGTTGGTGCCACAATGGAAAGGTCAAAGAATTCAAGTTTTATTGAGAGACACTCAAATTAATGTAAGGAGAGTTAGATAAAAGGGGAACGAGTGTACTCTAGAATACATCAACATCTATCATCCAAAAAAGAAACTACTGAAACCATTTTTACATATGTCTCATAACATTGACATGATAAGAATCTTTCCATGTCTGGCTGAGAAAGTTTTTCCAATCTATTATCTCTCTTTCTTATCTCTCGGAGAGAATAAGACCTACACAAAGTCACTTATCCTACAATCTCGGTCCATTCTTATTTTCGTAACATGTGTCTACCTCTTAACTATGGTTTAATAATGTAAGGGTGTAGTTTGTATAGAGCCTAGGCTCTAAACAATCAAATTAGAGCTTACCCTCAAATAGAGTTGAGAAATGTGGTTTCAATATTAGAAATCTTTGTGATAGCTTTAAAATATATTTTAATCTTTATTTATAAATTATAAAGTTTCAAAAATAGTGTATATCGAAAAATCTATGAAAACTTGAAAATCTTAAAAATCGACAGCCCAAAAATGCGTTACAAAATACACCATTTCCAAAAATTGAAATCCAATTGTTTCTCATGTTTATGCATCTTGATGTCGAGATGATCAATTTGAAGATATTTGGACATCAAAACAGCCTCTTCTAGTGAAAATTTTGAGGTAGGCTCCAATTTGATGGTTTAGAGCCTCGGCTCTATATAAATTTTTCCCATAATGTAATATATATATATATATATATATCCTAGGCTCTAAACAATCAAATTAGAACCCACCTTCAAATAGTGTCGAGAAATATGGTTTCAATATTAAAAAATTTTGTAATAACCTTACAGTATATTTTCATCTTTAGTTATAAAATTTGAAGTTTCAAAAATAGTGTAGATGAGCATATCTATGAAACCTGAAAACATGAAAATTGACAGTCCAAAAATACATTACAAGATGCACTATTTCCAAAACTTAATTCCATTTTTTTTTTCATGTACATGCATCTTGATGTTGAGATGATCAATTTGATGATATTTGGGCATCAAAACAACATCTTCTTGTGAATGTTTTGAAGTAGGCTCTAATTTGATTGTTTAGAGCCTAGGACCTATAAAAACTTTTCCCATATATATATATATATATATATATATATATATATATATATATGTGTGTGTGTGTGTGTGTGTGTGTGTGTGTGGAAAACTTTTTCTAATGCCTACATGTGAACTGAACAGTAATTTCACCCCTGCAACGGCTTTGGTGGAGCCACTATAGCCATTTACGGTGCAAGCAAAAAATTGACCGCCACATACATGTTATGTCCGTGGCAGTAGCCTTGCCACATCCCCATCGTTAAAGAAAAATAGTTGATGGCGAGCATATAGGCAAAATCACCATATAATTTTACCTATAGTTGATGGAAACTGCTTTCAATATATTTTGGCCATTTTAAAATAACTAAATCAGCCCTGTTATTTTTCAGAGATATTTTTGTTAATTTATATTCTGAAAATATTTTTTTTATATTTTTTCTTGTGCATCCATTTTTTTCATACACATGCCCAAAATTTCATCATGATTCGATTTTTGGAAAAAAGATTATAATTGAGATAATAATATGTATTTTGAACCACTCGAAGAAGACTTGATGGTTGACATTTACCTATATTACTATTCATTATAGGTGCTATGCTATTGGTAGCTTTATATATATATATATATATATATATATATATATATATATATATATATATATATATATATATATATATATATATATATATATATATATATATATATATATATATATATATATTTATTTATTTATTTATTTATTTATTTATTTATAAAAAAGTTGTAAGCTTAAAATGTAGAATTACAAATGCACCTCAAAAGTCCATCGGAAAAAGTTGTTTTAATGTTGGAAACCTTCTAATTGTGTTTTAATGTTGGAAACCTTCTAATTGATCATCTCGATATCAAGATATAAGAATATAAAAAAAAAAAAAAAGGATTATGAGTGCAAGAAATAATGCATCTTGCAACACATTAACTAGACCGTCCATTTTCAAGATTTTCATATGTTTATAGATCTACTTGATTTAACTATTTTTAGAGTTTAAAATTTATAACTAAATATGAAAATATATTTTGAGATGATCCTAAGAATGTTTTACATCAAAATTACATGATAAATTTAGAGATGGGCATACACACACCCACACACAAATAGGACCATGATGAGAATTTTTTTCCCCTTTTACTTTGTTCTCTTTTTTAACTTCAAACATAAGGGAACGAGTCACATAAGTCGTCCATTCGTAACACTTGACTACTGGCATGATGCTAAAATGACGCGGGATATCAAAGTTTTTAAAGGGAAAAGTTTATATAGAGCTGAGGCTCTAAACAATCAAATTAGAGCTTATCTCAAAAATTTCACTAGAACACAATGTTTTGATTTTCAAAAATTTGAGAAAAAATGTACTACAAAATAGTGTATTTTGTAGTACATTTTTTGACCGTCAATTTTCAAGATTTTCATATTTTTATAGATCTATCGATCTACACTATTTCTGAAGCTTTAAAATTTATAAATAAAGATGAAAATATATTTTAAGGCTATCACAAAGATTTCCAATATTAAAACCACATTTCTCGACACTATTTGAAAGCAGGCTCTAATTTGATTGTTTAGAGCCTAGGCTCTATACAAACTGCACCCGAATTTAAATTGCAAATTTTAAAAGGAATAAACAATATTTTAAAGGAAAAAGTTTATATAAAGTTGCAACCTTAAAATGTAAAAATAAAAATGTACCTAAAAAATCTATCGGAAAATATTATTTTAATATTGAAAAACCCTCTAATCGATCATCTCGACATCAAGATGTATGAATATAAAAAATATATATATTTTGAGTCCTAAAAATATTGTATCTTACAACACATTATCTAGACCGTCCATTTTTTAGATTATCATATGTTTATAGATCTACTTGATTTTAACCATTTTTGGAGTTTAAAATTTTATAATTAGATATGAAAATAAATTTCCATATAGTCCTAAAAACATTTTACACTAAAATTACATGTTACGATAAAATTGCGCCTTAATTGGATTGTTTAAGGTTGCAACCTTATAGAAACCACACCCTATTTTAAAAGGGAAAAGTTTATATAGAGCCGAGGCTCTATACAATCAAATTCGAGCCTACCTCCAAAATTTCACTAGAACGAGTTGTTTTGATGCCTAAATATCTTCAAATTGATCATCCGGACATCAAGATGCATGAATATAAAAAAATAAATGGATTTCAAGTTTTGGAAATTGTGTACTTTGTAGCGCATTTTTAGACCGTTCATTTTAAAAACTTTCAAGTTTTCGTATATCTCTTGATCTACACTATTTTTTAAGCTTTGAACTTTATAATAAATATGAAAACATATTTGAAGGCTATCAAAAATATTTTCAGTATTAAAACCACATTTCTCGACACTATTTGAAGGTAGCTCTAATTTGATTGTTTAGAGCCTACTCTATACAAACCGCACCCATTTTAAAATTTACAATTTAAATATGCATGTTTTTTATGCGTCCAAGACTCGCATTTAGCAACACATCCGTTTTTTGCTATCTATTTATGAGATGTATTTTGGAACTAATTTTTAAAGAATGTATGGTTTGTAACATAGAAATCATTAATGTATCAAAAAATAAATTTTAAAAACTAAAATTAAAATTGAAAAAAGACTTTAGACCTTGGCCTTTTATTATTTTTGGTAGGACCAACAATTTACATCCATCACTAACATGAATGTTTAATGTGTCGGAGCGCCGACGCATAAAACACTTCTCCCATTATCCCAAAGGTAATAGATTTGGTGAAACCACCCTCTACAAAAGTTGTGGCACCCCATAAAGATAACGATGGGGTTTCTATGAGTCGGTGGACTCCTATGTATACATTCGGCCTTGCACAAAAATTCATTTTACATGATTTTTTTCTAATTTTGTTTTGTAGATTCATCATCTAAGCCAATATGATCACAAATATGAAAAGAAAAATAAACCTTTAAAATTAAAAGTACATTTTTTTTAGTATCTTTTACACACTGTCCATATCTTATTTATGGACAATACACTTTAGGTAATAAAGATGGACATTTATAAGTTAACAGGCTCTTACGCCCATTGACTCATGAAACAATTTTCCTAGAGATAATTACATACACTTTAGGTAATAAAGATGGACGTTTATAAGTTAACAGGCTCTTACGCCCATTGGCTCATGAAACAATTTTCCTAAAGATAATTATAGGGATTCTTTTTATTTAAATTTTTTTGTAGTATACTTATTCACTCCTAAATCAAGTTGATGATTGGTAAAATCTTCCGAATCAAATCTCCTTCGAAGATTGATTTTGGAACATTACATTTGAGATACAATCGTAAACAGGGTTTTAAGGGCTAAAAATCAAATTTTTATAAGAAAGATACAAAAAAAATCACAAGATGAATAAGAAACCACTTAAAAATTTCTCTGAGAGACCACGTGATGTGCTAGGTTGGTCTCACAAGAACTTGTTCCCTGGCATCCCAAAATACATGCCATGTGATTTGGGTGCAAGACCATGTTCAAGGATGGTCGCGTGAGACCACTCTAGCAGCACCCCATGTTAATAATACACATTAAAATGGGGAGAGAGTCTTACCCACTACCCGGAAATTTAATTTTCCGGATATTTGAAGCTACTATCTTTCCCAACGTTGCTAACAAATCGAACGTATTTTTTCCTTCTACATAACTGCTTCCGAATGCTGTCCTCGAAATAACGTCCAATGTCAAAACCCGAAATTCACTGGAAATTTCGGTATCTCGCCCATCGTAATCTCTCCATCTGCCTAACATTTCTTCAACACTTTTTGCCATTTCCAAAACCGCACCCTGCAGGACTCGAAAAATCTTAATTTGTAATAGTTAATTGTCATCATTATTCGAGTTTTATTTAAATTATTTAAAGCTGACTACATGAATTATGTTCCTCCATTTTTCTTTATCAAGGGTCATGCGCTCACTAAGATCGAAAGTATAGTATAGATTTATGATTTATGTTAAGATGCGGTAGACATCTATGCTGGCGGCCCACATAACTCAACCTCCCTCCGTAATTACGCGCTTGGGACAGGTTAAGAGAAAATATAAAATCCTCACCCTTATGAGACCAATTTCGTCATTTTCTCGGCCCCAGATCAGACTAATTTCTCCATTTTCTCGGGCCAAGCTTCAGTGATTGCAATGTATCGGAATATGATTAGCCACTGCTCAACACTTCCTTCGTTTTTCATGAACTAGAAATTACGAGAAACTTTACATGGGGCATATGCCACAAATATATAGCTTCGTCAACAATGTCCATGCTTAATTGTTTTTTAAGTTTGTTATGTGCACCCTTCCTTTTGAGAGGTGTGCGCATCCCAACTTTCACCGAAAATAAATAAAAAATTTCGGGTAAGAATAAAATATTGCGAGCCATCCCATAAAGATAAGAAACTTGGAAGCTGATTTGTGACATTGCGCCTAACCATCTTTTCAAATCTGAATAGCTAGGAGTGTGGGTCACATGTATGGGCTGGCAATAGGCCGAGCCTAGGCAGGGCCTGCCGTGCCAATACTGGGTTCAAGCAGCTCTGGCCCTATCACGAGCCAGACCAAAACCAAAAACGATGAAAATGATGAACCGGGCTAGTCCTGTTGTGGGCATGGCCCTGTCCAGCCCTCAGGCCATATTTTGTGGTCCTTGCCCTATGTTTTTAGGGCCGGGCTGACTACACTCAGCCGAACCACCCAGCCCATTGCCAACCCTAGTACATACATTTCATATGTCAAGGTGGCACACGTAAAAATGCACCCCAGAGATGATCTTAGGAATCTATGATCAAAAGTTTGAATCCCCATCTTATCCAATACATGTACTTCATGTGGAGAAAATCGGACCTACCACACTGGTCATGTGACTTCTTCTAGGTGCCGCTCTCGTTGGATCACCGTTCATCTACTAATTCACACTGAGAACCATGTCCGGCCCATGGCGAGGCACAAGAAAACTTGTCTTTGGTGTAAAGAAGGTGACAAAATAAAGAAAGGGGATGATCATGTTACTTAGATGGGTGCGGTTTCCACAAGGTTGCAACCTTAAACAATCCAATTAAGGCGCACCTCCAAATTTTATTAGACATGTAATTTTGTTGTAAAAGTTTTATAGGATTATCTTAAAAAGTATTTTCATATCTAATTAGAAAATTTTAAACGTAAAAAATGGTTAAAATCAAGTTAATCTGTAAACATATGAAGATCTTGAAAATGGACGGTCTAGATAACGTGTTGTAAGATGCACTATTTTTGGGACTTAAAAACGTTTTTTTTTTTTTTTTAATATCTGTACATCTCGATGTCGATATGATCAATTAGAGGCTTTTTCAACATTGAAACAACCTTTCCAATAGAGTTTTGAAGTGCATATTTGATTCTACATTTAAGGTTGCAACCTTATATAAACTTTTCCCTACTTTGAATAGCAGTTTTTACAGTGAAAAGTGCCCCAGGCTATTTAGGAACTTTATATGTGGAGATATCATCTTAGGGATCAAAACCTCTATGAAAATGATCTTAGGGCTGCAAATGCAACCCATGACCCTTGCCCGATCCTAATACCCATAGGGCTGGCTCAGGCTCAAGCCTTGGTCCTATCAAGGCCGGCCCGATCCTGTCCTGATCAGCCCAAACAAAATCATAAAAAAGTAAATGAAAAACATGGGGGAAAAAGGATTGAACCATGCCCGCCTATACCTAGTCCGCTCCTAATCTCGAGCCATGATGGCCCCGCTCTCGGGCAACATTTTGTGCCCAATGTTGCTAATCAGTGGTGAAAATGAAAAAACAGCAAGGGTGTATCAAAGTTACAGCTATTGTGCATCCAAATGAACATAAACAAGCAATGGAAATCGCATAATATCAAAGCAAGAACATGAAATGAAAAATACAGCAACATTCAATCCACTGGGTACAAATATTTAACATGGTTCGACCACAAAACGTGACCTACATCTACAGGAGAATGACGTAAGAATTTACTTTCTTGTTTGAAGGAGATTACCGTTAAGAAGGTGATTGTCGTTTACTGTCTTTCATAATATTGTCTTGGTCATTCTTTCATTCGTTACCATATAGGGTAATTTCATGTATATATATATATATATATATATATATATATATATATATATATATATATGAGAAAACATGGGATTAGCCCACTAGATCATGGGAACATATGAGCCCAATGTCCCAGACTGATTCTGGGTCGATTTGATGATCACGGATGTCTAGTAGTGTTTTAATTTTAGTTTTTTTTTTTATAAATTCAAATCACTTGAAATTTTTGACATGTTTTCATAAAAAATAGGTGAATGTAAAAAAAATATCAAAAAAACTATTTTACATGAAATAAATGAACCAAAATACCGTCGAAATGTTTAGGGGATATTTTGGTCATTTTAATTTTTACGAATAGTTGTTTTTATATTTTTATTAGGTGCCCCTTGATGAGAAGAACACATACTTGAAAGTTCAATTTATTTGGATTAGTAGAAAAATAAATAAAATTCAAGTTCTACTGAACATCAGTGATCGTCAGATCGGCCCAGATTCAATATAGGCTGTTTGGCTCAAATGTTGAAATGAGCTAGTGGACTAATCCCATCTTTTCCCATATATATATATATATATATATATATATATATTGTGGTGTTGAATGGAGAATGCAGGTGTTCACTTTCTCGCTTTAGGGCTTTTCTAGTCTTTCATGGTATCAGAGCTTCAATGTTATCTTTCCCTTGACAGAGAACTTGTAAGTGTTTCACCTTATAATCTTGTTATTCACACTTTCCTTTTTAGGTATTATTGATCTGAGGGAAAAACCCACTGCTTCTTCTTTTTCCGAAAGAAAACCAGTCCTTCTTCTTCTTTGTCATGGTTCTTCTACATGTGTTATCTGATATGAGAAAATAATTTCTCGTTTCTTATTCTTCGTTTTTATAGCTTGATCCTGCGAATACCCATTTGAGATTCTTCTTTACTCTGCAGTTCTAGTGCGATGAAACCCATCTTTTTCTTTCTTCCAACCAAATTTCAATTTAAAGGAAACCCACTTCTTCTTCCCTCAATCACGTCAACCTCCAATCTGTCTATCTTTTTTCCACTCTTTCTCTTGCTTAAACACAGTGAAATAAGCCCCTTTAAGGGAAGTTTCATAACATCTCAATCATTAGATTAGGTGCAATCCAATAGCCCAAAATAAGAGAGAGAAAAGTCAATAATAAAACCTCCATATGTGATTTGGCTTCACACATTTAATAATCTCTCACTTGAAGACAAATCACAAAGTCTCTGAAATAACTACCAGTGTACCACTCTTCATCCACTTGAGGTTACGTCTCCTAAAACTCCGAAAGTCTCTGCACATCTTTGTCTTCTTGGTTGAGACAACATTTGTCAATATATCAACAAGGTTCTTCTCAGTGTGGATCTTGTCCACCTGCAAATCCCTACGCTCCAGGGCCAGCCAAATGAAATAGTATATGACCTCTATATGTTTTGTCTTGGAGTGATAAGCTGTATTCTTAGCCACATGAATGCCACTCTGGTTATCACAACGTACAACACATGTTTCTTGTTTCACTCCAAACTGGTCAAGTGACCTTCTCAACTAAGTCATTTCTTTTGCTGCCTCTGTTAATGCCTCATATTCAGCTTCAGTTGATGATAATGCAATAATATCTTGCAACCATGATATTTAGCTGACTACACCACCACCAACCTTAAAAATGTACCCAGTGGTAGACCTTTTGGTATCACGGCATCTTCCATAATCAGTAACCGACAACTTCGAATGATGAGTTTTCAAAACGCAAACATACATTTTGTGTTCCCTTTAAATATCGAAAGATCTACTTAACTGCCTGCCAATGTTCCCAATCTGGATTAGACATAAATCTCGAAACAAATCCCACTGCATGGGCAATTTGAAATGTACTACAAACGATTGCATACATCACACTACCCACAGCAAAAGTATGTGGAACATTATTCATCTTATTTTTATCTACCTCATTCATTGGAGACTCCTTTTTAGACAACTTAAAACATGCAGCTCTGTTTACAAATAATTATATTAAAGCGCTCAATAACTTTAGAAACATATTCAGATTGACTTAACCAAATCTTACCTTACTTCTATCTCAATGGATGTACATGCCCAAAATCTTCTTGGCTGGTCCAAGATCCTTAATGGCAAAATGCTTGGGCATATCAAGCTTCAAACACTTGATTTCGCTCAGATCATTACTAGTAACAAGCATATCATCAACATAAAGCAACAAAATAGTAATGTTGATGTCACAACTCTGCCCCCTGACCCCTACCGTTCCCAACCAGAGGGCGACAGAGTGTGGGATCGCGATCACAGAGGTAGCGAACGCCACTCAGGTC
This sequence comes from Amborella trichopoda, assembly GCF_054954075.1. NCBI lineage: Eukaryota > Viridiplantae > Streptophyta > Magnoliopsida > Amborellales > Amborellaceae > Amborella > Amborella trichopoda. The sequence goes on along the minus strand of NC_142345.1, from coordinate 9,740,392 downwards.
AGAGTGGCTCAACGCTTTATAAAACGATGATCAGTGCAAACCACAAAAAAAACTGCCACCAGAATACTGTTTTCTAAAGCGTTGAGCCACTGCCACCTAAGTGGCGTTCACGACCTCTGTGATCGTGATCTCGCGCTTTGTCGCCCTCAGGTTGGGAACGGTAGGGGTCATGGGGTGGGATCGGGACAGTTGAACAATAAAAATCGCATCTAAGATAATCTTCACTCAACATAAAACTGTCAAATTTCTTATATCATTTCCTAGATGCTTCTTTCAAACCATACAATCTCTTTTTCAATTTGGAAACCAAATTAGGATTGGTTTTGTTCTCAAAACCTTCTAGTTGACACATATAAATTTCTTCATCAATATTACCATGCAAGAAGGCAGTTTTAAAGTCAAGTTGTTCTAGCTCCAAATTTAAGTTAGCAACCAAAGATAAAATAACTTTAATAGAGCTACGCTTAAGAACAAAAATAATAATTTCATTAAAATTAACACCTGGTTTTTGCCCATAACCTTTCACCACAAGTCTGGTCTTATATCGCATAAGACCGTTTGTCTCCCACTTAATAGTCTTCCCATTTGGAAGTTCTACCAACTCCCACGTAAATGCAAAGCATCAATCTCCTCCTCCATTGCCTTATGACGCTTTTTAGCATTATGGCAATAAATAGCTTCTTGAAAAGATTCAAGTTCACCACTATCAGTATACAAAGCATAAATACAAGGAAATAGAGTATCTTTGTGTGGGCTTGTTAGGGTGTGTGGATCTTCTCAATTCTTGTTCAAGTGTAACTGGTAGGTCTTCTTCATCTTAAATTAATTCGGTGTCTTCTTCATAACTATCATCACCTCTATTAAAACTACCTTGAACTTGAGCTTGAGTTTCTTGCACTAGTCGAGGCGAAACATTGAGATTTTGTTTTTGTATATCCACAACAAATCTGTCTTGTTTTGGCTCTTCTTTCTTCGTTTTAGCAAACATCACATTCTCATTGAAGAAAACATCCTTTCTCTTATGGTTTTCTTTGAAATAGGATCTTAAATCCTATAACCTCTATCATCACCACCATACCCAAGAGAAACATATCTTCTCTACTTGGCATCCAACTTTCCTCTACTTTCATTTGAAACTTGAATATAAGCGTCACACCCAAATGTTCTTAAGCCTTCATATGACATGCTTTTACCTCTCCACAAAATTTCAAGTACTTCACCATTTAAGGGTGCACTGGTTGATTTATTGATCAAATATACAGCAATACTAGCAGCTTCAGCTCAAAATTGCTTACCAAGACCAAATTGTGAAAGCATGTTTTTTACTCTTTCAATGATGGTTCTATTCACCATCTCAATGACATCATTTTGTTGTGCTGTCCTAGGATCAATCCTTACCCTGCGAATGTCATTCTTTATACAAAAATTATCAAATGTATTCGAACAATATTTACTACCATTATCAATTTGTAAGCATTTTATAACTCTCTCTGTTTCTTTTCAAACCTTGGCTTTGAAAACTTCAAAAACTTCAAAAACTTTGAAACTTCAAAAACTTGATCCTTAGATACCAAATGATACATCAACACTTTCTAGAATAATCATCTAAAAATGTGACAAAATAAGAAGCTCCACCAAGAGATTTAACATTAAAAGGGCCACAAACATTTGAATTTATGAATTCTAATGCTTTACATTTTCTATGAGATTTGTTTCTTTTAAAACTAACACTACGATGCTTACCCATGGCACAATGATCATAAAAATCAAGAAAAAATGCTTAGAAATAGGAATAAAGTTTTGAGTTTGTAATACCTTCATAACACGTAACCCAAGCGGCTATGCCAAACCTGCATATCCTCTTGCTTGCTAGTTCTAGCAACGATCTTCTCTGCAGCATCATTAATTTGATCTATGCTATGAAGAATGTAGAAATTCACATCTTTTTTCCCTTTCACCATTGTCATAAAACCTCTTGAAAATCTTTCGGGACCCATTTCCAAAAGTCACTACGAAACTAGAGTCATCTAATTGCCCGGATGAAATGAGATTTTTCTTTAAGTCAAGAAAGTGCCTTATATTTCTCAATGTATGCTTCTTTCCATCTGATTGCTTAATAAGAACATTTCTAATGCCCAAAATTTTGCAAGCTCGATGATTACTATAATAAACCCAGCCACCATCCATGATGAAAAATATGATCTTTCTAGACAAACAGAATCCAAGACCCAAGTATCTGCAATAGATAATGTTGTGCGTGCAACATTAAAAGTAACCCCATCTTCACTATTTGAAACTGTACTTGCTTTGGCATGGCCATCATTGCCTTTGGCCTTTTGTTTATTTTTCAGAGCATAACAATCTCTTTTTGTATGACCGAGTTTCTTACAATACCAGAAATTAACTTTTTTTCCCTATGACTTAAACCTACCTATGTCATTAGGTTTACCCCTATTAAATCCAAAGGGTTGATCTCTATATTGTGTTCTTCCTCTATCTCTTGCTGCCAATGCTTGATTTGATTCAGCAAGTATTTGTGTGAATGTCTTTCTAGTCTTTTTATTTAACAATGAAATTACCACATCTTTCAAATTAAATTTGCTACCCATTGTATTAGTCCCAGTGATAACCAAGGTATCCCAAATTCCATTTCAGAGACCTCAATTGTACAAAAATTGAGTTAAATTCACTCACATGCGCACTAATTATAGCACCTTCTTTCATTTTCAAATGAAACAACTTTTTCATGGCATGCATTTTATTTTTACTAAAGAGTTGTTCAAAAGATTACTCTAAAGATTGCCAAAGCTTTGCAGGTGTTTTACATTGACAAATATCAAATAAAATTGACGGTGAAATACAACGTCTAATAGCTGCCAAACATTTTCGATCAAGAATATTTCATTCCCAATCTTTCATTCCAACAAGCATAACCTCTATCCATTGAAGTGGTTGATCAAATTCTTTCCCTACAAGATAATCTTCTGTCATCATTTTCCATATTGGCTAATTACTGTGATTTCATTTTTCGCACTCCATTGCCCTTTCTATTTAAGAAAAATGTAACAAACAAGCACAATAGCAAAATCTCTTTCACCCAAAGCAAAAGAATTACAAACACTAAGCTCTGATACCAATTATTGCTAATCGGAGGGAAAAAACAGCAAGGATGTGTCAAAGTTACAACTATTGTGCATCCAAATGAACATAAACAAGCAATGGAAACCACACAATATCAAAGTGATAACATTGAATGAAAAATACCGTAACACTCAATCCACAGAGTACAAAGATTTAACGTGGTTTGGCAACAAAACGTGACCTATATCGACGGGAGAATGATGCGAGACTTTGCTTATTTGTTTGAAGGAGATTATAAGAGTGATTGAGGTCCTCCAATTTTCAACAACTTTACCTCTCTACAAATAAGACCCAAAACAAGGTCTAAAAGCACAACAACTTTGCTTATTTGTTTGAAGGAGATTACAATAGTGATTGAGGTCCTCCAATTTTCAACAACTTTACCTCTCTACAAATAAGACCCAAAACAAGGTCTAAAAGCACAACAAAGTACACACTTCCCTCTCTAAAACAGGGCCAATAGCATAACTGCAATGGGTTTAAGCTTTTTCTCACCTTCTCTCTCTAAAATAGAACACTCAGCAAATCCCCAATAGATGACCCAATTTCAGCCAATCTCTCTATCTTTTTTCTACTCTTTCTCTTACTAAAACAAAGTGATATAAGCCCCTTTAAAGCGGAGCTTCTACAACATCTCAACCATTAGATTAGGTGCAATCCAATGGCCCAAAATAAAAAAAGTAAAAAATAAAACCCACATGTGTGATTTGGCTTCATAGATGTCACACCTAAGCCCTATTTTTTGGTTCACATTATAGTTCTTATTTAATTTGGACTTATATATTCTAGCCATTTAACCAAGGCCAAAAGCTTTCACTGGCTAACTTAGAAGAACAAATTACTGAGTTTTGTTTAATACCAACTAAACAAGAATATGGAGGAATAACAACGACTAAGTTTAATAGCACCTAAGAAAGAATATGGGGAAATAACAACGTTCCAAAATTTACGAATGAACTATTACTCAATGTCTTGTTTCAGATGTGGCTAAGAGTCAAGCACCCCAAGTAGAGAAAGAGACAGAAAGAGAGTGAGGGACGACAAAGAAATAGAATGATAAATATAAAATATGGGGTTTCTATGTGTCCGCCGACTCATATGTACACATGCGGCCACCCACAATAAGTTTTTATCTTGTTGTTTTGTAGATTCATCATCTAGGCAAGATGATCATGAATGTGAGAAGAAAAATTAATTTTTAAAATTAAACATATATTTTTTAGTTTTTTTATATACCATCTGTAAATAAGATATGGAGAATACACTTTAAATAATGTCCATCCTTTGCTAGTCAGCGTGCTCTTACGCTTGACTCATGGCACTTTTATATTATTTTTTGAGAAATTTATGTAAATATCAATTTTAGTTTCCATTATTACCAAAATACCGAATACTTTATGTTATTACTGATATGTCCATTTTTGGACTTCATAACAAATTTTTTTAAAAAAGATGTTTACTTTCAATCATTCTTGCAATTGGAGGGCATGTACCAGGTGATCGAGATTCTTATTAGTATTTGCTTGAACGCATTCGCTGATTCCCCTTGTAGGTAATATTTTAATGGCAAGGTTTGTCCCTCTACACCATGATCAGATAACCAAAGATTTTAGCAACTTTAAAAGTTTGACTCTCCTCTGCTCATCACGCCCAAATTTTATGCTCTCCTCTCTCTCTCTGTCTCCTCTGCAAATTTTGACTCTCATCTGCACCTTCTCTCTGCCGAAACCGTCCTCTGCTCCCTCTTTATTTCTGCTCAAACCCTCCTCCGCTCACTCTCTCTTTCTCCTCAAACCCTTCTTCGCCTCTCTTTCAATGGGAAACTCATCAAAAACCCAACTTCATATGAGGACAGAAAAAAAGTAAGGGCAGTACCATACATATCTTCAGTTTCTTAAGTTCAGTAATTCATGGCCTTTCTCTGCAAAACCCATTACTATTCCTCTAGAACTTGATTGTTCGCACTCAGCAGGAAAACCCATCAGTACAAAGGATGAATAGACAAATAAAGTAAAAGAAATCCACGCAAAATCTTTCAGTTTCTCGAGAAGTCTCGAATTTGAAGTCAATAACTTTTGTTTTCAAAAGAACTAATACAAAACTAATCAAAGCACAAAAAAACGTCTTCAAAGAGACGAGGAAAAAAATGAAGAGGAGAGAGAAACATTCAATATATGAATCTTTCTGAAGAGTACAACCAAAAGTCTCATCTTTATGTTCATGTTATTTGGAGGTTTAGAAAGAGACAGGTAGCATGATCTATTTTTGTGTATTTTCTCTCACTAGACTCCAGTTTTTTTTTACCTTCTTCTCTGTGGGTAATGATAGGAGGATGAGGGATTGGTAATGAGGAGATAAGGGGTTGAGCGACAAGGATAAATCTTCTTCACTTTGGTCCAAGAGTCCAATAATGGTGTAGAGGGAGAGATGAAAGTTATGGCTTTGAATCTTCCCTTGTTCTTATTGTCTTCCGGCCTTGTTCGAAATCCCAGTGTAATGTTGAACGAGAGAGAGAGGTAGAGAAATGATACACAAAGGACTCACAAGAGAGAGAGAAAAAAGTTTCGGTTCTTCAAAAACCGAAATTGGCCGGATCCCGGCTTTTGAAAACTGAAAAATGGGTAGTTTCATCCTTTTTTAAAATAATTGTTATGAAGTTCATCAAACGGATATACCAATAATAACTGAAACTATTTGGTATTTTGGTAATAACATAAACTAAAACAGCTATTTACGTAATTTTTTTTCTTTTTTTTTAATATAAAAGGATCTAAAAAATAGGTAAAATATTTGGAGAGAGAAAGAGAGAGAACACAATAAAATATAAATATGGATGAATTTTTGTTGAAAGGGTATCTTTGTGAAAGGGGAAATTAGGTTGCCATACTAAATCTCACCATCATCATAGCTTTCTTCCAACCATTAGGGGTCGACTACAAGAATCATGATCCGTCATTTTGCTGTCATACCCTCAATGGGGTCATAAGTCCCCATATCTTCTAGTAAAGTGCCTCGCTTATGTGGAACACCTTAATATAAACAAATAGCGAGATAAAAATTCAAAGATAATGTTTACAAAGTATTAAGCTGCCTATCTAACACAACTCTCCTCTTTTACCCGAGCTTGGGATGGGTTAAGGGAATGTTTAAGGTCCTCTAAATCTTATTGGGTGTCCCATCCCATAACGGAGGGACACCAATGGAAAGCGTCTTTCTAAGAGGGAAGCTTTGAAAAGATGAAATTATGATGTGTTAACCAAGTCATGATTTAATGAAATATAAGAAGTCTCATGTGATTCATTTGGGTAGAGATATCCTCTATCTTTTACTTAAAAAAACAGAATGAGATAGAGATGAGCTACATTTTAGGAGGTTATGGTATCTTTTTCCATATTGGTATTTATCCCATTGGCCCATACAAAAAGCAATCATGTGAGGGCATTGTTTGCTCTTGGTTGGCCTTTAACCTAAGCCACATCTTTTGGGCCATTTTGGGGTGCAACTCTCTTGGGCCATTTTTTTTGGTGGATTCTTCTTGGTGTATTGAAAAATACATGAAGTCTTCTTTTACAGATGAGATAGAAAATTATCCTTCTTTTTAAGAGAGAGAGAGAGAGAGACAGAGAGAGAGAGAGATCTTTCTTTGAGATAGAAGAAGAAGAAAGAGAATGTACCCTTATCCTTAGAGAGAAGAAAAAGATGAAAGAGAGCTAGTGATCCTCTTTTTAAGTCTTTTCTTTATAAAGAGAGAAGAGAGAGAGAGAGAGAGAGAGAGAGAGAGATAGAGGAGAAAGAATAGAAGAAAAGGAGAGAATATTTTCTTTTAGATAAAGAACTCCTCTGTGAAAGAAAAGAAGTATTTGAGATAGAAAATAATCTCGGAGAAGAAAATTTAAAGGGAGAAGTCTCTATAAGAAATCAGTGAGCCCAAAAAAACCTGTTTTCTTGGAATACTATTGTAATCATTTAATTTATAGTGGATTCGATCTCTTTCTCCTATTGATGTAGCTTGAAAAGGTGAACAACATAAATCTCGGTACCAATAAGTTTTATTTATTAACCTACAGGCGATAACTAGCCTACAGGCAATAGCTAGCCTACAAGTGATAACTAACCTACGAGCGATAACGATCCGATGAGTGATAGCTTAACCGACAGACGATAGCTTAACCAACAGGGGATAACCATCAAAGAAGGGGCATACCCTAACAGACGAGGGATAATTGCAGCAGATGGTGAAAGACAATGTGTGTAAATTTAGATGGACTCCAATACTAGAAGCATGATGATATCGGTTAATGGGAATAATTGGATCACCGGGAAGCCAAAAGTGAAAGATCTATTATACTGTAGGGACTTGTACACACCTATTGAAGGGGTAAAACACAAGCCGAAAAGTATGACAGACAATGAGTGAAAGAGATTGGACTGAAAGGCTCTCGGAACTATCCGACAATTATTGGAAGACAATGTGTTCCACCATGTGTCGATGGAGAGATTTTCGAAGCCATTATGAGATACGTTACATGACTTGTATGAGAGGAAGATTGTCAGAAATAAGGCGTCCATGATCCTGAAGTTAGTCAACATGACGTTCAAGGATGGGGAATTGATTTCAGAGCACCTGAATAAGGTGCAAAACTATTGTTAACCAACTCGCAATGATGAAGTCGTTCAAAGAAAATGAGCTACAAGCTCTATTTTTGCTCGGTTCACTGCCGGACGGTTGGGACAGTTGGGATATCTCTTAATGGGATAACTAGATCACCGGGAAGCCAAAAGTGAAAGATCTACTATACTGTAGGGACTTGTACACACCTATTGAAGGGGTAAAACACAAGCCCAAAAGTATGATAGACAATGAGTGAGAGATTGGATTGAAAATCTCTCAGAACTATCCGACAATTGTTGGAAGATAATGTGTTCCACCATGTGTCGATGGAGAGATTCTCAAAATCATTATGAGATAAGCTACATGACTTGTATGAGAGGAATATTGTCGTAAATAAGGCGTCTTTGATCCTGAATTTAGTCAAGATGATGTTCAAGGATGGGGAATCCATTGCAGAGCACCTGAATAAGGTGAAAAATATTGTTAACCAACTCGTAATGATGAAGTTGTTTTTAGAAAATGAGCTACAAGCTCTATTTTTGCTCGGGTCACTGCCGGACAGTTGGGATACCCTGGTAGTCTCTGAGAGCAACTCAACACCTGTTGGAATAGTGACCATGAGTCAGGTCAATAGCAGTCTGCTGAATGAGAAAACGAGAAGAAAATTTTTCGACATATCGAACTCGTAAGCCCTTATCACAAATCAAAGTAGGTCCATGAATACGAGCCAAATCTGATCAAACCAATCTAAGGATACAGCTAGTTCAAAGATGAGAAAGGAGATCTGTATTTTCATTTTGGCAAAGAAAGACACATAAAGAAAGATTGTCGAAGGCTCAAGATTGAGCAGATTGAGGACAATGTCATAGATGATGGCTGGTAAACCAATGTAGTGACCATATATATTGGTGTGGTTGAAAACTGTGGTGAAGGGTTCATTAACATTGCATCATGAAACTCAGATTGAGTTGTGGATAGTGTTAAATAGTTTCATGTTACTCCACAAAGATGCTATTTTGCTTCTTATAGAGTGGAAGATTTTGGCTTTGTAAAGATGGAGAGGTGGTTCTTTAAAGAATGTGCGTATGGGAGATGCATGCATCTCTAACCCCATGTGACCATGGTCTGCTAGGCAAACAACCTAGAGTCTATTTCTCTAGTACAGGCTCTAAGGAAATCCTGGATCTAGTGGAATTAGATGTGTGCGGTTCCATGGATGTCAAGTTGTTTTGTGGCACATCATACCTCGTCACCTTCATCAATGGTGCTTCATGAGAGGTATCGGTGAAATCGAAAGATCAAGAGTTTGCCACCTTTGAGGATTTCCGTGCTAAATTGGAATGGGAGACATCCAAGCTGCTAAAGTGCCTCAGAGTTAGGAGTATGTTATCCACTACCAAGTTGTATGGGGTGAAGCAGTCTTCACATCATGCTACCTAGTAGATCGATCCCCATTGTTTTCTCTGGATGGCTAGATCTTAGAGAGTATGAACCAGAAAGGATATCTCCTATTCACACTTGATGGTGTTTGAGGCATTGATGTATGTGCCCAAGGAACAAAGATTCATGTTGAGTGAGAAATCACTCCTATACATCATCTTAGGATATTCAGATGAAAAGTTCTCTATAGGCCGTGGGATCATGAGAACAGGAAGGTGATCAGGGATATGGATGTGGTCTTTCAAGAAGACCTTACTATTGAAGATGTGAAGAAGGCAGCAAAGCCACAAAACTTTAATGGTTCAGAATCGGTCATAGTTTCTCTCATCGTGGTAAATGAAGACGGGGGAGAAATGAAAAAAGACGATGAGTACAAAGAACTTGACATGCCTGTTCAGGATGATGAAGAATAGGGGAAGCAGCATGTTCAAGAAGAGTCACCTACAGTTGAACTGAGAAGGTTATCTAGGGGACATTAGCCCTCTACAAATTACCTTGCATCAGAGTATGTCCTATACACGAGGGTGAACTAAAAATCTACTAGGAAATTTAGGCCGACAAACACAAAGGGGTATGGGTTAGAACTATACAAGATGAGACAAATCATTGCATAAGAATCACACATACAACCTGGTAAAGTTGCCGAAAGGCAATAAGGCACGGGTGTTAAGTGTCAGGTGATCCCTTCAACCAAGAGGAAGAAGGAAGAAATACAGAATGTTTCCGATGGGTCGGCTGTAAGAAGCACATGCAACAGACGCGTGGTGAGTAGATTCATCGCTACTCTTGACAAAGAACACTAGGCAACAGTCAATTGGATATTCAGGTATCTTAAAGAAATATCCATAGTATGTTTGTGCTTTAGGGGAGAAAACCTGTGTTATATGGGTATACAGATGATGACATTGTTGGAGAATTAGGCTCCTAGAAGTCAATCTCAGGGGACTTGATTACTTTAGCAGGAGGAGTTGTGGTATGACAGTCCAAGCTACAGAAGGATGAGAAATTTTTGCAACTAGGGAAAATCCATACCGATCGGATTATGTAGAATATGATGACGAGGATCTTGGCCAAAGGCAAACAAGAGTCATATTGAAGCATGACTGACATGGGTGCCATTTGAGCACCTAGTTGATCTGCAAAGGGAAACCTCCCTCCTGGGATTGGAAGGGGAAATTATTGGGAGTTTTATCCCATGAAGAAGGGACACCAATAGAAATCGTCTTTCTAAAATGGTAGTTTTGGAAAGATAGAAATAAGATTTGTTGACCAAGTCATGATCCCATGACATATGAGAAGTCTCACGTGATTGATATCGATAGCTAGATCATCTATCTCTTGTTTAAAAAAAATAAAAATAAATTAGAGATGAGCCATCTTTTAGGAGGTTATGGGATATCCTTTCCTATAATGGTCTTTATCCTATTGACCCATGCAAATAGCAATCACATGAGGGGTTTTGTTTGATCTTGGTTCTGTTTAACCAAAACCACCCCTCTTGGGTCATTTTGGGCCACACCTCTCGTGGGCCATTTCTTTGAGTAGACTCTTCTTTGTGTATTGAAAAATACAAGAAGCTAGAGAGGAAGAAAAAGAGGAGATTGAAAATTATCATTCTCTTAGAAGAAAAAGGAAGAGAGAGTTATCATTCTTTGAGTGAGAAAAAGAGATAGAAAGTTACCCTTCTTCTTAGAGAGAAGAAGAAGATGAAAGAGAACCGATGATTATCTTGTTAAGAATTTTTTTTGTAAAGAGAGAAAAGAAGAAAAAAAGAGAAACAGAGAACCTTTTCGTTTAGAGAGAGAGAAAACTTCTGCAAAAGAAAAGAAGTCTTTGAGAGAGAAAATGACATCAAAGAAGAAAACCTAGACATTAAAGTCTTTAAAAGAAATCAGTGAGCCCAAGAACGCATGTTTTCTTCTTAGACTATTCTAACATTGAGTGTATAGTAGATTTGATTTTTTTTTCCCGTGAACGTAGCTTGAAAAGATGAACCACGTAAATCTCGGTGCCAGTAATTCTTATTTCTTTATTTGCTTTATTTGTATGTTTTCCCATTCATACACACATGTCCAATTTGGTATATATTTTGTGTCCTATATATATTTGTGTTCCGCTGTGTGCATCTGCATTCATGCGAAATGACTATAATTAGGAGAGCCCAGCAAATCTATTTATCCAAATTATCCCCTCTAATGATGTATATCTAAAAGCCAGAGATAGAGAGAGAGAGAGTACTTTAAGGGATCCTCCATTGAAGGCTTTGTTGGCGAGCTTACGTTGGCGAACCCATTTCTCTCCATTTGCCGATACAAGGCCATCTCCAACTAGCCTTTTGACAATTGAATTCTTCTTTGGTTTTTGGAAGTCACCGTTTTTATTCTTAAGAATCTCTCGTATGAGCTCTGGATCAGTGACTATTAGCTGTGGTTTTGGGCCCAACCAGCAAAGAAAAACACTCCCTGCAATTATGGAAGAAACCCAAAACTATCAACCAAAAATTCACAATTTCTTGAACTTCCACTTGGGTTCACCCTCTCTCTCTCTCTCTCTCTTACCATGGATTTTGATCCAAGAATACAAATGAGGCTGAACTCGAGGACAAATATCATGAGAAAAATTCATGGGTTTTGCAGTTGACTCCATTATCATCAGCCCAACTTCTTTGTTGTTTCCATGGAGGAATTTGTATGGGGGACCTCTAATCCCCTGTTTCTCCATAAACTTTGAAACTGTAAGAGGAATCCACCATACTTTTACCGCAAATTCCACCAATTGGAATACCAATGCCATTACAAATAATGAGCATAATGCTCGTAAGATGGTAGAGAAGATATTAGATTCCATGAAAGCTGCACTCATCTTCTTCTCTCACTTTCTCTAGTCTTCAATGGTTCAGACTTCAGAGAAATTTCTCTCTTTAGACCAGCCCAGGGTTCAGAGACAATTCATGTTTGCTTCCTCCTTATGTTTGATTCCTTTTTGTTTTTTCCTTTGATTGGACAACAACTTTTTGGACATAGATTTGGATAAATTATTATTCCAAAGATTTTATAATCTTGGATGAGCATCTCCACCTATAACTCCCTTCGGTAGAACCCACGAATGTCTTTTAGGACCATAGGATATTGGTGATGCAAGTTCAACGGGACTACCTGGGGTGAATTTCCATACTCATTACTATAGTAGTTTGCGTGTTCATTTTAAAATAAAATCAGGTTTGATAGAAAACTAGTCAAATTCATCAAATTTAATTTCTAACTATGTGAGCAACTAATTTTGACCGAGTCAGACAAGTTTAATAAAGTTGGGCACTATTTTGTAACGGAAAGTATTCGGTGAGTCCGTCATTCACTTATTCTTCTGCAATCTCTCTCCAAAACTATATCTTAAATATATTTATCGATTCAAAACTTTAGGATTCGATCTCAACCATGACAATGGCCTAAATTTTATTTTTATTTCAAAAAAATATAAATATCAAATTTTGAATTCCTTTTTGTATCATCAATTTTAGCTTTTAGAGTATGTAACATTTTTTTAACATCCATTTTAAAGATAGATGTTTGATAGACAAAAGAAAACATGGTAATAGGTGAGTCGGCTGACTTATCAATACCCTATCCTTAAATATATTTTATGTTTTAAAATTATTATAATTGTTGTTATTATTATTTTTTTTCTTTATGACAATCTAGTCGCAATTGATTTTGATTGAGTTAGACACCTCGACTATTAGGTGGTCCATTCGATGATAATAACATTGGAACTACCTCCTCAACTAAGCCAATAACCTCAAACAATGAAAAAGAAAGGAGACAAACAAATAACTAATGCAAATCTTCATGCCCCTATATAAAAATTAATATCATTGAATAGAAACTCTCCATTTTTTGATGTCGCTAGATTTAAGTATTTAGGGACTCAAATTCTGTTTTCTTTGTAAGTCTAACGTGTATCCTAGAATTTCATATCAAAAAATTGTTCTTATGTTCTATGCCCATTGGAGTAATTTCATAGTATGCTCCAACAAATGCAGTCCAATAATTAAACCCTCTTTTATTTTAATTTTTTAATAATTATTAATCATTAATATCATTAGAGGATTTTCCAACTAAGTAGGGTCGGCTTTATGAATCTTGGTTCGCAATTCTATTTTATTAAAGGCTATACCGTCAGTGAGGCTATAAGTTCATATATCTTTTCTCACTACGTCTAACCATGTTTTAACTTTTGCCCTTTTGTAGCCTTCCACTTGAACTAACATGCAATTTCTAACATGTGTTGTATACATGGCCAGTCCATCTAAATGTATTTTCTCTCATCTTATCACTTATTGGTGCATACCTAAATTCTCTCGAATGCATTCATTTCGAGTTCTCTCCCTTCCTATCTTGTTATCCATCTCAACATCACCATCTCATCGACACTTATTCTATGGGTATGTTGTCTCTTAACCGCCAAACATTCCGCCTTATAAAACATAGCTGGTCTCACAGATGTCATGTAGAACTTTCTCTTCAGTTTCGTTGGTATGTGGTGATCATATAAAACTCCAGATGGACGTCTCCACTTCGTGCACTTCATATGAGGCAGCATCCTTAGACAATTAAAATAAGACACACATTCTAACATTAATGGATCTAGTTTTGGTGTTGAAAATCCTTATGATTACCTAAAAATCTATTTCAATCGCTAGTTATTAAATTTAAATGTCCAAAAATAATTCAGGTCAAGCAAATCTATAAAAAACTTGAAATCTTGAAAATTGATGGTCCAAATAATTTGTTACAAGATGCATTATTTTTAAAACATAAAATCATGTTTTAGTTCTTTCTTAAGAAAAAAGTTTATATATGGTTGCAAACTTAAAATTTAGAATTAAAGATGCACCTAAAAAATCCGTGATAGAATATTGTTTGGATATTGAAAACCCTCCAATTGATCTTCTCGACATCAAGATGTATGAATCTGAAAAAAAAAAAAGGTTTCGAATCCACAAAGTAGTGTTTATTGCACCACATTCTCTAGATTCATTTTCAAGATTTTCATGTGTTTATAGATCTACTTGATTTGATCCATTTTTTAAATTTAAAATTTTATAATTTTTAAATTTTTTAATTAGAGATGAAAATAGATTCTCCAGCCATCCTAAGAATTTTTTATATCAAAATTAGATTTACAATAAAATTTATAGGTAAGCCTTGGTTTGATTGTTTAAGGTTGTAACATTAAACCACACCATTTTCATAATATATAATAATCTTTTTTAATAGGTTTTTCTTTGGTGTGCCTTACTTTTAATAACTCTTTTTTGGTGTGCCTTACTTTTAATAACCTTTTTTGATGTGCCTTACTTTTATAGTAAAAGTTGATTTCTTAGTAAAAGTTGATTGGGATTTTCTTAGACCCTTTTCAGAATGACCGATTTCTTCTAGAGGCATTAAAGTTTTGAAGGGGTAAAGAGTAACTTATTTTTACTCTGAAGAGCTTTAATAATGTGGATCCAATCTTTAATAGAGCTATGTTTTAAAATTAGGGCTAGTTAGCTGGGGAACTGTTGAGCTGGCTTGTAAGAGGGTGCAAGGTTCTAGTTTAAAGAACTTTCTATTCTACTATTTTTCTTTTTCACAACAAAAAAAGAAAAAAAATTGAGAAAATGGTTAAAGTGTATTTTCTAGAAACCATATTAGTTTTTATGTTATTTTATTATAAGTGATGTAGTGAGGATGCACTTGTAAGTTTGTGTAGTAGGAAGTTCAAACTACTAGGCGGTTAGTAGTTGTTGTTGCAAGTAGGTAGTTTTTGTAGTAAATATGGTTGTAAAAAACCTTTATTTAAAGAGAGGTGTGTAGTGAGAAAATTAGATCACATGTATTAAGGTTAATCTTAAGATTGTAATGTGTACACCTAGGCTATATGATTTAAGGTTAATCTTGGATGTCAAGATTGTATTGCCTTAGTATACTACATTTTCATATTATCTGAATGAAAGAAAATTAGATCACATGTTTTAGAGCTAATTTTGGGTGTCAAGATTGTAATACCTTTGTGTACTCTATTTTTGTAATGTTCGAATGAAAGAAAACTGGGCCACATGTATCAAGGTTAATCTTGAGTGTCAAGAGTGTAATGTCTATGTATCTATTTTGATCTTTGAATGAATGTTTTTCTTCCACCTCATTTTTGTTGTTCTTCTTATTTATATTTAGTTGTGAGTCCTGGGCTAGTGTGACATTGTTACACTAATTGAGAAGCGAATTGTTCTGGTGTTGTGGCGTCTGTCTTTCTCTACATGGAATCAGAGCCACAAGGGCTGTGATGATATTGTCTTGACTCATTTGATGAAGAAGATCAATTGTCACTTTGAAGATGAATTTGGGTGGAAAGTTGAACAGCTTTATTGTCGAATGTGAAACTCAACTCCAGGAGATGCTTCTATTTCCCAATTCTTCTTAAAAATCAATAATATTTGTTTGGAGATCTCTCGTTGATCTGGAGGAATCTATTTCGACAGTACGAATGAAGCGATGTATCATTTGTGAGTTAAAGAGGGAGAATATTCTCAATGTTACCTCTATTCAAGGGTGAGAGCTATACAACTCTCCTTGGCAGAATTTGGGAGTCTCTTTAGTGGCCTACTAAATGGAGATGATCGTGTATGCATGGTCTCCTTTCAAGACAATATCTTTAAGATGGAGTATTAAAATTGTTAAAGTGTATGTTCTAGAAACCATATTAGTTTTTATGTTATTTTATTATGAGTGACGTACTAAGGTTGCACTTGTAAGTTTGGGTAGTAGGAAGTTAGGAAACTACTAAATGGTTAGTAGTTATTGTTGCAAGCATAGTTACCATGTCGGGGACTTTCAATAAATCGGCTCAAATTTTTTTATTTTAAAAAGTTGGATAAAAAAAATCATGTGAAAAATACGGATCGGCAAAAATACTTCATATAAAGATATCGCTAATATATCGGATTAGGCTAAAAAAATCAAAGTAAAAAAATCGGATAAATTTATAATATTAAAAATTTTGAAATTCAAAAAAATAAAAATTTTGTCAAAGCCATCAATAACTAATTCAACCATAAAAACTTTATGAGACTAATATAATTAAATCAATTAATTTAGATGCCTAGCGACTCTCGAACAATCTTCCAATATTAAATTCAAAATTAACTTCTATATACCAAAAAAATGTACCATATAAACCTACCCATTAAATATTTTAAGAAAGATCACACCTACTTATTGCATACCAAAAATAAATATACTATATAAATTTATTCATTAAATTCTTTAACTACGATATAGTGACAAATATACTATAAAAATTTCTTCATTAAATACTTAACCATCGTACTAAAAAACAAGACACGATTTTTGTTTTTAACTATAGTAAGGTGATTATGTTCACTCCATAACTATGATTAAAGTCTTATAAATTTCATTAATTGAAAAGAGGTTCATACAAATTTGGGTCTCACACCTGTGGTTACGATTTAGAGAGAGAATGAAGAGAAGAAAATTAGGTTGGGCTCATTGCCATAGGGTTTACGGTTTAGAGAGAGAAGAAGGAAGAGAAGAAAATATGGCTGGACTCATAGCTAGTAGGGTTTATAGAGAGAAGAAGGAAGAGAAGAAAATATGGCTGGACTCATAGCTATTAGGGTTTATAGAGAGAAGAAAGAAGAGGTTATCTGCTTCACACTTTTAGAGAGAAAAAAGGAAGATGGGATGCGGATTTGGGATAGTTTGAAAGAGGTTTTTCTCTCTTATTTGGGATGTTGTTTGAGAGAATGCCCTAACTATATTGATTTTTGAAGAGGCCCTAACTGATTTTTAGAGGAAGAAAAGGAAGAGGGTTTTTCATTTTCTTGGGAAAATAGCAAGCACAACTGAAGGTTTAAATTTGGGGAACTAATCCTATATTTAACCTCCTGCAAGTTTACTGTTTACACAATATTGTTTGTCTTTGTTATCACATAATCAAAAACAAAATATTGATTACTTGGTCCTGAAGTCACACTCTATGCTTCTCACTCATCAGTAAAAGACTATGTTTTGCGCTGTAACTTGTGCCATAAACAATATTTTCATATAAATAATTATCATAAATAAACACAGAAATATGCATGTATACGATTTTCTTTATTTAATGATTTACTTTACAAAATGATTTGCTATGAACAATATTTCATTTACACAATGATTTTCCATAATAACAACTAAAAGCAGCAACTATTTGTTTAAGTTTCATTAAAAAAAGGGAAAAAGAATTCATATCTTCAATATGCAACTGTGGCTTTGAAAAACATAGTGGGGATAAAAATTTCTATTTTAGGTTTCTTTTTAAAATAATTTTTTTCTTTTCAAAAGCATGAAAGTAGCAATGGCTACAATACACAAAACAGGAAAAAAAATAATAATAAAAAAAATGAAATAAAAATAAAAACTCTTTAAAAAACTATAGGTAAAAAAAGATACGTTTTTTTGGTATAATTTAAATCGTATTATGAAAAAAGCGTGTTTTAAACGTTTTTATGAAAACTATGTGATTTTTCCTGACCTTTTAAAAAGTCTCCATTTAAAACTGTTTCCATAAAAACACTGATTGTTTGAAAAGATCGTCGATTAAATGGCAATTTGCAAACTATGGTTGCAAGTGGGGTAGTTTTTGTAGTAAATATAGTTGTAAACAACCTCTATTTAAAGAGAGGTGTGTCGCGAGAAAATTAGATCACATGTATTAAGGTTAATCTTGGGTGCCAAGATTGTAATGCCTTTGTGTACGCCATTTTTATCTTTGAACAAAAGTTTTTCTTCCACCCCATTTTGATTGTTCTTATTCTTGGTTATGAGTGTTGGGCTAGTGTGACTTGTTACATAAATTGAGAAGTAGATTGTTCCAGTGTTGTGGCAGCCCTCTTTTTCTACAAAAATTCTGCAGTGAACCAGTGAGGTCCAATCTAATAGCGCTTTGGACATGTATCGTTTTACTTTAGTTTTTGTCTAATGACCAAATATCTCTATACCCTCCCATATTTATGTCACACTTTCCTTTATATTAATGTCATAATGTAAATAGAGTGAGATTCCATAAGGTTTTGCCTCCTTGTACAGTAGAATTAAGACGCACCTCTAAAATTTATTTATAGATGCCCTTTCTCATAAACCTCATGATAGCATGAAAATCTATTTTCATACTTGGTTATAACATTTAATTTTTTAAAAAGTACAGATTGAATAGATCAATAAACACTGGAAAACCTTGAAAATAGACGGTCTAGATTACTTGTTACAAGATTCACTATTTTTTTGACTTGGAATTCTTTTTGCCTTCATATTCATGCATCTAAAAGCCGAGATGATCAATTGGAGGATTTCAGTATTAGAACATTCTTTTTTGGAAAAATTTCATATAGAACCTTAATTCCTCATATTATTTCATAATAGACCCTCCTTCTGTTTTTCTTTCAAGCAGCATAAGAAAACCCCTAAAGAGCACCCCCTCATCTCTTATCTTCCTTTATTTTTTACCATAAAAATTAGCCCCAATAAATCTTTTTATACCATATTAACTCAAAAACGTTTTTAACCCTCTTTTCCCCTTTCCACCCAATTAAAAAAAGTTTTTGGATGGAAATGATATAAAAATATTTTTTGGGGTTAATTTTTATGATCAAAAGTCAATAAAAGATGGAGATAAGAGATAAAGGGGTATGGTAAAATATGCCGCTTGAAAGAAAAACGGAAGGAGTGTCTACCTTCAAATAATATGAGGAATTAGGGTTCTATACGAAATTTTCTCTCATTTTTTTATCAGAGTCCTCCTAGTTATAAAATTTAAATTTTTAAAACAAGTCAATATACACCTAAAAACCTTGAAGACAAATGTTCTAGATTATTTGTTATAAGATATACTATCTTGATTTAAAATTCTTTTTTCTTTTGTGTCCCTGCATCTCAAAATCTAGTAGGTCAAATTTTTTTTTTATAAATTTTTAAGGTGCACCTTACTTCAACATTATAAATTTTTAACCTTATACAAAACTTTTCTTTACATAAAGAACAACACTACAAAATGCATATAGGTGAAGTTCTATAGTACTTCACCTACGGCTTTATCACCGTTCAAAGTTTATCATACAGTCACAGATGTTTGATAGTGTTTGAATTTTAATATTTGTTTTACAAATAATAATGATCTGAAATATTGTAGGTGTGTGTGATTTATTGCGATGCACATGAATAAAATATAAAACAAATAATTTGAATGATTAAAATTATGTAAAATACCCTTATAAAGTCTCAGGGGTAATTTCATCTTTTTTTCTTTATTATTTTTTAATATTTTATTTTGGTGCGACTTGATCATATGTACACACGCCTCAAATTTTAGAGAAATATAATTAGTACAATAATTATAAAAATTCAAATACTACTAGATAACTATGACCATGTAGTAAACTTTAGACAGTGATACAAATAAAATATGGTATGGGCGTTTTGTCGAGGCTTCCTTACAACTGAGAGTAGTCGGTGTCCGGGGTTCCGAGAAGTAAGACAGTTGAGGTGCAGTAAAGAATAAATCCAAGGCAAATTTCAATTTTCAAGAACCTAACACTTTGTACACCGAGGATGAGGCCAAAAGAGTAAGACAATCTAGGTCCATTAAGAATGATACATGGGGGACTAACAAAGGAACCTATTATTGAGCCCATATAACTAAGCCATGTGCTAAATCGTTGACTTTTGTCTTTGTTGCAACTCACACTTCATTTAATTCTAATACTTTTTTGGCGTGGAATTTATTCTCAAATCTCTATATAATTGCATTATTATAAAAAAAATTTATTGATTTCTCTCTCTCTTAGTTATAAAAAAATTTATTGATTTCTCTCTCTCTTAGTTTCATATCTATGGTGTCCATTATCTCACATTAGTTTGAAGCTTGGGTTTCTGTAAGATTCTGTATATATTTGACTATTCTGATTTAAAATCTTTTGTTCTCGTTTATCTCGTTCATTTGCTTCACTTTAGCTAGGGTTCATTAAGGCTTTCTAAATGATTAAACTTGGGTATCTTTGAGGGATTTCTCGCTGATGGGGCAGAGGGAGAAAGAGCAAATTTCATAATGCTATTTTTGTAATAATTTTATCTATCTTTTATGCAATTTTTTAACTGATTTACCGTCCTTTGGAAATCATCACTGGAGAGCAAATATAAGTTGATTTGAAATTTAGAAATATAGCAGTCAGCATCCACCATGAAGGAGTCCTATCCATCATGAAGAGAGAACAGTATCTTACTATTAGAATTTGAGTTTTCTTCTAGATTGGACAGTGCTAAAAAAATCAAGACAAAAATACTCGGAAACATACCTTTATTTATTTAGCTCTAGTATGCAAGTGCGGGGGCCCCTAAACAAGATGTCGAGCCCCCAATTAATGCCCATTCCAAAGGTTTGCTTTTGTTAAATAAAATAGGAGAGATTTATTTTTAGCAAAAATTTCGTATAGAATTCTAGTTCTTCATATTATTTCATCGCGGACTCTCTTTCTATTTTTTTGTGAAGCGGCATAAAGAAATCTCTAAAGATTTCACCGTACCCCCTCATCTCCTATTTCTCTTTTTTATTGACTTTTGACCATAAAAATTAGTCCCAACAAATTATACTATTTCTCCCAAAATTTTTTTTAACCTTATTTTTCTCTTTCGCCCATTAAAAACATTTTTGGGTTGAAATGGTATAAAAAAGATTTGTTGGGGCTAACTTTTATGATCAAAAGTCAATAAAAGAGGGAGATAAGAAGTGAGGGGGTATTGTGAAATATTTAGGGATTTTTTATGCCACTTGGAAAAAAAACAAAAAGAAGGTCTACAATGAAATATTATCAAGAATTAGGGTTCTATACAAAAATTTCCCTTATTTTTAATAGAAAAACATAGATCAAGGCTTTGAATTGAAGATGTGTGGTTGCAGCGACATTTATAATAGCCAAAAAGCCTCCAAGACACTAAGTGAATAAGGTAACGAATAACAATATATATAGAATATCAGTATAGGGCACTTGGCCTCGCCCATAGGCTGAGGCAGAGTAACTTGGCCGAGTCTAGAAA
The DNA here is from genome assembly GCF_054954075.1 of Amborella trichopoda. Classification (NCBI taxonomy): domain Eukaryota; kingdom Viridiplantae; phylum Streptophyta; class Magnoliopsida; order Amborellales; family Amborellaceae; genus Amborella; species Amborella trichopoda. The sequence goes on along the minus strand of NC_142345.1, from coordinate 9,719,074 downwards.
CGCTAAGATCGACTTTGAAATGTATGAAGCTGGTTGGACTGATGGCTAAAAAGGAATCAATCCAAAAGAAAGTAGACTTCCAGGAGCTTCAGCCTAAGAAAGAAATTGAAACCATCCCACTTAGGCGAAGTAAGACAATAAAGAGACCACCTACCTTTTTAACTTACCATGGGGAGGACTATGAGAGGATTAGTGAAGAACCCGATGATGAACCTTATTCTTACCTACATGTTTTGTCTTGTTCGGATAATAAGTTATGGTAGGAAGCCATGCAAGATGAGATAAATTCAATCATAAAGAACCATGTATGGGAGTTAGTCCGATTACCACCTAACCTTAGATCCATTAGATGTAAGTGGATATTGAAAAAGAAACTTAACTCCGAATGGCGTATTGAAAAATACAAGGCAAGACTTGTACCAAAAGGTTTGACTCAAAAGGAAGGGGTAGATTATTTTGACACTTACTCACCTGTTGCGAAAATGCCTTTCATTAGGATGATCATATCCATAACAGCCTACCTTGACCTGGAATTGCATCAAATGGATGTGAAAACTGCTTTCTTAAATGGTGACGTAGAAGAGAATACATACATGAACCAACCCGAGGGTATTGTTGTGAAAGGAAAGGAAACGTTCATGTACAAACTTAACAAATTATTTTATGGTCTCAAACAAGTTTCAAGAAGATGGTTCATCAAGTTCCACTAAACAACCCTGATTAGATATGGATTCAAACTAAATGAGGATGACCATTGTGTATACCATAAGATCAATGGGACTGACATTACTTTCATGACTTTATATGTGGATGACTTCTAATAGCTAGTGGCACCCTAGACCATATAAGGGATACAAAGGCAATGCTATCAAGTAATTTTGATATGAAAGATATGGGAGAGGCTTCATATGTGTTAGGGATTCATATTGTAAGAGATAGAGCGGCCCGTACTATTCAATTATCTCAATCTACATATTGCAAGAAAGTTCTTGAGAGATTTGGTACGAGTGAATCCAAGCCTATAGATACACCTGTGGAAAGGAGAGGAAAATTAAATGTCAATATGAAACCAAACAATGATATTGAGAGAAATGAGATGGAAATGATCCCGTATCAGAGTGTCGTAGGATTACTAATATATTTAACCATGGGAACTAGACTCGATCTAGCTTTTGCTCAAAGCTTGATTGGTCGATTTCAAAGTAATCCTGGATTAGAACATTGGAAAGCCGTGAAAAGAATCATGAGGTATTTGAAAGGAACAGTTGATTATGGATTAACCTACGGCAATGTGAGTGAGCTTAAAGTTTTGGGGTACACAGACTCCGACTATCAAGGAGACCCGGATGACTCGAGATCCATTTCAGGTTATCTATTTCTTTATGGGGTGGTGCTATTTCTTGGTGCACCAAGAAGCAAGACACTGTAGCCCTATCTACCATGAAAGCCAAGTATATGGCTTTAAGTTCCGCAACTTTAGAAGCCATTTGAATTAAGAAGTTCTTGAATCATCTTAACTTCAACCCTCTAAAACTTGGAACTATTAGAATCATGTGTGACAATCAAGCTGCAATAGCAGTGGTAGTTGAACCAATGTTCCACAGCAAGTCAAGACACGTTAAAGCTCAATATCATATAGTAAGAGAAGAGATAACAGCTGGGGAAGTAGAAGTTGGTTACATTCCATCTGAGGCTATGCATGCATGTCCATTAACCAAAGGTTTGGGGGCAAATGATTTTAGGAGGCATGTGCATGGGATGGGTTTAAGGAGCTTGACATAGTTGTTATTACTTTGTCTATTGCTTATGAATGATAAATCGATGGATAAGTTTGCATGCTTTGATTTATATGAACGATAATGAGAGAGAGATATATATATGAATTAAGGCCTCAAAGGTCAAGTGGGAGAATATTGGAAATATGGCCTATCAAGGCCTAAATTCTAGTAGTCTCTCATTCAGTGGGAGCGATTGAGAGATTGAAATCTTGACATCTAATAGTCTCTCATTCTAGTAGTCTCTCATTCAGTGGGAGTAAACTCTTGATAGATTGCAGATATTGATATACAATGAAGCCTATGATGCACGTCGGATAATTATCTTAACGCATGGTCGATAAGACACGAGCATGATTCTTGATGATACCTACTCAGATATACCCCATGATATGATTAGGATTGATCATATGAAGGCCTCAATAAGCCTTCGGATTCTTGACCCATTAGTTAGTCCTTAGATGTTCTAAGTTATGACCGATAAAGATATGAGTCCAATAGGTCTCCACCTAAGCATGTTCAAGGTTAAGCCATCTAGTTTTGAGACAAGGTCTAGGATGCATATATTCCTAAAGACTGATATGCCTGTCCATGTGATATATGGAGGAACTAGATACGGTTTAATTTTATGATATCAACTGCTAGTTACACATGAGTGTGACAACTCACGAGCATTGATAAGATATCAGAGGAACACTTCTATTAGAGATGGAACTTTTGAATGCATATAATTCATGGCACATGGATGCCTTACAACTGGATATTGGAGGAGTTTTAGGTGAGATGTTATATGACTCTTTTTATCTCGTCAGTTAAGAATATGGGATTTTGACATAAAGAGCATAAGGAAAACCTTGCCATATATTGATGTATTGAGGTAAATCCCTAAAGATATATATGTTAAGGCCTTCTATGCCTTAAAGTCCAGGAATGATATAATTTGGGAAATATTTGGACTTGGCTTAACCCATGTCAATATTAACTACCAATTAAGATATGTCTGTACTGACGCCTTAGAACTTCATATTTTGGAATTGAGCCTAGATTCTCAAGGCATTATATCCCACACCCTGAACTTTTATATCAATTAGAGGTGGCTTTGTTAGAAATATGGTCTATCAAGGACTAAATTCTAGTAGTCTCTCATTCAGAGGGAGCAATTGAGATATTGAAATCTTGGCGTCCAGCGAAATAGAGCCCAGATTCTTTTACCCCGAGTAGCATGGGGCATCGAGAGTTCACGTATTAAGAAAGAAATTTCTCAAGGAGGTGTGAGGGTCACCCCCTAGTCAGGATTTTATAGGTTAGCCTCATATTTAGTTGCAATCGGCCAGGGCTTGGAGAATCCAAATGAGAAAAATATAACTCGAGTACTTATTGAGTATTCGCCTTGTATGGAATGGTCAAGACTTATAGGACATAAGTTCGTATTCTGACACAAGACCATTGCATGGTATGTGCATTTTCATTTCATACGGGAAACCACTCTTACAAATGCATTATCCGAGTTTGGAAGAGCTAGTGCACACATGCTTTGAGAGGACCTCTGTAATTGAGTTAGATCATGTCCTGCAGGGGTCCACCTGTAATCCATTAAGAGTCAAATGATCGATAGTTCTGGCTCAATGGTTTTGATATGACCAATTATGTGCCTCTGCTTTAGACTGTGGAACATAGGTCTATTTGGTCAATCTGAGACTCGACGGAACATCAATCGGGACTAGCCCAATGGAGTACTCCTATACCCATAGTTATTAGCCTGAAATCTCACTATACCTTTTGTCCGATTTTATAATGATGAGAAAAACCTAATAATTTCTCAAAAATACTTTAAATATTTATTGTACGCATGAGGCATCGAGACTTCATGTGTTGAGAAAGAAATTTCTCAAGGAGGTGTGAGGGTCACTTCCTAGTCAGGATTTTATAGGTTAGGCTCATTTAGCTGCAATCGGCCAGGGCTTGGAGAATCCAAATGAGAAAAATAGAATCCGAGTACTTATTGAGTATTCGCCCAGTATGGAATGATCAAGACTTATGGGACATAAGTCCGTATCCTGACACGAGACCATTGCATGGTACGTGCATTTTCATTTCGTACGGGAAGCCACTCTTCCAAATGCATTATTCGAGTTTGGAAGAGTCAGTGCACATATGCTTTGAGAGGACCCCTGTAATTGAGTTGGATCATGTCCCACAAGGGTACACTTGTAATCCATTGAGAGCCGAATGATCGAAAGATCTAGCTCAACGGCTTTGATATGACTAATTATGTGTCCCTTCTTTAGGTTGTGGAACATAAGTCTATTGAGCCGATCTGCGACTCGACGGAACATCATTCAAGACTAGCCCAATGGAGTACTCTAATACCTATAGTTATTAACCTACGATCTCACTATACCTTTTGTCCGCTTTTATAATAATGAGAAAAACCTAATAACTGCTAAAAAATATTTTAAATATTTATTATGAATTTTATAAAATTTTTTGAAATTTTATTTGATAAAAAAAATGAGGGTTTCCATATTGTTTATTTCAAATTCCACTTTAGTCTTGACCTGGTAGTGCCATGTGGCATCCTAGTGGCCATAACGCTGCCACATGGCACCCCACACCTCACTCTTGGATCACTGCCCAGCTGGGCACTGATCCTTAAGTGGGGGATTAGATTGGCATTTGGTTGCTTGTTTTGTAAGGGCTAATGTTATAGTGTCTTGTTATATATTGTTATATAATGTTATAAATTAAGGCCCCCTTTTTATCACATGTCTTAATTAACTCACACATGAGTCATGCATGGCATGTGCGAAGTTTAATTTATCTATTTATTTGATATTAAGGAGAAAATTCATCTTCAAATTTGAGTTGAAAAATATCTTCACACACATGTGTGAAGAGCACATTATCTTTAAATTGATTGGTTTGAAATTTTAGATCTATAAAGTGATTGGCTTTTATATAGTAGAATATCTACACATGTGTGAGCTTTACCAAGTACTTCTTTGCCCTTTAGCCTTTGTGGTTATCTACTCAAATACATTATTAAAAAAAACTAAAGGTACTTTTGTAAGGCCATATTGGATACAATTGGAACAAAAACATGGGCCAAGGACAAAATGGTAAAGTGTCATAACTTAGGGTTAGGTTGAGTGATAATGGTGTGAAATCCCATTCCTTTATCCTAGTGGTTGGATGGGGATGGGTGGCTAGGTACATTAATCTCTCATGTCCCTTTGGACTAGTGCATCAAGCGTGTTGATTGAACACCCATGTTATAAAAGCACATCATGCGATCTCAAACCCTAACTATCTTAACTCTTGAACCATTTTGGAAAATTGTTGCTCCTCTCCTTCTTCCAAGGTTTTGTGTGAGTAAATTGAAGAGAGAGAGCTTTTAGAGTTCCATTAATGGTGATCTTGATGGTGGTACTCATTTTTTATGCTTAAGTCCATTGTGTGCATTTATCAAGGTAAACTCCATTGAATTTTTTTTTCTCATAAGATCATATCCTTGGCATCTATAGTTGCTGTAGTTTTCAATTTAAAAAAATTTCATTGATCTTAGAATCTCCATTCGATCATCCTTTTCATCATGCTTATTCATAGTGTGGTTCTTCATGAGTTATAGTACATATGCATGGGAATCCATGATCATGCATAGTATCCATTAATTACTTTGTTTCAAACCCATCAAATAATTTAGTCTCAGAGTGTCACTCTATTTTCAGAACTTTTTCATCATGTTTTTACCTATGGGGGTTCATAATCTTTCCCTAAATACTGTTTTGGTGGTCTGAGGGACCACCGTGTGTAGTTTGATCCTAACGCTCTTGTTCTTTATCCGATTCGATTCAAACATTTGCCATTCTATTTTGGATGGTAATGCCAGTGTGTTGAGATCTTAAGAAGTGATTTTAAGGTGTGTAACTTCTTCCCATTTGGATTAGACACTCTTGTGAGATTGAACTACTTTTGTACAATTCGAAGGGACAAAATTATGTCCTTATAGGGCCCGATTGCGTGGCCCCGGTACAAGTGGTTCGAAACATGGCTTCCCTATTTTAATTTGGCATTCTAATTATTTTTTTAGTTGATTTTATTCTTTATAATTTTTTTTAGATTATTTGCATGATGTATTTAAGCTTTCAGACATAGTTTATGTAATTTGTGCTATGAAAGTGTAATTCATAAGTAAGTCTTGCTTTATATGTAATTGCCCCAAAAGGGATTGGTATTTGAGTTTATTTACAATGGTTATACAAGGTTAGAAATGATTGTAATTGTTATGTAAAAGGATTGTAACTTATTCACTTAGCTTAGTTTTTAGCAAGTGGCTTGTTGAAGGTGTCTATTTTGCCTTGTCTTTCGGCTTGGAAATTTTCTCTAGTCTTTGTATCCACTTTCAATTGGTATCAGAGCTAGGCTCATTTACAGCCTCTTTTAGGGTCTTTAGAGGGATTATAGATTGCCAACTAGGAACCCATCACAATCGTTCAATACTCACCGAATTGCTTAACGAGGAGAGGTTCAATGAAACCAACTTCTCCGAATGGAGAAGGAAAATTGGTTGTGTTTCATGAAGATGGTTGATTGCCATTATTGACTTCTAAACCACATAATCTTCCTACAATCAATGCTCCTCAAGTTGCTAAGGATGCATATGAAACATGGCATAACAAAAACTAAAGTGCTATGAATATTATTTTTGCAACCATGAGTGATTCTGTTGTTGAGGAGTATGAGAATTCTATATGTGTTAAAGATATTATGGAGAGCATGAAAAAGAAATACGACACACCGAATGAAGCTCAAATGATCATTAAACTGAGGAATCGCATGCGTTTCAAAATGGATGATCACACAAAAATGGGTGATAATCTAAGAGAGTTCAAGAGTTGTATAGGAGAGAGTGAAAGAGGTTGTCACTCATATGATGAGGTGACACAAAAGACGATGTTTGTGCTTTCAATCTCTCCCTCACGGGAGACCTTTGTGGCCAATTTGATGGCCAAAGATGCGCCTACAACACTGGAAGATATTGCATTTTTCATGGAAAGGGAAGAGCAAAGAAGGATGGCAATGGATGGACCATCTTCCATGGTCCATATGGTAAAATCTCACCAACTCTCATCTTCTTCTACTGCCTTACTCCTTACTCCTATCTCTTCTTCTCTTCCTAACTCTTCTATGGTGAATATATGTAATGTGGGAGTAAGTGGGAGTGATAATGCTAAGAACACGAAAAGAAAGGGAAAAGGTAAATGGAAAGGCCAGGGGAAGCAAACGGGAAAATCTTACTCGCCTTATCCATTTAGCGCTGACCCTCTTAAAACTCATGCCTACCCACCAAATCATGCTAGCCCCATGCCTTTTAGACCTAAACCACTACCCACACCCATGATGGTTGGTGGGAGGTTGGTTTGACCTTCAAGCTTAGATTATTCGAAGGTGTTTTGCTTTAGATGCAAGAAATATGGCATACCCAAAAGTTTTGTAGGTATCATCCTCATCTACAAAACCCTCATTTTGCTCCTAAGCCCAATACCGGTAAGCCTCAAACTAATATCGGTGGAGGACCAAGGAGAAAGAGGGTTTGCGTGGTCCATGAGACTTTGATTGCCAATGAAGAGGCGGATGTGTGGGTTCTTGACTCGAGAGCCACTATCTATGAGACAAATTCTATGAAGGACTTTAGAAGGTTTTATAATGTCAAACCCGGTACCCATAATCTTTATATGGGTGGAAATCAAATGGAAAGGAAAAAATGGACTATGTATTAGAGCTCACTAATGGTGAGACTTTCATGCTCAATGACACCCTCTATGCACCCGGGATGAGGAAGAATCTCATCACGGTTTCCATGATGTGTAAAGCCGAGTTTGTGCTCTTGTTCTAGAAGGAAAAGGTCTATGTGCATGATGGCTCTATTAATGGAGTCCTTGTTTTTGTATCCCACTTAGTCCAAGGGCTTTATGAAATAAAAATGAAAAACGAGTTTGTTTACATAGTTGATGATTTACAAAATTTTACTTTATGACATTTAAGGTTAGATCACATTAATCCATCTAGAATGCATATTATGATGAAAGAATGATTGCTTGATAAAATGAATATTGATTCTCATAATAGATGTGAGGCTTTCCTTAAAGGAAACATGCTAAAGAAGTCGCACCAAAAGGTTGAAAGGGTCTCTAGTATTTTAGAACTAATCCACTAGGATGTGTGTGGACCTATGAGTGTGCCTACGAGTGTGCCTACCTTGGGGCACATGAGGTACTTGATAACATTCCTTGATGACCATTCCCGTTTTGGTCACACCTATCTCATGAGAAACAAAAGTGAGGCTATAACCAAATTCCAACAATATAAAGTGGAAGTTGAAAACCAATTAGGTCGAACCATCAAAAACCTTAAATCAGATAGGGGTGGGGAATATACCTCCCAAGCCTTCCAAGATCTTTGTGTCCAATATGGGATTGTCCACCAGACCACCATGCCTGACTAACCCGAACAAAATAGGGTTGCCGAGAGATGGAATAGGACCTTAGTTGAGATGGTGCGAAATATGATGAGTACTGCTAATCTTAAAGTAGAGTTTTGGGGGGAGGCGATTCTAACTGCCCCATATGTCCTTAATCGGACACCCACCAAAGCAATTCAATCAACTCCTTACAAACTCTTTATGGGCTGACCTCCCTCATTAAAGTACCTCAAGGTTTGGAAATGTTCCGCCGATGTTCTCATACCATCCCAAAATAAGTCCAAACTTGATCCTAAAACTTTAAAATGTGTTTTCATGGGATACCCAAGTCATGTTAAGGGTTTTAGTTTTTATAACATCTTGAATGGTAATGTGATTGAAAGCCTTGATGCCCATTTCCTTGAAGATGAATTCCTTGAAAGATAATCAACTCAAAGGAGAGTAGACTTCCAGGAGCTTTAGCCTAACAAAGAAATTGAAACCATCCCACTTAGGCGAAGTAAGAGAATACTACCTTCTTCACTTACCTTGGGGAGGACTATGAGAGGATTAGTGAAGAACCCGATGATGAACCTTATTCTTACCTACATGTTGTCCAGATATTAAGTTATGGTAGGAAGCCATGCAAGATGAGATAAATTCAATCATAAAGAACTATTTATGGGAGTTAGTCCGAGTACCACCTAACCTTAGATCCATTGGATGTAAGTGGATATTCAACAAGAAAGTTAACTCCGAAGGGCGTATTGAAAAATACAAGGCAAGAATTGTACCAAAAGGTTTTACTCAAAAGGAAGGGGTAGATTATTTTGACACCTACTCATTTGTTGCCAAAATGCCTTCCATTAGGATGATCATTCTATAGCAGCCTACCTTGACCTGGAATTGCCTCAAATGGATGTGAAAACTGCCTTCTTAAATGGTGATCTAGAAGAGGATATATACATGAACCAACCCAAGGGTTTTGTTGTGAAAGGGAAAGAAAAGTTCATGTACAAAATTAATAAATCACTTTATGATCTCAAACAAGCTTCAAGAAGGTGGTTCCTCAAGTTCCACCAAACCTTGATTAGATATGGATTCAAACCAAATGAGGATGACCATTGTGTATACCATAAGATCAATGGGACGGACATTACCTTCATGACTTTATATGGGGATGAGATTCTAATAGCTAGTAGCACCTTAGACCCTGTAAGGGACACAAAGACAATGCTATCAAGTAATTTTGATGTGAAAGATATGAGAGAGGCTTCATATGTGTTAGTTATTCATATTATAAGAGATAGAGCAACCTACACAATTCAATTATCTCAATCTACTATTCAAATTTGTGTAGAGAAGAAGATAAGTACAAAGATCAGCTCGTGGATTCAAATACGAATTCATATAAGAAATCAATACAGAAGTCAAGATGAGGATTGACATTTTGAAGGAGATCAACGATGCAGATTGAAAGGACCAATGCCTTATTGTTTTCAATTGAAGATTAAAGCTTATCACTTCGTGAAGGTTATATCAACCTTGTTGATAATTAAAGGAGGGGTTCACACCTTTTTATTTGGTTTCCATTCCTTTTGGAACATATATCTTGTTAGCACACTCTTAAGTGTTTTACCATTATTAGTGTGAGTGAGATACAAGAGAATAATGATTGTAATACATAAAAGAGAGAGAGAGATCTGTTCGGTGCTCCAAGTACTCACTTGAGGCCCGTTCTCTAAAGAAGAAGCAGACACATGAGTAACATCCATGCCTTAGATCAGGTATACGGTTGTTGTCCCTTTGATGTTATTTCCCTTTATTTTAATATGTCTATATGGCTTTCTTCTTAAAACTGGATGTATAGGTCTCAAGGCTAGAATCAAGGGTAGTTGACCTTATTCCCTTTTATTTGGTCAACAGAGGATTAAACCTCTGGAACTATTCCATTCTCAGTAATATATTTAAAAAACCCTATATTTTTATTATATGGAAATGAGTGGACGAATTTGCCCGTATCAAAAGATGAATCCGATTATTGAAATAACTTGAGAAAACTAACATATATAGATAGAAAATTCAGCCTTAAGAGGGGGTGGACAGAGAGCCAACGTAGGTGCCACTGTCGTTGGTGATGGTGGCAACCTCGTCATGCATAAGCCCTAGTGAATAGATTCCAGGGGTCTAGGAATAACGAAGTCGACATTGTCATTACCACCAGTCACACTAGTGTCAATTTTGGCTCTTCCAAACCCAGAACAAGGACCAGAAAAGGCTCTGATCGGCGGCCGATATGTTTGGGTTCTTAGAGGGACAACAACGTTGACATTCGTGCCAATGCAATTGTCAAACTCATTTTTCACAGGGACCCTGATACTTAGAAAATCAATGAAAAAAAGAGACGAGCAAGGGGGGTGGAACCAAGAAGCTCCACAGATATCTGTGTTTACACATTTTGCTGTACCGTCAGCCTATTCCAGGCCACGAAAACCACAAAAAGATGGGTGGAATCAAGCAAATGTTACTAGAACATGTGTTAACGTATTTTCTTGTATCGTTTGCCTGTTTCATGCCCTTAGACTAGTGAAAAGGGGCCCGAAATGAGCCGGAACGGACTTCGGGTGAATGGTGGCTCTTTAGGACGTAGTTTATAGGGTCATTTCAATAATTCAAATATATTAGAAGCTTGACGAGCCCCCATGTTGGGGCCAGAATGTTTATATTAAAAACGTTATGTAGGGAACGCGGTCCCGACCTCGTTTTCGAGCAATAAATTGTCAAAGGAGTTGGTAGAGAAAATGTCCTGTCAAAATACTATTTAGGTAAGAGTTAAGCCACAAGAACATCTTCCGCGCGAATGGCCGATAAAGCTGGCTTCCAATATGTTTGAATTTGAAGTCCAAAAGTGGTTTTTGAATTCAGGTTTAAGGAAGGAAAGGTCTCTAAAGAGTTTCCTGAAATAAGGAAAGTCTAGAAAAGAGAAAATAAAGAAAAGAGACAAAACAAAAATATACATTAGGCCATCGGCACCTGGAGTCGTTGTCGGTTCAAAGCCGATAGTCTGATGATTACTCTCAGTCCTTCATGGTTTTGCTAAGCAAGATGAAAATAAGTGAAAGGGAGTCTGAAGAGTCAGATTATTCAAAGTTTCTTTGCTTGGGGAAAGCAAATTCTAGGTCCTAAGACCTGGGATTTGGCCACCAAACAGCATGCCACGTACTCTGCCTCCATGGTGGACAAATTCTACCACATTCTGTTTCTTTGATTTCCATGAAATTGTACCCTCTCCAAGCATGAACACATATCCAAATGTAGACTTCCCATCATCTAGATCTGTGAGATAGCTTACATCTTTATATCTTAATATCCAAGCAGCTAAAAGAAACATGAGACTGTAGCAACTCCCACTCAATTATTGCACATATAACATAAGCATTCTCAACAATATTATGTAATAAGTAATTGAATACCCGTTGGTTTCACAAAATGCAAAACCTTCATGAACCACAAAGGTTCAACCATACTAGTCATCCTGGTAGTATATCCATACAAATCAAGTTTTCTAATCTGTACAACATGTGCCAAGGATGCTTAGCACGATGGCCTTCCTACAACATTCCCTATGGTTCAAGGTTTTAGTTAATCGAGGATTCTAAATAATTAAAAACATTAGTCAAGCCATATTGGTATTTAAAAATCAATGCAAGATAGTTTTTGTCCCATCTTTATAAATACCTTCAAGACACAATGCTTTTCTCTTTAATAAAAAAAAAAAAAACTATTGACTTGGTATATATATATATATGCAATAGTTAGATAATAGTATTACGGTTTAAAATGATTTTCATAAAGACTTAGTGGACCTTGCCAGGCTCTATGGTTTTCTCAAAACTAAATTCATTGACTTAGGTTTTCTCCAAATCATCCAACTTAATTTTAAAATACATGCTTAGCCTTCATAAATCATTTTACGGCATTCACCTTTAATTTCCTACCAAGTCAAATTCATGGCCAAAAAAACAAATCATATATACCATCTTATAATTTTATCCAAACTAAAGCATTACTAAAGAATTGTTATTAAAGCTTTGACGAAAGACTTCTTTTTTGACAAATACGGAGAATTTATCAAGAGATCATTATCACATGCAACATATCATATTATAGACATTATTAGGAGCATGGTCACTAAGATCGAGTTCCATCAGAATACTCTTTTGTACTTACATATTTGAATGAGCTACACCCATCTCTCGTGTTTCATCTTTAGGGCCTAAAGCCTTTGATCAAATCACTTCTCCATGTGTATTACTATCTTAGGTAGTTCATACTCTAGTACAATGAGGCACTAAAACACAGGGTATTCATAAATCGGGTCTGTCAAATTTGTTAGCACCCATCACTTAATGTTCATACACTCTATACATATTTATAAAACAATTAGCTAAAATATAATCAAAGCATATTAAACATAATATAAAAATTTATTGAATCGTGTTTCATTATATAACCTTACCATGTAATGTGTGATAGATTTCATACCTCAAAACCATATAGTGTGGTACCTGGGCCTTCGTGATTCATCGCTTTTACTTGTTTGACAAGCTTTTCTGATATTGGAAGAGCATACAACTGATGAAAAATATATTGGTCATCGGTTTCACATGTCATGAAGTGTCCATCTCTTTTTTTGTAAAAAATATAAAATAGTGCTCAGTTCCATACCATTTAGTGAGTCTTTCTTTTAGTAACATTTACATCATAATACAATTTTCTCAGCAGAAAATAAGTTGAGTATCTCTCAATAAAAAATTCGTTTCTCTCAATCCTCAAAGAATTTCTTCTTGAAATATTTTGTGTTGAAAACTAGACTTAAAACCAAATCATAACATTATAGTGTGAATCCCAAATAATACTTTTCTTCAGAAACTAAATAAGTGACATTGAAGACACAAAATAAATCATACTGCAGAATTCTACACTATTTAGTAAAATTGTCTTTTCTCTCTACCATCATGGAGTTTCCCTATCAAACTTATTTTGTTTGAAAGTAAACACATAATAGCAACATATTTGTCTCCACAAGCACTATATCACTCTGTTAAGTAGGCTTGATAAATATAGTAATTCATGTTTCAATGAAGAACATATCAAATTGTAAAAAATTCAAGATAACCACTCTTTAATCCAAAATTTTTATTTCTATCTTTCTATTGATATTTCTCTCTCAAATAAATTTTATTAGAAAATAGGCTTAGAATGGAAGTCAAAAACCATAGTGTGGACCATAAAACATTATGTTATGGAAATAAAATCATGACTTCCAAGTTATTGAAATAATTTTCGTTGCAGAAAACAATACTTGCTCACCCTTCAATAAATAGACCATATATTTCAAACCACAAGGAATTTTTGATAAAACTAGTTTTGTTTTTTTAAAATAGACTCAATTTGATGAATTTTGGCAAACTTTGCGCTACAAATAAGGTCATATGATTGGTGGAAAAAATCACGGGACTCAATTAACAATTCCTAAATTTTGCATAGTCCGAACTGACACCCTTCATTTATAAGTCTATTACTCTTAATTCACCTCCTACTGAAATTTTGTTGGTAGACTCTACTTTCAATAAAAAAATATATCATTATTTTATTTATGTCACTACTCCAAAATAGCCCAGAATACCCATTCTGTAGAGTGCATTTTCCGGTGTTGAAATATTCCAATAATTCTTAACCGTGGGTGTATTATGTGACCACAAAGTTCATTAACTTTCTTATATCTCATTTTCAAGCTAAACCTAGTCTCAATAAAGATAAAAAACAACTAATGACATCAAGTATCAATAACACTGATACCAATGAAAGAAAGACTAATGCGATCTTGCCGAGGGACATATATTTTTTATTTTTCTTCTTTTCACCACATTTCTTCTTTTTTTATTTTCTTTTGGCAAAGATCACTTACAAGTAGTCTTATTACAATCATTCTTCTTCAAAGAAAATAAAACTAACAAATCCAAGATCTTAAAAACCTTAATGCCATTACGTCAATTTTCTTTAAACAAAGAAAATATCAAATATTATTATACTTGATAATATAAAGACAATATAATTAAATATGATAAGAAACAAAAAGAGAGTGTCGGAGATTACATCAACCGAGCTTGTTATACCCCACACCGAGTCACCACCATATGATGGTGTGGGATCAACGATCAACCTTCAATCTCAACTAGAAAAACAAGTTTAGGCCAAGACCATTAATAGAACTATGAACTCATTTATCACAAATCTCAAACTCTTAGGTGAATTCCCTTAAAACCTAGTATGAGAGAAATACTTCTCTTTTCTACCATAACCCTATAGTCTAAAACCCTAATGAGAGATGAGAGATCATGAGAGGGTTGAGAGAACCACCATGAGAGAGATATCAAATATGAGAGAGTAGGGTGTGCCCCTTTGGGTGTCTTGAGGGAGAGAGAGAGAAGCTTTCTTAAGAGAGAGAGAGAGATATATTCTTAGTGGGGTGTGCCCGCTTTGTGAAATATGAGAGATATATGAGAATTAGGTGTAAGAGATAAGGTGTATAGATTGTGGATAATGACAATACTTTTTTATAGGCTTTGAGTAAGATTAGAGGTTTTTAGGGTTTTTCTTGGCTTGCCTCTTCTTGTGAAATTGAATATGAACCATTGATCCATTGATCTTGGATGACTTGTGGGGTGAGAGATTTGAACCATCCATTCCATAGATGAGCCATCAACATTATGGAAGGTGTTAAAACCTTTATCGCCTATTCCTAAACCATTTTTCCTATCAATAGAAATTAAGTAAAATAATTTCATTCATAATATAGTGCTTACCAAAATTATGCACAAGCTTTTTCATGCTGTCCATAAATCCTTTGAAAGCTTTCCTCAAGGAAAAATCTTTCCAAAACACTTCAAAGCATTCTCTTCAAGCCAAAGCTTAAACTAACACAAGGAAAGTTTCATTAGGCTGGGTTTGCCAACCTAGATGGTACTTCATGACCCCCACCCACATGCAATGGTGGGACCATTAACTTATTGGGCCTCCCATGCAAAATTAAAATTAATTATATGATTTTTAAAAATTCATAAAATCAAATTTGAATATTTAAATCAATCTAAATTTGATAAATAAAATATCCAAAGATTTAGAAAAATTCAAATAATAATTCTAAAATTAATATATCATTAAAACCAACATAATTAAATTCATTAGATGGGAAAATGATCCATATGATTTAGGAATTAAATAAATAAAAGTTGGGGCACTCCTCCTTCAATTATGGACTACGGTCCAAACTTGCTTTATCAAATCGATGTAGTGTTCCCCATGACCCACGGTCCATGCATGGGCTCATTAGTGGGTCACCAAAGTCTGGTCCATGAGCCAAGGTATCATATTCTTAGTTTGTAGACTTCAGGTTCTTCCATAGAGACGTACCAAGGTCACCTAGACCTGATGCGACCAGAGCTCTATGGCGCAAAAGGGTATCTCTCGCGCATGCATAAGCTCCACCCTATAAGGTGGTTTGTTTTCCTAAAACGGCTATCATTATGCATGCCATGTGATGGTTCGCAGATGTGGCTTTGGCTCCTATCTCTGAAAGCCACCATTACGCACAAGGGTCACATAATCCCTCGACTCACTCATTCGGGCATGCTTTGACCTCATCAAGGGATAACCGATTAGAAACCTTATCAGATAGTTTTCTATACACAGGTACTTTTCGTCTCTTTGCTAAAATCTCTAGAAATTATTCTCTTCTCAAGTTAGAATAGCGTTAGAAAGCAAAATAAATTGAAGGCATTAGTCCATGTAATCTTGAAAATCTGAACTTCAAAAGATTGGTAGTACAAGATCAGAAATGGAAGTCCAAGGATATTATGGGCATTTTGTGGCAACATCCCATATTATCGAAGATACTGGTTTGTTTGGAAGACAAGAAATATTCTCCCCTGAATTGTGGCATAAGAGGCAAGATTGGAAGATGACGAAGTACTTTGTGATTCATTGTCCTAAAAGGCCCAAATAGAGACTCGGCAAGCTCATGTTGAAAAACAAATTGAGAAAAATGAAAGGAAAAATAAATAAAAAAGAAGAAAAGAAAAAAATAAAAAAGAAGAGAGAGCTCCATGGTAAACTACTTAACAAACTTGTTTTTTAAAATTTCTCATCCATCTTCAAAATTTCTCCTATATGTTTCTTGACTTTTCAAACGCCTTAATTTCTTTTGTTTAAGTGTAGCGCTATGCTCTGTTTCTGTTTTAAAATTCAATCGATCTTCAAAACCTTCTAAAATGCTTTCAAAAAATGTCTTGGAGGCTTGGATATGATGTGTCTGCCGCCACCAAATCTTAATTTGCCATGCTTGTAAACCCATAGAAAAATTGAGACCAACCCATAGGTTCCCATACCAAAAAGCCTAAACTTGTGGACCCTAAGAATTAGAATCGAAGGCGAACAAGAAATTCAATTAGAAAAAAATTCATCTCATCATTTCTTCAAAATTTCAAAATCAAAATCCCATTTGATTGGAGAAACAGACCCCACGAAAAAGTTCTAAAGTCGAAGATGACTACCCTGACTACTTCCCAAGTAGCATTGCAGTGACGACAACAAAGTGTGTCATTGGCTCAAAGATAGCACGGTTCCTGTCGACTGTCACTTTATATCCTGATTATTGGAAAATTTTCAACCGCACCGATTCAAATATAGCATTGTTAGTTTGATGTCTTACGGATCAAAAAAATGCATCAGTGTACCGCCTACCCAAACGGTACTAGTCATTCAAAATAATGATCCTTTCAAAAAAAAAAATTTCCTTCCCACCATGTCTCAGGTGTCTACTTTTCTTCCATTCACCTAGTGCCCCAAGTGAATGCTTAAGAGGGGCAACTATAGATACCCTCTTGGAATTCGAGCTAGGGGAAATCCTAAAAACCTTGATTTTGAACCTAAAGGACCAACAAAACACCTAGACCTAATATAATTGCCCCAAAATTACCCAAAACATATCCCATGTTGAAGTCGAGCCTGAGAGCTTTCTAACAGTCTAAGAATCACCTGAATCAGACCTAAGGATAAAATATCCAACAAATGATAATTTAGTCTTTGTGAGACCCAAATATCGGGCCGAGGGCAGGGCCGTGAAGCGGTACGACAGGCCCAGGCATGGCCTAATAATGCAGTAAAGGCATATGATGATGCAATAAAGACATTTTATGATGCAATAAAAATGTTTTCGTTAATCAAATAAGGCAAAAACTTCAAGATAAATCCAAAAAATTCCAAAAAAATTCCAAAAAAAATCAAGAAAAAAGAATCAACTGAGTTGTATAAATACCCCATCCAAAACCCAAAAACGGACCAAGAAAAGAGATCAAGAAAACCTTAGAAATTCTTGAAATTAGAAAAATAGCCCAAAAATAGAAAAAACCCATAGAAAATTTCTAAATAATTAGAAAAAATCCCCAATTATTCTAAAAAATCACAGAAGATATCAGAATTCATATTCAACCTTTAAAAATCCCAAAACCCTAAGAAAACTAAGAAATGTCTTTTTCAATCCCAAGAAATCTTAAGAAAAGCTTTGGTAGATCCTACCTAAAAATCGTAATTTTTCCCAATGCCTTAGAAACCCTAGATCAAGGTCAAATAATCTTATATCTACCAATTCCAGGAAGCAAAGATATTAAAAAAAAAAAAAAAAAAAAGAGTTGGTGGCACAAATCGGAAAAGGCTGTTGTAGAATATTATTTTTTAGGTGAAGCTATCATGGCAGCAACATACATATTAGGTTGAGTCCCCTTTGAATCGATTAATGTAACACCTTTTGTGTTATGGTTTGGAAGAAAAACTACTTTAGATTATATTCGAGTATGGGGCTCTTGAGCACATGTTCATATTCCTCATGAAAATAGAGAGAAATTGGGACCTAAAAGTGTCAAGTGTATATATTTTAGGTACTTTGTTGATTCAAAGGGAGATAGATTTTAAATGATGAAATTAAAGATATCATAGAGAATAGAGAAGCCCATTTCTTTGAAGACTTTCAAATACCGATATATAAGCAAGCTAAATTTTTAGAAGAAAGTAACCAAGAGGAATCACTAGATCCTAGGACAACTGATGTAAGAAGCTCTTCTAGAGTTGATCCGACCCCTAAGTTGTACGATAGTAAAAGGAGTAGTAGGAAAATTAAAAAAGCCTAGATATTTAGATGATTACATTTATTATAATGAATTGAATGAAGTACCCTATAATTTTAAAGATGCAATTAGCTCCGATGAAGATAATAGTTCGCTAGAAGCTATGAAGGATGAATATGAGTCCCTAATGAGCAATAAAACATGGGCCATAGTAGATTTGCCTTCAAATAGCAAGGCAATTGGTTGTAAATTGGTGTACTCAAAGAAATTTAATTCTGATGATAATATTGAAAGATATAAAGCTAAATTAGTGGCTAAGGGGTTTAGCTAAAAGGAATGAATTGATTTTCAAGAGACTTTTTCACTTGTAGCAAGAAAAGTTTCAATAAGAATAATATTTGCAATAGCGAATCATTATGATTTTGAGGTTCATCAAATAGATGTAAAGTCTGCATTTTTAAATGCTGAACTAGATGATGACATCTACATGAGTCAATCAAAAGGTTTTGAATCTCAAGGTCAAGAAGATAAAGTATGTAAATTAATTAAATTACTTTATGGTCTAAAGCAGACATCAAGGCAGTGGTATTTAATGTTCACTCAAGCTCTTAGAGAATTTGGGTCAATAATACTACTGCTGATTACTTTGTATATACCTGATATAGTAGGGGTATGCATTTGATTTTGGTCTTTTATATGGATGATATAATTTTACCTAGGAGTGATGTAAAACACATTCATGATTCTAAAGAGCGGTTATCCTCTAAATTTGAGAAGAAAAATGGGACAAGTTGATAATATCTTACGAATCAAAGTGACGAGATATAGAAATAAAATATTGTTATTTCTTAATTAAGATCAATATACTCTTAAGATATTAAAGATATTTAATATGGTGGACTCCAAACCTATGGCCACCTCAATTGACAAAAATTGAAAGGTATGTAAGGAAATGTGTCCTAAAAGGGACAAAGAGAAGGCCATTATGAAGAAATACCCTTATGCACAAGTTGTTGGTTCTCTTAACTATTTGATGAATTGTGTTAGACCAAATATAACTTATGCAATAGGGGTTGCTAGCCGATATATGACTAATCCTGGAATTGAATATTGGATATTGGTAAAGAGGATGTTTAGATATCTCAAGGAGATACATAATTATGGTCTATATTATGGGACTAAGTATCTGATCTTAGAAGGCTATTATGATGCAAATCTAGAAGGAGACATTGATGATTATAAATCTACATCAAGACGGGTGCTTACATTTGGTGAGGCATGGATATCTTGGGGTAGTAAAAAACAAAACTGTATATCACATTCCACTACAGAAGCATAATATATTGCTTTATATTATGCTTCAAAAGAAACGATATTCTTAAGGCACTTTCTTAGTGAGATGCCACTAGTCAAGTTTGATCATGCACCCATAATAATTTATTATGATAATCAAGCAGCGATAGCAATTTCTAAACATCCAATGTATCATAGCAAGTCAAACATATTAAAAAAAATACCACTCTGTAAGGGAATATGTGAAAAATAAGGAGGTAAAAATTAGTTATCTTCCTACTCACTTTATCATTGCCGATCCATTCACAAAGGGTACTCATGCGAACCCTTTTGTAAGAAGTGTACTTACCATGAGACTCAGACGCATAGATGAGTCACAGTAATATTAAACTTTATGGTATATTGATGTTTGATAAAATATTGAAACCTTAGTGGTTGTTCTATAGTGTCATGGATAGCCTTTGTAGCTCCATGAACGACTATAACGATCATGTGATTTCCTACCTTTGTGGAATTTTGAGTTTTATCTTGATGATGCCTACATGTCATGATCTTCTTAGTGATGCAATGGTATCTTAGTGATACAATGGCTTCTTTGCGATGCACTATTAATGATATGGTGGTTTTTTTGTGATCCACTAGCCTATGTGGCTGATGCTCTTAGCATTTATGGGTGATTGAACCTTCATGGTTTGCCGTTGTGATTTGCAAGTAGGTATCTTTCGGTAGTTGAGGATCACTTAGTGACATGAATCTCACTGCAACAACAAGACTATTAAAATTGGGCACATGTATGGCATCAATAGTGCTGGTGTCCGACACATTATGTTGTTAGGTGCGTAATGAGAGATGATACAGAAGCCTATTCCTGAAGTTTATAGGATGGTTTATTGCCACACAATATGTCACCACGTGTAATAAGCGTGGGAAAGTGAGTGGTTGATGCCATCGAGTGAATGGAAAGTATATGTGGATGGACTATTGATTACTTGAGGAAGCACAACTCAAGTGATCATAATCGAACACATCATTTCAATGGGTGGATGATGTCATTAAAAAATATCGAAACAGTGGGAGAATGTTAGCGTGAAGTTTTTATTTTTTTTATTTCTTAAAACACTTTATTTTCTTTTGACCAAAATGGCCTTGGCCATATTATAATATATTTTGCCTGTGTACCTTTTGCCGAGTGTTAAGCAGGAAAAAAAACCTCATTCCCCAAAAATCCACCTGTTGGAATGTTGACGGTTTAAGAGAGATGGGTTATGAGAGAAATCCATGGTGTTCTTGTCTCTCATTTACTACCCAAAGTTCCTCTTTCTCTCTCTATAAATTTCTGAAGTGCGTTGGTCATAAGGGAGCATCCAAAGCCTTGCAAGGTCACCCTGAGAGAAGCCACTATTGAGCTTAATCTCATGAATCATTGTCTTTAAATTTCTCTTTCTACATTGGTACTAACCTCTTGATGTTCAAGAATTTCGGACAACATATTGGGGTATTTTTTTTGTACTTTTGAGTTATAGATTTGGTTATTCTTTACATGTCCTAGCTGAAGCATTTTGTGAGTTCGTTCTATACCTCATATTTGCTCATTTGTTATGATTAATAGCATGAATAAACTATGATTAGATGATAACTATTTGCGGATTTATTTTGAGGAGATCCTAATTACCGGTTATTGCTTATGTTTCTTATGTGCTTGAAATATATGCACATGAAGTGTTTGTTATTAAGTGAATTTTAAAGAGAGGCATTGATTTGATTTTTCTTTAATACATAGTAATAGCCATTCCAAATCGATCCTAGCAGCTAACCTACCCCCAACCATGTAAACCTAGCCCAATGAACCTAGCTTACCATCAACCATGCCTGCCTAGACCAAAGAACCTGGACTACCACCAACTAAATCCTCCTAGCCGAACAAACCTATCCTACCTCCAACCAAACCCTCATAGCCCAACAAACCTAACCTACCACAACAAAATCCACATAGCCCAAAAAGCCTAGCCTACACTAACCAAATCCATTTAACCCACACAAACTCACCTATCTCAACCGAGCTCAACGAGTCTACCCCACGCCTTAACCAAACCACACAAACCGAGTCCATACCCAACCAAGCCAGTATTCAAACCTTTTTCCAAACCAAATGACAAGCCAAGGAGTCTGTAGGGCCCGAACAATTACGTGAGCACGATTCAAACGAGGGAACCGAGCCGATTAAAGAGCAAGGGGGTTCAATCCAAACCATGTTGATCAACGATTGGGGGGCTTTCTGTGGGCATGTCCGAGCGCCGGGAACTAAGAAAGTGATTCACCTAGCTGCATCCAACCCCTTCACCCCAAGGCAAGACTTACCTCACTTTTATTTATATTAGTTGGTTTTGTACCGCACCAACCACCCTTATCCTCACGGGCACACACCGGGGTCACCCACGTGCACACGGAAGACACACAAGTGCGGGAAAAAAGGGCCGACCAATGAAAATTTAAAGTAGTTTAGGTGAGGGGCAGACTAGAAACAGTCGCTGGTTGATACAAAGAGTTCTAAACAAAAAGAAAGTATACTTGAGTATGAAAAGCAAGAAAGTGGGTGACGGAACATAAAAGAAACTGAGCCCAAATTCTCTAGAGTAGGACTCAAGAAACAATTAGGGTGCCATACTAGATTAGCTGGAGATCTGAGCCTGGGAGACTGCAGCGATGTGCCATGCATCAGTGAGCTTTTCTGTCTTAGGGATAAATGTATAAAGTTCCCTGGGAGCTTTTGTTCTGGCTGTGTATTGAATCCTTGGTTTTCAGGTGTCTAGAAACAATCCCGAGGCAATAACCCCAATATTATATTTGGACTGATTTTATACAAGAAAAGTTTGACCGGCCCCACATAAAGTGCCAAACTATTTACACGTGAAATCTAGACCAAACATACTACTTGTAGTCAATTCCATCCGAGTCTATGCACAATCTCGTTAATTTAGATTTGTTTTAGCGATGGGTCTCATCAAATTCCAATCTGTGAGAAATTGATCTAGGAGATATTTCTTTCTCACGAACCATTGGCCAGTAGCAACCCGAAATTTTGTAAAACGAAAAGGAAATTTTAGCAAATAGTAGGGAAAACATGAGAGCAAGTATTGAAAGAGATTGTAATATACAAAAAATAAATAAGAATGAACATAAAGAAAAAAAGTACTTGGAAGCCCGACATCCCAGAGTTACAAACTAGATTAGATGGGAAGGGTAAGTCTTTGTGGTCCGTGGAAGCTTTAAAACCCTTTTGTTGTGCTCTGATACCACTTGTTATATGCGCGGAAACAATAAACCCGATTGGTTGAGTTTTGGAAAATAACGTACAATAAATAAAATATGAAATATACACCATAAGAACACAAAGATTTAAGTAGTTCACCCAAGAGGGCTACATTCACAAGCATGGCAAACTGAAATCCACTATACCAATGAAAGTTCTATCAATGATTTTGGAACAAACCTCGACAAACTCATAATCAAGCAAACCCTTTAAACCACTCTCCCTTCCTTCTTTTTACTTATGACAACCATTATCAACAACCCAGATAGAGATGCAAGAGCAACGAGAAATTTACTTTCTCTTTAACTAAGAGGGGAACAACTCAAAATCTCTATGGGAACCGCTTCTCTACAAGAAACAAACAAGCTTCTTAATCTTCAGAAGTCCAAAAGAGGCTAAAAGAGGCATCATCATAATGTTTCTGTCCGAATGAAGCTTTCTTCTCTCTTAGAGGAAATTACATCTTATGCATAAGAGGCTCTAGCTCCCTCTCTCTCCAAAGGTACCACCATTCCCATATGGTGTCCCAAATAGGGTACACGAATGCTCTGCACTTTCATCCCATACATATAAGATTAGGAATCCATTCTAAATAGGAAACTTCCTATAAATATCACATATATCTCAAAAGATTAAGAGATATATCCGAGAGTCCTAATCCTTTTTGGATTTCTATTTCCTTTAGAAAAGTTATCAATATCAATCTCAATCCCACATAATATGGGAATATCTCAATCCTACAAAATATGGGATTTCGGTGATTTTGGATAGCACCAAATCCAACAGTCTTTGCTACTTTTTGTTCTACAAGATTTGTTGAACTGGAAGTTGATGTCAAACTTTGGGGAGAGAATTTCCTAGGAATGTTCGTCTAGGCTTACAGTTTGAGGGGATGTTCTTCTCTTGGGTTTAATTGATTTTGGTTATGGGCTGCAAAGGATTTTGAGTTTTGATGATCGTAGGGTTTTGCCTGAGATTACTGGACTGAATTGGGGTTTTTGTTCCCCCATAACTGAACCAAAGGAGTCTTTTATGGCTAAAGACTCAGTTATGGTAGCATCATAGTATGCATTGCTGAGAGGTCTAAAGCTCTGTTAATGCAAATTTGGTGGGGCTCGTTATTTTGAAAAGTTTTTCAATTTTTTACGAGATCCTGTTAGCAAAGTGTTAGATATTACCCAATTTATGGGTGATATTTTTATGAAATTATAAATTAGGATATTTTGGGAATATTTGGTGGTTGGATTATAGTCTGTGCGCGGATTACAGTTTAATGGTCTTTTGGTTTATGAGGTCGTGTGGTCCCTAGGATGTTAGAACCCAAATGTAATTCCAAATTGGGAGAAGAACGCATTCCATAGAGGCTTTTGCAGTCTTTCAATTTGCCCCTTCTCCTTCACTTGGTGAGCGCTAACCACCCAAAGAAAACAATAGCTAACATCAACTGTGCAAATTGTTCCCCCAGAAATAAGGATGTTTTCAATGAAGTAGATGACTAAGATTCGAAATCGTATCTTCCCATACACAAACTTTTACAGGGAATGGATGATTATTTGAGCTCCTTGTTGAGGAACCAATGTGATCCTACTCACAGGAGCATGCTGGTAAGATAGAGAGAGTGTGAAAGTATAGCGCCTGAGGATCATAGAGAGAGCCAATTTTGCCTCTAGTGTGGCAAAGTTCAAGCCTGCACATATGCGAGGCCCATGGCCAAACGGTATAAATGACACTTGGGTTGATGCAGCACTCGTCACCCCATGTGCAAAACGGTCAGGTTTGAAAAGGCTCACATCTTCTCTCCATTGTGATGGATCATGGTGTACTGCTAATATTGGCACCACTAGCTCCATTCCTGAGGGGATGGTAAATTTCCCCACTCTTAACTTCCTTGTAGATATCCTGTTTAGTAGTTGACCTGGTGGGTATAGTCTCAAAGACTCGTTGATTATCATATTCATCTACATGAATAAAAACATTAAAATATTAAATGGTGGTCGTAGTCTAAGAGTTTACTTTTCCATGTAAAACAAAAATACATTTATATAAAAAAATTTGGGGGCTTTAAAACCATATTACCGATAAAAAAAAACGTTTAATTTCTTGAAGATTGGATTAAGGAAGAAAAAAAAGATTCAAAATGTGATTGGAAAAAAATATAATTGATTTTCAAAATTTTAAAAGGAATTATATACTATGAGACCATTAACTAATGGTAAAAAGAAATCACAACTGCTTATATCCATACAATGAGAAATTTGATAGCATACGTATGTCATAAAGTTCAAGAAAAAGTTTTGGAAGTCTTGAGCTTGGTCAATGCAATAAATATAGCAACCCAATTTCGCATCCAATTGTGAAGATTAATTGTGACCACCTTGTACCAAAGATAAATCATATCATTACAAACTTTTTCATTTTAAGATGCTCGCCTATATTTTATATTTTACATTTATCTCCCATTTTTTATAATGAATATTATATTATAATTTTATTTCTTTCCTTATACATCGGATTAAGCTCAAATTTTAGTAGTATATACTTCTTATTGTCTCACTTTTAAAAAATTTACCAAAACATATTTTAAAATTAAATCATATAACCAAAATACTCTTATACAGGTAATTTGGTTATTTTTATTTAAATTAGTTATAATTATTTTTATTTTTTACAAGCATGATGAGAAATGGATGCTCAAATTTTGAACTTATCGTATACATAGAAAAAAAATAAAAATAAAATACCTGTTCAATATAAAAAACTGGGACTTAGATGGAAAATATAAATATATGATGATATTCTTCAACTTTGAAAACAACAATGGATTTTTCCTTTAATCTATGAAATTATTTTTTAAAATGGCGAATTCGTCCCACCATGGGATGATTTTGAAGCCCTAGCTTTATATGACTTTGAAAAATAAATGAAAAACTCTAATAAAGTCACATAAGAAACCTACCTTATCACGATGGATTTTTCAAGGGCAAATATTTTTTAAAATGGGAAATTGGTCCCACATTGGTTTGAAGCCCTATCATTATAAAATTTTGAAAAATAAATGAAGAATTCAAATAACGTTACGTAAGAAACCTATCTTACATGAATGGCCTCAAGCCTAGGGTGTTAGAATGGCGGGATGCCACAATGTGACGTTTCAGTTCTATTTTTACCATAGGTAAGTAAACCGTTCCCCATTGATTTGCCACCAAAAAAAAATAAAAAAAATAAAAGGAAACAAAAAGAAGGACAAGAAAGTAACAAAAGAAGCCTATCTTACTATTTTAAGTTGGGCAAGGCCATCAAAAGAAGGTGTATCCGAGCCAAGAACTTGTATAACTTCTTTCCTTGCCCTCTCTTGCCACTCTGGGTGCATGGCCAAGAGAACAACGGTCCACGTGAGCAGTGCACTGGAGGACACATGACCAGCAAAATAGAAGGTCTTGCATTCATCCACTATGTCTTGCAATGATATATTGGAATTCACTGGTGATTGTAGCAACATTCCAAAAAAGTCAACACCGTAACCATTTGCATCTCCATTTCTCACTCTTTCCTCTCTTGCTTCAATCATTTTCCTAATTGACCTCGTGATTTGTTGGTCTAGCATTTTGGCTTCAATTTCATCCTTGGATTGAAAAAGTCTTCATCCAAAATGAAAAATTCCCATATTTTGTTAGTATACTCAAAACTGCCCCGTGACATGCTTACTCATTTAAACACATTGTGAGATGCATTCTTTCGGGTCAATTTTGATACATTGCAAGAATGTACATATTTAGTTTAGACCAAACTATCTCTATACAAATATACAATAACAACATAGGACAAATAAAATACATACAAAAAGTTATACATTTTATTTATTACCTATACTACACATTATTACCTTCCTCCTGATTTGGACATGAGTAAAGCATTAGTTTGTCTATAGAAAAATCATGGTGCTTTTGAGTAACCGATTTGGTAAAAATATGAGCTTTTTTACAGTTAGCATAACGGCAATCCACATTAATATGCTTTATTCGCTCATGGACGACTCAATTAGATGCAATTTTAATTGCGCTTTTGATTATCAGCATATAAAGGTGTGGGATTTGAAATAAAGATACCGAAGTTATTGAGAAGAGCACAAACCAAAACAATCTCACTAGTGACAGAGGCCATAGCATGATATTCAGCTTTAATTCCTGACTTAGATATAATGTCTTGTTTCTTGCTCTTCCATGATATTAAAGATGACCCAAAAAATACACAAAATCTTGTAGTTGAAGAACAATTGTCTGAATCACCGACACAATCTGCATCTGCATATGCACTGAAATCTAAAGAGGACGTGGAGGCAAAGAATTATCACCGATTGGAAATACGTCAAACATAGCGCAAAATTTGATGAATTGCTGATAGATGTGGTCGTTAAGGATTTGAAACAAACTGGTTCACAACATGGACATCATATGCAATATCTCAGCGTATCATAGTGATATAGATGTGTGAGCCTACGAGTTTGCGACACATTGTAGGCTTAGGAAGCAGATGTCCAACATATGCAAAATGTTTAGCATTGAGCTCCATAGGCGTATCATGTTGATGGATACAATACCATGTTTAAAACGAGTGATCTCAAGGTCAAGGAAGCATGATACTTCCCTGAGCTCCTTCATTTGAATTCTTCTTGCAATCGTAGCTTCACATCTTTGATGAAAGTGAAATCATCTCCAGATATGATAATATCATCAACATATAATAAAATTATGCAAATGTACGAATAAACATGGAATGATGTTGTTTACTTTGAATGAAATCAGATGCAAGAATGATAGCCTAACAACTCTCACACCATACACAAAGAGCTTGTTTAAGACCATAAATTGCCTTAAGAAGTTGACAGACCAGTAATGTATCTTGAGCTACAAACCCAAGTGGCTGGCACATATAAACTTCCTCTTGATTCTCTCCATTAAGGAAAATATTTTTGACATTCATCTACCATATAAGCTAGTCACGAATTGAAGCTAGTGTAAGAGGAGTACAAAGTGTAGTCATCTTAGCAAACATGAACAAATGTTTATTCATAATCAATGCCATATTCTTGGGCATAACCTTGTGCAATTAATTATGCTTTGTGCCAGTCAAGGGTGCCATCAGGTCGTAATGTAACCTCGTAAAGCCATTTACTCCCAAATGCATGCTTGTCAAGGGGAACATGATCTAAATCCCAAATGTGGCACACCTCTGAAGCTGCGTTTTCCTCATTTAGAGCCATGCACCACTATTGGAGTTAAGATGCCGAAGAATAAGAGGATGACCCATGAAAGAAAGGGTTAGTAGTTGTTGTTGAAAAATGTGTATGGGATTAGCTGACCGCTAATAAGTTAAGACAATTAGGAGCCATAGACTTACGAAGAAATCATTGAAGTGCTAAGGGACAATAGAAAAATCAACAACTAGAGGTGGTATATGATCATCACTAGGAAGAGTTGGCTCATTAAAGTTACAACCTTGAGAAGTAGTAATGTTGAATCTAGAGAGTATTGAAAAATTGGGTGAATGTATGGGTGTAGGGTGCAAACAGTTTTGATGAAAAGGCATATTTTTAAAAAAAGGTGTGACGAGATACTCACATGATTAATAGTTGGATCAAAGCAGCAACACACCTTTAGATTGCTTGCATAACCCACAAATATGCACTTGACATACTTAGTGAGAGTTTATCTTGTGCAAGAGATGGAATGAACCAAACAAGTGTACCGAAACACACATAAGTGTGAGTAAGGGGATTTTTTAAAAAGCTAATGAAAAGGTAAAACGTCTTACAGAACAAAAGTAGGAAGAAGATTAACAAGATGCATAACAGTGGAAATTGCTTCAGCCCACACATTCTTTAGAGAATAAGAGCTTATAAGAAAAGAGCGAGCAATTTCAAGGATACGCTAATGTTTTCTTTCGATAACTCCATTCTATTTAGGGGTATGAGGGTATGAACATTGATGAATAATGCCATTTGGATAAATATATGCCTGAAATTCATCGGATATGTCTTGCCCCTTAAGTCTAACCTAAAGACTTTAATATTTGTCCCAAATTGATTGTTAATCATACTGTGGAAGTCTTTAAAGACACTAAACACACTTGATTCTTGTTTGAGAAAATAAACCCCAATGTACATAAAAAAATCATCAATAACTATCACATAATAAAAAAAAAAAATTAAGCAAAGGAACAGGAGCAGCCCCTATACATTAGAATGCACTAAACAAATAGGGTTGATACTTTTATTATTACTATGGCGAAAAGATAGATCCAAAAGTTTGCTAACTTACAATTCTCACACAAAATGTCTTTATCAACTTTTTTATAGGAAAAGACATGAGGTAAAAGTCCAGAGTACAAAAAGGATAACATATTTTTAGAGTGTTAATGACTTAACCAACAATGCCAAACATACTAGAAAGAATTTGATTGGTTTATTTTATGAGAAGAAGGTGGCACATAAATATGTTAGGGAATCTTCTTAAAATATTATTACTACATATCAAATAAATAAACATGAGGACTAACATAATCTGGGCCAAATTCACCCGTAAATTTTATACAATGAAAACAGAAAGCCTTTCCCATATACACAAGGGGCGTAAGGAGTTCCAGGAACTTACAAATCCTATTATAGTTTACATCAACCCACCACGCAAGGTTGAGCACCATTAATTTGGGCCTTGAAGCTAATATATTCACAGATCTAAAAGGAAAACATACATACAAGTGGAGAGCATCAATAACAAGGGTATGATGCCCGTAAAGCTGATTATGCGCAGGGGTATTAGCCATGGGTCTGCTCTTTCTCAAATGAGGCTTCAAGTGAATCGAGAATCAACAACTTTTCCCTCTTTCTTAATGAGTTCGACACCATAGGATAGAAGATGGCACTATCAGGGACCTATATGTTGACTACTAGTGAAATGAGCATAGACGCTCTCTTGTCTCTCTTGATATCAGGCACACATGGGAGATATGTGTGTATCAATTCGTCCCCTGGCTACTTGTCATTGAGAACTGGGTTCAAATAAACCTTCTGAAGTGATACAGATAAGAATTGATGAAGTATATTCAAATGAAAAGATAAGCTCATATCCTTGTTTGAATTTCAAAGCACCTACAGATGGCTTTAATGATAACTACGTCCTCGTTTGATCTTGATCTTGTCCTGATGTTTGAATTCGAGCCCACAACCGCCAAGATTCATATTGATATTCCATCAAAAACTCAAGGAAAGTGATATTTCTTATTCATTGTCGGCCATTCTACATAATAGTTTTGACATGTCTGAGTATTTCCACTACCGCGCTTTGATAACAAATCCATTCACCATGTTATTTTGAGAAATGATAGATGACTCAAAGTCGAACACAATGGTTCAAAGCTCACCTCAAATGTGATCACAGATGAAAGAGATGTAACTGGTTGATGTGAACGCATTTCTATTCCAGATTATGACAATAGATCGAAGGATTGAAGATGCAACTGTTTCCACCACAGAGAGTTATAGACCCTAGGAGAATGATAATTTGGTGAAGGGAACTATGACACACATCTTTACAAAATTTGCACTCAAGACTCTCCATATCTTTGGAGAAATCATCCATCGATGGTTAAACTCTTACTCATCTTTCATGATTACTATTGCAAAGCTTTCCATTTTCTCATAAGAGAATGATATGACGCCGCACTTATATGGTTGTTAGGACATCAAGTCAAAAACTCAACGCCAGGTCCAATGAGAAAACTCCTTATAGATTGAGAGCTTCAAATTTATTGATCGGAGGTCATCCTCGCTATCTGCCTGGCAGACGATGCTTTAGGATTTAACTACCGACGAATATGGGTGATGGGTTATGCCATCTCCAAATGAACTGAAACTTTAGGATGGAGGATATGATGCCTCAAATGTGATTTCCCAAAAGTTTCAGACCAATCCCATAATTTCATGTTTTTGGTAGACAACGAATTCAACGATGTATCGTACCACATCAAACAATTCCAATATTGTGTGGAGATACATATTGTGGCCTTGGGAGTATATGTCCCAAAGCTTGCCTAATTTGAGATGGTTTGATAGTCTTTTATGATTGGTCGCTAACCAAGATGTACATATTGACCGAGAACGGGTTCCAAGTTGTCTTGTACTATATCCAAATTCTTCTGAAATTGTGTGGAGAGGCCTATTGTGGGGATATATATATCCTCAAGATCCACATATTTGATCGGTCACAGGTTCAAAGCTCATACTATATCCAAACTTCACCATTTTATGATCGAGCATTTGCCAAGATATACATATTTGAACGACGACATATTTGAAAGTGTATTGTACCATATCCAAATGTCTTCTGATATTATGTGGATTGGCATATTATGTCCTTGAGGATACATTTCCCAGAGTATGCCTCGAATTAAGATGGCTTGATACCTTTCCAATCTTTGGTTGCTAGTTAGGGTTATGATTTAGCCAACGATTAGGAAGCTTAAAGCATATAAGGGCTTTTACATGACGTGGAGTGAGACTAAATCTATTTGTTGACCTTCACAAAGAATATCATGATTTGTAAGGTGCAACTGATGAATTAGTTAATAAGTTGCACAAGCAATGGCTCTAATACCATGATAGATTTTAAGGAAGTATAGATAGTTGAGGGAGAAATAGTGAGGAATGGAGTCTGTCGTAAATTTGCTTTGCAAGAAGAAACACTAAAAGGGCTTATATGCAATACATATTTAGTTTAGACTAAACTATCCCTACATATATATACAAAGATAATAAAGGACAAATGAAATACATGCAAGAAATTATGCATTTTCTTTATTACATACACATTATTAAGTGTCAGACACACATTGATTTGGTTGCAGTCTTGGATTTTAGCTCCAAAAGAGAAGTAAAATGAATTCAACAATTTTAATATGTTTCTAAAGTTTTCGAACCCTGATTGATTTTAAAATATGCGTATATGCTTGTTTTGTTCAAAACTTGATAAAATATACTTCATGTATTAAAAGAAAAGACAAGAGCACCTACTTACATGGACGTTTTTCATTTTTAAAAATGTTTAAAACCGTAAAGACGTTCCTTAATCAATCCAAGAGTTTAAACACTTTCTTCTCGTGGCAATGATAAATAGCTCTCCAATTGAATTTGATAGCATTGGTTGCTCTTATATAACTCATCCTTTAGGTTATACATACGTGTGAGAATTTACTAAATGTACTCAACATTTTTAGACACTAATTACCATTGTTTTGTAGTACAAAAGTTTTTGAGCAAGGGTATTTCTCATCATTAGGAAGGATAGGACAAATATTTCTCTAAGAATTTACTAGCAATTAATACTCTATATGGATGATGTCATACCCTATGTGGATGATGTCATTCTCCACTATAATTAATAATGCTCTTCTTTCTATCATCAATTTCTACTTTGCCCTTAAATAATGATGTAAAATACCTCTTGATAAAAAGAAACAACATTATAAGTTAAGGGTATTAAATGTCCAAAAAGGTTGAGTACATTTAGTAAATGCTCTTATAAATGTGTACCTTATATATCTTTGTGTGTACGTGTGCAGAAATCATTCTATCACCTCCAGGTGAAAATGAATAGTGATTTGCCTCCACGATGGCTCTAGTAGAGTGACTAGAGTCGTTGTGGTGAAAGAAAAAAATTGACTGCCACAAACCTGTTATGTCAGTGGCAATAGTGTTTTCACATCCCCACCATTCAAGGAAAAACATAATGATATCACTATATAATTTTTCCTATAGGTATTGGAAAGTACTTTCCTATATATATATATATATATATATATATATATATATATATATATATATATATATATATATATATATATATATATATATATATATATATATATAAAGTATTAAAAACACCATAGGGCGAAAATAAATAGTATTTCGCCAAGCAAAAGAGTTTCCGGTGTTTTACGCATGAAAAATTTATCGCACCAGACATGCTATATCTTGTTACGGGACTGCAATAGATGTAGGATATCCAGTACTGTTCATTTATCCATGAGATCCGAAGAAAATCGGATGGTGCTGAGCCTATGGGTGAAAACGATATTAAATTTCGCCCATAGACGTTGTTTATTAGCTTCCATATATATATATATATATATATATATATATATATATATATATATATATATATATATATATATATATATATATATATATATATCTATATATATATGTATAGGAAAACCTAAAGAACACATATAGGTAAAGTGTTATAGTGTTTTGCCACCACCACGGATTTGCTATGTCCGTGGCAGTTCATTGAACGTACCATCAAGGCAACGTACCGTCTGCGCCATCCGTTGTGGTTCCACATGAATTTTTGGGAGTCACGGACGTAACATGTGTGTGATGGTACCACCATGGACATGTGAGGTCCGTGGCACTCGAAAAAGGTATACCGTCC
This sequence comes from Amborella trichopoda, assembly GCF_054954075.1. Lineage (NCBI taxonomy): Eukaryota > Viridiplantae > Streptophyta > Magnoliopsida > Amborellales > Amborellaceae > Amborella > Amborella trichopoda. The sequence continues at coordinate 9,685,562 of NC_142345.1, read as the reverse complement.
GATTTTTTCGATTCGTGGTGAGCCTTCAGGTGAAAATACTATTCATTTTTCCCATAGGCGCTGCATAGTCTCTCTCTCTCTTGCTCACTCTATATGAACATATGAGCCAATCGGTTTAGATTGAATTTGGGCCGATTTGACGATCACAAATGTCTAGTAGTGTTTGAATTTTATTTTATTTTTTATAAATCCAAATCACTTGAAATTGTAGGCGTGTGTTTATAAAAAATATGTGAATCTTCAAAAAATATCAAAGAAGTATTTTATATGAAATAAATTGACCAAAATACCCCAAAAAGATTCATGGATATTTTTGTCATTTTGTTTTTTGGGAATAAGTTTTATATATTTTTATGTTGTGCTCCTTGATGAGAAAAACACATACCTAAAATTTCAAGTGATTTGTATTTTTAGAAAAAAAATTCAAGTACTATCAGACATCCGTGATCGTCAGATTGGTCCAGATTGAATCTGGGACGTTGGGTTCATATCTTCATATGAGCCAGTGGGCTAATCTCAGCTTTTTCCAGATATAGATTTTTCTATGTTTGTTTGGAACAAAATTGTTTGATCTTTAGATCTGTCTATTGGGATAATAGTGCCGTGATGAATCTTGTGGCCTAAAAACCGAATATTGGTTTTGAAAAGTGTGATCTTTTTGGCAGAAACAACTAAGTCTGCTTGGCTTACAGCATGGATAAATGTATTTATATGTTTAATGTGTTGGTCTATGAATTCAGAGAATTATAAAGAGTAAGGTCAAAACCCTTGAATGCCTTTCTCTTCCACATCCTACTGCTTTTAAAATTATTGAATGTGATGCCTGTGATAAAAGACTTGGTGGCATATTAAAACAACAAATTGATTCCAAAGAACAATTATTACGTTACACATCAAAGGCTTGGAATTCAACCCAATTGAATTACTCAATGGTCAAAAAAGAATTATTAGCCATTGTTCATTGTGTCACAAAGTTTCAAAGTGATATTTTAAACCAACATTTTCTTATACAAACAGATTGCAAAGCAGCCAAAGATATTCTGCAAAAAGATGTTAAAAATTTGATTTCTAAACAAATATTTGCCCGCTGGCAGGCTATTCTTTCTGCCTTCGACTTCTCTATTGAACATCTTCCCGGGTCTTCTAATTCTTTACCCGATTTTCTGACCCGTGAATTTTTGCAGGGGGCGCAACACTGACGCCAACGACGAATCACCACTTTCACTTGCACTTCAATTATTCCAAGATAACCTATCTGATAAGGATCTTTCATCCTTAAATATGGGCTCCCGAGGCAATACTCGCCGGGGAAAACAACCCATGCATTCTTTAGTCCCATATGAAGGGGAACCTTCACCCCTGAATATTCGTTCACCATCTCAATCCCCAGTTCATCAAATTACATACCCAGAAGCACGAACTTCAACTCCTACATTTTCACCAGCCCAGTCCAAATCCACTCTTCCTACCAACACTCCAAGATCATAATACATTGAAAGAGCCTTTTTAATGGACATTACCATTGATGAACATCAGGTTCACATGGATCCAAGAAAGCTTGCACCATTATACCTACTAAATCATCTTAATCCTATCAATGGGGTTAAGACCCGAGAGTATTACGAAGCCATTCTAATGGAAACAGAGTCCATCTCTGTTGTCCACTACTTTCAACAGAATACCCGAATCATAGCCTATTCCAAAGTACAGATAAAGAAACTTCTTCCTTATACTGAGTGGGGTTCTAATCCCGCACAAGGAAAGAAATTACAAAATTCTGAATTTTCTTATAAGTATTTCAAATATGCTGAGTACATAGAGGCTTGGCACAAATTTTTCTATTATCAAAATCCTAACAATACTCATAGCTGGTATTTACAGTTCCGGCTACCAATTTTTGAAACGTTCCCCACTTGGTTTCAAAACTGGTATTTCGTGTGGGGATCAACTGCTATGATTTTACCTCCTGCTTTTAAGGAGTTGCAGGAGCAATTTATACAATACAATAATATCAATAATTCAGTTGACACTCACCTTTACTTCATGGCCCTGTATCAAATCCCTTGGATTATGAAATGGGACTATACCATATCACCCAATACTTCCAATGATTATACATACATCCCACGCTTGGGAAAAACCATCTCTGTGAAATGGTGGGATATCTTTCAAATGGATCTCACCAAAGCCACTCCAAAAAGAATACCACCTAAAACACCTATATACCAGGAAAACCCAAATACTCCAAACACTTCTTTTGACTTTCCAACCTACCTTCGAAATATGCTGCAAACCAACCCACATGCCTCCAAAGAAGAACTGGAGAAACAAATGAAAGAAATCTTTGCTGAAGCAGGAAGAAAACCCACATCTTCCGAAGAAACAGTTCAGTCTTCCCCATTACACACCAATAGGTACCTCCAACTCAGTCAAGAGGATCCAAAAGAAACAGATCCAGAAGAAACGGATCCGGAAGAGGATGATCCAGAAGAATTCAGTCAGAGACCATGAATCCATCATCCATGACATCACCATCCAGAAGCAATAAGCGACAATAACAAGACATCATATGGGACAAACAAAGGTCCCACCACCGACAGCAAACACTGTACTCTGAAGAATTTGTAAAACTGTTCTTTTCACTCCATAGGTTAAGATAAAGATACATTCTACCATAAGAAACCAAGTGAGATTGACCACCAAGAAAGTTGGTCCGAGAGTTAAGACAAGAGACAAGTGAAAGCCGATGCGAAAAGTACCGCCAAGGCCAGGAGAGCCGCTTAGGGAAAAAAGCTAAGGCCACTGAATGTCCAGATTGTCATTATCCGCAACCTACGGATGGCAAATCTCATAAAGAATCTTACTGGTAAAACTGTACCTTCATCTTCAAAACTTAGAGTTAAGAATAAAGAACAAATTATTATAAATGATATTGAGGAAAATATTCAAAATTGGAATATTCCTAAGGTACCAATTCATGATGTTTATAATAAAGGATCATTTAAACTTAAGATGGGTTATGCCATCAAGACTGTAGAAGAAAGTCTATCAGTAACACAACATCAAGAAGACTTTCACCTACTCTCGAAAAAAGTAATAGAAAAACATAAAGAAAATAATTACAAATATTTACACATTGGCCTCTTTCAAATAGCCGTAAAACCTTTGACCCGACTAGGGTTGAACACTTCTGTGCTTGTATGCCTAAGAGATACAAGACACAATATATTCACCGACTCTCTACTAGGCATGGTTGAATCCAGCCTCTGTAGCGGTCCAATTTATTTTAACTGTTTTCCTAATTTTTCTGTTTCTTTAACCGACCCAAATATCCTAGATATATTAACAATAAACCTTAAAACACATGGATTCAATATGGTCCATGGTTCACAAAATCTTGCTATAGTTTATAGAATATATTATAAGGTCATGAATACACTAAGTCCCAATACCTTAAAACTTGATCAAAAAGATCAAACAATTTTGTTCCAAACAAACATAGAAAAATCTAATATGATAGTTCCAAAAACCATAAAATGGTCAGATATAATTCTACCCCAATCATGGGCATTACAAAATGCCAATCAACCACAAGAAATTCCTCAACATCATATTCCCAATCATATAATAGAACATACCGATGGTAATGTAGAAATACAATTTCACAATACAAACTTACAAGTACAAGATGATATTGACATCAATAGAAAGAGAAATAGTAAACAGAACATACCAAGTAGAAAATCAATTTCTCACAACCCAAATGTTATTATATTACCTCCTCCTAGTCATCCTTCTTCATCCAATTCAAACATACAATTTCAAGGAACACATAGGACCAGAGATAATATTGTAATTCCAACATATACATCAAAACCTCATCCTACAACTTCTAATACTGAACCCAGTATAGAAGAATTACAAGACTTCCAAGTTTGTACATTACAACTTGAGGAACATAATGATACTCAATATTCAGAAGAATATATAGCAGCCTATCTAGCAGCCAAGCTTGAAAGGAAACAAAGAAAAATAAATAAAGCATTTATTAAAAGAGATTATTTATCAGAAGAAAATAAAAATATCCGAGAATGGTATTTAAAAAGATTTCAGCCTCCAAGACTACTGAAATTACTACATAAAAAATATAATAAATTTCTTCACAAAGAAAGATTAAATATAGGATTCTTTCAATGGCTAAAAAATGTGTTTAGAAAAGAATATTACTATTCCCTCATTTGATAAAATTCAAACAATAGAAGAAAAAACATATATAAGTACTGATGGTACTACAACAGCTAGTACACATCCACCTGAGAAAAGTATTATACTTAAAGCAGGCATTCCAAAAAAGAATGAACATATACACTCCTCATCCTTCTATGATATAGTGGCTACACCATACAAAGCCATACCTAAAGAAATAAATAAAAAACAAGAATACATACCTCATATTGTAGAACAGAATAATTATACAAACCTATATTTACAATCTCTTGGAAAGCAAACTGAAAGGATAGAGAGAATAGTATCCAAAGAAACACCTACTATATCTCTCATTCCTAAATCAGTATTATTTAAACCACCTCCTGAGTTAAATAAGAATAAATTCCACATTGGAGAAAATAATAAATCCCTTATGGATCAATTAATATCAAAACTATCCCAACTAGATTTGAAATGAGTACCTTCATCACAAATCAATATTCCTGCACCAACCATCACTTCTCAAATACCTGAGTCGTCTGACAAAGGAAAAGCTGTCATACCTGAGCATGAAACAATGATGCTCACAGAGGAAGAACCTATAATAGAGGATACAATCCAAAATCAGGAAAAAGCATTTATGGATACTACACCTCTAATGGACACCATCAATAAAATAGCTTATGGAAAATATTGGAAACCCATAACAGCCTTACCCTATCATAAGAGACCTACTCCTGTTGACATTCAAATGGAAGAAGATTCAATACAACAGGCAGTATCTTATTCCGGAAGATCTATAGTCAATTGGCAAATCGATGGTCTATCAGAACTAAAAATATTAGATGTCATGAGACATATGACCATGTATGCCTCTGCAAATAAAATGGCAGGCAACCATGATCAAGAAGTTGCCAAAGCAATAGTAAATGGATTTACAGGATGGTTACGGGGATGGTGGGATTTTTATGTGGATGATGATACCAAACAAAGAATTTTAAACAATACTAGATAGTGGACAGGAAGAAATGAACAAAATCAAGAAGTTATTTATACAGAAAGTGACGCTGTCAATACCTTGATATACACAATCACATTACATTTTGTAGGCAGTACCTCATTACTAGCAGCAAGATCAGAAGATCTGCTCTCGAACTTACGCTGTCCTACTTTGTCTCATTATAAATGGTATAAGGATGTATTTTTCTCAAGACTTCTAATACGAGAGGATTGTCAGCTAGATCATTGGAAGGAAAAATTTATAGCTGGTCTTCCATATCTATTTGCAGAAAAAGTCAAAGAAAGACTTCGCAAAAAACATAATGGAATAATAGTATATTCATCATATACACTCGAAGAACTCTCCGCAGAAATATGTGCAGAAGGTTTAGCCTTATGCACGGATATGAAATTAAAAAGACAAATAGATAAACAAAAGCTCACCAAGAAAAAGAACTTGGAGATTTCTGTGAGCAATTTGGATATTACTTAGATAGAAAAAATATGCCAGATTACGTCAAAAAGAAGAAGAAAAAATACAAAAAAGAAAAGTATAAAGCCAAGAGAAAAAAGGATAAAGATCAGGAATATTATAAAAATAAAAAATCCAAAAGGAAATTAATTAATAAATTTTCCCCAAATACAAAGAAAAAGAAAAAACTCTCAGTATGTTATAAGTGTGGTAAAATAGGACATTATAAACACCAATGTAAATTAAAAAAGAAAATAGAATCATTAAATTTAGATGATACAACCAAATCAAAATTAAAAAATATAATTTCTTATGATTCTTCCTCCTCTACTTCTAGTGAATCTTATATAGAAAACATAGATAGTGATGACCTTGATTTCATAGAAACAGATAGTTCTTCCACTGAAACCAATACAGAATCTTCAGAGGATTGTAAGTGTCCATTACCCCAACATAATGTTCATACACTTACTCAGGAAGACAATTTTATTCTAGATATTATAGATAAAATAACTGATCCTGATGAGAAAAGAGCTATCATTATCCAATTTATCAATATTACAAAAAATAAATCAAAATCATTATCTATCATTAAAAATCCCGATGAATATAATTTCTCTGCCATTATCAAAAGAGTAAGTGATCAACATAGTTCACAAAAAGAACCTACAATCTCTGATCTCAAAAAAGAGATTAAAGAAATAAAAAATGAAATAGTACAATTGAAAGGAAGAATTCAAATACTAGAATTACAACAAATGTCTCAACAAGATTCTGAGACAGACGAAATAGAATTCAATGACTTAATCACTGATAATCCAATAGAGACTATTGATCCAATAGAAACTATTGAATCTTCAAAAGAACCAACAATATTAATTCCTTCAGTCAATTTGATAAATAAAATAGTTGTACAAAAATGGTTTGTCCAAGTCAAAATCATTGTTGCCAAAAATTATAGTTTTGAAACATCAGCCCTTATAGATTCAGGAGCTGACCTCAATTGTATAAACGAAGGACTTGTACCTTCAAAATACTTTGATAAAACTACTCAAATACTAAATACAGCAGATGGTAGTAGATTATTTATCAAATATAAATTATCTAATGCCTCTGTATGTAATAATCACCAATGTATTGATACACCATTTATCATGGTTAAAGGGTTAAGTCAATCAGTAATCTTAGGAGTTCCATTCCTAACATTGCTGTATCCTATAACCATAGATGAAACAGGAATTTCATCAACAATTCAAAATATTCCAATACAATTCAATTTCATACATAAACCTAAATTAAAAGAATTGAATAATGTCAAAAACCAGTTGAAAGACAAAGAAAAATTTCTTTGTACACTTAAACAGGAAGTTAAATATAAAGTAATTGAAGACCAAATACAAACGCCTTCAATACAACAAAAAATTCACTCACTACAAAAACAAATAGAAATATCAATATGTAGTGACCATCCTAATGCTTTTTGGGATAGGAAAAAACACAGTATAAGCTTACCATATGAATCAAACTTCACTGAAAACCAAATCCCTACCAAAGCTAGGCCAATACAAATGAATACTGTTTTATTAGAAATGTGTCGAAAAGAAATAGCAGAACTCCTATCTAGAAAGCTCATACGACCAAGTTCTTCACCTTGGAGTTGTGCAGCTTTTTATGTTAATAAAAATGCTGAAAAAGAAAGAGGAGTTCCTAGACTAGTTATAAATTATAAACCATTAAATAAAGTGTTAAAATGGATAAGATACTCAATTCCAAATAAAAAAGATTTATTAGATAGAGTTGCTCAAGCATGTATATTTTCAAAATTTGATATGAAATCAGGATACTGGCAAATCCAGATCCAAGAACAAGATAAATATAAAACTGCATTTAATGTTCCATTTGGTCAATACGAATGGAATGTAATGCCTTTCGGTTTAAAGAATGCACCATCAGAATTTCAAAAAATAATGAACGATGTATTCAACTCTTACTACCATTTCATGATAGTCTATATTGATGATGTCTTAATATTCTCTGAATCCATAGACCAACACATTAAACATATAAATACATTTATCCATGCTGTAAGCCAAGCAGGCTTAGTTGTTTCTGCCAAAAAGATCACACTTTTCAAAACCAATATTCGGTTTTTAGGCCACATGATTCATCACGGCACTATTATCCCAATAGACAGATCTATAGCTTTTGCTGATAAATTTCCTGATAAAATTCTTGATAAAACTGAATTACAGAGGTTTTTAGGATGCCCCAATTATGTTAGTGATTTTTACCCTATTCTTGCATTGGATTCTAAACCATTATATGATAGACTCAAGAAGAATCCTCTTCCTTGGTCTGATATTCATACAAGAGCAATACAGGTTATAAAGAGTAAGGTCAAAACCCTTGAATGCCTTTCTCTTCCACATCCTACTGCTTTTAAAATTATTGAATGTGATGCCTCTGATAAAGGACTTGATAGCATATTAAAACAAAAAATTGATTCCAAAGAACAATTATTACGTTACACATCAAAGGCTTGAAATTCAACCCAATTGAATTACTCAATGGTCAAAAAAGAATTATTAGCCATTGTTCATTGTGTCACAAAGTTTCAAAGTGATATTTTAAACCCACATTTTCTTATACGAACAGATTGCAAAGCAGCCAAAGATATTCTGCAAAAAGATGTTAAAAATTTGATTTCTAAACCAATATTTGCCCGCTGGCAGGCTATTCTTTCTGCCTTCGACTTCTCTATTGAACATCTTCCCGGGTCTTCTAATTCTTTACCCGAATTTCTGACCCGTGAATTTTTGCAGGGGGGGCAACACTGACGCCAACGACGAATCACCACTTTCACTTGCACTTCAATTATTCCAAGATAACCTATCTGATAAGGATCTTTCATCCTTAAATATGGGCTCCCGAGGCAATACTCGCCGGGGAAAACTACCCATGCATTCTTTAGTCCCATATGAAGGGGAACCTTCACCCCTGAATATTCGTTCACCATCTCAATCCCCAGGTCATCAAATTACATACCTAGAAGCACGAACTTCAACTCCTACATTTTCACCAGCCCAGTCCAAATCCACTCTTCCTACCAACACTCCAAGATCAGAATACATTGAAAGAGCCTTTTTAATGGACATTACCATTGATGAACATCAGGTTCACATGGATCCAAGCAAGCTTGCACCATTATACCTATTAAATCATCTTAATCCTATCAATGGGGTTAAGACCCGAGAGTATTACGAAGCCATTCTAATGGAAACAGAGTCCATCTCTGTTGTCCACTACTTTCAACAGAATACCCGAATCATAGCCTATTCCAAAGTACAGATAAAGAAACTTCTTCCTTATACTGAGTGGGGTTCTAATCAAGCACAAGGAAAGAAATTACAAAATTCTGAATTTTCTTATAAGTATTTCAAATATGCTGAGTACATAGAGGCTTGGCACAAATTTTTCTATTATCAAAACCCTAACAATACTCATAGCTGGTATTTACAGTTCCGGCTACCAATTTTTGAAAGGTTCCCCACTTGGTTTCAAAACTGGTATTTCGTGTGGGGATCAACTGCTATGATTTTACCTCCTGTTTTTAAGGAGTTGCAGGAGCAATTTATACAATACAATAATATCAATAATTCAGTTGACACTCACCTTTACTTCATGGCCCTGTATCAAATCCCTTGGATTATGAAATGGGACTATACCATATCACCCAATACTTCCAATGATTATACATACATCTCACGCTTGGGAAAAACCATCTCTGTGAAATGGTGGGATATCTTTCAAATGGATCTCACCAAAGCCACTCCAAAAATAATACCACCTAAAACACCTATATACCAGGAAAACCCAAATACTCCAAACACTTCTTTTGACTTTCCAACCTACCTTCGAAATATGCTGCAAACCAACCCACATGCCTCCAAAGAAGAACTGGAGAAACAAATGAAAGAAATCTTTGCTGAAACAGGAAGAAAACCCACATCTTCCGAAGAAACAGTTCAGTCTTCCCCATTACACACCAATAGGTACCTCCAACTCAGTCAAAAGGATCCAGAAGAAACAGATCCAGAAGAAACGGATCCGGAAGAGGATGATCCAGAAGAATTCAGTCAGAGACCATGAATCCATCATCCAAGACATCACCATCCATAAGCAATAAGCGACAATAACAAGACATCATATGGGACAAACAAAGGTCCCACCACCGACAGCAAACACTGTACTCCACGTGTAATAAGGCCAAAAGAGCCACTGTGCATAGATGCTTTTACTTTTTTATTTTTGTCTTTTTGTACAAAGGGCATCCTCTTATGCTCATACTTTTGTCCACTAGCATCTCTCTCTCTCTCTCTTTTGTCGAATCTTGCCGACACTCTGTCCTCTCTCCTTTGTCGCATTCTGCCGACACCCTCTCTCTTTTGTCTTCTCTTACCGACTATGCTTTGCCAGCTGGTCCATCTGAGCCTAAAAGATTCCCTTCAAGCCTTATAAAAGGGAAGCCCCTTCTCGTCTTGAAGGCAGGGCCTAACCTCTTCTCCTATCTTCAAGCCTAAGAAACCCCTGAGCCTTCGACAACCTCTGAGCCTCCTGGAACCTCTTCCTCAACCTTTAAGCCTCAGCAACCTTTACTAAATTTTTGCAACTAAGCCTCAGCAACCTAACCCTGTTACTGAACCTTCGCAGACCTCTGAACCTTCGCAGACCTCTGAACCTCTGAACCAGACCTCTGAACCTTCGCAGACCTCTGAACCTCTGAATCAGACCTCTGAACCTTGAACCTCAACAAACCTGTTATCACAATCGAATCTCTGCAACAGCTCATACCGTCCCTATCTGAAGTTATCTTTGCCCTCATAGCTCAACCAGGTTCTCTCTTACCTTACTCTATACTTATGTGTGATTGTAATATCAAAGATTTACCTTCGTACTGCCCTCATCACTGGAAATTATTTTCCAGTTACTGTTTATGTGCTCAGTAAGTCTTTTATTCTAACTTTCTCTCTGTCTTATTCCGCTCCTTTTATCCGTCTCTGTTTTTATTTCTTGTTTTCATGTAATATCCTTCTCTGTATTATCTCCCTGTTTTTCATCTTGTAAGCAGATGTGAATATTAATAAAGTTTGCTAGTGTGATTTTCTATTTACCTGTTAAGATAAATTTATATTTGCCTGTGATGCAATTTAAAATCTTATTTAATATTAAGATAGGCAACACTAGTTATGCTCAATGGATAGTACTTGATGTATCAATAATTCCGTTCATAGGAATCATATTATTCTGTCTAAATTATTATAAAATTTTACAATCATTAATACAGTACAACAGCTTGCTGTTTACTTACCTGTTATAATTTCCGATTATAATCTCTGATCATAATATCTCAAATAAGCTTGAAAACCTGAAACATAAAATCCAATAAATAACAAGTCGTCAAATCGACACAAATGACAGTGCTGTAGATCCCGGCCCAAAGTGGTATCATATATATATATATATATATATATATATATATATATATATATATATATATATATATATATATATATATCTGTGTGGGTATTTGTGTATTTGTATGTGTATTATATGGGAAATGTTGGTAATGGCCCACTAGCCTATAACTACATATGAGCCCAACAGCTCCGATTGAATCTAGGCTAATCCAATTATCGCAATTTTTTTTTGTATTTGAATTTTAATTTTTTACTATAAATTAAAATAACTTAAAATTTTAGATGTGCATTCAATAAAAATAGGCGAATCCAATAAAAATATCAAAAACATATTTCGTGAAAAATAAATTGATCAAAATATCTCCAAAATATTTCAAGGTATTGTTGTCATTTTATTTTATTTTTTAATGTTTTTATTAGGTGCACCTTATTGAGAAGAATAGACGACTAAATTTTTGTGAGATTTGGATTTGTAGAAAAAAACTTAAAATTCAAATATGAAATGAGGTCGTGTATGTCAGATCGACCCAAGTTGAATCTGACCTATTGGGCTCATATAATGTTGTAAGCTAGTGGGCCTATGCCAATATGCTTTGTACATAAAGATAACAATCATTCCCACTCATTAGATATCAAATTCGATGGCCTGAGGTGAATCACAAAGTCCGAGAATTTTTATTTTGGAACTTTGTATCTATTCAATGAAATTCTTACAACCACCCATTTTGAAATTTAAAGAACATGAATGATTGTGACATCCATATACAAAAGATAAATGGTCTCTTTATAGACAATACAATATATATAGAAGAAGGTTTATATAAGGTTGTAACCTTAAAATGTAGAATGACATATGCACCTCAAAAATCTATCGAAGAATGTTGTTTTAATGTTAAAAAACCCTATAGTTAATCATATCGACATCAAGATGTATGAATATGATTGAAGAAAAAAGATTATAAGTCCTAAAAATAGTGCATCTTGTAACACATTATCTAGACTATCCATTTTCAAGATTTTCATATGTTTATAGATCTACTTGATTTTAACCATTTTTTGAGTTTAAAATTTTATAATTAGATATGAAAATAGATTTTTAGATAATCTTAAGAATGTTTTACACTAAAATTGCATGTTATGATAGAATTTGGAGGTGCACCTTAATTAGATTGTTTAAGGTTGAAACCCTATAGAAACCACACCCATAATATATATATATATATATATATATATATATATATATATATATATATATATATATATATATATATATATATATATATATATATATATATATATATATATATATATATATATATCTGTGTGTGTGTGTGGGGAAGCATCTATGCAACGCCTATAAGCGAGATGCTACAATAATCTTGACCATAGCGCCATAGCCTTTTGTTTTTTTCGGGTAGCGAGGATTTTTCGACTGCCTCGGACATAGCATGTCCATGTCAGTACTCTCACTGGCATGCTATATCCGTGGCGGTTGAAAAATCTACGAAAACCGCCACGGATCATGCGCCATCTGTTGCGACTCCGTTCAATAAACCACCAATGACATAGCAAGTCTGTGATGATAGCGAACACTATTAAGTTTTGCCTACAGGTGTTTTTTAACTACCATTGACATAGCAAGTCTGTGACGGTGGCGAACACTATTAAGTTTTGCCTATGGGCGTTTTTTTAGCATATTTATATATATATATATATATATATATATATATATATATATATGACCTTCAAATAGTACCATGTTGGTAAAATCTTTTACCTTTTTTTCGTTCTCTTTTTTAACTTCGAGCTTTTAACGGAACGCGTCATCTAAGTTGTCTCTTCTTGACATTTGACTGTTGGCACGATGATAAAATGACTGCATAGTAAAAGTTCCCTAAAATTTAAATTGTAATTTTTAAAAGGAATAAACAATATTCTTAAAATTTACAATTTAAATACACATGGTTTTTATGCATCCTAGTATAATCTCTAAAATTAATGTTGAAGAAAACTTATGGACCTCTGATTTTTAGATTTTTTTGATCGACAAACAATTTACATCCATGATGTTTGATGCGTCCGAAGGACGCCCATGCAGGATTGTGTCCCCGACGCATAAAACACTTTTCCCATTTCCCAAAGGAAATAGATTTGGTGAGGGCTCCCTGTACAAAAGTTGTGGCACCCCATAAACATAATTAGAGGGACATTTTTTATTTGAATTTTTTTTTTTGCAGTATACTTATTCACTCCTAAGATCACTTAGAAAGAAGTAGATGATTTGTTGCTCAAAATCTTCCTAATCAAATCTCCTACAACTATTGATTTTGGAACATTATTTTGAGAGACTGTGAGTTTTAAGGGCTAAAAATCAGTTTTTGCTATGTAAAGTTATCAAAAATCACAAGGTGAGTAAAAAACAACTTAAAAATTTGTCACTTATGAGAAATCAGTGTAACCAAGGGTAGGGGCCCTCTCCCCAACTCACCCAGAAAAAAAAATCAGTGTAACCACATGTTTTGACTGCGAGACCACGCGTGTTGTGCTAGGTTGGTCTCTCCCTCACAGACCAAAATACATACCCATGTGATTTGGGTGCAAGACCATGTTCTAGGATGGTTGCGTGAGACCACTCTAGCAGCAGTCCTTTTTAATAATCCACATTAATATGGAGAGAATATTACCCACTACCGGCAAAGTTGATTTTCCGTATATTCGAAACGGCTATCTTTCCCAGCTTTGCCAACAAATGGAACATATCTTTTCCTTGTAAATAATGGTCCCAAAGGCTGTCCTCGAAATAACGTCCAACGTCAAAACCCGAAATTCACTGAAAATTTCAGTATCTCGCCCTTCGTAATCTCTCCATCTGCTTAACATTTCTTCAATGCTTTTTACCATTTTCAAAAGCATAACTTGCAAGCCACAAAAGTCATGTATTTAGAATGGTTCATCATCATTTAAGTTTTATTTCAATTATTTGGAGTTGGCTACATGAGTCATGTTTTTCTATTCTGCGCTATCAAGAGTTATGCACTCGATAAGACTAAAACCGGTTTAGGATTTATGATAAGATGTGGTAAACTTTTAGTTTAAAAGAAAGTTTGCGTCCTTCACCCTTATTAGACCAAGTTCGCCAATTTCTTGGCCCAAGCTTTAACAATTGCAATGTATGGGACTATGATTAGCCACGGCACAACGTTTTATTTGTTTTTAATGAACGAGAATGCACAAGAGACCTTTTTTTTTTTTTTTTTGGTGAGTTAGCGGGGAGAAGGCCCCTACCCTAAGTAGGAAAGCAAATCGTCAAGCGTTAACCAATTCAGCCCGAGCTTACATGGGGCATATGTCAAACATAAATGACTACGTGAAGTTTATTTGGGGCATCTAACATGTGAGAAGTGTGCATGTCCCACTTTCACCACAAAACAATGAATAAATTAAAAATAAGGAATAAAATAGTGTGAGCCATCAGATAAAGATGAGTTACTTAGAATTCATTTGTGACATTAAGCCTGATGTTATACCAATCTTCCATTTAAATTGGATAGCTGAAAATACGGATGACATGTAAGGCTGGCAAAAGGCTAAGCCTGGGCGGGGCCTGCTGTGCTAGACCCAAGCCAAAAAGGACTTGGCCCGGTGAAGTCAGACCAAAAAAGAAAAAACGAGGCTAGCCGTATCGTGGTCATCGTCTTAGTCCAGCCCTGCCCTTGGGCTACATTTTTGTGGTCCAAGCCCTACATGTTGATGGCTAGGCTGACTATGCCTAGCCCCACCACCTAACCCATTGCCAGTACTACTCGCATACATTTCATATGTCAATGGTGGCACAGGTAAAGATCCCCGCCCGCCCCACCCCCCCCTGAAAGAAGAAGGAGAGGGAAAGCATAATGACCATATGATCTTAGGAATCTGAGATCAAAGTTTCAATCCCATGCTATCCAATAGATGTACTTATTGGAGAGAAAATGGGACCTACCACACTGGTCATGTGACTCTTGTGCGTGCCACTCTCGTTCCATCATCGTTTATCTATTAATTGGACACTGATGACACTCGGAACCATGTCTGGCCCATCGTAGGAGTTACAATACTTTTCTTTGGTGTAAAGAAGGTGGCAAAATAAAGAAGGGAAAAGTCTATATAGAGCCGAGGCTCTAAACAATCAAATTTGAGCTTATATTAAAAGTTTCACTAGAAGAGGTTGTTTTGATGCCCAAATATCCTCAAATTGATCATCTCGACATCAAGATGCTTGAACATGAGAAAAAAATGGATTTCAAGTTTTGGAAATAGTGTATTTTGTAACGCATTTTTAGACCATCAATTTTCAAGATTTTAAAGTTTTCATAGATCAGTCGATCTACAATATTTTTAAAGCTTTAAACTTTATACTTAAAGATAAATATATATATTAAGGCTATCACAAATATTTTCGAAATTAAAACCACATTTCTTGATACTATTTGAAGGTAGGCTTTAATTTGATTGTTTAGAGCTTAGGCTCTATACAAACGGCACCCAATAAAGAACCATGTCTTTTTTTTTTTTTTTTTTTTTACCCATATTTTGAGGCAGATTAGGACTGATAAGGAGTTAGGTTTCTGAGAGTATTAGTGGGAGTTAGTTTTTGAGAGTATTAGTAGGATGGTGTTAGTGGTAGGAATTGAAACTATAAGGTAGTATTTAGGGTGTGGGGTGCTACCCTCGCGACTCCAGCCCCTCTATAGAGAGAGAGAGAGAAAAAAAAGAGGAGTTACTCTGAAGGATTCTCCATTGAAGGCCTTGTTAGCGAGCTTACGATGGCGAACCCACTTCTCCCCATCAGCTAATACAAGCCCATCTCCTAATAACCTTTTCACAATTGGATTCTTCTTTGGTTTTTGGAAGTCACCCTTTTTATTGTTGATAATCTCTCGTATGAGCTCTGGTTCAGTGACTACAAGCTGTGGTCTTGTGCCCAACCAGCAAAGAAATACACTCCCTGAGATTATGGAAAGAAACATAAAAAATCACAAACAAAAAACTAACAATTTCCTGTAACTCCCACTTGGGTTCTCTGTCTTTCTCTTTCTCTTACCATGGATTTTGATCCAAGAGTAGAAGTGAGGATGAACTCAAGGAAAAATATCATAAGAGAAATCGATGGGTTTTGCAGTTGACTCCATTATCATCAGCCTAACTTCTTTGTTGTTTCCATGGAGGAATTTGTATGGGGGACCTGTAATCCCCTGTTTCTCCATAAACTTTGTTACTGTAAGAGGAATCCACCATACTTTCACCACAAATTCAACCAATTTGAAGAACAAAAACATCATGAATAATGAGCATAATGCTCGTAAGATGGTAGAAAAGATATCAGATACCATAAAATCTTCACTCTTCTTCTTCTCTCACTTTCTCAAGTCTTCAATGGTTTGTAGAAATTTCCCTTTGTTTAGACCAGCCCTGGGTTCTGAAGAGACTATTTATATTTGCATCCTCTCTTGTTGTTTTTTTGGACGGGAAGTGTTTTTAAGACTGTACGTGTAGGGGAAATATGACACAAATTTGTGTAAATTATTATTCCAAATATTTTTTGATTTTGTATGAGCATCTCCACCCATCACTCCCTTGGATAAAAACCACGAATATCTTTTAGGACCGTGGAATATTGGGTATGTAAGTTCCATAGCAACTCTAGATCGGGCTACCTGTAGTGATGTTCCATAGTCCGGACCAGATTGGACTACCTGTAGAGTTTGCAATAAACGAAATAGAGAGGATATGAGAGAAAATAGATCAACACATAATATATGGGTCTACATCCATGGAGGGTAAACCAGTATTTCATGCATAGGAATTACTTTGGTTTACCAGAGATTTATAAAATTACAATTATTGTGTTTAGAAAACAAATCTTACTACAACTATAATCCCACAAAATCGGACTCAATATAGAAAACTTAATATCTTATAATATACATAATAGGAAACTCAATATCTGGTTTCTATAACTATCAATACTTCCCCTCAAGTTGGCGCGTAGATATCAATGGAGCCCAACTTAGACAACATTTGATGGAACTTCGTCTTTGCAATAACTTTGGTCAACATGTCTGCAAGTTAGTCTTCACTTCGAATATAATAATTATTAATAATTTTTATTGAATATTTTCTCTCACAAAGTGACAATCAGTTTCTATGTGCTTGATTATTTCATGAAAAACAGGATTGGAGGCTATATGCATAGCAGTTTGATTACCACGTAACATTCCACTGTTTTGTTACACTTAATTGTCATGTAATGGAAAGAAATTAGGTGAGATTAAGCCAAAAATCAGGAAATCCATTACGCACGGTGATAAGTGAAAAATCTATTACGAGAGCAACGGGTAATTTTGGGAAATTTCTGCGTGTATTTTTGCCTACCCTATTCTTGATTAAAAAAATCTTCTAACCCCTCATCTTCCTAATAACTAGGTGATCCCTTCCTTTTTAAGCTCGTCCCTTATCAGAAGGCATCAACTATCATATATGTGAACAAAGCCTTTTCTGTGCATTTACTGAATCTTGGTATTATACACTAAACATCGTCTATTACAACACCTCAACAGCATGGAGTTGCTGAAAGAAAAAATAGATATGTTTTGGAAGCAACAAGGATTTTTATGTTTCAGATGCATGTTCCAAAAATTTATTGGCTTGAAGTTGTTTTAACTGCTTGCCATCTGATTAACAGACTTCCAAGTAAAATTCTTAAAGATAAATCTTCCCTTGAAATTTTAAAAAATAAAAAAATTGATTTGTCTCATTTATGAGTATTTGGATGTGTGTCTTATGTTCATGTGCCTAGGTAGACGTGATAAACATTTTAGTAGATGTATCTTTCTTGGATACTCCTCAACTCAAAAGGGATACAAATGTTATGATCCCCTTACCAGAAAAATGTATACTTCTAGTTAATTAGATAATGGTTAGGAAAATAGAACTTAGGAAGAGTGTTCAAGAGGTTGTTTTCCCCTGCCTAATATTAGTACAAGTGATGTGTTCATCACACCTGAAACAAGTCATGAAGATCAAAGCAACGTGGAAGAACATCATGATGATCAAGTCGAAGTTGAAGAAACCTTTGAAACTCACCAAGCTGGTTTAGAAGAAGAACACTTCACCCCAACTGATGCCCCATTGCATAGGTCTTTTCGTAGCTCTCAACCTTCCTCTAGACTTCAAGATTTTTATACTTACCATGCAATTTCTTATTCTAATCAAAATTATATTTCCCATGAAAATATCTCTCCTAGCTATTTTTTCGTTTTTGAGTTCCATCTCTAATAGTTCTAAGCCAACTAATTTTCAAGATGTATTTCTCAAACTGTGTGAAGGAAGACCCTAAGGGGCCGTTCGGATACCCAGAAATATATTGTCTGTGAAATATATTACTGGCGTAATACATTACCTGTATATGGATTGTTATTGTTTGAGTAGTATTTAGATGCAACCTGGGAAATACATTGTTAATGTTTGGCTATCTCTGAAAGAAATATAGAAAATGCATTACCAACATTTTACCAGCACGTGCCTATAAACTCTCATTTTTTTTTTTTTTGTCACAAAATTCCACTAAAATGCAGAATTATCATTTCCTTCTTTTTTGTCACAAAATTCTACTAAAATATTGAATTAAAATCATCATCACACCATTCCAAAAATATTTTTAATAATAACATTATCACCATTCCAAAATTTTTTTTTAATAATAACTTGTACCATTTTACATTCATGACACTATTTCCTACTTATTTTAAGTGCCTTTGGCACTTATATGCAATCACATGTTTTTTAACATGAAATTGGTTTCCACATGATAAGTCATTAGAAAAATATAATTGGAATAACATGATTTTATTATGATATGCCTTATTTTTATTTAGTTTTTATAGAAGTCTTTCAAATGTCTCTCTATATAATTTCAAATAAACAATAAATTTATGATACTAAATGTAAAATCTGTAGGGTACGAGTTAAAAAATGGGAAGAAGTTCGATTAGTAAACTAGAAGGTTTGGTAATTGCAATATAAAATTTTGAAGTATTGGAGGAGACTAAAGAGGTATGTTATTTCAATTGAGATTTTAGTAATCTCTTATGAGGATTATGTTGTGTGAAATTTTTTATTATAATTATGTTATGTAATTTATCATTGATTGCTGATTTTTATTTTTATGATTTTTGTTTTTATATGACATTGATGCCTTCAGATGAGGAGATAAGCTTAAAAAGGAAGGGATCACATTATGTTGTGTAAAATTTTTTATTATCATTGTGTTGCGTAGTTTATCATTGATTACTGAATTTTATTTTTATTATTTTTGTTTTTATATGATAGTTGATGGGACGAGCTTAAAAAGGAAGGGATCACCTAGTTATTAGGAAGATAGAGGGGTTAGAAGATTTTTTTAATCAAGAATAGGGTAGGCAAAAATACACGTAAAAATTTCCCAAAATTACCCGTTGTTCTCGTAATAGATTTTTCACTTATCACCGTGCGTAATGGATTTCTTGATTTTTGGCGCAATCTCACCTAATTTCTTTCCATTTCATTACAATTAAGTGTAACCAAACAGTGGAATGTTACGTGGTAATCAATTGTAATTTACATTTAGTATCATAAATTTATTGTTTATTTGAAATTATATAGAGAGACATTTGAAAGACTTCTATAAAAACTAAATAAAAATAAGGCATATCATAATAAAATCATGTTATTCCAATTATATTTTTCTAATGACTTATCATGTGAAAACCAATGTCATGTTAGAAAACATGTGATTGCATATAAGTGCCAAAGGCACTTAAAATAAGTAGGAAATAGTGTCATGAATGTAAAATGGTACAAGTTATTATTAAATTTTTTTTTTGGAATGGTGATATGTTATTATTAAAAATATTTTTGGAATGGTGTGATGATGATTTTAATTCAATATTTTAGTAGAATTTTGTGACAAAAAAGAAGGAAATGATAATTCTGCATTTTAGTGGAATTTTGTGAAAAAAAGAAAAGAAATGAGAGTTTATAGGCACGTGCTGGTAAAATGTTGGTAATGCATTTTCTATATTTCTTCCAGACATAGCCAAACATTAACAATGTATTTCCCAGGTTGCATCTAAATACTACTCAAACAATAACAATCCATATACAGGTAATGTATTAAGCCAGTAATATATTTCACAGACAATATATTTCCGGGTATCCGAACGGCCCCATAGGGTCTTCCTTCACACAGTTTGAGAAATACATCTTGAAAATTAGTTGGCTCAGAACTATTAGAGATGGAACTCAAAAACGAAAAAATAGCTAGGAGAGATATTTTCATGGGAAATATAATTTTGATTAGAATAAGAAATTGCACGGTAAGTATAAAAATCTTGAAGTCTAGAGGAAGGTTGAGAGCTACGAGAAGACCTATGCAATGGGGCATCAGTTGGGGTGAAGTGTTCTTCTTCTAAACCAGCTTGGTGAGTTTCAAAGGTTTCTTCAACTTCGACTTGATCATCATGATGTTCTTCCACTTCGCTTTGATCTTCATGACTTGTTTCAGGTGTGATGAACACATCACTGGTACTAATATTAGGCCGGGGCAAACAACCTCTTGAACACTCTTCCTAAGTTCTATTTTCCAAACTATTATCTAATTAACTAGAAGTATACATTTTTATGGTAGTGGGATCATAACATTTGTATCCCTTTGGAGTAGAGGAGTATCCAAGAAAGATACATCTACTAAAATGTTTATCACGTCTACCTAGGCACATGAACATAAGACACACATCCAAATACTCATAAATGAGACAAATCAATTTTTTCATTTTTTAAAATTTCAAGGGAAGATTTATCTTTAAGAATTTTACTTGGAAGTCTGTTAATCAGATGGCAAGCAGTTAAAACAACTTCAAGCCAATAAATTTTTGGAACATGCATCTGAAACATAAAAATCCTTGTTGCTTCCAAAACATATCTATTTTTTCTTTCAGCAACTCCATGCTGTTGAGGTGTTGTAATAGACGATGTTTGGTGTATAATACCAAGATTCAGTAAATGCACAGAAAAGGCTTTGTTCACATACTCTGTGCTATTATCAGTCAGCAGAACTCTAATCGTGCAATTATATTGAGTGAAAATCTTGGAAAATTCTTTGAATACAGGGAAAGTTTTTGTTTTTTATTTCAATAAATATACCCAACTAACACGAGACTAAGCATCAATAAAAGTAACAAAATATTTAAAGCCAACATAAGAATCAACTGGGGCTGGTCCCCACACATCAGAATGTATCAAATAAAAGGGTTCCATCGAAACATGCATGAAGACTGAAATGGAAATCTTGTCTGTTTTGAGAATTTACGAACCAATGAAAGTTTAAAGATAAAGATGACATTAAAATTTTTAAAACTTTATCTGAGAGGTGTTTGAATCTCCAAAGTCACAATTTATTGATATTAGAATTATCTTAGCTAACAACTAAAGCCATATTCTCTTGATTAAATAAATATAGCCCATGAGACTGTCTTCTATGACCAATTTTCCTCCCTATGGATCGGTCTTAGAAAGTCACCTAATTGGGAGTAAAAATAATATTACAATTCATGCCCTGAGTAATTCTACTAACAGACATCAAGTTAGATGAAAATGATGACATAAATAGACCTTAAGAGTTTTGAGACTTGGAGAAGAAATTGGTCTTACCAAAACCGTGGACAAGAATCAAGGAACTTTACACAATAGATACGACATCCACATTTTTATTGTTTTTGAGGTTGGATAGATACTGTAAATTACCAATCATATGATCTATAGTCCATGAGTCTATTATCCAATGAAAAGTGTTACAGGAAGACATAAAAGCATAAGGGTTACTTATATCCGATAATGAAGAAGAATGATCATATGTGGAGGAAGAACCAATGTTGTTACTTGATTGCCGATAATACTTACAGTTATAGTGATAAGTTTGAATGGTTGCGGTCTGAGTGATAAATATGTCGGTTGTCCTATTATTAATGGGCCGCAAATGTGGATATAATACTCAACACCTAGACTTCACATGTCTTATATTGTTATAATGATCACATCTAGGAAGCCCTCTATTATTACGAACCCATCTATCATCATGATAATTATCAGGGCCTCTACATCTACCACTATTTTAAGGCCTTTTTATTTCATATTTCTCGTTTTTAACAACCAGGGAATATTTCTCAACACTTTCTTTAGAGGTTTTAAAGTCAAAATTCATGATTTTCTTCATAGTTATGTATCTAAGTTTATATTTTTGAAAGAAAGAACGTGAAACAATTTTCGATCAAGCACGATAATTAAGTCCATTCAAATGAACAATTAGAAGTTTGCAACGAAAAGAAGATATTGGAGAGAGGTATTAAATGGTTTGCAATAGTTTGCCGTCCTTGGAAATTTTTTTTGGTAAAGTGAGCAATGAACAAGAGAGAGGGAGCAAAAAAACAAAATATCTTCAAAGGTGTCAACTAGGAACGAGCAAAAAAAGGCAGCTTCAAAGAAATAGCTCCGGCCAATAATGGAAATATCATGTGGAATTCGTAATAAAGGAAACAGACAGGAGAAGAGAGAAAATAGATTAACACAACATATAAGTGGTTCAGCAATGGTGCCTACATCTATGGAGGGTAAACCAATATTTCATTTATGGGAATTACTCTGGCTTATCAGAGATCTATAGAGTTATAATTCTTGTCTTTTAAGAAAGAAATCTCACTATAAATGTAGTCCCACAAAATAGAAAACTCAATATAAGAAACTTAATATCTTGTAATACAAGATAGAAAACTCAATGTGTGGTTTCTATAACTATCAACACAACTTAATCTGACTTATTGACCTTCCAAATAATATTTTCCATCCAAAGAAAAATCTTGTTATGTTGGAAAACAATCAAATTTAATTTTCGACCGGTTTGACCAGCTAATTTGGATGAGTCACACTGGCTCAATAAAGTTGGGTAATTTTTTGTAAGAAAAATATATATGGTGAATCAGCCAAATCACCTATTCTTGTATATTATTACTCAAAAAATATATCTGAAAGATGTATTTTTTATCCAAAACTTTAGGGTTTGATAATCTCCAATTTTGAATTTTTTTTCGAAAAATATAAACATTAGTTTTTGAATTCCTTTTTCTAACCACAAGTGTAACTTTGTGTATGTAACATTTGATTGATGTCTAATCTAAAGATGGATGATGGATAGACAATGGACCACATTGGAATAAGTGACTTGTTTGGCTCATCAAAACTATATTAATTTTTGTAATATATTTTATAGTTTAAAATTATTATCTATATTTTTATTTCTTTTTCCTTTTTGAAAATGCAGTTGAATCAGTTCAGTAAGTAGTCCAATTGAATTTGATGCTAGACCCCGCAACTACTCGGTGGTCCATCTGATTCTAATAACATTCGGTGCATCTCCTCAACTAATACACGAACCTCAAACCAAAAAAAAAAAAAAAGTAAAAAGAGTCTAATTGATTTTGATTGACTTGATCCCTCAATTATTCGGTGGTCCATACGATTCTAATAACATTAAATGTATCTCCTAAACTAAGCCACCAACCTCAAACAATAAAAAAGAAAGGACAAAAACAGAAAACAACTAATGGCAATGTTTATATCCCGCTAGAAAAAATAATATCTTCAGATTGAATAGAAACTCTTTGAATTTTGGATGTCGCTAGATTTAAGTATTTAGGAACTCAAATTCTATTTTATTTTTCAAATTATTCATTGGGTAAGTCTAACGTGTATCCTAGAATTTCATGTCGAAAAATTGTTCCTATGTCCTTTGCCTATGGAAGTAATTTCGTAGTATGTTCTAACATAAGTATGTAGTTAAATAATTAGACTTTTTTTATCATTGTTAATCATCATCATTATCACCAGATTCTTTTTCCAACTAATTGCAATCGGCTACATAAATTCTAGTCTGTCATTCTACTCTATTAAGGGGTCATACCCCATGTAAGGCCATAAATCCTGTTGAATTTGCAATAAAAGAAATAAAGACGAATGAGTGAGAGAGAAGAAGAATCAATGGTTCGACAATGGTGCCGATATCTACGGATGGTAATCTCATTCATGGGGATTATTCTGATTTACCATAAATTTATAGAGTTACAATTCTTGACTTTTAAAAAACAAATCTCACTATAATAGTAACCCCATAAAATATGAAACTCATTATAAGAAACTTAATATCTTATAGTATAGAAGAAAGGAAACTCAATATATACTTTCTATAATTGTATCATTTTGAGCCTACTTCTTTCCCTTTTTTAGCTTTCCAGATAAACTAACTCGTACCTCCACATAGATATTGAATTCGATTTGCGCCACACATGGCAAGCCCACGTAAGTCTACTTTTTCTCATCTTATCGCGCTATTGGTACCACACCTAAAGTCTCCTGAATGTATTCATTTTGAATTCTATCCCTTCTTGTCTTGCCACTCATCCATCTCGACATCCTCATCTCAGTTACACTCAAACTATGGGTATGTTGTTTCTTGACCGCCCAACATTCAGCCCCATAAAAAATATATGGTCTCACAACTGTGTTGTAGAATATGCTCTTCTGCTGCATTAGTATGCAATGATCATATTAAACTCTAGTAGCTTATCTCAACTTCGCCATTTTATATGAGGCGGCATCCTTAAATAGTTAAAGTAAGACACACGTTCAAACTTTGTTGGATCTAGTTTTGGAGTTGAAAATCCTTAAACAAACTTTTTCCTTACTTTATTGATATAGTTGGGATTTTCTTAGCCCTTTCTCACAAGGACCGACTACTTTTACTTTAAAAGAAACTATTGACAACGTTCTACCTTGCCCATCTAGCAGCATAAAAGTTTGGGCGGGGTAAACAGTCAATTATTTTTACTTTGAAGAGCTTTATTAATATTTATGCAATCTTTAATGGAACTCTATTTTAAAATTAGGGCTAGTCCCTGTCTGAGCCGGCCTCCTCATAGGTGATGTATTCGACTTTCGCCACATATAGCAAGCCCACCTAAGTCTACTTTTTCTCATCTTATCGGGCTATTAGTACCACACCTAATGTCTCATGAATGTATTCATTTTGAATTCGATCCCTTCTTGTCTTGCCACTATCATCTCAACATCCTCGTCTAAGTTTACATTCAAACTATGGTTATGTTGTTTTTTGACTGCCCAACACTCGGCCCCATAAAACATATATGGTCTCTCACAACTGTGTTGTAGAATATGCTTTTTTGCTTCATTGGTATGCGGTGATCATATTAAACTCTAGTAGCACATCTTCACTTCGCCCACTTTATATGAGACGGCATCCTTAAATAGTTAAATAGTTATATGAGACGGCATCCTTAAATAGTTATATGAGACGGCATCCTTAAATAGTTAGATCTAGTTTTGGAGGTGAAAATCCTTATATAAATGGTTTCCTTACTTTATTGATTTGGTTGGGATTTTCTTAGCCCCTTCGCATAAGGACCGACTACTTTACTTTAAAAGAAAATATTGACAACGTTGTACCTTACCCGTCTAGAAGCATAAAAGTCTGGGCGGGTTACAGAGTAAATTGTTTTTACTTTGAAGAGCTTTATTAACATGGATGCAATCCTTAATAGAGCTCTATTTTAAAATCGGGGCTAGTCCTTGTTTGAGCCGGCTCGTAACAGGGTCCAAGGTCTAAGTTTAAAGAACCTGATTTTCTTTGATTCCTATATCTTTTATTTTATTCTTTTATTATCCAATTCCAAAAATTGGAAAACAAAAGATTCTCTAGAGAAGCAGTGAACGGATTCTAAATCAGCCAAGTTGGCTCGGATTACATGTTGACTAGTTCAATCCACCGGTTCGAAAAATTTATAAATAGTGGCTGTACCGTTGCATGACAGCGAATGTGCCAATATAAGTTCATTCTAATTGCGTTTTGGACAAGTATTGTTTTCCATATATTTTAGTTTAAAACATGCTATATCTCTACGCCCTCCCATACGTAGGTCACATTCTCCCTTATATAAATATGATAATGTAAATAGGGTATGGTTTTGCCTTATTGTATAATAGATGTAAGGCACACATTTAAAATTTACTTAGAGATGTCATTCTAGTATGAGAATTCTTATGGTAGCTTGATAATCTATTTTCATCCCTAATTATAATTTAATGTTCAAAAAATAATGCAAATCGAGCATATGAATAAACACCTGAAAGCCTTAAAAACATATGGTCTAGATTACTTACTACAAGATGCATTATTTTTTTGACTTGCAATTTATTTTTCCTTCATGTCCGTGCATCTCGAAGTCAAGATGATCAATTGGATGGTTGGAGTGTTAGAACATTCTTTTCCATAAGAGTGTTCCTAGTAATAAAATTTAGAATTTCAAAAATCATACAGATTGAGCAGATCAATAAACACCTGACAACCTTGAAAACAAATGTTCTAGAATACTTGTTACAAGATCCATTTTTTGTAGTACTTGAAATTCTATTTTCCTTCCTATCCACGTTTCTTGAAGTCGAGATGATCAATTGGAGGGTTCTAGCGTTAGAGCACTATTTTCTATAGGACACGGTTTCTGTGCGGCCAGCCCTCATATTGTAGAAATGCAAGCTTGGCAATAAATATATTTTTAAAATATAATTTGGTCCTAATTTTTAGACAATATATAATCTTTAACATGAAGATCATGAATATGAGAAAAAAAAAAAAGAATTTGAAAACTAGAAATAATAATTATATTAAAAAAACATTAAGACCGTTAGTTATACTTATTTTTAGATGGAACACCTACTTGCATCCAGTTTTAAAATGGATACTTTATACCTCTGGACCGTATGAAACAGTATTCCTTTTGTATAAACTTTTCTTTATATAAATCTCCTCAAGAGTAGTAGGTGACCGGGATTCCAGGCAAGTGAAAAAGACAATTGAGCTGCACTAATAATTAAATCCAAGACAATTTTCTTTATATTTATGTCAATTTTAAAGAATCTAACACTTTGTATTTTGAGAACGAGGGTAAAAGAATAAGACAATAGGTCCATGAAGAATGATATGTGCGCTCACAAAGGTATCTACGAAGCCCAACACTTGTACTCGAGGATGAGAGCAGAAAAATATGACAATAGGTGATACATGGAGACTTACAAAGGTATCTATTAAGCCCATATGCTAAATCGTTGTCGTTTGTCTTTAAAGCATCTCACACTTCATTTAACTCTAATATTTTTTTTTGGGAGAAATTTATGCACACATCCCTATATATTTACGTCATTATCAAAACTTTTCTTGACTTGTCTCTCTCTCTGTCTCGTATCTACGGTGTCCATTATCTTAAATCGGTTTGAAGCTTGGGTTTCTGCTCGACTCTCTTTATATTTTAACCCCTTTATCTATTTCGATTTGAAATTTTTTGTTATTGTTTAACTCCTTTATTGGCTTCTCTATAGCTAGGGTTCACTAAGGCTTTCTAATTTATTAAAAATTGGGTTTGAGAAAGATTTATCTCTGATGGGGCAGACGGAGAGAGAAAATTTTAAAATGCTATTTCTGTAATAACCTTATCTATTATTTATTCAATTTTTTAACCCATTTACCTTCTTTTGCAAATCATCAACTAGACCTGAAATTCTATGGAGTTGGGATGGGACTGGAGCGAAAATATAAAAGCTCATTTTGAGTTTAGAACACTGTCAAGAAAATTGACTCCGCCAAGGTACTCAGCCTTTTGCAAGTGGACGTTTCGAAACGTGGATGCTTAAATGTTGAATGTTTAGACAAACATTATACTCCAAATAGAAAACCAGTGGATATAACAGTCGGGGCCAAATTTACCCATGCATTTCATATCAGAAACACAGGCTTTATATTTATACTGAGCACTGAACAATTCCGAAGGTTTAATACTCTCTTACATTTTACATCGGCAGAAGTAAATAACCCGAAAACCTTTGATTCTTGCCTTGAAACCTATATATTTGTTTTTAAATGAAGAAAATATACAGACATATCAAAAAGAAAAAGATAACATTGAGGGTATATTGGCCCATATACTTATGGATGTACGCAGGGGTGTTATCCTACTAGTCCGGTCTTTCTAGGAGAAAGGGTCTCAAGTGAATCGTAGGGAATGATTATATCTCTCTTCGTGTCTTGTATATCTTACTCTCTTTTCCAGTCTTAAATCTTATTGAGGTTGAACCTCGTAAGAACACTTATGTCTACTGAATTGTGTCTATCAAAATGTGCGACCTCTCTTCAATTAAGAAGTCCCTTTTTTATACTGCTCAATTATGGTATTTCAAGAGATAACCATGCATTTCCTATCTTTGAATCTTCACCCTCCATCTTCATCGTGGGCTTATCCATTCATTTGAATCACAGAGTTTGTAGGGCGTAGTCCTTATCATCATGATGTTGTTTACCTCTTGTATTTATCTTTTCACGATGTTGATCTCACTGTTGGGTTGTTCATGCTGATAAAATCGTTTGGCGCTTGTCTTTGAATTTCAAACATTCGAATCTCATGATCTCATGGGAGCAAAATCAAAGATTTTTTAGTATCATCATTGTTGTTAATGGGTTGCAACCACTTCTGTTGTTCAACTCAATCCATGTTATACCTTTTAAGGGTGATAAAACAAGGAGCCAAGAGTTCAACAATGCTGATCTAATAACAAAATTCCTTGCACTGAGGAAGCAAATTCCCCATCAGTAACTCAATGTTGCATGAAACATAAAATTTTTAAGGCTTTAACTGTCGGACGATGATGATGATGATGAGTTGAGCCATCTTCGAGCAGCTTGAGACTACCGATTAACATGCTGATGGTTTAAGCCATCCCTGGGCAGCTTGAGACTACCGTAGCTATTGAGATGGGTTAAGCCATACCTAGGCAGCTTTAGATTGTCGTTGAGACTGAGATGGGTTAAGCCGTCTTTGGGCAGCTTTAAACTGCCATTGAGACTGAAAAGGGTTAAGTCATTTCTGAGCAGCTTTATAATACCGTTGAGACTGAGATGGGTTAAGTCATCGCTAGGTAGCTTTAGACTGCCGTTGAGACTGAGAAAGGCTAAGCCATCTCTGAGCAGCTTTAGACTACCATAGATATTGAGATGGGTTAAGCCATCCTTGGGCAGCTTTAGATTGCTGTTGAAACTGAAATGGATCAAGCCATCTTTGAGCAGCTTTAGACTGCCGTTGATACTGAGATGAGTTTACCCATCTCATAGCAACTTTAGACTATTGTTGAAAATGAGATGGATTAAGCCATCTCTGGGCAGCTTTTGACTACCGTTGAGACTGAGATGGGTTACGCCATCTCTAGGCAGTTTTAGACTGCTGTTGAAATTAAGATGTGTTAAGCCATCTCTAGGCAGCTAATGACTGCCATTGAGACTGAGATAGATTAAGCCATCTTTGGACAACTTTAAATTGCTGTCAAGACAGAGATGGGTTAAGCCATCTTTGGGAAGTTAGTTGTAAATCTTCCATCAAGCATTCGTACTTATGGGACTAAGTAATATACTTTTAAAACAAAGTATATTAATAACTGTTTCAGCAGTCATTCACACCTTGATCTTTGTTAAGTGTTCATTAGAATGTATCTAGTTTTGTTTAAGACAATAGTACAACGAACAAAACCACCCCGGATGGCTCACTCATGAGATAACCTCGAAAGGTGCGTGGTGTTCGACCAATCTCTGGTGGACTCATTGACGACATACGTCTTACACCCTCTCCATGAAGGTGGTGCATGGGCACCTTACTCCCGCCGTCATAATGAAATGTGGAAATCGATAACTATCTCATCTGCATTTCATTAAACGTCTGTCATCATTTTTCGAGGAAAAGACCCTTCGCTTTCTTCACAGGATTCTATATATCAATCTACTACCCTGGTTTCATCAATTCATCTTCCTAGTAGTTTCTGACGCTTCACTTTTTAATCATGTCATCTCCTGTTCTTCCTAGGCGTCTCTCCTTTTCTCCCAACCCTAAACTTATTGCTACCATTTGTGGTAGTGAGGGTGAGTGAGAGCGCACCACAAATACTCCTTCGACCACTAGTCTGGCCGAGGGAGAAAGGGAGTACCCTACAACGTTTACTATTGTGGGTCTGGTTTCTTGTACTTGACACACTGTTGCTGGCAATATTGCCATGGTCCCCAAAGAGAGATTGAAAGGCAGGATGAAGTCTAGGGAGATTGCGAGCCTTAGGGAAATGGTGGTTCGCCTTCGCTGAGAGGCAGAGCACCACCAAAACATGTCCGACTTGTATCAAGGATAATTCAAACGGGTAAAGGATCTCCTATCCTCTGTACGGTGGAAGTTGGCTAGGGTCAGCAAAATGATTTGCTTTGGGGAGTAATACCCCAAGGCATGTTCAGGCGGAGTAATAGCCCAAGGCATGTAAGGGTTGAGTCCCCACCTTTCTTTATCAATGAAGCTCCTTTTTTTGTTTGAATTTGTACATGAATTTGTGTATATGCTACATAATTTCACATCCAACATCATTTCTACACTTACCGGAAATGCATATCATTTCGTACGTTGACGGTTTGCATCCCTATCTCTTCCTTATTTGATGCAAGATAAGCTTAATTTCAAAAATCGATATTTTTACTTTTACATGTCAAATAATGCTAAGGGAAATTGGGTAATATGATAATAAAACAAAAAGACTTTTCACACTCCTTGTGGGGTATTTTGGTAAAATGGTTATTAGTCATCATTATCCTACCATCAGGAATTTCAATTTTAGAGATGTGAAGGCCAATCATCATATCCCTCTTTAAAACACCCATCTCTTCACATATTTCATCATCAACTGCTGCCTTTGGAAATCTTCTACCTTATGCAACCATTTCCAGTATCCTTCTATTTTACTTCCACCTGATCTTCTTCATCTCTTTCAGAAGAACCTTTTGCATATTTTTCAATTAGAGCCTTATTCATCTTCTTCAAGGAGAGCCTTCTGCATCTTCTTCAAGGAGAGCCTCACATACTCATTCATTTATAGAAGCTTTAAACTTGTCTTTTTGGCCTTCTTTTAGTTTTCTGAAGAGTTCTCAGTTTCTAGTTCAAACAACTCGTCGATCTTCCTTTTAATGATTTTTCTATGCTTTTAAGCCCTGTTTCTTTGTTTGTTTCCTTTAGTCATTTTTACTGCAATCCTTTTCTTAAGCATATGCTTATGCCGGGAAGAAGGTTTAGTAACTTCATGATTAATCCTCTTTTTTATTGGGGTTGATGCTTCAAAAGCATGTCTCTAGCTTTGGCGTTTGATCATCTGGTCATAGGGGCTATTAATTTGATTCTCAATACTTCATAGAGGGATTCCACTAGACTATGATCAAGTATGATCAACTCCATTCGGTGTTTCTTCAGAGTCTGGCTGAACTTTCCCTAAGGTTTTGGTTTGGGAGTTAGAGATTTCCATCGAGTCCCTTTGATCCTCAATGGTGGATCTCGGCTGAGATCGAATTCTTAATGCATTTGGTTGTCAGGCCTTGGATATGTGCTCAGAATGCTTTCGTGTACCTTTGCGCGTTGGGCTGAAAGGAGCATCTGCCATCTTTTGAGTTCAAGTATCCAAAACCTGTCCTGAGCCATGAAGGCATCGTGCGTAGGTTTGAAATCTTGAACCCTATGGAATATAGGTGGGACCAAGGGTCAAATCCCGTCTTGAGCGGCCAAGGCATCAGGCGTAGGTTAGGAAATCTTGAACCCTGTGGAAGATAGGTGAGACCAAGGGGCAAACCTCGTTCTGAGCCAAAAAGGCATCGAGTGTAGGTTCGAAACCTTGAGCCACATCTATGAGCCTTTTAGTCATATGACCTCATTCTTCTTTCAGGCATCATATGTTTTATACCTTTCCCAAAGGAAAATGAAAGTTGGAAGAGAAAATGCACTAGTATTTAGTGACATAGAATTCCCCAGTGTGCCGGCTTGATGGCCAATACCTAAGACACCTTTCATGGCCTTCAAATATCAATTTTCTAGTGGACCAAGTTGAATGTGGGGAATTCACCCCTCATTCTTTCCATGGCCTCCCTTGATAGAACCTCCTGCTTCATTTTGCTCATACAAACATTGTCATACCCAAGGTTCTTCTGACTTTGCAGCACGAAATCCATGATTACAATGCTGCTTGGGAGGATTCAGGCTTCTGATGTGAAGGCGAGAGCAGGTATATTTCAGGTTACTATTCTTGGACCCGAGATGTATGCGCATGCTTCCCTATTCATCTTGAATGAGGGTTTCTCGATGCCTGTGAAGGCTCAGCCTTCCCGTATGACTGTTGTTCGAATTTCATGCGAGCTTTCATGAAAACTTGTTGTGCTGAGATGAATACAAATTTCTTTGGCTATGGCGGAAGCGGAATGTCTCTTTGGAATTGCACTTCATTGGTGTCTTCTCTCTTTAAGGAGAGTGCTATGAGGAGTTTAGCCCTGAGAACAACGTTATTTTTAAAGGTGATTCCTACCATGGGCTCTGAAGGAGCAATTGTTTAAAAGACCTATTCAAAGAATACGTAAAACTTGCCGTTGTGGGTGAGAGAAAAGACATCTCATCCCAAATATGGACTAATCACTTCTTTGATATGGAGAAAGCTAAAGGGGAGCCGAATACCTCTTCAATGGTCTTGAAACGGCTCTTCCTCTTACTGTGGTGATGCCTTATCGCACTGATATTTGGGATCGGTCGATCTATTTGGCATCTTATATTGCTTTATTCTTGTGTCATTTTGTGCTTTCGGACTCTAGAGGCCATGTAGTCATATTGGAATGCGTTTATGCTACCTATAATATGCCCGAAGGCCATAGGTATGCCTTAGCCCATCCAGTGTTGTATAACATCTGACGCTTGACATCTACAACAAAATTTGAAAAAGTCCTGAGGTGTTCCAGGACTCCTTTTCCCATCCACTACGTCTATGAGTGGATTGGTGCCTTTTTTTAGGCACTTACAAATATTCTTTAGATGCCAAAGTTGAGACCTTCCCCTTATTGCTTTGTCTAACGAGGTGCAGGGCAGTCTTCCACTCATTTGTTCAAGCACGACTATTGTTCTGGGAAGACAACTTCCTTTCATTCAAGCCCTTTCCTATTGGGGGCACCTGGGAAGCCCTTTTCAGGGATGAATGTGCACTCAGAATTGAAAGGACCCCAAGCACTAATTGAGAAATCATATCCCTTCTTAACATCCGAGGGTCTTTACTTCCTTTGAGAGTGAGTAATCATAGGTTCGTTGAGCCTTACAACCCTCATCATTTGGCACGGCAATAACGGATGGACCAAGATTGCCCCATCTTCTACAACTTCACCAAGAATGGGTCTTGGTCAAACCTTCATGTGAAGTCAGCATGAGATTCCTGCACACTGCTAGGCTAGTCTTGTAGGTTCATCATCCCTAGTAATTGTCAGGATGTTTCCTCTACCCGCAACTATTGCTCCTGATATCATGAATACCAACAGGGCTTCTTCAAGGGACCTCTCAAGGCTATGCTAGATTTTTGGGAAGACAGAACCTCACGTACTCGCTTCAAACGATGTTTGATAGAGTTTTGGTGAGCTAGGCAAAGGGGTTACGTTTCATTGAAGGATGGAACGTGATAAGCGCCAACCATCCAAACGGTGAGATTGTCCCAGAAGGGGTGATTGGGGATACTCAAATTTCATTATATCATCACCATGATGATTTGTTAGTCCCCAAGTGGAAGACTCTAGGAGGCTCTCATGAGCATCATTCACAGGACTATTAGAAGATAAAAGGATCTGGTGGCTATCGCCAAGCCCCTGCTTTAGTGGTCGAGCCTAAGAGCGACAAGCCGCACTAGGGCCAGACTTTCTCATCACGTGAGCCTTCATCTAGGCAAAAGAAGTAGAGGAAGGAAGAGGGGCTGAGCCCTTCTTCTACTAGAGGAAGCTTGGTGGTAAGGAAGTCAGGGAAGGGACATTGTCCCTCTCATATTTGTTCAAAAGAGCCCAGCGGGCCTCGTGACACAAGCCCAAAGACAGAAGATCACGGGCCGAAAGTGGTTCATGATGTTATTCATTGGTCCAAAAGGCTTTTGTACTTGCGGCAACACTACAAGAGGCATTGTGGGCAGTTAATATAGATTCCTAAGAAAAGAGGAAGCCGACTGATTCATGTCTCTTGTTGTCGCCTTTGAATAGATGTTCCAAGAAGGCCAAGAGCTCTGATTTTCATGAAGAAGCTGCCGGAGTATCTGCGACTCTTTTGCCACCAACTTCTTTGGCCTTGGTCGTTCCCAATAGAATTACAAGGAGTTCTCTGGCCAGAGCAACGTCTTCTAAGCGGAGGCTTCATCAAAAGATGACGGACAGGAAGTCGACAAAGCCGGATATCATTGAGATAGATTCTCTTTCCACCCCAAACTCGTCGATAGTGGTCACTGCCCTGGCGGATGCGTTGTCAGCCGAGTCATTCCTCACCCAAGCAAATGTGAATGCAGGGCTGACCATTGTGTTTGCAAGCTAGCTAGAGGTGAATTTTCTTACACTGATCCGCTTGAGTCTGGGCTTCCAACCCCATCAATTGCGGCTGACAGAACAAATTTTCAGGTATTCGAAGTCATTTCTTCTTTCTGCTAAAGGCGATTTCTTGATTCTACCTTCCATTTCTTATTCTTTTCATGATTGCGGGACCAATGTTTTCTCAAACCACTAATGGGGCTCTCATTAATGTTCACACTACTCAAGCTACTCCTGATGATGAAGTGCAGCAAGAAACTCAAAAAGATGATGTTGTAGAGCCTTATTAAGTACTGGGGCTTCTATTGTTGCGTCTGGTCTCAATGATATTAGATCTAGAGAGGCTTAGGCCAAAATTCTCGAGGCGTCAAGTGTTGCTGAAATTCTCGAGATGCCAGAAGCCAGTCCTTTGGGGGATCTAGTTACAATTGCTGAGGACCCCGAGGGTCTCATAGAATCCGTGCTGAAAAAACCCTCCTTGATAAGTGCACTTTAGAGGCAAATGAGCACTCCTATGGTGAGGATGATCTTCAGGGAAATTGGAAAAAGTTCTCTACCCAGTCTTCAGGATACCTTGTTGACATCTCTACAATGATCTCTTGGGCTGGAGCGATGGGGGCAGATGAAGAGAAGCTCCAGAGATTGGTCGATCGAGTCTTTCATGATGCCAAAGACATAACATCTGACCAAGGACTTGCCCATATATTTCCCCTTATGATAACAAAAAGGAGAGAAGCCTATCATCAGGTTTGGGAAGGCAGCTGCAAAAACCGAGCGAGACTTGGGAGTTGTTCATGACTCAGAGGAGGAACTTCATGATCATTGTGATCGAGCGGAGGTTCGGAAGGTCGTGATTCTGAACTTTATTGAAAAGACTGAAGCTATTCTGGCTGCACAAAAGAGGGAGTTCAAGAAAATACCGACCCATTCGTTCCATCTTTGCGAGAAAGTGGACATCGCCTTCTCTGAGCTTGAGATCCAACTACGCCAGGTGCACACTTTGGCGTCGAGAGCCCTTGTTGCTCATGAGGGTCTCGCAAAGATGAAGGCTAAGATTGAGGAGACTGGAAAGTGGGTAGAAGAGAAGACCCAAAGGCTAGAGGAGCTTCTGCGTCACTTCAAGGCTCTATAATTTATTTCTTGTCCTCTTTTTCCTTCCTAAAAAACATTATTTCCCTCTTTTCCTAATCTTTACAGTCATTTTGAGGTGATGTAAACATAAGTATTCCCTTTTATGAGACGTATTCTCTTTCCTCTTAATTTCTAATCCTCGTAATCATATATGATATTTCAAGATTTCAATGAAATTTTTGCAGTATCATGTTAATTAGCATGCATCCTTACATACTTTGAACATTAGCTCTAAGAAGCCGTGCCCGAGCTTCTCTTATCCTTTTATAATGGGGTATGGGTGGCTTGGTACTTCGTAGCCTTCAGAATTTAAAAGGAACACCGTAGTTTAGAGTCTTCCAAAAGGACATTTGTGAAAAGCCTTCATAACCCTTTCTAAAAGAGTATAGGAGGCTGACACTTAGAGTCCTACGACTCCAAGGAGGTATTGTAGTTTAAAGTCATACAAGAAGGACTATCTGGATGTTTTAGGTCTTACGCTATGGACCTATTGATGGGACTTTTAGGGTCATGCATCCTCGATTGATAAATAGTTTAAAGTCATATTCATGGACCACAGGTAGATTCACATGCCAAGACTATATAAATGGTAGTTTACGGTCATACTAATAGACCGTATCGTTAATCAGTTTATAGGCATGATATGTGAACTATCATGCAGCGGATATCCTTCAATATGAATGCCTAGTCATGATAATTCATAAGAGACTCATTGTGTGCTAGATAGTTTAAAGTCTTGTAGCTCGGACTATGTGATTGGCAATTTAAAGTCGTACATTTGCGGACTATCACGATTTTTAAGAATAATATTTCTTCAAATATATCTCGCTGATTGGCAGCATGGCATCCTCTCCCGTCTCAGTGCAAAAGAGACATGCCTCGGCAGAGTATGCCTTTTTAATGACATATGGGCCATCCCATTTGGGTTAAAATTTAGATTGAGGTGCACCAAGAACGTGTCCTATGGCCAAAACAAAATCACTTGGTTTGAATGACCACAACCTTACTTTCTTGTCAAAAGCTTGGCTCATCCATACTTGGTACACTTCTAGCTTTTTTTGAGGGACAAACCACTTTTCCTCAAGGGCGTTCAACTTGTTGTGTTGGAGTTTGACTCGTTCATCACTTGTTAGCCCATAGTGGTCTGCTACTCTTAAAAATGGTATTTCAACCTCCAAAGGTAACACTACTTCCGCCAATGAATATGGGGTTGTTGAGGTGGTGTTCTTCCTTGTCGTTCGGTACGCCCAAAGAGCCTCAGGGAGTCTCTTGTGCCAATTGCGTTGACTCTTCTTCACGGTCTTTTTCAATACCTTGCAAGGGCTTTTCTTGAAGGCATCGGCTTGTCCATTTTCCCTTGGGTTGTACATGGACGAATACCTCCACTCGATACGAAATTGGCTAGCCAGTAAACGAATGTGATCATTCTTAAATGGGGACCCGTTGTCTGATATAATGCTACCTGGTACCCCGAATCAATACACAATGTGGTGGCGAACAAAGTCGGCCACTGTCTTGCCAGCTACTCTCTAAAGCGGTATGGCTTCAAGCCACTTAAAGAAATAATCAGTAACTGCCAATATATATAGATGGTCATTTTCTGAGGCTGGGGTAATGGGTCCCACAATATCCATTCCCCACTGAAAGGAGGGCCAGGTCATGAGAGTCGGATGCAATGGCTCTAGCGATTGGTGAATATAGTCAGCATGTACTCAGCACGTGTGGCATATTTTGGTATATTTAAATGCATCACTTACCATAATGGGCCAGAAATACGCCATCCGGTGTAGTTGGTGATATAATTTGAGCCTAGACTAGTGCATGCTACATAGCCCATCATGCTGCTCCTTTAACATTGTTTGTCCCTCTTCATGTGAGAGGCATCTTAACAACATTCCATCATATGACCTCCTATATAGTTGGTCATTGAGAAGAGTGAATCTTGTGGCTAGCCTTTAAAGGGCTAGCCTATCCTTCCTAATTTCAAGGAGTTGGTCATGGGCTAAGTATTCCAAGAAGAGCTCGTGCCATTCTGGTTGGGGTGCTCCTACCACTGCGACGATCTCATCGGGGTAGGTTCTTCTATTAATTTTTCCATAGCTCCCTAAGGGTATGGAGGAAATTTTGTCTATAGATTTTCTTCCTCATTGGGATCCACTCTTTCCATCATAAGGATGGATCACCATTCTTGTATAGGGACCTAGAGCGGAACCCCAGACTTGATGGTCATGGCAGCTACAACCATAGCTAGTGCATCGGCTCGGACATTTGATCCTTGGGGAATATGGGTCAAAGTGGCCTCATACATCTTCCCAAGGAGATATCTCGCAGTATCGTAATATGGCTTGAATACTCCTTTTTATTATAACCTTGATAATGTGAGTATCTTTTGAGCATCTCTTGATCATGTCTAGTGTATCTTGCATTTTCGTTTGTTATTTTAAGCTTTTTTAGTGCATGTTGCATCTATCTTGAGCATCACAGATATGTCTTTAAGCATCACGATTCCCTCGGTCATGCTTATCATGAATCAATACCATGACCAACTCTTGAAAATCACAAACACATGTTTTTTTTTGTTGAGCACCATGACCATCACAACATGAACCATGAGCATTTGGAAGCTTCATGATTATTTCTTTGAACCCCATGAGCATATTTGAGCTTACGAATGTTCTTAAACATCACCAACATGCTCAAGTATCATGAACATACTCGGTCGTCACGAATATCACCTTGCACTTTGGGATGAACTGCTGGTACGTCACAAGCATATTTTTGAACGTCAAGCTTATCATGAGCATTTTTGGACACTACACGTACTGTTTTGGATCATCATGGACATTTTTGGAGTGTCACGAAAATTGCTTTGAGGACCATATGAGTGTGTTTTAAGCTGCACGATGTCTTCTTTAAGCACTTCGAACATGTTTAGATGCCACAACTGTTTTGTGAACACCATCTGATCACACTCTTGAGTGTCATAGATATCTTCTTGAATCGTCGTCAATATCCCTGAGCACCCTGAGTACATTTCACCGAGCACTGTAGAACATTTATTGAGCGCCCCGAATATTTCTTAAATGCCCTCAAATGTTTTTTTAACGTCCCAAATATTTCTTGCACACCCCCGCATGTGTTATTTTAAGCACCTTGAATGTCACCGGTATTCATGACCATTTTGAAGCATAGTTTGATGCAACTTTCTTACATTCTCATATGCTTTTATGCATGCCTTAGTATCCCAGCCATCCTCGTCGCATCTTCACGCGCTCCCAACATTTCAAATGCATTTTTACATCTCAATTTAAAATTTTCAGCATTCCACTGCATAGTTATGCATCTTAAAATTCCTTTGAGCATGTCTAGGATGTCATACATTTTCATGCATCTTCTAATATAGTTAGGCATAATTTAGCATGAGTTTGCACAATAATGTATCTTTTGAGCACTTTATGCATAGTTATGAATTTTTGAGCATAGTCATGCATTTCTAAACATTTTCATGCATAGTTATGTATTTTTTGGTACTTGGAGATCTTCAGGGTCACTTTTCGCAATGGGCTTTTGACTCGCAGACTTGTGATTTCTTAAAATCTCTAGGGTTCTTCGGACTAGCCAAAACACCTTCTTTGTCAAACCTGTGCTTATAGGGGAGATGCTGTCTAAATTTTACAAAATTCTTAATGCTTTCCTTTTCTTCTTTAACTTGAAAACCTTTATTCTGAACTATCATCTCGCTTAACTGCTCACTTCTTCTTTTGTGCTTCTTTTGCAGTCAAAATTCTTGAGGTGAACCATTTATCGCGCCTTGGAGAATTGGGCAGTGATGAATAAACATACACTTCTTTTACAAGATCTATGATCGTTGGTGTTCTTGAACCACTCAACAGCTGGAATGGCCTTTAAGCTCCACCTACATAGGTGAAGACGTCAGGTTTTATCTTTATGAAGATGCAAATGGTGAGCCTGTAATTCAAGGAGATGGTGTGCTCATGTACCATTCTCTTCATAAGAATTTTTATTCTAATGAGAATCTCCCCAATCTAGGGAAGAGAATGCTGGAGACGAGGGGTTTTCATTGGGCATCTGATGGGCTTCGATTTGAAGGAGAGCATCAATGCATGAGGCGGTATAGCACATGGACATTTGACGTCCTTCAATCGCATGCCAAGGACTTAGAAGCATGTGCCTTAGCTACAACATGCCAGTGCTCAGCTGGTTACTATGAAAGGTGCTCAAACACCATCTGAGCTTTACAGGAAAGCTGGTGTCACAAGAGTAGCAGCTGGCACCTCAATCATGGTGAAGGGGGAATTACGCTCCTCGATATGTACTTCATTGGTGGAATGCCCATGTTGGTGGCCATGTATGAAGAATTCAAACCCAAAAATGAAGTACTTTCTTAGAATCAACCCATCAATGGTGAACCACCACCTCCAAGTCTTCATGAGTTGTTTGAAATTTATCTACTCCTACATTCAGAGACCATGACCAAATCCAAGACAATGCATTTAAATGCATGGAGGATTTCTTTCATAGGAACCGTTAGGACAAAAAGGAACCCAATTCCAATACTGTCTAGGATGATGATGAACAAGAAGTAGAAGAACAAGAAGAGACCAAGGACCCTATGACCGCTCCCAGAAGATCTAAAAAAAAACATGTATACTTAGTTGCATACTTGATTCTTTTCTTGTGAAAATTGCACTCCCAGGGTTAAGGGGTAATGTTATCCACCATGGTTGCTTCTTTGTGGCTTGTAGGCTCACTCAGGGGTGTCAGTATGCCTTGGCGCAACCAGCCCTCTGTAGCATATACCACGGTCTAGGGGCAATTACCTATGGTAAAGTAGCTTCCAGAGATAGCAAGAGCGAGTCTTTTTCTGGAGAGGTCCTTCCTAAGCATTTCACGACGGGTTTCCCTATCCACTATATCTTCGGCTGGCTTTCAACATACTTTCCTAAGAAGGAGTCTAATCCCTATACCCCTAGAGCATATGAGATCAATGATGACCTTTTGGGGTATACTTGCCCTCAATGCTAAGGATTGCATGGATGAAAGCCAAATTAAGTGGTATGGGTGAGGCACGTCAATTTCTAGCAGAAAGCTCTTTCATCCCGCTGACTGTGTCTACTTATGCTTTTGACGATGTTTTTTATGGACATAACACTAAGGCCCAAGAAGCCATGAATCTCCTAAGTGTTAGGGAATGCAGCTTGCTGTATAGGGGTGTTGGAGATAAAAAGCTTGAAGGTTACTTTCACTAAGCTTTACACGTCAACATGGCTTAGATCAAGGTGCTCATTCTCAATACTTTTTGATAAGAAATATGGGAAGAAAGGGTCTCAGCAAGACCATGATGCTCTAGGCGCAAATCATGAATCCTTGATAGATAACAATATGAGAATGGCTTGAGAATCCTTTCTTTCTCTTAGTGGCTTGAGCAAGTTCATTATTCCTCATTATGGTCATGTAGGTCTTGCCACTGAGGGTTAGTGGCGGTGGTGGAACACCACCTACCGTTCTTACTGGCAAGCAACCCATGCATGGAAGGCCATCAATAGTACCAAGCATGATTCAAGGCATGAGAAGCATTTGGTACCCCCAATCTTCTTCAATATTTGCATACTCGATTACCCCTCGAACAGTTCTACTGTAGAACTTGAGGTTCCTAGAAAGAGCACCCACCTGAGCAAGAGGGCTTTGTCAAGTCTACATTCATATCCTGTAATTCCATTTGCTTCAAGTGAAGAAATCGATTTACATCCTAGAGCAAAGAAACACGTAAAGACGAAGGCTTCACTTAGCCCAACACTATTATCAGAAGTATCAACTCCTAGTCAAGAGAAATTTCTGAAGTATTCACAACTCAACCAAGTTCATTGGGTCAGACTTCCTTCAACTTGAGCCATCGTGTGCTCCTCCTCCCATAATAGAAATAGAGGCACCCCTTGCTGATAAACCAATTGAGCCTGAAATGGTGTAGTCTTTGATTCTTTCATTCTTGAATCAGGGAGACTTTATTTGCACTATCATTGAAGAAGGGAAATTTCTTGAAGATGATATTGAAGCCATTGGTGTAGCTCCAAATGTCGAGGTAACAGCTTTAGAAATGCATGCTCCAACTACTTCAAAAAACAGAGCCTCAATCTCAACCAGATGCTTCTTCAAGTAAAACTCTGGAACTTGTGATTGTCCATACTGTTGAAGTGCCAATTTCAGTAGTTTCCAATATAGAGCCTCTATCAGAGCCAGAAGTTCCTTCTAGCAAGTCCTTGGCTTTTGTTCCTTAGGGACTAGCTATTGTTGCTGAAGTTCCAACCCCTTCTATGATTGGTTCTTCATTGTTACCTTCTTCTGTGTCAAGCACCATGTCAAATAGAAAGACTTTATTGGTAGAGAACTTATTAAGTCTTTCAGGGATAAAGAAATGCTCCCTATTTGATCTTGCAGTCGAGGTAGATGTAGTCAGGGACTGTGCGATTGCCTTGAGAAGTGTCAGCTATGAGAAGGAGACCTTTGATCGACTCGAGGGTCTTTTGAATGAGACCTTGGATGATGGGTAGCCGAGTCCTCGCGGTGTGAATCTGAAGTGCAAGCACTATGTGGGACTTGTTTGGCTTCCCTAGAAAACACCTTAGCTCAGCATCAGAGCCGCATAATGAGCTATAATGAGAATAAGGACTCTCTCCTTTCTTATCAAGCTAGTTTCAAGAATGAAGACTTAGCCTAT
This sequence comes from Amborella trichopoda, assembly GCF_054954075.1. NCBI lineage: Eukaryota > Viridiplantae > Streptophyta > Magnoliopsida > Amborellales > Amborellaceae > Amborella > Amborella trichopoda. The sequence goes on along the minus strand of NC_142345.1, from coordinate 9,642,975 downwards.
TTTGTAGAGATAAAGCTGCAGAGGAAGAAAGGGCAAGGCTGGACATTTATATCCACATGTTAATGGCCGAGCAGGATCGAAGGAGAGTAGAGGCTAGAAGCAAGTCTGAAGAATTAGAGACATTGAACTCCGAGGTGGCCTTAAGCAACACAATGTCAAGTTAGGTTACTCAGGCGATCTCCCATCTCAAAGAGAAATGAAGACAACCTCAGAGGGCTCAGAAGCGTTGAAGACCCAGATTCGTGAAGCCCTTGAAAATTTCTAGGGCCTCGTGAATTCTTTACTCTTCTTGCTTGTTCTATCTTCTTTTCATTCCTCTTGTGGTTTTTTTGATAACTTTCACCACAATTTTGTAATCTTCTCATATGCAATGAATGCTCTTTCCTTTTATCATTGACTTGTCTGCTTCTCATTGCTTCATTGTTTTCTTTTCTTTACTTCATGGTTTGCACCTTTCTTGATCTCATGTGACCAACCCTTGTCTCTTCTAGAAGGGGGTAAGAGATGAATCTGGAGGTCTACTTTTCACGGAAGTGAACTTGAACTCTATCATGTGTGACTTGAACGCCCTTTCTGATTTTCATCCAAGTCCTTGCGGTATGTGCCATTTCTGGTTTTCACAAGGACCCCATATGTATTTTTTTGTGGCACTTTTGCCCATGGTTATTATACCATGTCTACCATTTTCCATTTTTACTCACGATGCCCTCGTGGGTTTTCATCGTGGCCATTTTTTTCTTTTGTTTTATTTTAACAAATTTTGCAATCAATAGTTGATGATAGCATTACGCCCTTCATTTTTTTATTTTTTCTTTTCTTTGACTCTTTTTACCCATGACGGCCTTGCAGATTCTCATCATGTCTGTCTTTTTGAGGAAGCAATTTTAATGTCAAGCCACTGTGACCATGGGGAGGCACATCTAAGGTCATGCCACCACGACCGTCGATTTGGTGAGTTTTAAGGTCATCCACCAAGATCTAATAGAGGCAACTTCAGGGTCGTGCCTTCGAGATCATAAAGTTGGTGTGTTTTAAGGCCATCCATCAATTCCCCAAGAAGGAAAATTTAAGGTAATTTCTTCGAGACCGTGTGTGATGCAGTTCAATGTCATGTCATCAGGACGTGTGCTATGCAGTTTAAGGTGGTGCAACTTGGACCGTTGCCACGTAGTTTAAGGTCGTTTGGCTTGGACCATGGTCTATGAATAATACTTTTTCAAATATCTCAGATTAATTGGGGGCATAGCTTCTTGACCTTCCGAATTAACCAATACACATGCTCCATTAGGAAAAGCTTTCTTCACCACGAATGGCCCATCTCATTTTGGTTCGAACTTCCCATTTGTTGACCATGAGTATTGATTGGTCTCATTACTACCAAGACTAGTTCTCATTTAACAAATGATTGTATTCGAATCGATTTATCAAAGGACCGTTGCATACGGTTTCTATGAATCTCAAGCATTGTTGTGCTTGCAGCCTTTTTTCATTGAGTGCATCTAGTTCTTGACAACGGATAATGGCTTGCTCCTTTTTTTTCATCCCATAATGAAGGGCTATTCTGAGTGATGACAATTGAATTTCTAAAGGTAACACAACCTCATCCCCATACACCAAAGAATAGGGTGTCGACTGGGTTTGCTCCCGAGCTGTAATATGAAAGGGCCATAAGGATTCAAGAAGTCTTTCAAGACAATCCCTCTTTGTGTCAGATGCAAACTTTCTTAGTGCCTCACAAAGGGTTTTGTTTAAAGCTTCAGCTTGACCATTAGCTCTTGGATGGTACATGGTCGAATACTTCTATTTAAATGCAAACTAGTTGACCAGACGGTCTATGTGATGGATTCGAAACTAAGGACCATTATATGAGATGATCTAGTTAGGCACATCGAATCTATATATCATATGTTCATGCACAAAGTTGGCCACTATAAGTCCTGAGACTTTCTTGAGAGGAATGGCTTCAGCCCACTTAGAGAAGTAATATGTGGCAGCAAGTATAAAAGCATGACCCAAAGAAGATGGCGGATCAATAGGACCTATAATATCCATACACCATTGAGTGAAAGGCCATGATGCTACTGTTGGGTGAAGAGGTTCAGAAGCTTGATGAATGAAGCTCGAATGAATCAGACATATCTGACAATTTCTTGTAAACATAAGGGAATCAACATTCATACTAGGTCAGTAATAGCCTATCTTGATTATCCTGTTGTATAGCTGAGGGCCAGACTGATGCATCCCACAAACTCTCGCATGCACTTCCTCGATTACATGGTTTACAACTTTTAGATCAATGCACTTACGTAGCATATCATTGTAAAAGATTTGGAACAAGATACTGTCATGACACATATATCTTGTGGCTGACCTTCTGATCTTGTTACGTTCAATAGGGTTGTCAGGAAGCTGGTTATGCTACAAATAGTCCTTTATAGGGGTGCGTCAGTTTGTTACTGGCTCCACTTTTTCACATAAGGGATCCTAAAATTTTGACTCTTCTTCTTCCTTCTCTTTGAAGCTTGCTTGGCCTTTCTCTCTACAATTAGTGCCTTGATTGGATAAGAAGAGAATTTCTCAACAACTACAATACATCATCATTGTCAAGCATTTTAACAAAATCAACACATCTCCACTCAGCTACCCATATTGGCGTCGACTCTTTTAGTGGAATCTGAATTGTTTTCCCCAACTTGGGGAGCGCGTCTGCTTATGCATTAAGTCTTTGCGGTACATGCTTAAGAGCAACTCTGAAATCACTTGACAGTATTGAAATAAGGCTTGAGGTTATCCTTCTTTACATCATGCACCCCTTTGAGTTGCATGATGACCAACTCTGAATCTCCATAAATGGTTATATATTTCAAGTTCATATGGGAAGAAATCTCCATGCCTATGATGAGTGCCTGATATTCTACTTCATTATGCGATTCTATCTCCAGGAGAGAGAATGACAGTGGGACAAGGCCATCGCAAGGGGTGGAGAACACAACTCCGACACCACCTCTTTCAGATTGAAAGGCCCCATCAATTTGCATTTTCCAATCATATGAAGCTTCGACATGAAATACTTCTTCATCTGGTAAATCGTTTGATAAGGGAGAATTAGCTGGGAAAAGGTGTGCAGCCAAGAAATCTGTAAGGGCTTGACCTTTAATAGCTTTTTCTGGCACATATGTGATGTCAAACTCTATGAGGAGTAGTGACCATTTCACAAGTCAACCTAATAGACAAGGGCATGACAAGAGATACTTAATAGGGTCTGCTCTAGTGATTAGCTGAACTGGGTGTACAAGCAAATAGTGTACAAGTTTTTGTACTGCAAAGATCAAAGATTAGCACATTTTTTTCAATGGGAGAGTGGTTCTCTTCAGCTCCTTCCATTCTTCGGCTCAAATAGTGCAGATCCGTCTCCTTTCCTTCATAATTATTTTGAGCTAGTAAGGCATCAAGTGATTCATCTAATGAAGTCACAGATAAAATGAGAGGCTTTTCTGGAATTGGCGCAAATAGAACATGAGGTTTCAATAAAAATTTCTTGATGTCTTCAACAGCTATTTGACATGCTTCGTCCCAGTTGAAAGCACAACTTTATTTAATCAGCAAGAGAAGGCTTACACCGTCCTAAAAGTTTGGAGATGAATCTCTAGATATAGACAATCTTTCCTTGAAGAGATCTGAGCTCTTACATATTTCCTGGGAGATGGCATCACTTGAATAGCTTTGATGTTGACAGGTTTGATCTCTAAACCTTGATACCTGACAAAAAACCCCAAGAACTTCCCAGATTGTACACAAAAAGGACACTTCAAGGGATTCATCTTGAGTTGATGAAGACGAAGTCTTTCAAAGACTTTCTCAAGATTTTTTATATGACTGTTCCTTTCGTTGTACTTTACCATGAGATCATCTATGTAGAATTCCACTTCTTCATGCAACATATCTTCGAAGACAGTGGTCATAGCCCTTTGATAGGTTGCCCCGGCATTTTTGAGATCGAAGGGCATCATCGTGTAGCATTAAACCCCTTATGGAGTTAGGAAAACAATGGATTCTTCACCTTCAAGTGCCATCCTTATCTGGTTATAACCTAGATAACCATCCATAAAGGAGAAGGCCTGGCAATTGACTGTCGAGTCTATTAGTACTTCAGTGTAGGGAAGTGGAAAGTCATCTTTAGGACATGCCGCATTCAAGTCACGGAAGTCAATACAAACCCTGATTTGACCATTCTTCTTATTGACTGATACAACATTGGCCAGCCACTTTGGGTATATGATTTATCTTATGAAATTTGTTGTCTTAAGCTTGTTAACCTCTGCTTCAATTTGGATTTCCAAGTCGGCTCATAACATCCTTGATTTTTGCTTGAAAGGCATAAAGGATGGATAAATCCCCAAACTGTGAACTGCAACTTGAGGGTCAAGAACGGGCATCTCCTGATAATGCCAAGCAAAGACATCTCAATTTGCTTTCCTCTTTCTCTTCAGGAGACATAATGGCTGAGATGAAAGTAGGGCTAGGGTCAGCTTCATCACCCAAGTTCACTTCTTCCAAATCATCGGTTGTGGCTTGTCCACCATCTTCTAAGGCCTCTGATGATTATTCTATTTCCTCCTCATCGAGGGGTAGAGACTCAGAAGTCTGTTCATCCACCTCAAGTAATACAACATATTCCTCTACGGGCAATAATCCTTCTTTTATCTCATTGAAGTCCTGAACCATCAGGTTCTTGAAAAATTTGGGCCATTTCCACTTCTTCCTGAGATTCCTAGGGAGTGACTTCTTTAAGGATGGGTTCAAGGGGAGATAGTGACGGTTCTTGAGATTTCATCACATGAAAGATTAGGTCAGTGAAGAATGGCCTTGGAGGCAAACCAGCATGTCCCAGGTAACTAAGGCCCTACTTTTGAGTATGCTGAGACATTGTAGTCTCGATAACAGCAAAGGGTGTTAGCATCTCTTTACCGTATTTTAATCCCAAATTCATTGATGGTCCATAGTCCATTTTCTTCATGATCTAGTGAGCATTACGACTATAAAGATCCCATTTTTTCATTATTGCAGCATCTATAGAGGAATGACTTTGAGGATTCTCTTGAGTACTAGTCGCTCGGGTTTCTGGGGTGAAACCGGGTAAAGGGACAGAAATAGGTTTTTGAGGTGCTACTTTCTTCACCTTATCTTTTCCCTTTCTTATAACTTCAAACTGATTGAGCAAATGCTGAACTTGCTCTTTCAATTAAGTAATAGTAGCTTGTCTTCGAACTTCATATTGTTGAGTCATTGGAAGGGGGAGAAGAATTATATGTTATGTTTTGAAGAATAACCTGTGTTTCCATGAAAGGGGTTGGGAAGCCCAAGTCCTTTAGGGAGTCATGCATGTATCTGGTTTGGTTTATGAGGTAAGCACTATCCTCCTCCGTTTCCGGGACTGGGATATACAAGACCTCCGAATTTGAAAGACTTTATGGCGATCTTGCTGGTATGGAGCTGAAGACGTGAGGCAAGCATTATCCTCCTCCCTTTATGGGACTGGGATATGCAAAACCTAGAAGATTTGCAAGACCTCAACATGGCTATGGTGAAGAGGGGTTTGGGGTATGAGGTAAGCATCATCCTTCTCAATGCGCAAGACCTCTGGTATTTGCAATACCTTTGGCTGGATTGATACGTAGCTGACTTGGGGGGTAAAGTAAGCATCATTTCCCTCACTTAGAGAGACTAGAATATGCACGATCTTTTGGTCAGCTGTTTGGTCGATCTTAGCTGGACATGCGACCTCATCTTCTAAGAAGGGAATGAAAATATGTAACACATTTATGTCACCATAAGCATAAGTGACTGTAGGTCTTAGAGGGATCAAATCATTGGTTTCCTTCTTCTTGACTTGCTCGATTTGAGCTTTCACGGGGACATGTTCTTCTGAAGATGTGGTAGAGGATGAAGCTTCCTCTTTATGATCTTGGGTCATCACTTCTATTATGGAAGTGGGTAAATTTCCATCAATAGAGGTCAAAGGAATCACTTTTCCATATCCTTGTCCTCTTGAAACAAGTGATTAAGCGATCCTGCCATAACTTCCACATCTTCATGAGAGGTTTGAGCAGTCTCTCTCAAGTTATGCTTGTAATGGATTTCATAGGTAATAGTAGTTTTTGAGATCGCATTGGATCTATGAAATAGTACTTCTCATCATCATAATGTGACTCAGCAATGGGAAGTGGTCTCTTATCAGAATAGACCATGTGTTTCCTTCCTCTTGGCTATACTTGAAGCATTGATGGAGTGTGGATGGATCCACCCCATGCTCATGTAGCCAGGGACGACCCAGAAGGATGTTATAGGAAGTGTCTATCTCAATCACGTGAAAGTGAATGAAAACATTCAAATCCCCAATTTTGAGCTTGAGACAGATAACCCTAGCTGATTTCTCTCCCAACTGATTGAATCCTTAAACTGTTAATCCTGTCAGCTCAAGCTGCTCAACATCTATCCCAATTCTAGTGAGTATTCCCTTTGACATAAGGTTCACTGCGGATCCCCCATTCAACATGATCCAATTGATTAGGCAAGAATGTAGTTCACCAGCTACGAAGAGAGGTTTGTTATGAAATCTATCACCCAACTGAAGGCCATGAAACAGGGAGAGAGCTTGCACCAAGGCCATACAAAATAAATTTGATAACATGAGAGCATCATAGAAACTCAAGAGAGATGGAAGCCTCCTCAAGTGCTCAATTACATCATATTTGACTTGGTCGGCCTCGAGAGAGATAGCTCCTTAGTTCACCATTAGTTTTGGACGGACAGGTGGTAATAGAGTGGATTTTGAAGTGGAAGGGTTTGTTACAACCGCTAAGGAGGGGTGGTTGTAGTTATGGGAGGAGGAAGATATGACTGGTTAGGTTTCGAAGCTAGAGTAGGTGTTGGAAAGACAGGGCAAGATGAGGGATGTGATGGTTCAGGATTTTTATGGAAGGAAGGTGATGCATTTGGGTAAGGGACTGGTGATGGTCCTGAGTATTTTAGAAGAGGAGGTGGCTCTTGAATGGGAATATGTGATCCGAGGTATCTCAGGAGTTTAGGTGAAACTGGTCTTTGGATTGGTTTAAGTCTCTTTCCCAACCTTAGCCTCATTTGATCAACTGTAGCCGCCTTGCTTCCCTCACGAAACACCAACATGTTGCATGTTTCAATATTTGATGAACTTTCCCCATTCTGGTTCTTTCATAGTTCCCTCAAGTCAGGCTCTGCAAGCCATTGAGACTTCTCCTTTGGCTTTGGGTTTAGAAGTCGATTGAATACCTCTTCAAGAGTGGGACAAGGCATGTCCTTTTGGCAGCATAGGCAATAGCATCTCCAACATTCAAGAATCTGAACTTTTGCACAGTTTTGAGGGGGAAGAAGGGTTTGAAGAATCAAGGATAGAAGAAGGGACAAAGCTTCTAGGGTCATCACTGAAATTGGACCGAACCAGTCAGCATTTGTGGTCATCACCTGAATTGGTCTCAAAGAGACTTTTAACGTCTTCACTCGCATTGGATGTAATCGAGGACCTTTAAACATCCCTTGTTGGACAATTGCAGGGGATCTTTAGCAGCATTACACTGTCTAGACTGTTGAGGGGAGCTTTTAGAGTCTTTACCTTTGTTAAACAGTTTTGGGATGCTTTTAATGTCCTCACCCATATTGGACGGGTTTTGAGATGTTTATATGGTTATGTATTGACCACCCTCAGCAAAGAGAACTTGCCTTGGGATGATGTCATATAACGTGGGAAGAGGGGCAATAGGGGGAAGGAACGCCACTTCAACAAACATTTGGGGCAGCTTTGCTTTTTGGCATTGAGCATTCGAAGGTTGTTTATTCTTCTTCTTTTTCTTAATAGGTATGGTCATATGATTATGTGGCATAGGTACCACGTTTGCTTCTCGAATGGCCTCCCTTATGAGGCTTTTCATCTTACCACGACCATGGTGCTCCTGCCATGACTCGAGTACTTTGATAGGAGCTGGGGAACGTGAGTCTCTAGAGTTTCATGACTAAGATCCTGAACTTGCACGGCTATCTTATGCAACAAGGTTTCAAACTCTTGAGCAACCTTTTTCGATGGAGGTGGTGTGTTATCTATGAAGACTTAGCCATTTCCTATAAGTTTTTAAAATGGCTCGGAATCCCCAACAATGGAACAAGTCATGTTCCTTCACCTGATGATACTGACACCATAAATCCCTATTCCCCTCCTTCTGGTATTTTTATTTTTTAGGAACGCAAGGTGAATCATCTCCTATTGTACAAGCATATCTAATATGATAGGAAACATGTCATGGGACAGTTCATCCATAGGGACACTGCGAGGCTGTTACTCCTTAACTGTGATCATGTGCGACGCTTCCATTGTTTCACCGACCTTATAGGATTTATCTGACTAAACTTTATGTTCTTCCTTCTCAGTGTGAGAGGTAGAAGGTGCCTAGGTGGCATTTTTAGGGGTTACTAAATTAGGTGATTCACGAGTTCAGATTGGTACATTCACAATGATTCATCTTTCAGCTATATACTATTATATAAATATCCTGAAACTCGATCACTGAGATAACACATGGCGCAATATTTGGTGGAATGGACACCAGATATTCTCAGTTCCTTAAAACAACTGCCTGGGTTGTCTTGATGAGAGTGGAGTAACCAACCCTTGTAACTCCAACATCGCGAAAACGTCTGGAAGAAGGTCAGATCGTACTTCTTTAGGTCTTGCGGTCTGCACTTGTTCTTTTTCAAGAGTGACCACATGCAAAGCTTATATAGTTTCAAAGCTTTTCTGAGACTTTCCTAATGAATTTTTCCTTTTCGAATCAGGGATTCGATGTGGTCTTTATGATGGAAGCAGACGTGTATAGAATAACTCAACATCTGATGATTGACACATAATTCTTATGATTGATGAGTCCCACTTGGTCAGGTCTCCTTTGCTCAAGAAGAACTATCATACCTTGTTCCAACAACATTTTCAACAAAGCTGGTACCCAAGCTTTGCTAAAGCTATACTGCTTGTTCAACCTTTGCTCAAATTGATTAGGCTGGTATAGGATTGTTGGCGGAGGCACCCTATTATAGGCTTGAGGTTGGAACTATTGTTTTTGGGGTTCCCCTTGACCCTTGAATGATACTATTCCTCTTGAAGTAACCAATGTCTTGAAATGTGCATTGTCAGAAGGAGGTTTAGTAAGAATAGGTGTGGCAGTAACTGCTGCACTTATGGTGCTTCTTTGCTGACTAGCGTGAGGGTTAGGCCTGTTATTAGTGAAGTTTTGATTTTGACCTCCCCCTGAGGTCTGACTTTGAGTTCCACCATGGTGCTTAAGTAAGCTTTCAATGTTTACTGCCTTTGAAATCATGTCTGAGAAAGTGGTGGGATTAGAAGCTTTGACAAGAAGGGAGATTTCCTTCTTCATGTTCCTAATGCATGTTTGCACAACATTAGTCTCAAGCATGGAATTATTATGGTACGCTGAGAGATCCCTCCATCTCTGAATGTATTCGTTTACTGCTTCTTTCACTCCTTGAGTGAGAATGGGAAGTTCTATAGCTTGAACTTCTCGTTCAACTCCATCTCTTCCCAAGAGTGAACATACTGTTTTCACAACATTAGTCTTCCTTTTTGATAACTCGGGGGAAAAGGGACTTGATCAATGAAGGGCAAGTATGGCTTCTTATAATGAGCATTTTCATGAGGCTTATAAACCATGAATTCTTCAATTGAGCATCTTTTGAATGTCTTTCTAGGTAACCGCTGGGGAAATAGTGTGGAACGCTACATTGGGTTGATCATCAAGAAAGACTAGGGGAATGGGAGGTATTGAGGTTTGAGCCACATGAGGAGGTGGAGGTCTTCGCTCTTCATCTTCAAACCAAGGATTAAGAGGAGAATTCGCCTCCTGATGCGAAGATACTCTGATTCGTTGAGAATTTTCTAGCCCTTTAAGCCTGTCCAAGATATGGTTTAGGTTTCATTAAAACGTGCCATCCGGTCTTCAGAACCATCACCATCTTGACTGACTACAATCACATCGGCTCATTCCTTAGGACTAAGTGGTTCTTACATGGATGTAGTCCAGGGTTGTTTCAGTTTGAATGTATTTTTCAACATGTTTATCTTCGTTGCAAATAAGGAGAAATAATTTCGTGAGCTAGGTCCGTAGGTGCCAAAATGCCTGTGGACTGTGGAAGTCAAAGGTCCATAAGCCCTGATTCAGAAGTGGAATTTTTAAAAGACTCAGAATGGCCCAAGAAGGTTCAAAATCGTGTCTAGACGTCTCTTAAGAACATGTGCCAAGTTTTGTCACAATAGGAAGAGTTTAAGGCAGTGTAGATGAATAAACAAATTTAGAAAAATGACCTGTACCACCCTTGAAATGAACCTTAAAACTACTGCCCTATCACCAAAGCATAAAATAACCGTGAGACCACCTCCATTGGATTTGGAATGACCAAAAACCCTTAAGGACCAAGTTTTGGCTTGATTGGATGTTTCAAGACCAAATTATGGCAAAATTATCCAAAACAAGTAGGTCGCACGCTATTACCATGCATCCTCAGTGAACCAGTGTCCATTAATGAAAACTGTGTTTTTAGGTTTCGGGTTGAACTTTGGAAGGCCATATCTCTCTCTTCCCAAGTCTGATCAGGCTCAAATTATAGAAGCATGTTCATCTCGTCGACCCGAGCATTTTGATATGTGGCACAACCCATGTTGTTGCCCGAGCCGGGAGATAAACAAGAAAGAAGATTGCCATCCAAGGCAAGGTTGTAGATTTTCCAACAGGAGCGTGCCTTGATTGAGCAGCCACATCACGACGCTCGCAAATCTGATCGGCCTGAAACTAGACCCATTATGAGCACGAGGCTTCATCTGAGACAAAGCACACACGTGATGAATGGTCATATTCAACATATGATGAGTACGAAGTAGCTATAATTTTCGGCCACCAAAAGCCAATTTTTGGTCAAAATAACAAATTTCAGACATCAAATCGAGCCACATTCATCACTAAATGCTCATATGACGACATGCTCATCAAAATACAATAAAGAAATCATGAAGAAACACTGAGAAACGGGCGTTATCTTGAATCAAAGATCACATGTTTCTCGTAATTTTTACATCTTGTGATCATGGCCAAAAAGTCCAATTCATGGCTCGAAATGGGTATCAAAATGACCATCTTCCCGAGCTGATCAACAAAAGAATATTCTTTTGATCGAATGAAGACTAGAAGGAGCCCGAACTGACCCCAAAAGATCGCAAAGGTTGCATGACCATGACTTAGACTGATTTAAATTTCAGCGTTTGTCGGTGAGGGGCAAAATTATCATTTTTTACTCTAATTTCTTAATTTTCTTTAATTGGGAATCAACCTTTGTTTGGATTAATTTTCTATAAAAGCACGTGATATGCTCATGTAAAGTAGGCTGCTTCGATTAATAAATTTTGGGGTTTTCTTTAAGGTTTGGGTCACGGTTTATGGAGAGAGAGAGGAGAGAGAAGATCTAAGTGGGTACCCCTGGGCACTAAAGGTAACTTTCTCTCTCCTCTCCTCTTTCTCTCTCTTTTTCTTCTCTTTTTTCTCTCTCTTCTCTCTCCCTTCATCTTGTCTTCTTTCTCTTTTCTCTTCTTCTCTTCTTTCCTTCTCTTCTTTCCTTCTCTTCTTTCCTCTTTTTTCTCTCTCTTCTTTCTCTCTCTTCTTCCTCCCTTCTATTTTCTTCTTTCCTCTGCTTCTTTCCTTTCTCTCTCTTCTCCTTTCCCCTTCTCTCTCTTCTTTCTCTATACTCCTTTCCTTTCTCACTCTTCTTCTTTCCTTTCTCTCTCTGCTTTTTTTCCTTTCTCTTTCTTCTTCTTTACTTTCTCTCTGCTTCTTTCCTTTCCCTTTTTTCTTCTCTCTTCTCTCTTCTTCTTCCCTACTCTTTCCTTCTCTCTTCTCCTATCCTCTTTTTATTTCTTCTTTTTCTCACTTCTTTCTCTCTCTTCTCTCTCCCCCTTCTTTCCTCACTTTCTCTCTCTTCTCTGTTTCTGTCTTGCACGATGGGCGTATTTCTCTCTTCTCTCTCTCTATTTGGTATGGCGGAGTACATCACCATGTGCGAAATCTCTCTATTCTCTCTCTTTGTTTGGCAAGGTACACTGTTGTGTGCACTCTCTCTCTTCTCTCTCTATCTGGCACAGCGGTGTGCATTGTTGTGCATGAAATCTCTCCCTCTTCTTTCCCTATCTAGCACGACAGAGTACATCGCCGTGCGTGACATCTTTCGCTCTTCTCTCTTTGTCTAGCATGGGGGAGTACACCATCATGCGTGACATCTTTCTCTCTTCACTCTCTGTATGGCACGGTGGAGTAAGTGACCGCGTGTGACATCTCTCCCTTCTCTCTCTCTGTCTGGCACGGCGGACTACGCCGCCTTGCAGGACATTCCTCTCTGTCTAAAACGATGGAGTACACCATGGTGCATGACATTTTTCTCTCTCCTATCTTATTTCTTTCTTTCGCTTGCTTGGCCAGAGGGCAGGGTCAGCCCTATGCCACCGTGCCAGTTCTACTGCAGAGCAGTCTAGCTGTCATGCCAGTCTAGTCACGGTGCCCGTCTAGTTGCTGAGCCAGACAAGCAGCCGGGTCAGTCTTGCCGCCGTGCCAATCTAGCCGCCATGTCAAACTTCTTCTCTCTCTTTCTCTTCTCTTCTCTCTTCTCTTATCTTCTTTTCTCTTCGTTTCTCATTATTTTCTTCTCTTCTCCTTTTGGATGGTTTAACGAGAGCCAAGCTAACCTTCACCCTCTCTCACTCCATTTCTTCTTCTCCTTTCTGAAAGATCCCGGTGAAAAACAAACCAGCCTTCATCCCTCTTTTCCCTCTTTTTCTAAAAATACATTTCATCTATGAAGGATCTAGGTGAAAAACAAACCAGCCTTGGCTCATCTTTTTTCTTTTCCTGAAGTGCTATGTGAAAGCCAAACCATCATTTGTTCCTCTTTTCTTTCTTTTCTTCCCAAAATACATTTTATCTCTGAATGATCTGGGTGAAAAACAAACCATCTTTCCTCTCTCTTTTCTCTTTCTCCAAAGTGCTGGGTGAAAGTCAAACCAGCCTTCGTTCCTTTGTTCTCCCTTTCCAAAAATATATTTTACCTTTAAAGAGCTTGGTGAGATCCAAACCAGCCTTCGTCTCTCTATTTTTTCTTCCTTATCTAAAGAGCTAGGTGAAAGCTAAACTAGCTTTTGTCTCTTTTTCTCTCTCTCCCCTTATCTTTCTTTTCTTTTCTAAAAAATTCTCCTCTCTCTACTGTCTTTTCTCCATCAAACCCATTTTCCCTTTCTCTTTACTATAAAATATGCATTAAGAGTTCCTCGTTAAGGAGGTGCCGTGAGGCTGTCGAATTGACACGGACTCCATTATGTTTTTTGTTTTTTCATGTGCGCTCACCCTTTGACAAGGTGGGGTCTTCTGACCCACTATTATGTATTCTAATGTGTGTGTGTGGGCTCAAGAAAGAAGAAATAGGTCGAGGGAGGCGATTCCGAACCGACTATAGGCCAAGGGCACATTTCGCGTGATTTAAGAGGGCACCCACGTGAGCAGCCCAAGTGTGTCACGGACCCACATGAGGTGAGTCCTGCCTCACGATCCAAATTCCTCTCTCATCGGTTGGTATTCCTTCCTTTGTCTCCTTTATGTAATTTCGAGAGAGCGATATCAGGTCTCGGGGCCATCTCGAACCTGGAGCCACACCACCAGGTCATTTGGACCCGAAGGGTGAGAACCAGCTTGCCGACTCCACAGGGGACACGCTACCCCATCGTCGAATCATTCTCGCTTGGCTTTCCTTTCTTTTCGTTCCTACTTTATTACTTACACACACACGACTTTGGGGTTGGTCAACTCCTTCATCCGAGTCAGGGATTTCCTGATCACCACACTCGGGAGTCCGCCTCGGGAATAGGTTCCACAATCCTCGTTCCCGACCTTTCTTTTGGGTGTTGACCTCGTGTCACGCTCCTAGGTCCTATCCTAGATTGGTGTGAGGAGGGACCTAACAGTCCCTCACTCCCCATCTCCTAGCCTTGGTGGACCCACCACAAATGCACCTTGCATGGGTGGCATACTAGCCGCCACACACCGCATACACCCTGCTATCGGCAAATCACTTGCCAGTCCCACTGCTCGGGGCAGCCGTAAGGCCGCCCCTTCCTTTCCTGCACATAGCAGTCCAACTGTCAGTGCTCTTGCGGGTCGCTGTAAGGCCACCCCTACTCTCTATCATATCGGGTCCCTGTAGCCAGAGGCTCAACACGTCAAGGAGGAGGACCTAAGGCTGCCACCTCACACATATGCACCAGAGCTCATGGTCCATCTGCTCGAGCCACACCTCGGGGCAATCCTTAGGCTGCCTCGAACCACTATCTGAGTTCGGGTCTTCTTCGACATGGCCTTGTATACCTTTTGCATATGCATGGCATTGCTCGGTGCAGCCCTGTTGCAGCGTTTACTTGAGCACACGAGAGACTGGCCCCTCGTAGACCCTCCCAGCATATGCCTGCGCACTCTGTGAGGGGTGGTCACAAGGCCATTTCCTCACAAACGCATGCTTGCGGTATTCGGCCTCCTAAGACCAGACCTATTACTCGAGCTTGGGTTCCCAAGTAACTCGGAACTCCTCTACAAGTGGCACACATGCACCACCCCATGGACGACTCCAAGCTCCTGACAGAAAGCCCTGTTGCAATTGTCTCCTCCCACGTTCGTCACTTCTCCCCCAGTCGAACCACTCAAGACTACTCAAAGGCCTTCCCTAAGAGTACCCTCTTGTCGCCCTCTTCAGACCGGCCCTACCTTTGGAGCTCACAAAAGAGCTCGGGGCAAGGTTCCCTTGGGTGATGAAGTCTTCCATCCCCCGTCTCTCTCCAAGCCAAGAAAAAGCTGACTCCTGTTTCTAGCCCGCATCCCATGCCTCACCTCATGAAGACTTCCTAGTCATGTTTGAAGAAAGCGGACCATTCACAATCGCAAACCCAGTCTCGGTTCTGGAGGGAAGTACGCCAGAGCTTGAGAGCCAAACATGACCGAGGCATGCGAATAGTGCCGAGAGAAGAGCCCAAGGCATTCGAAGCAAACAAGCTTGCTGATCCTCTAGCTGAGAACCCCTTTTACCCACTACAGGTTGCAGCAGGGCCTGAGGTGTAAGAGCCAGAATCCTGCATGGTTGTAAATGTCGTAAGAGATGACCCAACCTCGCAGCTCCTGCTGTCCCAAAGCCGTCACAAACCGGTCCTGACCCCATCAGCATACAAAGCTCGAGCTCAGTCGCAGCTGACCGACTTGTTGCACCCAGTCCAAGTTGCCACACCCAGTCTGACGGGTATGCAAAACCCCGACTGCACAAGTGACCAACCTCCCCGAAGAAATAGCTAGTGTGATGGTCATTGAGGAGCCCAACGATGATCAAGAAGACCATATGAATCGGTTTGAGGACATGATGTGCAGGTTGAGGTAGAAGATCAGGCTGATGGAAGGTACCCGACTCCTTGAGAACTCATCTCACCAGGAAGCCAATTCCCCTCATCCAACCGATCTGATCCTGAGGCAGCCACCGCCTTCTCATGACCATCCCTCCTCTCAGCAAGTCCCACAAGCCGACATCGATTCCATGGTCACCCACAGTTTGCGGGGCAGACAGATCCTTGACATTCATGATACAGCCCTGTATCGGAAGCCCTATCCCGCTTACATTGATCAGCTCTTGTTTCCCCATAATTACCAGAAAGGGAGACTCTTGCTCTTCAATGGCACGAGTTCGTGCCCATTTCTATTCAACATGTTAAGAGACAGCACCAGATGGAAGTCTTCTTCTCCATCAAATTGTTGAAACTCTTGACACCCCAGCATTTAAGTGGTATGCCTGACTCCCCCCAAAATCAGTGCAGACCTAGGATGAAATGGAGCACTTGTTCTACAAGCGCTTCTATGAAGTTGAAAGAGAAGTCAAGACTGGTGAGCTTCTTACATTAACCCAAGGCTCAAATGAGCTGGTTGATCAATTCATCGCAAGATAGAGAGATCTGGTTGTGCACCAAACTACGGCTTGAAATTCATGTGGTTCAAACATGTGTTCTCAACATGCGGCCGGAAATCTCCCTGCATGTCGAGGCTTCAAAGCAAACCTCTATGTCAGATCTGATCTCTAAAGCAGACCAGATAGAGAGCCTCCTTAAGCATCATGACAAATTTCAAACCCCATCATCGAATGGGGAAAAGAACCGAAGCTTTGGTAATGTTCATCCCAGTTCATGGGACAATCAACGAAAATGAATGATTAGCGCTGCTACCATTGTATCAAACCCTAATAAGGCCTCACCTCAAACTCTGGATTTCTTCAAGGGGTGAACCCTGAAAATGCTCAGGGGACACCTCAAGAACACCAACAAAAACCCCAGTCCTATAATAAGGTGCCTCCACCTCAGAACCTCTAAGGAAAGGACTACTGAGCGGAGCAGAAAAGGAAAGTCTATAGCTTTGATAAGGAGTGGGTCCCGACCTTACTTCGAATGTTGATAGAGCAACAAATGATCATCTTTCCTGAGATGAAAAAGCCAAAAGATGTTGATTTCGTCACCCACAAGAATTATTGTGCCTATCATAGAATGTTGGGGCACTTTGTTCAGGATTGCTTTACTCTCAAGGATCACATCGAGGCATTAATCCAGAAGGAACAGATACAGCTCGATAGTCTCAAGAAGGAATTTGGGGCAACTTAAGCGTCTCACGTGGTGACAGTTTAAGAAGAAGACTATCAAGAGTAACATCTTGATGAACTATCAACAGACCTTCTTCAGACGCTATTTTTTATGATGCTTCAAGTAGGGATCATCGCACCAAAGTTGTCAAGACAGCCCAGGCACCTCGCTCAAGGGACTGAGAACCTCTGGTGACCATATCACCAGATAGGAGGTCATGATTTAGAGGGGTGCTTCAGCTTTCAAGCCATAGTCAAAGAGAAAGTCCAAGGAGGACACGTCATTAGAACTATCCTAAGGGATGACATTCGAACCATCGGGCTGCTAGCACAAGAAGACACTCAGACACAAACATCCTATGAGAATGCGCCACCCGGGCCTTCTGATCTCGATGAACTTCCCAATCATGACAAGTCTATGGAGGACAAAACATAATGAATTCTATGAAGAGGGAGGTTTTTCACTAAGCAAGGCCAACCCTTAAGCTTCGTGAACCTGGTCATCCTGTGCTCGTTCACAAAAATTGTAAAAGGAGATGAGTACCAAGGGCTGCCCACCAAAAGAGGGAACTCCCTCAACCTCAGACTGAGGTTGACTTCCTCAAATCCATACCGGTCTTGATCCCCAGTCGCAGTACATCGGCTTGGCATTGATCTATCCTTCAAACCTGTAAAGCAGAAATCGAGAAGGTTCCGACTTGATCTTGAAATGCAGATAAATGCTGAAGTAACTAAACTCAGAGAAGCAGGTTTTACTCGGGAGGACAAAAACCCGAAATGGCTCGCCAATTTTGTTCGAGTTAAAAAGAAGACTAGGAAAATATGGGTCTGCATTAATTTCTGTGACTTGAATGTTGCCTGTCCAAAGGATGACTTCCCATTGTCGTTCACAGAAATTCTTATCGATTCCATAGCCCATTGCCAAATATTATCCTTCATGGATGGATATTCAGGGTATAATCTGATAACGATGGCACCAGAGGATGAAGAGGCCACCGCCTTCCTGACCCTCTAAGGGGTCTTTTGTTAACTACCTCGACTGCAGGATGCAAGGAGTTGAAAAGAACTACCCGCCAATCGAGAAGATCTGCTTGGCACTTATCTTCGGGGTCCAAAATCTTCGCCATTATCAGCTCGGTCGTGAGGTGCAACTTATCTCAAAAGCTAACCCCATCAAGTTCCTCATGACACGCCCTTGTCTGTCAGAGCGCTTGGCTAAATGGTCGCTATTACTAATGGATTTCAACATCATGTATGTGCCGTAAAACACCATCAAGGGCCAAGCCCTCGTTGATTTCCTGATAGCACACCCCTTACCGCTAGAATCTCCCCTTGTCAAGCAACCTCCCCGATGAGGAAGTGTTTTGCGATGAGCCAGCTTATGATTGGAAGATGTAATTTGATAGGGCCTTTCAGTGTGAACGAGGTGGTGTTGGCGTATGACCTCTCAAGATGGTGTCATTCCCTTGTCCTTCTCCCTTGCAAAGGCCGACTCACACAATGAGGCTGAGTATCAAGCCCTCATAATAGGGCTTGAAGTCACCTCAGACAGCCAACTGAAATGGTTAGCCATTTTTTATGATTTGGAACTAATAATACGGTAGCTCAAAGGGATACATGATATGAGAATAAAGAGCCTCAAGCCTTACTATGACACTATTAAGACCTTGATGGCTAACCTCAATGACTTTTCCTTAAGGCACATCCCTAGAAGGTTGAATTCATAGGCTGATGCCCTTGTCATGCTCGGCCCCACTACTCAAATCTCCATAAAAGAACCCACGCTTATATGGGTAGCAGAGTATAGGCACATCAAGCTGGTTAAAGAGTTAAATGGGGACGATGAAAGGATTCTTTTCCCAAAATTCCCTCCTTACCCATTCAGAGCACTCCTCGCTGCCAAGGATGCTCTCAAAGCTGAAAGGAAGGTGAAGCAGGTCCAAGGAAATAAGCCCGAGAAACAAGAAAGGGAGATCTTTGATCCAATATGCGTCGAGATCGAGCAGGTTGAGGATTGGAGGGAACCCATAATCAACTTTATTAAACATGGTTTCCTACCGGAAGATCGCATTGAGCGCAACAGTACACGAAGAATGGCCACCAAATGCACTCTTCTTGATGGAGATGCTCTCTTTTGACGATCCTTCGACAACATCCTCCTCCGATATGTCGACATAAACGGGGCGAAGCTAGTACTGGAAGAAGTGCATGCCGAGATTTGTGGCCTTCATAAACTTTATGAACGGATACGAAGGTTGGGATATTACTGGCCATCATTGGTCACAAATTCATTGACCTATGCCAAAAGGTACCAAGTGTGTCAACTAAGTTCAAACCTCATTCACCAACCACCAGAGCCTCTTCATCCTATGGTGATGTCATGGCCCTTCTCACACTGAGGTATGGACATTGTCGGACCCATCAATCCTCCCTCGGCATTGGGCCATACCTTCGTCTTAGTTGCTACCGATTATTTCTCAAAATGGGCTGAAGCGATTCCTCTCAGACATGTCCCCGGGGAATCAGTGGCCAACTTCGTGTGACATCAAATCCTTTACCGATTCGGTGTGCCAGACCGGATCACATCAGATAACGGTCCCCAGTTAAGAAGTCAGCACATCGATCGCTTGGTTAACCAATTTGGTTTCGAGTGGAAGTACTCTACTATGTACCACCCTCGGGCAAATTGTTTGGTCGAAGCCTTCAACAAGACCCTTTGCAATGTTCTAAGGAAATCGGTGTCTAAGACAAGGAAAAATTGGTATGAGAAGCTTCTAGATGCCCTATGGGCTTAGCGTACACCACCTGGAGTGCCACCAACTCTACTCCTTATTCTTTAGCTTATGGGAGTGAAGCGGTACTACCCCTTGAAATTCAACTTCCTTCGCTTCACATCACCGTGCATCATGATATGAGATAAGATGAACAGGTAAAGTTGCGCTACAAAGACTTAGATGCACTTGATGAGAAGAGATTTGAAGCCCCGCAGAACCTTGAACTCTACTGGGGGATGATGAAAAGATCTTTTGACAAGTCAATCAAAATTCGCTCATTCTCTCGTGGTGATGTGGTCCTAGCAGTAAAACTGCTAATCGTTATGCATGGGTTAAGCAAGGGGAAGTTTGAGCCTAAGTGGGAAGGCCCTTTTGTATTTAAGAAGGCTTCCCCAAAAGGGGGTTACATATTAACCCATCCTGATGGAGAGGAGGCAATGCCTCCTATCAACGGATGTTACCTGAAAAGGTACTACTCATGACTTACGGTCTCGGAGGCGTGACCTCGAGCGCACCCCTCTCCACATGTTGCCGCCAAGCACGTTTTCACCGTCAAGTGCAACCCCTGTATTGCTGAGCATAACCCTTCTGCCTTTACGCCCATGCCTTTTGCATGCACCTCCACGCATGCCTTCCCTAGCCGACACGTTCGTTTGCGCATCGACAAGGTTTGACCCTCATCACCTTTCCATCCCCAATGGAGTAATACTCGCACCCTCGATCACATGAGTTGACCCATTTTAATCACTAGGGAGTCACATCCACTCCTTAATCCCGAGTAAATCTGCTTCCACTCACCATCCCTCAGTGGGACACACCTTCATCTGAACCCATTGTTCATAAATGATCTCGACCATTACATCTCAATGAGTCAGACCGCCATCCACAGACTCATTCCCCATGGAGCCTCATCTACTTCATATCCCCCAGTGAGTCCACTCCTTACTAAACTACCCACATATATGGAAAATTGTATAGCGGTCTAGTTGCATGACCTTAAACTATAACACCCGTTCTGGCCGCATGACGTTAAACTGCTTCGAACCACGGTCTAGTTGCATGACCTTAAATTGTAGCACTTGTCCTGGTCGCACGACATTAAACGGCTTCGCACCATGATCCAATTGCACGACCTTAAACTGTAGCACCCATCCTGGTCACATGACGTTAAACACCTTCGCACCACGGTCCAATTGTATGACCTTAAACTATAACACCCGTCGTGGTCACATGACATTAAACTTCTTCGCACCATGGTCCTGTTGCATGACCATAAAACTGTAGCACATGTCCTGACCACATGACGTTAAAATGCTTCGCACAACAGTCCAGCTGCATGACCCTAAACTGAAGCATTTGTCGTGGTCGCATGACATTAAACTACTCTGCACAATGGTCAAAGCTATGTGACCCTAAACCGTAGCCCAGATCCCAGTGGCATGACCTTAAGCACGCCTCCATACAAGTGTGCACCCTCTGCTGCGCGCACGCCCTCTGCATGCCCTTCCATGCATGCCTCCCCTAACCGGCCCATCCACATGTGCATACCACTTTTACTGCCTCCTCAGTGAGTCTATTTCCATTGCATTCACAAACTCACAACATACCCCAGTGAGTGGTACCCACACTCACGAAACCATGGTGACCCATCTCGTCATCCATACTCACCGTCAGCTAGTGGGTCACCCCTTATCCATCTTTCACACAAAACACCACCCATCATACATAGACAGTCTCTTGCCATCTCCCCCAAGTGCGTCAAAACACCACCATACTCACCCTATGGCCTCCACAGACCATCACCATACTCACCCTATGGCCTCCACAGACCATCATCTATCGACATCATGGCCCAAGTTATATGACCACAAACTGTAGTGCACGTCTTGACTACATGATGTAAATTGCTTCGTACATTGGTCAAGGCTATATGATCTTAAATCATAGCCCAGTTCTCGGAGGCATGACCTTAAACATGCCCCCACAAAAAACTAGGCATGGTGTAAACCTAAAAGGGGAATGCCATGATGGATGGGCATAGTCACGAAACCATGAGTAAAGTGTTCCGTATAATAAAAATCAAGCACGGTGAAAATTCGAAAGGGCAACGTGAGAAAAAATATAGAAAAAAGGCAGACATGGTCGTCAGGTCATGGGCAAAAGAGCCTAATAAAAAGAAAGCTG
This sequence comes from Amborella trichopoda, assembly GCF_054954075.1. Lineage (NCBI taxonomy): Eukaryota > Viridiplantae > Streptophyta > Magnoliopsida > Amborellales > Amborellaceae > Amborella > Amborella trichopoda. Next base: position 9,621,232 of record NC_142345.1, on the reverse strand, counting down.
GTGAAAACCATCTTTACGGCACCACCTCCCCTTGTCAAAGTGAAAACCCGAAGGGCACATGGACCAATAAGTAGGTTGATGCAGTGTTTGCTTCCATAGGTGGCTTCAAACGGCACTTCAAGGAAAATCCTTAGAACCAGAATACCTTGTTGTCGAGACCCAAAAACAAGATTGTTCACAGCGAAGAAGCTGTCAAACCAGGTCAGGCAAACCTGGTGTAGCAGCAAACAACACCACCAATATGTCAAACAATGTGTAGACATTAAAATCATCCCGTCATAAGTCCAACAGGGTGTACACGTTAAAATCATCCCTCAAGATCCCTCACTGACAAGAAACTGTCAAATCAGTTCAATACATGCCCACAGCAACAAGGGTAGATCCCTTTCAAGGCCGTCTCACCATAATCCGTCCCTAGCCGGACCAGACATTCGGGATAGGCCAACAAAAAGCCCTCGACTAGACTCAGCATGATGGGGCCCACAGAGGTACCTAGCTTGTCAAAGCAGACCGAGTGTAGCAGCAAACAACGACACAAATATGTCTAACAAAGGTGAGGACTTTAAAAGAATATTGTTCGTCCAATAAGGGTGAGGACTTTAACACATCCCCCCAAAAGTCTCCACGTCTAGGTCTACATGCCCTTAAACAAGGCTCCCAACCGTCAGAGCACCTTGGTTACCCCTCCGAGATGCAGCTTTGCACGAGTATCCCTTTGGCGTTCCTAAAATCTGGTGGTCAAGAAGAAAACTAAAGTGGAATGACCAAGTTTGATTCTGAATGTTGTCCTTCTCGCTTCTCTTGAAGTACAACATTCGTTGGGGCAAGCTATTTGAAGCTATTTTTCAACACTTGTATCCCCGATGTGAATAAGGAGAAAGCATTTCATGGCCTCGATCCGCAGGGGCCAAAATGCCCGTGGACTACAGAAGCCATAGGTATAAGCCCTAATCCAGAAGTGAAATTTTGAAAAGTCTTAGAATGCTACAAGAAGGTTCAAAATCATGCCTATAAGTTTCTTAATAACACCTGCCAAGTTTCGTCGCAATCTGACGAGTTTAAGGCACTGCGGATGAAGAAACCATTTTGAAAAAACGACCTCTTTCGCCCTGGAAATGAACCTTAAAACTACAACCCCATCATGGAGCATCCAATGAACATAGGACCAATGTCATTGGATCCAAAAGGTCTGAAAACCCCTAGGGACCAAGTTTCGGATTGTTTGGATCTTTCAGGACCAAGTTATGACCAAATTACCCAAAATGAGTAGGTCGCACGCTATTACCGTGCACCCTCAGTAAACCAGTTTCCATTAATAGAAACTATGTTTTTAGGTTTTGAGTTGAACTTTAGAAGGCCATATCTCTCTCTTCCCATGTCAGATCAAGCTCAAATTCTAGAGGCATGTTCGTTTCGTCGACTCGAATATTTTGATATGCGGCACGACCCATGTCATGGCCCAAGACAGGAGAAAAACAACAGAAAAGATTGCAATCCAATTCAAGGTTATAGATTTTCCAGCAAGAGTGCGCCTCAATCGAGCGGTCACATCACGACCCTCGCACATCGGATCGGCCTAAAACTAGACCCATTATGAGCACGAGGTTAGAGGCTTCTTTTGAACCGAACCTCGTATGTGATGGACGGTCATATTCGATGTACAATGATTTCGAAGTTGGCGCAATTTTTTGCTACTGGAACCCAAATTCTGGCCAAACTACCAAATTTGGAAAACGGTCGTTCAGACACCAAATCGAGCCACGTTCATCACCAAATTCTCATGATGGCATCCTTGCCAAAATATAGTGATGAAATCATGAAAAAACACTGAGAAATTGGCATGATCTTGAATTAAAAATCGCACGTTCCTCATAATTTTTACATGTCCATCTTGGCCCAAAAGTCTGATCCATGGCTCGAAATGAGTATCAAAACAACTGTCTTCCCATGTCAATCAAGTAAAGAATAGTCATTTGGCCGAATGAAAACTGGAAGGACCTCGAACTGACCTTGGAAGATCGCAAATGTTGCATGGCCATGACAGGAACTTAATTGGAATTTCAAGATTTGTTGGTGAGAAGCAAAATCGTCATTTTGCCTCTAATTTCTTAATTTTATTTAATTCATTTAATTTCTAATTTTTCAGAATTAGGTTAATAATTGGACATCCACCCATATTTGGATTAATTATCTATATAAGCACGTGATGTGCTCATGTAAAATAGGCTGCTTCGATTAATAAAATTTGGGCTTTTGTTTAAGTTTTGGGTGACGATTTAGAGAGAGCGAGAGGAGAGAGATGATCTAGGTGAGTATTTTTTGGTGTTAAAGGTAACTTTCTCTATCCTCTCCTCTCCTCTTTCTCTCTCCTTCCTCTCTTCTTTCTGTCTATTCTTTCTCTCTTCTTTCTCTCTCTTCTTTCACTCTCTTCATAGTCTCCACCTTCTCTCCCTTCATCTTCTCCACTTTCTCTCTCTTCTTCTTCCTTCTTTCTCTCTCTGCTTCCCTCTTCTTTCTCTCTCTTCTTCCTCCCTTTCCTCTTCTTTCCTCTTCTTCTTTCCTTTCTCTTTCCTTTGTTTCTTTTCTTTCTCTTTTCTCCTTTCCTCTTTCTCTCTTTTCTTCCTCCCTTATCTCTTCTTCTTTCCTTTCTCTTTCATTTGCTTCTCTCTTTTCTCTCTCTGCTCCTTTCCTTTCTCTCTCTTCTTTTTTATTTTCTCTCTCTTCTTCTTTCCTTTCTCTCTCATCTTCTTTCCTTTCTCTCTACTTTTTTCCTTTCTTTTTCTTCTTCTTTCCTTTCTCTCTTTGTATCTTTCTTTTTTCTCTCTTCTTCTTTCCTCTCTCTCCTCTTCTTCCTATTTTTCCTTTCTCTCTCTTATCCTTTTCTCTTTGTCTCTTCTTTCTCTCTCTTATTTCCTTTCTTTCTTTCTCTTCTCTCTTTCTGTCCCGCATAGTAGGGTACACCGACGTACGTGACATCTTTCTCTCTTCTGTCTCTCTCTGTCTAGGGTGGAGTACGACGTCGTGCGCAACATCTATCTCTTCTTTCTCTATCTGACACGATGCGGTACACCACCTTGTGTACTCTTTCTCTCTCTTTTCTCTCTGTCTGGCATTCCAGGGTGGAGCCGTTTTAAGGCTGCCTCACAAAACTCCCTCCCTGGTCGGACCAGACATTTAGGATATGCCAATAAAAAGCCCCTGACTAAACTTGACAGGATGGGGCCCACAGAGGTACCCTGCTTGTCAAAGAAAATCTAGTGTAGCAGCAAACAACACCGCAAATATGTCTGACAAAGGTGAGGACTTTAAAAGCATCATGTACATCCAACAAGGGTGAGGACTTTAAAAATGTCCCCCCAAAAGTCTCCACGTGTAGGTCTAGATGCCCTTAAACAAGGTCCTCAGCCATTTGAGCACCATGATCACCCCTTTGGGGAGCAGCTTAACACGAGTATCTCTTTGGCATTCATGTGATCCGGTGGCTAGGAAGAAAACTACAGTCGAAGGACAAATTTTGATTCCGAATGTTGTTCTTTTCTCATCTCTCGAAGCATAACATTTTGCGGGGCAAGTTGTTTGAAGGTATTTTTCAACACTTGTATCCCCAATGAGAATAAAGAGAAATCATTTCGTGACCTTAGTGCACAAGTGCCAAAATGCCTCTAGACTATGGAAGCCGTAGGTCAATAAGCCCTGATCTAGACGTGAAATTTCCAAAAGACTCAGAATGGTCCAAGAAGGTTCAAGATTGTGCTTAAAGGTCTATAAGAACACCTGCCATGTTTCATCACAATCCGATGAGTTTAAGGCAGTGTAAACGACAAAACAGTTTTGAGAAATTCCGCCTCTATCATGCTGAAAATGGACCCTAAACTTTAACACCATAATCAAAGTGTCCAATGATCTCTAGACGTTTTCCATTCGATCTAAAATGTCCGAAAACCCCCAGACACCAATTTTTCATGCATTCAGGCACTTTTGGAACACGTTATGGCAAAATTACATAAAAAGGTAGGTCGTACACTATTACAGTGCACCCTCGATGAACCAATTTCGATTAATGGAAACTGTGCTTCACAATTTTGGTGACAAATTTTCCATGGTCATATCTTCCTTATCCCAGGTCAGATAGAGCTCAAATTTTGAGAGCATGTTGATCTCGTCGACGCGGTCGATTCGATATGTGGCACGTGTAATGACACAGTCTGATTTGAAAGAAATTGAAGAGAGAAGATTGCTGAAAAATTTTAAAAGTAGCGGGAAATTTCAAGCAGCACGTCCCCTCAATTCGCATCACAACACTCGCATGTCGGATCGACCCGAAACCAGACTCATTACAAGCATGAGTCAGAGGCTTCATCTAAGCCGAACCTCACAAATGCTGCATGGTCAGATTCTCCGCACAACGGAGTTGAAGTTTTTACAATTTTAGGCCACCGGAAACCAAATTCTGGCCAAGATACCAAATTTGCAAAACAGTCGTTCGGATACCAACGCGAACCACGTTCATTGCCAAACGCTCATGACGGCATGTGCGTTAAAATACAACAAAGAATTCATGGAAAAAAAAATTGAGAAACAGGCATAATCTTGAATCAAAGATCGCAGCTTTCTCATGATTTTTACATCTCGTGATCATGGCCCAAAAGTTCGATCCATTACTTGAAATGGATATCAAAATGACCGCCTTCTCGAGCCGATCAAGATAAGAATAATCTTTTGACCGGATGAAGACCGAAAGGACCTCGGAAGATCGCAAAGGTTGCATGTCCATGACATGAACTTAATTGGAATTACAGGCTTTGTGGCTGAGACGCAAAATCGTCATTTTGCCCTCAATTTATTAATTTTCTTTAATTCATTTAATTCCTATTTTTCCACAATTAGATTAAGAATTGAGCATCCACCCATGTTTGGACTAAAATTCTTTATAAGTACGTAATGTTCACATGTAAAGGACCCCCCTCTTGATCAATTGAAAATTGGTTTTTTAATTGAGTTTTTTGGTCACGGTTTAAAGAGAGAGGGAGGAGAGAGAAGATCTAGGTGGGAATTAAAGGTAACTTTTTCTCTCCTCTCTTCTTTTCTTTCTCTCTTCTTTCCCTCTCTTCTTTCCCTCTCTTCTTTTTCTATATGCCTTTCTCGCTCCTCTCTTTTATCTCTCTTTTCTTCTTTTCTTTCTCTTTATTCTTTTTGTCTCTTCTATCTCTCTCTTCTTTTCTTCTTTCCTTTCTCTCTCTTCTTTTCTTCTTTCCTTTCTCTCTCTTCTTTCTCTTTCTTTATTCCTTTCTCACTTCTTCCTTTTTTTCTCCCTTTTTTTCTTTCCTTCCTCTTTCTTCTTCTTTCTTTTCTCTCTCTTCTTCTTTCCTTTCTTTCCATGTTTCTTTCCTTCTCTTTCTTCTTCTTTCCTTTCTCCCCCTTCTTTCCTTTCTCTCTCCGCTTCTTTCCTTTCTTTCTGCTCTTCTTTCCTTTCTCTCTCTTTTTCTTTCCATTTTCTCTCTGTTTCTTTCCTTTCTCTTTTGCTTCTTTCCTTTCTCTCTCTTCTTCCTTCCTCTCTTCTCTTCTTCTTTTCCATTTCCCTCTTTTTCTCTCTCTTCTCTCTCTCTGCCTGGTATGGCGAGGTGTACAGCCGTGCGCATTATATATCTCTCTTCTCTCCCTATCTAGCATGACGGGGTATACCGTTGGGCATGTTATTTCTCTCTTCTCTCTCTGTTTAGCATGGTGGGGTATACCATCGTGCACATTATTTCTTTCTCTTCTCTTTCTGTCTGGCACGACAGGGTATACTGCCGTGCTTGTTATTTCTCTCTCTCTGTCTGGCACGATGGGGTATACCGTCGTGCATGTTATTTCTCTGTTCTCTCTCTCTCAGTCTTACACGGAGGCGTATACCGTCATGTGTGTTATTTCTCTCTCTTCTCTCTCTTTGTCTAACATGTCGGGGAGCACTATCATGCTGTATTTTCTCTCTCTTCTTTGTCTCTGTCTCTCTCTGTGTGGCACGACAGAGTACATCACCATGTGCATTGTTTCTCGCTCTTCTCTCTTTGTCTGGCATGACGGGGTATACTGCAGTGTGTGCGACATCTTTCTCTCTTCTCTCCTCTTTCTCTCTTCTACTTGCTTGACCGGAGGGCTGGCTGAGCCTTGTGCCACCGTGCCAGTCTTACCGTCAAGCAGTCTAGCCGCCGTGTCAGTCTAGTAACTGTGCTCGTCTAGCTCCCGTGCCAGACTAGCTACCATACAAGTCTTGTCGACATGTCAGTCTTGCTGTTGTGCCTATCTTGCTGTCGTACCAGTCTTACTGCATTGCTAGTCTTTCCACCAAGCAGTCTAGCCACCGTGTCAGTCTAGTCATCGTGCTTCTCAAGCTACTGCGCTAGACCAGCTGCCATGTTAGTCTTGTAACCATCCCAGTCTTACCACCTTTCCAAACTTCTTCTCTCTCTTTCTTCTCTCTTCTCTCTTCTCTCTTCTTTCTTCTCTTCTCTTCTTTTCTCTTCTTCTCTCATTCTTTTTTTCCCTTCTCTCTTTTGGAAGGTTTAGCGAGACCCAAGATAACCGTCACCCTCTCCCATCTATTTTCATCTTCTTCTTTGTGAAGGATCTAGGTGAAAAACAAACCAGCCTTCGTCCCTCTTTCATCTCTTTTCTAAAATACAGTTCATCTCTGAAGGATCTGTGTGAAAAGCAAACCAAAATTCGTTTCTCTTTTCTCTTTCTTTGAAGGATCTGGGTGAAAAACAAACCAGCCTTCGTTTCTCTTTTCTCTTTCCCTGAAGGATCTGGGTGAAAAACAAACCAGCCTTCATTTACTCTTTCTCTAAAGTGCTGGGTGAAAGTCAAACCAGGCTTTGTTCCTTTGTTCTCTCTTTTCTAAAAACATATTTTATCTCTGAAGAACTGGGTGAAAGCCAAACCAGCCTTCGTCTCTCTTTTCTTTCTTTACTTTTTCTTCTTTCTCTGAAGAGCTGGGTGCAAGCCAAACTAGCTTTCGTCTCTTTTTCTCTCTTTATCCTTTCTGTTTCTTTTTCTTCTTTATAATATTCTCCTCTCTCCAATGTCTTTTCTCCATTTAACCCCTTTTCCCTTTCTCTTTACTGTAAAATATGCACTAAGAGTCCCCCGTCAAAGAGACCCTATATGGCTGTCAAATTGACACAAACTCCATTATGTTAATTTTTTTTTCATTTTTCTTCGAGTATACACGCCCGTGTGCACTCACCCTATGACAAGGTGGGGTCTTCTAACCCACTTGTCAGTATTCTAATGTATGTGTGTCATCGGAGGAAAGAAGAAACAGGTCAATGGAGGCGATTCTGAACCGACCACAGGCTAAGGAGCCATTCCACTTGATCTAAGAGGGTGCCCATGTGAGCAGCCCGGGTGTGTCACGAACCCACGTGAGGTGAGTTCCGCTTTACGACCCAAATTCCTCTCTCACCGGTTGGTATTCCTGCCCTTGTCTCCTTTACATTGTTCCGGAGAGAGCGATCTCAGGTCCCGGATCCATCTCAAACCCGAAGCCATGCCACCAAGTCATCCCGACCTAGAGGACGAGATTGAGGCACCTAACCAGTTTCGTGTCGTGATCTGGCAATCCAGGCAGCAAGGGTTTGGACTACCTTGACTTGATCTGAGATTGCCTTGAAGACTGGCTCTTGATGGCCTTGGGGTTGTAGTTCAGGCATATATGTTGCGAGATGGCCTTGGGGCCATGACTTTATTCGAATAGGCTTGTGACGACCTTAAGACCATGTTTCCTTTTTTTGTGGCTCAATATGGCCTTGAGGACGTGATTTGGATGAACTAAGTCCATCTTCTTACACTTCAACATCCGAGCATTGAACAATGCTACTCATTTCTGGTTCCATTGTAGTTCACAATGGGTAAAATAAGTTCTTCATTAGTAAGTCTTCTGAAGTTGAAGACTTTGACTTTTTTTTATAAGTGGCACTTTCATGCCTTTCTGCTCTTTGATTTGCAAGCTCCAGTAAATCCACTCACAGAACTGGAGTTGGGTGTGTCATCTTGCTTAAATGTCTTGTCTCAAGGAGACTAGAGCGAAGTCAACCAATTGAAGTAAAGTAGGGTGCCTCGAGAATAGGGAGCTCGGGGTCGACCTTGGAAGCTTAGTATTGTTTGAAGCAGGGAGGGACTGCTCCATTGGCTTCGGTGGCATAATCTTGCCTCGAGTCCAACTTCAAGGGCCTATTCGTACATATGAAGAAGAAGGAGTGGACAAGAGTGTACTGGAAGGGAACTTCTTCGAATACCACATTGTCATGGGTTTTGAGGTAGAAGAGGGCCAGTGTTGTTGGCCTTTACCCTTGAAGCCAACGACAACATTGAACCTACAGGTGTGTGCATGATCCATATAAGTGTTGAGGTTGGTTTGGGAGTCAGCCCTTAGTGAAGTGAGAGGTATGGCATTTGCATTGCCGACCTTTGTTGTTGTAGCGGTCTTAGGACCACTTTGGTTTGCATGCATGTACATATTTGTTCGCGATCTTTGACTAAGTCACAAGTTGTGTGCTCTCTGGGTTACATGACTTGAGTTGCCCTGAGCTGAGTGAGGATGATGCAATGCATGAGTGGCTTGAGAACTACTTTGTAGTGGGTCTGGGCCTTAAGAGATCTGAATCAAGTGAGGTGGTCAGGGGTAGTTGTTGCTTGCCCCAATTCATCACAGCGATGGCTAAGCCATTTGTTGTGACCTGTGTAAGTGTGTGTCGAATGACTTTGGAGCCATTCGAATTAGATGGTCTGGTGAGGGATTCGGCGGCATCTTGTGTTTGGGCCATCACACCAGTATGAGTAGTTCTTATGTGGAATAGAGATGGGGTGAACCTAGGGTTACTGACGGAAGCAATGGTCTTAGAAGAACGAGTTAAAAGAGAAGAGGGAGTTGTCTTAGAATCACTCTTTAGCTTATTATTATAGGGTATTTTTTGACACTTGTATCCCCGATGTGAATAATGAGGAAGCTAGTTGCGATCTAAGCCTACAGGTACCATAATACCTATGGACCACGGAAGCACAGGTAGAATAAATCCTAATCTTGAGTGAATTTTCAAAGGTGTATGATTGGTCCCAAAAAGCATGTGGAGGTGGCATTAGACTCCCTAAGAACACTCGTCAAGTTTCGTTATGATCTAATGAAGTTAAAGTAGATTAGATGGAAAATTCATTTTCAAATTTAGCATCAAGCATGCTAAAAACGTACCTCATAACTACAACCCTATTATAAGGGACTCCGATGAGTACTAGACTGCTTTCATTGGATTCAGAAGGTCTGAAAAACCTCAGATATCAAATTTCTGCTTATTCAGATACTTTTGGACCATTCTAGGGCCAACTTATCCAAAATGGGTAGGTTATACGCTATTCTGGTAAACCCTCGCTGAACCAGTTTACATTTCTGGAAACTGTGCCTTATGAACTCGAGATGATCTTCCAAAGGTCATAACTTCTTCCTTTTAAGCCCAATCAAGTCCAAGATTCAGGGGGTTCTTCATCTTGTCAACACATATGTTTTGATGTATGGCACGGCCCATGTCATTGCTCGAGACAGAATATATCCTAGAGATAACGTTGCATTAAAAAAAAAACAAAAATAATAATCATGTGTTGTACATTTTTGCATGATGGAAACTCCTTAGATAAAGTGGTCGTATCATGAAGCCTCGACCTTATGACTTCTCTTTCGGACTAAGGGCTAAGCCCCCAATCCCCGTCTCTATCTCTCTTCTTCTCTCTTTCCCTTTTCGCTATCTTTTACTTCTCTCTATCTTTCTCTCTCCTCTCTCTCTCTCTCTCTCTGGACTTTGAGTGGGTCCAAGCACCCCTCTCTTTCTTTCCTTCTCTTTCTCTTCCCTAACTCTCCCTGGCTTCCTCATTCTTCTTTCCTCTCGTTTCACTCACTCCCCCTCTCTTTCTCTCTTTTCTTTCTCTCCTTTTCCCTCTCTTTTCTTCTCTCTTTATTTCTCTCTCCTCTCTCTCACTCTCTCTCCTGCTCAGACTCAGGGTGGGTCCGAGCATTGCTCCCCTTCTTTCGTTCTCTCTCTCTTTCTCATCTTTCTCTCTTTTTCCTTCTCTTTATCTCTCTTCTCTTTCTTTCTTCTTCTCTTTCTCTTCTCTCCCCCCATTTCCCATCTCTCTTCTCTCTCCCTCTCTTTCTCTCTCTTTTTCCCTCTTTATCTCTCTTCTCTCTCCCTCATTCTCTCTTTCTCTCTACCTGTCTTGATATCATTTATGTCTCTCCCATTCACGCTCTCTTTCTCTCTCCCTCATTTTCTCTCTCTTTATCTATTTCATGCTCTCTTTCTCTCTCTCCCTCGTTATCTCTCTATCTATCTCTCTTTCATGCTCTCTTCTTTTCTCTCCCTCTCCTTCGTTCTCTCCTTATCTCCCTCTCTTTCACCCTCTCTTCTCCTCCCTTTTCCTCTCAGTTTTCCTCTCTCGATTTTGCCCCTTTCTCTCTCTCATCCTCTTTTTTTTCTTGTCTCTCTTTATCTTCCTTGTATACTCTCTATCTCTTCCTCTCTCCATCACTTTCACACTTTATCCCCCTCATTTTATCTGTTCGTCTCTCGTCTTCTATTGTCCTCCACTCCCAAAAGTGGCACAAGAAATCCCCATCATCAAGAGTCACACTAGGGCATATGAACCCTTCAACTCATACTTCCAAGTTTACACTATAAATGGTTCATACATGTGTGGCAACGAATCAAACTTGTAAGAGCAATATGAACTCGAGCATAAGCTCAACCAAGGTTTTGAAGCTATGGATTCCCAAGCCCTTGACTGCAAGAAAAACCTTAATGATGAGACAATAAGTCATGAGGGGGTAAATGAGCAAGTGCTAAAAGGAAGCCCTTAACCTCAAAACCTTGATGACCCACATAAGAGAGATCAATATGATGAGGATGACGTGCTAGAAATTGATATGATCCAGATCGACGAGAATGGATCATCTTCTAAACAAGGGGCCAACAACTCAAATATCAAAAGAAGTTGAACCTTTAGAAATTCTAAGGGGCCTACCTGGGCCACCTTCATCAGACTTCTTGGTCAATCCACTTACATGGGATGAGGAGGCATGCTTAGAAGATTTAACCAAGTCACATCTCATGGTGAATCCAGTTATAGATGATGGAGAAGCACAGAACTCAAATTTGGCTATTCCCAAAGATTTGACATCTTTACTAAAGTTGATAGACTCGAACCTTTGGAAATTATAAGCGGCCCACCCGGTCCACCTTCATAAGAGTTCTTGAATGATCCACTAATATGGGATCAAGAATTGGATATTGAAAATCCGACCATGTTACCTCCTCAAGAGGCAAGCTCTCTAAAAGGCACTAACGACATGAGCACAACTCTAATAACATGAGCACCACCATATTAAGAGAATTCATCCTGTAAAGAACAAGTTTCCAACAGAGCAGAAAGCCCTGCAGAGGCAACCCCATCAAAATATTCAATAAGGGCCAACTCCACTCATGAAGAGGATACAGTTGGGGAAACTAATGAGATTGAACCCTTGTTTATTAATTCTCAATATGTCATAAGGTTGTTTAATACAACATGGGCAACTAATGAGATTGAACCCTTCTTTATTGACTTCCAACATACCGTGAGGACATCAAATACCTACTCAACCACTCTTCTTATGCAAGAGTCTCACTTAAATTTGAGCACTGAGAAAGAGCCTACTATGGAGTTAACCTCTGCAAGGCAACACAAAATTTACAATAAAAAAAATAATCGAAAAGGAGTTGGGTAATCACTTGTCTATTATCAAATAACCAAATGAGGCATTCATGCCTCACACTTCAAGTACTCCATTAATGTAAAAACCCTGATGAGCCTAACCTTCCATACAGAAGACTGAATGATTAGGAAACTGACAATGATTTTTAGTCCCAAAATCAAGGTTTAAGTGGAGCAACTGAAAGAAAACGTTCAGCCGAGATTCAGTAACCATTGTCAAAGAGATTTTGGATGTCAACCTGGGTTGTGGGAAATCAAAGGAAAATCGATAGTAGAACCTCCCGGCCACTTGGAGGAGGAAAATTTGATCGAATTCTTACATGATCTTCAGAAGAATTGCTATAAAAAGAAAAAGACAGGCACTGTTTGAAGACATTTTTCAGCACCTTGGGTTCCTGATGTGGAATAAAAAGAGAAGCCAATCAATAAAGCCTGAATAACAATGGAATTCTTGATAGTCTCAGAATTTCCTTTGAACAAGTGGAAATGTTCCTAAGAACTTCAAAAGGCCACCTGCCCAGTTTCGTCACAATCTGACATGGGCAATGCAGACAAAGAAATAATTTCGAAAAAATCTGCCTCTAGCACCCTGAAACGGGCTTCGTAACTAGAACTATATTTTAGGTGCGTCAAATAGCTGTGGGACCACCGTCATTGAATCCGGCACGGTCAAAAACCCTTATGGGTCAAGTTTCGGCTTAATCAGGCGCTTCAGGGCAAAGTTATGGGTAAAAGACTGAAAAGGAGTAGGCCGCCACCTAGTCCCGTGCGCCTTCCCTGCACCAAATCACCATTAATAGTGATTGTTTTTACAATCTCGGGAAGTAACTTTTGGGAGCCATATATCACTCGTTCTGAGTCAGATCGTGCTCAAATTTTGTGAGCGTGTTTGTCTCATCAAGATGAGCGTTTTGATATGTGTTACACCTTGTGACGACACCCAAGCAAGGAGAAAAGCTAGAGAGAAGTTACCGATTTGTGAAGAAAGTTGCAGGAAAATCAACAATAACACACCTCGCTCGAGTGGCCAAATCATGTCGCTCGCGGATCAGATCGACACGAGACCAATTCCATAGTGTGCGTAAGGTTCAGGGCTACCATTGGTCTGAACCCCCATATGTGGTGAACGGTCGGATTCTACACACGAACACATCGAAGTTGCTGTAAATTCTGGCCGTCAGAATTCAGATTCAGGCAAAAAGAATTGCAAAATCTTCGTCCAGGCTCGAAATCGATTTACGTTTGTTGCCACACAATTGTGACAGAATGCTTAGTTTGATCCAACAAAGAAATTATGGAAAAACATCAAGAAACAAGCATATTATCCATCGAAATTTTTTAAGATTCGCATGAAATTCAAGTTGCATGATCGTGGCTTAAAAACACGATCCGTGGCTCGAAGTTGGTATCAAATCGATCGCCATGTCGAACCCTACAAGAAAACAATCATCTTTCAGAAAAATGGGCGTCAAAGCAACCCCGGATCGTCCATGGAAGATCACGCACGTTTTAGGGCAGCACCACGGACTGTTTTGGAATTCCATGAGTTGTTAGGTAGGGCCAAAACAGTCATTTTGCACCAATTTTTAGAATTTATTTTAATTCAAAATAATTATAATTGTCATCAATTGAGATAGTTTTTAGGCATCCACCCATGTTTGGGCTCAATTCTATAAATGCAAGCTAAACTTAATTGTGAAAGGTCCTTCCTTGGATCCCCGCTCATACTTTCAAATGATCAATAAAGTTCATGGTTTTTACTTTGAGTTGGTGGGTACATCTTGGAGAAAAAGAGAGGAGAGAGAGGAAAAGGGTTGGTACCCTTCGATAAGTTAATTTTCTCTCTCCTCCTCTCATCTCTATATCTTTCGCTCTCCTCCTCTCGTCTCTATCTCATTCTCTCTCCTCTTCTCCTCTCTATCTCTTTCTCTCTCCTCCTCTTTTCTCTCTCATCTATCTCCTCCCTTCTTCTCATCTATCTCTTTTCCCTTCTCTTCATTCTTTTGTCTCTCTCATCTCCCTCTAAAACATGCACAGCAGTGACCATGGTCGTGCATGCCCTCTCTTTTTCTCTCTCTTCTTCTTCCTTCCTCTTTTCTCCTTGATCTTCTCCTTTTTCTCTCTCTTATATTTCTTTCTCCTCTCATTTCTTTTCCCTTCTCTCTCTACTCTAATTTTCTGTCTCTCTCTGTTTGAACATGCACGACGGTGACAACACCGTGCACTAATCTCTCTGTCTGCGTTTTTCTCTCTTTGACATGCATGGCGATGGCAACGCCGTGCAAGAATCTCTCTCTCTATTTTCTTCTCTCTAACACACACGGTGGTGGTAGCGCTGTGCGTGTTTCTTATTCTCTTATTTCCTTATTCTTCTTCTCTCTTTCCTAATCTATTTCTCCCTCTTTCCTTCTTTTCCCTTTGATTTTCTCTCAATCTCTCTCCTCACTTTCCTTTGCTCTCTCTTCTTTCCTTTCTTCTCTGTACTTTCTTTTCTTCTTTCTCATCCCTAAGCTCTCTTTCTTCTTCTTTGCCTTTCTCTCACTCTGTTATCTCTCCTCTCCAATCATGCACGGCGATGCTCATCGTCGAGCATGACCTTCTCAATCTTCCCTTATCCTTTGGAGAAATGCACAGTGAGCTGAGCCTTAACTCGAGTGGCGTGTCGGGCCTCTATCCAAGTTTCCTCGTTCCCACGTTGTGCACGGTGATGCTAATCGCCACGCATGCCATTCATTTCTCATTCATCTCTCTCTTTGACATGAGCGGGGGAAGTCCATCGTTGTCCATGTTCTTTCTCTCCCCTCTCTTCCTCTGTCATGGACGGCGGAAGCCCATCGCCGTCCATGCTTTCTTTCTCTTTCCCTTTCTTCTCTCTCTTCCCTCCTCATCTCTTCTTTCTCTCTCTTCTTCTCTCCTTTTTTCCTCTCTCTTCTCTCTCTCTTCTCTCTCTTTTCTCTCTCTTCTCTTTCTTTTCTCTCTCTTCTTTCTCTCTCTTTTCTCTCATCTCTCTCTTATTTTCTCTCTCTTCTTACTCTCTTCTTTCTCTCGCTTCTTTTCTCTCTCTTTTCTCTCTTCCCCTTCTCTTCTTCTATCTCTTTTTTCCTCTCTCTCTTTTTCTCTACATCCCTCTCATCTCTCTTCTTTCTCTCTTTCTTCTTTCTCCTTTCTCTCATTTGACCAAGGGACAAGTCTAGCATTGTCACAGTAGTCTCGTTGTCGAGCAGTACTGCTACTGTGCCCATATAAGTTGTCGTGCTCTGTAAGGAACCGGACTATCCCAACTGATTGAGTGCATGGCGGGATCAGTAGAGTGTAGGCCGCGAAGCGATAGAAGGAGAGAAGAGTCGCGTGGCGATGGGGCACGCGACATTGTGAGTCGCGTGGCGATGGTATTCATGGTAGGTAGGCACAGGTGAGTCGCGTGATGATAGGCACACGGTGATGGGAGTGCGCAGTAGAGCAGTTGAGCACACATAGTTAGGAGCACTGAAGGTGCACGGTGGTGGATCGAAAGGAGAGAAGGCATGTGGCAATGGAGGGGGGTAACGCCGCATGCGCGCGTGAGCTAAAGGATGGGCAACGCCACATGAGTGCGTGAGCTAAAGGATGGGCAACGCCGTGTGGGTATCGCCGGCTGAAGAAGGGACAAGGCGCAACGCATGGCTCTACCGTGCATGAAGAGTGTTTGCCACTGGTCGTACTTTAGGCGCCACTTGCCCAATCACTAGCCCCACTTGGCCACTGCCCCATCTCTTGAGTACTTAAGCTACCCTCTCACCCACGCCACCCATTCTCCCTTCATTTTTCTCTCTCTCTATAAGGTAAGGTTGGGGAATGTTTGGTGAGCAGCCATTGTTGGAAGAGTGTGAGCTGTGCAAGAAGTGTTTGTAAGAAGGCACCATTTCAGTATAGGTAACTGGATCCATCACCATTGCATGGTAGTTATAAGGATGGCTGGGAATTTATGCATGTGAAATAAGCAATGAAAGTATATGTGATGTAGAAAATCCTTAGGCCTTTTTTTCACTAAAAATTGGGGTTTTGTTCTACGATAATGGTGGATGTTGAGAATGAATGTATGATTCTTAGATTATGTAGGAAAGGCAAGTTATGTGTATTCAATGTGAGAGAGTGGTTGTTATCATGTTCTTCACCCCGGAATGTAGGTTCTGGAATGTGTTCTTGCGATATGTCTTATGCCACTGTGAATTTTCAGGAATAATGAAACAGCCAAATAGGGTCCGATTGACCTCAAATCACTGCCATTGGAAAGGTATACGAGTCTAGTTAAATATTTGTTTTTTCCCACTGGTTAAATTCTTTACAAAAATGAAGATATACTTCAAAATGAGGAGGTACATCACTTTTAACTATTTTCCTGGATTTTCCACTGATGCCACTGTGGTCACTGATTTTAACTAACAAAACAGGGCTCATTTTTTACCAAACTATGGCCATTTGGAAGATATTTGAATGGGAAAAAATTTGCATGCACAAACTATTTTGAAATTCTTTCTAGATTGAAAGTTATACTTCATTTTATGAAGGTATGTCACTGTGGGTAATGTTGATAAATTTCAGAACTATCACCTTGTTTCGCACAAGTCTTTGAGCCACCAAATTGAATCAAAATGCTTTCAAATTAGCTTTTCTAGGAAGATATATGTCTTGTCTTAACTTTGATTTTGGAACCATCCCAAGTTGCTTCACAGTTTGAAAGTTATAGTGACATGAAACAGGGTATGTCGCTGTCCTTTGTGCACCGCAGGGTGCAGCCCTCACCTCTTTGAACCTTTAAGAGGTTTAATGGGGCCCAAATTGTCTTCAAACCAAACCCATTTGAGGGATAGGTGCATTTTGTACAAAAGTGGTTTTGGAACCATCTTCAAACTCTAATTGGTCCAAAAGTTATGACCCTAATAGTGAGCGCACGCCATTGCCGTTCATGGCAGGAAATTGAGCGGTAAGGCTTAACTAGAATAATGTCATTATTATCATGACACTGCCATTATGATATTTCTTAAATATGATATGACATTACCAAAACCTGATATTGCTATTATCATGATGAGATGATGTTTATGTGATATATGAATGAGTACCTACTGTGTAAATGATGGTACCATGTTATTTATGTAATATATGAATGGGTACCTACTCTGTGAATGATGGTACCATGTTGTTTATGTGATATATGAATGGGTACCTACTGTGTGAATGATTGTACCATGTTGTTTATGTAACATATGAACGAGCACGTACTGTGTGAATGATGGTGATGGCAGCTGCATATCGAGAAGGGTACGTACTGTGTGAATGATGGTGCCGGCAGCCGTGATCTTCCCCTGCTCCCCATGATAAGATGTAAATGTGAATATCTGGGAGGGTCGCTCCCCCTACGCTTGGGATCACCCGATAGTAGTGTAACACCCTCTCGGCAAAAGGGCAAAATGGGAGGGTCGTGTCTTACAAAGCCACCACCTATCGAAATCCCCAAAGCGCATTGGGGATGTGTGCGTATATGTGGGCATTATAAAGTGGGTCATCCACTTGTCATTGTTCTCCCTCCTGAATGATGGTAAAATTCTCAAGCAACCGGATTGGCTTAGTATTTACACTCTGACCTGTGCCGACCTTTGTGATGAGATCTGCTCAAAAAGGTAGAGAAAGTGGGGTCGCTTGAATTATAAGCATAGAAAAATCCCAGATCTATAAATATCTGGTCTTTTCTTAAGTCCACTGGCAGCGCCAGCTCCAAATCCGTATTTTACAAAAAAAATTCTTCTAAAATTAATTAAATATAATGATGAATTAATTTTCAGAAAGAAAAAAAATAAAACAGATAAATAAAAGAAAAAAAAAAACTAAATTAAGCAAAAAAAGATATACTTATCACTAAGGACCTGAAACCTAGAGTTTCGGGCTTGGATCAGGTCGCTCTTCCGATTTACGCCACTATCTCCTTTTTTTTATGCCTTTGCTTGCTAGAATTGGTAGATCTAAGGTTCCTTTGACCTAGATCTAGGGTTCCTAAGGCAGAGAGAAAAGCTGAAAATTTTAGGTAGGGTCTACCTAGGCTTTTCTTGAGATTGGAGGAGAATTTCCTTAGTTTTCTAAGGTTTTGGGATCTCGAGAGGTTGAATTTAGCTTATGAGATTTTCCCTAATTTTTTGGGATTTTTCCTAAATTTTTTAGGAATTTTCTAAGGGTTTTTCCTAATTTTGAAATTTTTGGGCTATTATTCTAATTTCAAGAAATTCTAAGGGATTTCTTTGTGGTTTCTAGTCTCCTTCTTTTGGGTTATGAAGGGGGTATTTATAGAACTCCATTGGTGATTTTTCTAATTTGTTTGAATTTGTTTTGGATTTTTTTGTATTTATCTTGAAGTTTTAGCACTATCTAATTAAAGAAAACGCGTTTACTGTGGCATCAGATGTGTTGATTGCATCATCAACCCACAAGGGCCAAATTGTTATTTATTGTATCTTTTTATCCGTAGGCCCGATTCAGGCGATTCTTAGACCGTTGGAAAGATCTTGGGCTCTACTTCAAGATGGGATAGTATATGGGTGGTTTTGGGTTAATTAAATTGGGTCTAAATTGCCTATGGTCTACTAGGGTTTGTGTGGTCCTTTTGGACCAGAATCGAGGTCTTTAAGAGTTCCCTTGGCCAAAATTTTGAGGAGGTGTCTATAGTTGCCCCTCTTTGGCATTCGCCTAGGGCACTAGGTGAATGGCAAAGAAGTAGACACCTGAGACACGGTGGGAAGGAAAATATTTTTCGAGGGATCTTTCTTTTGAATGACTAGTACCCATTGGGTAGCCGTTATGCCGATGGATACTTTTGATCCGTAAGACATCAAACTGACACTGCTATCTTTGAGTCAGTGCAGTTGAGAGGTCTTCGACAATCGGGATCAGAAGTGACAGTCAACAGGCACCGTACTATCTTTGAACTGGTGACACTCCTTGTTGTAGTCACTCCAATTCTACCAGGGAAGTTGTCAGTATAGTCTTCATCGACGTTAGACCTTTTTCTGGAGGTCTGATTCTCCAATCGAATGGGAGTTTGATTTAGAAGAAATGATGGGATGATGAATTTCTGGCTAATTGAACTTCTTGTTTGCCTTAAATTCTCATTCTTGGGGTTCACAAGTTCAGGAGTTTTGGTATATGAACATATGGGTTGGTTTATGTTTTCCTAAGGGTTTGCAAGCATGGCAACCCAAGATTTGGTGGCAGCGGACGCATCATATACAAGCCTCCATGAAACTCCTTCACTTTTTAAAAACATTTTAGAAAGTTTTGAAGATAGATTGAATTTTTAAATAGAAACAAAGTTTCGGGCTACGTTTTAACTAAAGAAATCAAGGTTTTTGAAAACTCACGAAATACATAAGGGAAATTTATAAGATGGATTAGAAATTTTAAAAGACAAGTTTTGGTAAGCAGTTTAAGCTCATGCGACCATGGAGCTCTCTCTTCTTCTTCTTCTCACGAAATACATAAGGGAAATTTGAAGATGGATTAGAAATTTTAAAAGACTAGTTTTGGTAAGCAGTTTAAGCTCATGCGACCAAAGACAAGTTTTGGTAAGCAGTTTAAGCTCATGCGACCAAAGACAAGTTTTGGTAAGCACTTTAAGCTCATGCGACCATGGAGCTCTCTCTTCTTCTTCTTTCGGATTTTCGTGAAGAGATGGAAAGATAAAGAACTTCTATTGTTCTATCGCCCCGGGGTCCCTTTCGCGTGTTCAGCCCGGTAGCCTTTTCTCTAACGCTCGAGGTTCCTTACGGATTTTCAGCTGGGCGGATTGTTTTTTTTTTTTTTTCTCTCTGCTGCTAAGGTCCCTTTCGCATGTTCAGCCCGGTAGCCTTTTTAACAACGCTCGAGGTTCCTTTCGAATTTTCAGCTTGGCGGATTTTTTTTTTTTTCTCTCTACTGCTAGGGTCCCTTTTGGGTGTTCAGCCCAGTGGCTATTTTCCAACGCTTGAGATTCTTTTCGATTTTCATCTCGACATATATATATATATATATATATATATATATTTTGTCTCTGTGTCGCTAGGGTCCCTTTCGGGTGCTCAGCCTAATGATTTTTTTTTTTACCCTCAAGATTCTTTTGGATTTTCATCTCGACGGATTTTTGTTTTTCTTTCTTTTGAGGAAGATGGAAACAGCGGAGGAAGAGAAGAGTTGATGCCGTTTTTTCCTTCTTGTGGAACTTCGTCCTAAAAAAAGATAAGAACTCGATCTTCCTTTCTTCTTCCAAGTGGTAAGGAGGTCCTAGACTTGGTTGTCCTTGGATTTTCCTTGCCTCTAGGTTGTATTTTTCGTTGACAAAGGTTGTCAAATCTTTATAGAATAATTCCTCCTTGGACTGCTTCACTCGAGGTTTGATTTTCAGACTCGAAGTCACTTTGTGTTTCCTAATCCTTCAATCTCTTGTTAGGCTAGCTAAGCTCATCTTTTTTTTCATTTTTTTTTTTTATTACTTTTTCAACTCCGTAGGTTGTCAATACCATGGCGTAGAATGCCTAAGCAGAGCATGGATGCCCCACTTGGCTTATTTGAAAGGGAGAAATAAGTGATCACCCCAAGCCTTTTCGGTAATCTTCTAAAGTTGCAACTTCATGTTTCTCTTGAGGAGTATATCACATCGAGGCTTGTTGGGAGTCGTTAGATAAGGCGTGGGCTTCACCAGTTACCCCTGTTTTATTTTCAGCATCAAGTGAGGGTGCCCCTATCAAGTGGTTTGGCAAGGCTGCTCTTGTAGGGCCCTCTCCATTTGATGAGATAATCAGTATCTTGGATGAGACCGCCTATATAGTATTTCCATCAGATGGGCCGATCCTTAACAAACTGGTGGATAGGACTGCCCCTGTTGGATCTTCTTATTTTATTAAAATGTGGGATGCCTCAAGTAGTGGAATCATGCCCCTACCCCTATCATTTTTTTTGGATCCTTTCTCTTTAGGAAATAATATGATTTGATCTTTAAAGTATGGTTCTTCATCCCATATAGGCGGGTTATTCAAAAAATCTTGTGAAAGTGGCCCAGGTGGTCCCATTAGAATTTCTATGGGTTTGATTTCTTTTAACTCTTGCAGAGGTGATGGATTGAGTGGCATGGAAGGAACATATATGAGATCCCCATAAACTTGACATTTAGGATGTCTCTTCGCATATTTCCAACAGTCGTCGGCCACAGTAGTCCAGTAGTATCCTTGTCTTCGGACTTTCTATGCTAAGAGTGCTGCCCCTGGGTGTCCTCCTTCGTTGTGTAGTTCTTTGAGCACTGTGTTGACCTCTGGTTGATCAATACACCTCAGGAGGATTCCTTCAAACGATTTTTTTTAGGATGTCGTCTTTGATCAAGAAGTTGACTGAGAATCTTCTTAAGGCATCCATGTCTCTCTTTGAGATTCCTTCGGGATACGTTCCATCTTTCAGTAAGACTGATACATCATGATGCCAAGGCTTCGCTTTGACTATCTATTTGGCCCCGAGGGTGAACACTTCTTCTTCCCTCTTTGATTCTAGATTTTCTTCTTCCGACTCCATCTTGGGAGGAGAAAGATTACTCTTGTGTCTAATGTAGAATGGTTGGGCACTCATTTGGGGAGGAATATCCACCATTGAAGAGAGAGTGGACAAGGTATCAGTGAACCAGTTGGTTTTTCGAGTCACATGTTGAAAGGTTACTCATTATAAGCATTTTAACAACTTTGCAACTGAGTCCTGGTAGAGCTGGAGCTTTTTATATTTAACTTTCCATTCTCCATTAATTTGATTTATGACAAGCAAAGAATCGTGCATGACCCGTAATTGTTCAATTTAGAGATCACGGGCATTCTCGAGACCAGTTATTAAGGCTTCATATTCTGCAACATTGCTTGTGCATGGAAAATTGAGCCTTATAAGGGTTGAAAACATTATTTTCTCTAGAGAGCATAAGATGACTCCAACACCAGTTGCCATATTCATTCCTAGCCCCACCAAAGTATAACTCCCAAGTGGGATCGTCAATGACAGAGAGGTCCTCATAAGGGAGATCCGTTTTGATGGGGACGCGGTCAAGTAAGGCATGTTCAGCTAAACGATCAAAAATTTCTTGCTCCTTGATTGATTTTTGAGTAACATATTTGATGTCAAATTCACATAGGGGCATTCTCCATTTGACTAATCTTCCATTTAGAACATGTCTTTTTAGCAGGTACTTGAGTGGATCCACCTTGGATATCAACTTGATGGTATATGATAACATATAATGCCTCAACTTTTGAGTAGCCCACACTATGGTTAGACAATGTTTTTCCACATTCGAGTATTGTAGTTCATAGTCAACCATTGTCTTACTGATGTAGTAGATGGTCTTCTCTCTTTTTTGGTCATTATATTTCTATAACATCACCCCCATTATCTTATCCGTCACAGCAAGGTAAAGGAATAGAGGTTTGATGGAATCAGGTGGACTCAAGATCGGTGGGTTAGAAAGGTACTCCCTTATACGGTCTAAGGGTTTTTGACATGTCTCATCCCAGATAAATGGGGTGTCTTTCTTTAACAGGCGATTTAATGGGCTACATTTCTCAGCTAACTAGGATATAAATCTCTGGATAGCTTGTATTCTAACTTGCAACCCACGAATTTCTTGAATATTCTTTAAAGGTGGCATTTCTGAGATAGCCTTAATTTTCATTGGGTCCACTTCTATTCCTCTTTGGTTCACAATGAAGCCAAGTAGCTAGACAGACTCAACATTGAAGGCACACTTCTAAGGATTCAACTTTAATTGATGCTCTCAAAGTCAGTCGAATACTCTTTTCAAATTGGGAAGGTGGGCATCCAGAGTTTTGGATTTAATGAGGATGTCATCCAAATAGTCTTCCATAATTTCACGCATCAATTCATGAAATATAGCAGTCATGACTCTCTGATAGGTTACCCCAGCATTTTTAAGACCGAAAAGCATGACTCTATAACAGTATGCCCCCATTGCGTGATGAAGTCTTTTTATGGTCTTCTTTAGCCATGAGGATCTGATTGTAGCCAGAGAAACCACCCATGAAGGATAGCATTTGGTGTCCAGCAATGTTGTCATCTAGAGTATCTATATTTGGAAGAGGAAAGTCATCCTTAGGACATGCTTTGTTCAGATCCCTATAGTCAATACAGACTCTGATTCTTCCATCTTTCTTAGGTACTACTACGATATTGGTTAACCAATCCGGATAGTCAACAAGTAAGATGAACTTTGCCTTTAAAAGTTTGTCAATCTCTTCTTTTATCTTCAACTCCAAGTGAGGCTTTTGTCAATGTAGTTTCTGTTTGATGGTTGTTGCCCCTTCATAGAGTACAAGATGGTGTCGTACCAATTCGGGATTTAAGCCAGACATATCTTCATAGGACCAGGCAAATATGTCAATGTATTCTTTTAAGAGGGAGGTCATCTTGTCTTGTTCTTTTGGTGAAAGAGAGCTTCCAATTCTTTTGATCTTCAGACCTTTCTCACTTCCTAGATTAATGTCTAACGTCTCGTTGACAATAGCAATAGGACTACAGTCGAATCTTGTCTTAAATTGTTCAGCTTGGAACATGAGTTCCTCAGTGGGAGGCTCTTCATCTGCCTCAAATTTTTCATTAGCAGGTGTGTCTTCATTTGTTTCATTTTCATTTTCTTCCTTGACTTCGTTTAAGTTTTCATTAGATTTCTCAAAGGTCTTGACTGCATTTTCTACAATCTGAAAGGTAATGGTGTCAGAGAGGCTTCGAGCAAGATGCCATTTTAGGCATCCTGCGCAATAGGGACTTGAAAGTGTTGTTGTATCCCCTTGATGGATTCAATAGATAAGGGAGTAATGCTCCAATTTTCAGTAATTGCCCTAGTTTGCTTAGGAGCCGAGGAGGTGGTAGCCACAATATGGGCTCCAAGTGTATATCGGGAAATTGTCGTTCTAACAGCTCTAATTTTAGAGAAATTTCAATTATGATCTTCGGTTTTGGAAGAAATTCGGTCTTTTGGTGGTTAAGACCTTGAATTCCTCCAAGAATAAAACTTGGATGCTGAGATGATTTGAGTTTACATTGAAGTTTAGAAAGTGTGCAACCCAACCCACTTCGATCATCGTTGTCTACATTAGCATGAGGGGAATGAGTAATTTCCTCAGCAACACCTTGCCCATTTTTTCCATGGCTAGAGCTGGGACAGTACCCCTGAGCCAATAACATATTCCACACTGTGCACGAACCTAAATCATAATGACTTTAACAAATTTTCAATTTCTCACACACTTCATGTGTTTCATAGATCATAGCACAATTTTCCTTATATGTTAGAGGTGGGATAGCTTGGATTTTCAAATTTTCAGAGTGTTTCTCTTTTTCTACTTTGACTGCATCTTAACGAACACGAACCACTCCTCCAGCAATTGGAACTTCAGGCATTGATGCAAAGTGGAGGCCACAACAAGATTTTCATGTAGCCAAGGCCTGCCAATGAGTAGATTGAAAGAATGATCAATGTCAAGGATATAAAACCTCACTATTTGGACCACCGACCCAATCTTAAGTGTGAGAGGGATGATCCCTAAGGTTTCTCTTTGAGCCCCATCATAGGCTGCAATTGATATGTTTGAGACCTCAAGGTCTAATTGTGATAACCCTACCCTTCTAATAGTTTTCAAGGGACATATGTTCAGAGATTCCCCATTGTCAACCATAACTCTTGATTTTATAACTGCTCATGAAAATAATGATATAAAGTGGATGGGTGTGAAAACGATCAAATCCTAGAGGTACATCATCCTCAGTTAATGTAACGGGGGTCGATGCCATTAAAAGATTGATCATGTTGCCTAGCTCTTTGGGTCTAGTATGGGCAGGGACATGATTTCTTCCAATTACTTCCTCAATTTGGGCCTGATGAATGGACGAGCTCTTCATTTGATCCATGATAGAAACAGATGCTAGAATTTTACTAAGATGAGCTGACAAGTTGTACTGTGTGATAGGCTCAGCAATGTCCGTTTCTTGTTCCTTTGTTGTTGCATTGAGAATGCTAGGATTTTGATCAACTTTGCGAAGATTCCCGAGCCTTTCCTCTAGAGTGTCGGCCATCAATTGAGGTGGCTTGAAGTGACTTCCTCTCCTCGTGAGGTGGTCAACCTTTTAAGGGTTTTTACTGGCCACAACGATGACACCTGGTCTGGACTCTCCTGGATTTTCAACTTTCTCATCTTGAGATGGAGTGTAGTCCCGGTTAATTGAAATCATGTTTATGCATGGACCTCTGTTGACTACAGCTTCTTTGCTTTTGATGATGGCATGATCCCAAGGGGAAACTGAGATATTTTCTTGGGTATCCTTATGGTTTTGCACTTTAAGGTCACCCCTGAGTAGCTTATCTTCAATCAAGACATACAACTTTATCACTTACATGGTAGGGACGATCTTGAGTGTGAGAGGCAATATGCCTTCAACTTGTCTTTTGGTTCCGTCGTATGCAGCGATAGTTAGTTGACATGGTTCAAAGTCATCCGGTCTTTTTCCTATCTGCTTCACTGTTTTCCTAGGGCATATGTTTAAGGATGCCCCATTATCAACAAGAACTCTTTGTATCTCATATCCTTGCATGAAGAAGGTGATGTGTAGAGGTTGGACATGAAATCAGTTGAAGTTGGCAGAGATGTCATTATCTGTGAACACGATTAGTGTTGGTGCCATCAGCTGATTGATCATTCCGCACAACTCATCCGACTATGTATTGCTCGAGATGTGTGTCTTGGCAAGGACCTTCTATATCTGGGTTCGATGTGCTGGTGAATTGGCGAGTAGCTCCAAGATGGAGATTTGGGCCTAGATATTCTAGAGAATGAGCTGGTAGATCGTAGGTGGTTGTAGATCCTTAAATTTTCTTGTTTGGCTCGTAATCTACGACCCCCGTTGGTTGTTTGGTTTCTGAGATATTTCCCATTCTTTCATCGAGAGTATCAACCATCAATTGAATGGGTTTGAACACTCGGCCTCTTCGAGTTAAGGAGTCGATGTCGCCAACTTGAAGCTCGATAGGGTCAGCCCTAGCAAGAGTAATAAGAGACTTTGGGTGTTGGTCGCTTGTTTGGAAGATGCGCCTTTTCATTGGTCCTGACCATATCAATCTTCAGTGTGTCAGCTTTGTCATATCGATCCTATTTGGAAAGGTTATCTAGGTTTGGAGATGAAGGGCTTCCTCTTAGGAGGCTCAAAATATTTTCTTTAGGTTCTTGAAAGTGATGATCACAAGCCAAAATGAACTGACTGGGATCCTCTTCTTCGTCTCCACACTCAATCATGTGAATGACAACGTTCTCTTTCGAGTTGTCTTGAGCTCCTGGCTTTTCAGCCATTGTGACCATATTTTTAGGGAGAGAATTTGTGAAGTTACCCATCTTTTGATTAGGCTCTTCGACAAGTTGATTTCTAAGTACGACAGTGATGTCCCCCCTATTGATTAACCCTTGAATCACCCGTTTCAGAGATATGCAGTTTTGAGTATCATGAGCATGGTTTTGATGCCATTTGCATCACCTGCTCTTATCCGTGACTTGAAATGGTGGTTCAGATAGTGGCGGAAGATAAAGTTAGTCAAGAGTAATTCCAACACTTTTTCTAACGGGTTTTTTAGAGGGGTGAAATTATCCTCTCGCCTTTGATTATTATTTTGAGCGTTAGCTCTAGGCTGACCCCTTCGGTTTTGATTCTGATTGTTGCATTGAGCGGCTGAACCTTGGGCCGATCAGTTAATGACGATCTCATTAACCTGACTGGAAGCATTCCCCTTGTTTTTGTTCTCATGTTGGGGAGCTGCTATCGGCTTATTGTCGAGCTTGGTGCTGAGGGGTGTCCCTATGGCCCTTTCATGTCGTGCCACCCACTCGATCATGGAGTCGAAAGAGTGGGGGATAAGATCTTGGCTGAAGAAGGTCCTGTACTCGAGAGTAGCATTCTTTAAGACTATGGAGATCTTGGCTGGTTTATAAGTGGACATTCTAAGACCCTCATTGCCGCTTCATGGAATCGACCGATGAAATCCTCGAAGGATTCTCCTGGGTTTTGCTTTGTTGCACTGAGTTCGCCCAGGGAGAGAGGTCTTAGTGTCGACCCACGGTAGTGAGAGACGAATAGGTTTAATATTTCGTCTAAAGTGATATGTAGTCAAGCGGGCATTGTTCTCCAATGCTAGTTTAAGGCCTCACCAGTCAATATTTGTGAAAATATGACCTTCAGTTGGTTAGGCCTGTCTCGCAAAGCTCGAACAAAGAGCAGGTACACGTTGACGTGAGTATCTGGATCGCTCTTCCCATTGAACTTGTTTCTAAATTCTAGGATGACAAATCCCAGGGGAAGTTCTTCCATGCCTCCAAGGGTCTCATGAACATAGGCCCTAGGGGTAGAAATTCACGCATGCCCATTCTTACAAGCATATCCTACATTGTTTTTAAGGTGCCTTCTTGTTGAGTATTTGGCATGGCAGTAGGCCCACTAGTTGGTGGGTTCCCAAGCATAGACTGATAAATTGAAATTTGGGGTATATGTTGGCTTACATGGGCCTGAGATTGATGGGCCGCAATCACCGAGGCGTTTTGATACACTGGTGCCTGATGAGCATACTGACCCATAGGTGTCACCATCGGTTGCGAAATTGCACGGTTTGCTGGACCAGATGAACCAAAGGGACTGATTGAAGAATCGGCTGACTCGACTATGCTAAGGGTTAACCTATACAACTAACTTAGTTTGGGATTGGCCCGTAAGCTGGGGCATGAACAGTGTAATCTAGGTCAAATAGACTTTTGAGGGAAGCTTGGATGCATATCTCGCCTAAGGGTCGATTTTATTCAACACCTTTGCTTCGTATAGTGTTCAGGACATCATGAGTTGTACTATGGTGGCTCGAGGTTGGGTTAGATTCCCTAGACCTAGGTGGGTCTTGGTTTTGTGATCGCTGTACCTCGGAGTTATCTTGGTTCAAGTTACGGGAATTGGCTTTAGATGTTGCATGAATTTCTTCCCTCACTCGACTTCTACATTAGTTACCTAAAATCCCTTGTAGGACGACACCTGATCGAACTCCCGACTATTTAAGGTTTTTTGAGCGGAGTTGGCTTTTCGAGCCATACAGATCTCAGAATTAGGAGTAGATGCTTGGGACTCTGCCTCTAATTGCAGACTTGGGCGTTGGATAATGGATTGTCCTGAGGTCAGTCAATAACTCCAACGGATTGCAGCATACTGGTCATTAGGTTTGGGCAGGTTAGGCTTAGAGTCGGTCGTGGAGCAGTCATGATGGTCACCTTGAGTGACTGACATGGTGATTGCTTTTGGTTAGGTTCTAAAATCTAGACTTAGGTAAGATCTAAACTCGACGACTTAGGGCAAACCTAGCCTGACACTAGGGGCAAAAACCTTACCTAAGACCTAGGCTAAGACTAGACTAGAATCAAGACTTACTAAACTCAATGGATTTTGGTTAAGACCCTAAGCTAGGGTAAGCCTAGTCTAGCTCTAGAGGTAACTCTTAAGCTTAGACCTATGCTAAAACCTAGACTAAGATCTAGACTAGATGGTGCACAAGTCTCAGCTCGGACTAAGAGTGGGTCTAGGTTTCGAGATGTAAGCAACTCTAATGTATTTTCTGTTTTTTTATCTTTTTAATTTTGATGAAACACAGTTAAACTAAGCATGGTGAAAGCAGGAAAAATATGATTTCAGTCAAAATTAACAAACTAAAATAAAATAAAAAAGGCTGAAACATAATAAATCTATCTAAAGCAAAATATTTTTTTTATATTTTTAAAAAATTTTATTTTAGGTCAAATATTGGTCAACAGGGAGCAAAACGTCCCTGGAATAGTCTTGTGGGGTCCCAGAAGTTTTCTGGGACACTTGCAGTTGGGCGACATCGATGGTATCGCCCAGGCCGCACTACTGGTGTTGCCTTTGCAGGGAGGGTGTCACCCAAAAACATATTATTTTTTATTTTTTTATATTTTTATCTTGTTAATATTGATGAAATAAAACTATTTTAAACTTGGAAGAAGCATGAAATAAAAATATTTATGATGAAATAAATTAAAACAAAGAAAAATAGAAAAGCCTAGATTGAACTGAAAAATATTTTTTTTGTATTTTTCAAAATTTTATTTTGATTTGAAGTTTTTTTTAAAGATACAAAAGAGTCCCTAAAACAGATCCACAATGTTCCAGAGGTTTTTGAGACCTTTGAATTTGAGCGACACTGGGGTGTCGCCCAGAAAAAGCAAGGTTTTGGAGCAACGAAACCCAGGATTTTGGTCACAACCAACTATTGGGACTTTTTTGTGAATGAAAACAGTGAAAAAAAGTGCATAAAAATCATATTTTGAAGCTTGGATCAAACTCAAAATAGCCCCACGATGGGCGCCAAACTGTTTACGATGAAAATTTGACAGATCTTCTGATGAAGATCTTTTGAATTTTAACCCCTTAAACTAATTAAAAATATTTAAATAAAGTGATAAATATAGTTGGACAGATTGAATTCAGATCTGATGCCATGTTTTCTTGGAAACGAGCAGATCTACTGATCTGTGGCAGAGCCAGCATGAGCCAGAGCATTAAAATATGATTTTTAAGACAAGTTAACAGATCAAAAATAAATAAAAGAAGAAAAACAACAAAAAGAAGAAGAAAGAGAAAGGAAGAAATTATACCAAACTAGACCAGATGGCCTGGGATTTTCGAACCTTCGAGGGATCGCCCGTATCAGAACCAGTCCTCTTTGCCGCTCTGATTCTAATGTTGACCAGCAGATCTCTAGTGTAAAGGGTTAGATCTAAGGTCTTCGTTCCCTAATTCTAGTTTTGATCTAGGGTTTTTGTGCCCTAGGACTAGGTTTTCTCAGTCTTAGGAGTTAGGACTACAGGAGGCTAGGGTTCTATCTTCTTTGGGGTTTGCAATCTACATATTTTTCTAAAGCAGTCGGTCTTTCTAGGGTCTAAAGGAGAATTTTCTTGGTTTTCTAAAGGTTTTGTGATCACCAGAGGTTGAATATGATTTTTTAGATCTTCTCTAACTTTTTGGGATTTTTAAGGATTTTTCCTAAATTTTTAAGAATTTTCTAGGTTTTTCCTATTTTTAGTATTTTTGAGTAATTTTCCTAATTTCGAGAATTTCTAAGGTTTTTTTTGTCTCTTTTTTTCTCTCTTTTGGGGTTAGGGAGAGGGGGTATATATAAGATTCAAGTGGTGATTTTTCCTAAATTTTTCAGAGTTTTTTCGGAATTTTTTGAACTTATCTTGAAGTTTTAGCCTTATTTAATTAAAAAAAACGTGTTTACTGCATCATCAGATGTGTTGACTGCATCATCAGCCCGTGTCTGGGCCCGTTAAAGTCCGACAATTGGGTCTCACAGGGACTAAATTGTTATTTATTATATCTTTTTATCCGCAGGTCTGATTCAGTCGATTCGTGGACCGTTGGAAAGCTCTTGGGCTCTACATCAAAATGGGATAGGATTTGGGTAGTATTGGGGCAGTTGAATTGGGTCTATTAGGATAATGTGGCCCTAAGGGTTTAGAAAACATAGAATTTGCCATATTTAAAATGGGGTGTCTGCAAAGCTGCATTCTTCGCCAGATGAATAATACTATGGTTATCACAATGCACAACATATTCATCTTGTTTCACTCCAAACTGGATAAGTAACGTTTTCAACCAAATCATTTCCTTTGTTGCCTCTGTCAATGCCACATACTCAACTTCAGTTGATGGCAAGACAACAATATCTTGCAACCTTGATATTCAGTAGATTGCACCACCGCCAACATTGAAAATGTATCAAGTGGTAGATCTTTTAGTATCACGG
Organism: Amborella trichopoda; assembly: GCF_054954075.1. NCBI lineage: Eukaryota > Viridiplantae > Streptophyta > Magnoliopsida > Amborellales > Amborellaceae > Amborella > Amborella trichopoda. The sequence continues at coordinate 9,590,568 of NC_142345.1, read as the reverse complement.
CATCCTGCATAATCTGCATCTATATAACCAACAACTTCCAATGATGAATTCTCAAAACACAAGCATTCATTTCTTGCCCCTTCAACTATCGAATAATCCATTTAACTACTTGCCAATGTTCCCAACCTAGATTAGACATAGATCTGGAAACAAGTCCAACTGCATGGGCAATGTTAGGTCTAGTAAAACCATTGTATACATTAAACTACCCACAAACAGAAGTATATGGAACATTCTTCATCTTACTTCTATCTATCTCATTCATTTTAAAGTCCCTTTTAGACAATTTGAAATGTGCAACTAATGGCGTAGAAACAGGTTTACAGTCAATCATATTGAAGTGTTCAATAACTTTAGAAATATATTCAGATTGAGTTAACCAATGCGTATTGTACTTTCTGTCTCTATGGATGTGCAGACTCAAAATCTTCTTGGTAGAAAAAGCTTGAGCATATCAAGCTTTAAACGCTTAATTTCACTCTGATCATTACTATCAACAATCATATCATCAACATAAAGCAACAAAACAGTAAAAGAATCATATAATAAACCTTTAAAGTACACACAATTATCAAAATTGTATCTAGAATAACCTTCACCCAGCATAAAACTGTCAAATTTCATATACCAATGCCTAGATGGTTGATTCAAACCATACAATCTGTTTTCAACTTGCAAACCAAGTTAGGATTGATTTTGTTATCAAACCTTCAAGTTGAAACATAAATTTCTTCATCAAGACCACTACGCAAGTAGGCAATTTTAATATCAAGTTGTTCTATTTCCAAATTCAAGTTAACAACCAAAGATAAAACGATTCTAATAGAGCTATGCTTAACAACAGGAGCAAAAATTTCACTAAAATCAACATCTGGTTTTTGCCCATAACTATTCACCACAAGTCTGGCCTTATATTGCATAAGACCATTTGTCTCCCACTTAATAGCATAGACCCACCTATTCTTCAATGCTTTCTTCCCATGTGGAAGTTCTACAAACTCGCACGTATCATTCTTATGCAATGCGTCAATCTCCTCCTCTATTGTCTTATGTCACCTTGCAGCATTATGACAATAAATAACCTCCTGAAAAGACTAAGGAATGAGAATACCTTTGTGTGGGCTTGTGAGGGCGTGTGGATCTTCCCAATTCTGACATAGGTGTAACTAGTAGTTATTCTTCATATTAAATTAATTCAGTGTCATCCTCATAACTAATATCAGCTCCATCAAAACTGTCTTGAGCTTGAGCTTAACTCTCTTGCACTTGTCGAGGTAAAACAATGAGATTTTGTTCCTGTATATCAACAACAAGTCTTTTATGTTTTGGATCTTCCTTTTTCTGTTCAGCAAACATTATATTCGCATTAAAGAGAACATCCCAACTTCTGATAGTTTTATTTGCAATAGGATCCCAAATCCTATAATATCTATCATCACCAACATACCTAAGAAAATCCCATCTTCTTGACTTGGCATCCAACTTGGCTCTACTTTCACGAGCACTTGAACATAAGCCTCACACCCGAATGTTCTCAAGTGTTCATATGACACATTTTTATCTCTCCATAAAATTTTAGGTATTTCACCATTCAAAGGGGCACTGGGAGATCTATTGATCAAATATACAGTTGTACTAGCAGCTTCAATCCAAAATTACTTACCAAGACCAGATTGTATCAGCATCATTTTCACTCTTTCAATGATGGTCAATTGATTCTCTCAATGGCATTATTTTGTTGTGGTATCCCAAGAACAGCTCTTACTCTGCGAATGCCATTTTCTTTACAAAAAGTATTAAAAGCATTCGAGCAATATTCACTATCATTATCAGTTTGCAAGCATTTTTTAAAATCTCTCTGTTTCTTTTTAAACCTTGGCTTTGAAAACCTTGAAAACTTCAAAAACTTTATCCTTAGATGCCAATAGATATAACCAACAGTTTATAGAATAATCATTTAAAAAAGTGACAAAATAAGAAGCTCGACTAAGAGATTGAACATTAACAGAGCTACAAACATCAAAATAAATTAATTCTAATACTTTAGTTTTTCAATGAGATGCATTTCTTTTAAAACTAACTCTATGCTACTTACCCATGGCACAATGATCACAAAAATCAAGAAATGAATGCTTATAAATAGGAATAAGATTTTGAGTTTACAATACCTTCATACCATGCTAATTGAGATGACCCAAACGGCTATGCCAAATCTGCATATCCTCATGCTTACTAGCTGTAGCAACAATGTTCTTTGTAGTATTATTCCTTTGAGCAGTGCTATGAAGAGTGTAGAGACTTCCATCTTTTTGCCCTTTCAACATTGTCATACAATCTCTTGAATTCTTCCACAACCCATTTCCAAAAGTCACTATGAAATTAGAGTCATCTAACTGCCCGACTGAAATGAGATTTTTCTTCAACTTAGGAACATGCCTCACATTTCTCAATACGTGCTTCTTTCCATTTGATTGCTTGATGACAACATTTCCAATGCCCAAGATTTTAGGAGCTCGATCATCACCAAGATAAAACAAGCCACCATCTACATCTGTGTAGGATGAAAAATATGACATTTCAGGGCAATCATGAAATGAAGCACTAGAGTATAAAACCTAAATACCTGTAATAGATAATATTGTGCATGCAACACTAAAAGTGACACCATCTGAAACTGTTTTGTTTCGGCATGATTATCCTTGCTCGTGGCCTTTTGCTTATTCTTCAAAACATAACAAATGTACGATCAAGTTCCTTGCAATATCAGCAAGTAACCTTCTTGCCCTGTGACTTGGATCTACCTCTGCTATGAGTTTTACCCCTATTAAATGCATAGGGTTGGTCTCTATATTGTGTTCTTCCTCTATCTCCTGCTGTCAATGCTTGAAGCAAGCATTTGTGTGGATGTCTTTCTAGTCTCATCATTTAATAATGAAGCTACAACATCTTGTAAATTAAACTTCCTACCCATTGTATTAGTCATAGTGGTAGCTAAGGTATCCCATCTAGCATGCAAATAACTCAACAAAAGCGAACATAAAACTTCTTTATCTAAATTCACTTTCAAATACCTCAATTGTGTAGAATTGAATTAAATTCATTCACATGCGATCTAATTATAGCACCTTCTTTCATTTTCAAAAGAAATAACTTTTTCATCGCATACATTTTATTTTCTCTAGAGGCTACTCTAAAAATTGTCAAAGCTCTGCAGATGTTTACATTGACAAACATCAAATAAAATTTCTGGTGATATACATGACCTAATAGTTTTCAAACATTTTAGATCGAGAACATCTTATTTCCAATCTTCCATTCCAATAGGCATGGTCTCCTTACCTCGAAGTAACCGATAATCTTCTATCATCATTTTTCATATTGGTCAATTACTTTGATTTAATTTTTCAAATTCTATTGCCCTTTTCATTTTCAGGAAAAATAAAGCAAATAACCATAGTAGAAGAAAACCCTTTATATACAGACATACTGAAGAACAAACCCTAGGCTTTGATACCAGTTGTTGGGATCAATTAGTGAAAAATCGACAAGGGTGTATAACATTCACAACTATTGTGTATTTAATAAATATAAACAAGAAATGTAAACTACACAATATCAAAGAAAGAACATGGAATGAAAGATCTTGCAACATTCAATACACAAAGCACAAAGAGTTCATGTGGTTCGGTCACAAATCATGACATACATCTATGGGAGAATGACGCGAGACTTTACTTACTGATTTAGAAAGATTACAAGGTGAAATCGAGCTCAAAATATCAAATTCCAACACCCTTACTCACTCTAAACAGAACCCAAAATCAAGGTACCAAGAACTCCAAAAAATGAGTTCTCTTTAACACTTTTTTTCATTAAAATAGGGCACACAACAAACCCACAATGGAGTTAAAACCTTTTGCTCACTTTCTCTCTCTAAAACATAGCATAATAAGTTATCAAGAGAAAACTCAATTGCAGCCCAATCTCTCTATATTTTTCGCACTCTTTCTCTCTCTAAACAAAGGGATTTTAATCTCTTTAAAAGAGTAAAGTTCCAATAATACCACAACCATTGGATTAGATGCAATCCAATGGTCAAATATAAAAGAGAAGAAGTCAAATAAAAACCCCAGGTGCGATTTATTTTCATTTATGTAACAACACTCGGGCAACAGTTCTAGCCTAGGCCCTACTTTTTCCGGGTCTCGCCGATAGGGCCATGGCCAGGCCCCCTGGCGCGTTGCATGTCCTACACAGGAACATAATATTTTTTTAACTTGAATAGAAATATTGGAACGTTCTATCATGACATGTCACATGAAATAACTCAAGAGATTACATGAAACATGATAGACGTGAGTTGTTTTTTTCATTGGATTGGTACCAATTGTTTGTTAGTGACCTGCGATGAATAAATTCTTAACATCTCACATTCTTTCTCCACACTTTTATCTCTCCTAACTTTGCAAAATATCAAATTGTTGCCACTCACAACCCCTATTCCCTTCTTTTTTCGATTCTTTGTGGGGGAAATTGTATTGTATCCTTCTAAGTTAATGTACACTTAGTACTATTACAAAATAATCTCAAAGATTTTTTAAGGCACGCGGCCCAGCTCAGTCCAGTTCATGGCGTGCTCGGGCCTCATATGAAGGCCAGTTTCAAGCCAGGCCCTGCCTAATGGCGGCTCCAAAGCTACAGTTGGGCCTGGCTATGGTCGACCCGGTCCTTTGCCCGGCCTACCCTTGATAACCAATAAGATATATGATATATGATTCAAAAATGATTATTGTTATTCTTCTGTCCACAATTGCACGAGAAACTAGTACAAGTGTGAATAGCATACTCCCACGAGAGCATAATGTTGAGAACTCCACAGGCAAAAGAGCTTGTTGGGAGGATTCTTTGGTCCAAAATGTTTTGGGATTATTTAAGTATCACTAGATGATTACTGTCAAGAAAAGAAAATTTAGATTTTGAATTGCTAGACACCTCGATCTTGCCCTTCAAAAATTGGATGGTTCTTATTTAGGACATTATGTTTTTGAGTCACATAGAGCGCACGATTCAATTTGTTTCTTCTTTGAGGTTAGTTGCTAGATTGTAGAGGTTACATCTGCAAAATTTGTGGAATAAAAGTTATTCCAACTGTGACTTTTTCATGAGGGAGCGTATACGCAGTGTGAATCGAGAGGAGAAATATATAAGTTCACAACTAGTGCAGGCCAACCTCTGACGCCATTTAATTCGTGGATTGAGGACCCAGACACACTCCATTGTCCACTACGTGCAATGAATTTCGAATTAATAGAACCCCAAATCTGATAACTTTACCATTGTTTGAAAATAAATGCAATATCAAATTTGAGATAATAATCTTGATGAAGCACTTCCAGAGCTCCAATATTTTTTTTTTCATTCCATTTGATTAATATTTAAGTACAAGAGGATGAATGTGGGGTGTTTTGGTCCTCGACCATTCCTAAGCCATGAGGGCTTCTTGCTTCCGAAGTTTGGATGTAGTGACAAATATTGCCATTCAGTTTCCAACCTGATTGAGGGACTTCAAATGAATATTGAAAAGCGCCAATTTTCTTTAATGGACAATTTCCATTGAAACAAAAAAAAGTGCATGTTTTGCTAGTAGATTTGCTTTACATAATTCATTTATGGAAGTGTAGAATTCCAAGTCGCAGCATTGCTTTTCGTACTGTGAATAGAAACCTAGACTAGTAGTTCAAGGAGGAATCCCAACCCGTACCTATCTTAAGAAATAGTTAGTGGTTTTGGAATCCATTAATGAGAATGGAAACCTAGTCCGGTAGCTGAGGCTAAGGTGGTGCTACCAACACTACCTCAACCTCAGTCCTAAGGAACTTGTTAATTTTGGAGAATCGATCTTCTTTTTTGACCCAAAAGTGGATATTCATACATGCCAAATGAGATCCCTTGATTGTAGTGATTTACAATTTGAAATAAAACCATCTAAATAATAAAATTATCTAACACTCCCCCTCAAGTTGTAACGTGAATGTCGAGAACACCCAACTTGCGAATCAAACAATTGAATTGGTCACGGCCAAGATCTTTTAGGTGGAAGCGGCGATGCAAGAAGTATTTGAGAGACTGTATGGCATGTGAATTGGTGCCCATAACAATGATATCATCGGCATAAACCAAAATTATCAGAAAACCGTCACGACGATTGTGAGTAAACAACGAATAATTTGCTTTAGATTGGATAAAGCCAGCATCAATAAGGGCTGAGGAGAACTTGACAAACCACTAATGGGATGCCTACTTGAGGCCATATATGGATTTGTGTAACCCCTGAAGGAAGACTCATGTATACCTCTTCTTCCAAGTCACCATGAAGAAATGCAATATGAACATCTAATTGGTGCAAAGCCCAATTACAAACTGAAGCAACGGCTAGTAAACAGCGAACAATAACCAATTTTGCAACTGTTACAAAGGTTTCATGGTAGTCCAATCCTTCACATTGGGTTTAACCCTTGGCAATAAGGCGGGCTTTATAACGTTCACTGGTACCATCAGATCGATACTTGACTTTATATACCCACTTACATCCAATGGGAGTTTTCCCAAGAGGTAAAGCTATAAGGGTTCATGTATGATTCTTCTCAAGTGTCTAAAGCTCACATTGCATTACCTCTTGCCACTTGGGGTTTTGCACAATATGAGAATAAGAGGTAGGTTCCTGAATAGAAAAGACGGCTAAAACAAAATGTTTATGAGAGGGAGACAAGTTTTGATAAGAAATGAAGTGGGACAGAGGATGATGTGTACCTTTGGTGGAACCAGTGCCAAAAGAAGATATGGAAGCAGCTCCAAGCTTGGTGTGAGAGCAGTGAAAGTCTTTCAGATAGGAAGGTGGAAGCACGTTGAGAGCATCGAATGGTGGTATAAAGATTGGTGCTGGGACAGAAATGGGTGGACATGAGATTGGTCTTGATGAGGAGAAATAGGGGAACTGGCTAGGGAAGTGATGGGATCAGTAGTGTTTGGGGCGTTATGTGAGTCAAGGGGTGGGGAGTTATTGGGTATTAATAATGGTAAAATGACAGGGGAACCGTTGGAAAGGAGATTTTGATAAGGGAAAATGTTCTCAAGAAAGACTACATCACGAGAAGTGAAAATAGAATTCTTGGAAAGGTCAAGAAGACGGTAGCCCTTTTGAGAATGAGGATAACCAAGGAAAACACATTTGCGTGCGCGAGGGTCGAACTTATCTCAATTTGAAGTAATGGTAGAAGCGCAACAAAGGCAACCAAAAACTCGCAAATGAGAGTAAGATGACTACTTGTTAAACAACACTTCAAATAGGGATTTTTTCAATAATAAAGGTGCTGGTAACTGGTGTATTACATATGTGGCAGTAAGAATGCAACCTCCCCAAATGGTAAGAGGAAGATTATTTTGAAAGCACAAGGCACGTGCCATTTCAAGTATGTGGCGATGTTTGTGTTCAGCAACACCCTTTGTGGAGTTTAAACGAAACTATGTTGATGGGTGACCTCATGTTCTTTAAAAAAATGTGGAAGTGCATTAGAAAAGAATTCGGATCCATTATCTGTCCTGATGTGTTTAATAGTACATTGGAAATGACTATTTACAAATGCAAAAAAATATTTTAATAAGGATGAAGCCTCAAATTTGTGTTGCATAAGAAATACCCACGTGGAACAAGAAAAAACATCAGCAAGAGTTAAAAAATAACGAGCTCCACAATGGGAAGGAGTAGAACGACCTTCCCAAAAAGTAGAGACCACCATGCTCCTTAGCTGTTTTAATCGTCGTTTTTTGGTACAGGTACTGAAAAATGCACATATCACGAGAAAATGTCATTGAACAGGGATAGAATGCAAAAAGTTTGCTGATAGAAAGTAAATTTTATCCAAAAGAAGGAACACACAATACTTGATGTAAGCAAAGTGTAGGTGTTAATAAGACAGAACCAATATGAGTTACCGAAGCAAAGGAGCCATTTGGAAGTTTGACAGGTGCTATGTGAGAAACAGGTGCAGATGAATGAAACAAAGATGTGGAAATAATCATGTGATCAGAAGTACCTGTGTCTACAATCCAAGTATCGAGAAGAATGGAAGATGGAGAGGATGTAGAGTTACCTGCAAATTTGACCATTGGTTGTGCATTACCTTCAGTAAGCATAGAGAGCAAGAGACAATATTGATCATGTGTAAATTGTAGGCTACTTTGACTTGAATTTGCAGCAACAATGTTTTTCTCATTTATTATAGGCTTAGAAGATGTCCCTTTGCCCGGTTAGTGCAATCGATGGCCCAGTGGATAACCATGAAAAACACAACAGGTGTCAATGGTGTGGCCTACCTAGCCACAATGATCACATTTGGGCCGCTGTTTGCGAGGACCTTTTGCTTTGTCGGTATTGTTGAAAGGATGTCGGGGCTGGCGGTTTGTAGTAGGTGTAGTGGTGTTGACTATAAAGGCAACAACATCTCCTGAAGGAATTGTTTTTGTGGCCACCTGCCACAGCTTTTCTTCATGAAGAAGAAGAGAATAAGTTCTATCGACATTAGGAAGAGGGTCCATGAGAATGATCTGGCCTCGAATTGGATGATAAGACTCATGGAGTCCCATGAGAAATTTAATTAATCTATCATGTTGTAGATAGTCACACAAGGCCTTAGAATACCCACAAGAACATGGTGGAAGAGGGGTATAAGAAGCAAGTTCTTCCCAAAGAGATTTAAGTTTGGTGTAATAAGCTGATATGGTGGAAGAACCTTGAGAAACAAGTACAAGATCCAGTCGTAATTTGAAGAGATAAGTTGCATTGCTTTGAGAAAAGCGATCTTTCAGATTATCCCACATGCATTGAGCAGTGGTTTCATTGAGAATACTATCAGCAATCTATTTATTGACATAAATTTGGATCCAGAATCGGACCATGTCATCACATCTTTTCCACAAAATATGATTAAAATGAGTGATGGGAGATGTGATTAAAGAACCATCCACAAAGGAGAGCTTATTTTTGGCACTCAAAGTAGTGGTCATAGCTCGACTCGATTGTGGATAATTCTCACCTTCAAGGATGTAAGAGACAATAATATTGCCAGGATTGTCATTGTTGGTCAAATGAAATGGGCTAGTGAAATCAATAACAGAGGAAGAAAAGCTATTACCATTGGTCATAGTGTTCCCATCAGGGATGACATTGGTGGAGTCTTCAAAAAGATGAGGTATTTGGTTGTCCATGGCAATAGAAACGAATAGGGAAATTTGACGGAACTGCTTCAATGGATTACAAGTAGCAAGGAATTTACGGGCTTCTTTCTAGAGAAAGGGAAGCTAGTAAGAGAGAATCTCGGTGGTTTATAACTATGGCAAGCGATCCGAGCCAAAAGATCGACTACGTGTTTCAAGATGGTGCCCTTTGGTGATTCAGTCGTGGGCAAGTCTTAGATCTTAGCCCGATTTGGTCGAAACGAGTTCAACCTTGATTACAACTCGTGCCTCTTTGCCTATCTTTCTCATCGCTGGAATATCAAGTGTTTTCCGGTGTCGCTGTGAAATCACCAGAATAGCAAGTGTTTTCCGGTCCTTCTCATAGAAGCTTCTTGCTTTTATTATCACGTGGAGGCACAGTCACGCCAAAGAACAGGCGCAGGAGAATTTAGAGAGAGAAGAGCGGGAAAGATATTTCAGGGGAGCTGCTAATGAAGCGAATACCCCACATAAAATTTCCACAAAGGCACTCAAAATAGCCTAGGAGTGGATCCTCCCAAAAAAAAAAAAACAGCTATTCATCCCCATGAAATGGCACAAGATTCAAAAGCTTCAATCCAGCCCATGCACACTCTGCTTACTGAAAAGGAGATAGAGGCTATAACGTTGGGCGGTTGTTTTTAGAGAGAGAGTGAGAGAGAGGGGCATGTTTGTCCATCACATACAACTATTCAGAGAAGAAAATAAAGGGGAAAGAGTGTCATTGATCTTATTCATAAAGGGGAAAGAAAACAAATGTTAGAAGTTGCAGAATTTAGCCAAGAAGCAGTGTGGAAGAGCGGTACAAGAAGATAGAGAACACATAGAGACGTATCTTTATTTGTAGCCTTCATATATTATCGTCTATCGAGGATTGGGATTGTACCTGACTTACAGATGGACAAAGCTCAGAAAAACAAAAGCTAGAGTTAGGGTTTTGCAAGAGTGCATATTCATTCAGGCTAGGGTTAGGCTTTGATACCATGTTAATTTTGGAGAATCAATATTCTTCTTTGACCCAAAAGAGGATAATTGTACATGCGAAATGAGATCCCTTGATTGTAGGGATTTACAATTTGAAATAAAACTGTCTAACAAAACTCCTATACGCATCTCTTTCATTGCTGAGAGAGAGAGAGAGAGAGAGAGAGAGAGAGAGAGAGAGAGAGAGAGAGAGAGAGAGAGAGAGAGAGAGAGAGAGAGAGAGAGAGAGAGAGAGAGAGAGAGAGAGAGAGAGAGAGAGAGAGAGAGAGAGAGAGAGAGAGAGATTCTTAAGTATTCATTTTTACATTTTCCTTTTCTTGTTTTTTTAATACAGATTTTTTCGATTTAGTGACGAAGTTGAAGCAAAAATATTGGACAAAAAAGAAAAGGGACTGATTATGAAAATGATTGAGGCAAGAGAAGAGAAAGCAAAGAATGGAGAGTCAATGGGATTTGGGCATGATTTCTTTGAAATGTTGTTAAAATCTGGTCATGATACTGAAGAAGATTCTAAGCTATCACTGCAAGACATCTTGGATGAATGCAAGACCCTCTATTCTGCTGGTCATGAGACCACGTATGGCCTAATCACTTGGATAATTATTCTCTTAGCCATGCACCTAGAGTGGCAAGATAAGGCGAGGAAAGAGGTAACTGAAGTCTTCAGCTCAAGTATACCGACCATGGATGGCACCAGCGGACTCAAATTAGTATGTTCCTAGCATTCTTTTTTATATACGTATTTATTTACTTATTTATCTCTTAACTTTTTGAAAAATGGTGTTTTATTTGAATCAGAAAACCATTACAACTTAGGCATAGTACTCTACGAATAGATAAACAAGAAGCTATAGACCCTTGTTTTGCCAATAAATTTGCCTCCTTAGTTGCCTCCTGGCATAAAGGAGACATCCACTGTACTGCAAATTTCTGAAATATGAAATCCTTGATACCGTAAATTCCAATTCTTGACTGTTCAATCTTGCACAATTTGATTAACATTCAAAGAATCACCTTCCACAAAAAAATTTAACGCTAACTACTCTGCCTCAATAACTATTAACTCTTTCATGATTTATGACAATACCAACTATACCTGGCACCCAAAGAACTCCCATCAAAATTTGGCTTGATTACATTTAGATACGCAAGAGCCTAAGCAGCAATGACATTCCTTGAAACATCCAGTTTAATCAACTCGTAAAAATTATATCTAACTTCATACCTAAGAAGGCCAAAACACTCCTTTTTTATCTTAGTGCTCGAACAACGCTCCAAAAATCTTGTCTTTGATTTCCTCAACATCCATAACGACACCGTCAACTGGGTACTGATTTCGTTCAACGGTTGTATAGTAATATAATGCAATAATATTCAAAAACCATGTTAGACCCATTTGTTTGATGCAAATTTTAAAATATACACTCTTTTCATTCTAATGAACTATCACAAAACATAAAAATTTGAAAATGCAACCTAGAAAGTATTTTTTTTAGCCCAATCAACCTAGACCATCCATTTTGATAAGATGCTTAGATCTAGGCCTCAGACGGATTTTTTCTTTTCCAATTTTTTTAGATGACTTTATTATCATTCCATAAAATATATTAAAGAAAGGAAAAAAAAATGATTTTGAGTTTCTAAAGGCTAAGATCTAAAAAATCACTAAATGAATGGTCTACATCACTAACTCATTTTGACCATATCTAAGGTTCAAATTGAACTTTTTTTTTAATTGATTATTAAGATTAAGAGAGTGTGTGTGCAAAATCTTGGGTGTTACAATTGCAACAAACATGGTTTTTTAGAAGTGTTGTTGCATTATTGCATTAGATGACTGCCCCGTCAAAAACCTTCCTATTCCTCTCCCTCTAAATCCACCGAAGAATCACAACTATAACGGCCTTCCAAATCAACCTCCCAATCTTTAGCAATAAAGCAAATGTCAAGCTGACCAACAATTTCTACCCCCCCAGTTTATGACAAGCTCAGATCCAAATACCTTATGACTAAGGACACCAAAGACATAGGTGATAGCCATACACAGGCCTTTTCTTCTTCTGAACACACTTCTCATCTGCATCCTTGCCTTTCTAATGTTCTCACATATTGCAGCAAGCACCTTAGAAAGGGGTTCATCAAGACCAACCTCCATGTCACAATAATCCGATTTATTAATTTCCCTAGCTTCTCCAATCCCAATCAGACTTGCACCTCTATCCCCTTGTCAACATGGACAACATTTAGGAGCACATTAAAAGGCACATGTCCATAACCTCTTCTCGATCACCCTCTGCAGAACTCTACCCTCTCTCTGTAAAGGAGTCCTCTAGTGGTCTCCAATCCCATGCCATGTTCATAGAAGGGATAATGGCTAGATTCTTCACAACTTGTGACTCAATGATGTCACTGTCATTCAAGACCACAATAGGAAGGCCTGTTCTTCAGGAGGAATCCTAGGCATGGGAAGTAGAGAGAAGACTTATTCGCATGCTTCATGCAAGTATAATGTCAATGGAAATTGGAAAAGAAGCAAACGGTATTTGGGGCTTGCTGTGTTGTACGGCTTATGTAGGCAAGGCCCCTTTGAAAGGCCTTAACTTGATACAACCATGGTCTTGGTAAAGTTATCGGGCTTGGAAACAGGAACAAATTTCATACGCATTTAAGGTAAAAATATTGGACTGTGCCCTTTGGAATTTTGGGTAGCTGATCCTAGTATTTAGGAACTCAAAATCCTTTTTCTTTTGAACTTCTCGTCAGTGGATTCCAATAATTCCAAAGTAGCCCTTATATCTGAAGGAGTAAGTGTATAGTGTGCTCCACCCAAATTTCGATTTTAGAGTTTCATGCACCAAAAAAGCTAGTTGGTTTGGGGTTCTGTGGGGAGAGGAGTTACGATTTCGAAAACCTCTAGCGCAAAAATCCAAAACTCTAAAAATTGTCTCTAGAAAATAATTTAGATTAAAATTTGATTTGGAGTTCAAAACATGTGGCAAGTGAACTTGCTTGAAGATATATAGACCATATATTTTAAAGTGCATTGGATCTTGTGGATTAAGAGTGCTCTCCGACCTCTAAATCATAATGTTTCAAAAAATGGCGTTTTACACTTCCACACACCTCTAAAAACGATTATTTTTTTATTTTTTTATTTTTTTATTTTTTTATTTTTTTATTTTTTGTCGAACAATAAATTAGGTGTTCTAGGGGAAATATAATATCATTCTCATAATATAATTCGGTTAATAAATCGTGTCATAAGTTGGCGCGTATCGAATTTTCCATGTAAACCCATTACCATACCACTATGATAGCAAATTGTTGAAATTGGAGTTATTTTGTTCAGGATTTTATGCTAGCCAATATTGGCACTCATTCACTACTTTAATTGAGGAAGAAGAAAGAGAAACAACGAAAGAATTATCATGAATCCTTATTTTCCATGATTAAGCTTTGTAGATTATGTCTCATTTCATCGGACTAAGTAGATATATACTGTTTTCATTTCTTTTTCTAAACAAATATTCATTTAGCCCAAACTTCATAGAAGTTTTGGACTGGATATCTAAGATCTTGGACTTTGGCTTAACTTTTAGCCCTTCTTTGATTCTTTTTTCTTTTTCTTTTTTTTCTTTTTTTTTTAACTATTGACAGATGAGCATGATCATTAATGAGACCCAGAGGTTGTATCCTTCTGCGACAATCTTAAGGAGGAAAGTTAGGAGGTGAAGTTAGGGAAACTTATCATCCCATCAGGAACTGAAGTGGTGATACCAACTTTAGCAATACAATATGACCCACAACAGTGGGGAAAAGATGTTCATCTCTTTAAACTGGAACGCTTTTCGCAAGGAACTATGAATGCAACAACGAACCCAATGGCATTCATACCATTTGGCTTTGGCCTTCGCATGTGTGTAGGCCTCAACTTTGCTACTCTTCAGACTAAAGTGGCTCTCTCTATGATACTCCAACGTTACAGTCTACTTCTCTCTCCATCTTATCGCCATGATCCCATATCGAGGGTCACTACACAGGCACAACATGAAGCTCTTATCATCATCAATCCACATTAGTCAGTCCCTAAGGGGATGCATTTAGGAACATTTGAGTTTAAGATGTTTTCTCCTTTTGTGCTAATGAGGATAATTTCATGTCTTTAATGTTGGATGCCAAAATGAACGGAGAGAGACAATACCTTGGTAAAAAGCCATTGTAAGGTCAAGGGGCTGGGTCATGGTCGTAGTTAATAGAAACAAAATATTACCATTATGGAACGTAATAGGATAAGATAGTGTATATTTTCATTGTGGAATATACGAAAGTGTATATTGTATTTAACAAGATAGGAGGATGTATACTACACCACTGTATTGTCATTATATATACATTGAAAGAACCACTACGAAATGTGTGGGGCACAATTATCTTTTAAAAAATTCCTTTCTCTCTCTAGAATTCTTTATAGTATCAGAGCAAAATTTATCCTCTTAACCTTCACATTGAGGCCATTCTCTCGCTTCTCCTCTCTAAAACTTACGCGTCACCAAGCCTCCCACACTATTAGTGCTCCTATTAGCACCCAACAGATGCACTGAGGCTGTTCCGAGCACCTCCAAGCTACTGCTCCCTTGCAAGAACAACAAAGGTTAATAACTCTCTCCTCCTTATATACAAATACAAATTTGAGCTTTTTTTCGTTTTTGCTTTATTTTGCCCAGTTTTTGCTCAAATTTTAACCCCATCGCCACTTTTTTTCTCTTCATATTAAAATTTTCTCTCTTCCATATTCTAATAGTTAAAGACTCTTCCTCTCTCTCTAAAAGTTTCGTCTAAAATCACAGCAGTTTTGTCGTTAAACATCTAAACGTCAAATATCTCTTATCACAATGGACAGCTCATCTTCATCAAATAAGTATCCTTTTCCTTTCACTTTTAATATAGGAAATTTGTGTCCATTAAATTGACATAAAATAATTACTTGTTATGGGAAACCCAAATACTTTCTCTCATTAAGAGAAAGGAACATTTTGGATTCATTAATGGTGATTGCTTTAAATCAAGTCAAAAGATTTTATCTCTCAATAGTAAGAGTAAAATCGAAAATCCAAATTATAAATCATAGCTAAAGTCTAACCAGCTTCTTAAAGACTAGATCTCAATATTATCATTAGAGTATCTCCGTCTTATTATTGGCTTTAAGAGTTATGTAGAAGTATGAAAATGCTTGAAGAATACCTACGTAGGTAATTCTCAAGCTTTAGAGTTTCAACTCACCCAACATCTCCAACTCTATAAGAAAGAGATTTCAACCCTATCAAAAGATGGGGTGAGGAGCAAGATAAAGTGGGGTTCGGTGGTTGGGTTAGGATGGGATGGTTAGGCTATGGTTAGGCACCTTTGGTTAAATGTAGAAACTAAAGTAATGTGGATTGCAGGATAGGGTTAGGTTAACTAGGGAAGGTTAACCTTTGGTTACTTTTGCACAAATTTTCTCCATCATCTCTCTAAGGAAAAAGAATTTCAATAACGCATATGGCAAAAGCAGCTCTCACTCTCTTTCGTTCTTTAGATTCAAACATTTTTCATTAACATTTCAATGTTTTCAAGGATCTTTCAAAAATTACCTATGATGGAGTTTATATACATTTCACCCTTAGAAGTATGGTGGATGCTCAAAACCCATGGGGATTGTGGGAAAATGAAAATTAACAAATAAAGATAGAAATTCATATAAAAAGAAAAAAAACCAAGAAGGACACAAAGAAAACATGAAAATGAGAAATAGGTCCCAAAAAATAGGCCTCTTCGTGTCCATATATGTAACATGAAAATGGGATTGGACAGTAACATTGTGATGGTGCATCTTTTATAAATCCCAAAAATTTGAGAGGTTTATTTGTTTCTTATAGATAAGTGGTTTCCATTGAGATTTTTTGTTGTTTCCCTTTTAGTCAAGAAAAAGTCAGTTTCTCGTTACTCTCACGTCTCTATCGAGTATTATCGGTAATGGTTGCTAGAAGTAAAGAGAATGAAGGTAGAGTGATTTAAAAAGGTTTGATCGACTTGGATATTTTATCCAGATTTGTTTCAAAATCTTTGATGTTAACTTTCATTGGTATAGTGATATATGTTTGCCTTGCCCGCAAATGTAGCCCTCTTGGGTGAACCACGATGTGCATTTCTTATTTTAATTCTCGTACTTTATTTATCAAAAATCAACCCATCCAATTTAAAGCTTCCGCACACTAAGTGGTATCAAGCACAACATTTTTCTCTTTCACCCCCACTTCTTTTCTCTAACTTTGTTGAGTTACGAGGAGTGGGATAATTAAGGAAAAGTAGTCATCATCTCTATGCATATGGCACGATCGATGGGGAAGAGGCATTCTACTACAAAATATATCATTAAACAATTCCAAATTCATTTTAGAGATCGGACTCCCCCAAATTACACCATGTCGTAACAGAATCGTAGATGGAGAGGCTTCCAAAAACAGGTGTCGAAACTGAAAGATAAATGGGGAAGCCTTCAAAAAGAGGGCCGGCTCTATTTCAAAAGCCACAAGATTTTATACTCCTATTGTAGACTATATTATCCATTTACTCCCTCGTGGGAAATTTGATTTAGGAATAATTTTACGTTCACAAATTTTGTGGACATCTTAAAAACCATAGACCATTGTTAGAAAAACCGGGTGATCTAACAGCTAACCGCGCGGTTAGATCAAAACCGGGTACTAGCCGGTTTTGATTTTGGGCAGTTTTTGTAATCGACTGATACTTAAAACAAATTAAGAATATATATATAAATTTTCAAAAATAAAGAATTTGATTTGTAATGCATTTTTTTACTATTCTGTACATTATGGTAAAGATTATAAATGTATTTTTTAATATTCTTTACATTATGGTAAATATTATAGATTGTTTTTGTCATTAGTATTCACTTTAATTAAAAAATCAATTCGTTAAAATCTATTTTTCATTAATTTTCAACTTCATTTGAATGTATTTGGTTTTAATCATTATTTATATTCTTTTCATATTTTTGTAGTTTTTTTTGTCTCTTTTTATTTTTTCAACACTTTTTTTACCACCCTGGACTTACTCGGTTAGAACGGTTGAATCGGCCGATTGACCGGTTAGGCCGGTTAAACCGCTTTCAGGACCTTGTCTGGTTAACTGTTCTGGTTCGATTTTGCGAACACTGCCATAGACTGACTTTAAAAATTCAAAAACTAAAAATTCCAATTGCACTCTATATGCGGTTAAAATAAAGTACAACCGCAAGATTGAATAGAAACCCCCAAGTTTTTTTAATATTAGATCTAACTACTAAAGAACCCCAAATTCATTTTTTTTTTAATTTGAAAATAAACATATAGCCATTTTTAGGGAAAAATTTTATATATAAAAAAAAAAATTCCCCCATGGTTTTCATCCTGACATAATAGATCGACAGTATCGACCCACTCCATTCCCAAAACTCCAAGCCGTAAGACGCCATTCCTTGTATAATTTCCACTTATTTACTAAATTAATGTTATAAATATTTTATTCTCCCGCAAGAGCATTTCCTCCATTTATTCCATCACGTAGCCGAATAGGAAGAGTATTCCTAGGCTCATGAATGTCCTCTTTAACATGGCAACAATTTCAAAATTTGAAAATGGAAAAAAATATCCCCAATATGGGTCTTAGGTGAATTAAAAAATTCATATTCATATCAGCAAGCTCTTTTAAGCAGCTCTTGTAGGGTCCCAAGCCTCAGTCTTCAAGGGACAAAACCAAGGCTGTACAAGTTATACTATTAAATGGTAGGTCCGACTTGTCCGACTCTAAAACTCCTACTTTCATTGATGGAGTAGATGAACAACAAGCTCCCTTGAAAGCATAATATACTTGATTTTATACTTACTAAAAAAATCACTGGATTTTATTGAAGTTATCGAAGTCCGCTCAAATTATAAGTCAAAATCTTCCTTATAATTTGAAGTTCAAAGTTCTAATATAGCATTGAGGATGCTCATACTACAAAAAATCACTGGATTTTATTGAAGTTATCCAAGTCCGCTCAAATTATAAGTCAAAATCTTCCTTATAATTTGAAGTTCAAAGTTGCGATAGTTCTGATATAGCATTGATGCTGCTCATGGAGAAGATAATGATGGCCATGCTTATTTCTAAGTTATTGTGCTTATTATTAGTGTTATTATTGCTTTTGAAATTGATAGAATTTGTGGTAAAAGTATGGTGGGTTCCTCTTAGGATAACCAGGTTCATGGAGAAGCAGGGAATTAGAGGACCCCCGTACAAATTTCTCCATGGAAACAACAAGGAAGTGGAGCAGATGGTGAGGGAAGCAAGTGCAAAACCAATGGATCTCTCGCATAACACCTTTTCAAGGACCCAGCCTTACATATACACTTGGACCAAAATCTATGGTAAGCACACAATTGGATAGAATAGAAAAATTAAACCAAATAAAAGAAATACCAACCCATTTTTTTTTTGGGAATGGGGTTGAGATCGTGGTGGTAGTAGCACCTGAGCCTCATCGACTGATCTAGATTTTCGTTCTCACTGACGCATTTGAAATCCACTAACTATTTTAAAATCAGGTTAAGGCCACTGATCTATCAAATAAAAAAAAAACAAACAGGGTAACCATTTACATTTTTGCCAAAATATGATTGATGATTTCGGGTATCTTTATATGATTACAGGGGACAATTTTTTGAGCTGGGTGGCCCCAAAACCTCAGCTATTTATCAGAGAGCCAGAGCTAATAAGGGAGATACTTAACAACAAGAACGGAGACTACCAAAAACCAGAAATGAATCGAATAACTGAAAAGCTCTTGGGAGATGGGCTTGCGTCCACTAACAATGAGAAGAAATGGGCTTTCCACCGTAAGATGGCCAACAAGGCCTTTAATGCGGAAGGAGTCAAGGTAAATAGGGAGAGGCGTGACCCGGGTTTTCTTTCCCTTTGCTCTCATGCCCTCCTCCTTTTTCTTATTTTCTTTTTGACTTTTTGAATATGCCATACTCGATTTAGTAACTTAGACTCGCATGAGTAACTCGCATCAGACCTAGGCTTGGGTTGAGTCTTAGACCCAAGGTAGTTGTATGTGTGGAGCCGTGTAGGAAAAATTGTGTCGTTTAAATTAGAACGCCCGGTTTGATCGGAACCGGCCATTTTCAGTATCGATTGGTTTTGGTGAACCAGTCGGGTATTTTTAAAAAAATTAAAGAATATAACATCTCAAAAAATAAGGGTTTTTGTTTGTAATGTATTTTTTAATGGTTTTCATCATTTTGTAAAAGACTGGAAGTTCTTTTAGCCATTAATATTTATTTTTACATTTTCTCATATTTTTTGAAAATTTTCAAAAATAATTCTTGAAACGAATCGATTCTTTAAAATTCTATTTTTTTTTGTTTTATCAATTTTTAACTTCATTTGGATGTGCTTTATTTAATTATGATTTAAATATTGTTAGCATGTGGATATCTATATTGATATATATCATTATGAATATGAATACATATGAGTAAGGATATATATCTATATGGTATATACCTCTTAATTAGGTGTCTCTTGATTATGATAAGATTAGTTAGTAATTATTCATAACCGTTGGTATTTATCTTTAATTGTTGCCAGCACTATATTTATATGGGGTCTTGTATATTTTATATTAATCAATAAAGATACAGTTCTTTGCAGTACCCTGAGTTTCCAATATGGTATTAAAGCCATAGGCTCCTCAACCTTAGATATGAGCTCGCACCTCAAATCTGAGGTTGCCGGATCTAAACTCGGCTTCAGATTCGTTCAGACTCTCTGTCAAATAGTTGCACCCTTTTTGATATTGTTTTTCATTCTCTAAAGTGATCTTGGCAGAATAAAGGTCATGTGGCTCCCCGTTCCTTCTACATACATCTCTTTCTCTGATGTTGACTTTTCATCAAAAGAAAAAGACTTCCTCTTTACACAAACTTCAGCTTTCCTTTTCATCCATGGTTAAATCAATCTACACTCTCAGTTTAGTGAGAGAAACTCATAAACCAAGGAAGCATTGCCAAAGGCCTCATATTCGCTTTCATCTGTTCTCTGCCGATTCGTGTTTCGACTCTCTGCCGAGTCATTTTTCGACTCTTTATAAAACAACATTTTGTCTCTGTTCTGGCATGTGTTATGGATTGTGAGTTGCTGAATCTGTCTCGAGCTGCGAGTTGCTGAATCTATCTTGGATTGACTCTGAGTTTTGTTGGCTCTTCCAAATGTCATTATGTGCTTGTTGTTCAAGCAATCTGAACATGGAGAGCATTGTTTTTATTGGTCGTGCATGGTCACGCTCTGCACGTGAAGACTTAAAGATCGAACTCGTTCATTTATGCAACTTATTGCTGCTTTGTGTAAAAGCATCTTGAGTTTGAGGGGTTGTGTATGGATATATATTGATATACATCATTATGAATACAAATACATATCAGTATGGATGTGACTCTATATGGGTATATATCCCTTAATTAGGTGTCTCTTGATTATGATAAGATTAGTTAGTAATTATTCATAATCGTTGGTTTTTATCTTTAATTGTTACTAGCCGTATTAATAAAGATAGTTCTCACTAGTATTATGAGTTTCTAATAAATACGCTATCCATATTTTATTAGAATTTTTTTTTTTTAACATTTTTCTGACCGCCCAGGACTTTCTCGATTAGGCCAGTTGAACCGGCCAATTTACTGATCAAGCCGATTGAACCACTTCCAAACCCATATCCGACTAACCATTTCAGTTCAATTTTTCCTACATTGGTGTGGAGGGAAAGAAGCCATCGTATTTGGTTTCTAGGTGTGGCGTATCTTCCATGACAATGAGATTTGTTCAAATTTCTTGAAATACACTTGCTATGGTTTTCAAATTCCTTTTCCAATTTTCTTAGAACTTACATTCTCCCAAAAATTTCCACCACTTCCGATGGATATGACAGGGTGTGGTAAGTATTAAAACCAGCGTTTTAAAAAACGCCGAGTTGAACCGGACTCGCCCTGTTCGACTCGGAAATCGTGAAAAAGGACTGGATCGCCCAAAAAATCGGAAAACGTCCGGTTCTAGAGAGAACCGGACGATTCTGTATTCACTGTACGGAATCGGCGAGTCCGAACAGTGAATCCGCGATTCCGAACGGAATTTTTTTTTTTTTTTTTTTTTTTTTTTTTTTTTTTTTTTTTTTGTTTTTTGTAATCCATGATAGATTTTTTTGTAATACTTGATCGATTTTTTTGTAATCCATGATCAAATTGTTTTTGTTTTTTTGTAATCCATGATCGAATTTTTTGGTTTTTTGTAACCCATAATAGAATTTTTTGTAATCCATGATCGAAATGTTTGTTTTCTTTTCTTGTAATCCATGATCGATTTTTTTGTTTTTTTTTTTTTTTTTGTATCCCATGATAGAATTTTTTGTAATCCATGATCGAATGTTTTGTAATACATGATCGAAATGTTTGTTTTTTTTTTGTAATCCATGATCGAAATGTTTGTTTTTTTTTTTGTAATCCATGATTGAATTTTTTGTTTTTTGCTTTTTTTGTAACCCATGATAGAGTTTTTTGTAATTCATGATTGAATTTTTTGTAATCCATGATCGAACTATTTTTTTCTTTTTTTGTAATCCACGATTGAATTTTTTGTTTTTTTTTGTTTGTTTTCTTTGTTTGTTTTTTTTTGTAATCCATGATCGAATTTTATGTAATCCATGATCGAATTTTATGTAATCCATGATCGAATTTTATGTAATCCATGATTGAATTTTTTGAAAATTTGTGATTTTTTTTGTTTAATCCATGATCGAATTTTTTTTTGTAATCCATGATAGAATTTTTTGAAAATTTGTGATTTTTTTTTTAATCCATGATCGATTTTTTTGAAAATTTGTTTTTTTTTTTTTTAATCCATATTATTCAAAGAGAAAACGAGAGAGATGATGATTCTGAGGCCACCCTATCCCAGCCATATTATTCACATATCGAGTCCCAACAGCAACAGTGTAGGGATGAGCATGAAATACTGTAAATTAAATGCTGAATGGCGGTTCATGCAGGGAAAGAACATATCAATATTCGCATATTCATTCAAAAACATGAAAATTCTTAATGGAATACCCTCATTTTTTATTGAATTCCTAAAAAACAATATTTATAATGAGTTTTAATAATTTTTTCGAATTTTTTTTAAACTTTATTCTGACCGATTCACCCCATTCCCGATCCGGATCGCCGATTCGCCGATCCGGATCGATTTTTTGGAAGCCCGATCTGGGTCACCGATCCGTTTTTTAAACCATTGATTAAAACTAGGCGGTCTAACCGGAACACTCTCATCTCAAATATCAATACGTGGTGGGGTCCCCAAATACGTGGGCTTATCTTTGATCTGAAAAACCTACTTTCATCTTTGCTGGTATTAATTCCCAAAAAGCTCCAAAATTGCTCTAAATCAGACCTCGTGAACCATTTACTTTAGAGAGTACGAGTTTTGACCATTTGATGGAAACGAGATTCATTATTGTTGAAAAAAATAAAAATAAAAAAATATTAAAGATGATCTAGAAAAATTGCTTATCAAAAGTCCAATGTGTAAAGTCAGATTGGACAATACAAGAGTTTGATTAAAACATGATTTTAAAACATGAAGTTTCCAAAAAAAAACTCTGTTTTTTGAAATCCACTAAGAATTCCAAGTTTTTTAAAAAATCTTAAAAAGTCATGTTCTTTAATTAGAACTGATATAAATCTGTATTTTATCTTTTGAAAAAAAAACTTTTCAAAAAAACTTCTTCAATAAAGCTTCAGCTCTTCATTAATTTATTGTCTTTGAATTTTAGCTCAGAGATAAGCACGTTAAATTAACAAACATTTTGATAAAATATTTTCACCAATGTTTTTCCTTAAAAAGGCCTAAAATATTATTAAAAAATTAATCTATCAAAATAAGCATATATCTAAAAATATTAGTTAGGAGTTAGAAGAAATGTAACCCATGAAAAATGTATTTTTCTATAAGCACATAGCGTCATTATAAAAAACAGGAGAGAGATTTTGTGAGAACTAAAGATATAGTTATCTCAGAGTGTGAAAATTTGGATTTAATTAAGCACTTTGTTGCAATATTTTTTTATTAAAAAGTTCTAATAATTTCACGTTTTCATTTTTTTCTTTTTTTGTTTCAATATTGTATAAAACATGGCAATTTGATGGACCACTATTTATGTTTTTGGGTTTTTTTTTGCTTTGGTTAACCGCAGCTGTTTTTACTTTTTCTTTCAAATAATAATCACATACTTGGGGTAACATTCTTGTTGTTAGCAAATGTAGTTTTTGGGTTTAGTATTATTGTTGTTTTATTCTATGCTCCCAATAAATCCATCATATGTTTTGTGTTGTGACAACAGATTAAGCATTTTTATTGTAAGTACTAAAAGTATAGACAAAAAATTGTCAAGTATGTTGTTAATGATATTTCATAACTACATAAAAACCATAGTTCAATGGTTTTAATTTATCCATACAATAACATTAACTCATAATCTTATAGGGTTTTATTAAGCTACATCATTTGTATTACAGACCCTTAAAGTGCTCAACATTTTTAGACATGATAGTAACTTTGTTTTAGGGGTATTTTAACTAATTAATCAAGGGTAAACTATAAATTTCTAATAGAAACAAAAACATTTATTAACAATAGTAGTCAATGACATCACCGATATGGAGTGTGACATCACCCACAAGATGCATTAATTGTTTTTAACTACTAATAAAATGCCACTATTTTTTATAAAAATATCCATTTTATCATTCTAATGATAAAAAATACCCTTACTTGAAAAATTTTGTATTACACTTCAATGGTATATTTTACCCAATTTTTTTTTCCGAATTTTTGGAACAAAACTGATTTATTACCAGTGTTTTGGTTTGCCAATATATTGTTATTCTCCGGCTTGCTAACTATGGGATGGATCATACTATTGCGCCTAAACATTTTAAAATAGTTTCACTAAATTGTTGAATTGTGGTGGATACTTGAATAATGGCTATATATATATTTATATATATGTATTATTTATTATTTATATCTTTTTTGTGGCTTTAGGGTATGTTTTCAGATATGGTGAGGAGCACTGAGGAGATGCTAGGAAGATGGAGAGAAAAAGAAGGCCAGGAGATCGAAATTTCTAGCGAACTAAGGCTCTTGACACAAGATGTAATTTCAAGGACGGCATTTGGAAGCAACTATTTACAGGGCCAAAAACTGTTCAACTTGTTTTCAAAGATGGGAATTTTGTTCTCTTCAAATATTCGAAAAGTCCGGTTTCCAGGTAGTGGGTAAGATCCTACCATCCCTCAATTTTATTTTGAACTCTATCATCGTCATCATCATCATTTTAGCTTTTTTCAATGAATTGAAGTCGAATGGAAGAATCCTGGTTCTCCATTCTTCTCTATTAAAAGCAATTTCTTCAATGGGACCATATGTCTCCATATCTTTTCAGACTACTTGTCGAGCAAGCAATAACGGCACATGACTAACTCTCTGCACATCATGTCTCAAGCCACATGTGGCAAAGAAAGAAAATCTCTCATATACTGTTGGCTATGTGATTCATATCTCATATACTGTTGGCTATGTGATTCATATGCAAATTTCATTTGTCTGCGACACATTTCTATAAAATATCTTCTTCTAGTTATTATGAGGAATGTTTAGTTACTCAATTTCGTCAAACAATTTGTTTGTTTCTAAATCTCATCTTTTCAGGCATGGAATACAAATAACCTTGTTTTAGTGATAAACAAGAAAGGCAAACATAAATTTTACTTGAGGGCAACCGCTTTCAACTTGAATTAACTCGTACCTCGTGACAGGTGTTGTACTTGGTTGGTATCACACATAACCCGCCTACTTAAGTTTATTCTCTCTCATTTTATCATATATTGATGCAACACCTAAATTCTCTTGGATAGATTCATTTCGTATTCTATAACTTCTTTTGAACTCTATATGGGAGAAATATCGGTAAAACAATTGTCTAATTTCTGTCATATAATAAATTCAAATTAATTTTGAAGAAATGAAAGTCTGTCCATTGTTTACAAAAAGAAATGGGAGAAACTTTGGTTTGGATATTTTACAGAAGAGGGATGGTTAAAAGCGAGCAGGTCCAGTTTACGCTTATTCTACTTGCAGCCCTAAGAGTGTAAGCCTCATTTAGGCTAGCTCGGGCTTGGCCTTGCTTGTATTATTCAGGTATTGTTGGGCTTGTGATGACATCCATTAATCAATGTCTCTCTCTCATCCAATATTTGATATTCAGAGAGATCCAACTCGACCTCCCCTTGTGTCTATCATGCACGATGCCTTCCTTTCTATTTCAATGCCAGGGCCGAGCACAGAGCTCACAATGTGGCCGCAGCAGCAGAGGAGAAAGTCTACCCAAATCTCACTCTCTACCCCCTTTTCCCAGCCGCTCTCTCCTGCCCTCTCTGTTTCTACCCATCTTCTCTTTCTCTCTACCTCAATATCTCTCAAGGAGAGTGAGAGAGGGCAGGTAGAGAGAGGGGTTAGAGAGAGAGGGCAGGTAGAGAGTGAGTGAGAGAGGGTGGGTAGACAAAGGGTAAAAAGCGAGAGAACGAGATTTGGGGTGGGCAGAGAGAGAGAAAGAAAGATGGTGAGTAAAGAGTGTGAGACAGGAAAAAGACATTTTAGTTTTAATTTTTTGAATCTTTTTACTGAGCGTAAATATAAAAAAAAACTATTTTGGGTCTAGAGTGGAACACTAAACCTATTTTGGGTCTAGATCAATGTAACCGGGAGTGAATGTCTACAAAGTTCATTTTAAAGGTTTTTATAATTTTTTTCAAAGACTTAACGTAACAAGTTTTTAAGGGATTGTATACTGTGACACCATTTATTTTTTATTTTTTATACAAAACATACAATCACTTTGAACCATTGGATGTAAAATCTAATAGATAAAAATGTGTCACAATAATCAAGACATTGTTTTGTACATTGTGCCTAAATAATAACACATCCTCAACCACTTGAGATCAAATCTAACAACAAATGATGTTTGTGACATACTTATATCAACAGTTAATGGCCTCACTCCATATATTTCCCATTTTTAATACTTTTACTTTGAACAAACAAGTTATAGTTAAAGACAAATATTTTTTCTTATATTTCCTCGTAATGCAAAGATAGAAATATATTTAGCAAAATTGAAATAAGGTAATATCCCAATGAAGACTTATTTGCGAAAGTTAGAAATTATAGAATTTGAGGCATATCCACCTTTGTAAAAGACATTAACCTTTGAAATTTGTGTTTCTAAAATTATATATTAGTTTTTCTTATGTTTATATTCTAAAATAAAATAATTTTTTTTAAATATATAACACCTTTTTAAAAAAAATTGCTTGACATTTAAACTAAGGGATTCAAAAAAGTGAAAAACAAACTACCACTATGTCATAAACTTAATAAATTTCGTATTGAATAAAATTAATTTTTCAAATTATAAGGAATCATTAAGTTTATCACTTTCCAATTAAAAAGGACAAACCAGAAAAAATCCACCAAAAAATTAGGGCAGTGAAGAAATATTAGAAAGGAGCATGCATACTATGCTCCTGTAAGAGCAAAAAATCAATTTGCCTGCTTAAGGCAAATGACATACTTTAGTGATTTTTTGAAATCCAAGTTTTAGGATCTCTATTAACCCAGATTTGGTTGTCCATGTATTGGATGTTGCATCTTTAATCCTAGGGTTTGATTCCTTTCTTCTCATCTAGATATTCAATTTTTTTTCCTAAATAGGTCAGAACCCAAATTTGGAGTCCTAAACATACATCTTCCTGGGGCTTTGCCTAATAGAGTAGCAAAAATAATTTCACTGCCACAATAAGTGTGGCAAAAGGTGGGGCCTGGGCAGGTCAACCCTGGCCCTGGTGCTGACCCAGAACTTTCCCCATGAGGCCCGCACGGCCTTGCAGGGCCAAGCCAAAAACAAATAAAGATTAAATGAAAGAAAAAAGATGAAGAAAAAAGTGGGCCGGACCAGCTCTGGCCTGAGTACGGCACTCGGGCAACAGTTTCTAGCCCAGACCCTACTTTTTCAGGGTCTCGCCAATTGGGCCATGGTTGGGCCGCTGGGCGCATTGGAAGTCCTACACAAGAAAAAATTTTCTTTTTTAACTTGGATAGAAATATTGGAACGTTCTATCTTGACATGTCACATGAAATAACTCAGAAGATTACATGAAACATGATGGACATAATTTTTTTAACTTGAATAGAAATATTGTATCCTTCGAAGTTAATGTACCCTTAGTACTATTACAAACTAATCTCAAACATTTTTTAAGCTAAGCAGCCCAGCTCAGTCTAGTTCGTGGCGTGCTTAGGCCTCATATGAAGGCCAGGTTCAAGCCAGGCCCTGCCTAATGGCGGCCCCAACGCTAGAGTCGGGCCTGGGCTAAGGTCAACCCGGCCCTTTGCCAGACCTACCATTTGATAACCAATAAGATATATGATATATTGATCAGAAATGATTATTGTTATTGTTCTATCCACAATTGCATTATCCACAATTGCATAACAAACTAGTACAAGGGTGTATACCATGCTCCCACCGGAGCATAATGTAGAGAACTCCCTCGGGCAAAAGACCTTGATGGGAGGATTCTTTTTGGTCCAAAATGTAGTGACAAATATTGCTATTCAGTTTCCAAACTGATAGAGGGACCACTTTAGGGACTACCAATCCGGCTTCAAATGAATATTGAAGAGCGCCAATTTTCTTTGATGGACCATTTCCATTGAAACAAAAAAAAAGTGCATGTGCTGCTAGTAGATTTGCTTTACATACTTCATTTATGGAAATGTAGAATTCTAAGTCTCACCATGGCTTTTCCTACTGTGAATGGAAACCTAGATGGGTAGATCAAGGGGGAATACCAAACCCCTACCTATCTTAAGTAATAGTTAGTGGTTTTTATGAAAACCTAGACCTATAGCTGAATCTTAGGTGGTACTACCGGTACGACCTTAACCCCATTCCCAAAGAACTCCTCATGTAAATGCTATACACTATTCATTACGCTTAAGTATGACATATATGCATCTCTTTCATTGCTCGCAATCAGAGAGAGAGAGAGAGAGAATCAAGTTTCTTAAGTATTCATTTTTACGTTTTCCTTTTCTTTTATTTTGATTGCAGATTTTTTCGATTTAGCGACGAAGTTGAAGCAAAAATATTAGATGCAGAAATAATGAGACTGATTATGAAAATGATTAAGGCAAGAGAAGAGAAAGCAAATAATGGAGAGTCAGTGGGATATGGGCATGATTTCTTTGGAATGTTGTTAAAATCTGGTCATGATACTAAAAAAGATGCCAAGCTATCGCTGCAAGACATCTTGGATGAATGCAAGACCTTCTACTTTGCTGGTCATGAGACCACGTATGGCCTAATCACTTGGATAATTATTCTCTTAGCCATGCACCCAGAGTGGCAAGATAAGGCAAGGAAAGAGGTAACTGAAGTCTTCAGCTCAAGCATACCGACCATGGATGGCATCAGCCGACTCAAAATAGTAAGTTCCTAGCATTCTTTTTTATTTACGTATTTATTTATTTATCTATTTTTCTCTTTATTTTTCGAGAAATGTTGCTGAAGTTTTTTTTGAATGAGAAACCCATTAAACCTAGGCATAATACTGAAAACTAACAATGAAGAACAAGAAAATTATGAATAGATAAACAAGAAGCTACAGATCCTTGTTTTTCCAATAAATTTGCCTCCTCAGTTGCCTCCATGCATAAAGGAGACATCCACCGTACTGCAAATTTCTTGAATATGAAATTCGTGATACCACGAATTCCAATGTACTAACTGTTCAATCTTGCACCATTTGATTAATATTCGAAGAATCACATTCCACCAAAAATCTTAGCGCTAACTACTCCATCTCAATAACTATTAACTCCTTCATGATTTATGACGATACCAACCATACCTAATGGCACCCAAAAAACTCTCATCAAAATTTTACTCGATGACATTTATATACGGAAGAGTCTAAGCTGCAATGACCCTCCTTCTTGAAACACCCAGTTTAATCAACTCGTGAAAATTATATTTAACTTCATACCTAAAGAGGCCAGAACACCTTTTTTATCTTAGCGCTCGAACAACAGTCCCAAAATCTTGTCTTTGATTCTCTCAACATCCATATAAACACCATCAAATACCCTCCTATTCCTTGCCCTCCCAATCCACCAAAGAATCACAACTATAACGGCTTTCCAAATCATCCTCCCAATCTTTAGCCACACAGCAATGTCATCAACAATTTCCACTGCATGCTTAGGAAATACCAACTACACCCCCAGTTTATGACATGCTCAGATCCGGATAGCTTATGGCTATGGGCACCAAAGAAATAGGTGATCGCCAAACTCGGTATCTTGTTTATATAAGATGCGTTGATACTAACAATTATTTGTCCCCTTTCTTTGAATCATTGACAGTAAGATTCTTCAGTTCGGAAGATAATCCAATGGAAGGATAGTATTTAATGAGGAATAAGATCATAGTTATCGGGAGTGCATAACTAGGGTGGCGCTCCCGCTTCGGGACCCAGCTCCGGCGCTTCATGGTCGAGATCTCGTCCGGAACCCATTCTCAATATTTTGGGAGCTCACTCCTATTTTTAGGATTTTTTATCCCAATCGCAATGGAGCTCGCTCCCACTACTGCATGGATTTCACTCCCACTGTCCCACGGAATGCATTCCCGAACAAATTAGATCCCCCATCATAGAATTTTAGGATCGTGATCCCTACGTTCCTAGAAATCCATCCTTAGGAAGGATCCCACTATGAACAAAAATAGAGCCACCCACCATTAAATAGTAGCGTTATCAGCCAAAAACGCATAGAAATTGGGCTCCAAGACTCAAAGAAGCTATTCTAGCCCTAATTCCAGATGGGTAATTTTTGGGTACTCTATTAAAAATGTTAATTTTCATTTACAATCATTTACAAAGGTTTTTCATTTGAATTCCTATAGAAAACCAGTCACCCCAATTCTTGAATTTGTCAAGGCCAACTTTATAACATACTTGAAATCTCTTTGTATATTCAGGCTTTCATGGTTTCCCTAGAAAATTAATAGCTTCCCATTTGATATCTCTGCGTCTTGCTTGAGCTTTTCTAAAATATAAAGGAACTTGAACTTTTCTCCTCCTCTGTCAAGGATATCACCATGCTTCACAACCCTGGAGTTGCTTGCAATCCAGTGAATAGTTTTTCATTGAAGATTTTAGCCATTTTTAGAGCTTGTTTGGCCTTTTGGAGATCACCATAGAGTCCCCAACTACTAGCAAGCAAGGTTCAGATGGGTTTATAGATTTTTGTTGTTGTTGTGCTTTCTAAGGAGAGAGAAAAAGTCCACTCCTTGCGAAGTCAGACGAATGTGTTCATGAAGTTAGAGAGAGAGAGAGGGACGCGTTTTGATAGATGGGTCGATTGGATTAGGGGTGTGGAGGTCGAAGAGGTGATAAATGTGAAGATGTGGTGAATATCTAGTCAAGAGAGAGAGAGAGGTAGAGAGAGGGAGGACAGGTGGAGATTGGCTCCAAGTTAAGTGGAACACGATCCAACCTTGAATGGAGCTTGATTCATTCCAAATAGGAACACATTTTTCTTAGATGGAGGCACGACTAAACTTTAAATAGGATCCCGTTCCTGTTGCCTATGGGAGCGCGATCCTAATGAGCATGGGAACACGATCTCATTTTACACGGAATGCATTCTCGTTAAATAAGGACATCGATCCCAATGTATCTGGAACACGCTCTCTGTTCATATGGAATCTTGATCCTCTTCTTTTACCCTCACTGGAACTCTCTCTCCGAGCTCCAGATCTTTAGGCAGCCCTCGATCTGAAACTCTCGCTCTTGGAACCGGAGCCATTCCCGCGCTCGCTCCCGGAAACTACGTCTACTTCCAAATTTTTGCAATTTTACATTTTTGCAATTTTACAAAGAACTAACAGAAAAAATTCCATTAGAATGAGCTTCCCACGCTACTTCATCCTCCCTACTAGTGTGATGATTATGGAGCTCCAGCGGTAAACTCTAAAGAGGAGACGTGACGAAGTTAGGTGATGGTTTATACAAATCAAATGCTAAAATGTACTACAACCACACCAAGCAACAGCCTCAACAATCTTTGGATTTTGTTAAATAATTCTCAGTAAAAGCTTTGGATATTTCACTTTAAGTTGCCAATTACTCAACCATTTATGATACAGATACCAAAACTGGGTGTTATCACCTTTCTTCGCTATTATAGTCACATTTCTCTCAAAGAAAGGCCTATAATACAGAATGCGCATCCACACCATCAAACACCTTCTAACTCTTGTAGAAATCCTTACAATAGATAATTTTGATCTAGGCCATACTATCAAACCAAAATCACTTGCCATTACTGGTTACCATCTCGTGTATTTCTGTATAACCATTTGGTCAATAACTGTGTTCACAAAATCGAACAGAAACGGTTAACCGGTCATGAGGCTGGGAGCGGTTCGATCTGGAACTGAACTAATCGGGGCTGTTAATCGGACTAACCGGTCAAGTAGATTTTTTTTAAAAAAAAGGTAAAAAAACCCTCGAAACATTTTTAAAAAATAAAAAAACTTAGATTAAGACATGTATAAGTCATTTTTCTTTTTTCTTTTCATCTTCTTGACTGGTCATATATTAGTCATTTGGATCAAGTTGCATCATAAGGTGCAAACAATTCATGGCTTCAATAGAGCAATGGAAAATTTTTGAAAATTCACAAGGCTTCTATAGTAATTCCATAGATTCTCACTGAATAGTAGTCAGTAGTGTTGCAATAAATATATCGGTGTGTATAAAGTCTAGCCTAATGAAATGTTATATAATAAGATTGTAACTGTTCCAAGGTCCAAACTAGATGTGGGTGGAAATTTGTGATGAATGTACTCAGGCCAACCTGCAAAAGGATACGATTTGAAAGATAAAATGTACCAATACCTTGACCACGTGCTATGATTTCCTATCAAAAGCACAAGGAATTCATTATACAGGAAACTTAACCAAGAAACATGAATGTTTTAATACTATTCAGTCAACACAAACTCATTCCACATTTCCACACTAAAGAAGAAAGTAGAACAAAAAGAAATACTTATATATAAAAAATAATATAACATTACAAGCAATCCAACAAGCTCACCAAAAATATATAACATTAAGAAGAAAGAAATATTTTTTTCGCATATTCATCACAAAAAAACATATTTTTTTGAAAAAAAACTTATAACATTAAAACTAAAGAAATATTTTTTTCTCATAGTCATCACAAAAAAAATATTTTTATAAAAAGATATATAACATTAAAAACAATCCAACAAGCTCACCAAAAATATATAGCACTAAAAATAAATGAAATATTTTTTTCTCATATTCATCACAAAAAAAGCATACTTTTTGTAATATATATCTATCTAACTATATATATATATATATATATATATATATATATATATATATATATATATATATATATATATAACATTAGAAACAATCCAACAAACTCACCAAAAATATATAACATTAGAAAGAAAGAAATTTTTTTCTCATATTCATCACAAAAAAACATAATTTTATATAAAAAAATATGTAACATTAAAAACAATCTAACAAGCTCACCAAAAATATATAACATTAAAAAGAATGAAAATTTTCTCATATTCATCACAAAAAGACATATTTTTGTAAAAAAAATATATAACATTAAAAACAATCCATCAAGCTCACCAAAATTATATAAAATTAAAAAGAAAAAAAATATTATTTTCTCATATTCATCACAAATAACATATTTTTATTAAAAAAGAAAACGTAATTTTATTAAGAAACAAATTTTTTTTAAGAACCCTAAAATCGAGCCAAAGAACACAGAAACTTTAGAGTCAAAATCAACCCCAAATCTTTCATTTTTTGAACAAATTGATATGGGGATATGACACGTACTTCAATTACGATTAAAATGCCTGAAATATCTTAAAGATCAATTCACTATTGAGATCGGTCTTAAAAAAAAAAATGGTGGATATCTCACTTCAAGCAATTTTCAAAACAAAAATGTAGCAAAAAAGATTCATTATAAATAAATAAACTCAATGATAAATCAACATATCTGATGTATTTGATTGATGAAGCCCTGACGATCAAAATTAACTAATCAATTCAATAAAAACCGATCAATACATTGATAAAAAATTAATTTATTTTTCATCGAACATAGTTCTTCAAGCAGCAACATTTTCGGCCAAAATCAACCTCCAAAATTCATCTTTTTCAACAAATCAAAATAGAAAAAAGTTTAAGGCTTCAGTAATGAATCAAAGCCCCCCATTTCCATGCATATTCATGGGGTATTGAAGCTCAGATTGATAAAATGACGAAAATTAGACAGTTTAAAAAATCTGCCATTTCAATCCACCAAAAAATCGTTCTTCTTAGATTTTTGGTGGTCCCCGACTTTTTACTAGTACCACAAAACCGACCTTAACCATAGTCGGTGCCTTTTAGGTACCGATCTAACTGGGAACTCAAAATCCATTTCCTTTTAAAGTTCTCGTCAGTGGATTCCAATAATGCCAAAGTAGCCCTTATACCTGAGGTAGTACGTGTATAGCGTGCTCCACCAAAATTCCCATTGTAAGAGTTTCATGCACCTAGAAAGCAAGTTGGTTTGGGTTCTGTGTGGGGAGAGGAGTTGCGATTTCGAAAAACCTCTAGATCAAAAATCCAAAACTCTAAAAATTGTCTCTAGAAAATAATTTAGGCAAAAATTTGATTTCGAGTTCAAAACATGTGGCAAGTGAACTTGCTTGAAGATATATATACCATATATTTTAAAGTGCATTGGATCTTGTGGATTAAGAGGGTTCTTCGTGCTCTAAATCATAATGTTTCAAAAAATGGAGTTTTACACTTCTCACACCTCTAAAAAGGGTTTTTTTTTTGTGTGTGTGGAACAACAAATTAGGTGTTCCAGAGGCAATACAACATCATTTTCATAATGTAATTTGGATAATATACTGTGTCATAGGTTGGCCGGAATTGAATTTTTCCACGTAAACCCATTACCATACCACTATGATCGTAAATTGTTGAAATTGGAGTTATTTTGTTCAAGAGTTTATGCTAGCCAATATTGGCACTCATTCACTATTTTAATTGAAGAAGAAGAAAGAGAAACAACGAAAGAATTACCATATATCCTTATTTTCCATGATTAAGCTTTGTAGATTATGTCTCATTTCATCGGACTAAGTCGGAATACACTATATTCATTTCTTTTTCTAAACAAATATTCATTTTTCCCAAATTTTCATATTGAAGTTTTGGACTGCATATCTAAGATCTTGGACTTTGGCTTCCCTTTTAGCCCTTCTTTGATTCTTCTTCCTTTACTTTTGACAGATGAACATGATCATCAATGAGACCCAGAGACTGTATCCTGCTGCGACAATCATAAGTAGGCAAGTTAGGAGAGAGGTGAAGTTTGGGAAACTTAGCATCCCATCAGGAACTGAAGTGGTGATACCAGCTTTAGCAATACAATATGACCCACAACAGTGGGGAACTGATGTTCATCTCTTTAAACCGGAACGCTTTTCGCAAGGGGCTATGAATGCATCAAAGAGCCCAATGGCATTCATACCATTTGGCTTTGGCCCTCGCATGTGTGTAGGCCTCAACTTCGCCACTCTTCAGACTAAAGTGGCTCTCTCTATGATACTCCAACGTTTCAGTCTACTTCTCTCTCCATCTTATCGCCATGCTCCCATAACCAGGGTCACTACACAGCCACAACATGGGGCTCCTATCATCCTCAATCCACTATAGTCAGTCACTTAGCGGATGCATTTTCGAACATTTGAGTTTTATTTGTTTCTCCTTTTTGTGCTAATGAGGATAATTTCATGTCTTCAATGTTGTATGCCAAAACGCGTAATCGAGAGAAATAATACCTTGGGCAAAAGCCATGACAAGGTCATAATTGTTAACCGGTATGGCCATAAGTTGTAGCGTCACTTGGCCTATAATTGTGGACTGGGAGGCCTTCAATTGTGGGAGGATTCTTGTATTATCACATCCAACATTCAAATGAACCAACGTTTATATGAACGTTGGATGAACGTCTCTAAGATCAGAGAAGATCCTTTTTTAGAGACCCGTTGGAAAGATTACCGCTAAGCAGTTTTTTTCTCCCTGTAAAATGAGAAACCAAAGAGACGAAGAGAGCAAGAAAGAAAGATATATGGAATTTCATCTATAAACACAGAACTCCACTTCTCTCTCTCAGATAGATTTTGTCCAAGACCTGGCCGGTTGGATGCACCATTTTATTTGCTAGACCTGGCTTGGTTGTAGGTACCTATGTATTTTAGCAAGCATACGAAGTAGAAACACACATAAAACTATTCAAAGACTTATAGGGCAAATGAAATTTCCAATCTATAATGCAAATATTCACAAACTTAACCATATGAGAGATTTTTTTCCTATGAAACTATTTTCTAGAAAACAATTTCACGCCAGCCAAACGTTACAATAGGGCTAATAAAATTTCCAATCTATAATGCAATAGATTTATGGAGAATCTTATCTCTAGGGTAGTGCAAGATTAAACTTTCACTTAATTTGATCGTGAGTTGAAAACTGCTGTAACAAACTGAAAATTTTCATAGTTTTTAGAAACACTTTTTGATACAAACAAAATCCTCATCAGCATACTATAATGGCATATTAATCCTTAATTCCGAGCTTAGAGATTACAAGAATAACAAATGAATTTCGTGCAAAATTTCAAGTCATGGATGGGTTTCTTGGTGCGGAATGCTTTTGAAAATGGTAAATTTTTTTAAGGATAGCGGTGTTTGTGTTAAGGTCGATTCCAATTTGATCCGAACCAAACTCAATCCTAGCTGCAACCAAACCAGATCCAAGTTGGGTCCATGTCATTGGACCTAGACCCGACTTGCCAGGTCAAGTGTTGGGTCGAAGACAAGAAAACATATATATATATATATATATATATATATATATATATATATATATATATATATATATATATATATATATATATATATATATATATATATATATATATATATATATATATATATATTATCAAATAATTATGCTGCCAATATAGGTATATGCCACATATAAAACATCAGGTCGGGTCAGTTTTGGTTGACTTTGACTGGATCCAACCCAGCCAATAAGGTCCAAGATGACCAAGATCTAAACCCAATGCAAGTTAGGTCTTGGTCGTTCGGACCCAGACCCAACCCATGGGTCCAATATTTTGGTCCACCTGGACCCCTATCTGGTCGGTTCGTCAGGTTGGTGGGTCGACAGAACACAATTGTTGCCCCTATTGAGGGGATGATGAAAAGATAGAAACAATATGAACAAAAGGATACACTTTCAGTGAATTTAGTGTTAACGATGGAAGTCATTTAAAATCTGCGTAGAATATGTTGAATTTTTCCTCAAAATTGAGGAGAATTATAGCTTCAAATTCCATAAAAGTCTGACATCGTGATAGTAAGACCCTTTTTTATAAGAAGACATATAGTATAAGATCAGTGTACAAGGGGATCATAATCACACTAGGCCATTTTGATGTGAAATGGTTGGCTGGTGGTGTGCCATTGACCGATATCAAAATCTAAAAATATATATCTATAAGAACTTGTGATACATCTAAGTTTCATATTCAACATATGATGATTAAAGGTTATTGTGTCTGCCTTTACCAAAAGTAAATGGGCAATATAGTACATAGCCCCTTTCTAATATCTAAGTTTCTTAAATGGAAAATCTCATTAATGACCACCATGTTTTGACTTTTCTCTATTAATAGTGGGTGCTCTGAAATGTGAATGTATTAAAAAGAAATACTAAATATTTAAAGAAATATTAGATTTTAGATGGAAAATCAGATGACATCACATTCGGGGTCAAATTCACCCGTGTACTTTATATCTGAAACACATGCTTTATTATTTTTACTGGGTACTGAGTAATTCCAAATATTTAATCCTCTGTTACATTTACATCGATTTGAAGATTTAAAATATGCTCAACACTTTTGATTCTGACTATTGAAACCAATGCATTCGTTTTTAAAGAACAAAATATAGACATGTTAAAGGGAAAAGATAACGTCGAGGGCATGGGCATATCGGCCCATATACCTGTAAGCAGGGACTTGTTATCCTTCAAGTCTGGTCTTCAAAAGGGAACAAGTCTCAAAATGAATCGTAGGAGACGATTATCTTTCTCCTCGCATCTTGAAAACTATTCTCTTCTCTACTCTTGATTCTTGCCAAGACACAATATCTGAACAACTATCTATCTCTCTGCTGAACTGTGTCTCTCAAAAGTGCGATCACTTCTTCAATCCGAAGAATAATCATGTATTTCAAATATTTGAATCTTCACCCTCCATCTTCATATGAGCTTATCTGCTCTTTTGAATTATAAATCTTGCAGGGCGCGATCTTTGTCTTCATAATGCCGTTTTACCTTCATGTATTTATCTTCTCACCCTATTGATCTCTCTTCTAGGTTATCTTCACAGGTGCAATCAATGGTGCTTCTCGAACCTTCGAACCCCATGATTTTGTAGGAGCAGAATAAGAGAATCATCATTGTCGTCAATGTTGACGTTAGTGGGCTGTAGCCACTTTCGTTGTTCAACTCAATCCATGCTAACCTTTTAAGGGGTGACAAAGCAAGGAGTCTAGAGTTCAATGGCGCTGATTTAACGAGAGAATTCCTTGTTCCCGAAGAAACAATTCCCTTCTTGCAGAAATCAATTATTATTCAGTCCGTAAAGCTTTTAAGGATTTAACTACCAGACAATGAAACTGACGGTGGATTAAGCCATCGTCGGACAGTTCAAAACTGTTGTGGAAACTGAGATGGGTTAAGCCATCGCTAGGCAGCTTTAGATGGTCGTTGAAATTGATATGGGTAAGCCATCTCTAGGCACCTTCAGACTGTCATTGAAACTGAGATGAGTTAAGCCATCTTTGGGTAACTTTAAACTGCTATTGAAACTGAGATGGGTTAAGCCATCTCTGGGCAGCTTTAAACTGCTGTTGAAACTGAGATGGTTTAAGCCATCTCTGGGCAGCTTTAGACTGCCATTGAAATCGAGATGGGTAAAGCCATCTCTATGCAGCGTTTGGATTGCCGTTGAGACAATCTTTGGCCTATTATCGAAATCTATAGACTAAGCTATGCCCCGATGATAGTCAAACAGGACACGCTTGAATGGCTAGAACCATACTCATCCTCCGTAGATTCACAATATATCCCCAAGTGGTTTTACTCTTAGTCTGTCATTGAGACTAAGTGTCCTTACATTTTCAAAGGAAAAAGTATATTGCCTGGCTCCAGGAATGGTCGAAGCCATACCCAATCGAAAAAGAATGTTATCCAAACTGAGTCAATAACAACCCGATCAATATTCCTGGTCTTGTTTTTTATAAACGTACACCCAACAAAATCGCCTCGGAAGCTTCACATATGAGCGAGAAAAGCCTCGAAAGGGCTGTAGCATTTGACCAATCTCAGATGGACTTCTAATCATCATAGACCTTACACCTTCTTCATTAAGGTGGCTCATGAGCCCCTTTTCCCAATTGTCTTAATTAAACTGGGGAATTGATAATTATTTCATTTGTCACTTCCTGATACAACTACCATCATTTCTTGGGAAAGGACCCCTCGGCTCCTTTACGAAGCTCTATAAATCCATCGGCTACCATGGTGGTAATCCATCTTCCTAGCGGTATTCGAATGTTCATATTTCTTCTTTAAAGAAAATATGTTCCCCTGTTCCTCTTAGGCTTCTATCCATCTCTCTAAACTGAGAGCTTACTACAGCTCTCCGTGGCAGTGAGGGCGAGCAAGAG
The DNA here is from genome assembly GCF_054954075.1 of Amborella trichopoda. Taxonomy (NCBI): domain Eukaryota; kingdom Viridiplantae; phylum Streptophyta; class Magnoliopsida; order Amborellales; family Amborellaceae; genus Amborella; species Amborella trichopoda. The sequence continues at coordinate 9,551,171 of NC_142345.1, read as the reverse complement.
CACACTACTAATACCGCTTCAGTTGTTGATCTAACCAAGGGTGACATAGGGTTTCACACAACTTTAATATTGTGGGTAGCGTTCGCAATGGACTCAGACCCGACCCATACCCACCGGGTATAGCCGATATGGGTCCAGATATGAATCCAATTATGGACCCGCGAGTAGGGTCTGGGTCCAATGAATGATACCCGAACAATCCCTGTTACGGGTCCAGGTATGGCTATATCCGACCTGATGGGTTCATGGACCCGTATGTATTATATATAATTTAATTTTAGTTTTATTATTTTGTATGGTTTAATTTTTTAAAGCATTTTTAAGTTCCCATGACCTTTTATAGAGCTTACAACCCAGAGATTCCACACACCTCTTCAATGTGGGATTAATCTCATTCTAATAAAAAAAACGAGATCTCAATGTTAAAAAAGGGGGAGAGACATGAGTTGGTGTGTCATGCGTGTCAACCTGGCACCATCCATTTAAGAGAGAGAGAACATTAAGGAAATGAGGGGATCATGCCTCTTTATTAAGGTCATAGGTATGAGTTTTTACTTTAGTCTATTGGGGGTAGTTATTGAAATGATGGTGCATTAATTAGCTGACAGTAAGCAGGCCATGGAGGCAGTTGTCTTAGGGGAATAAAGTGGGGCATCACATGATGAGAGAGAAAGCAGAGTGTGGAGTGAGAAAGGAACATCTAGGGCATAGGGGGTACACGTAAGAGAATGTAGAGAGCAAAAAATGTATTTTGGGAAGAAACACGGGCATGCTTCCCCTTTCTCTCTAACCCCAACTTTATGTGCATGTACCATCTTCATAGGAAGATTAGTCCCACATCGATGGGAATAGAAAAAAATACATGGTTGTGATCTATAAAAGCAAAGGCATTGGGCCATTTAGCTATTTCAAAACCCCCTCATTGGGCCAATGTCGGGTTTGGGTACGGGTCCCAGCTTTATGTGATGCCCCATTAGGTATGGTTATGGGTATGTTTAAATTGGACCCGTCTGGTACGAGTCCGGGTCTAGGTTCTAATGGGTATTTTAGGTTCGGGTACATGTACTATTGGACCCGACCCATACCTGACCCATTTCCATCCCTAGTTGTGGGCCCAACTTCTTATAAGATTGCTCATGCTGATAACATCGTCATTGGTTTGGTGCCTCGATCTCGCCCTTCAAGTCAGGTTGACCTGGTGGTGTGGATCCGAGTTCGAGATGGACCCAAGATCTCAGATCACTCTCTTGGGAATCGTGCGAAGGAGGTACGGGCAGGAATACTATCAGATGAGAGAGGAATTAGGGTCGCAAGGTGGGACTCACCTCGCATGCGTCCGTGTCGCGCTCGGGCTAACTCGCACGGGTGCCCTCTTAGATCACGAAGAATGCCCCTCTAGCTTGTGGTTGGTCTGGAATCGCCTCCCTTGACCTATTTTCTTCTTACTTACAAAACACACACAGGTTAGAGAACAGAAGCGTGGGTCAGAGGATCCCACCTTGTCATAGGGTGAACACACACGTGTGTGTGTACTCAAGGAGAATTGAAAGAAATAGCGTAAGAGGGTCCATGTCAATTTGACAGCCTTACAGCATCTCCTTGACGAGGGATTTTTAGTAAGATCCTAGATAGAGAGAAATGGGTGAGAGAAGGAAATGACAGAGAAAGGCAGAAAGGGTTGAAGGCTAGTATGCCTTTCAACTAGTTCTTCAACGAAAAGAGGGACGGAGGCTGGTTTTGGATTTCACCCAACTTCTCAGAGGCAACAGATAGAGATTTTTGTGAAGAGAAGGAGAAAAAAATGAAAGAAAGAAACTATGAAGGTCAGCCTGGCTCTCGCTGAACTTTCGAAGAATGGAGCTGTTTGACATCATGCTTAGCGTTAGCACTGCCGAGCGCAATGAGCAAGGAGGGAAGAGAATGTCACGCTCGACAGTATGCATTGCCGAGCGCAATAGACTGAGAAAAAAAAAGAAGTAAAATTACTCCTGCCATTTGCACTGTCGTGCGCAACGAACAGGGAGAGGAGAGATCGTCACGCTCAGTAGTATGCACTGTTCGACACAACAGACTGAGGGAAACATGAGACGAGAAAGAAGCAGAGACGAAAAGAAAGAGAAGAGAAAGAAAAGAAAGAAGAAAAAGAGAAAAGGAAAGAGAGAAGAAAGAAAAGGAAAGAAGAAAGAGAGAAAAGGAAAGAAGAAAGAGAGAAAAGGAAAGAAGAAAAAAAGAGAAGGAAAGAAGAGAGAGAAATAAGATAAAAAAAGAAGAGAGAGAAAGAAGAAAGAGATAAAAGAGAGAGAAAGAAGAAAGAGGTAAAAGAGAGAAAAAAGAGAGAAATTTTACCTTACCCTCGAGGGAACCACCAAAAATATTCTCTCTCATCTCTCTCTCTCTCTCTCTAAGACGTAACCAAAATCTCAAGCAAAAAAAAGTAGAATTTTATTGATGAAACTTGAGCCTTTTACATGAGGTACGTGCTTGTTTATATAGAAGTGGGGCCCAAAGGTGGGTGTACACTCAATAGTTGACCTAATTATAAAAAATTAAGCATTAAAATAATTAAAGAAAATCTAAGAAAACGGGACAAAATGACGATTTTGCCCCTACACCAACAATCCACAAAATTCCAATTGAGTCCCTGCTGTGCCCAAGAACTCTCGAGATCTTCCCGGTTTGGTTCGGGGTCTTTTCGGTCTGTGTTCGGCCGAAGATTATTCTTTTCTTGATCAGCTCGGGAAGACGGTCGTTTTGATACCACTTTCGAGCCACGAATCGGGTTTTTGGGCCATGATCATGAAGTGCAAAAATCACGAGAAAAGTGTGATCTTTATTTAAAGACTATGCCCATTTCTTTGTGTTTTTTGATGTTTTCTTCATTGAATATCGACGAGCAAGCCGTCGTGAGCATTTGGCGACGAACGTGACTTGATTTAGCGCCCGAACGACATTTTCCCATTTTTAATCCTTTGGCCAGAATTTGGTTTCCGATAGCCAGAAGTACAGCAACCTCATAATCGTCGCACTTCAAATCTGACTATGCATCATGTGCGAGGTTCGGCTCTTATGAAGCGTCAAACCTTCTGCTCGTAATGGGTCTAATTTTGGATCAATCCGACGTGTGAGCATCATGATATGACCGCTCGATCGAGGTGTGCTCCTGTTTGAAAACCTGCAACCCTGCCTTGAATCGCGATCTTCTCTCATGTTTTTCTACCGGCTCAGTACGCGACATGGGACGTGCCACATATCAAAATGTTCGGGTCGACGAGACGAACACGCCCGTAAAATTTAGCTTGACCTGGCTTGGGATGAGAGAAATACGGTATTTCAAAGTTGAGCCCGAAACCCATGAATGTAGTATCCATTAATGGAAACCGGTTCACTAAGGGTGTACGGTAATAGCGTGTGACCTACCCATTTCAGGTAATTTGGCCATAACTTGGTCCAAGAACGTCTGATCAGCTGAAACTTGGTCCTTAGGGGATTTTAGAAGTTTCGGATCTAATGGCAGTGGTCCCACTATCATTTGACGCTCCGGTGATAAGGCGGTAGTTATAACATCCATTTCAGGGCGATAGAGGCTGATTTCGCCAAAACTGTTTTTACGTCTGCACTGCCTTAAACTCGTCGGATTGCGACGAAACATGGCAAGTGTTCTTAAGAGACTTTTATCAACATTCTTGATCCTTCTTGGGCCATTATGAGACTATTGGAAATTTCACTCCTGGATTAGGGTTTTATTGTCCTGGCTTCTCTTTATTCCGCATTGGGGATACAAGGTGATGAAAAATGCCCTCAAATTGCTTGCCCCACCAAATATTGTGCTTCGAGAGAAGTGAGATGGACAATATGCAAAAAATTTCTCTTTGACTTTATTATTATTTTTCTCCTAGCCACAGAATCACAGGAACGCCGAAGGAATATTGGCGTAATGTTGTAACCAGGCTGCTCATATGTCTGAATGCATTTGTTGTAGATCCATTCATGGAGACTTTAGGGGAGAAGGGACATTGAGGGGTATGATTGAAGTCCTCACCCTCATTGGACATACTGAGGGATGCTTTTAAAGTCGTCACCCTATCGTACGTCTTGGCGGCATTGTTGGCAGCCATACCAGGCTTGCAGGGTGCCAGGTATGACAGTTTCTTGCCTGTGAGGGATGATTTTAAAGTCTACATCCTATTGGAAATCTTGGTGCCAGTAGAACCGGTGAGGGATAATTTTCAAGTCTACATCTTGTTGGATGTCTTGGAGGTGTTGTTGGAAGCCATACCAAGTTTACAGAGTGCCTGACATGACAGTTTCTTACCTGTGATGGATGATTTTAAAGTCTACACCTTATTGGAAATCTTGGTGGTGTTGTTGGCAGCCATATCAGGTTTGCTTTGACAAGCAGAGTACCTTTGAGGTCCCATCCTGTCGAGTCCAGTCGGGAGCTTTTTGTTGGCCTGTCCCGAACGTTTGGTCTGGTCAGGGAGGGTTTTTACCAAGGCGGCCTTGAAAGGGATCTACCCTGGTTGTTGTGGGCAGGTATTAACCTAATTTGATAGTTTTTTGCTTATTGTGGATGTTGAGGGATGATTTTAACGTCTACACCCTGTTGGACATCTGAGTGGTGTTGTTTGCAGCTCATCAGGTTTGCTTGGCCTGGATTGACAGTTTCTTGCCTCGTGAGTGATCTTGTTTTTGGGTCCCAATAACAGGGTATTCTGCTATCGAGGATTTTTTTTGAAATACTGGCTAAAGTTGCCTATGAAGACGAATGCTGCATCAACATACTATTATTGGTCTGAGTGCCCTTTGTGGGTTTTTACTTAGACTGGGTGAAGTGGTGTCGTAAAGACGGTTTTCAGCAACCTTCTTTTTATTAGGCTATTTTGCCCATGACCTGTCAGTCATGTCTTCCTTCTTTCCATTTTTACGCACGGTGCCCTTTTGGGTTTTCATCGTGCCCGGTTTTTTTTTTTTTTACAGAACGCTATTACTCATAGTTTTGTGACTATGCCCATCCGTCATTTTTACTCATGGCGTTCCCCTTTTCAGGTTTACACCATACCCGTTTTTTCATGTGGGGGCATGTTTTAACCATGCCCATCCGTCATTTTTACTCATGGAGTTCCCCTTTTCAGGTTTACACCATGCCCTTTTTTTTCATGTGGGGGCATGTTTAAGGTCATGCCACAGGGACCTAGGCAAAGCAGTTTAACATCATGTGGCTAAGACGTGCACTATAGTTTAGGATCATATAGCTAGACTGTGATGGTGGTGAATGAAGGTCTGTGGGGGCCATGGAAGGAGTATAGTGGTGGATTGACTTATTGGGTGGAGATGGCATGAGATTGTCTATGGATGATGAATAGTGTTTGAATGGAAGGTGGATAATGGGTGACCAACTAACTAATGGAAAGTATGGATGATGGAATGGCTCGCCATTTTGTGAGCATGGGTAAGACTCACTGGGGATGAAGAGAAGATGGTGTATAAATGAGTGCGCGGAGAGGCCAGCATGAAAAAGGCATGTGTGCAATGTGGGGGCACAGGTGTGTGGAGGCGTTTTTAAGGTCATGCCACTGGGACCTGGGCATAGAAATTTAGCGCCATGAGGCCAGAACGTGCGCTATAGTTTAAGGTCATGTAACTAGACTGTTGTGTGAAGCAGTTTAATGTCATGCGGCCAGGACGTGCACTATAGTTTAAGGTCATATAGCTGGACTGTTGCGCAAAGCAGTTTAGCATCATACGACAAGGACGTGCACTATAATTTTAGGTCATACAGTTGGACCGTTGGGCAAAGCAGTTTAGCGTCATGCGGCCAGGACGTGCACTATAGTTTACGGTCATACAACTGGACCATGTATGACTCTCCATGTATGTGGGTCGCCAATGAGGGGTGGACTCACTGGGAGATGTGAAGTGGATTAGGCTCCATGGGGAATGGGCATGTGGATGGTGGTCTGACTCACTGGGGATGAAATGGCTGAGACCATTTATCAGCAGTGGGTTTAGGTGGTGATAATGGCTTAGTGAGGGATGGCAGGTGAAATGGACTCATTAAAAATCAAGGGTGGTCCTCTGCTGGTGAAGAAAAGGTAATGAGGGCCAAACCTACTGATGCGCACACGGACGTGCCAGTTAGGGAAGGCGTGCATGAAAGTAAATGCAAAACGTGTGGGTGCAGCGCTGAAGGTTACGTATGGCCGATCAGAGTTGGCCTACTTGGTGGCAACATCAATAGAGATTGTCGAGGTGCATATTGCAATGAAGTATGCACGACCACGATCGTGCTTGACAGCAAGAGGCGTGTGGCGGTGAAAGGTGCACGGCATCAAAACACACACATCAGTGAGAAGCACACAATAGTGGAGAGTGCTCGACATGCGAATGCGCACGACAGCAAGAGGCGCGCGGCAGTGGAGAGTGCACGACATGCAAACACGCACGGCCGTGTGAAGTGCTCGGCATCCAAAATGCACATGACAGCAAAAGGCGCGCGACAATGGAAAGTGCACAGCGTGCAAACATGCACGGCTGTGTGAAGTGCTCGGCATCAAAACGCGCATGGCAGCAAGAGTCGCGCGGCAGTGGAGGATGCACTCGGTGATACATCTCAATTTGGGTTCAGGCTCAGATCAAGCCCGACCCAGTCTGGCCCATTACCATTTGGACTTTTGGACTTGGGTGCCATTTTTTCTTTGCGAGGTGCAATTTTGGGAACCCCTGGGTAGAAAAGAGGTTTAAACTTCCCTTTTTTTGCCATTTACCCTAGTTAAAAAAAGGCCGAGGATATTTAACAATGAGAGGGTGAAGTTTGGTGAGCAGGGAAAAAGGGCCCAACAGTGAGTGTTTGCCGGCGAGAGGAATGCACCGGAAAGGGGAAGAAAACGGCTCGACAGTGAGCAAGGGTGTTCGCCAGGAAGAGGAAGAAGGTGTGACACGGACTTTTTCGTGTGAGGGCCTGTCGACCACAGCTGCAGGAAGAGAACCATGGTGACTCTGGTGTTTTTTCGTTGAAGTGAACATGTCGGGAAGTGTTGCAAGGAAACTCCGAGGCAGTTGAAGCCTTGCGGAAAGTTCTTCAGAAGAAGGCGTGTTGGAGTAGCATTATTTTGCTGGGACAGTTTTTCGGTTGAGTTTATCGGTGAAGAGCAGCGACGGTAAAACTTTTCGGCAACAGGGACTCCGTTCAGCTTCTGTCGGTTAAGGCAGCCAAGGGTCGCCATTCGCTCTTGTGAAGGGGACAAACGTGTTGGCCAGGTGTCATCTGCACATCACACGTCAACTGAAAAGATGGCCCTTGCAGAGTCGTACGTGTGAAGGTGACACGTGCGAAGGAGACAATGCGTGTTACGCACGATAGTAAGAGATGCACAGTAGGAAGTTGAGCTCGTCGGTGAAATGTTCGCATGTAAGTGAGAAGCGCACGGTGATGAGGGGTGCATGGCATCAAAACATGCACGGCAGTGAAAAGCGCGTGGCATCAAGAAATGCACACGATAGTTAAAAGCGCATCATCAAAAACGTGCACGGCGGTGAGGAGCGCTTTGCTTTTAAGACATGCTCGATAGTGAGGCGCACTTGGCTGTAAAACACGCACGGCAGCATAAAGTGTGTATCAGCAAGCTGCACTTTGATTGTGAAGACAATGGCCAAGCACTCGGTGATCAGGACTCCGCCCCTATTCCAGAACTTAAAAATATTTCCAAAGCTGGGAGTTGGGGACCAGTGATTTCACTGGTTAGATTTTAATCCGGGGAAATGCAATTTGGCTCACAGAGCCCGCCTGCGAGCCACACTGGCCTCTGAGCTTCACCTTTATCAGTGAACCGGTATGTTTCGAAGTTCATGAAGATGGTGATGGCAACATTTTAGATGAGGAGGTGGGGATTGGTTTGCTCCATTGTCTCCATCGCGAAGTGGCCTCTAGTGAAAACCTTTTTACTCTTGGGATGAGGATGGTTCAGACAGAGGGGTTGGTATGGTCCCCCACTTGGTTTCGGGTGTAGGGGGAGCATCAGTTTCTGAAGGGGTATATTTCCTGGACACTCAATGTGTTGCAACTTTATGCCAGCCTGCTCAAACACATTGCCCTGGCGGAAGCAATCCAATGTTCAGCAGGGTATTTTGACCGGTGCTCCAACACCATCAAGGTACTGTTGGAGACATGGAGTCATGTTAGCAATACATGGCTTTTTGGTCATGGCAAGGCAGGGATCTCTCTGCTAGACCTTCACTTTCTTGGTGGCATGTCATTAATAGGGGCAATGTATGATGAGTTCATGCCTCAAAACTCAGTCATCTTTGGCGAGGCGTCGCTAGGTGGCGAAGTACCTCCTGTAGTCCTTAAGGAGTTGTTTGAGATCTACTAACTCCTCGTTACTCAACGTAGTAATGATCGTGTGACCTTTACTAATTGCGTGAGCTTCTTTCATGGGGAATACCCTGACGAGGCCGGGTCAAATCACGGTCCTCCAGGAAGGAAGAAAAGGCTAAGAGGGAGGTGATTCCCCCATCTTACAAATGCCAGTCGGCAGTTGATGGCGTTTATTTGGCCGCTTACTTGGCCCGGTTCCTATGCAAATTTGTCTTCTTGTGCAAACTTAGCCATGTCTTCCTATGTAAATTTTCCCTTGCATGTCCTTTTGACTAGAATGCCCTTTTAGGTTTTTGCTTAAGTCCTTGTGGTGTGCGCCATTTCTGGTTTTCGCATAACCTCGAAAAGTTTTTTTTTGTGGCACTTTTGCCCGTGGTTTTTACACCACGTCTGCCATTTTTCTTTACTTTGCTCACTACGCCCTTTCGAGATTTCATCGTCCCCATCTTTTTCATTTTTTTTTTTTGGACGACTTATGCTCATGATAGCTGATAGTACTACCGTGCACCGTCACTTTTTTCTTTCTTTTTTTCTTTTTTTTAGACATTTTTGCCAATGATGCTCTTTCAGGTTTTCATCATGTCCGTCTCTTATCTTCTTTGTTTTTTTGTTTACGACTGTTGCTCACAATAGCTTGTGGTGCTATCGTGCCTCATCATTTTTTCTTTTGATGCTTTTACTCAGGATACCCTTTCAGGTTTTCATCATGCCCGTCTTTCTAGGAAGGGAGATGAGAGGAGATAGAGTACTCGATTCCTTTTCTGGCTGTTTGCTAAGCAGCTATGGTCTCAATGACCTCGAATGGAGCAATTACTTCCCCTCCGCCTTTTAGTCCGTGATTGGTCAAGGGCTCATAATCCATCGCTCTCATGATGTGGTGAGCCTGCTGATTGTAGAGACTGCAATTGGGGGAGGTCTTGGCCCTTAGTTGAGATGACGCTTTTGATGCCTCTTGTCCTTCCCTTGGACTCCGGCACAAGCCCTGCCAAAGGTTTTGAGGCGATCAGAGAGGCTTTTTCCACCTTGGCCTTCGCTTTGCGGATGGCCTCCAATTGACATTGAAGGTCTTGGACTTCCCTCCTTAATTCGGCGAGGGTAGGCTGGTTCGGATGATGGGGCGAGGGTGCCTTGTTTGGCTTTTTTTCGACCAAAGAGTCAGGGGTGTGTAGCACTTTTAAAGAGTCGCACACATGGGCTAGTCCGTGAGTCAGATAAGATCTATCTTCTTTCCTCGGAGAGCCTAGAATGTGAAGGATCTTGCGATCTGCTTGTCGTGATACTTCCGCCTCAAGAGCGGGATAGGGATATGCAGGACCTACCACCGGCTCAGCCTTTAATGAAGGTGACTCCGGAATCGAGGAAGTAGAAGGTGAAGCCTCTTCTTCACAACCAGTGGGTGACATTTTCGGGAGAGAACAAGGGGCATTTGGGTTAATAGAGGTTAGAGGGAGGAGCATGCTGCTCCTCTCTTCTTCCTTGAATATGCCCAAGAGCACCTGTCCTACGTCCTCGGCGTCTTCATGAGAGGATACTTCCACCTTTTTCACGAATCCTTGGTTATCGGTCTCTTGCTCTCGGGGTGACGCACGATACGTAAAGTACTTTGCATCTGTGTAATGTGTTTCGACGATGGGGAAAGGTCTTTTATAAGCATGGACCATGTACTTTCTCCCATCCTAGGTGTATTTAAAGCACTGATGGAGTGTGGACGAAACCACCCCTTGGAGTATGTTGTAATCAGTGTCGATCACATGGAATTGAGCGTAATTGTTTACCTCGTCGATTTTGAGATGGAGGTGAACGGTGACAGCTGATTTCTCTCCCAATTGATGGAATCAACTTTGATGTTTGTAGGTGTGAGGTCATCAGAACCAAACCCTAAGCGGGTAAGAATCCTTCTCAAGATGAGATTCACAACCGATCCCCCATCCAGCATGATTCAGCTGATGGGAAGTGCATGCCATTTGTCGGTTACAAAAAAAGGCCGGTTGTGGAATTTTCCTGCCAACTGAAGGTCATCATCAAGGTGATGGCCATGCAGTTGTCCAGGATTGCAGGGTCCACTTCAATAGGCTCTACTTCTGTCTCATATACCTTAGGGTAGGAGAGAGCCTGGATAAGGGCAATGCGGTAATCTCTTGAAAGCATAAGGGCGTCATAGATGCTGAGCAGGGCCGGGAGCTTCCTTAGGTGGCCAACCACATCATATTTGACCTTATCGTCATCACCCCCCTGAGCTCTAGGACCCGCCACGGGTCTTGGTGGTATGGGAGGTTGTGGGATAGGCTTAGACAGTAGAAAGTTGTTTTGGGATATCGGTTGACTTTGCTGTGTAGCCGGGATGAGTTGAAGTGGTTGTGGGGGTTGAGTAGGCTTAAGTTACGCAGTCGGATTTGTTGCCAGCTGGCTGTGTTGTGTAGTTGAGTCCGGCGTAGACTGGCTCGGTTGGATAATTGGCTGAATGGAGCTTGATGGAGGCTGATGATTTGAGGAAGAGTTGGTAAATGGAACCAATGGTGGTCCCACGTATTTAAGGTGTATTGGTGGATTGTTCGTGTATTGGTTACGGGATGAGTGGCAGACTCGAACACTTCAGGAGTTTGGGCTGCTAGGGTTTCTGTAGGAGTTTTGGCAACCTCCTCCCTAACCTTGGGCCAATTTGGTCAGCATGGACTACCCCTCCATAAATCTGCACCACATGGCATGCCTCGTGGGAGTGGAAACTCTGCCCCTTCGACTCTTTTAGTCGTTGTTCCAAGTCAGGCTTGGGAGGCCATTGAGGCTTTTTAAGCTTACCGTTCGATCAGCTCCTCGGGAGAGGGAGGCAGCTTTTTGTCAGATCGGGATGTCAAAGCATCAGCAATGATTAGAAAACCTGCTGCTTGTGCCACAATCTTCTTTTACTGCTTTTGGTGATGTTTGCTGATGTTGCATCCTTTTAGATCTTTGTCGAGAGCCTCAAAGTCTTAGCACTCGAGAGTCAGACCTGCAAAAGACGAGTTAAGAGAAGAATAAGGGTTCGAAGAATCAGGGATAAGAGAGGGGAGAGAGGTTTTAGGGTTATCACCCAAGTTAGATTGAACCAGATAGATTTTATCGTCGTCACTGGAATTGGACGTGTGTAGGGGATCTTTAAGGTCTTTACCCTGCTTGGACCATTGAGGGTGCTTTTTATGTCGTCACCCTAGTCAAACGTAGTCTAGGATCATTTAACGTCGTAACTCTCAATGGATGAATGGGAAGCCTGAATAGAGAAAGTCTTAGGGAGGTCCTCTTTACCGATTTGCAGGTCTTGGTCAGTGGCAACGGCTAACTGAAGGAGGAAGTCCCACAGTGTTGGTAGAGGGGCATGAACGAAAGGAAATCCACCTCGGCCGAAGGTTGAGGGGCTTCCCTCCTTCTACGAGCTTTGGTGCTCGCCTTCTTTTACCCTTATTGCTAGCAGGCACGGGTCAACCGGACTCACGAGGATTAGGCATTGGCCTTGCATGGCAAATCTCCTCCCTTTTCATAGACTTCATTCTATTCCGCCCTCGATAGGTTTGCCATGGTTGAGTAGTGGAGGGTTCATCCGAACCGGAAGATCCAAGCGACGCATCATCACATGTGGTCTGTGTCTGAGTGACCTCTTGTGTTGGCAGTTCAGGGTCTTGAGCATCATCTTCAGGGATAGGGACTGAGGTTTCAATAGTGAGGTGCCCTCTTCGTACTTTCTCCACCACTAAGGCGAAGCATTCAGCTAAATCATGGCCAAGTATCTGGTGATATGGAAACCAGAGATCTTTAGCCCCTTGAGCAATGTGCCTGGGCTGCCTTGATGGCCAATGAGCAATGACCCCTTCTTGAATCATCATACTGAACATCGCTAGAAGAAGATCAATTGGCAGTACGTTGGCATAATCCTCTTGCTCGTCTTCTTGAACTGTCACCATATGGGATGCCTCAGCTGCCCCAAATGCTTTCTTGAGGCTGTCCAGCTATATCTGTCCCTTTTGGATTAAGGCCTCAATATGGTCTTTGAGAGTGAAGCATTCCTGAATAGGGTGCCCCATCATTCTATGATAGGCACAATAATCCTTACGGGTGAAAAGTTTAGCCTCTTTTAGCTTCTTTATCTCAGGCAAGGCAAACATTTCTTGCTTTAACAACATTTGGAGTAGGATCAAGACCCAGAAGCTGTTAAACTTGTTCCTCCCAGTAGTCCTTTCGATAAAGATTTTGAGGTGGAGGTACCTTATTGTATGATTGGGGTTGTTGTTGCCTTGCCAGATGCGTCCCATGAGCATTGGCAAGATACACCACTTTAGAGAAGTCCAGAGTTTGGAGGGGGGCCTTCTTTGGATCGGACACGGTGATAGTGGCACTGATCGCCCCCCTTTGCTGATTTCCTCGAGAATTAGGGCACGCATTACAAAAATTTCGACTGTCTTCCCCCCCTGATGATTGCATTTGCAGGTTTCCATTGTGCTTAAGGAGGCTTTTTATGCAGACAGTTTTAGAGATTAGATATATTATAGAAGTAGGGTTTGAAGCCTTGACATGAAGGGAAATTTCTGACCGCATGTTACGTACACAAGACTGAACAACATCAATCTCAGGCATAGGGTTAGTCTGGTATGCAGCCAGATCATTCCATCTAGCAATGAACTGGTCCACTGACTCATCCGGACCCTGGGTCATGGTGAGGAGTTCGATTTACTGAACTTCTCTTTCGACTTCATAGAAGCACTTGTAAAATAAGTGCTCCATCTCTTCCCTAGTTTGCACTGAGTTTGGGGGAAACCGGGCATACCACTTGAATGCCGGCCCATCGAGGGTCTCGATGAACTAACGAAGGAAGAACCTCCCATCAGCAGCCATCTCTTAACACGTCGAGATGAAGTGAGCGATATGCTGGTGGGGAGAACTCGTGCCATTGAAGACAGGGAGTCTTCCATTCTGGTAATTAGGGGGAAATGGGAGAAGGTCAATATAAGAGGGGTATGGCTTCTGATAGAGGGACGTCTCTCATATCCAGGGGATCTGCTTGCCCGGCAGACTATGGCTGATCATAGCTTCTACTAGTGCTTTTGTAGTCCACAAGAATTTTGGTACCTGCAAACCTATGTCTCAAACTGCTTCTTCCTTATTTGCACTGGGGATTACAAGTGTTGGAAAATAACCGTCAACATTCCTAACTTCTAGCTGATGAGTGTCATGTGAGTTGGACGAGTTAGGTCCTTTGGAACGTCTAAACTTCAGCATCTGGGTTGCACACGGCCATCTAGGCAAGTTGGCATCTCGAGGATTCCTAGCTGTTAGCCAATGGATGTCACGTGATTCGGGCGAGTTAGGTCCATAAGAGCGTCTAACCGCCGGCGTCTGGGTTGTATTGATAGTTGAGCGCAGAGCTCGTATGATCAAAGGCAAGAAGCGAGAGCCATGGGAAATATACATGAGGCATCGAGAAGCTTAGATCTTGACTTATCCTTTGCAGGAATGGGCGGACCACTTTTATTTATCACAAGGATGGCTGGGTTTACAGACGGCAACGAACGGGCTTTTCTTGAGATATTGCGTGCAATTGCACCGTTGTCGGCCTTTGCTTGCAAATGTTGGTTGTGGTAAGTAAAACGTACCCTCAAAGGTCTGCTTCTCAAGACTAAACCAACATGAGGGTGATATTTCCACATTTCCCTAGGTTTCAAGGTTTGTGACTTGGCTTCTTGTACTCCAGTCACTCCTTTTTTAACATGCGGGGGAGTCATGGCCTTAAGAAAAGCAGGTTGACCCCTAATTGGGGAGGCATACAATGGAACCTCCATCATTGCTACCTCGAAGGATATCATTACTGCAGCCGTGGTTACCTCTGATGACCTATGATTGATGCACGGGCTCGCTCGTCAAGGTAAATAGAGAAGACACGGGAGTAAAGTAGAAAAGATCGTGAATTAAGACATATCGAGGGAGAGTTTTTGACTTCCTAGACTCTTTCAGAGATGAAAGGTAAATCACTCCCCAGTGGAGTTGCCAAAGATTTGGTCTCTATGAAATGTTGATGTCTTAAAAATAAATACTGAATGTTTAACTAAACATTAGACTCCAGATGGAAAACAAGAGGGCATCACATTCGGGACCGAGTTTACTGGTGTACTTTATGTCAGAAACACAGGCTTTATTATTTATAATGGGTACTGAGCAATTCCAGTGGTTTAATCTTCTGTTACATTTACATCGACTTGAAGAATTAAAATAGGCCGTACATCTTTAAGTCTAACTTTTGAAACCTATATATTTGTTGCTAAAGAAGAAAATACAAATATGTTAAAGGGAAAAGATAACGTCGACGACATATCGACCCATATACTTGTAAGCAAAGACTTGTTATCCTTCGAGTCTAATCTTTAAAACGGAACGGGTCTCAAAAAGAATCCTAGGAGACGAGTATCTCTGTCCTCGCATCTTGAATACTACTCTCTTCTCTACTCTTGATTCTTGTCGAGGCACAACCTCTAAAGAGCTCTCTATCTCTTTACTGGGTTGTATCTCTCAAAAGTGCAACCTCTTCTTCAATCAGAGGAGCATCCCTTTTTATAGTGCTAATTTTGGGATAATCATGTATTTCAAATCTTCGAATCTTCACCCTCCATCTTCATCTGAGCTTATCCGCTCTTTTGAATCATAAATCTTATAGGGCGCGATCTTTATCTTTGTAACGTGGTTTTACCTTCTTGTGTTTATCTTCTCATGCTGTTGGTCTCTCTGCTAGGTTATCTTCACAGAAGTAATCAATGGTGCTTCTCGAAACTTCAAACCCCATGATTTTGCAGGAGCAAAATCAGAAATTCATCGTTATCATCAATGTTGACGTCAGTGGGCTGTAGCGACTTCCGTTGTTCAACTCAATCCATGCTAACCTCTTAAGGGTGATAAAGCAATGAGTGTAGAGTTCAACAATGCCGATTTAATGAAAGAATTCCTTGTTCATAACGAAATAATTCCTTTCTTGTAGAAATCAATTGGTCGTTCAATCAGTAAAGCTTTTAAGACTTTAACTGCCGGATAATGATATTGATCGCGAATTAAGCCATCGTCGGACAGTTCAATACTATTGTTGAAACCAGAGCTCACAAAACCGGCCGGTCCAAACCTGAAGCAGCCAGTTAGATCGGTACCTGCAAGGTACCGACTCAGGTTACGACCGGTTTTGCAATAAACCTCATTAGATGACCGTCTCCAAAAAAAACAGGACCTCCTTCCCTCACCCTTCTCTAGCACCGTAAGGCTGTCTTCATTTCTTTCTCGGGGCGTAATGGATGGAGCCAAAAGCAGAAAAGAAGGGTCCAGGTTGCTTGCTTACTGGTTGCGCGGTAGAAGCAAGTCAAAGAAGCAAAGCCAGAAGCGACGAGCAGTCGCAGTCGTAGCTTGGCTCTAGCCGATAGGCTAGAGTATGCTTGGCTGCAACAAAGCGCTTACCAAGCGTGAAGGAAGAATAAGGGCCTTGCCTTTGCCACCCACTTGAGCCGTATGGGGGGGAACTCGCACGTGTGGTTCTTAGGGGGGGAGAGCTTGTAGGAGCCATCCCATCTCAAAACCGACCGGTTCGATGTTGAATATGCAGTTTTTTCTCAAAACTGGCCGGTTATTCCTAACCGGTCCGGTTTACCCTTTTTATCGCCTGATATAATGTTATATCGGCAACGTGTATATAACGGCCATTATTTATCACAGAGCCCGTTATATAAAATAGAACCCATGATCCGCCTTTATGTTGAATTTTTTTAATCTTTTTACAAGCATTTTTTTGCTTTTTTAGGTCAATTATTGATCTTATATACTTCAAAATCTTCTATAAATCAATGACGACTGAATCAAATATCCAAGAGTAAGTCATTTTTTGCCATCTTTATTGGTGTTATTTTGTGTTCTTGATTTTTCAACGAAATATCCACCATTCTAAGGATTTTGGTGTGCTTTTTCATTTTTTTTAGATAAACATTGGGGGCTTTTAATGATCACAAAGCTATCTAGATTTCTAGACTCGTGATTTAATTGTAACGGAGAGATTTGGAGCTCTATTTTGAGTTTGAATCAAACAAAGTAAGTTCCAAACTGTATTTTTTTTAATTTGTTTCCTAATTTTTCAGTTTTTTTTAGGATTATTCAGACAATATTTGACTGAGATTATTGATTGCATTCAATAAAAGAAATATTTTTTTCATGTTAAAGTTGCAATTTTGTGAAACTTAGTTGCAATTTTATAAAAATATGTTCTTCATTGGCCTTGGTAACTTAGGGTTTGATGACTACTAACTTACGATCATCTAACATATAGTTGTTAGAAAAAACATGCTATTTGGTAATTATAAATTATGGTTTATACGAATAATTTCAAGGTTCTCAAATTTGATTTTCAACTCAACCATGTAATGATCACTGTTGTTTTTATTGTATTGTTTTCTTTTTGATCGAAAATGGTGTTTGAACAATTTTTTTCCACTGTTAGGTACAAAGAGTGTGTTACTGCTACCGTTACAATGTTAGTTACACAGAACAGGGTTTGGGTAACAAAGAACAAGCTGGGGGAGAGCATGAAAGTTGGACGAGTCTAGGACACTTTGGCCAAAGGGGTATCACAGGGAATGTTCCTGACTGGTGGGGGGCACAACTGCAGCATTACAGACTCCACCAGGCCTTACTTAAATTTTTTTCCCCCTAACCCCTGAGAGTGAAACACAACAGTACTATGATCCCCCTCGCCACTCTCATTACTATTAGCCATTGTTAGTTGGACATTGTAACTTCAATAATTGAATTAATGTCAAATTATAAATTGTATTGCATATCTTCATAGTATTCAAATATTAATTTTTATAAAAAGTTGTTTCAAATTTTGTTTTTGTAAGATAAATGTATGTAAGACGATAGTATACACTTTACTCTAAGTTTTTCTATTTTTTTTAATTTTTTTCGAAATTTTTTACCTAACTTTTTTTAAAAAAATCTACCTGACCTGTTAGTCTGGTTAACTGCCCTAGTTAGTCTAGTTCTAGTTCAAACCGCTCCCAGCCCCTTGACCGTTTAACCGTTCCATTCGATTTTGCGAACACTGCTTCAAACAGTGCCAAAAAATGTGGTTAAGTCTTTATTATAGCGTTAAAATATATTTTTATCTCTAATTATAAAATTTAAAATTTTAAAAATAGTGTAGATCGAGCATATCTATGAAAATTTAAAATTCAAATTTTTTTAATATTAACGGTCAAAAAATGCATTACAAGATCTATTGTTTTTAAAACTTGAAATCCATTTTTTTCTTAGGTCCATGCTTCTTGATGTTGAGATGATCAATTTAATGACATTTGAGCATCAAAACAATCTCTTCTAATGATATTTTACACGTGCGCTCTAATTTAATCATTTAGAGCCTCGGCTCTATATAAAAATTTTCCAACTTTTAATTATGGCAAGAATGCAATTAAGTGATTCAAAAACAGATTATTTTCGGTTGGGATAATCAATTCTGATGGAAGTTGAATTTGGTTATGAGATAGTATTTTTTGTTTTTTTTAATTCCCATGTAAATATTTTTTGTTTTTTTTTTTTTTTACGCTCATCTAATATTTTTTTAGGTCCCCTCTAATTGCTCACCATATAAACCCCTATCTCCAATCTAGTTCTCCTAAAATCCATACAAATATTTTTTGTTTTCTTCTTTAAGCTAATCTAATTTTCTTAGGTCTCCTCTAATTCCTCACCATCAAACCCCTATCTTGATAGTTATTTTATTTCTTTTATTTTTAATAATTTTTTGGATCTGAAATTTGACTAATCCAAACTTGATCCTGGATCACGGATCTGTGGGAGAACAATTTGCCCCACCGATGAAGGCTTCAAAACACGACAAATAACTCTTCATTTCCATGCTATATAAGAACCAATGTTTCAATCATAATTAAAAATATTAATAATACTAAATAAATAAATTAGGGCTTGGGTGGTCAAACCAATTCTAGTCAGCCCAATGAAGCAGCCATTACAGACCCGTTTGAGCACATGGTGCTATAAAAAAGATATTTTAAAAATCATTAATTAAAAAAAATAAAAATAAAATAATTTGTGTATTTTACTTTTTAATATTTTTATAAATCATATTTTTAAAAATTATTAAGGCAGGTGCAGTAAAAAACCCTTTGGTAGCCAATATATTCGAACTTTCCTTATACAGATACAATTGACAATTTTGTATAATAACACACATGTACATCATTCTTGCAATGGAATGAAAAAGCTCATGCTAACCTTTTTTTAATAAAAAAACCCAACAAATAATGCTTGACTGAAAATGAATATGCCAGACCGAAATAATGTCTAATGTTTTCAGATCTGCTAGACAAGTTTGAAAAAGTTGAAATGTTGTGTTTTGCTGATACAAAAGCCAAACGTGTGCAGATATGTGATGGAGGTAGTGATACGTGGATACTGACACCGACACGTATATCGGTCTCTATGTCCATATAGAAATTTTTACAATTGAAAATAAGATCGTAAAAAGATATTTAGACATTTCTTTACACAAATTCGCTATTCTCATAATGATGAAGCACGCTGCCCCTATAAATTAGACCGGGAATCAAGCATCAAGGGGCAAGTTACCTTAACCTTGGGAAAGGGGTGGGGTCGTGGTAGCAGCCCCAAATTCTAATGTGATTTTCATTTCCACTTACACCACCCCTACTAATATCTTCAAAAAACTAACTTTTAAGGGCCTCTCTTTCTCACTCAATTACCCAAAAGAAGAAAAAAAAAAGTTATGCTAACATTTTTTTTATTTTTCATTTAAAAAGCTGATTAATGTAAAATTGGAATTGAAACATAATCTTCATTTTTTCATACTTTGCCGGGGCTCCCTTGTTTTATTAATTTTTTATTATTTCTCAAATTTAAGATCCGGAACTTTATGTGCCTGACCACATTTGAATTTCCCTTTTTTTGGAGAACTTTGCCCAACACTTAGGGTCGTTATTGCTCATTTCTATCATTTGGATACAAATTTTGAGACTGAAAAAATTATTTTTTGAATAACTTTTTATCCATGCCCCTTTTTTCTGAAACATTGTTTTCCTTCCGCATTTCCTCACACAGAGCCAAAAAAAAAAAGGGAATGTGTGTATTATGCTATACATTTACTCCATCGGCGAAATCACCAATTTGGGGGATTTTTTGTGATTAGAAGTTTTAGGATCTATTTTTACAGAAAAAATTAGGCACATAGAGAGATTTGAAGTTTTGTTTTCTTTAAGGTTGTTTGCCGGATTCTAGAGATCACATCAGACTCTAAAGTAAATTTTTCCCAAGAGAGTAAATAAGTAGTATACTCGCACAGGAAATGACAACAAAAATTAATCCCCAGCGTATTGACGGTTAGTGCGCGAATAAAATAAAAACCCCATGGAAAACTCACACCCAACGTCCATTATCCACCCTCTCTCTCTATATATGATAAGGTCTATTTTGTGGTGAATACTTTTTCCTTATATATGTAACTTTTTCCTCAAGATGTATGAATACAAAAAAATAGATTTCAAATCCTCCAAGTATTACATGTTATAAAACATTATGCGGACAACCTATTTTGAAGATTTTCTAGTGTTATAGATCTACTAGATGTGTACCATATGTAAAACTACAAAGTTTATAACTGGACCCGATTTCTATGCGGCCAAGCAAGCATATGTAGAAATGTGGACTTATTAATAAATCTATTTTTAGATGGATTTTTGCACGTAATTTATAGGACTTTTTATCTCTAACGTGGAGAGCATGAATATGAAAAAATAAGTAAATTTTTAAAACTAAAAATAATAATTTTACTAAATTTTTAAAACTAAAAATAATAATTTTAGTAAAATTTTTTTTGGACTGTTAGCTTCCTCTATTTCTAGCTAAAACACCTACTTGCATCCATCTTTAAGATGGATGCTTTACACTTTTTGGACCGCATATGTAATCATGCGATCCAATCGTCATGAAACAATTTTCCTTTATAATTAGGTTGGAAATAGATTTCTCCAAAACATGGTCCACTCGCCCAGTCAAACCCACTATGAGAAGAAAAACAAAAATGAAGGGTTTCAACTCAGGATGAGAAATACATTATTATCATGCATCAAAACTTTGAAGTATCGCCCTCTTAGAGAAATAATCAGATGCTAAAGTGTTGTACACATAGAATGTATTCAACTAACTCCTCTTACTCTTTGAGCAGAAGTAGGAATTGAGTGTCGGGGTAAAATAGGTTTAGGAAACACGCAAGGCTAAATGAATTCATACATGATGCTAACCAGTGCTCGAAATATCGAATTGGCCTAAGAAACTCGCCTAAGCCGATTCTGAGTAACCGGTAAATCGACCAGTTCAGCCAAACTAATCGAGCAGGTCCAGGATGGTCAAAAAGTATTAAAAAAAAAAAAAACAAAACAATATGAATAATACTTAAAACATAATTAAACAAAGTACATCCAAATAAAGTTGAAAATTAGTGAAAAGAATGGATTTCAAATAATCGAGTTCTGCCCAAGGGATATTTTTAAAATTTTTCAAAAAGATGAGAAAATGTATAAAGTATTCATGGCCAAAACACTTTCCAATCTTTGCCAAAATGATAAAAATGCATTACAAACAAATCTCTTATGTTTTAAGATTTTATAATAATTTTTAATTTTTATTTCTTAAATACCCGGCTGGACCACTAAAACTGGCCAAAACCACATCGGCTAGAGCCCGGTTCCAGTTTGATCGGCCGGCTCTAAGTTGAACCAGATGAGTTTGCGAACACTGATTCTAACTTCAATTTTGTTTATGCTGAAAAGACAACTTTTAATTTACTCTAGAAATTATCAAGATCACATGAATTATCTCATCAAGAATTTACATTTGCTGCACAATGCGCTTGACATTGAAATAATTCTCAAGACGTGCAATCCAAAAACCTATCATCAAAATCCCCATCACTATAACGATCTCAACTCTGCAACTCTTTATGCCCTCAAAGATCTTCAGGTAGCAAATACATGGTAGAATTAGAGTAGTAGTGCTACCAAGAAATGATCCGATAAATGCCATCATGGACCCAAAAAATGGAAATATTAGAGCAACTATGACTTTGATAGCCACCATCATCATCGTCAATGATAGACTCACCCCACACTTCTTGCAAAGAGGAAATATCTCTTCGATAGCAGCTGCGACAGGAGCCATGACTAGTGCATATTTTGATAATGGAAGTATAACAACAACATAAATTGCAATCTTGGAGCTAAAATTTATAACAGGGAGATTTAGCGTAATTTATGATTTTATTTGGTCCCCAAACATTAGGTAACTAAGTATCGACATCAGTGCATAAGCCACGGCACAAGTGATGAAGGAAAAGGTCAGTACCTGCAACCAAAGAACAAAAAAGGTCATGGGTTAGGAGCTTCGGAAATCCAGTTAACTTATATCATGGACTGTGGTAGGATGGTTTCGAACACGAAACCTCATTGTGGCGACCATGAGAGCCACTACTGAAATGGACTTCAGGAGAAACAACAAAGGTTTGTAAATCTTTCTTCAATAAGAATTGTACATCACAATAGATGCTAGAGATAAGCCATTTTCTGCATGAGTGGACTATGGCAGACAGGAGCAGAAGAAGAGTTCATCTTGACCATCTATTCTTGAGTATGGATGATGGTAGAGACAACATGTATCATACATAACAATCTATTCTTGACTATGGATGATGATAGAGACAACATGTATCATACATAACAATCTAATAGTATATGATATGTTCATAATAGAATGCTTTCCATTTCAACTTGTTTTCAAAGTTAGCTCGACCCCCTCTTATTTATAGGGGTGGAAGTGGGTTGGGTGGTATGGGCCATAACAACCTGTACCTGGGCCACTAAGTTTAGTAGACTGCCAAGGCCCTGCACTAAAATCTAAGCATGGTGTTTGGGCCGGGCTGGGCCCAGGAAAGGGGTCTTGGCTCGTCTATCCCAACCTGGCACTACCATTTCTTTAGTTTTCATAATAAATTAAAAAACAGATAAATAATACCCACTGAAACCAACCTGGCTCGAGCCCATCAACAAGGGCTGTTGCCACCCTTATATTCAAGGTGTTGATACTGGATTTCAAGATAAAATTCATATACATACCTTTGAACCCTTGCTCCTATCTTTCATTGACCCAATGATGGTAGAGAGAACACCATGCCCATTGAAACACAAAGCATAAGTGCTAACTGCCATTGGTATGCCACTTAAATTTAGAGGGCTTCCTTTCTCATGAAACCCAACCCCACCAAATAGACCAACCCATATAACTGCACCCATCACAACCACGCAAGCAAAGCACCAGTTGCTGAGACATAGACCAATCTCCCCAAGGTTTTTTGCCAAGTAGTAGGGAGAACAACCATGGCTGATAAAATAACAAATGCCTTGCTTCCTTCTATTCTCCAACCCCCAATTTTGTAGCCAAAGTTAGGGAGCAGTCTAGCTAAACTGTCACCTACTAATATCGAGAAACCTATATCAAATAAGAATAGTCGAAGATAGATAAATGTAGAAATGAAGATTTTGCCTTTGGGGCCAAAGGCAAGATGGTCTCTGTCTGGGTAACATTTTATGTGAGGGTCCATGCTCATGCAACGTTGAAGGAGTAGGCCTGTGTAATAGAAGATGATAGCTAATTGCACAAGATGTCCAAACCATGCCTAGCCACCTTGTGATAATGCATGTGGAATTACTATGATTCCAACTCCTATGGACCCCAAAAAGTGAAAAATTAGGAGAGGGAGAGAGAGTGAGAAATTAAGAGAGAGATAGAGAGAGAGAGAGAGTAGGGGTGGATAGAGGTCGTTCTTGTTGGGGTCTTAGTTGGAACCAGACTCAACCCATAACCACGTAGGGTCCAAGTCGTTGGACCCAAACCTGCCAATACGGGTTTGGGTCCAATAAAAAATAAAACTTTATTTTATATATATATTAGGTTGATATATTACCCAATAAAAAATATATATTTGGAATTAGGGACTCGAGACTGGGAAGAGCTCACACTATCAAGTAATCGATCATTGTACTCAACAAATTTTGAATATTTATATACTCCGGATTTATACATAGAACTTCTAGTAAAGATATTTTTGGTCATTAGGAAGGATGTGAAATGATCTACCTAGGGTTGTGATATCACCCGCATGGAACATTAATGTCATTTGTATACTCCATGTAGGTAATGTCACACCCCCTGATGTCACATCCCTCCTAATGATAAAAATTGTCCTTGCTAAAAAAAATGATCTATTAACAAAACAGGGGTGTACAAGTGTCCAAAATTTGTTAAGTGGGTGTACAAGTGTCCAAAATTTGTTAAGTGTAATTATAAAATGCTTTGTAATGTGAGCACCCTCACATAACCCATTAATATATTGATACACTCTCTCAACCATAGAATTTTTGTCCTTAGGCCCATAAACAAGATCACTATGGCTTTTCACTCATGTGTCTACACCCGAGTCCAACCTGCTAGGTACAACCTATCCGGTCTCAGGTCGGCTTGATCCATTGGGTTGACCCGATCCCCTTGCCAACCTTAAGTAAGAGTTTTGCTAGGCAAAGATGTGTCCACACAAAATACTATGAAGGCAAAATCATTGGATGACATGAGATAAGGATGATTTGTATACGCTTTTGACTAACTTTGATGGACGAATGCTCCCCAAACGCCCTTATTGATATCTGATGGGTGGGGTGCAGTGGGGAATAAAGTAATGGAAAAGCACTTGTCTACAAAGTAGAAAACAAAATCCAACAGACTTTTCTTGGGCAGGTTAGGGTGGGATTTGACAAGTGATGCAAACTACTCTCCAAATATTTTTGGCTGAGATAGTAATTGGGCCCCTGCCAAGGTGTTCTTAAACAAACTTGGATTTGTTAAAATTACTTAGAAAAATAAAAAATTACTAGAAAATCTAATAAATGTTATGTAATTATGTTCCTATATAACGTTTTTTGTTTTTTATGTTGATTTATGAAATTTTCTTTTTATATACTCTAATTTTTATTTTCTTTGGATTTTTCTGAACTCTTTCAAGCTATAAATCAATTTTTTGTAATCTTGTTGCTATATACTTCTTTCTGTTAAGGACCTTTAATGGTGTGTGTAACTTCTTTCGCTTTTTACTGATTTTTAAATATTTTTAATAAGTTTTTTGCATTTTTTGGAATGCAGGAAAAGACGAGTCCACTTGAACTTGCCCGAGCTACTCAACTCGGGCATGCCTGAGGCCTGAGCACAAGCCCAGCCAGGTTTCTAAACATTAGATTTTTTTATCCTACCAATTTGTGCTATTTTTTTAATATCTTACTGTTTGTTAGCAACTCACAGAGGTTTTAACATGGAATGGTTTAGAGGTGCCCTTCCTATGGCCATTAAAAAGAATTTTCTCTTGCAACCATGCGTTGTAGGCATCAGGAGTTCTGGAAGGAGCACACTAGAAAAACCAGGCTAGCACTACATAAATTTCCTACATAACTTGTATAAATAATTAATTCCAAAAGTATTAGACAGGGCTAGCCCAATCTTTGGAGGGCATGATATAAGTGTTTCAACACTCACAATTCATTTATCATTTTTAAAAAATAATCATATAGTGATTCTTATATGGATCCAAAAATTGCAGATAAAAATAAAAATGATACCACACTGATTACCTAAAAAAACATACGTTGTTGTGTCTCCATATGGACATGATGAATGATCAATTGAATGAAGTTAATTTGACGTTTCCACTTCTTCCTGTAGTGTATCCTATTGTAATTTTTTCAATACATAACAAAATTTTATGTTTTCATAGAATTGTACAATTGAAACAATGGGTTTTCGTTGGCCACCCTTGGCATTTTAGTAATCTGCACAAAGCAGTTCACTACGAATCGGAATCGGGTTCCAATTTGCATTGTTAAATTTTGGTTCATCGGGTCCGACTTGAGTGAATATGATGTCGAAACAAGAAATAGCTAACATAAGAATTTAAGAAATACTAGAAAATCAGAAGACTAGGATGTTTAAGGGTTCTTGGCCATGAATGGCCACCCTCCTCACTCTATCAAACTCGAGTGATTTCCGATTCGGATAGGTGATATTTGAATCAGTAATTCGTAGAAACATAAACATTCCATGAGATGCATTCAAAATCAGCTTTAATCCCAAAAACACAGAGAGAAAGAGAACATTTCTATGCATGCAATTGAAATAGAGGCAAGAAAAAGAGAACAGGGACTGTAAGCCATTATTACTGGACTTATTTCTCTTTGCAAACCTTAAAGAGGAAAGCGTTAGAGAGATTAAGCACTTTATAGCCTAAGAGAACAGACTACTCGCACACACTCATGAAGAGAGAGAGATAGAGGGGGGGAGAGAGAGATATATATAGAGAGAGAAATACCGGAATAAAGAATTGAGCAAGTTGAAGCAAGTCTTGGAGAAGGTGGTGCCTGTTGAATTGTAAATTCTTAGGTCTTGTTGGGCTTCTTCATCTGGTTCCACGGTACTCATGGTCAATAGGTGTTGTTGCTTAGAAGGGGCGAGGTCCATTACATAAAAGACAGTTGTTAATGCTTAAAAGGGTTAGGTCTTTATAAGATTAAGAGAGATGTTGATGCATGTTGGAAACGTGGCCCTCCATTTTTTTTATGAGGAGTTTATTTTTCGATAAACCCATTGGTTTCTTTGGATTTTTTGAAAGAATTTGATTTTACATTATGGATATACAAAATACATTTAAATAGAAATAAAGCTGGAGTTATATTTGGATCTCAACTCCTATAGATCATAAAAGTGAGAGTTACAATTCAAATAGTTCTCTATAAAAAGAACATTTTCACAAACACTGGCGTCACCAAATTACCCTCTAATGTTCGTACCGAGCACGCACTTGTGCACGCAAGACCACGATCTTGATCTAGAGGGAAAGAGCTTTGTCTCGCTTGAAACAACAGTCAATATTAGTCGAGAGAGAGCTTTATCTCACTTGAAACAACAGATGAACCCACAATGGAATGAACTCTCATTTTGATGCGCCAAGAGAGACGTTCTATTTCATTGAGAACGATGCGCACCCAATCACATGGACCTACTATCCCTCTCCCTATTTCCTCATTTTCTAAAAACGTCTACAAGGTTGCAACCTCTTTCAATCTCTCCAACAATGTCTCCTCTCCTTATTTTTGTCTTTTTCTAAAACCGTTTACAAGGTTACAACCTCGTTAAATCTCTCTAACAATATCGCCAAAACGGTGTAACCGGTTATTTTTCTTTTCAAGCCAAATGTTCCCACTTCCTTGACTCTCTCCAACAATCTCTTTCCATAAAATAAATAACTGTAATTACTTACGTCTCAAATTTCCTTACTCACTCTCACTCATCCCTCTCTCTTTAAGTATCTTTCCTAATCTCTTTCTTTATCTCTCTTTAAATCTCTCTCCCTCTCTTTCTTTTCCTCCCTCTCTACCCTCTCTCTCACTCCACCATTGTTTGCAAAACTGGTCAGTTTGAACCCCAACCAGCCTGTTAGATCGGAACCGTAATGGTTCTGACTCCGGTTAGCTGGTTTAGGGGTACTAGTAGCCTAGGGTATACTCCCGAAAAGTTTTCGGCCCAAAACCGGCCGGTTAGAAGCCGAAACGGCAATTTTTAAATGAAACCGACTGGTTTTATGCTAACCGGACTGGTTAAACGATATAACGGCAGTTTTTTATAAAATTACAGTAATGTACCCGTTACAGCCGTTATTTTGAAATCGAGGCCATTGTTTGTAGTAGGCATTCTTGAATCAAAATTTAAACTTTATTTTATCCGTTTTCATGCCTTTGTTTTTGTCCTTTTGGTGATTTATTGCTATAAATCACTATCTATAATCTATAAAACAAGAAATTTTGATTGAAACATCGAAAAAAAAAAGAGTTTCTTGGATCGAAATGGCGGATTTTTTAGGTTTTTGTAAATTTCCTCCATTCTTTCAATGGTTTCTTCAATACCTAATGGTTCTTGAAGAAATTTGGTGGTTTTGATAGATTATTGAATTAGTCATAAGATTTATGTTTCAATTTGTTCAAACAACCATATATTATGGGTGGATTTTGGCCCGAATTGTTGCTGCTCAAAGAACCTGTATTCGATCGAAAAACAAAGATTTTTAATCTATTTATTGGTCGTTTTTTATTAAATTGAGTTGTGGATTTTTTTGATCAATGCTTGATCTCTCAAATAAATTAGGTATATCTATTTATGATTGATTAAATGTTTTTATATGATTTTTTTCATTGCACCATACCATAAAAATTTCATAGATCATAAATTTCCACCTTGTTTCAATTAAATTAAAAATACCAAATTTTTTTTATGAGATCTTGTGCGTTTGAAAGATGATCGAAGCCTTTACAATGCATGTATGTTCATTGCTCGATTATCCAAAAATTGAGGATCGTTTCTTGTTCGAAATGTTGCTTGATTTTTGGGGTTTTTGAAAAATCAATTTTTCTAAAAAAAATTATTTGTTCAATAAAATTATATTTATGGGAAGTGTTTTTCTAGTTTGCTTAATAAAATTATTTTTAATATAATTATGATTTTTTAATAAAATTATGTTTTTTGATAAATATGGGAAGTGTTCTTCTATTTTTCTTAATAAAATTATTCTTTTTCATAAAATTGTTTTTTTGGTAAAATTGATTCTTCTTTTTGATAAGTGAATGATAAAGTTGCTCGATTTTTTTTAATTACGTTTTTTTAAGTGCATGATAATGTTGGAAATGAGACATTTTGTTTTTTTTAATTGCATGTAAAAATTTTGGCTGCCTTATGTTCAATGAAACACTACACCGTCGTCTTGTATGTGCTTGGTTCTTCTCTTTTTCCTTTCTTTTTATTCTTTTTTATTTTTTCATTTTCTACCAAGGTTTTTGGAATGTTATGGAAAGAGTCTTTAAAAGATCAGCCGATTTTTAAAAAATCGTCCTACTAACTCCGGATCAGTCAGTAGCTGATCCCTATTTAGCTCGATTCCAGAGAGAGAGAGAGAGAGAGAGAGAGAGAGAGAGAGAGAGAGAGAGTTTTACAAAGGTGATCTTAATTTCAAATTATCCCTCACATTTTTAGAATTTTTTTTTTCTAAAAATCAATTCATTTTTGCTTAGTAAAATTATGTTTTTTTATCAATATGGTTATATTTTTTTATCAATATGGGAAAACATTTTCTATATTGCTTAAAAAAATTATATTTTAAATAAAATTATATTTTAAATAAAATTATATTTTAAATAAAATTATATTTTAAATAAATTATGTTTTTTAATAAAATTTATGTTTTTTAATAAAAAAAATATGTTTTTTGATGAATATGGGAACTGTTTTTCTATTTAGCTTAACAAAATTATTATTTTTAATAAAATTATGGTTTTTTAATAAAATTATATTTTATGATGAATATGGGAAGTGTTTTCCATTTTGCTTAGTAAAAATATTTTTTAATAAAATTATGGTTTCTTAATTAGTTTTGTTTTATGATAAATATGGGAAGTGTTTTTCTATTTTGCTTACTAAAATTATTTTTTGATCAAATTATTTGTTCTACTGTTCTTAATTTTGATAAAATCAATGCACAACACACTGATATGGATATGGTAGATACATATAAGAACAGTTGTGCATTGAGTTTTCGTTTTGCTGCATATCATGAGATGTCTTTTTGTGACGTATGCCTTCTCGAAAAAGCATTGTATGAATTATGCTTTATCTAACTATATGGACGAGGTCCTTTCTATTTCTGTCTTAATTAGTTAGTGTTTTTAATTGATTTAATAGCATCAAGCTACTTTTGTTATTTGCAAAAAAAATGTATAAACATTCATTCCTAATGTGAGTGATTTTTGTTCAAAAAACCTAGAAAGTTTTTCATGTAAAGTTTGAAATGAATATGTTAATTCCTGGAAGAAGATGTTACATGACAAAAATATCTTAAAAAAATATCTTAAGATATTTTCATGTACAGGACCATAGAATTCTAATATTAATTTATAAAAAGTTGTTTCACTTTTTTCTTGTAAGATAAATGTATGAAATAAGATATTATATACTTAATCTAAGTATTTATATTTATTTGTTTATTTTTTTGGGAGTTTTTGACCCATTTTTTTTAAAAAAATCTACTTGACCGTTTAGTCTGGTTAACCACCTCAGTTAGTCCGGATTCGGTTCAAACTGCTCCTAGCCCCATATCTAGTTAACCGTTCCTGTTCGATTTTACAAATATTAGTTGAAACTAAGATGAGTTAAGCTATCTCTGGGCAGCTCTAGACTGCCATTGAAGCAAAGATGGGTTAAACCATCTCTAAACATCTTTAGACTGTTGTTATAACTGAGATGGGTTAACCATCTCTGGTAGCTTTAGACTGAAATTGAAACAGATATGGGTTAAACCATCTCTAGGCAGCATTAGACTGTCATTGAAATTGAGATGTGTTAAGCCATCTCTAGGCAACTTTAGATTGCCGTTGAAACTAAGATGGGTTAATCCATCTCTGGGAAGCTTTATAATGCCGTTGAAACTGAGATGGGTTAAGTCATCTCTAGGCAGCTTTAGACTTCCGTTGAAACTGAGATAGGTTAAGCCATCTCTGGACAACTTTAAACTACCGTTGAAACTGAGATGGGTCAAACCATCTCTATTCAACTTTTAGATTGCCGTTGAAATTGAGATGGGTTAAGCCATCTCTATTCAACTTTTAGATTGCCATTGAGACAATCCATGACCTATTCTCGAAATCCATAGACTAAGCTATGGTCCGATCATAGTCAAATAGGACTCGTTTGAATGATGAGAACCATACTCATCCCCAAGTGGTTTTACTCTTAGTCTTTCATTAGGACTAAGTGTCCATACTGCTGCAAAGGCAAAAGTATGAGTAATTAACAACCCAATCAATGTTCTTCATCTTGTTTGTGATAAAAGTACACCCAACAAAAGGTAAAATATGATCCAATGAAAAAAAGAGGAAAGCTTCAAAACTATTACAAAATTATAACCGGACTTAATCTAAGTGGTCTTAACAAAAGATTAGGGTGGTTTAGTTTAAATCTCAAAATATTTCCAATGTCTATGAGATGGAAAAGATGGATTTTTCCTATGGTTCCAAAATATTCATTTTCTTCCGTTGGCCAAACACCTTGATCAATCGATATGATGGACCCTAAAATTTTCAAATGTTATTTGTAGCACACTAAGACAAATAGAAGAGAAAAGGACCTGGGTTTCATAAAGAGCCCAAGATTAGTTTTGGACTATCCATTGTTATAGATATTAATTGTGAATAATCTTGGGCTCAAAATAAAGTTTTTATGAAATTAATATAAGGATGCATTAATATATTATAAAAAAGTCATAGCTCTCATAATTTCAATGCTTTTGCTCTCATACATATGGCAAAGTATAAAATGAGACTATTTATCTTTGGTATATGGTGGTCATATTAAGCTTGTCTATTGGATGTGAAATTGGGTGGCTTCAATTATTCTACTGATCAAGTTTAAACTTCAAAAGAAATTTTCTTGAATGTTGTGACACATTTAGGCTATCAAATTTCATGTCGGATGGTTGGATGGTTGTAAGCAATTGTGACCACTTTGTATCAAAGGCAAATGGTCTCATTGTATACAATCCCCAAACATATTGTATAATCTGGTCGCATGGACCCCTATATAATCGACTGACTAAAATTTGGTAATCGACATTAATTATGATTTTGGTGGTATTATTTCTTCCATTTTCTATCCTGATACTACTATATCATGAAAATTTGGAAGTTGCCCATCCCTCACAAGGTGGAAGCCTTTTTATTTATTAAATCTTTGGGTAAAATATTTACAGGAATTCTCTTATAAGAGATGTTCTGGTAATGAAGAAACAACAAACCATCTATTCTTGTATTGTTCTTTTGCTTCTAGTATTTGGATATGGCCTTTGATTAGAGTGGTGCCCATTTGAATCGCACTACCTCAGCTTTTAATTGCTCTGACTGTATAGGTTTACCATTATTGCCTAAAAGTTGGATAAGTAGTATGGAAAGCTTTCAGGGCCATCATTTTATAGGAGATTCTAAGAAAAAAGAAACAGACGAGTAATCAAAGTGTTGGTACTTAGTGAGAACAAAATCAAACAAAAATTCTGCAAACGTTGGTTAGCTGGGTGCTTCTTAGACAGAAAAGTTGGAGTTGACATTTTGAGGATATAAAGTGGTGAAAAATGGGTACTCTAAGGAGGAGGACACTTGATGTTTGGAAGTCACCTCCGGTTCGGGTACTTAAGCAGATTTCTAATGAAAAACTACCTGGGTAATATGGGGCCAACTGGTTCTGTAGGTTTCGTTAGGGATTCTTTGGGAAGAGCGGTAGAAATGAGAGCAATTGTCCAATATTTAAGAATAAATTATACAAAACAATTCGACTCTGCTAATCTTGCATAAGGTGATTCCTTAAAATGCACTAAAATGGTGCAAGAAAAGGCAGAATATCCCATGGATCACGAAAGTGAAGTTGTTTGAAATTCTTGATATATATGAAGTGGAATGAGAGCAGTTTTTCAAGGTTTAAAAATAATTTATACAAAACATGCATAAGGTGATTCCTAAATGCTATAAAATGGTGCAAGAAGGGGTATAAAATCCCATGGATCTTGGGATCAAAGTTGTTTGAAATTTCATTTGTACACATGTATGCACAAGTAAATGGGGAGGCAGACAAAACAAGGTGTCCAATGGGAAGATACTTGTTCATATGTTTTTGAATTGTTGTTGCTTTTCTTGTATCTTCTTATAATTGAATAATATTAAGTAACCTTCAACAAATAAAAATAAAATGGAGTACTATTGTGTTTTATGGAGCACTTATATAGTAACCTCTGGTGAAAATTTCGCATTAGATCAAAACCAAAATTGTATATTTTGTCCAACAGTCAAACACCACAAGGAAGGCATTTGTGTAACAAAAGTTAATTAGATCATGTTGACTTATACTAAGGTTAATTTTAGAGAAAGTGATTATGAAGACCGTAGTCCACATTTTAATGGGGATTCTGATTTTATTCTTTCTTTTTAGGCCCAAATTATTATTTTGTTTTTTTTAGTGTTGATCTTGGAGTGTCAAAAATATAATTTGAAAGTTTTAGGGTCCATCCATCGAACACTTCCTAACAGCAGTTTGGCTCACAAAATCTTGTTCCTATGCATGGGTTGGACTTCAACACTAGCTCACTTAGGAAAAGAAGAGAAGTTCAAATTATCACATTCAATGCTTGGAAAATTTCTTTTCTTTCTTTCTTTTTTGACAGCAATGACTATATATATAAGAAATTGATATACATAATTGAAAAAGAAATAAGAAAGAGAAGAACAAAGATTGGGAGAAAGAGATAGAAAAGAAGAAGAGTAGGATGATGGGAGAACTGAGATAGCAAGGAGACAAGGAATGCTAAATGAAGGGGTGAAATAGTAAAGAACAGAGAGAAAGGCAAGAGCTGATTAAGGTGGAATTATTGAGGTGGAATAATCAGAGAAAATGATGAGCCACTAACATGGGACTCTCAAGCCCCTATTGGGTGCGGCGGTTCGTGAGGTCAATCATTTCTCTATTGATATGAACACTTTGTATCTCTCTTTCCATGAGAAAAAAAAGTAAGTTCATCCAATAGTGACAAACTCCATGAGGCATTCCTTTTAAGGATATCTAGATCATTACATCAAGAAAATCCCCTTCAATGAAAACTTGATTGTGGTATAGCAACAGTAGAGAAGAAACCCAAGTTCTGAGGGCCTTAAATTCCAGTTCATTCACCGAGCAATGCCTGCCATGCCCTGGAAACATTAAGAACAAACAATCAGACTATTTCTCCGAGCTCCTCTAATACCTGCTTCGCCTGGATTCCCTGCTACATGAATCAAAATTAAGCGTGACCCACCCTTAGGGAGGAGCAATTCATCTGCTGGGTCTCAAAAGTTTAATGACCCTCAATTGAGCGGCCTCTATGTTATTAGAAATAAGGTTTTGTCTATTTATCTCACCAAACACTCTCCTTTCCAAATCCAAATATCTTCCCCAAAATCATGAGGACCATTTAGAGATAGACTTACATTAGATGGAAACTTAACTTTTGTGATCTCTGTATTGAATTCTTTCCATCAATAGGCACGTACCCTAACATAAATCCCTAGCTTTATCTGTGACATAATATACATAAAAAATTTGGGCACATGTAGTGTGCTCTTGTATGAGCAAAATGTATACTTATTCCATGAGGAAAAAATGCCTATTTTGGGGGATTTGATTGATTTCAAATTTTTAGCATCTGAAAATGAATATAAATACATTCTCAATAAGGACAAAGGGCGAAAACAAACGAAATTGAAGGTTGATTTTGAGTTCTTAAATGCCCCAGACCTTTTAAATTTGCTACATTCAGATGCCCTAGCCCTTAATATCCAAAAAATGAATGATTTTTCTTTTTAGTTGTTATATGATGAATAGAGAACATCTCCTTATCCAAAAAAGTACTCTATGTACCCAAAGAAATAATTGTACATTTTGGTCCCTCGAGAACTTGTAAGCTTTGACACATACAAATTGGAAGTTGAGATCTTGAAGTACTTCCAAACGCTTTTCTCTTTTATCTTTTCTTTTCAGGTTGAGGTTTGTATAAGGTTGCCTCCTTATAATGTAGAAGTAAGGCGCACCTATAAAATTTACCTATAGATGTCTTTTCGGCGTCGAAAACATTATGATGGCTTCCAAATTTCTTTTTATCCACAGTTATAACATTTAAAATTTTAAAAATGGTTCAAATCTCAATAAATACTTGAAAGTTTTGAAAATAGACTGAATATTATTTGTTACAAAATGGACTATTTTTTTGACTCGAATTTTTTTTTTTTCTTCATATCTATTCATATCAAAGTGGAGATAATCAGTTGGAGGGTTTTCCTATTCCAAAACACTCTTCACGATAGAATTTTTGATGTGCAACTTCAACGTTATTATAAGGAGGGAACCTTATATAAACTTTTTCTTACTTTTCTCAGGCAATGGCGCTAACTTTATGATCCATTCCATCGACATTATTTCGTTCATATATTTTTTCTTGGGTAAGTCTAATTAGGTATATTTGAGAATAGGTTCATGTTAGCATAATATAACTTAGATTTATCAAGCGTTATGGGAGTAAAGCCTCATTCCCGTAGATGGTTGTGAGAGCAGTTTTCACATATTTATTTAGTCAACAAAATATTCTAAGGACTATATTGAATATGACTTTATCATTAAATATACACATCTTGCATCGTAGTCAACAAAATTGAAATACCCGAGAGTTAGGGGTGGCAACGGGTCGGGTCAAGTCATATGAACCCGGACCCGGTACGGTCCGAGTCATTTGGACCCGAACTCAAGTCTAGAAATTTAAAACAAAAAAGTTATCTTCTGCATTGTCGATATATTTTTATATTTTCTACTAGGTGGACTTGACCCGATCCAATAAGGTCGAAATCTAATCTGAACCCAAATGCGACTTTGGTGAAGTCCAAGTCCTTTGGACTGGGATCCGACTATATGGATCCAGACACGATTCGGGTCCACCCAACCGGATTGCCACCCCTACACATATTCTTTCCAAGACGTATAATCTCCTAAACAAAAAAGACAAATGGAGAAGCGTCCAATAAGAGAACCTGCTTTGGACCCTGGATTCTAAAACCTATGATGCCATATTTTATATGGTGAAAGCACACCTCCCTGCTAAATCATTTCTTTTTTTGTTTAAAATGTTTGTCAAAAATATAAATCTAAACGCACCGGCAGGCCCAGGGGATATCCATCACCTTAGCAAATCTTTTATTTGATTTGAGGCATTTGGTTTTCTCCTTTTTGTGTACATGTATCATCTTGAATGGAGCAAAAACTCTCATAAAAATTTTGGAAACAAAAAGAAAAAGACCTAAAAAACAGTTTTCTGGGGAGAGAGAAATTATATTTTGGCAGCTATTTACTTGGGGCATCATTGAATCTAGGCTTAATGTCCTCAAAATAT
Source organism: Amborella trichopoda (assembly GCF_054954075.1). Classification (NCBI taxonomy): domain Eukaryota; kingdom Viridiplantae; phylum Streptophyta; class Magnoliopsida; order Amborellales; family Amborellaceae; genus Amborella; species Amborella trichopoda. Next base: position 9,515,631 of record NC_142345.1, on the reverse strand, counting down.
ATATTTTTAATCTTATTTAAATCTTGTATTTTTAAGAAGGGGGAGGTTTGTAAAAGGTGTCAACCTCATGCTATTGAAGTAAGGTGTACTATAAAACTATACCAAAAATGCAGTTTTGGTACTACAAAGCCTTGCAATAACATGAAAATCTATTGTTGCTCTCCATTATGAAATTTAATCTTCTGGATTGGTGAAGATCAAGTTGATCTATAAACACTTAAAGATATTGAAAATAGACAATCTAGATAATATGTTAGAAGATGAACTAATACACATCCCTTTTCTTTCATGCCTATGAATCTTGAGGTCGAGATGATCGATTTGAGGGTCTCCCAGCATATGAGCAACCTTTTCTAATGGTTTGTTAGGAACACCTTACTCGTATTGTATAAGGTTGACACCCTATATTAACTTTTTTTCTTTTAAGAATTGGGACCTTTTTGTATTTTCCGCCCATTATATTCCACTACTTTCAATGGATTACTAAAAAAAATGGGTGATCGTACTAGCAAATGATCATTACATAGATGAAATAAGTTGAACTCCAATTGATTGGACATCCCAATAAATAGATTTATTTATAAACAATTGTTTCATGCGGGCTCCATCCCAAATAGTGGTGCTCAACATTTCTTGGAGGGGCGATCCTTCTGTCTCTTAGAATTAAACGACCAAATTTTTAAAGAAAAAGATTCACGTGTTCTAATCCATGTGCAAACAAATCTTGAGGTTTTGGGAGACATTTCATACAGCATCATCTACTTATAAATTGAATTTCAAAGTGCAGCAGCCTTGAGGAGGAAGCTGATGGAGAACAAAACCATAATCCCAGCCTCCACCACCTTGATGTGTTCATTATCCTTCTTACTCATATTTTTGGTGCTTAAATTGGTGAAATTTGTGGTCATAGTATGGTGGGTTCCTCTAAGAATGACCAGGTTAATGGGAAAACAGGGTATTAGAGGACCACCATACAAATTTCTCTATGTGAACAACGAGGAAGTGTTGCAGATGGCAATGGAATCTGCTATGAAAGCCATGGATTTCACCCATGATATCTTGCCTAGGGTTCAGCCTCATGTTTATGCTGGGACCAAAATATATGGTAAGAACAACAAAATAAATAGGAGAAAAGAGGTAATAGGAGTTCTATAATTTTAAACAAGTCCTAAACTCAATTTAGTTTGTTCTTTGTTCTATGAGTTCATGATTGGTGTATCTGTAGAAAGATTATCTAGTCTAGCATCTGGTTAACATGATTGTCTTAGAACTCGGCTGAGTGGAAACAGACTCCGGCAATTTGCCGAGTAAAGTGCCTCTTCACAAGCTCAATTAGATAAAGACTTTTAGTATTTCACTAAATCAATTTTACACAGTTTTTAGATTTTCTATGTAATTTTTTTATTTTTTATGATGATTTGGGAGTTATATATTTTCCTTTTTTCCAATTTTTTTGACTTTTTTTTTTACAAATTTTCAGCTATAAATCAATGTTTTCCGACACTTCTATCTTTTAAGTATTTGATCAATTGTTTTGGACTTTAGGTGTTTTTTTTATAGTTCCAATTGGTCATTTTTATTTTATTTACTTTTCTAGCCTTTGTTAGAGTCTAAACTGTTACGGTAGTTCAATTGAAGTGGCCTGAGTTACTCCGCTCAAGGGGGGGCTCAAGTCCCAAGCTGAGCGGAATAATAAAACTTTGTTTAACACACACAAGGGGCGTAGTGTGAGGCCAATGTTTTTGGATTCCATCCTTCAAAGTGTTGTAATTCGGAGAGAGAGAGAAATATCCTAGAATTTGAAAGGAATGATGGATTTTTTAATTTTATATTTTCATTTACAGGGAATACTTTCCTGAGCTGGATGGGAACTAAGCCTCAGCTTTTCATTAGAGATCCAGAGTTTATGAGAGAGGTTCTCAACAACCAAAATGGAGACTATCAAAAACCAGATATCCTTTCAATCTCCAAAAGGCTCTTTGGAGATGGGCTTGTAACTACAAACGACGAGAAGAAACGGGTTCACCTTCGCAAGGTGGCCAACAAGGCCTTCAATGCCGAAAGCCTCAAAGTAAATGGAGTAATTTGTTTCGGGATTGCGTCCTAGGTACTAGACGATCACAATTATTTTTTTAAGTATTGAACCTGAAATCTAATAGATGAAAGTGTGCCACACCATTTAAAAAATTTTATTTTGGATTTTTTTGCCTAAATTATGACATATCCTCAACTATCTGATTTCAAATCTAACTGTCAATGATAGTTTCAATCTTTCGTATCAAATAAGTGATCTCATTATCTGCATGTCCCTTTCTTTTTTACTCATATCAAATAAGTGATCTCATTATCTGTATGTCCCTTTCTTTTCTTTTTTTCAAGAAAAGGATAAGCACTTGGAATATTTCTAGATGAGGCTTGGGTAATTCATTAAAAGGCATAAATTGAAAAAGGAATGTACGAAAATACGAAAACAATTAGATTTGAATACATTATAATACTATTTAGACAAGCAATTTCATCACTGAAGTGGAAAGCCGACTCAAGGTAAATGTTTGGATAAATAAATTTTTAAATTCTAAATTGCATAAACAATTTAAGACCTATTATTTTTTTATTGTTATTATAACACTGGGAGTGGAGAGGTTGACATTACGTTGAGGGATCCAAACCTCAATCACCGACGCCCGAATGGGCCCTTAAGACTTATGAACTTATTAAACCTTCACCCAATTGTCTTTCTACTATCTTTTTAACCTCAATCAAATTAACAGTAGTCAAGTTAAATAACTTTTTTCTCTAGGTAGTTTAATAGTAGGAATTGAATTTGAGATGTAGCATGGCTAATAAATTTGGCCAATCATGGTTCGTTTCGTGCACTGGTTGTTTCCAGAAATGGTTAAGGGCATTGAGGAAATGATGAAAAGATGGAGAGATAATGGAGAGAAAGAGATTGAAGTTTTCAGTGAATTCAGGGTTTTGTCATTGGACGTGATTTCCAGGACAGCATTTGGAAGCAATTACTTGGAAGGGAAAGATAAGTTAGAATTGTTAGCGAAGATGGCTAAAATCATTGCCTCAAATATCCGTAAATTTCAGTTTCTTGGCATTGGGTAAGATTCTCTGCGGGCCCTTCATCTAAGTTTTGGAGTGCACATACTTCATGAAAATGTAACCAACATTTAGCTTGAAATTTGGGCTAACTTCATTCAAAAGAGGTCAAAAAAATTCATCATCGACATCTTTGGAGCTTTTTTGTAACTAATTGGGGTCGGCTATAGAAGGTTCCCCCCAATCTTGGGCACTTCCCTCTGCTACTTCTAGTCACTTGATTAGGATATGGAGGGAGGTCGAGAGTGACATTATTCCTTTATAGCCATAAAAGGATCTCCTAGTATGGATCCATTATGCAAGCGGTCAGTTTTCGATAAGAGCTTGGGATTTTCTTCGATATAAGGGTTCCCCGTAGCCCATATTTAGAGCTCTATGGCCTTCTAAATGCCACCCAAATCTAAATGGTTCTCATGGTTGGCCCTCCACAATCGTCTTCCTACTTCCTCTCTTCTGCAGCAGCATGGTATTTCTCTGGCATCTTTTTGCCCTTTCGATCTTGGTCCGTAATTTTTCTCTATTAAAAGACATACCCACTATGAGGCCATAAGTCCATATATTGTTTTCTCACAACTTCTAACCATATTTTTTTGGGTCTATTCTTTGCTCTTTTTTTGCCTTCCACTTGAACTAACTCGCACCTCCTTATATGTACTTCACTAGCTCTATGCAGAACATGGCCAGCCCACTTAAGTCTATTTTCTCTCATCTTATCGCCTATTAGTGCCACACCTAAATTCTCTTGAATGTATTCATTTCGAATTCTATGCCATATTGTATTACTACTCATCTATCTCGACATCCACATCTCAACTACACTTTCATTATATAGGTATGTTATTTTTTGACCGCCCAACATTCTAGCGCATAAAGCAAAGCTGGTCACATAACTATCCTATAGAACATGCACTTCAGCTTCATTCACATAGGGCGATCACATAAATTTTTGGTAGCACATCTCTACTTTGCCCACCCAATTGTAGTTCTATATGCGATAGCTTCCTCAATCTATTAGTTTTCCTAGATTATCAACCCATGATATTAAAAGTGTGTTTTTTTTGGTATTTTTTGGCCATCAATCTTAACTATTTCCTTCTCTCTACTTCTATTATTACTAAAATTGTATTCTATATACTCTGTATTATTCTGCCTAATTTTAAAACCTTTAGATTCTAGAGTATCCCCCAAAGTTACTTTATGTTGATGCCTTTTCAGATCTCATTGATGACAACTATGTCATCTACAAATAACACACACCATATTACCTTCTCTTGTAGGTACCTAGTGAAGTCATCCACAACTAAGACAAAGAGATATGGGCTGAATGTTAACTGCGATTGTAAATCTACTGAAAACTCACTTGTGTATGCACTAGTTGTTTGTACACTAGTTAGCGCTTCTTCATACATATATCTCACCAAGTTTATATAGTATCTGAAGGCTCCTTTCTTTCCCAACACGTACTCTATAGGTTCATAAGAAATAGTTAGAATCACGTAAAAAACTAGTACCTACACATGCCTTATTCATCTAAATATGGTTACAGACATCAACATTTAGCAAAGATACAACTGCCATAAATTCCATTCTCAAAATTGGTCTTTCACATATTACAATTGGTACACCATTTAAGAAAAGAGAAAGCTTCCATAGACCACTAGATGCAGGAAATTGATATATGCTACCATCTTCCAGTCGTTCGATCTGAATGGACTGTTGAAATGGCCCCAATCATGCCAAAACACTATTTTATTTTTAAGTTTTTCTAGTGATGATATTCACTCCAAATTTTTGATATTCATGATAAAATAAAGTGATTAAAGTAACCCTGAAAATTTCAGGAGTATTTAGTCATTTTGTTTTCCAAAAATAATTTCATATGTTGTTTTAGTTGCATGCCATTGGGATGATGGCACATATAAAATATCATGTTCATATGATTTGTAAAGAAAAATTAAATCCAAAATACACTAAGATATCAGAACTAGATAAAACAGTCAATGGCTCACTTTTGAGACTGCAGGTGAAGCTATCCTAGCATTCCCTTAGATTGGACCGCTCGAAGAGAGTAGCATACAAATTTCCTACACCTTATAGTGTATAGAAAGCTTTCCCTTAAAAAAAAGGGGGGATGAGGGATGCGCAATTCTATTTTAAGATTTCAAGAAGAAATATAGAGAAAAAACCATCTAGGTTTCTCTTTAGCAGACAGTATTGTATCCTTATCCTGTTTGCATGCATAAAGAACCATAACCACACTCAGCCTTGTTGCATAGCACACATGCCGCTATATCAAATATTAGTGAGAAACCTCACCTTCGATTGCAAGATTTATTTACATACCGTGTAGTAGTTAATACAACGTAAAATAGGGAGAAACCATAACACAACAGTCCCCATGACCTGTAGTCCTTTCCTCTTACGTACTTTTGGGGAGAACCTAACGATTCAATTTCTATGTTTGTTTTCTCTAAATATCAAAGCTTACAATGTCCGTTTTCCATAACCTATATGGGCTTACCCATTTATGTGTGTTTATGTGTAGAATTGCCATGGTCATATGGGAGCATTTTGCTTGCCTACGCCTGTGCTATGGCATGTGTTTGTGGGACTGTTCTCATAATTTTGAAGTAATAGTCAGTCTCCTTGATAACATGGGGTTTCTATTTTGCATGATATTTTGAACCAAAGACAAAAAGAAGGCTGACGAAATAGATCAAGAAATCACGACAATGCTCATGAAAATGATCAAAGCAAGAGAGGAGAAGGTGAAGAATGGTGAATCAGATGGTTATGGGAAAGATTTCTTTGGGACATTGCTAGAATCCAACCATGATACACAAGATGGTGCTAAGCATTCCTTGCAAGATATCATAGATGAATGCAAGACCTTTTATTTTGCTGGTCATGAGACCACCAATGGCCTACTCATCTGGGCAGTTGTTCTCTTAGCCATGCACCCAAAGTGGCAAGAGAAGGCGAGGAAAGAGGTAATAGAGGCCTTCGGCTTCAACACACCCACCATTGATGGAGTTAACCGGCTTAAAATAGTAAGTTATTATTCTCTCTTTTTTTTTAAGCTTTTATTATTGAGGCTAATTTGACCACCATAGTTTACTAATGTAACTAAGTTAGTAGAAACGAGTATTTGATTACTCAGGCAAGGCAAATTGAACACCCTCGAATAACATGGGCACGCCACCCAAACTGTTGTACTTAGATACTACTTGTTGGGCTCACCCAATTAGATCCCTTGTGCACAAATGTGGATGCACGCAGCAGAACACGACTATATGGGACGCAAAATATGCCAAAGTCGATGTGTACTTATATAAGTGGGAAAAACATACAAATTAAGCAAATAAGAAATAAAACTTATTTACAACGAGATTAACGTGGTTTACCTATTCAGGCTTTGTCCACGGGAGAAAGAGACTAATCCACTACAATGGTTACAATAGTCTTCCAAGGAATAAACTTTTTTGGACTCTCTGGTTTTTTCTAGAAGGTTTTCTCTCTCTGAGGTTCTTCACCCTCTCAGATGATTTTAGCTTTCTATAGGCGTTCTCTCTCTAAAAGAAAATGTTATCTCTTTTTCTCTTCTTCTTCTCTCTAAGACAAGGGTCACTTTCTCTCTCTTCTTCTTCTTCTCTGCAAAAGAAGGCTGCCTGTGCTTTCCATACACCAAGAAAAGTCAATCAAGAAACTTTCCCACATTTTTGCCTTTATGTATGAGCCAAAGGGATAATGACAATTATAAAAAATGTATCAAATGACATCCTAAAAGGTAGCTCATCTCTACTTCTTTTTAGAAAGAGATAAGAGAAATATTTACCCATACCAAAACCATCACGTGAAATCCTATTTCTATAGAACGATGGCTTATCGACCAAGTTACCTTTTTTTATTTCCCAAATTGCCCTTTTAACAAGAGGCAATTTCCATTAGATACCCCCCTCAATGGCATGAGACACCCAATAATCCCAGCCTCCATTCCCAAGAGGGAGGTTTCCCTTTACAGATCAACCGGGTGCTAGATGGCACCGATGCTTGCCATGCTCATATATAACTCTTGCTTACCTCGGGCTAAGATCTTTGTCATCAATTCTGACTTATTCTTTTCGGTATGGATCTTCTCTATCCACAATAACTTCATTTCTTGGACATCTGAATCCAATGGTAACACACATCATTTTGCCTCGTCTTAGAATGAAAGCTATCATTCTTGCTCCAGTTAATAGAATTTTGACTGTCACAATGGACGATGTGCTTTTCATGTTTCAAGCCAAACTCACGAAGGAATCTCTTCATCCATATCATCTTCTAACCAGCTTCAGTGGCTGCATAGTACTCTACCTCTGTGGTCAATAGAACAACACACTTTTGCATTTTAAATTGTCATGAAACTGCTCTGCATGCAAAAGTGAACAGGTATCCCAAAATTCACTTCCTGCAGTCTACATCTCCAGCCATGTCTGCATCTGTGTACCCTTGAACCATAGGTTTACCTCTCTTAAAGCACAAATATACTTTGGATATTCATTTGAGATATCTGAGTACCCACTTGGTTTCTGCCTAGTGTTCCTTGTCAAGATTAGCGATAAATCGGCTCATTACACCAATTGTGTATATCATATCTGGCCATGTACATTGGCTATGAGATTTTTACTTCAGTCTTTATCCTGAAGACCCACTTATTCTTCAGTGCCTTCCTACATATGGGGAACTTTATCAGGTCATTGTTTTGGTTCTCATGAAAGGACTCCAACTCTTCATCCATAGCTTTAACTCACTCCACATTTTTCTCGTCGTCTTGAGCTTCTTGGTAGCTTTTTGGTTCACCCCTTTCAGTTTATATGATATACGCTGATGCACCGTATCTGGTAGAGGGTTTATGCCACCTAGAGGATCTTCTCAGCTCAACTGCAGATGACACTTCTTGAACATGCTGCTGCCGTTGTTCCACATCACCCAAAATAAGCATGTCAAACTCTTGGTACCCATCCTCTTGTTGTACTTCTCTCCTATCTTCATATACCACGGTAGGGGGAACTATGACCGGTTCTAAACCATTGGACATCCTCAGCTTTTTTGACTTCTTCACATCTTCAATGGTAAGGTCTTCCGAAAAAGCACATCCCTACTTTTGATCGCCTTCTTATTCTCAAGATTCCATAACCTATAGCAAACTTTTCATCTAAGTAACCTAAGAAGATGCATAGGAGTGTTTTTTCATGCAACTTGGATTTGTGTTCCTTGGGCACGTGCACCAATGCCTTGCAAACGAACACTCTCAAGTGTGAATAAGATATAGCTTTTCAAGTCCAAACCATCTCTTGGATATCTAGAGGAAATGATGGGGATCTGATTATTAGGTAGCAGCTATGAGGACTGCTTAACTTTAATATGGTTTTAATAACTTGGCGGTGGATAGTATGCTCCTAACTCTTTTCATAATAGTGCGATTCATTCTCTCTGCTACACCATTATGCTGGGGGCATAAATGACATTGTCTTTTCATGTCTTATGTCACACTTGATACAATAGTTTTTAAAAGCACTCGAGCTGTACTCTCCCCCATCTGAGACACTTCAGCAACTTATCGTCTTCCTTTTCACCTTACCATAGAAATTCTGAAAGATTTCAAACACGTGATCTTTAGATTTAATTGAGTAGACCCACACCTTTCTTGAAGCATCATCGGTGAAGGTGATGAAATATAATTTGCCACCGAGAGACTTGAAATCCATGGGCCCACACGCATCTTAATACACCAGATCCAGGATATTCATCTCTTTAGAACTCTTATTGAAGAAAGAGACTCTATGTTGTTTGCTTAGCATACAGTGGTCATGTGGGGTAAGAGATGCATTCTTCACATTGGGAAGAATATGTTTCTTTGTTAAGATTTGCATTGCTTTCTCACTCATGTGGCTAGGATGCCTGTGTCACAAATGTTGTAAGGTTTTGTCCAAGGCAGCCTTAACTTCTCCATCGGAGACTTGCACCTGTGTTCTGTAAAGTGAACAACGCTTCTTACCCTTTACTATGACAAGAGATCCCTATGTCCCTCACCAAACATTGAGTGGTACCCTTTATCACGTAAACACCCTCCTAAGATGGGGTTCAGATGGATATATGGTACACATATGACATGCTTTAGCACAAGGTTCATCCCAACATTAGTTTTAATGGCTACATCTCTCTTACCCACAATCTTTGAGAAACTGTTGTTCTCTATCTTTACAGAACCAAAATCTCCCGCTCTGTAAAAAGAAAAATAGTGTTTATGTGGGGTAACATGAAACGATGCACCAGAATCTACAACCCTGTCTGAGTTCCATGAACTTGATGCAAACCAACATTTGTGATCACTAATTTTTTTGCCATCATCCTTGGCATTGTCCTCAGTCTGCTTTTTCAAAAAATCTTTCTTGAAGTTCGCTTTCTTGCCACAATGATAATACGTGACCCCTTTTCTCGACTTAGATGTGGCTTTGTCCTTCGATAGATTAGATCGGTTTTGGTATCTTGTTTAGGACCTTCCTCAATTTGTGACAAGAGATTGCAGTTTGATGTGTCAGAGGATCTTCTTCTCATCTCTTCATTCAACGGACTGCTAGTGACCTGAGTCATTGTCACTATCCCATCAGGTGTTGGCTTACTCACAAAGACTACTAGGGTCTCCCACCTATCCAATAATGAATCAAGCAAAATAAAGCTTATAGCTCATCCTACAGGAACAACTTCATCATTGCAAGTAGGTCAACAATGCAGCTCATTTAAGTTCTCAGCAATGGATCCCCTTTCCTAGAACATCATGTTTACAAATTTTACGATCAAGAATTCCATATTTCTAGCGGTCTTCCTCTAATACAAGTCATGTAGCTTATTCTACACTGACTTGGCAGATGTCTCCGTTGCCACATAGTGGAACATATTTTCTTTAAGCCATTGTCGAATAGTTTCGAGAGTCTTTCTGTCCAGTCTCTTCCACTCATCGTCTGTCATACCTTCAAGCTTGTTCTCTACCCCTCGATGGATGTGTACAAGTCATTACAATGTAATAGATCTTCCATCTTTGGCCTTTAGATTATCCAATTATTCCCATTGAATGATGTCTTCTTGCTCCCAGTACTGGAATACAACTTAAATCCACACACACTATTTTTCACACTCCTTCCAGTATCCCCCATTAGTTAAGCTATCCCCCATCAGTTTAATCTATCCCCCGTTGCTTAAGCTATCCCTTATCGGTCAAGCTATCCACCGTTGGTCAAGCTAGCCCCCATCGGTTAAGCTGTCCCCTATCGATTAAGTTATCCACCAGAGGTCAGGGTGTCATCGGCATTCCACCAGCTGTTAAATTGATTCACTATTGGTCAAGGTGGTGACTGATGGTTCATAAGTCAATACCTTCTATGCATAGTGACGATTCACTATTGGTTAAGGTAATGACTAATAGCCCGTCGATCAGGACCTTCTTTGCACAATAGTCACTCATAGTCTCAGACTGATGACATGTACCAAAACATCCCAAAAGCCCATTTAATCAAAAGTCAAAGTCGGAGTAGAGCTCAGGAGCACTGATTGTGATCAAAGAGCGGGATTCACAACGAGACAATGAACCTTATCCCCATCATGAGCATAAGCTCTGGAGTCAAGTTATAGCTAGGGAACCTTGCTTTGATACCACTTGTTGTACTCTGATAACAGTTGTTGGGCTCACTCAATTAGAGTCCTCTTGCACGATTGTGGATGTGTGCAGCGGAACTCGAATACATGAGACACAAAAACAATGCCAAAGTCGATGTGTATGTATAAGTGGGTAAACAAGAAAATTAGGCAAATAAGAAATAAAACTTATTGACACCTAAATTTATGCAGTTCACCTGTCAGACTACATCCATGGGAATAAGATACAAACCCACTATTAACTCAATGGTTATAATAGTCTTCCAAGAAATAAATTTTCTTGGGCTCTCTAGTTTCTTCTAAAGGGTTGTCACTCTATGAGGTTATTCTCTCTCTCTCAGATGCTTCTTTTCTTTCTTGAGGCTTTTTCTTTCTAAAAGGTTCTCTCTTTCTCTCTTCTTCTTCTCTTTAGGAGAAATGTAACTTTCTCTCTCTTCTTCCTCTTCTATGCAAAAGAAGACTCATTGTATTTTTCATACTAAGAAGAGTCAAATCAACTAAGCACTCCCATGTTTTTTCTATTTATGTATGGGCCAAAAGCGTAATGACAATTATAGAAATAGTATCCCATAACCTTTTAATTGGTGGCTCATCTCTATCTCTGTACGGAAAGAAATAAAAAGAATATTTACCCAAACCAAAACCATCACGTGAGATCCTATTTCTATGGAGTGATGATTTGGTCAACAAGTCACCATCTTTTACTTTTCTTAATTGCCCTTTTAGCAAAAGGCAATTTGCATTAGTTGGCCCTTCCTCAATGGGACGAGTGACCCAATACTGACGAGCAAGAGTATCCCCTAGTTGGGTTTCCAATTCAAAGAAATTTAAAAAATAAAAAAAAATAAGTAATAACAATAATAAATAAATTAATAAATAAAGCAAAAAATTTGTTAGTAATATGTTTCTTTATGTTCTCTCACTTTGGCAATGATTGAAAATTAGTTTGACCATGAATACTTATTTTTACATTGTTTAAATTATTTTTAAAATATCCCCATCATAAATTGAGTTTTTTCAAAATCCAATCTTTTACTATTTTTTAATTTCCTTTAGATGTATTTTATTTAGTTTTAATTTAAATATAATTTTATTTTTTTGGATTTTTTATTTATTTTTAAATCGTTTGGTCTTGGCCAAAAGTCAGCCCTAGTCAAGCCGATTATTCATCTCGTTCCTGGGCCAACCACCTTCCCTGAGTTTCTCTTTCCATCAATAGTAGAAACTAATATGTGAGGAACAAAAAGCAAAGGTAGCAAATTAAGATTATGATGTTCCACTAAATTTGCTTAACTTTGTCAATAGTGTTATGAGATTTGGCCGAGGCCACTTGGATTCTGCCTGAGTAACTCGGCTTTGCCATATGGGCCAGACGAGTTTTGGGAGTGTAGGTTGAACAACATGTTTATAAACATTATTTATGTTAATACGGTGAAGTTAAGTAATATAGGTTTAAAGGGCTCAACAGTTCGTCTTGACGCATATGATTTCATGTGGCCAGGGTTTGAATCTTTCTAGCGAACATCACATTTTCAAAGACTGTATTTTGTTTTATATGATGGACTTCTTAAATAACGTTATAGGCCCCAAAGAATCAAACCCTACACTATGGAGTTTTAAGAAAAGGGTTACAGGCCCTCAAAAATCAAACCCTACAACTCTTGTAAGGAGGCAGCTTTATGTCAGGTAGCGTAACCAATACCCTATTATCTATTTGATTGGGAAAGCTTCAGTCTAATAATACATATTACATTCTGTCTTCATTTTGTTTTAAAAAAAAAATGAGTTGGATTGGGCGAGTTACTCGGACTCGCCCGAGTAACTCACCTTGGCCAAGGCCCAAATACCTTGGCTGAGTCAATTTTCTAAAAACGGTTTGTCATTATTGTTTTCAGTCTTCATAATTCAACTTATATTTTAAACCCTATGATCCTCAACTCTTCATTTCATCTATTATCATTCGTATTTTGTCCTCTTTCGTTCTCTCTCTCTCATTTTTAGATAAACATGATCACTCAACGAGTCACTGAGGCTGTACCTTGTGTGCATATATGTAGATGGCTTCAAGGGTAGTTGTAACGCACGTGTTTTAGCATGGCAAGGGTTCGAATCTTACTAGGGAAATTCACTTTTTCAAAGATCATATTTTTTTTATATGATGAAGTTTTAAAAAAAATTTATAGCCCCCAAGAATCAAACACTACACCATGGAGGGCTAAAAAAAATAGTTATAGGCCCCCTACAATAGAATACTACACATCTTGCAAGGAGGCAGTTTTATGTCATAATCAATCCACCATTATCTATTTCATTTTAAAAGCTTCGAGCTAATTATACATATTATGTTCTATCTTCATTTTCTTTGAAAAAATACGTGGGACTCGAGTGAGTTTGGACGTGCCAGAGTAACTCGTCTTGGCCAAGGCCTGAATAACTTGGCCAAGTTGATTTTGTAAACATTTTTTAAACATTGTCTATCATTGTTGTTTTCAATCTTCATAATTCAACTTATATTGAAAACCTTATCGTCCTCCTCAAACCTTCATTTCATCGCCTGCCTTTCTTATTTTGTCCTCCTTTATTTAATTTTATTGTATTTTCTTTGCTTTATATTTAGATGAACATGATCATCAACGAGTCATTGAGGCTATACCCACCAGTTGTTATGATAACAAGAAAATTAAAGAGAGCAGTAAGAGTTGGCAAATTCACCATACCATCAGGAATCGAGTTGCTGCAACCGACACTAGCAATACACCATGATCCAGGGCAATGGGGCAACGATGCGAACCTTTTCAAACCCAAACGCTTTTCGCAAGGACTGATGAATGCAACAAGGAGTCCAATGGCCTTCTTACCATTTGGTTATGGCCCTCGCACATGTTTAGGCCTGAATTTTGCCATTCTGGAGTCCAAATTGGCTCTCTCAATGATTCTTCCACGCTATGCTCTCATGCCCTCACCTTCTTACCATCATGCTCCTATAGTAGGGATTACCTTGGCTCCACAACATGGAGTTCCTATCATCATTAATCCTTTGCAATGATACATTTTCATTTAGTGTGATGAATTTTGATTCCTCAGATTTTTTTTTGTTTTACCATTATGTATTTTCCCAGTAAGCAAACTGTAGTAGTCTCAACTTTCAAGTTGTAAGGAACATTTGTTACAATAAGAACTCGATATGCTAAGCACCCAGCCAATTCAAAATGGACTTTCCTGTGAAAATTAAAATATACAGAAAATCATTGTGCTTATTGAAGATCAAATTCCAAATTATAATTTTCATACTTGTTAGAGTTCAAGATTTTGATTGCAAACGATGATACATCAGAGGTATAAGGGTCATTATTTAGCTTATTCCTTTAATATCACACATAAGGTAGGTATCTGCATCCACAGTCGATCGTCGAAATGCAAAGTATCAACTGATAACCAAGAGAGACTAATTGGATGAACCGGGAGAGAGAAATTTGAAAGTTGTTTTTGGGACACATGATTACCCTGCTGAAAACTTGACTTTAATGTGTGCATGTATATGCAAACGGTGTTCTCTAGAAGGATAGTTTTATTATATCACAGTGATATTATATATATATATATATATATATATATATGGTAGATACTACTAAATGCTTACAGGCGAAAATGAACAGTGATTTTGCCTACACTGATCGCGGTCACAGTTTTTCGGTAGTGTTTCAATTTTCATTTTGTTTTTGCTATTCGGAATGATCTGAAATTTGGATCGTATGTACATCTTAATGAGGCACACCTAATAAAAATATGGAAAAAATAATTCATAATTTATAAATTGACCAAAATATCTCGTAAATGTTTGCTGCTATTTTAGTCAATTTATATTTTACGAACTATTATTTTTTCGTATTTTAATTAGGTGAGCCTCACTAAAATGGACACATGCTCTAAATTAGATTTCTAAAAAAAAAAAGAAAATTGAAACACTAGCAGACAATTGTGACTGTACGATGAAGTTTGAATGCTGATGAGGGTAGGCGAAATCACCGTTCATTTTCACCAATAGGCATGGAGAAGAGTTTTGTTAGTAGCTACTCTGTCAGCCAATGGCCCAGATTGAATCTAGGTTGATTTGACGGTTGCGACCTCATTTTGTATTTGAATTTGCATTTTGTTTTTACAAATAAAAATCATATGAAATTTTGACAATCTATTCTGTCAAATCAAGAGAATCAGCATCATATATATATATATATATATATATATATATATATATATATATATATATATATATATATATATATATATATATGAATGGATTCTGTCAGCCCAAAGGCTAACAACTATAGTGTCAGCCAATAGGCCAGATTGAATCTGCGTCGATTGGATAGTTACAACTTCATTTCGTATTTGAATTTTCTTTTTTTTTTTATCAATACAAATCACTTGAAATTTTTAGCGTCAATTCTTTAAAAATAGGAGAATCTAATAAAAATATAAAACAAATAATATACAAATAATAAATTGACCAAAATATCCCCTAAATTGTTTAGGGGTATTTTTGATCAATTTATCTTTTACGAATTAGTTTTTTTAATATTTTTACTAGGTGCACCGTGATGAGAATAATAAACATCTAAAATTTCAAGTGATTTAGATTTGTAGCAAAAAATAAAAATTCAAATATAAATTGAAGTCATAGCCTTCAGTTAGGTCCATATTCAATTTGGGCCATTGACTAACATTATAGCTATTTGCCCATGGGTTGACTTGATCCATTCCACACATATATATATATATATATATAAAGAGAGAGAGAGAGAGAGAGTTCAGTGTTGTAGCAAGTGATAGCATTTTGCAGGATCATCAAACTACAATGCACTTAGACACATGGCTGCAATCACCCATTTTGTTGATGTAATCCTTAGTCCTATTGAGGTTACTCCTAATCTTTTCAAACACCAACTTTCGTATTAAGTAACTTATAGAGTCCTTGGCAACTTCTATGCCATGGACGTATTTGAAAATAACATAATTACCATAAGCAGTTTCACAAAAAAAAATATTCATTACGATTTCTTAGGAACAAGTTACATTTTAGGGATGTTTTTTCTATACATATGTAACAACTAGACCAGAAGAAAATAGAGAAAGAAAAAAATTGACTTTGGTCTTGTGAAAAAATCTTTTGGGGTGGAGTCCCTTGAGGAAGGGTATTTTTTCTTACCATTTATTTTTATCTTTTATTTTTCTGATTTATTAATTTTCTTTCTCCTCCTTTTTGCATCAATTGGTATCAAAACTTTGCGATCCTTATATAACATTGCATAAAATATTTGAAAGATTAGAAAAATATATGACAGAATATCTTGGTAGAATAATATAAGTTCTACAAAATCTACTAAGAAAACTGCAACATAGGCAGTAAAAATATGAAGGGGTTAAAAATTTAAACCTGATCACCATTTCTAGCTTTGGGTAAGGCAACACAATATGCATCAGACGTTGATCTGGTTGTAAGGCATGAAAAATTAAAGATGGAACTCATAAGAAATTTTGGCATAGAAGCTAATTTTCAAAAATCCAAATATTCTTTTTTTTTTACAGTATAGAAGGTACATCATCAAAAGCAACCAAAGAATCAAGAAACACCCCTTTCTTTGCCAATACATCTGCTAATTCGTTACCCTCCTTATAGATGTACAAGAAAGAAACTCCCAAACAAATAGCCCGATTCACAATTTGCAGCCATAATAGCTGAAGCTGCCATGGAACCCTCTGCTCTTTCTTACAAAAGAAAATGGGGTTTAAAGAATCACCCTCCACCATAAAGAGTGGTCCCCTCAATCTTTCATTAACCAACTTCATGCCTTGCAAGAGCGAAGCCAACTCAGCTAGATTAGCCGAAGCTACACCACACGAACGCCCATATCCAAAGTGAAAATAGCCAGATTGCCAAAGGAGCATCCATCGAAATTCAATTTATAGGATCCTTGAGATGGAGTCCAAAAGGATGTAGGCTGACACTTCACCCTCTTCAATTTGAAAATATGGAAAGATTGAACCGCGCATCAATTTCCGACAGCCCCTACCCCTCTTTTGTGATCGACAGCCAACTCCAAGATGTATGAAGAATGTTATTCCAAATTCTATAAAAAGGCAGTGAAGAGCCTTCAAAAGTCCTTTGGCTTCTTTCCTTCCATATCTCATAAAGAACTGCTCTTCTAATAATCATCCAGATCAACTTGCCAACCTCAGGAATATTGACAAAGGAGAATTGTGTGACAATACCTAAAATATTAGAGGGCAGCGCCCATGGCCTATCCAGCTGTATAAAACACCAATTTCAAATTCTAGAAGAAAAATGAGCGTTGCAAAAATAAGTGTTACCCAGATTCGTCTCTCTAGGTTATCATTTTTTACAGCACCTTCCCTCTCTTAATAAGATCATCTGTTATCAGAAGTTTCTCTTGCAAATCCAACTATAAAAAAGCTTGAACCGTATGGGGAATAGGCCACCTCCAAATTTGTCAAAGGTTATGGTCTCACCATCTCCAACTGTCACTAAAATTAATCAATAAACTGATTTCAGTAAAAATTGTCCATCATTTTCCAACTCCCAAACTAATTCATCTGACCCAGAATCTGATATGTAACTCATCGTCTGTCATTGGCCAATTCCAAATATGTAACTCACTGTCCATAATTGGCTCGCAGGACCGCAACTCTTTCAAAGAGCTTTGAGATTGATAGCTTCAAAGATCTATCCCCTAACCATTTGGAATGCCAGAAAGAAATATTACTCCCCTATCAACCATGCATCTAACATTTCTGTCGACATTCTGTTTTGTGGAGAAAATGGCTTTGCACATGAAAGAGGTATTTAAACTTTGTCTTCCTTGACCAATCCAAAGACCTTGCCTATCTATCGCATATTTTGCTGTTAAAATCCGACACCACAACTGATATTGGTGTTGAACACTCCACCACCATTTAGATAATAGGGCTATGTTGGCCAAGGATACCCTCTTAATCACAACGCCACCTTGACCCTTTGGGGTACACACTCTATCCCATCTCAGTAAGTGAAATTTATTCGTTTATCATTATAAGAACCCCATAAAAAATTACGCATCATGAGGGCCATTTAGGGATAAACATACTTTAGATGCAAATTACACTTTTGTGATCTTTGTATTGATTTCTTTCCTCAAGTAAGCACGAACCCTAACATAAATTCCGAGCTCTAAAAAGCCCAAAAACTTGCCACTGGACCAGACAGCTAAGACTGGCCCCGCAAGTCTGAAAAACGTTTAGCCCTACCCTATATGGCGTGGCCCAAATAAAACCCCGGCACAGCCACTTTAGAAGCCCCATTTTTTCGTTTTTTCTTTTTTTGATTTGTTCTTTTTTTTTTTTTAGGGTATTCACTCATCAAACTTTTCTCATTTGTAGTAAATAAATAAATAAATAAATGTATACTAAATATTTTTTTTAAATTTTTAAACCCATTCTCTCTCTAGAAACCCAATCTTTGTTTTTTATCTAAAAACGCAATCTCTCTAGAAACCCAATACCTCTTTCTCTCTCTAAAAACTCATTCTCTCTCTAGAAACCCAATCTCTCTCTCTTTATCTAAAAACCTATTCACTCTCCCAAAAAACTCAATCTTTCTTCGTCTAAAAGCCCATTCTCTATCTAGAAACCCAATATCTCTCTCTAAAATCCCATTCTCTCTAAAAACCTAATATCTCTCTCTAAAAGCCGCATTTTCTCTTTAGAAACCCAATCTTTCTCTCTCTATCTGTCTCTCCAGAAACCCAGATTGGGTTTATGTGGCCTTATGAGAGCTTGTATGAGCACTTTATATGATGAAACATAAACTCCGTGGGAGTGTGGTCCTCTTCTAGACCATACTAGGCAAATGCGATTTGCCGATATTTGGAGTAGGCTTGACGTGTTAGACCAATCAAGTTCGAAAAAACCCAAGGTACTTGGGCATAGGGATGAAACTGAGAAGGGTTTAGTGGATTAGCTCTTAATGAGGTCAGAGCATGCTCAGATGAGATCCGATGGACTATACCCTTGTGTGTGATGAATAGCCTTTAAAGACAAAGCTAAAACAACATCTTAATATCATCAAACGACATGTACATAGATAGTTGTAATGAAATAGTAATCCGCCATTGATGGTGAAACATGTACATGTGCGAGAAATTACCCCAATGCACTATAGAATCGTGGTTGCATCACAGTATGTGGACCATGGTTTGTCTCTAGGGAAGAACTTGAAATCTACATGCTAGGATTGTGTTCCCTAGCCTATTGGCCGACTATGATGGTCCAATCATGAGCCATTGCAGTGGACTTTAGGTCATGAGAACTGTTGGGCCAGTTTGAGGAAGTTAAATGAATCGTGGTACACAGATGAAGGTGGAGTGCTTGTATACATTGATAAATTCCTAGATTTAACAGATCCGATTCCTATCAAAATTAATGTATTTTAATAGAGTTTTGTCTTTTGGAAAGTTTTAAATTGAAAGAAGGATAAATATTCAAGATGGGAAGTCTAAGAGATTTTTTAAGATTATATGAATATTCATAAAAGAGAAAGTATTGGAAATATTTTCCTTATTAAGTATTTGATGGGAATAGGTTTAGGAAATATAGGATAAGGTTCTAACACCTTCCTTTGAATCTTGATGGTGGAACAAAAGAATAGATGTCTCACTTCTCTCACCTTACAAGTCTTTGTAAATCGATGGTCACGATTTTACCTTGCAAATTTAGGCAAAACTTAAGGCATAAAAAATCTATAAAAGGTGACTCTCCCCCTTTACCAAATCTCTACACCTCTTCCCTCTTCTCTCTCTAAGAATTCTCTCTCCCTCAAAAGATCTATTTTAAAAGGGGCATGCCCCTACCTAGTGTCTCTCTCTTATGGGTTCTAAAGAAAGAAAGTTTGGTTTCATAATTTTTGTAGGTAGCAAAGGGATGAACCCTAGCTAGTAGTTTTTTCCCTTCTCTCTTTGATTTTTATCTCTAATAAGGATCAAGCCAAGGGGCTTGAATAAGACTAAGGAATTGTAGTCTTATGTGGTTGGTCTTAGAACAAGATCCATATGCCATTGAGTAGATTTTTGTTATAGTAGGATAATCAAGAGACTGATCATTGATCCTAAGCACCATCGAAAGGAGGAAACTCGACCCAGGTTGTACTAAGTACAGTTGAAGTAATCTCTGACAATTTATTTCCTTAAAGTTTATTTTTATGTTGAGTTCTTCTTTTCCCATAAAGCAATGAGTAAAGATTTTGATTTAAAGAATTGTATTCAATAGTAGTAGCAAGTGAGAACTGTAATTCTCTTCTCTTCTTTATTTGTTTCAAGTATTATTTTTTGTAATTGGACAATGTGAGTGGTCTTGCTGGAGTAAGAATGAGGAAAAATACGAAAAATTTTAATTTATATACACTGTGCTTGATCACATAGTCCAACTTTCATTGGTATCAGAGCTAGATCTACTTGCTGCCTTATTTCTTTTATTTCACTATTTTTTTGTTAGTAGGGAATGAGATATAAGGAGCCAAGGACTTTTTTGTTATTACGATACACCTCCAAAAGAATTATTGTTATATTCAAACACCAAAGAGAAACTATACAAAATGGGGTATTTTGTATTGTTTTAGAGCAATGATATGAAGAAGATAATGAGACATTTGTCTGTTGAACACTTTAGTGATATTATGTAGTTTTGAGAGTAGGATCTACTTGCAAAATTTTAATGGGAGGCCCTAAGGGAATTGAGAGTTATGGACCCATCAATGAAGGGTATCAGTTCTGACCTTGTAAAATCTAGGAACTGTCCATTGAGTTTAGTGAACTTTTCCACCAATTATATGATTTTAGTTAGCTGAAATTTACCTTATCGAATTGAGTCTACTTTCAGAAAACATAGTTTCATGATGAAAACCCTTTTGGTTTGATATATATACTCATTTTATTGAAGGGTGCGTAAGTGCTGCTTTCTGTAATGAAAGTTTTCTCAATGACATGGAAATCATGATTTAAGTTGGATTCTTAACAAAATGTTTTAAGGATTATACTAAGTCTCTAGACTTTCATTTTGAGTCTAATTTCTACTAAAAATTATTTGAGAAAGATATATCCATGGGAAATAAGGAATAAAAATTTTGGATTAGAGAGAGGTCTTCTTGCATTTTTTGCAGCTTGGTGTGTCTTCATTGCGATGTGAATAGCTATATTTATCAAGCCTACTTAATATAGTGATATGATGCCTATAAAAACATATAAGTTACCATTTTATATCTAATTTCAATCAAAATAGGTTTGAAAGGGAAACTCTATGAGGGTGGTGAGGAAAGTAATATTACCACAGAGTGTTCATCCTAGAATTCTGCATTATGATATAGTTTGTGATGTGAAAGTCACTTTTTTATTTATCTGAAGACAATATTATTTGGGATTCACGCCATGATTCTATATTTTGATTTGAGTCTAATTTTCACAAAAAAAAGTTTCAAGATGAAATCCTTTGTGGATTGAGAGGAACAATTATTTTATTGAGAGGTGTGCAAATTAATTTTCGGCTGTGAAAACTTTATTATGATGTGAATGTCACTAAATCAAAGACTCACTAAATGGTGTGATTTAGGGATGAAATTGAGTATTATGTTATATTTTTTAGTTTAATTCAATACACAAAAAAATTTCAAATTTAAACTCCTCATGAGTTGAGGGATGTCGTATTTGTATTATAGGATACTCATCTTCTATTCTGCAGTAAATTAAAAGATGTGGTATGTTGAAGCACATCTTTGGATTCCTCATAATTGAAGCTCTTTTAGGGCTCATTCAAAACTTTTATAATGTGCCAGGAGTATCATTTATAACATTAAATTTTCAGAGAGCAGTAATACAAGGTTGGCGAGATCTAGCACTCTATGTGAAAAAGTATTCACTCTAGGAATTGTAAAAAGAAGAAGAAACACAATACCTGTAAAAGTATCTTGGTTTCTTCACAATGAAGGGATATATAGAGAGACTTGATAGCAGCAATAGAAACTTTAAAGATCAGTGGGAGAATTAAATTTGTGACCTTTGGAATGATAGAATGAAGAAGAGCATTTTTTTTTATATGTATAAGAGAATCCAAAGGCCGAAGAGGTGGATGCTTCATGAACATGTAAAAGATGATGACCAAGAATTTCTTCATCAATTGTGTACTTTTTTAATATCACAAATCAGCAAGTAAAAACAAAGAATCAAGAAAGCCCAAGTACTACATTATATGGTTTTGCAGTATGAAATCTATCCCACATTACAATGTAAGGTCACATGGGGAAAGAGTATTTAATAGCCTTTTATTTTACGATTATATTTTGCTATTTGTTTATGAATATGTATGGAGTGTCTAGACACTAGATGATAGGTGCTAACAAATTTGAAAGAGCCAATTGTTTTGAATACCCTGTGTTTTTTGACCTTCTTGTTCTCGAGTATAAACTATTTAAGGAAGTGATACACATGGAGATGTGGTTTAATCAAAGATTATGAGCCTAAATATAAAACACAAGAGATGAGTGTGGCTCATTCGAATATGTAAGTACGAAGGGCGTGTTCCGATGGAACCCAGTCTTAGTGACCATCCTCTAAATAATGTCCAGTAATATTAGGTATTGTATGTGATGATAATCTCATGATAAAATCTCCATATTTGCCAGTAAGAAGTGTTTTGTCAGGTTTTGATAACCATTCCTTAGTCTTGCTTTATTTTGGATAAATTATAAGATGGACTTTGTGATTTATTTTGTGGCTGTAAACATGGCTTGGTAAGTAATTAAAGGTGAATGCGGTACAAATGATTTATGAAGACTAAGCATGTATTTAAAATTAAATTGGATCATTTGTGAAAAACCGAAGTCCATGAATATGGTTTTGAGAAATTCTCATAGTCTTGTAAAGTCCACTAAGTAATTGAGAAAAATTATATTAAAACTACTGTATTATTTTCTAATTATTGTTTGTGAAAATAAACCATGTCAAGAGTTTTGATATATAAGGAAAAATCTTGGGTCTTGAAATTATTTTTTATGTATATGTAAAAAAGTGTCATTAATCTATACACTGTTTTCAAATACCCGCATGTATTGACTCATGTTTCCAAAGTACCGATTATGTGATCTGATTTTGAGTTCTTTAGAATCCTCAAACCATGAAGAATAGAGTATGTCATAAAGATGGCCATCCTGCTAGGCTCCTTGACATGTGCTGTGTGGATTAGATGACTGGGTTTGTATGGATATAGTACCAAGAAGACAAGTGTGGCTGAACCTTTGAGGTTTACGAAGTATTTGTATATTATGAAACCAAATGGGTGTTGAGTTATTGTTTTGTATGAGACTTGCTATGCTATCTCATGACATAGGCATGATAATGTTGAGATGATATTTCATACGTGTTATTTTTTAAGTGAAATTTGTTAATAATCCCACAATTATCTTTAGCTACCTGGATATTTAGATATATAGGTTTCCTATTATGAAAGATCTAGATGAACTCAATATTCCAGTTGAAGCACGTGCTTGTGTTTGACAGGCCAGCTAGAACAACAAACTGTTGTTCACTCGTGGAACCCGAATGTGTGGCGCTAGTTGTATGACTACTGAAGGAAGCAGCTTGATTATTGAATTACTTTAAACCCCTAAAGATATAACCCCATGAGATAAGGGTACATGATGATCTTCTGTGATAAAATATTCATTATTTTCGATGCGACATGAATGATGGACTAAGACCAAGAGTAGTGAAGAAAAAGAGACACTGCATCCATATATCTTTTGTGGTAGGATTGATAGTGAAAGCCATGATTAATGTGATAATAGAGAATAAATGAAAAATTCTTGAGAGAGAGATTGTAATTGGGGGATGAGAATGTGAGGAAGAGAGATTGTAAGGCCTCTAAAGGTTAAGTGGGAGATGTTGGGTTTATATGCCCTTTAATGGCCTTATGAGAGATTGTACAAGCATTTTATATAGTGAAACATAAACTCAGTGGGAATGTGGTCCTCTTATAGACCATACTAAGGAAATGTAATTTGTCGATACTCGGACTATGCTCAACGTGGTAGGTCAGCCGAGTTTGGAAAAACTCAAGGTACCTAGGTATAGGGATGTAACTGAGAATAGTTTAGTGGGCTTGATGAGGTCCGAGTATTCTCGAATGAGAGCTGAGGGATTGTGTGACCCTTGTGTGTGATGAATAGCCTTTAGAGACAGGGCTAAAAACATCATCTTAATATCATCACACGACATGTACAGAGATAGTCATATTAAAATAGTGATCCACCAATGAGGTTGAAGGATGTACATGTGCGAGAGACTACCCCTATGCACTATAGAGTTGTGGTTGTATCATGGTATGTGGGACTATGGTTTTGTCTTTAAAGGATAACATGAAATGCACAGACTGGGATTGTGTCCCTTAGCCTATTGGTTGACTTTAGTGATCCAACATGAGCCCATGTAGTGGACTATGGGTCATGGGAATTGTTGGGTCAATTTGAGAAAACTAGGTGGAGGTCTACAGTTGACAGTTGAGTGCTCCTGTACATTGATAAATTGCAAGATCGAACAGATCTGATTCCCATAAAAAATAATTTATTTTAATTTATTTTAATTGATTTTTATCTTTTGGAAAGTTTTAAATTGAACGAAGGTTGAATATTCAAGATGGTGTTGGGTGTACTTTTATCACGAAGGAGATCAAGAACATTGATGCGGTTGTTAATGACTCATACTTTTGCCTTTGGAAAAGTATGGACACTTAGTCCCAATGGTAGACTAAGAGTAAAACTACTTGAGGATATATGGTGAACCTACGGAGGAAGAGTATGGTTCTTATCATTCAAGTGCGTCCTGTTTTACTATGATCAGAGCATGGCTTAGTCTATGAATTTCAAGAATGGGTCAAGGATTGTCTCAACAGTAGTATAAAGCTGCCAAAGATGGCTTAACCTATCTTAATTTCAATGGTAGGCTAATGCTGCCTAGAGATGGATTAACCCATCTCAATTTCAACGGTAGTCTAATGCTTCCAAGAGATGGCTTAGCCCATCTCAGTTGCAACGACAATCTAAAAGCTACCTAGAGATGGCTTGAAACCATCTCAGTTTCAACAGTAGTCTAAAGCTGCCCAAAGATGGCTTAAAACCAACTCAATCTCAGTGACAGTCTAAAGCTGCCCAAAGATGGCTTAAAATCATCTCAATTTCAACGACAATCTAAAGCGGCCCAGAAATGGCTTAAAACAATCGCAGTTTCAACAACAGTCTAAATCTTCCCAAAGGTGGCTTAAAACCATCTCAATTTCAACAACAGTCTTGAACTGTCCAACGGTGGTTTAACCCACCGTCTGTATCATTGTTTGATAGTTAAACCCTTAAAAGCTTTACCGATTGTACAATCAATTGGTTTCCCCAAATAAAGGGAATTGTTTGTCAGGAACAAGGAATTCTCTCATTTAATTAGCATCGTTGAACTCTAGGCTCCACGCTTTATCATCCTTAAGAGGTTAGCAAGGATTGAGTTGAACAACAGAAGTAGCTATAGCCCACTACCATCAACATTGATGATATTGACGAATCCCTGATTCCGCTCCATCAAAATCATGAGATTTGATGGTTGAAGAAACGTTAGCGATTGATAGTCTAAAGCTGCCCAAAGGTGGCTTAAAACCATCTCAATTTCAACAACAAACTAAAGCTGCCCAGAAATGGATTAAGACCATCTCAGTTTCAACAACAATCTAAAGCTTCCAGAAGGTGGCTTAAAACCATCTCAATTTCAACAACAGTCTTGAACTGTCCAACGGTGGCTTAACCCACGGTCTGTATCACTTTCTGGTAGTTAAATCCTTAAAAGCTTTACGGATTGTACGATCAATTGGTTTCCTCAAAAGAAGGGAATTGTTTCGTCAGGAACAAGGAATTCTCTCATTTAATCAACGTCGTTGGACTCTAGGCTCCATGCTTTATCATCCTTAAGAGGTTAGCATAGATTGAGTTGAACAACAGAAGTGGCTATAGCCCACTACCATCAACATGATATTGACCCATCCCTGATTTCGCTCCTTCAAAATCATGGGATTTGAAGGTTTAAGAAGCGTAAGCGATTGTATCTGTGAAGATAACCTAGTAAAAATATCAATAGCGTGAAAAGATATATACAAGAGGTAAACAGAAAGTGAACCGCGTATAAAGATAAATATCACACCCTGCAAGATTTATGCTTTAAATGTGTAGATAAACTCAAGATGAACGTGAAGGGTGAAATTTCAAAGATTCAAAAATGCATGATTATCCCTAAATTAGCACTATAAAAAGGGATGCTCCTCGGTTGAAGAGGAAGTCACACTTTTAAGAATACACAGTTTAGAGTAGAGAGTAGTATTCAAGATGCGAGGAGAGAGATAATCATCTCCTATAATTCGTTTACGACCAGTTCTCTTTTGAAGACCAAACTTGATGGATAACATGTCCTTGCTTACAGGTATATGGGCCGATATCCCCTATACGTTATCTTTTCCCATTTAACATGTATGTATTTTCTTCTTTAGAAATGATTCTATAGGTTTCAAAGACAAAATCAAAGGAATTCGACTTATTTGGATTCTTCAAAGTCGATGTAAATGTAACAGAGGATTAAACCTCTGGAATTACTCAGTACCTAGTATAAATAATAAAGCGTGGGTTTTTGATATGATATGCACGGGTGAATTTGGACTTGAATGTGATGTCCTTTGGTTTTCCATTTGGAGTCTAGTCTTTGTTTTAAACATTCTATATTTTGTTTAACACATACACATTTCAGAGCGACCAGATGGAAAGTGCAAGAGATTTTTATACAAGATTTTATGCATAAGGAATGAATATTCATAAAGGAGAAAGTATGATAAATATTTTCCTTATCTAAATATTTGATGAGAATAAGTTTAGGAGGTGGAGGCAAAGGTTTGAATGTCACGTGATCACCCATGTGTGTTTCCTTATTATGTGGGATGTGAATCTAAATAATAAGGGATGAGGAAGATCCCGTCTTTGATAAGGAGTGGCATATGATTTCATAACGAGATAAACTTCCTTACTTCTTAAAACATGGGAAATAAATCCTAGTAGATTTAGGAAATCTAGGTGAATTAGGAAGGGGTAAAAGATGGGTCACGTGGGTCTCACATGGGTTTCTCTTTATAAGTAGTATCTTGTAGAGAGAGAATATTAGGTGCGCAAGAGGAAAAATATTCAGAGAGAAGAAGGTTAGTTCTTTAGATCTTGTATTCTCCATGCTTACATGGTGTTTTTTTTATTAGTGGAAGAGAACTTTGCTCCCCCGTGGATGTAGGCAACTTGTTGAACCACGTAAATCTTTTGTGTTTTTGTAATTTAAATTTTTAGCATTATTTTTCTTTCCCTTATTTTTGCCAAACCTTGGTTTTTATCCTCTCCCTTGGTATCAAAGCCTTAGGGTTGTTTCAGATCCTTGTTGGGCATAAGGTTTGTGGCAAATCGTAGATCTTTGAAGATGCCTGGAAGAAGTTCAACCAAATATGAAATTTCAAATTTTGACGATTCGAATTTCTCAACTTGAAAAAAAGACGCATGTGGTGTTGGTGAAAGAAAGTTATGTAGTGGCTTTAAAAGGCAGAAAAAATAAATCGAAAAAGATGGATGATGAGGAGTTTGTTGAAAAGGATCAATTGGCCAAGGCAGATATTTTCTTGGCACTTGATGAGTCTGCTTTATTCAATGTCTCCTCAGAAACTTCTGCGAAAGATTTATGGGATGGAAAGGCCGAAAGGTACTTATGAAGGTTGGTCTCTGAATAAAAATTTTCTTTGTTTGAAACATTAAAATCTCAAGATGAGTGATGATGCATATTTGCAATGGCACTTAAATGTATTTAATGCCCTGATTATCAAGTTGATGTCACTAGATGTAAAGATTGATAAAGTAGACAAAGCAGCAATTTTACTTTGTTCTTTGCCGGAATCTTGAGACGGATTAATCATAAACCTTAGTCTTGCAAAATTGTTTGAATTTGACTCCGTTGTTTTTGCATTTTTGACAAAGGCGTCTAGGCGAAAGTTTGGTAGAGAATCCTTTGGGAATATGTTTGTCGTACGAGGAAGATCAATGGAGAGAACTTTAGATATAGATCAACTAAGATCCAAATGAAGAAAGAATAAGAAATTGAAGTGTTGCCATATGAGGAAAGACTGTCAGGCACAGAAAGGGAACCAGGAAGCCCCTAAATTTAGTTCTAATGAGGATCGTAGTTCAAATAGTTCTCAAGGAAATCTAGTAGAAGATGTTGATTTTTCTGAAGATGGAGAAGATTTGTTTGTGGATAAGGGGGAAGTTTTGCAATAATGGCTATGATTCAGGTGCGTCCTTGGTAGAAAATTAGAAAGACAAGAGCATCTAGTGTTTAAGAACTGATAATGGGGGAGAATTTTGTTCTAGTAAATTTAATATTATTTGTAGTGAGCACAGTATTGTTAGGCAGTTGACAGTTCTTGGAACCCCTCAAAAAAATGGTATTGCTGAGAGGATGAATCGCACCATTATGGAATGTGTCAAGTGTATGTCGAGTGTTGCCAAGTTAGAGCAATGTTTCCTGGCAGAAGCAGTTCGTATTGCTTTTTTCCTAATCAATAGGTCTCCCAGTTATGCTATTGACTACAAGACACCAGAAGAGGTAAACCTGCTGATTAATCTTTCCTTCGTATTTTTGGCTATGATGCGTATTCTTTGATTCTAAAGGAAAAAATAACTACGTTGGATGGAAAATCCAAGAAGTGTGTTTTTCTTGGTTATGATGATGGTACAAAGGGGTACAGATTGTGGGATACTACTGATCACAAGGTTATAATAAGCCGAGATGTTATTTTTAATGAAAATTCCATGCAGAAGAAGTAAGATGAGCAAGATGCAAAAACTGTTGAGGTGGAATGCACACATGAGAACCAACAAGATGGTAGTCAGTACCAAGAACCTGAAATTGTCCAAGAACTTTAAGAATATTTGGGTGATCTTGAATTAAGAAGATCTGACCTAAAAAGGCTCCTGTGAGGCTAAACGACTGTCTTTTCTTATACTTACCTAACAAAGGAGGGTGAGCCAGTTTCCTTTCGTGAGGCACGTGAGATCGATGAAACCAGCCAATGGAGAACATCTAAGGAAGAAGAGATGGAAGCCCTGCGAGAGAATAAAACTTGGAAGCTAGTCGAGCTACCAAAGAAGCGAAAGGCAATTGGTTGCAGGTGGGTCTTCAAGAAGAAAAAGAGTCTTCATGATACTGTTGAAAGGTACGTAGCTCGAATGGTTGTAAAAAGGAATGCTCAGAAATCAGGTATTGACTTTGTAGGTCCACTATTAGAGTTGTTTTGGCTATGAAAGTTGTTCTTCATTTAGATTTGGAACAATTAGATGTGAAAACTGCATTTTTGTATGGTGACTTAAAAGAAGAAATTTAGATGACCCAACCAGATATTTTGAGGAAAGTAAAGAGAATTTGGTTTGTAGGCTCAATAAATCATTTTACGGGTTAAAATAAGCCCCAAGGTGTTGGTACAAACGATGTGACGCTTTTATGTTGAGCTTGAATTTTCGTAGATGTGAAGCTGACCATTGTGCCTATTTTCAATGCTATGGTGATGGAAGCTTTATTATCTTGTTATTATATGTCGCTGAAATGATTGTTGCTAAACCAAACAGGAAGAATATTGTAGCACTTAAAGCTCAGTTGGCTAAGGAATATGAGATGAAAGAATTGAGAGCCGTTAACTGAATTCTTGGCATCAGTGTACTTTGAGACAGGAATAATAGGAAAATCTGGTTAACTCATAAGTTGTTTTTGGGATACATTACCCTGCTGAAAACTTGACTTATGTGTGTATGGATATACAAACATTGTTTTCTAGAAGGATAGTTTTATTGGATTACAATGCAAAGGATCATTCTACATTATATATATGTTTACGCTTCATTCAACGCCGATCTCTGGGATGAGATCTACTCAAATATTAGCAAAACTTAGATAATTTTGAAAAAGGTAGAGAATGTGAGGTCGCTTGATATAAGGGCTAAAAAATGACACAGAACTATTTAGATATGATTCTTTCTTGGATCCATTGGCAACGCCAGCTTTTAAATCTGTATGTATGTATTAAAAACTCTTTTAAAAATTTACAAACTAAGAAATAATTGCATATACAGAAAATAAATTTAAATTAAAGATTAAAATTAACTAAAATTAAACAAATAAATGTTACTTACATTTGGAACTCTAGAACCCGGAGTTCCGAGCATAGATTAGACCGCCCTATTGATTTGTGCCACCATCTCCTTTTGGATGCTTATGCTTGATGGAATTAGAAGATCTAAAGTTCTTTGACATAGATCTAGGATTCTTATGTTACAAGTGTGAAAACAAATCACACATGTGGGGGTTTTATTTAACTTTTCTTATTTTTATTTTGGGCCATTTGATTGCATCTAATCCAATGGTTATAGTATTCTAGGAACTTTACTCTTTTAAAGGGATTAAAACCCTTTTGTTTAGAGAGAGAAAGAGTGAGAAAAAGATAGAGAGATTGGGATGCAATTGGGTTTTTTGACTTAGTAGGCTCTGTTTTAGAGAGAGAAAATGAGCAAAAGGCTTGAACTCCATTGTGGGTTTACTGTGTGCCCTGTTTTAGTAAGAAAAAGTGTTAAAGAGAACCCATTTTTGGGTGTTTTTTATGCCTTATTTTTTGGCCCTGCTTAGAGTGAGAAAGGGCGGATGAAAATTGATATTTTCAGCTCTATTTCACTTTGTATTCTTTTCAAATCAGTAAGTAAAGTCTTGTGCCATTCTCCCATGGATGTAGATCACGATTTGTGATCGAAGCACATTAATCTTTGTACTCTATGGATTGAATGTTGCTGGATTTTTTTATTCCATGCTCTTGCTTTGATATTGTGTAGTTTCCATTGCGTGTTTATATTAATATGAATGCACAATAGCTGCAAATGCTTTAAACCCTTACTGATTTTTCACCAATCGATCCCAACAGCAGGTATCAAAGCTTAGGGTTTGCTCTTCATTGTGTCTGTGAAGAAATGGTTTTTTGCTATTGTGTTTATTTGGTGTATTTTTTCTTGCAAATGTATAACACAATGGAATTTGGAAAATTAAATTAAAATAATTGGCTAATATAGAAAATAATGATAGAAGATTATCTTCTTGGAAAAGAATTGGATCGACCACTTCGAGGTAAGGAGGTCATGCCTGTTGGAATAGAAGATTGAGAATGAGATGTTCTTAATCGAAAATGTTTGGCAGCTATTAGACCATGTATTTAACCATCAATTTTATTTGATGTTTATCAATTTAAAACATTTGCAGATCTTTGGCAATCTTTAGAGCAACCCTCTAGTGCAAATAAAATGCATGCGATGAAAAAATTATTTATTTTGGAAATGAAAGAACGGGCTATAATTAGGTCACATGTGAGTGAATTTAATTCAATTTCTGCACAATTGAGGTCTTTGAAAGTGAATTTGGATGAAGAAGAGTTATGCTTGCTTTTGCTGAGTTCTTTGGCTGCTAGTTGGGATACCTTAGTAACCACTGTGGCTAATACAGTGTGAAACAAATTTAATTTAAAAGATGTTGTAGCTTCATCGTTATATGAAGAGAATATAAAGGCATCTACAAAAATATTTGCCTAATCAAATCAAGCATTGACAGCAGGAGATAGAGAAAGAACATAATATAGAGACTAACCCTATGGATATAATATGGGCAAATCTCATAGCAGAGGTAAGTTCAAGTCAAAGGGCAAGAAGATTACTTGCTGGTATTTCAAGAAACCTAGTCACACATGGAAAGATTGTTATGCTTTGAAGAATAAGTAAAAGGCCAAGGGCATGGATAGCCATGCCGAAGAAATTACAGTTTCAGATCGTGAAGATCGGATAATTTTTATTGTTGCATGCACAACATTGTTTATTACACATACTTGGGTTTCAGACTCTAGTGCTTCATTTCATGTTTGCCTAGAAATGTCATTTTTTTTATCCTACATAGATGTGGATAGTGACTTGGTTTATCTTGGTGATGATCAAGCTTGCAAAATATTGGGCATTGGAAATGTTGTTATCAAGCAATCAGATGGAAAGAAGCACGCTTTGAGAAATGTGAGGCATGTTCTTGAGTTGAAGAAAAATCTCATTTCAACCGGGCAGCTAGATGACTCTAGTTTCATAGTGACTTTTGGAAATAGGTCATGAAAAATTTCAAGAGGTTGTATGACAATGTTAAAAGTGCAAAAAGATGGAAGTCTCTACACTATTCATGGCACAACTCAAAAGAATGATGTTATAGAGAAGATCATTGCTGCAGCTAGTAGGCATGAGGATATGAAGATTTGGCATAGCCGGTTGGGTAATCTCAGTGAGCATGGTAAGAAGGTATTGCAAAGTCAAAATCTTATTCTTATTTCTAAGCATTCCTTTCTTGATTTTTGTGATCATTGTGCCATGGGTAAGCAGCGTAGAGTAAGTTTTAAAAGAAATGACTTTCATAGAAAAAATAAAGCATTAGAATTGATTTATTCTGATGTTTGTGGCCCTGTTAATGTTAAATATATTGGTGGAGCTTCTTATTTTGTCACTGTTTGAGATGATTATTCTAGAAAATATTGGTTGTATCCATTGCCATCTAAGGATCATGTTTTTGAAGTTTTCAAGGGTTTCAAAGCCAACGTTGAAAAAAAAACAAAGTAATTTATAAAATGCACTGATAATGGTGGTGAATATTGCTCGAATGTTTTTTATACTTTTTGTAAAGAGAATGACATTCGCAGAGTAAGGACTATTCTTGTGATGCCACAACAAAATGGTATCATTGAGAGGATGAATAGGACCATCATTGAAAGAGTAAGAAGTATGCTATCACAATCCGATCTTGGTAAGCATTTTTGGGCTAAAGTTGCTAGTACAGCTGAATATTTGATCAATAGATCTCCTAATACACCCTTGAATGGTGAGATACCTAAAATTCTATGGAGAGGTAAAAGTGTGTCATATGAACACTTGAGAACATTTGGGTGTGAAGCTTATGTTCAAGTGCTCAGTGAACGTAAAGCCATGTTGGATGCCATGTTAAGAAAATGTGTTTTTCTTGGGTACGGTGGTGATGATAAATGTTATAGGATTTGGGATCCTATTGCAAAGAAGACTATTAGAACTAGAGCTATTCTCTTTAATGGGAATGTAATGTTTGTTGAAAAGAAGCTGGAAGAGACAAAACAAGAAAGACTTGTTATGGATATACAAGAACCAAATCCCATTGTATTACCTCGATAAGTACTAGAGAGTCAAGCTCAAGCTCAAGACAGTTTTGATGTAGGTGATGCTAGTTATGAGGATAACACTGAATTAATTGAAGATGAAGAAAGACTACAAGTTACACTTGAACCAGAATTGAGAAGATCCACATGCCCTCACAAGCCCACACAAGGTATTCTCCTTCCTTATATTATGTTTTATATACTAATAATGGTGAACCTGAGTCTTCTCAAGAGGCTATTTATTGCTCTAATGCTGAAAGGTAGCATAAGGCAATGGAACAGGAGATTGATGCTTTGCATAAAAATGATACGTGTGAGTTGGTGGAACTTCCACATGGGAAAAAAGCATTGAAGAATAGGTGGGTATATGCTATTAAGTAGGAGGCAAATAATCTTATACGATATAAGGCCAAACTTATGGTGAAAGGTTATGGGCAAAAACTAAGTGTTGATTTTAATGAAATTTTTGCCCCTGTTGTTAAACATAGCTCTATTAGAGTTGTTTTATCTTTGGTTGCTAACTTGAATTTGGATCTAGAACAAATTGATATTAAAACTGCCTTCTTACATGGTGATCTTGATGAAGAAATTTATATGTGTCAAATGAAGGTTTTGAGAACAAAACCAATCCTAACTTGGTTTGTAAGTTGAAAAAGGGATTGTATGGTTTGAAATAAACATCTAAGAAATGATATAAGAAATTTGACAGTTTTATGCTGGGTGAATGTTATTCTAGATGCGATTTTGATCATTGTATGTACTTCAAGGATTCAACATATGATTCTTTTATTGTTTTGTTGCTTTATGCTGATGATACGCTTATTGCTAGTAATGATTTGAGTGAAATCAAGTGTTTAAAGCTTGATATGTCCAAGCATTTTGCCATCAAGGATCTTGGACCAACCAAAAAGATTTTGGTCATACACATCCATAGAGACAGAAAGCAAGGTAAGCTTAGGTTACGTCAATCTGAATATATTTCTAAAGTACTTGGACGCTTCAACATGACTGATTGTAAACATCATTCTACACCATTAGTTGCACATTTCAAGTTGTCTAAAGGGACACTCCAATGAATGAGACAGATAGAAGTTAGAAGAAGAATGTTTCATATACTTATGTAGTGGGTAGTTTGATGTATGCAATGGTTTGTACTAAACCTGACATTGCCCATGTAGTGGGAGTTGTTTCCAGATTTATGTCTAATCCAGGTTGGGAACATTGGCAAGCAGTTAAGTGGATTCTTTGGTATTTGAAGAGAACATGAAAAATATACTCGTGTTTTGAAAGTCATCATTAGAACTTGTTGGTTATGTAGATGCAGATTATATAGGATGCCGTGATACTAGAAGGTCTACCACTAGATACATTTTCAATATTGGTGGAGGTGCAGTCAGCTGGATATCAAGGTTACAGGATATTGTTGCCTTGTCATGAACTGAAGCTGAGTATGTTGCATTGACTGAGGCAGCGAAGGAAATGATTTGGTTGAGAAGGTTACTTTGAAAGTTTGGGATAAAACATAATAACTATGTTGTGCATTGTGATAACCAGAGTGCAATTCATCTGGCTAAGAATGTAACTTATCACTCCAAGACAAAGCATATAGAGGTTAGATATCATTTTATTAGGTTGGCCCTCAAACATAGAGATTTGCAGGTAGACAAGATTCACACTGAGAAGAACCTTGCTGATATGTTGATAAAGGTTGCCTCAATTGAAAAGAATATGATGTGTAAAAGACTTTCAGGGTTGAAGGAGATGTAATCTCAAGTGGATGGAGAGTGATGCATTGGTGATTATTTCGGAGACTTTGTGATTTGTTTTCAAGTCGGAGATTGTTACATGTGTGAAAACAAAAAACACACGTGGAAATTTTATTTAAATTTTCTCTCTTTTATTTTGGGCCATTAGATTAAATTTAATCTAATGGTTGTAGTGTTGTATGAACTTTAGTCTTTTAAAGGGATTAAAACCCTTTTGTTTAGGGAGAGAAAGAGTGTGAGCAAAAGATAGAGAGACTGGGATGCAATTGGGTTTTCTGGCTTAATATGCTATGTTTTAAAGAGAGAAAGTGAGCAAAAGGCTTGAACAGTGAGCAAAAGGCTTGAACTCCATTGTGGGTTTGCCGTGTGCCATGTTTCAGTGAGAGAAAGTGTTAAAGAAAACTCATTTTTGGGCTCTGTTTGGAGTAGGAAATGACTGTTGGAAATTGATAGTTTGAGCTTGATTTCACTTTGTAATCTTCCCAAATCAGTCAATAAAGTCTCATGTCATTTTCGTGTGGAGGTAAGTGAAGATTTGTGATCGAACCACGTTAAATCTTTATGCTCTGTGGAATGAATGTTGTTGGATTTGTCAATCCATGTTTTTGCTTTGATATTGTGTAGTTTCAATTACTTGTTTATATTGATATGAATACACAATAGTTATAAATGTTATAAACTCATGCTGAATTTTACCAATCGATTCCAACATCCTAAGGCATGGAAAAAGATTGATGATTTTAGGTGGGGTCTTTCTTTCCAGGCATACCTAAGCTTTTCTGAGGGTTTAGGTTGGATTTTCTAAAATTGATGATTTTAGGTGGGGTCTACCTAAGGTTTTATGAGGGTTCATGATGGATTTTCTTTTGAAAAGGTTTAGGGTAGATTTTCTTTAGTTTTTTATAGTTTTTGTAGGCTCTTAAGATTAAATCTGAATTTGAGGATTTTTTGGTATTGTTGGGGATTTTTTGGTATTGTTGGGGATTTTTTGGGATTTTTTCTTATTATTTAGGAAAATTCTAAGGCTTCTTCCTAATTTGTAAGGAATTTATGAATCGTTTTTTTATTATTTTTCTAGTCTCTGTGCAGGGTTATTTATAAGTTTGAGGTAGGGTTAAGGTTGAAATTAATCAAACTCAATTGGGATTACGATTAGGTATTTTTCTCAATTGTTTTGAGATTTTTTGGATATTTTTGGGGCTCAAAAAAAACTAAAACTAGCTTCTAAAAGGTTCCTGGGTGGGGCCGGGCCCATCGAACCACACGATACCAACCTTGGTGACTTGCGTGATGCGCAGAGCGTCGTGCACGTCTCTCTGGGCACATTTAGGCAAGGACAAAAGTGTCATTCTTTAATCTTTTTAACTGTAGGTCCGATTCGGGTGATTCTTGGGCCGTTGAAAAGCTCTTTGGGTCTACTTTAATTTGGGTTAGGTTGAAGGCAATTTTGGAATAATTATATTAGGTTTCGGTTGTCTATGATCTACTAAAGTTTTTGTGGTTCTTTGGACTCAAAATTGAGGTTTTAAGGAATTTCCTTAACCAGAATTTCAAAGAGACTGTCTACAAATTTAGCAAGTGATAGCATCTAGTGCTCATTTGCCTATGTAATTTATCAAATTTTTGTATAGGATCAATAGGTATAGTTGGTCCAACTATTGAATCTAGTACTCATTTCAAAGATGCACACGTGGTGTGCTATATGGATGAGGCTAAGCACTTTCTACAAGTTTATATAGCTGAACATACATTATTGAGATACAATGACCTTTTCTTGAGGAATTCTCATTTTCAATGAG
This sequence comes from Amborella trichopoda, assembly GCF_054954075.1. Lineage (NCBI taxonomy): Eukaryota > Viridiplantae > Streptophyta > Magnoliopsida > Amborellales > Amborellaceae > Amborella > Amborella trichopoda. The sequence goes on along the minus strand of NC_142345.1, from coordinate 9,478,871 downwards.
CAATCATTGCATTTTGATTAATTTAGTAACACACAGGTCCCAAGATCTTGGTTACAATTTTTGGGTTGAAGAAGGTGGTGGTACTAATACAAATTTCATCTTAATGTATTTTACCATTCAAGGACAAGTTTTCTCCAACCAGGGGAGAATGAAGCAGATCAAGATCAGATGGATACAATATTTTTTATTTTTTAAAATTTTGGGGACTGAATTATTTCTCTTTTTTTTATGAGTGAGTGTTTTATTTTTATTTATTGAGGTCAATTTTTTGAAATAGGATTAATAGGAATTTTTTTTAGTTTAGTTTGATAAAATCTATATTTTAATAAGTACATTTTATATGCAAATTAGGTCTCTTTTTTTCGGAGGTATGAATAAGTTATCTTATATTAAGATCTTTTGTGGGTGAGGTCCGTTCCTACCTTTAGATAAGAAACACAGAGATAGGCGTCTTTATCGTTTGTCTTTAGAAAGGGGTGATTATGTTTTTTTATGGATTGGGGTTGAACAAAAAAAAAAAAGGCTGTTTTGTAGAGAAAGAGAACATGACTCTTGTTATTCTTTTTTCTTCTCTAATTGACTGTATTTGGCGGCTCTCTTGGATCCCCACATCTGTGCTTTCGTCTCATTTTTTAGTTCTCTCTAAAACACGGTTGATTTACCGATTATTAGAGGCCAATACATTTCAACTGCATCAGTGGCAAACTTTAAGATCCCTTCCATCGACATTATTTCGTCCATATATTATTATTTTTTTTCTTCAGTAAGTCAAAATAAGTCTATTTGAGAGTAGGTTCACGTCGCTATTGTCCAAGTTTCTAAACCAAACTGTAAGGACTCCTTCCCGTGGATGGTTGTGAAAGCCGTTTTCACATATTTATTTAGCCAACGTATTCTAAGGACTATATATATATATGTCATGGGCAAATGACTTTTATTGATTAAATATACACATCTTACTTCGTTGTTGACAAAATTGACAATACCCAAGATTTAGGGGTGGCAACGGGTCGGGTCCCGTCTTATGGACCCAAACCCAAGACGAGTCGAATTCATTTGGACCTTGACACACGTCTAAAAATTTAAAACAAAACATTTATTTTGTTCATTGTATATATATTTCTTATATTTATACCAAGTGGACTTGACCCAACTCAATAAAGTCCAAGTTGGATATGAACCCACACCCAACCCAGATTAAGTCCAATCCCTAGGACCCAAACCTGACTTGCGGGGTCTAACATATAGAAGCTAACCCAGACCCGGGACCCGATGGCCACCGTACCCTTGTTCTTTTCAAGGATAATCTCCCAAACAAATTAGAAAAGTGGAGAAGCGTCCGAAAAGATAACCTGTCCTCGGCCCTCGATTAAAAAAATTAAGATCCCATATTCTATATAGGGAAGAGTGTTTCGTGAGTCAGCGGACTCACTAGCCTGCGCAATCATAAATGTCCATCTTTAAGATAAGCATCTACAACTAAAGATTCCTATCCGGTGGATAAAAAATATTGTAATAAAAAACAATTTAAATTTTATTTTATTATCTTTTATTTGTTATATTCATGATTATCGTAGTGTAGATCATGGATCACAACAAATTCGAATCCAAGATGGATACAAATAATGGGTGTTCAAGGGAACCTGCATGAAAATAGTACGAATCGGAGGACTCATAAAACCCTGTCCTTTATACAGTGAAAGCATACTTTCCTACTAAATCATTTCTTCTTTTTTTTTGGGTGCGTGGTCGGATAAGCACAATACAAATCTATGGAAAATGCTTCGGCTGGCCCATGGGCTATCCATCCCCTCATAAAAAAATTTATTTAATATGGGTAATTTTATTTGCTTCGTTTTTATGCATAGGACCTGGTTTCTATGCGGCCAAGCCCGCATTTGTGGAAATGTAGGCATCTTAATAAATCTTTTTTGCGATGAATTTTAAGACTCATTTTTTAAGGACATGTAATCTCTAATATGGAGACCATGCATATGAAAAAAGAAATAAATTAGTAATTTTAAATTATAAAATATAAAATTAATAATTCTAGTAAGAAAACATTTGGATCGTTAGTTTTCATTGTTTTTAGATAGAACACCAACTTGCATCCATCTTAAACCAGTTTTCATTGTTTTTAGATAGAACACCAACTTGCATCCATCTTAAACCAACCTGCATCCATCTTTAAGACGGATGCTTTACAGTTTCCAGACCGCATATGTAGAAATGCGGTCCAGCCTGCATGAAATAATTTTCCTTGTGTACATGTATTCTATGGACTGTAGTGAACATTCTAATAAAATATTTCAATAAACAAAAACAAAAAACAAAACCTAAAAGCAGTTTTATGGGGAGACAAAAATTAGGTTTTGCCAGCTCTATATTTGGTGCATCGTTAAATCTAGGCATAAATGTCCCCAAAATATTTTTTTAAAATTTTACTTAAATCTATTATATTTAAGACCAATTCCAAATGCCGCCCATTATATTCCACTACTTTCGATGGATTACCGAAAAGATGGGTGATCGTAGTAGCTATGATAAGCACACGATGAAATAATTTGAACTCTGACAAATGGACGTATATTGTACCCATTTGCATCCATCTTTATGATCCATCTTTATGAGCGATGCTTTATACCTTTGGACCTTATATTGCACAAATGAGGACTAGACCGCATGAAACAATTGTTCATTTCATGCATCAAAGTCCATCTTCATGAAAGAGTTGAAAGAATCCCACAAGCCTATATATGGACGGTGTAGAAATATCCTTAAAAGAATCGTATTTTAAATGTTCAAATTTTTTATTTTTAGCTTAGATCATCAATCCCTAATTAAAAATCCATCATTAAGATAAATTTGAGAGGGGGCCCGCATATGTCCAATATGCATCAGTCAACCTTTCTGTAAGGAGCGGTCCTTTGTCTCATAGAAGTAAACGCCCAAATTTTTAAATGAAAAGATTCACATGCTCTATTCTGTGCAATGAAATCTTGAGGTTTTGGGAGAACCAATTGAAAAGCAACCATTTCATATTCAATCTACTTATAAATTGAATTTCAAAGTGCAGCAACCTTGAGCAGGAAGCTAATGGAGAACAACACCATAATCCCAGCGTCCACCACCTTGTTGTGCTCATCATCTTTGTTAATCTTATTTTTGGTGTTTAAATTGGTGGAATTTGTGGTAAGAGTATGGTGGGTTCCTCTAAGAATAACCAGGTTAATGGAAAAACAAGGAATTAGAGGGCCACCATATAAATTTCTCCATGGGAACAACAAAGAAGTGTTGCAGATGGCAATGGAATCTGCCATGAAACCCATGGATTTCACTCATGATATCTTGCCTAGGGTTCAGCCTCATATTTATGCTTGGTCCAAAATATATGGTAAGCACAACAAAGTAAATATGAGAAAAAGGAGTACTAAATCTTTAAGAAAGTCCTAAATTCAATTTAGTTTGTTCTAGATTAACACTATGTCATTAAAATGGTTGTATTAGTTCATGATTATAGTATGTGTATATAGATTATCATGTCTACGGTCTGGTTAGCACGATGCTCTTACAACTCGGTTGAACTCGGTAATTTACCCAGCGGAGTGCCTCAGAACAAACTCAGTTGGAAAAAGAATTTTTATTATTTTACTCAATCAAGTTTATGTTTTTTTTGTGTTTTTTATGATGATTTCTGAGTTCTTCATGTATATTTTTTGTTTTCCAATTTTTTTGATTTTTTGATTTTCTTTTTCAGCTATAAATCAATGTTTTCTAAATTCTATCTTTCAAATCTTTGATCCATTTTTTTGGGAATTTTGGTGTTTTTTTCCAGTTTATTTTTCTTATAACTGTTTTTATGTTTTTTAGCATAGTTTGCTCTTTCTTTTTCTTGTTTTTTTGCCCTTTGTTAGACTCATAAACTAGTACAGAAAGCTCAATTGGACTGGCCTGAGTTACTTAGCTCACACACAGGGCCCAAGTCCTGAGCTGAGCCGTGTAATCGAACTTGGTTTAACACACACACGGGGAGTGGCCTGGAGTGCGGGCCAATGGTTTGGAATACATCCAATTCAAAGTGTCGTAATTTGACATTGTCATAAAAAATAATAATAATAATAATGTTGTAATTTAGATAGTGATTTCATAAAAGTGCTGTAATTTGGAGAGAGAGAGAGAGTTCTTAGGAATTGGAAAAGAATTGATTTTTTTTATTTTTATATTTTCGTTTGCAGGGAATAGTTTCCTGAGCTGGGATGGAACTAAACCCCAGCTTTTCATTAGAGATCCAGAGTTTATGAGAGAGGTTCTCAACAACAAACATGGAGACTATCAAAAACCGGATTTCCTTTCAGTCTCCAAACGGCTGTTTGGAGATGGGCTTATAGCTACAAGCGACGAGAAGAAATGGGCTCACCATCGGAAGCTTGCCAACAAGGCCTTCAATGCTGAATGCCTCAAAGTAAATGGAAATAACTTGTTTTGGGGTTGTATTACGTATACTATGAGACAATTATAGTTTTTTACCAGGAGGTCACATTTAATTTCAGCCATTGAATATAAAATCTATTTTTTTTTTTTTTTAATTCCCATAAGACTTGTGAACTCATTAAACCTTCATCCAAATTGTCTTTCTACCATCTTTTAACCCAAGCGTCAATCAGATTAATAGTGATCAAGTGAAATAACCTTTTGTAGGAATTGAACTTGAGATGTAGCATTGTTTATAACTGCCGCCAACCATGATTTGATTTCTGCAGAGCATGTTTCCTGAAATGGTTAAGAGTGTTGAGGAAATGATGAAGAGATGGAGAGATAATGAAGAGAAAGAGATTGAAGTTTTCAATGAATTCCGGATTCTCACATTGGACGTGATTTCCAGGACAGCTTTTGGAAGCAATTACTTGGAAGGGAAAGATAAGTTGGAATTGTTGGAGAAGTTGGTTAAACTCGTTGCTTCAAATATTCGTAAATTTCGCTTTCCGGGCACTGGGTAAGATTCTCAAGTGGTCGGCCCTTCATCTAAGTTTTAAGTTTTGAGCTTCATGAAATTTTAGCCAACACTTATGTTGAAATTTGGGCAAACTTCATTCCAAATTGAAAGAATAAATTAGATCATAAAAACTAGTTAGAACCCTATTTTATCTCGATATCGTTACATGTATCAACATTTAGCACATATATAAATGTCATTCTCAAAATTGGCATTTTCACATATAACAATGGGTAGACCATTTATGAAAGGAGAAAGCTTTGTATATACCACTAGATATACTGAATTGCTATATGCCACCCTCTTTCATCCATCTGATCTAAATGGACAGCTGAGAAGGCTCCAATCACGCCTAAACACTATTTTATTTTTAACTTTTTCGAGATATGATGTTGACATCAAATTTTTGGCATCCACTCCTCTCTTAAGCTTATGCCAACAAAAAATATGAAAAGATAGTATTCATAAATAAAATGGCCAAAGTAGCCCTAAAAGTTTCGGGGTTGGTCTGGTCGTTTAATTTTTATAAAAGTATTTTTGTATTGTTTTAGGTGCATACATTGCAATTCTATTTTAAGATCTAAAGAAGAAATGTAAAGAGAAAACCATCTTGGATGCTTTTTACCAGACACAATGTCTTTATTGTATCCTTAGTCTGTCTGCGCACGTAAAGAACCATAACCAAATTAGGTGTTATTGCAAAGCACACATGCCGCTATATCAAATATTAGTGAGAAACCTCACATTCCATTACAGGATTAACTACACGACTTTAGCCTCATATTTACATCTAATGAATACAACATAAAATGGGGGGCAAACCTAACACAATAGTCCCCATGACCTGTTGATCTTGTTGGGCTTACCCAGTTGAGGTCTCTTGTATCAATTCAGACGGGTGCAGCAGAACCCGGATTTATGGGACAGAAAAATATGCCTAAACTGATGTGTGTGTATGAGTAAAAATCATGCAACAAAAAAAATAAAAATAAACTTCATAGCACCTAGATTTACACGGTTTACCTTCTCAAGCTATATCCACAGGCGAAAGAGACATATCCACTATTAAAATAATGTTCACAATGTTCTTCCAAGAAACAAAGTTTTTTGGGGCCCTCTGATTTCTTCTAGAGGGTTTTCTCTGTCTGTGGCTCTTCTCTTTATTGGAGACTTCTTTTCTTTCCTGAAAGTTTTTCTCTCTCTAAAAGAAAAGTTTATCTCTTTCTCTCTTTAACGTGCTCCTCTTTCTCTGCTACTTCTCTGCAAAAGACAGATCATTGTATTTCTTTTCTCTACCATGGAGAGGTTCCAGCTAATAAGAAGAGGCTTTGGTAAACCCAGCAAGAGAGGAGTCACAACCACCCACGTGAGGCCTTTTATAGTTTGCTCTCTCTCTCTAGGATTGGTAAGCATGGTATTCTTGACAAGCTTATTTAACCTTATCTCATCTTTTGTGGGCCCACATGAGGATATCTCTTTTTTGGAAAGCCTACATAATCTCACGCGAGGTTATCATTTTGTAATAACTACCTCCCAAGACTTGTTCTAACATTCAACACTTCTATGCTAAATGAATACCCCTAAAAAATAGCAAGTTTAAAAGGAGGTCCTCCCACATGGGACGGACTCCCCCAACAATCTCCCCCTTTTATCCTATGGGGGAGGTTCTCTTTTTCAGATTAAACAGGTGTGCAAATGACATCCATCCTAGCCATGCTTCTATATAGCTTTTGTTTATCTTTGGTTAAGGTCTTGATCATCATAGCCGACGTATTCTTATACATATGGATCTTCTCTAGCTGCAATAACTTCTTCTCTAGAATATCCCAAATTCAATGGTAATACATATCAATATGCCTTTTTCTAGAATGGAAGCTTGCATTCTTACTCAAGTGGATGACACTTTTGACTGTCACAATGGATGATATACTTGTCCTATTTCAAGCCCAACTCCTGGAGGAATCTCTTCATCCACAGGATCTCCTTGCAAGCTTCTGGGATTGAAATGTACCCTGCCTTTGTGGTTGATAGAGCCACACACTTCTGCAGTATAGACTATCATGAAACATCACTCCTTGCAAAAGTAAATAGGCATCACACAATTGATATTCTTGAGTCTACATCTCTAGCCATGTCTGCATCTGTGTTACCATTGTAATATAGTTTACCTCCCCCAAGGCACAAACACACTTAGAATGTTCATCTGAGATATCTAAATATCCCCTTGATTGCTGCCCAGTGTTCCTTCCCAAGATTCACAATAAATCTAATCACTACACCAATTGAGTGTGTGATATCTGGCTTCGTGCACACCATTGTGTACATTAAACTTCATATAGTTGATGCATAGGGAACATTTTTCATTTCTTCCTTCTCATTCTAATTTGAAGGGCTCTGCTTACCACTTAATTAGAAATAACTTCCAAGTAGGGAACTGATAGGGTTTATGTTGTTCATACTGAACCTTCGAGCACTTTCTCAATGTATCTTTCGTGTGATAACCATAGCTTCCCAACGTTCCCTTCACGAGAAAACTTCATGCCTAAGATCTGTTGAGAAAATCTTAATTCCTTCACGAAGGTATTGCTCAACTCTTCTTCCAACCTGTAAATTTGGCAATTGTCCTGACCCACAATTAGCATGTCATCAACATATGGTAAAAGAATTATGAAGTTATCGTCGGAGAAGTTCTTGACGAAGACACAATGGTCTAAGACTGTCCTATTGTACCCATGACTCCCCATGAAGGAATCAAACTTCTTGTACCACTGCCTTGGGGCTTGTTTTAACTAGTATTGGCTCTTTTCAAGCTTGGAAACATGTGCTCCTTTCCTTTTACCTTTGACCTTGAATCAATCTGGATGCTCCATATATATCTCTTCTTTCAAATCACCATGGAGAAAGGCAATCCTAACATTTAGCTACGCTATCTCTTAGATTCAAACTTGCAACCAGTCCTAACACCACATGTATGGATGGCATTTTCACCACGGGATAAAAGATTTCATCAAGGTCGATACCCTTTTTCTGCTCGAAACCTTTCACAACCAACCTAGCCTTCTACCTTGGCTTTGAGCTTTTCTCTCCAATCTTTATTCTAAAGACCCACTTGTTCTTCATTCCCTTCTTGCCTTTAGGCAACTTTACCAAGTCATCGATGTGGTATTTTTGTTCGTTGGCTTGAGCTTCCTAGTAGATTCCTGGTTGCCTCCTTTCAGTGTATAGGATATGCTGTGATGCAAGGTATTTGGTAGAGAGTTTATGTCCCCAATAGGACCTACTCATTTCAATTATAGGTGGCACTTCTTGAACAAGTTGTTCCCTCTGTTCTACATCACCCGGAACTGGCATGTCAAACTCTTGGCACCCATCCCTCTTGCTGCACTTCTCTTCTGTCTTTATGCATCATGGTAGGAGGAACTATAACCGGTTCTGAACCATTGAATATTCATGGCTTTTTTACTTCTTCACATCTTCAATGGTAAGGTCTACTTTAAAGGCCAGATCCCTACTGTTCTCAAGATCCCATAGCTCGTAATCAAACTCTCCATTTGAGTACCCTAGGAAGATGCACAGGAGTTCTTTTTCATCCAACTTGGATCTTTGCTCCTTGGGCACGTGCACTAATGCCTTGCACCAGAACACCCTCAAGTCTGCATAAGAGATATCTTTTTCGATCCAAACTCTCTCAGGGATTTCACCATCTATAGGAAATGACGAGCATCTATCTATTAAGTAGCATGTTGTGAGGACTACTTCAACCCAATATGACTTTGGTAACTTGGCGATGGATAGCATGCTCCTAACTCTTTCCGTAATGGTGTGATTCATTCTATCTACTACACCATTATGTTGGGGGTTATATGGTACTACCTTTTTGTGCCTTATGCCATGCTTGACACAATAGCTTTTGAAGCATTCGAGGTGTACTCCGTCATTGTCTGATATGAGACACTTTAACAACTTGCATGTCTCCCTTTCCACCTTAGCATGGAAATTCTGAATGATCTCAAACAACTGATCTTTTAATTTCATTAAATACACTCATACCTTTCTTGAAGCATCATCAATGAAGTTGACAAAGTATGATGTGCCACCAAGCCACTTCACATCCATGGGACCACACATATTTGAATATATCAGATCAAGGATTTTCGTAACTTTAGAACTAAAACTGGAGAAAGAGACTCAATGTTGTTTTCATTGCAAACATGTGGTTAGAGATGCATTCTTAACATTGGGAAGAATCTGCTTCTTTGCTAAGATTTGCATTCCTTTCTCACTCATGTGGCTAAAATGCCTGTGCAACAGGTCTTGTGGGGGTTCTTCAATGGCATCATTAACTTCGCCATTTGAGACTTGCACCTATGTATTGTAGAGTGAACAACACTTCTTGCCCTTCGTTATGACAATAGATCCCTTTGTTAACTTCCAATGTTCCTTACTGGACATTGAGTAGTACCCTTCATCATTTAAACACCTTCTGAGATGAGTTTCAGAGAGATATCTGATACATGTCTGACGTCCATTAGCACAAGCTTCATCCTAATGTCAGTCTTGATGTGTACATCTCGCTTACCCACAATCTGTCGCTCTGTAACAAGAAAAATAATGTATGGGTGGTAAAATGTAATGATACTCTGGTATATAAAACCCAGTCTGAGTTACATGAACCTGATGCAATACTGATGTACCTGTCACTACAGTTTTGAACCACACCAACATCTGTGGTCACAACAATGGTTTGATTGCCATCACCTTTGGCATTGTCCTCATTCAACTCTTTCTTGAGCTTTTGACGCGATTTCTTGATGTGCCCTTTCTTGCGACATTGATAACGTGTGACTCCCATTTTTTATTTCGATCCATCTTTATCCTTAGATTTGTTAGTTTGATTTTGGTCCCTATTTTTTAACCTTCCTCGATTTGTGACAAGAGCTTGTGAGTTAGATGTGTCGAAGGATTTGCTTCTCGTTTCCTCATTCTGTAGGCTACTAGTGAACTATCCCATTTGGTGCTATGCTACTCAGACTACCTCCCGACTATTCAGTAGTGAACTGAATAAAAATAGAGCTTGTAGCTCATCTTTTAGGAGCAATTTAATCGTTGTGAGTTGGTTTTTTTCACCTCAATCAGGTGCTCTGCAACGGATCCCCCGTCCCTGAACTTCATGATCATAAAATTTTGGATCAAGAATGCCTTATTTTTTGTGCTCTTCCTCTCGTACAAGCCATGTAGCTTATCCCACAATGATGTGGCAGATGTCTCCGTTGACACATGGTGGAACACATTTTCTTCCAAGAGTCTTTTGGTCCAATTTCTTCCACCCTTTGTTTGTCATACCTTCGGGCTTATGCTCTACCCCTTCAATAGTGTGTACAAGTCCCTACAGTATAGTATATGTTCAATCTTTGGCTTCCAAATGATCTAGTTATTCCCATTAAGCTATATCATCCTACTCCCGGTATTGGAATCCATCATTGATCCATACACATTGTCTTTTACACCTCTCTAATCTTTTCACCGACAGTTAGGGAGACTCATCGACTGTCAATCTCCTGTTATTAGTCAAGATTTTTTTGGCAGTTAAGGATCCGTCATCTATCAAGGATCCATTGTCCGTCAATTCATTGGCGGTCAATATGTGATGTAGGTCAAGTATTTGTCGTTAGCACTCACCAGCTGTCAATTCGTCATTGGTCAAGTATCCATCAGCGATCAAGTATCCGTCGACAGTTAAGCACTCACAAACTGTCAAGTCATCGACGGTCAAGTATCCCACATTGGTCAAATATCCATCAGCGGTGAAGAACTAACAGGCAGTCAGGGTGTCACCGTTAATCAAATATGAACCAATCCTATAAGGAGGTTTTCTTCCTTGATCATCCTATGACCATTAGGATTGCTACACTGGCAAATGGTGTTAGGTATAACCGAGCGGTGTATCGGAGTCAAGGGAAACACGCTCGGATACCAATTATTGGACTCACCCAATAGGGCCCTATCGCAAAAATACGGATGCGCGCAGTGGAACCCATATTTATGGGATACAAAAGTATGCTAAAACCGATGTGTGTGTGTTTGAGTGGAAATTATGTAGTAAAACAAATGAAAATAAAACTTACTAGCATCGAGATTTACATGGATTACAGTTTCAGTCTACGTCCATAAAAAAAAGAGATAGATCTACTATTAAAATTATAGTTACAATATTCTTTCTAGAAACAAGCTTTCTTGGGCTTTCTGATTTCTTTCAAAGGGTTTTCTCTCTCGGATGGTTCTTTTCTTTCCTAGAGGCTTTCTCTCTCTCTAAAAGAAAATGTTCCCTCTTTCTCTCTCTATCTCTTCTTCTTCTTCTTCTCTAGAAAAGAAGGATCACTGTATTTCTAATCTCTACAATACAGAGGTTCTAAGCTATAACAAGAGGCTTTGGTTAAACCCACCAACATAGCAGTCACAATCACCCACGTGAGGCTTTTTATAGTTTGTTCTCTCTCTCTCTCTATAATATATATGGATGGTAACTTTGACCACCTTATTTAACCGTATTACATATTATGTCGAGCCCACATTAGGATATCTATTTTTAAAGAAGCCTACATAAGCTCACGTGAGATTATCCTTTTGTAACAACTACCTCCCATGACTTGTTTTAAAAGTCAATACTTCTATGCTAAATGAGTGCCTCTCAAAAATAGAAAGTTCCAGTGGAGGTCCTCCCACATGGGATGGACTCTCCCAACAGTTCTTTCCTCTTACATACTTTTGACGAGGAATTGATGATTCAATTTCTACGTTCGTTTCTCGTAATTCTCAAATCTTACAATGTTATTTTTCCATAACCTCTATGGTCTTTCCCATGTATGGGTGTAGAATTGTCATAGTTATATGGGAGCCTTTCACATGCCTGTGCCTGGCATATGATCTATGGCCCCCGAGTCTAATATCCAAGGAAAAGTATCATAGGAAGGCATGATAGCATAAGGGTTACGAGTTTGAGAATGAAGAAAAAGGATCTTACATGGAGGAAGAGCCATTCTTGTTACTTGGTTGCTAATAATGATCACATTTACGGTGATGGGCTTGAATGGTTGCGGTCAGCGTGTTCTGTTATTAATCGGCATTAAGTGTAGGTATAATACCCAACACATATCTTTCACATGTCATTTATTGTTGCAGTGATCACATGTAGGATGCCCTCTATTACTACGACCGTTTTCTACTTCTACAACGATTTTGAGGCCTTTTATTTCAAATTTCTAATTATTGGCAACTAGGGAAGATTTTTCAGCACTTTCTTCAGAGGTTTTGAAATCAAGATTTATTATTTTCTTCTTGGATATGTGTCGAAGTTTAAATTTTCCAAAGAGAAAACAATAAACAAATTTGGACCAAACAATAAAGTTAACTCCATTCAAATGAACAAGAGTAAGTTTAATGCTGCATCAATTTTCTAAATCAACCATTATAAAGAGATAACAAGAACCATAAGACTTGACCTGAACAATAGTAAAGGAGAGTAAATAATAGAAGGCGATTCAATCAGAACTCACCAAAGATCATAATGAGAATTACAGTTTCTCCCTCTAGAAATTGCCGATGCATACAACTGCCTGTGAATTAAAGGGTCTCTCTCTCAGTTCCAAGATGCCGACCTTATTGTTGTATGCCAAAAGGGTTTGACGTCACTTGTTGCTTTCAAATTGCTTCACAATGCTGGCTATACAAACCTGCTTTGGATTTAGGGGAGTCTTGAAGCTGCTGAATAAGAGGATTTTGCATACGACGAAAGAAACATGTTCAAAACCATAAGCCATATCTTTGCAAATAGTTTTGGGTATGAAAATGGGTTGCAACGATAAAAAAGGAAATAGTATAGAGTGAGAAAAACAAGTTAAAGAACTTTTTGGTAAAAGTTTGGGCTACAATGGCTTGCAACAAAAAAATGTATCTTAGAGGGAAGGAGCAAAAATGTAACTTCAAAGGGCTTGACTAAGTACACCTGAGCAGCTTCTTGGATGCGAGAATAACATAACTCCAGCCAGCAATGGATCGCTAGTGGTAGATCAGCCTGCTCTGATAAAAGGGCCATAACTTGCGCCTCAACAAGTTCCCGGGAGCAGTGGGCTGGAAAGGGACCTCGCATTTGGCATATGCACAAAGTGGCCACTCTCAAGACTCGAACCCATGCTCTTGCGCTGGCTACCCGAGTTTTTTATGGTCACAGCAAGTGATGGTCCATATCATCCTGCTTTGATACCATGCAAAATTGCAATAAAAGGTAAAAAGAAGAGAGAGAAGGAAAGAGATCGACAAGGCATATATGTTGTTCAACAATGGTGCCTATGTCTATGGAGGGTAAACCAATTTCTCATTCATAGGGAGTACTTTGGCTTACCAGATATTTATAGAATTACAATTTTTGTCTTTTACGAGATTTATAGAATTACAATTTTTGTCTTGTAGGAGACAAATCTCATTATATCTGTAATCTAACCAAATAGAAAACTCAATATCTTGTAATCCACAAGAGAAAAAACTTAATATCTTGCAGCTATAACCATCAACACTATGTTTGTTTTCTTTAATTCTGAAAGCATGCAATGTCCTTGTTCCATAGCCTATGTGGTCTTACCCATTTATGTGTGTTTGTGTGTAAAATTGCAATGGTTATATGGGAGCATTTCTCATGCCTGTGCTTGGCATGTCTTTGTGGGCATGTATCGTTATTTTCAAGTAGTATCCAGTCTCCTTAATAACATGGGGTATCATTTTCCATGAAGATTTTTCCGAACCAGAGACGAAGAGAGGGCCGATGAAATAGATCAAGAAATCACAACAATGCTTACGAAAATGATGATTGCTAGAGAAGAGAAGGTGAAGAATGGTGAATGTGATGGTTATGGGAAAGATTTCCTTGGGATGATGTTAGAATCCAACCATGATACACAAGTTGGTGTTAAGTATTCCTCGCAAGATATCCTGGATGAATGCAAGACTTTCTATTTTGCTGGTCATGACACCACCAGTGGGCTACTCACCTGGACAGTCGTACTCTTGGCCATGCACCCAGAGTGGCAAGACAAGGTGAGGAAAGAGGTCATAGAGGCCTTCGGTTCCGACACACCTACCATTGATGGAGTTAACCGGCTTAAAATTGTAAGTTATTATTATTTTCCTTTTTCTCTCACTGTTGGAGCTAATTTGATCGCCATGTTTTACTAATGTAACTAAGTTAGTGAAAACCAATGTTTGTTTACTCAGATGAGCTAGCTCAGACTCACCTGAGTAACTTGGGCTTGCCACCCTGGCGAGCGAGAGCATCCCCGAGTTGAGTTTCCAACTCAAGAATCTTAAACAAAACAAAAAATAACAATAATAAAAAATACATAAAAGCAAGAAATTTATTAGTAATATATTTTTTTATGTTTGTCTATCATTTTGGGAATGATTGGAAAGTGTGTTGGCCATGAATACTTAATTTTACGTTTTCCCTTTTTTTTTCAATTATTTTTAAAATACCCCCATCATAAATTGATTGTTTTCGAAATCTATTTTTTCACTATTTTCTACTCTCATTTAGATGTATTTTATTTAACTTTACTTTAAAGATATTTTTATTTTTTGGATTTATTATTATCACTATTATTAACATCTTTTGGTCTTGGCAAAAAGTCAGCAAAACTCAGGCCGAGCACCCAGCCTGAGTCACTCTTTCCAATACTGGTAGAAACTAATGGGTGGAAGAACAAAATAACATAGGTAGTTAACTAAGATTTTGTTCCCTTAAGCTTGCCTAAGTTTGCTATTAGTGTTTTCAATCTTCGTAATTTTACTTATATTGGAAACCCTATCATCCTCCTCAAGTGCTCATTTCATCTATTACCTTTCTTATTTCTTCCGGTTTTTTTAGATGAACATGATCATTCACGAGTCATTGAGGCTTTACCCACCAGCTGTTTTTATAGTCAGAAAATTGAAGAGAACGACAAGGTTTGGCGAACTCATCATACCATCAGGAATCGAGATCGTGCTCTCGCCAATAGCAGTTCACCATGATCCAGGGCAATGGGGAAACGATGTGAACCTTTTCAAACCCGAACGCTTTTTACAAGGACCGGTAAATGCAGCAAAGAGTCCAATGGCTTTCTTACCATTTGGTTATGGCCCTCGCAATTGTGCAGGCCTGAATTTCGCCAATCTGGAGGCCAAATTGGCTCTCTCAATGATCCTTCCACGCTATGCTTTCATGCCCTCACCTTCTTACCGGCATGCTCCTATAATGAGGCTTACCTTGGGTCCACAACATGGAGTTCCGATCATCATTAATCCTTTGCAATGATACATTTTCATTTAGTGAGATGCATTTGGATTCTTCAGATTTTATTTTGTTTGATCACTATGCATTTTCCCACTAAGAAAACTGTTATAGTCTCAACTTTCAAGTTGGGAGGAAGGTAAAATTTGTTGTTGCAGGGAAGTAGGCAACAAGAACTCAAAATACTAAGCACCCAGCCTATTCAAAATGAACTTTCCTGTGAAAATCAAAATCTGCAAATAATCATTGTGCATGTCTAAGATAGATAATACTCAATATTTTGCATATTCCCTTAATATCACCCATAAGATAGATAACATCAACCACAGTCGTTTGTCAAATTCCTAATGTGTGTATCGAGAGAGATAGATAGAGGGAGAGAGTTCAATCTTGTAGCAAGTGATAGCATCTCACTCGCATGCTTGTAATTCATCAAATTTGCGTGCAGGATCATCAAACTAGAATGCACTTAGACACATGTCTGCAATCACCAATTTTGTTGGTGATGTCGTCAGTCTTATTAAGGTTTACTCCAAATCTTCAAACACCAACTTTTGTACTAACTAATAATTCATAGAGTTCATTTACTCCCTTCACAACATCTATGCCATATTTTTTATTTGATAGCTACAAAATAACTTAATTACCATTTGCAGTTGTGCAAACCGAGTGTCAAGAACCCTAACCTTCTAAGAATGGATTCCCCAGGGCAAGAACCAACCATCTACCAAGTCAGCATAAGGTTCGATCACAACCTTTGGAAGGTTGCCCGAGTTCCATCAAGGTTATTGACATCACTTCAACCACCCCAATTAGTAGGTGATACCACTCATTTCTGAACTTCTCTATGTTGAGGGTTCCCATATCAGTACTCAAGCACATAAAATTCTAGGAAAGGGGCTAGGGTTGTTTGTGGCAGCATCCCCACACTTAGTCACCACATTGTGGTTTCCATTCCTACCACTAATACTACCCTGCTATTGCCTTCAAAAATCTAACTCCTAATCTGTTGAAGAAATTTAGAAGATGAGACAAGAAAAGAAGAAGAAAATACAACTTGGGAAAGAATAAGAATATAGCTTTACCATGATCTGTCTCATCGATCGAGATCGACAGTTGAAGGCCTATTCAGTTCTGCCCATTATTTCATTCACCTAGTATTGAATAGAAGCTACAAGATAACTAAATTGAAACTGATCCTCCAAATATCTTTTAAATATATCATCAAGATAATCTTCACATTTAGTTACCCAAAATATGGAATTTGGGTAACCATATTATCTATGTATCATATTTGAGTTGCTGGTTGTACATGGTTACATTTCAACACTCTCCCTCAAGTTGGTACGCTGATATCTATCAAGCCCAACTCGTTTAATGTTTGTTGAAACTGTACTTTGCTTGTGGCCTTTGTAAGGATATCAACAAATTGATTTTTTCTTCTAACAAATGGAGTAGTAATTTCTTTGGCTTGAGCATTCTATTTCACAAAACAACAATCTTTTTCTATGTGCTTAGTTCGTTTATGAAATATGGGAATTGATGCGATATGTATAGCAGCTTGGTTGTCGTAGTTCCTAACCATTGGATGCAAAATATTGAAACCCATATCTCTAAGAAGAAATTTTAGTCAAATTTATTCGCAGGTTATTGTCATGGCTCTTTATTTGGCCTTTGCACTAGATTGAACAACCACCGACTGTTTCTTACTTTTCCAAGTTACAAGGATACCCCCTATAATGTACAACACCCTTTGTGGATCTTCAATTTGTAGGACTACCTGTCCAATCAATATCAGAAAAGGCAATAATATCATTATGACCATTCTTTTTTATTAAAATTCATTTTCCAAGAGATCAATTAAGGTACCTTAAAATTCGATTGACAGCTTCAAGATGAGCAGTCTTTGGAGAATGCATGAATTGACTTACCATACTGACCGCATAAGCAATATCAAGTCTAGGGACGATGAGATATATTAGTCGACCAACCAAACGTTGAAACATCCAGTATCTTCCAAAGCTGTGCGCGAGTCTATGTTGGCTTTACAATTTGTCTCAATTGGAGTATCAATAAGTTTATACCCTATCTTGCCAGTTTCGCGCCAAAAGTCTTAAACATATTTCCTTTGGGAAATAAAAATTCCTATGTGAGAGTAAGATACCTCAATCTCAAGAAAATAAAGTTTTTCCGAAGCTTTAATACCAAACTTTGTATGAAGTAATCGTTCAACTTTGTTATGGAATTTGAATCACTTTCTATTATAACAATGTCATCAACATAGATAAGGACAATAACATTCCTAGATTGCCTTCTTTTTACAAACATGGATGAAACAACATTAAAACCCTATATCAATGAGAGGTTAACTTTACTTTGCAAATCTTGTACCTGAAAGCCAAAATTTTGTTGCCTTCTTGAGGAGGAGCATGAGGAAGTTTCATGTTAACTTCTTCTTCCAAATCTCTGTGCAAGAGGGAATTTTTTATAACTAGTTCATATGAAGGCCAATCATTGTAGGTAGCAGTAGGAAGTAAAACCCTCTTAGTATTAATGCTGGACACATGAGTAAAGGTTTCCTTGTAATCAATTTCATAGGTTTGGGTGAATCCCTTTTCAACAAGTCTCGCCATGTATCTCTCAATATTTCCATCATTTTTGTATTTCGTTTTATAGACCAACATGCATCCAACTGGTTTTTTTTTTTCCTTTTTTTTATTTTTTTTTGAAAGGGTAAGGATATGCCAAGTATGATTTTTCTGTAAAGCAACAATTTCTTCTTCCATCGCAGTCCTCTATACTGCATTTGAATTAATTTCCTCGAAGCTAGTGGTCTTTTGTTGAGAAAATTTTGGTCAAAAAAGCACAATATTTAGTAGATAATTTCTCAAAATCCATTTGTTTTTCAATAGGTAACAAAATTGTGATTGCTTTCTTTGACATGATATGTATAACAATCCTTTAAACCAAGAGGAGGTTGACTAATACGACCAGATCATCTTGGTTGAATGTCTTGAGGAATTATTTTCCCTTGATATTCATTTGATTGAACCTCCTCACCGGGGTCTCATGGTGTTTTAGGAAGAATTCTTGAGGTATTTCATATGTGTAGTATTCTTAATGATTTCAACCCTAGAATTAAAACCATCCATTATTGATAGATCTTGGGTCAAAGTTGTCTTGCTAACCCCCCTTTGAGGCTTATCAGTTTGAGAATAAGTAATTTGTTCATTGAATTCAATATTTCGAGAAACATATATTCGCTAGGTTTTTGGTCATAGCATTTGTAACCCTATTTGGTAGGCTAATTTCCCAAGAATATACATTTAATGGATCATTTAGCAAGTTTGCCGCATTAATTTTCTGATAAATGCACAAAGAATTCACAACCCAATCTCTTTAAATGATGAATAGTAGGAGGGGCAACCATACAATATTCCATAAGGACTTCTATTATCCATGATTATAGTCGGCAGTTGATTTATAAGATGATAAGCAGTAAGAATACTATCAGACCAATATGATTTAGGAACACTTATTTAAAAAAATAAGGCACGTGTTACTTCAAGAAGATGCATCTTTTTCCTTTCAGCAATTCCATTTGCTAAGGAGTTTCTACACATGACATCTGATGAATAATCCCACGATCCATTAAACAAGAAGAAAAAGGTTTATTTTAATATTTTTTCCATTATTAGTTCCGAAAACTTTCAGCATCAAATTGATTTTTATCATGGCATGAAATTCCATAAAAGCAATGAAGACATCACTATTAAATTTCAATAGATAAATCCAAATATAACAAGTTCTATCATCGATAAAGGAATGCATATATCTAAAACAAGAAAAAGAATCCACTAGAGCTCATATCTAGAAAATCAATGTTATCAAAGTTATCAATGTTGTCTCTATTCTTTTATGTCGCACGAGTTTGACGTTTTTGCATTGAACAAGGTGGTGGTACCCTAGATACACCCGACCTTTCACGTCATACGGGGCTAGATGGTACCTGCCTCAGGTATTTTATGTCGCACAAGTTTAACGTTGAACAAAATTGGCTTTGGTTGGCAGTTTAGGTTTATGCCACCGAGGAGCATTTCTTTTTTATTATTCTTGAAATATTTTTTTTGTTTTTGGAAAATTGGTTGGCAGTTTAGGCTCGTGCCACTGAGGAGCATGTTAAAGTTTTTGAAAATTAATCAAAAATTTTTAAAATGGTCATAAAACACATGATAAGCCAAAGATCAATCCTTGGAAGGCCTAAAAAATGAGTTGGGGCAGTTTTGGAAAAACATTTTTGGGTGACACTAAGGGTGTTGCCGGGGGGGCATTGGTGATGTCGCCCATGTCTAGGCGACACGGCTGGTGTCACCCCAAAAAAACTTTCCTTTTTTTATTAAATGGAAACATGGGGAATAAAAAAAATAGTTTTTGTACAAAAGATTTGATCAACACCAGTAGTGTTGCCCACACAGGCTAGGCGACCCGAGGCATGTCGCCCATGAAAATTTTTTTTTTTAAGTGTTTGCTGGTGGTTAAAACAAAAAAATTCTGCAAAAAAAACATTGGGTGACACATGTGGTGTCGCCCTCACAGGCTGGGCGACATTAGGCATGTCGCTCATATAAAAAATATTTTTTTTTCATGTTTTTATTATTTGGAAATTCTACATCTATTGAGAGGTAGTTTTTCAACTTGCCCCTGTTATTGGGAATTTGAAAAAAAAAATTATTTATTGCCCCTGTTGAGGGGCCTTTGTTCAACTCTACGTGTGCATTTGATTCATTGAAGCATAACAAGACACTTTCCTTGCACACACTTTTCAAATTGAATTTTTACAAACTTAACCCCCTAGTTGTACAGTTTTTGTCCCGAATGCTCGGCTATTGGGTCATCCTATGCACACATGGGGATGAGCTCACCTCGTTTTGACTCAGGGGATCTAATGGAGAGAAAAACGCTCCCAGACTAGCCAATTTGGTCATTAGCGAGATTCACCCATCTCCTATATGTGGTAGTTGGTAGTTATACTCATACAACCATGGAGTGTCTGGTTAGTTTCAAGCCTTCATAACAGGCATAAGAAGTTGGCTTCGAGAATGATGACAGGTCCACTAACAATTTAACCTCTTGTAGTGATGGAGGAAGTCCTTTCTAAAACGGTTTTGGAAATGGACGATATTAACAATCAAATTGAAAAAGAATTTTCAAAAGGAATGGGCCTTACAGTTTTGCCACTTGTGACCCCTTTGGTGGTCATTTTCTTTTATTTTACCCGAAAATGATGAAAGGGTTTCCTTATGGGATCGAATGAACTCGAAAGTCTCGAAGTTGTCCCTTTACCTTTGGAGCTTTCATCCTTGTCTCGCGAGTCCTTGAAGAGTTCTTTAGATTCTTACCGGGCTTCTATCTTGGAGAGGTCTTGACGTTCTTCCAGGGTTCGTCGAAGTTGCTTCGATTTTCCATTCATGTCACCCTTCCACATCTTTCTAAGTTGGTTCGATTGGGAACCTGCAGGGTTTTAGGAGGAGTCTTCGTCCTCAAGGTCTGCTTGTGCAATATTGTTTGAACTTGCAAGTACTGGTTTTTACTTGAGTGTTTTGCATCGGAAAGTCCTTTTTGGAGATTTTTTATTTTTTTACCCATGATGCCCTTTCAGGTTTTCACCACATCCATTTTCTTTTTTTTTTTCTTGTGATGTCTGTTCAAGTTTTCACCACGCTTTTCAGCCCGTTACGGGTACTATTTTATGAGATACATTACATTAATGGGGTCATTGAGTTCGTACCCCCTCATGATCTTTTATCTTGTAACTTGCCTGCATGCACTAGGGCAACCATGAATGGGCCCTCGCAATTAGGTTTGAACTTGCCTAAAAGGTGTGTATTTATAAGAGTGTGGAAGATTTTCTTGAGTAATGTGTCTCCTTCTCTGAATTGTCAAGGAACAACTGTCCTTTAGTATGCCATCTCGATTCTACACTAGTAAGTAACAATATTTTGGGTCGCTCGTAGTCGTCTTTCATCCAAAGCAACAAGGGCAATGATTCGTGCTTCGATTTTTTGTTCCTCATCTGAATCTTTATGAATAAGCACTCGGAGAGACGGTATCTCAACTTCAATGGGTAGCATTGCTTCCATACCTTACCCCAATGAGTATGGGTTCATGCTAGTAGGACTCTTCTCAGTTGTCCAGTTGGCCCATAGCGTGTCATTTAGCTTTTTGTGCTAATCTTTGCCACCTTCTATTATTTTGTCTATAATTTTGAGAAGTCCTTTGTTTGTGGCATCTGCTTGTCCGTTTCCTTGAGGGTAGTAAGGTGTGGAGAATTTTTGCATTATCCAAAACGTTTTGCACGCCTTGGTGACCCTTTCATTTTTGAAGTTGGATCCATTGTCAATAATGATTGACTCAAGAACACCGAATCTGAATACAATGTTGTTCTTTATGAAATGGGCAACATGTTGTCCTTCAATTTTCACAAATGATGCAGGCTCTATCCATTTTGTGAAATACTCTGTAGCCGTTAGTATAAAATGGTGGCCGTTTGAGGATTTTGGTGAGATCATGTCGATGATATCAGGACCCCACAAGGCAAAGGGCCATACGGGCGGTGTTGAGTTGAGTGGTACGGACGGTGCATGGATGAGGTCTCCATAAAGTTGACATTTGGGACACCTCTTAAAAAACTTCCAACAATCTTCGACCATGGTGGTCTAGTAATAGCCTTGGCGCCTAATTTTCTGAGCTAAGGGGGCTGCCCCAGAATGACCTCCTTCATTGTGTAACTCTGTCTGTACTTGATCGATTTTTGGTTGATCGAGACACTGTAGAATGATGCCATCGAAGGACTTATTGAACAGGAGATCACCTCTTACTAAGAATCCCATAGAGAACCTTCGAAGTGCTTCTTTGTCCTTTTTGGTGGCTCCTTCGGGGTATAACCCATCTTTTAGCAAAGACAGAGGATCGTGGAACCATGGTTTTGCCTCAACTAGCGCATCTGAAGCCATGAGAGACACTTCCCCATCGTTCTCATTTTCTTGCTCTATTTCTTCTTCAATCCTTGGTGGAGAAGGATCATGTTTGTTTCTGATGTAGAATGACAACGTAGTGATTTATGAAAGAATATCAACCATTGAAGCCAGGGTCACGAGGGTATCGGCGAACTGATTATTTTCCCTAGTTACGTGCTGAAAGGTGATTTTCTTAAAATATGGGATCATCTTTTCCATCTTTTCTTAATAGGGTTTGAGCTTTTCTTCTTTCACCTTCCAAATCCCTTGAACTTGGTTTATGATGAGTAAGGAGTCACCAATCACTCGTATTTGCTGAATTTTCATTCTCATGACGTTCTCGAGCCCGGCTATCAAGGCTTCATACTCAGCAATGTTATTGGTACATGGGAAATTCAATCTGATGGCTGTTAACATTAAAATCTTCTCGGGTGAGCATAGTATAACTCCTATACCTGACCCGTATTCATTCCTTGCATCGTCGAACTATAGCTCCCAAATTGAGTCCTCAATTGTGAAGAGGTTTTCATCAGGGAGATCAGCGTTGACGGGAGTGTCATATGGTAGTGCGTGTTCAGCCAAGTGGTCAGCAATGGCTTGTCCTTTGATTGACTTTTTAGTGACATATTCGATCTCTAACTCACTCAATAGCATTCTCCATTTTAGCAAACGCCCATTAAGGACTGGTCTTTCCAATAGGTGAGTGGGTTCAATTTTGAGATGAGCTTGACTGTATGAGATAAGACATAGTGTCTTAACTTTTGTGTAGACCACACAAGCGTCAAGCAATGCTTCTCCACATCAGTGTATCTTGTCTCATAGTCGACCATGGTTCTGCTAATGTAGTAGAAATAAGTTCTCCATTGCATTATGAATGACATTTTAGTTTGGTCTTCTTCTACCATGAGGATCTGGTTGTAACTCGAGACGTCGTCCATGAATGATAACATCTCGTGCCCCACATTGATGTCGACCAAGGCATCTATATTTGGTAATGAGAAATTGTCTTTGGGACATACCTTGTCGAGGTCTAAGTAGTCAACACACACTCAGATTTTCCCATCTTTCTTGGGTACGACCACTATGTTAGCCAACCATTCTGAGTAGTCGACGGGGGTAATGAACTTCGCCTTGAGCAGTTTGTCGATTTCTTCATTAATTTTGAGCTCAAGGTGGGTCTTCTAACTTCGCAGTTTCTGCCTTGCAGGCTTGGCTCATTCGTTGAATATTAGGTGATGTTGCACCAATGTGGGATCGAGCCTTGACATATCATCGTATGACCAGGCGACGACATCACGATATTCTTTGAGAAAAGAAATCGTATTTTTCAGCTCTTCAGGAGATAAGGAGATTCCAATCTTGGTTAACCTTGGGTACTTCTCAGTTCCTAGGTTTACATCGATCGTCTCTTCCATGATAGCCGTTGGGTCACCATCAAACCTCTTCATGAATTTCTCAACATAGGAAGTGAGTTCCTTAGGTTGAGAGATTTCTTCAGACTCTTGGCTCTCTTGATCTTCGTCTTGGTCATCCAATTCGTCGTCTTGGGTATTATACACCGTTATTGGGCTATCTTGAGTGTTCACCATTTTTTAAAATCCTTTTTCATTATTATCCATTTTATCATGTTTTGAATTTCCAACGGATTTTGAAACATCGCAAGAGGTGTTCCTTATGGGACTCGTGAGAGAAATCTTGGGGACTGAACGCGCAGGGTGGTTAGATGGCCACCCTACGCCTATCCATTTTTTGGCACCGGGACTTGAAGGTGTCGTTGGTATGCTTCCAATGATTCTCAAGATAAGGGAGTGATTGACCAATTCTGTTCTTGCGTTTGTATTGGTGGATGTGCACGCTTGGCTGTGTTAGAGTCGATTGTGTACACCTTCAAATCCAGGTCAGCAAAAAGATCTTCAATCCTTAGTTCTTCTTTGTGTTGAGATGTGGAAGAAGAATTATTCCCTGTTGGGGATTCAAGGATCACCTTTAGTCGTTTTGAAGGACGGGCATCGAGAGGATCAAGGCTTTGAATGCCTTCATATACAAAGCCCGAATAGCTTGAAGGCTTCATCCGACAGTGAAATAGGGTGAGAGAACACCCGAGACCTCTTCGATCCCTGTTTTCGGATTTGGCTTGGAGTAATTCAGAAATTGCCTCAATTACACCTTGCCCATGACTCCTCAAGCATTAGCCTGGATGGAAGCCTTGGAAGAAGAGCATGTGCTGAGCCTCGAAGGACCTGAGACTGTTTTGATGTTGACATTGGATAATGTCATCCATCGATGCAGAAGTTTGCAAAATTTACGGAATAGGGTCGCCGGCCTCTAGGCGTAAGGTGGCATAATCGGCTTGCTCGAAGGAAGCGAGTGGGATTTCTCCAAGCTCGACCCCTACGGCTAGTTTCCCGTTATGTATATTAGGCTTGAGAAAAGTAGGGAGTTCAACACATACCTTCGTGATGCCATTTTTAGTGGGAAATTTGGGGCATTGATGGAGCGTAGAGGCGACCACGAGGTTTTCATACAGCCCGAGGTTTATCACTTGGATGGTAGGGCCGATCTTGGGTGTGAGAGGTAGTATGCCTTCAGCTTGTAGCTTGGTCTCATCGTATGCAGCAATAGTTAGTTGACATGGCTCGAAGTCATTAGGGCTTTTGCCTATATGCTTCACTATTTTCATAAAGGATCAAGAAGCACTCTCCGTATCTCATATCCTTGCAAGAAAACGATGATATGCAGAGGTTGGACATGAAAGCGGTTGAAGCTGGCTAGGATATCATCGTCCGTGAACACGATTGCCGTTGGTTCCATCAGTTGGTTGATCATCCCGCACAACTCCTCCGATTGTGTGTTGCTCGGGATGTGTGTCTTGGCGAGGACCTTTTCGATCTGAGCTCTGTGTACAGGTGAATTGCCAAGTAGCTCCAAGATGGTGATTTGAGCTTGGATCTTCTGGAGAGGAGCCAATAGATCGTAGGTGGTTGTGGATCCTTAAATGTTCTTTTTCATTTCATGATTTGCGACCCCTGTTGGTTGTCTGGCTTTCGAGGTGTTTCCCATTCTTTCATCGAGAGTATCGGCCATCAATTGAATGGGTTTGAACACTCAGCCTCTTCGGGTTAGGGAGTTGACCTCACCAGCCTGAAGCTTGATAGTGTCAGCCCAAGCAAAAGTAATGGAGAGCCTTTGGGGTGTTAGCCCCTTGTTTGGAAGATGATCCCTTTTTGTTGATCCTGACCATATCGATCTCCAGCGTATCATCTTCACCATATTAGTCCCATTTGGGAAGGTTATCGAGGTTTGGAGATGAAGGGTTTCCTCTTAAAAGGCTCCAAAGATCTTCTTCGAGCTCTTGAAAGTGACGATCACAAGCAAATATGAATTAACTAGAATCATCTTCTTTGTCTCCACTCTCAATCATGTGAATGACGACATTCTCTTTTGAGTTGTCTTGCACTCCCAACTTTTCGGTCGTTGTGATCATATGTTTAGGGAGAGGATTTTTGAAGACACCCATCTTTTGATTAGGTTGTGTGACAAGTTGATTTCTAGGTGCGACAGTGATGTCCCCCCTATTGATTAGCCCTTGAATCACCCGTTTCAGATACAAGCAGTTTTGGGTATCATGAGCATAGTTTTGATGCCATTTGCACCACTTGCTCTTATCCATGACTTGAAATGGTGGTTCAGTTGCTGGCGGGAGAGAAACCATAGTTCTAGCTAGGAGTAAATTCCATTAATTTTTCTAGTGGGTCTTTGAGAGGGGTGAAATTATCATCTCTCCTTTGGTTATTATAGTGAGCGTTGGCTCGAGACTGACCCCTTCGGTTTTGGTTCTGATTGTTGCGCTGGGTGGCTGAGCCTTGAGTTGGTCTGTTAACGACAATCTCATTAACTTGACCGAAAGCATTCCCCTTGTTATTATTTTGTTCTTATTTTGGGGAGTTGTTATTGGTTTATTTTGGGGAGTTATTATTGGTTTATTGGTTTACTGTGGAGTCGAAGGAGTGGGGGATAAGACCTTGGCTAAAGAAGGTCCTGTATTCAAAAGCAGCATTCTCTAAGACTATGGAGATTTTGGCTGGGTCAGTAAGTAGACATTCTATGACCCGCATCGCCGCCTCGCGGAATCGATCGATGAAATCCTCGAAGGATTCTCTTAGGTTTTGTTTCGTTGCACTGAGCTTGCCCAGGGAGAGAGGTCTTGATGTTGACCCACGGTAGTGAGAGACAAATAGGTTGAACATTTCGTCTAGAGTGATGTGTGGTCGAGCAGACATTGTTCTCCGATGTCAGTTCAAGGCCTCGCTGATCAATGTTTGTGAAAATATGGCCTTCGGTTAGGCCTATCTCGCAAAGCTCGAACAAAGAGGAGGTACGCGTTGACATGAGTATATGAATTGCTTTTACCGTTGAACTTGTTTCTAAATTCTGGGACGACAAATCCCAAGGGAAGGTCTTCCATGTCTCCAAGGGTCTCATGAACATAGGCCTTCGGGGGTAGAATTTCATGCATGCACATTCTTACAAGCATATCCTGCATTGCTTATAAGGTGCCTTCGTGTTTGGCATTTGGCATGACAGTAGGCCCACCAGTCCATGGGTTCCCAAGGGTAGACTGATGAGTCGAGACTAGGGGTACATGTTGGCCAGCATGGGCTTGAGCTTGATGAGATGCAGTCACCGGTACTGATCCATGGGTGTCGCCACTGGTTGAGAAAATTGCACGAATTGTTGAACCGGATGAATTACATGGACCAATTGAAGGATCGGCTGACTCGTTTGTGCTAGGGGTTGACCTATACCACTGAGTTGGTTTGGGATCGACCCGTAAGCTGGGGCATGAACAGTGTAACCTAGGTCAACTAGACTTTTAGGGGCAGCTTGGACACCTATCTCGCCTAAGGGTTGGTCTAGATTGCAACCTCTGCTTCGTACAGTGTTCAAGACAACATGAGCTGTACTATGGTGGCTCGAGGTTGGGTTGGATCCCTTAGACCTAGGGGGGTCTTGATTTTGAGGTGTTGTGCCTCGAAGTTATCTTGGTTTGAGTTATGGGAATTGGCATTTGAAACTGCATGAACATCTTCCCTCACTCGACTCCTACTTTGGTTGCTTAAGAGTCCCTGTTGGACGACGCCTGGTCGGCCTTAATTATTCAGAATATTTCGAGCTAAACTAGCTTTTCGGACCATATAGATCTCAGGATTAGGAGTGGACCCTTGTGACTCTGCCTCTAATTGAAGATCTAGGCATTAGATAGTGGATTGACCTGAGTTTTGTCGATAATACCAAGGGATCGCGACATACTGGTCCCTAGGTTTAAGAAAGTTAAGCATAGAGTTGGTCGTAGAAAGATCATCATAGTCACCTTGAGTGACTGACATGGTGATTGCTTTTGATGGGATTCTAGAATCTAGACTTAGGTAGGATCTAAACTCCACGACTGAGGGCAAACCTTGTTTGACTCTAGGGGCGAAACCTTAACTAAGACCTAGGCTAAGACTAGATTGGAACCTAGACTTGCTAGACTCAATGGGTTTTAGTTCAGACCCTGAACTAGGATAAGCCTAGTTTAGCTCTAAAGGCAACTCTATGCTTAGACTTATGTTAGAACCTTGACTAAGACCTAGACTAGATAGGTACGAGTCTCCGCTCGGACCAAGAGTGGGTCTGGGTTCAAACCTGGTGTGAACCTGGTTCAGACTAGGACTGAGCTGAGTGCAAGCCTAGGCTTGGACCAAGAGGGGTTTGAAGATTAGACTAGGTGTGGACCCGAACTAGATCAAGATTAGTTTAGGCACGAACCCTTGGCTCGAAACAAAAAGGGGCCTAGGTTCGGACCTGGGTGTGAACCTAGTTCGAACTTGGTCTAAGCTGCGGATGAGCCTGAACGTGGACCTAAAGAATTTTGATGATCAGACCAAGTATGGACTTGGACTGGACAAAAGTGAGCGAGGAAAAAGCCTTTGTCTAGAACCGAGAGGGGGTCTAAGCTCGAACCAAGACGAACCCTGCTTCTAACCTGGACTAAGCTGGGTTCAAGCCTGGACTTGGACCTAAAAGGTTCAGCTCGGACCGAAAACAGGTTCGGACTGAGATCTATGATTAACCAACAGAAATAAGGAAGCAAAGCACACGAAAACGTTTGACCTAGATTATAAGTAGGCTTGACTTGACAGTTGGCTCCTAACTATTAAAATACGGCTAGGCTGATATAGGTCCCCACATTGGTCCTGGCCTCCAGTTATAGGATGTTCACCAGGTCCTACTATACGTGGAGTTGCTTTGAGGCAAAGGATTACGGAGGGGCACTCACAGTTAAAGTTACGAGAATCTCAACCGCCTCATCTCTCAAAGCTAGGTTCCCTTTACACCGTTAACGTGGATTTTAGGGTTTTTTGAAATATTTATTTACTGGTTTCCAGAGCATTCCTGGTCCAATGTGTGCTGGAGTTTGAAAAGAAGCATGCAATCAAAAATAATTGCCAAGCAGGCAGGCACACAATGCAATGAAGAAATAAAGCGAGCGCTTGGAAACTGATTGTGCCTAGCGATGCGCGCTTCGAGGCGAAGCTAGCTCGAAGCACATTATAGATAGAGGGGTAAGAAACCCCTAAGAAGCTACAATCACAACAGTGAGACCAGGCACAGTCCGTGCTAAGTCGAGCGCAGCCCTAGTCGAGGGTGACTCAAACGGGACACAGTTCAAGGAGGGTGCAAGTAACCCTCAATGTAATTTCTTTTTTTTTTTTTTTTTTTTTTTTTTTTTTTAACTTTTAGGAAACACAGTTAAACTCAGCATGGTGAAATCAGGGAAAACGTGATTTCAATTACAATCAACAACGTAAAATAAAATAAAAAAGCCAGGAACAAGATAGACCTATCTGAGCAAAATATTTTTTTTTATATTTTTAAAAATTTTATTTTTAGCCAAAACTTGGTCAATAGGGAGAAAAAATGCTATGGAATAGGTCTATGGGGTCCCATAAATTTTATGGGACATTTGTAGTTAGGCGACACGGGTGGTATCGCCTTGGAGGCACTACTGATGTCATCCTAGTAGTGTCGCCCCAAAAGATTAATTTTATTTATTTCTTTATTTTTATTTTGTTAAATTGATGAAATACAACTACGATGAACTTGGAATAAGCAGGAAAAAAACTATTTATGATGAAATAAATTAAAACAAAGTAAAGTAAGAGAGTGCAGATAGAACAGATATGTGTCAAGTAAAATATTTTTTTGGTATTTTTAAAAATTTTATTTTGATCTAATAGTTTTTGAGAAGTCACGAGAGATACACTAGAGAAGATATAAAAAGTTTCAGAAGATTCTGAAACTTTTAAATTTTGGCGACACAAGGAGTGTCGCCCTAGATCAGGGCGGCACTAGTGGTGTCGCCCAAACAAATCAAGGTTTCAGAGCATCGAACCCCTGGATCCTAGTTACTGCTGAATTTTGGGACCTTTTGTGACTGAAATCAGTGAAAAACAGTGAATAAAAATCATATTTTGGCACTTGGATCAAGCTTGAAACGCCCCACGGTGGGTGTTAAACTGTTGATGATGAAAATATGAAAGATCTTCCGATGAAGATATCTCGAATCTTAACACTTTAAACTAATGAAAAAGAAATGGTAGAGAAAGTGGGACAAATCGAATACAGATCTAAGGTCAGATCTGCTCGAAAATGAGCAAATCTAGTCTCAGATCTGTGGCAGAGCCAGCATGATCCAAAATATCAAAATACGATTTTAAAACAGTGAATAGATCAAAATAAAATGAAGACAGTAAAAAAGGAAGAAGAAAGAAAAGGAAGAAGCAATACCAAACCGGGACAGATGGCCCAAGACTCCCGAGTCTTCGAGGGCTCGCCTGTCTCAAAACCGGCATCCTCTTTGCCTCTCTTATTCAAATTCTGACAAGAAAATCTTTGGTGCAGAAGGGTTGAATAGGGTGGTTATGCCCTGGAGATTGTTCTAGAACTAGGGTTCTTGTGCCCTAGAGATTTAAGCTTTTTGGCATAAGGTTAAGGTTTCAGGAAGCTAGGGTTTCTGAAGAAAGTCTATGTAGGGGTTTTTTTTAATCAAGAGATCACTTTGAATGGTCACGAAAAGGAGACTTTATAGGGCCTAAGATCTGTTGGAAAGGATAACTTTCCATAACCAACAGATCCCCATCCAAAAAAACTAATTTTCGAGGTACGAATCTGAGCGACACGCCTAGTGTTGCCCAAATAAATTTGGTAAAAATTGTACAAAAGGTCAAGAAAACCAATTAAGAAGATAAAATTTCCCTTTGGGGCCAAAATGTCTGGGCAACACCACTCATGTCACCCAGTTTAGGCTAGGCGACATCGCAAGTGTCGTTCAAATCAAAAGTGGTCCAAATTGAAATCTGTCTTTTTAGGTGTGTTCCTCCTCCTCTTGTAATGTTCTCAGAGAAAATTTGGGTCAAAACGAATTTTTTCTACTATTTTTTATGATTGTTTTGGTGAAACAGGGCGTTTACAAAATTATGGGTCAAAACAGGGTTTCTACAGGGTTCTGGGTAAGCAGATTTCGTTCCGAGTCCTAGGGTAGGCTGTGTGAACTATAGATTTTGGGTCTACTAGGATAATGTGGTCCTAAGAGTTCAAGAAACCATAGAATTTGTCAAATTTAAAATGGGGTGTCTACACATCTATCTAAGGAGCTCTCAAAAGGGACCCTCAAAGGCGGGCATAAACCAAGCTGGCCTAGGTCTACTATCTCGCTCTCTTCTTTCTCTTTATTTTCTCTCTTCTTTCTCTCTTCTTTCTCTTTGTTCTATTTCTATCTCTTCATTCTTTCTTCTCTTCTCTTTTTTGTTTAATTAAAAAGGAGGCTCATTGAGTTAGTGCCTTTTCGATAAGCTAATCCCACAAATTCCCTTCCCTCACCCTCCGGGTACCAAGGCTGCGACCCTATGACCTTCCTTTGTCTCTGGTAATACCTCTTAGGGGAAGTTACGCTAGAAGGCTGCCCAATTTGTGGGCCTCTTCTTTCTCTCTTCTTTCTTTTCTCTTCTTTTTTTTCTCTCTCCCTCTCCAACCCCAGTCACAGACCCACACCAAGGGCTGGTCCATCTTGCTCTTTCTCGTCGTTCTCTCTCTCTTTCTCTTTCTATCCGACCCCCGTCTGCCAATGGCAGGTCTATCTCTCTCTTTCTCTCTCGCTCTCTCTCTCTCTCTTCTCACTCTTTCTTTCTCTAACCCCGTCATGGACCTGCGTCAGGGGCGGGTCTGCCTCTCCCATCCACTCTCACACTCCCTCTTCAAGAGCTCTCTCGTTCTCCCTTTTTCAGTCTAGCGCGGGTCTATCTCCCCTTTCTCTCTCGTATTCCCATATGCTCTCTTCCTCACACACTCTCGTACACGGACCCATGGCGGGTCTGTGACATTCCATTTCCTCTCTCTCTATCATGTTTTCTCCCTTAGTCTTTCTCTCTTGTTCACCCTCCTTAATCTTCTCTCTTATCCATTCTCTTTGCACTTATCTCCTACTCATACAGTCTCTTAACCATCTCCTTCTTCTCTCTTATCTCATTTTTCCTATTCTCTCTCTTCATTCATCTATTCTTTCACACCCGATCATTAGAGTCGAGGCCCTCCTAAGAGAACTCCTTTAAAAGGGTTTTATCTCTTGGACTGCTCTAACCATCAGATCACATAGTGTTTTGGGTTGTAAGAGACTTAGATTCTCTTGTGCTCGGTCACTCAGGCTGGGGTCCTCTTGAGACCGTTTTCTTAAAAAGAGTGTTCACTGTTGGACTGCTCTAACTACTGGGTTGCACAGTGTTTGGGTCATGGGGGATCTCTATCATTCTTTCTCACTTACTTTCTCATTCTCTTCTTTCTTATATACTTTCATCTTATCTTCTTCTGCCTACTCGCTTAATTCTCTACTTTATTTTCTCACATTGAATTTATCTCTCTCGTCTCTTATAAATCTACTTCTCTCGTGCTCTATCTATCTTTCTAAACTCGGACAGCTCTCGTGAGGCTCTTCGAACGCTATTTCGTGATAGTCTGGTATTGCAGACCTCACTCTCCAGCTTCGGTAGTGATTTCTTGACAGTCTAGAACTACGGACGTCACTCTCTAGAATCCTCTGGAGTGCTCTTGACTTTGGTCTCGAATTCTATAAACCATTCCGACTTTCCGGTTACCTCCTTAGAGAGGGGACGCCGGAAGGATTTCTGAGTTTCAAGAGGCCTTCTCTTTCTTATATTCTCACTCCTTTCTCATAGCATCTTTTATTTCTCTATTCATCTTCTTCTTAGTTACTCATTAGGAGGATTATACGAAAGTGAGCTCACGATAGTCTAAATCTACAGACTGCACTCTCCCTTTGCGGATTTGAACTCTCCATGTACTAGAACGACAAACCACACTCTCCTGAATCTCCCAGGATATATATGGCCTCCAATTGCAGTATCTTTTTAGTCTTCGGTAATACCTCTTGTGAGAGGTGACGCCGGAAGGCTGTCCAATTTCTAGGTCAGTTTCCTCCTTTCCCTTCTCTACTTCTTCTTCTATTTCCACTCTCAACCCCCCTACCCTTAGACTAGACCCCCAATCTACAGCTGGAGAGCTTTCAAAATGATCTAAGAGGAAGAATTAACCCGACTCCTCCCTTGAACCCAAAACGGTGAGGTAGGTGCTCGAGCCCCGCTTTGTCGATTAAAATCTCTCTCTTTGTCAGTTCCGATCTGCATATCACACACACGCGCATGGGCCTCGTGGTTGTTTGAGAGATGATTCCTCCAATCGAGTCACCCATATCGGGCTTACACGGGACGATAAGAAATCAGGCTCAACCAGTCTTAACAACATGAAAAAAGCTAAAAACTATTAGATAATTATTAATTCAAATGTATCACCCTTATTGCATGGCTATGGAATAACATCTTACAGTGTTCATCCAAAATCATGACATCATACCACTCGCATCCTCGATAGAAAATAAAAATATCTTTTATTTTTTTTCTAACTTAGTTTTATTCTTCTAAAATATTTCTAGTTTTAAAATAAATTATTATTCATTGAAGAATGACAATTCTATTAACGAACCTCCAATGTCCAAAACAAAACGTGTCCAAAACAAAACGTGTCCAAAAAGGGATACGCCATTAGACAGTCCATAAAAGTGTCATACGCATATTTAGAAGTGTTGACACGTATATTGGTATCAACCAAAGTGTCTGCATGTGATCATACACTTAGTCACACATATCGATCACAAGGATTTATTATATATATAATGGTAATACAATGGTGTAATAAACAATTTCCTATCATGTTACATTCTGCTCTCAAAAGAAAAGAGTAACACACTTTTCCGTTAATACAACTTTATTTTTATTAAAGGTAGGTCACAATAACTTTTAATTATCATATATGAAATCCACCAACCCGAGGAGTATCACAAATCCTTTTTGTATTTTTTATTTTAAGAGTGGAAGGGGGTAGAGGATTTGATATTGGTTAATGGCAAACCACCATCCAATTATTTGACATCAAATAACCAAGTGTGATTATGACACTTTTTACAATGACCTTATATATGTTTTCCTATCGAAAAGGTTTTTACGATCACGACATCGACTTTTTGGGGATTAGAAGCTTTAATTCTCCTCAATTTTGAGGACAAATTCAACATATTTTAACTAAATAGTTATTTTAAATACTGTTTGAAAAACTGCCCGATTAGATTGAAATCGGCCCCTTGTCGATTTCGGTTTTGGGTAGTTTTGGTGATTGGTCGATATTTTAAAAATAAAAATTCAAAAAATGTCTATAAAATATCAAAAATAAGGAACTTAATTTGTAATACATTTTTTATGTTTTTATATTATGGTACATATTAAAATTTATTTTAGTCATCAATGCTCACTTTTAAAATCCATTTTTTCATTAATTTTCAACTTCATTTGAATGTGTTTTGTTTTAGTCACTCTTTATATGCTTTTCATATTTTAGTAGATTTTTTTTTTTGCATCTTTTTTATTTTTTTTCAACATTTTTTTGGCCGCCCGGGACTTGTTTGATTAGAACGGTTGAATCGGCCGGTTTACAGATTAAGCCGGTTTAATTGCTTCTGGCCCCATGTCCGGTTAACCGTTCCGGTTCGATTTTACGAACACTAATTTTAACCAAAGTTCTCAAAATTACTTCCAAAGTTAAAACACTAAATTTTCTCAAAGCATCAATCTCCTCTTGTTCATATTGTTTTTATCTTTTCATCATCTTCTCATATAAGGGCAATAATTGGATAGGGTTAATCCACTAACCTGACAGGCCAACCAGATAGGGTTCCAGGTGGATCGAAATATTGGAACCAATGACATGGATCTAGGATTGCATGACCAATACCTAACCTAGGGCGAGTCCTGGTCCATCTTGGATCTTTTTGGTTGGGTTGGATCCAATCAAAGTCAGCCCAACAGGACCTGACCCTAGTATGAATATATGGAGAATTAGGTATATACTCAAATGTCTATAGGAAAATATATTTTTCTTTTATTTAGACCTTGACGTGAAGGCGAGTTGGGTCTAGATCCAGTGACAGATCCAACATGGGTCTAGATCCAGTGACAGATCCAGTGACAGATCCAACATAGGACTGAGACTAGTTGGGATCGAATTGGACTTGACCTTAACATTAACAGCTCTATCCCGAAAAAAAATTACCGTTTTAGAAAAAGTGCCCCACAGTCACAAATTTCATTTGTTATTTAAAGTCTATGGATGAAATTTAGGATTAATATGTCATTATAGTAGTATGACGAGGACTTTGTTTGTATCGAAAATAGCGTTTCAAGACCACATTGAAAATTTTTAGTACATTATGGCGAAAAGTTTTAGTACATTATGGCATTTTTTAACTCATAGTATAATTAAGTGAAAGTTTTTAATCTTGCACTACCCTAGAGAAAAGGTTCTCTATAGCTATATTGTGTTATCAATGGGAAATCTTCTTTGTCATATAAGGTTCTGAAATGCTCAATGGGCGATTTTAATGTATTTGCTTGCTAAAATACATAGATGACTCAAGCTGAGCAAGGTCTTGGCAAATGTTTGGGACCAATTCTAACTGTTCATTTGCCAAACAATTTAGCCTTTGAGCATGGTTTATAAAGAAGTTCAATTTCTCATCACGAGTTATGGCTGTATATGCATTCTTCAAGTCCTAATCATTCACAATAACATTAGTGACATTTGGACCCAATTGTTAAGGAAATATAATCTCTAACATGGAAACCATGAATATGGAAAAATAAATAAATTTAAAAAATTAAACGTAATAATTTTGTAGATGAACCCTCATTTGCATCCATCTTTAAAGTGAACGTTTTATACCTCGGGGAACGTAAATGTGGAAACGCGGCCCTGACTCATGAAACAATTTTCCTTAGAATAATATAACTTAAAGAAAATTGTGAGACACTAAAGTTGTATCTAATAACTTTGATACAACATGTTTTAGACATAAGAGCCTAAATTTGAAAGTGAGAGGTCCCATATCCGTCATGGATCTTATCATCTTACACAAGCACATGAAATATCCAGCGTAACCAGTCCCACAAATGATTTGTGCTAATGAGGAAGACTCTGAAATTTTTCTCATTAGCACAAAAATGATAAAAAAAATTAAACTCTAATGTTCTACAAAGCATCCCCACAATGACTGATTATAGTGGATTGATGATAATAGGAGCTCCATGTTGCGGCCGTGTAGTAACCATCAATACAGGAGCATGGTGATAAGATGGAGACAAAAGTAGGCTGTAACGTTGGAGTATCATAGAGACAGCCAATTTACTCTCAAGAATAGCGAAGTTGAGGCCCACACACATGCGAGGGCCAAAGCCAAATGGTAAGAAAGCTATTGGGCTCTTTGCTGCATTCGTAATCCCTTGCGAAAAGCGTTCGGGTTTGAAGAGATGAACATCCTTTCCCCATTGTTGTGAGTCATAATGTAGTGCTAATGCTGGTACCACCACTTCAGTTCCTGATGGAATGGTAAGTTTCCCTAACCTTACCTCTTTCTTCAGTTGCCTACTTAAGACTGTGACAGATGGATATAGTCTCAAGGTCTCATTGATGATCATGTTCACCTGTCAAAAGAAATAAAGAAAAATCAAAAGGAAGACTAAATGATAGGCCATAGTCCAAGACCTTAGCTATTCCAAAACTTATATATGCAAAGCAAAGATTTTTTCTAGAAAAAGCAGTGAAAATATTTTATTCACATTAGTTGGACGAAATAAGGCATAATGTACAAAGCTTTAACTATGGAAAATAATGATTATGGGCATTTCATCTTTATTTCTCTTTCTTCTCTTTCAATTAAATTAGTGATTACCTTCCATAATAATTTTATAAAATTTTAATAATTGGTAATTAACACCAATATAGGTCTGCAAAAAATTCTTGAACAAAGCAACTCCGATATCTAGAATTTACTGTCATGGTGGTACCGGTGCGGGTTTACATAGAAAGTTCAATATACGCCAATCCATGGCACAAAGTTTATTATCAAAACCATATTATGTAAATTATAATATATTTCACCTAATTTAGTATTCCAAACACAAGAAAAACCTTTTTAGATGGGTCTGGAAGTGTAAATTTGCAATCCTAGTCCACCCGATCCAATGCACTTTGAAATGTTATGGTCTATATATCTTAAGCCTGTGCACTAGGCACATGTTTTGAGCTCCAAATCAAAATTTTACCTAAATTACTTTTCTAAAGGCAATATTTGGAGTTTTAAATTTGATCTAGAGGTTTTTAAAATCCCAACCACTCTTCCCACGTAGACCCCAAAACCAAGTAGCTTTTTCTAGGTACGCGAAACTCTAAAAATGGAACTCTGGCAGGAGCAAACTATATACTTACTCTCTCAGGTAAAAGGCCAACTTTTAAATTTTTTGAAGTAAATATTAGGATCCACTTTAGAATCCACTGACGAGTATATAACAAAAAAAAATAAAAAAAAGGATTTTTAGTTCCAAAAAACTAAGATCAGTCATCGTAAGGTCATTGTCCAATATTTGGGCCTTAATTTGAAGCCCTCAAGCAATGGTAAGAATTTTTTTTTTTTTTCCTTTTATCCATTTGAAGTTGGTAGCCAAGTTGAGGGGATAGATCCTTAAAATTTTGGGTTTTACATGAGTGAGTGAATGCTCAGTTTGCTCATGTGAGAGAAATTAGTCTTTTGACACTGAAGAATAATCAACTTTCTAATCAACTAAAGGGTGAGAGCCGTGAGAGCAAAATCGAACCGGATCGGTTCACCGGACATAGGCCCGGAATCGGTTTAACCAGCCTAACCGGTAAACTGGCCTATTCAACTGCTCTAACCGGAAAAATTCCGAACGATAAAAAAAGTGTTGAAAACAATAAAAAGAATACAAAAACAAATCCACTAAAATATGAAAAGCATATAAAGAATGAGATTAAAACAAAATACACTCAAAAAAAGTTGAAAATTAATGAAAAATAATGGATTTTAAAGAATCGATTTGTGCCTAGGGGTATTTTAAAATTTTTTTGAAAAAGATGGGCAAATATAAAAGTGAGTATCAATGACCAAAAAAAATTTTAATGTTTACCATAATGTAAATAATATTAAAATAGTATTAAAAAACATCAACTTGACCAACTCTTTTTCTAAAAGAAAATGAAAAAAAACTTAAGTTATATATAATAAAAGCACTTTTTTTTATCAACTAAGTAGTAGATGGTGTATTGGTTATTGGGTCTAGTAATAAAGGGCTTTTGTTTATCAACTAAGTAGTTTGTGCTTCTTTTTTTTATCAACTATATATAATATAGGCACTTTTTTGTATCAACTAAGTAGTAGATGGTGTATTGGTTATTGGGACTGATAATAAAGGTTTTTATTTTTATCAACTAAGTAGTAGATGGCATATTGAGCTTTTTTTTATCAACTAAGTAATAAATAGCGTATTGGGCTTTTTTTTTGGGCTTTTTTT
Organism: Amborella trichopoda; assembly: GCF_054954075.1. NCBI lineage: Eukaryota > Viridiplantae > Streptophyta > Magnoliopsida > Amborellales > Amborellaceae > Amborella > Amborella trichopoda. The sequence continues at coordinate 9,440,519 of NC_142345.1, read as the reverse complement.
TATCAACTAAGTCGTAGATGGTGTATTGGTTATTGGGTCTGACAATAAAGGGTTTTTTTTTTTTTATCAACTAAGTAGTAGATGGGGTATAAAACGTAATCATCACTAACCAATAAACCATTCTAATATATTTGATATAAATTTAAAGTAACATTTTATTTAAAGTTTAAAATATCAATTGATCACCAAAACTGCCCAAAACCAGAACTGACCATTGGCCTGTTCCGATCTAACCGGCTGGTTAGCGGTTAGATCAGACAGTTTTGCGAACACTAGGTGAGAGTGAGTAAGGTGTCGAGAGTGCCCTTCACAAACTAGGTTGGGCTAGACATAGGGCCTCAAAACCTAGCCCAAGGCTCTGCTATGTTTTTAGTCCCCACAACTCAAGTCAGACCCAACAAGCCCCTTGTTTTTTCATGACCTTAGGTCTAGCCTATCAGAGGGCACCTTGCCTACATGGAGCCCTACAACATAGAAAGCCTCAAATAATGCCCATTTTCTTCTTTTCCAATTTCCATTGCTGTTAAACTTCTCTTGACACAATCACAAATCATGGTAGAAATTTCCAAATAGCTGTTGTAACATAAATCAGTTCTCCATATTCATAAAAAAGACAAAAAAAAATGTAGTTCATGGTGAAGAGGGGAGAGAGGTGTGGGGTCTGACAGGGATTTATGGTGAAAGTTTTGAAGAAGCTAGGGAAAATGGTGAATATTATTATGGTGAGATGTTTGATGTCACGGGGATTTGTCTTTATGGACCCTTTGTTAAGATGTTTACTGCTGTATGAGGGGACATTAAAAAGGCAAAGGATGCAGATGAGAAGCGTGTTGAGAAGAAGGGTGGAGAAGTTGCAAACTATACTTAATGGAAAGCTAAGAAGGACTAGAACAAGCAAGAATTTTCAAAATTGAGAAAACAAACAAGCGGTGATTTTCACTTGCGACAATAATATGGAGTGATCGAGAGTGAAGAATTTAGTGAAGGTGTTCGATAGCATGTCAAGTGATTTTTGTTTCACAGTGATTTTTGCTACAAATTTTTATTTTTATTTTTATTTATTTTATTTATTTTATTTTAAAAAATATGGGTAGATTTTTTTTTTTTTTTATAGGAACAATTTTTAAAAATAGGATTAATAAGGATTTTTTTGGTATAGTTTAATAAAGTCTAATTTTAAGAATTACATTTTTTTCTTAGAAAATTAAGTCGGTATTCTTTTTAGTTTAAATGAGTTGTAATCTTGTCTTAGACGGTAAGTCCGCTCTTAACCGTGGGTATGAACGTGAATAGGAATGTTTACATAGGATAAAAAATTTTATGGTTATCTATTAGAAATGAAGTGTTTTTTTGTTTTTATTAAAATGGAGATCCTTTAGGAGTTTAGGCTGATCTTCTGGAAAGTACGTGAGGTTAGAAGGTGAACATAATAGTAGGAAGTGGTTCGTTTTTGGAGAAAGAATATTTGGATCTATCTTTTACGGTATGAAGGAGTGAGCTGCTTTAATAGATACAGTTTTAAAAGCTTATCTTTTAGAAAAACATTAACGTGACTAGTTGGAAAGGAAAGTTGTAAAGGGTATTTAAAAAGGGAAGAGCACATTGTACACGATTGATTTTGATTTAATGAAACAAAGAAACTTTCTTTTGTAGAAAAAAAGGAGCCCTTTTGTGGATGTTATTTCTTCTCTTGAGTTTGTGGTCCATATCGGAATACTCGTATCCATGTATTTTGATCTTTTTTCTTGTGATTTTCTTCACAATTTTTATATCTCTCTCTTAAACGTGGTTACTTTTGCTGGTAATGTTTTCCATTAAATATTGTACTGCATTAGGTGGTATTAGAGTGCAATCGATTCTTGTGAATCGTGGTATTCGCCGATTGGCCTTATTGCTCGTGGACAAGGTCTATAGCCAGGCATTGGGACTCAACCCATCCAGATAAAACAAAACCTCTGAGATCTCTGAGAGAGGGAGAACAAAAGCTTGAGAAGGCAAGTAGAAGAGCTGACCCTGCGCTTAGCGCAAAAACCAGCTCTGACACACTATCATGATGGTAGTGAGTCAGAAGCTGCTTTCGAGAACCGTTCAATGCACACGCTCCGAAATAGGAGTCCCATGTTTGGGATAACAGATCTTAGGGTCTTTGTACTAAAGTTGATCTACCAGACTTTGCAGGAGGATTGCAAGTGGAAGAATTTATTGATTGGATTGATTATATCGAGCGCATCTTCGAATACAAAGATGTGACTGATGATAGGAAGGTGAAGCTCGTGGCTATTAAGCTTAAGGGAGCTGGTGGGAGAAATTGAAACAGACTCCGAAAAAGACAGGAAAAATCGAAAATCTCTTATTAGGAAAAGATGAAGAAAAGGTTGAGGGAGATATTCTTGCCCTTGAACTATACCCAGACGATCTTTCAATGACTTCATACCCTTCGGCAAGCGGGGCAGTCCGTTGATGATTATACTGAGGAGATCTATCAACTAGTTTTGCACAGAACAACTTGTCTAAGACTGAAGAGCAACAGTTTGCTCGATATACTGCGGAACTACACCCGTCAATCCAAGATGTCTTAAGTTTATACTCTCCTATGGACTGTATTAGAAGCCTATCAATAAGCTTTAACAAAAGAGAAGTAACAGACCAGGAGCATGGCTAGTGCAGCCACGAGCAAAGATTCTGGTCTCTGAAGATGCTAGTTTCAAGATCGTGGTGCTGAGCCAGAAGATTCACGATCTGGGGCCTGTAGAGATGTCATTGCAACACCGATTAATCTCCCTAATACTGCTGGTCCAGGTGCTAGAGTTCAGGGCAGCAGCTCAACTATCCGTTTTTTCATGTGCGGTGAGGGGGGTCACAAGGCTGGAGATTGTAGGAAGCCGAAATCTTGTTCTGATAAAAGGAAGAAAATCATGATTGTGGATAATAACCTAGATGATGCTAATGGGTATGACAATGATCCAATTTATGATGACGAGCTAGATGAGAATGATCTTGTCTATGGAGATGTTGGAGAGTCTGTAGTTATTCGAAAGAGTCTACTAACGTTTATGCAAGAAACCGAAGAGGATTGGTTAAGGACAAAACAATTTCACATCACCTGTACCAATGGAGGCAATGTGTTCAAGCTTATTATTGATAGCGGGAGTTGCGAGAATATAATCTCACAAGATGCAGTTACAAAACTCAAGCTCGGAGCAGAGAAGCATCCCCAACCATATGAGTTCACTTGGTTCAAAAAGGGCAATGAGGTACAAGTAGAAAGTAGATGCCATGTTTTTTTTCCTATTGGAAAGAAATATTTTGATGATATATGGTGTGACGTGGTTGTCAAGGATGCTTGTTATCTATTATTGATGAGACCATGGCAATATGACCATAGAGCTATACATGATGGGAGGAGGAACACATATACTATTTGGAAAGATAGTAATATAGTGTGTTAGCTCCCATGAATAAGGAAATTATACCTAAGCCTAAACCAAAAGAGGGTGTAAATTTACTCTCAATAGCTAACTTTAAGGAGGAAGTTCAAGAGACTGGGTTAATGTTTGATTCAGTAGCTCATGAGGAGGGTTTAGATTTTGTTATTCCAAAGGATATCGCTGACGAAGAAAAAGATGCATATGTGGTGTGCCCTAAGGAAAATTTTGAGCAATTTCAGCAAGTTTATGTTGTTGAAAATTCAACATACAACGACCATTTCCTCGAGGACTTATCAATTTCAGTACATAATCGTTGTGTTTTGATCAATGATGTAACCCATAGGTTACAATATCGTTTTTTTTAATATTTAGGTTGAAGAAGGCGACGGGGCTACTACAAATTTTATCTTAGCATATTTTAAAACTCGAGGTCAAGTTTTCTCCAATCAAGGAAGAATGATGCAGATCAAAATCTGGTTGCTACAAATTTTAATTTTATTTTTCTAATTTCATTTTTAGAAATATGGGTGGATTTCTTTTATATTATTAGGATCAATTTTTAGAAATAGGATTAATAAGGATTTTTTTTGGTATAGTTTCATAAAGTCTAATTTTAGTAATTATATTTTTGTCTTGAGAAAATTAGGTTGGTTTTTTTTTTAGTTTAAATGAGTTGTTTTCTTTTCTTAGGCAGTAAGTCCGCTCTTATCCATGGGTATGAACGTGAATAGGAAGGTTTACATGGGATAGAAAATTTTATGGTTATCTATTAGAAAGGAAGTGTTTTTTTTGTTTTCATTAAAATAGAGATCCTTTAGGACTTTAGGTTGATCTTGTGGAAAGTACGTGAGGGTGGAAGGTGAGCATAATAGTACGAAGTGGTTCGTTTTAGGAGAATGAATATTTGGATATATCTTTTACGGTATGAAGGAGAGAGCTACTTTAATAGATACAGTTCTAAAAGTTTATCTTTTAGAAAAAGGTTAACATGACTAGTTGGCTAGGGAAGTTGTAAAGGATATTTAAATAGGGAAGAGCTCATTGTATACAATTGATTTTAATTGAATGAAATAAAGAAAATTTTCATTTTAGAGAAAGAGAACCCCTTTGTGAGTGTTGTTTCTTTTCTTGAGTCTGTGGTCCGTGGTGAAATACTCGTATTTGCGTATTTTGTTCTTTCTTCTTGTGATTTCCATCACGATTTTTATTTCTCTCTTAAACGCAATTAATTTTGCTTGTGTTGTTTGCCGGTAAATATTATACTGCGTCAGTGTGGGAAGCTCATTCTAATAGAGTTTTTTGTATTAGTTATTTGTATACATTGCCTATTTATGACCGGCATAAGTGGAGTCTTATTATAGTTCCAAAAATTTGGAAGTTCTCTATTCCTTGTAAATACAAACCTTAGGATCCTCTCCTTAAGGAAGAATCTTACTATTCATGCTTCAAGGATAAGGGGACAAATTATTGTTAGTATCAATGAATCTTATGTAACGAAGATAGCGAGCATGGCGATCACCTATTTCCTTGGTGCCCATAGTCAAATGATATTTGGATGTGGGATTGTAGTAAAATGGGATTGGTATTTTCCTAAGCATGCAAAGGAAATCATTGATCATCTTGACATTGCTTTATTACTAAAGTTGGGAGGTTTATTTAGAAGGCCGGTATAGTTGTGATTCTTTGGGGATTTGGAGGGAGAGGAGTAAGAGGATCTTTGATGGTGTTGTTATGGATGTTGAGAGAATTATAGGTGAGATTGCAGGTGCGTTGTTTGAGCCGTTGAGATTTGAAAGGTGTGATGTAGCATTCTTAAGTATGATGTTAAATTTAATCTTCACGAATTGATTAAGTGGGGTGTTTCTAAAATGAGGATCATTGCTACTTATCCTCCAAATGTGAATGTCATCAAGCTGAATTTTGATGGGAGTTCTTTGGGTCTCCTAGGGCAATTAGGTGGATGGTATCATCACAAATCTTGAAGGGGTTAATGGTCATTGAGGTAGCACTGGTACCACTAATATTTTTGCGGAAGATGATTCCTTAAATGGCAATCAAATGGTGCAATATTGACCAATTAGTTCCTCGAAATTTGTGGTATCAAGGATTTCATATTCAAGAAATCTGCGGTAGGGTGGATATTTCTTTTTTGAAATTAATTACTATAAATTTCATTTACTCATGAGCAATTGCAAGGAGCTTCAAGAATGAAAAGATTTGACCACCAACTATTGTTGGTGCACACCACCATTTGCCAAAGCGTTAGCTTCCATAGAGCCCTCCCTAAAATAAAGAGATAACTCAAAAGAACCATTATTTAAAATGCATAAAATTCATAAGAAATGTTGTATAATCTCTAAGGTGGCTTCATTTCTCCTTTTGCCCGAGCAATGACATTACTTGAATCATCTTCAATCATCCTTCGGCGCTCGAGATTTTTTATTGTCTATAAACCATCCAATAGAGCTCTTGCCTCAGATTCGTTCATTGTTGTATGTCCAAACAGCTTTCAAATAGGTGAATTTGTAGTTAACCATATGATCTCTAATAGCGCCGACTAAACTTACAGGGCCTGGGTTTCCCATCAAGCTTCCACCAAAGTTAAGTTTTAGACAATTTTCACGAGACGACATCCAAATAACATTTCATGCATGTTTGCTATTATTAACCTTATCAACTTCTAATGAGTTCTCAAAAATCTGTGATTTTGGGGTAAACTTACAATCCTTGTTAGTTGAAAACTATTCAGTTGCTACTGCTAATGTGTTGGACATCAAAATTTCAATCTCACATTGTGCCCCTTCAAAAGTTCTTCTATTTGTCACTCCAAATATTTCAAATAATGCTCACCCGTAATTGTCTCCATAGCACGGTGCCAATCTTCGGTAATCCAAGGTTCATCCATTGAGAAAGGATCAAGTCTGACCTTTGAGGAATCAAAATATTTAGATTCAACAACTTTCTACACCAATCCTATGACCTAGGAGTAAAAGAACACTGTAAAAGAATGTGATCCACAATTTCTTTATCCTTCAAGCACAGCCTAACAATTATGACACATCTCTTATAAAGGTTATCCACAATAGGCATACCCACAGAAATAGTTGAACCTTAAGTGGCACCTGTAAATTCCAAATTCTTGTTAAATTATGATTAATCTCTCCGCAAGCCTCCTCATGCAGTTGTCAATGGATGGACCTAACTAAAAAATTCCCCGACACTATAGGTTCCTACACCAATTGATCATATTTAGTGGGAGCATAGAAAAACTTATGCAACTAATTCATAAGTAATTGGAACTCAAGAAATAAAGAGCCTGTGACCCTCCTGTACTTGCAAATAACATTCCAGGAATAGTTAGTAAAATCAGCCCCTCAGAGATCGTTCATTGAGGCTAATGAATTGTCAACTTTGGTAAAGACCCCAAGGAAAGAATCTTAAAGAGCAAGGTCCCCCAGCCCCATATCAATCAAGAACAATGTTTGATCTACTTTTTCAACTACTTTACGATAATGACTAAGGTATATTGATCGGCAAGCATCAACTCCTTTCCAAATACTTGAAAAATCAATCTTACATATTGGACTTTTAATAAGATCAGTCAACACATCTACTCCATATTTCTCTTTTAACATCTCTTCTCATAAACCCTTCTGTTGATCTTGAAATGCCACCACCACTTATTAAATAAGCTAGTGTTCATCAATGAGAGCTTTTAATTTCTAGAAACCCCATTTTTCTTAGAAGTGCATACCTTTTCTCAGTTCAAAAGTTTTAGCTTTTTTCTTGTTCCCACATTGCCCCACAAAAAAGATCATATAGTGTTTTTCAAATTCTTCACCACCTACTTCGACATTCTAAAAATAGACAAAGTAAATGGGTAATTTGGATAAAGTATACTTAATAAGAGTAGATCTATCTCCAAAAGACAATGCTTTGGACTTTCATTGATCCAGTCTCTTATTAAATCATTCAATAATAGGATCCCATAAAGTTGTTGTTTGAATTCCTCCAAATAAAGGAATACCCAAGTATTTGCAAGGAAACTTTCTGCCAAAGATATAACCAAGTTTTCAAAACATCCAATCCCAATCAGATCGGTCATTTTCAAATTCATTTTGAGACCCGAGGTTATTTCCATACACTATAAGAACACCCACAAGTATCTTACCTCTTATTCCTCTGGGCTACAAAAGATAATAGTAACATCTGCGTACTTTAAAAGAGAGATAGTTAGTCTACCAACAATTACGCCAAAAATAAGGCCTCTACTCATAAAAGAAGTCAGCATTGTGTTAAAACTTTTAGCCAAGATAGTATAAGTTTGGAGACAAAGGATGGAGAACATTAACTCCCTGCCGAATTCCTCTTAAAAATTAAAATAATCACAAGATTTTCAATTGAAAAGGATGAAGTGAGTTGACATCAGAATCCTTGAATGCGTACTCCTCATCAGGATCTAAAACCCATATCCCTAATATTTCATATAGAACATGCCAATCTACTTTGTAAATACGCCTTTTATTTTGCATTGGAGACCTGGTTTTTGCACTTTCAACCATGTATCTATGCATTCTTGTGCCCCTTAAGTTACTGTCTATAATATGATTGTCTTTGAGGAAAACAAATTGAGGACCATTCATAACTAGATGCAATATTTCCATCAATCTATTAGCCAAAATATTTGCAATAATTTTATAGACACTTTTTAGTAGGTTAATAAGCCTTATACCCTTAACATTCTATTGCAGTTTTTTTTGTAATTAAAGCAATAAAGGTAAAATTAGAGCTGTTGAAATCTTACCTCAATTATAAAATTCATCCATGAGTAAAAAAAGATCCTCCTTTAGGATCTCCCACAAGGTTTGAAAAAATGGCTAAAAGAAAGTTGTTTGGCCCCTGCATCATATCCCTCCTCAAAGAGAAAACAACAACGTTATCTCATCCATTTTGAAAGGCCTTTCCAGCCATAAAGCTCTTTTTGAACGCAATCTGTTGAAATTGACATTCTTAAGACTAAAATGGTTCCTTTTTTACCCTATGCAAGCTTTCCTTGAAATGGTTAATTAAATTTCTTTTAATGCTAGTTGGTTTAGTGAGCTCTACACCACTCACTTCATTTTTATTAATTGAGTTACCCCTTTTACCTGGCAGTAGCAACAACATGAAATAATTTAGTGTTTCTATTTCCTTCCTTTAACCATTTCATTCTAGATCTTTCCTTCAGTATAGTTGTTCCAAATTTAGATGGTCATGCAAGGAAGCAAGGGAGTTATTTCTTTGTCTCCCTTTTTTTGGAGGCATATATCCTCCTTTTCAATATTTGTTTTTGTCACTATAATTTGGACTGTAGGTTAGCTCAAGATTCTTTTTAAAATTTTTTTTTTTTAACATTTTCATTTCAATAATGAACTGATGACTTATCCAACCTTCTATCTTGGTATTTTGCCAAAAATCTTCTATCAACTTAATAAAACTTCTATTTGATAACAATTTCAATTCCATTTGAAAAGGTGATGGGAAAAATTTCTTACCCACCAAATTCAATAGGAGTGGGACATAATCAAAGGCAATTATCATTAAAGCTTGACCACAAAGATAAAGGAATTTATTTAGAAAGGAATCAATACCCAAAACCTATCCAAACGGCTAAAGGTAGGGTCTGAAAGAGCATAGTTTGGCCAGGTAAAAGCTGCCCCAATCAAAACTATATTCTATAATTCATGATTCTGAATAAAAAGAATTAAACTTGCACATACTAGCAGACATCCTAGAATTAGCTGAGGATTTACTAGGCCACTGAATCACATTGGAATCACCTCCATTACACCAAGGCAAATTAAAGAAATTTTTCAATGCACATAATTCATCAAAAAATTGTGCTCTTTCATCAGCAAAATTTGGGACATTACACATTTATCAAGCATCACTTAAAACCATCCACAGGGCTAGAAAACAAAATAGAAATATGTTTTTCATTTAAAATACAATCATCTTTTTTAACCACAATCGGGTCCCATATGACCTGCAAACCACCTAAAAATGCATTAAAATCAAAACCCATAAATCCATAAAGTCCATTGGTCTCTTGCCTCAAATTAACTTAGCAGACTGAAATTTCGGGGCCTGAATCTTTGGTTCTTGTATCATCAAAATATCAAGTTTTTCCTACCTAACCTAAACATGACATCGTTTTTCCTTCTACTACTATTGAGGCCTTGAACATTCCAGCAAAGTATTTTCATTATGATACATAACCCCTACTGTGCCTAGTGATCGTAGACGAAGCAACAGACTGAGCACCGCAAGGCTTAGATTTGGTGCAAGCACACCCATTAACAATTACCCTGTCATAGTTTCTGGAGCATGCCAGGTTGTTGAGCTGGCTTTTCATATGCCCTTTGTGTTTTGATTTTTTAATCATTGAACCAGTAGGTTGGGCATCAACAACCTTGTCCTAAGATCTTTGCAACATTTTGGTAATAAGAGTCCAGAGAGTTTCCATATTTGAGATTCATCACATCATCAACCTTGCCAAACTTTTGAGGCATTGCAGAACGACATTTCCATTACAAGGAAAATTCTTATTCACATCCGCCATGAGGGGGTTCTTCATCTTCGCCCTCTTCCAGGTTGTAGCCAATCAAGGGGTGATGGCTAGGCTCCGGGGTCTTAGTTTTGTTCGGGGATTTCAAAGGTTTTGAAGCCGCTCTCTTCATTAGTATCTTCTTATCGGAAGCCATGGCCACCAAACATTTTTCTTTTTCTTTTTTCAACAAGAGGGATACCTTGGGGTAGTTCAAGATGTCACTGAAAAAGCACAAAAACTGGCCCGTCCACTGAGATTTTTTTCTTTACCTTTTGCCAATGAAAGGGATAGTTGGGAGTAGCTGAGTAGGGCACTAGAAAACGCACTGAAAAATGGTTGCTTGGGAAGCACTACTTTGTGATGTTAAACTTGAGATTTCGTTGCATGCACCACCATTTCCAATTTTGAGTGCCATCCTTCCAAACACGTGTCCTGAACACAACTAGGGAGATCTTTGACTACTAGGGAGATCTTTGAGCACATTGATTTTGGATGGAGATGGGAGGTATCTCTTCATTTGAATTTTGAGTTTTAAAATTCAAATTTTTGTTGGCATCATACTTTACAATCCACTACTGAACAATGCGTTTCCTAGTGAATGCAGCCCTGGATTGCGATGAATAGCTGGGATTGCTCTGAGAAGCATTTGATTCCTCCGATATTCGTACTATTGTACCAGGTCGACTATTCTTACGCACAAAGTTCCCCATGCTTTATCCTTCGTTACGCATAGAGTCCCCATTATCTCAATAGATATTGTATTGTGTGGAGCTGACTTCTTTAAAGTCAAGAGAAAATCAAATAGACCAACTTTTAGAACACTAGAAGTAGGATTTTTTTCTTTTCTTTTTTTCTCTACTTAAAATATCAGCGAGTGATACGAAGTCTTCGTCCATTCAACCCTAGATATAAACTAGCAATTTCTTTGAAGACATCCATCAAACATGCTATATTTGGTATATAATTCACAAAAAACTATGAAGATCTGGGTCTAACGATAGATTATTCCATTGTTGAGACCCATTTTTCGGCTATCAAAATCTCCAAAAATTTCACTTCGATCACTACATCCAAGAAAAAATATAGCTTTATCTCCTTGGATGCTTCTAGAGAGGCTGGGTGTCGAAGTCAAAATTTTTCCACCCATCTTTGAAAAGTCGTAATGTATGTACCTTTAAATAGAAAAGATAACATAACACTGTATTAGATACGTTGGACTTTATCTTTGACAATATTATCATCTACCACAAGCACTGGATCAACACAGTGATCAAACCAAGTAGAGGAACGAAGAATCTGAGTGTACAAAGGATGCTTTTCTCCCTCCTCGCTTCTTCCTCCTCCATCTCTCCCTTTGGGTGTTGCTCTCTACGTTCTTTCCGTTTTTTCTTTATCTCTTTCTACTTGGTAAGGCTTTTGAAGGCCATGAGGGTTCCATGGGCTCGACTCGGGGCCCTCTCGGTCAATCTGCTCGTTGCCTTTTTCTTTTTATTTTTTACTTTTTTTTTGTTGAATTGGTGTTTTTCGTTGATGGATTTACATGTACGAATTGCTCTATGCACATGGTGGAGAAGAAACGTGGAGGGCGGATGAATTGAGGTAAATAGGGATGTACCATCATCCTACCATTACTTCTATTTGATTAGAGAGAAAAGACAAGTACAGTTGCAGAGGATCAGGGAAGAGAGATAAAGACAGCATGGTTAGAAATTAAACTTGATGAGAAATGAAAAGGGCAATTGAACCTCCGGTTCCCATTATCCCGGCCATTGGGTGAGCTCTGCACGATCAAATAATTGGATGCATTCTGTTTCTCATCGTCGACTATATCAGCAAGGTGGTCCGTTGCTTGTTCTTTTTTCTATTCATTGATTTCCTGTTCTTTCCTATTAGTTTCCAGTGTTATGCGCAAGTTGTGATGATTTCCTCATTCTAAACAGCATTTCTCAAAAAATAAATACATAGAAAAATAAAAATGCTAGAAACTTACTATTTTGAGGCGGCCGATTCCATCCATGGTCGGTATGCTTGAGCCGAAGACTTCAGTGACCTCTTTCCTCGCCCTATCTTGCCACTCCGGGTACATGGCCAAAAGAATAATTATCCAACTGATAAGGCCAAAGGTGGTCTCATGACCAGCAAAATAGAAGGTCTTGCATTCATCCAAGATGTCTTGAAGTGATAGCTTGGCTTCATCTTCAATTTCATGACCAGATTTTAACAACATTCCAAAGAAATCATTACCATACCCTACTGACTCTCCATTATTCGCTTTCTCTTTTCTTGAATCAATCATTTTCATCATCAATCTCATTATTTCTGTGTCCAATATTTTGGCTTCAACTTCATCTCTAGATTGAAAAAATCTGCACTCAAAATAAAAAGAAAACGAAAAGGGGGAAAAATAACACTTAAGAGATGTGTATATTACATACCTAAGGCATTGAATAGAGCATAGCATTTAAAAGAGAAGTACTTTTGCTAACCCATCACATTGGGAAAAGGAGCCGTATAACTTAGAATTGTACAAGTCGACAAATGAAGTATGTAAAACATATCTATTAACAACGCGTGAAAGCGAGTACCACAACATGACATCTTGAACACTATTCCTACCACGGGTAGGAGACCCAAGACCCCATCCCAACTAAACTACCTCCAAAAAAAAAAAAAAAATTGTACAATTTTTTTCCCATTTCTCCAAGGCCATGAATGACGCTTGGAATTTGTCGAAAGTCTTCAAGGCCATAACTAGAGGCATTAAAAAAAGTCAAATAAGGGAGTTTCCTTAAAAAGCAACTTAAAGTAAACCACTTTTGGAGATTATGGACAATGTCACCTCTAATTTCATCCGTCAAAACCAAAGATATCTGGGAATTTTTTTTAAATGAAACAAATAATCCTTCCTGTCTCTCTACCTTTCAAAAAATTACCGACGTGAAGAGTTGGAGCCTCATGTTTGTCACATAATCCCAAAAAAGGAACCTAGCCCATTCAGTTGGGAACCTAGCCTATTCAGTTGGGATTTTGTGGCCATATAAAGGTCTTACGAGAACATGTAATGAGTTTTATAATATAATAGACTCCAGTGAGAGTATGGTCCTGAGGGGCAGAAGTGGGCAACATTGATTCCATGACTCAGACTATGCTAGACTAGCTAGGCTGAGTTGAGTTCTAAAACCCTATAGACCTAGGCATATAGTACAACCGAGAAGGTTTTGTAGGGTTAGCCCTTGATGAAGTTAGAGAGATACCCATAGTAGTTAGCAAAGGGACTTACTGATTCTTGAGTGCGATGGTAGGTCTGAATGGACAAGGGCTAAATCCTCATGATGACCATTACATGGTATGTACATATGATAGTTATATTGGGAAATGCATACCATTGAGGGTGAGAGATTTCCTCATGCCCCATTTGCAATATGTTTGCACAACTCTTTGTGACCTAGACCTGTCCCTAGTGTGGGGGGGGGACCTGTAATCCATGGAATAGGACTATGTTCTCCTCACCTATTTGCTAGCTTTGATAGTCCAATCTTGATTTTCTGTGATGAACTGTGGGTCATGGGAACTATTGAGTCAGTTTGAGAAAGTGAGTGTGGAACATGGCCACTGGAGGATATGGAGTGCCTCAGTATATTCGCATTTTCCTTAACGAACCATCCAATTCCCATTAAATAATTTTAAATGTTTAATTTTATATTAAGTAATTTGTAGAATATTAATTTGAATTTTTAGATAGCTCTAAATATTTTATTTTTTCAAAATTGATTTTTAGAAGGGCCAGAATTGATTTTTCAGGAATTAAAATATATTGAGAAAAAATATTTATGCTTTCCTAAAAATCATTTTAATTATTTTAAAATTCATTTAAGTTTGTGGGGGCCCAAATTACATTTGGGCCTACCTCATTAGGCTTACTTGTGTGGGGTGTGGGGGTCACTTGGGTCACACATAAATGGGACACCCCACTCTTTCCATTTTCTCACCAAGCTCATGAGATGCTTGTTGAGGATGCCATCTAGCAGGTATGCAGTGATGTGGTTAAATAATTTCAAATGGAAAGTACGATGTTTGATTGAGAGTTATATGACACAAATTTAAATCATATGACAATTTTCATCAAAAAGATTTTGATGGGATTAGGTTAAAGAAAGCTAAGGGATAAAGTTCTAGCACTTTCAAATAGACATGATGGCTAATTTAAAGATTGTATGACTAAGGTATCTCGCCCGATATGTCATCTACGATCAACGGTCAAGATGAAATCTTTATAAATAAGGCTAAACCCTAAATCCCAAACGACTATGATAAATACATCTCTTTGTTGGGTCAAATCTCCACACCCTAGCCTAGAGTTCTCTGTCTCTCCCTCTTCTTCATAGGTGGCAACCCACCCTCTCTCCCTACTCTTCTCTCTCTCATATTCTCTAACAAAAATAAGAAAGGGGGCACGTACCTAGGTAGTTTGATAAGATTGGAGGATACACCGATATACTTAGAGAAACAAGATCCCATCTCATGCTCATACATGCTCTCATATTTTGATTAGAGGGTTTTGACACGCTTCCTACTTGTTGAGATTCAAGAAAGACCAAGATCTCGTGTATCTTTGGTGTAGAAGACCCGGCGTGGGGTATATATATTCCATTAGATGTAATCTTTTGACATATTATCTATTTTTATGCTTTATTGTGCTTTTCTTGTTCTGAATCTCCAATGATATAATTTTTCTTATGTAATAAGAAAGGTTTTGGAAGGTGGTAGCAAGTGAAAATCTAAATAATGTTTTCTCTTATTTAGTTGAATTATAATTGCTTTTCTTGGACATATGTAAGAGTTCTAGCTGGTTCACATTGTCCACTTTCATTGGTATCATAAAAAGGGTTTCTTGCTACCGATATTTTATTTCCTTTTTCAATTTTGTATTCTTGGGACAAGGAAGCATGACAGCCAAAAATTTTATGGCTGAAATTTTAAACACCGAACGGTTCGATGGAACAAACTATTCCTCGTGGAAGCGCAAGATCCGCTATGTGATCTATGAGGCAGGCTTGTATTTGATCATCACTGAGGCTCCACCATCACATTCTAGAGGGAATGCATCTTAGGCTATAAGAGATGCATATGCCGAGTTGGAGTACAAATATATGATTCCTAGGCATATCCTACTCATGGTTATGCACAAGTCTTACGCTATATAGATAATGAGACCATCAAAACCACTATCTATGAGATGCTGGAGAAATAATTTGTTGATCCATCCTTCATGAGAAAGACTCTTACAATGAAATGATACCACAATTTAGAGATTCCCGAAGGAGGAAAGATCACCGAAAATGTTCACACTTCCAGAGCCTTGGTTCATGAATTGCAGACGATTGACATGCGGTCCAATGGACATATGCAAGTGGTTCAACTTATATATATACTTTTCCCCCCACATGGGAGGTATTTGTAACCTATTTTGCTGCTAGAGTGACTGCTCCATATGAAAGTGGTTCACCTTATATATAATCTCCCCACCTCATGGGAGGCATTTGTGACCTATTTTTCTGCTAGAGAGACTATTCCAAGGATAGAGGAGCTCGTGACCCTACAAAGAATTGAGGAGGAGAGAGAATGTGCGCGATGCACAGGCACCAAAATATTCGGTGCATATGGTAAACACAAAACCCTATTCAAACCAAACAAGGGGAAAGGGAAATTTAATAATAAAAGGCATTATGAAGAAAGGTGAAATAGGAAGACGGAGAACAAGAAAAGTTTAAGCCCGCAAAACATAAAAGACAATGCTTTGTCTGCAAAAAGATTAGTCACATTGTTAAAAACGCAGGTTCAATAGAAACAATGCCAGTAATAGGGAACATGCCTGTGTATTTTTAAGAGCATGCTAGCTATCTCCAATGGTGCATCTTGGTGCTTTGACTTTGGTGGCACATGGAAAATAACAAAGATGGATACCTTAACTTTAAACTTGTGGGGTCCGGTGAGCAACATATCTTTATGGGAGGAAACCAAAAGACCGAAATTCTGTCACTGGGGACAATGTGCTACAAATGAAGAATGGAAAGACTATGGTCCGAAAACAAACACTTTAACCTCCTGAAATGAGAAATTGTTCGGTTTCGGTCCCTACATTGATTAAGGCAAGGTATGTCACCACTTTCTCTATTAAAAGTTGACAATCAAGAATTTTGGTGAAATTGTTATGATCGGTCTTCTCAAGGATGGCCTGGTTTCTAATGAAATATAGGAAGAAAGGAAGAAATTACTTATATTTTGTCTCCCACTTATGAGAATGATGCTTATGGCACATGTGATTAGGGAACATAAGTTACTAAAGAATGGAAAGATAAATGAAAGATCGGCTCTTGAAAACTTACAAAGGGTTGATCTATCCAAAGTGTGTGGATCATGCGTGAAAGGAAAAATGATAAGAAAACTCTCCATTGGTGCACAAAATATTTCTAATGTTTTAGAAATCATCCATAGTGACACATGCAGACTCATGAATGTGGCAACTACGAGCCATAAAAGATGCCTCATAACATTTATTGGTGACAACTAGCAATTTGGCCATATTTACCTATTGTACTCAAAATCTGAAGCTCCGTACCGATTTAAGAAATATAAAAGTACTGAGGACATAGGAGCGATGAATACTCCTCACAACTATTCAAGGATTTATGTGTAGTGCCAGAAATTATACATCAATAAACCATACCATACACACCTTAACAAAATGTGGTAGCTAAGAGACGGAATAGGACCTTGGTAGAGATGGTGAGAAGTATGATAGGGCATGGAAAGCTCTCCATTGAGTTTTACGGAGAAGCATTACTAGCAGTAGGATATATTCTCAACCTCACACCCATTGAAGCTACTCCTCCAACTCCTCATAAAATATTCACTATTCATGATTTGTCCCTTGAGCATTTAAGAGTGTGGGGTTGTTCTACCCATATTTAATCCCATACCAAAATATGATCAACCTTGATCCCAAGACCATTAAACGCTTCTTAATTGGTTACCCAAACCACGATAAGGGGTATACATTCTACAACCTTGAGAATTCAGCTAAAACCTTGAGAATTTGGCTATCATTGAAAAGAAAGACACCCACTTCTATGAGGACGAGTTCCTTGAAGCAAAGACTGGTCACAAGAAGGCTGACCTCTACGAATTGATTAGTGATAAGTTTGTGTCTCAAGAACCCGAACTGCAACCTTTTAAGAGAAGCAACTGTATCAGAAAACCCGAGTTCTTTACCTACCTGGGGAAATATTACGAAAGAGTTGGGGACGAAAAAAATTAAGATCCAACCAAATGCAAAGGAGCCACAACCTATCCTGAAAAAAACATTGGGTAGAAGCCATGAATGAGGAATACAATTCCAAAACACAAACCATGTCCGGGAACTAGTATCTCTACCGTATAACCAGAAGCCTATTGGATACAAATGAGTCTTCAAGAAAAACTTAAATTCAGAGGGGAAACTAGAAAATATAAGACTAGACTAGTAGCTAAAGGGTTCACCCAGAAGGAGGGGATTGACGATGATGAAACCTTCTCTCTAGTTGCAAAATCTCCATCCATTAGATAAAGAAATGGAGAACCTAGTTTGTAAACTTTGTAAATCCTTTTGTGGCCTTAAACAAGCATCGCGATAATAGTACATCAAACTTCACAAAACCTTATTTAAGACAGGTTCACCTTGAATGAGCAAGACTACTTCATTTATAGCAAGGTAAGTGGGAGTGATGTCATGTTCATATCGCTTTATGTGGATGATATGCTAATAGTTAGTTGTACAATGGCCCTTGCGTGGAACAACAGAATTGATTTTATGATACTTTGATATGAAATACTTGGGAAAAACTTCATATGTATTGGACTTCAAGATAACAAGAAATAGAGCAAATCAAACCATTCAACTTTCCTAGCCAACCTATTATAAAAGAGTACTAGAAATGTTTGAAATGGATAAGTGTAAACTCATATCTACCCTTATTGATAAGAAGACAAAACATAGCCCGCAAGTGTGCCTTAATGATGATAATGAGAAAAAGGTCATGGAAAGAATATCGCACCACAATAGGATCTCTAATATATGCCATATCAGGAACAAGACTGGACTTGTCCTTTGCCATGAGCATAACTAGATGGTTCCAATGCAATCCAAGAATTGAACATTGGAAGGCAGTTAACAGAGTTCTTAGATATCTGAAAGAGCTAAAATATATCGCTCACATATAGTGGGGGATCAGAAATTGATGTTCAAGGGTATACTGATGCGAATTATTGAGGGGCCCCGGATGATTTGAAATCCATATCTGGATATGTGTCCATGCTTGGTGGAGGCGATGTAAATCAATGAAACAGGATGTTGTAGCATTATCTACCATGGAATCAGAATATGTGTCATGTTGTATAGCCGCCAAGGAGGTTGTATCATAAAGAAGTTTCTTAACCAACTACAGTTCGAGACCATGCAATACACATATATAAAGATCTTCTGCGATAATCAAACCACAGTTTGTAATGCTAAGGA
Source organism: Amborella trichopoda (assembly GCF_054954075.1). Taxonomy (NCBI): domain Eukaryota; kingdom Viridiplantae; phylum Streptophyta; class Magnoliopsida; order Amborellales; family Amborellaceae; genus Amborella; species Amborella trichopoda. The sequence continues at coordinate 9,421,948 of NC_142345.1, read as the reverse complement.
GCCACAATTTGTGATGCTAAGGAGCCACAATTTCATAAAGGTCTAAGCATATCAAGTTTTACTACTATCACATTTGGAATGAAGTAGGTCTTGGAGAGAGAGAGAGAGAGAGAGAAAGAAAAAGAGAGAGAGAAAGAGAAAGAGAGAGAGAGAGAGAGAGGGAGAGAAAGAGAGAGAGAGAGAGAGAGAGAGAGAGAGAGATTACATATCTTCCCACTGAGCCAATGTTGGTAGACCCTTTGAAGGATGAAGGATAATTCTAGCACCTTTCATTTGATCATGATGGCTGATCTAACAATTTTATGGCTAAGAATAGGTCACTTATAAACAATAGTCAAAATTGAAGTTCCATACAGATAACTAAACCCTAAATCCCAAACCCTAGCTTCAATATTATAAATACATCTCTTTGGGGGGTCAAATCTCTATACCCTAACCTAAAGCTTTCTCTCTGTCTCTCTCTCTCCCACATTGGTGGCACACCACCCTTTCACCCTACTCTTCCCTTTGTCATAGACATAGAAAAATAAGAAAGGGTTCATGCCCCTAGGAGGCTTGATAAGAATGGGCGATATGCCCATATACTTAGAGAAAAAGGATCTAATCTCATGCTCATATATGCTCCCATATGTTGACTAGAGGGTTTAGCCAAGCTTCCCATTTACTAAGATTCATGTATGCCTAGTGGAGGAGACCTAGTGTGGGATGTATAAAGTCCATTAGAGATAATCTTTTTGTACAATTTATTGTTTTATTCTTTCTTATGTTTTTTTTGTTCCTTGATACAATTTTACTTATGTAATGAGAAATTGTTTGGAAGCTGGCAACAAATGAGAGCCCTAATATTATATTTTTTTCTTTTTCATTTGAGTTATAATTGTATTTCTTGTACATATATAAGTATTCCATTTGGTATTGCAAAAGAAAATTCTGAACTATACGTATTGTGCTAGTTCACGTCGTCCATTTTCACTTTCAACTATCCCTCTTGTTTCAAATATCCCAACAAATTTTCATTCCATTTCTTCTTGGAAAAAATGGACATCGTTTCATTCCTTCAAAATTCATTTGATTGTATCGTGAGGCAGAAATTTAACAATAATGTTTTGACAGGATTTGTCCCACAAAGAGTTCAAAAGTAAGATGAGGGATAATAGTATCTTACCCACTGCCAGGAAATGTGATTTTTCGAACATTTGAAGAGACTAGAATTGCCATCTTTGAAAACAAGTTGAACAATTCTTGGCCCTCTAAATAATTGCTACCAAATGCTGTCCTTGAAATTATATCTTGTGTCAAGACCCTTAGTTCACTCGAAATTTCAATCTCCCGGCCATCACTTTCTCTCCATCTTCCTAGCATCTCCTCTGTACTCTTCACCATTTCTGAAAACATATCCTACAGCCAAGAAAAAAGAAAAATAAAATATTGGGCTAAATTTAGGCATTATTTAAGTATCCACCATTAATCCAACAATTTAGTGGAAACGTTTTAAAAGGTATGTGGGCAATAGTGTGGTCCAGCCTGACTTTGCACATTGGGCATTTGATGTGCAATTTTTCTTGATCATCTTTTACACAACTTGTTAACATTCCTTTTTTCTTTTTCCTTTTTTCTTTTTTAAAAAAAAAAAATGGATATTTTGGGCCTTTACAATCTTGGACTCTTTTGAGTCCATAAAACGAGTGGCCTAAACTCTAAAGCCTCTAAAATAATTTGTTTACTATGTCTGACTTGGATCATTTTTGGAAACTACTTGGGATTTAATTTTAGAATTCTATAACATGAGACCATTTATTCTTGGCACGAGGTCACAATTACTTTTGGCTATTAGATGTGAAATCCAATAGATAAAAGTATGTCATAACATTCGAGAAATTTTATTTTGGACTCTGACTAAACAATGATGCATCCTCAGCTACCCAATTTCATATCTAACAATCAATGATGATTGCGACCTCCTTATATCAAAAGCAAATGGTCTCATTGTATACATGGCCGTTAATATTAGTGATGATGAATGTAGTAGTTTGAGATCAAAGATATCCCGGACCATGTATTGTGGGGGTTCGACCAATCTAACATGTACTAATACTAGCGGGTGTTCATGATTGACTGCTTAATTTTTATCCTTACGCATAATTTTCATATTCACAGTATACATTCATATCCCTCTTAAGTCATGTTTACTATATATATGGGTTTGTCTAGAATCAACAACTTAACTATTAAGTAATGGCAAATTTGGAATTTTTACAAATGTTTAATGGCAAATTTAGAATTTTTACAAAAGTATAATGGCATTTTGGAAGTTAGTGTCCTGGAATTTTATTTGTTCAGTGTCTTTGTCTTTTAGTAAAAATTTTAACTTTACCTTTTTATGGAGATGACAAAAACTTGTACTGCAGTAATATTTACAAAACTGTCATTATTTACTGATGAAGATATCACAAAAAGTAAGTTTTTTAAAAAAATAGACTACAAAATTAGTAAATCCACCCTTCACAACTCTCTCTATCTTTAACCTTTGTAATTTGAAGGGTTGTGAAGTTTAGACTATCCTTATATATATATATATATATATATATATATATATATATATATATATATATATATATATATATATATATATATATATATATATATATATATATATATATATATATATATATGCGAGCTTTTTATGCTTCCTCTACAGCATAAAACTTATATACTTCCCCTTATCCAATCGTCCATTCTAAATGGACGGCTAAGATTGCCCCAATCACAATGTTACGTCTTTACACTATCTTATTTTTAATTTTTTTTATAAAATATTTTGACACCAAATGTTGGATGTCTAATCCCCATTAAACTCACACGTACAAAAAATATAAAAAAATTATTTTCAATAAAATAAAATGATCAAAATACCTGTGAAAGTTTCCAAGCGCATTTTGGTCATTATATTTTATTGAAAAATTATTTTTAATAATTTTTATAGGTGCACCCCAATGAGAATATAACACGTACCAAATTTTATATTTATACAATTTGTATAAAAAAACTAAAGATAAAATAATTTGAGATGTCAGATCTAAGATCAAACGGTGAGTGGCTCTCTTGATCAAAATTGGACGGCTAGATGGTAAGGGAAGAATAAATATTCTATGCTATATGAATCTTCAAAAAATATCAAAAAAATATTTTACATGAAATAAATTGACTAAAATACATCCAAACCTTTACAGGGGTATTGTGGTAAATTTTATTTTTGCGAATTATTTTTTAATATTTTCATTAAGTGCGGCTTGATGAGAAGAACACATGCCTAAAATTTTAGGTGATTGGAATTTGTAGAAAAAAGTTAAAATTCAAACACTATCGAACATCCGTAATATTCAAATCAGCCCAAATTCAATCTAGACCGTTGGGCTTATTTTTTCTTGTGAGCTAGTGGGTTTACCCAAGCTTTTTCCATATCTATATATATATATATATATATATATATATATATATATATATATATATATATATATATATATATATATATATATATCCATGGGATGACGGCTAAAGTGTCAGCAAATGACCCAGATTAAAGATGAGCCGAACTTACGGTCATAAACTTCTTTCTTATTTGAATTTTTATTTTTTTCTACAAATCCAAATCGTTTGAAATTTTAGACGTTCAATCTTCTCATCAAGCCACACCTAATAAAAATATTTAAAAAATAATTTGCAAAATAATGATTGACCAAAATACTTTTAAAACGTTTTGGGGGTATTTTAATCAATTTATATATTATAAATTATTTATTTTGTGTTTTTATTAGATTCTCCTATTTTTGAATAATAGACTCTTAAAATTTGAATGAGACCATTTATCTTTGATACAAGGTAGTCACAATTCCCTACAACTATTTGATGTCTAATTTAATAGCTTGGATATATCACAAACATTGAGAAAGTTTATTTTGATGTTTTGGCTTGGTCAACGGAATAATTGCAGCCACTGAATTTCACATCCAATAGAAATGATTGTTGTGACTACCTTGTATCAAAAGTAAATGATGAAGTGTCCAAAATTTGTTGAGTACCATGCTAAATTACTCTAGAGTGTGAATATATATATATATATATATGGAAAATTCTTTCCAACGCCTATAGGCGAAAATAAATAGTGATTTCACCTACCCTCATCACCGTCCAAATTTCATCGCACATTCACGATTATCTGGTAGTGTTTCATTTTTTATTTTTTTTCTACAAATCGGAATGACCAGAAATTTTGAGAGTATGTACATATTACTGAGGCTCATCTAACATATTACTGAGGCGCATCTAATAAAAATATAAAAACAATTACCTGTGAAAACAATTTGAACAAAATAGCCCCAAAATTTTTAGGGGTATTTTGATCAATTATTTTCATGTAAAATATTTTTTTTATGTTTTTCGAAGATTCCACTATTTTTTATGAACAAATGTTCCAAATTTCAGGTCATTTCAATTTGTAGAAAACAAATGAAAAATAAAATACTACCAGATAATCGTGACTGTGCGATGAACTTTGGACGGTGATGGGGGTAGGCAAAATCACTGTTCATTTTCGCTTATAGGCGTTGCATAGTATTATATATATATATATATATATATATATATATATATATATATATATATATATATATATATATATATATATATATTTAGGATTAGCCCACTAGCTCATATGAACATATGAGCCTAACATCCCAGATTGATTCTGAGCCAATCTAATGATTACGGATGTCCGGTAGTATTTGAATTTTAGTTATTTTTCTACAGATCCAAATCACTTGAAATTTTAAATGTGTGTTCATAAAAAATAAGTGAATCTTAGAAAAATATCAAAAAAATATTTTACATGAAATAAATTGATTAAAATACCTTTGAAAAGTTTTGGGGGTATTTTGATCATTTTGTTTTTCACAAATAATTGTTTTTATATTTTTATTATGTGCGCCTTGATGAGAAGAACACACACCTAAAATATCAAGTGATTTGGATCTGTAAAAAAAAAAAAAATTCAAACACCATTAGACATCCGTGATCGTCAGATTGGCCAAGATTTAATCTGGACCGTCGGGCTCATATGTTAATATGAGCTAGTGGGTTATTCACAACTTTTCCCATATATATATATATATATATATATATATATATATATATATATATATATATATATATATATATATATATATATATATATATATATGGAGTAATTTCATGCAATGAAATAATCTTTAAAAACCATGCTAGGCCCATTTATTTGACCGTAATTGTTAAATATATACTCTTTTCATTCTAGTTATCAATCGAGAAAAAATGAATTTGAAAGCGCACCTTAGAAAGTGTTTTCTTTGCCCAATTTTCTTTGCCCAATTTTCTTTACCCAATTAATATAGGTCATCCATTTTAGTGAGATGCTTAGATATAAGCCTCAAAGGAATTTTTTTTCTTTCCAAAATTTTTAGATAGCTTTATTGTCATTAGGTTAACAATATTGAAAAAAAAAAAAATCAATTGCAAGTTTGTAAAGACCTAGATCTTGAAATTTACTAAATAGAGGTCTAAATTTATTATTGGAGAGGACTCATTTTGACTATATCTAGGGTGCAAATTGAATATAACATTTTTAGAGATTTATTATTAGGATTAAGAGAGTGTGCGAGCAAAATTTGAAGCCAAACAAATACCACAAATATGGTTTTCTAGAAATGTGGTTTCATTATCTATACTACATGATTATTATCTATACTACATTATTGTGTACGTCCCATTCCCGATCTTTAGGGGAGGAGAGAAAAAGAGAGATTTGGTACTCATTCTTTATAGAGAGAGAGAAAGAGAGAGAGGTAAGTACGTAAGTCACATTTCCCATCTTTAGGGGGAGTGAGAAAGAGAGAGAACTTAATTATCCTTTAGAGAGAGAGAGAGATAAGTACATAGATTCCTTTATGAATTTTGATTGTCTTGCCACTTTTTAAGCAAAGAAAAACACACAATAGAGTAGAGAATTGAGATATTTTAGGAGAAATATGAGAGGGAGACTCACGTATGGAACGTATCTAACAATATTCTAGAGAAAATTAAGGGGATTTGACGGTTGATAGATATTGAGAAATTTTAGAAATAAATGTATTTCTCTATGTTATCCCTCTTCACAAATTCCTCTCTCTCTCTCTCTCCCAATCCCACGGCATCCTCTCTCTTTCTATCTCTTCTTCACGATCTCTCTCCCTCCTTCGCGATTTCTCTCTCTTTCTCCTCTTTCTCTCTCTTTCTCCTTTTTCTCTCTTCCTCTTTTTCTCTCTTTCTCCTCTTTCTCTTTCTCTCTCTTTCTCTATCCTAAATGCTATGATGGACCCGATCTATGACATGTATGCCTCTATTGGCATGGCGGGAGAGCTATGGAAACTACTTGAAACCAAGTACCTCATGGAAGAGTCTGGTAACAAAAGATTTATGACCTCTAATTTTTTAGATTTTAAATTCATTGAAAATATGCATATACTCTCTCTCAAGTATATAAGTTGCAGCTTGTAGCCAATGAACTTAAAGATTATGGTATTTTTTTAGATGAATATTTCCTAATAGGCTCAATAATTCATAAGTTACCCCTATCTTGGAGAGAGTACCAAAAGAATATGAAACACCAGAAAGTTGATCTTGATTTGGTACAACTTCGAAGATATCTTCGAATTGAATAAGAGAATAGACTTAGGGAAAAGAAAGATGAATCAATATATTTTCACTCCAAGGCAAACCTTATTGAGCAAAAATCAAATGCTCCATTTAACAAGAAGCCTTTTTTTTATAAGGTCCACAATGAAAATTATAAAGACCAAAAGTCTATTATCAACAAAAATAAAAAGAAAGCCACTTGTTATGTATGTGGAAAACGGGGACACTATTTAAGAGAGTGTCGACACTGGAAAAGGCTCAAAAGGCCTGGAAACTAAGTGAACTTGACCATTGGCAAAAAATTTGTAGCTATTGTAACTAAAGTAAACATGATTGATAAAGACAATGGATGGTGGGTCGATATCGGCGCTACCATTCATGTGTCTAACAATCGAGACATGTTTAAGACTTTCGAACCAGTGGGTGACTGTAACTCAGTTCAACTTGGAACCCAAGCTATAGCAAATATTCTTTGAAAGGGTACGGTGGATCTAAAGTTGAGTTTAGGCAAGGTACTCACCTTATAAAATATGTACTACGTACCTGACATGAGAAGAAACCTTGTTTCAGGATATATCTTGAACAAGAAGAGCTTTAAAATGATCATTGGATCTAACAAACTCATCAAGACTATAAATAGTGTATTTGTTGGCAAGGGATATTCATGTGATGTGATGTTTAAATTTGATCTTGTTAATGAAATGAATGTCTTTTGCATATATTGTGACTTCTTATAATATATGGACTAGGACATCTTAATTTTGCTTCTATTAAATATTTGGTTAAATTAGGATTAATTTCTAAATGTGATGAAGTAACTAAAGAAAAATGTGAATTATGTGTATAAGCTAAAATTGCTAGAAAATCATTTCCTTAAATGAAAGAAATAGTGAATTGCTAGAACTAATAGATAGTGATGTATGTGATCTAAATAATGTTCTAACTAGAGGAGGAAAAAGATATTTTATTACTTTTATTGATGATTTTTTTAGATTTTCTTATGTTTATTTGCCTAAACATAAAGATGAGGCTTTTAAAAAATTTAAAATTTTATGAGCGGAAGTTGAAAATAAACTTAGCAAGAAAATCAAAATTATTAAAACTGATAGATGAGGAGAATATTTATCAAATAACTTTAATGAATTATGTGAAAATAATGGCATTATTCATCAAGTAACTGTTCCTTATAGCCCTCAACAAAATGTGACTAGAGGAAAGAAAAATTAGGACTTTAGGTGAAATAGTAAATGCAATGGTTATCCCTTTTTATTTTCCATGAAATTTGTGCGCTAAAGCTTTATTATCTGCATGTTTTATTTTGAATAGAATTCCATATAAAAAGAGTGATAAGATCCCTTATAAGCTTTAGTTGGATAAAAAACCTTCTTTGAATTTTTTCAAAGTGTGGGATTGTCTTGCATATGTTAGACTTCAAGATCCTAAAATAAATAAATTGGGTCCTAGAACATCTATTATTCTTCGTTGCAAGCATAACTTTATTTATTTAATGTTTTAATTTTATTAAAAAATAATTTATCTAATTTTATTAAAAAATAATTGTAAATTTATTTTATTAAAATATGATTATAAATTCATATTTCTAAATTCTGTATTTTTTTCGATACTAATTATCATATCTTAAATCTATTTGATTACAACATATACGTTTTGCTTGCTAAATTTCATATAGTGGGCATCTTCAGGGACATTTGGAGGTGAGAGTTTAAATGCCCGACAATGATGTGCTTCTGTCTTTTGTACCTACTCGTAACGAAAACATCTATAAGGTAGCGCCTTCTTTTTATAGTGTTAAGGTTAAAAATAGGCAACTTTTCCTGATATTTGGAGAGGATTTTATTTTATTTTATTTGAATAGTAATCATGAAGCAAAACTTTGGAAATGATTCAATTAATTCAAACATGAGGTTGTTTGCTTTCAAAAAGCTCTAAAAAAAAATTGGAATAATGAAATACAACCACCATGTCCGCCCTTGTCAATCTCTAAAGAGAGAAAGAGAAAAAGCCTAATGAAATAACTGGTTGAAAAAAAAACCAAAACTTGATCAACACGCATTTAAATAAGAAACAGTATTTCAATATTCACTTATTTTTATATTATAATGGAAATTCATAATGCATTACTCTTATTTTTTCTTCAAACTCAAATAGCAATATGTATAATAATTTTAGTAATTTTTGGAAATTTTTTAAGGCTAAATCTTGGAGATCTGGTCAATTCTTCGATCCAAATCACCAATCGACTGACCCGATCCAGTTTTTGGGATAAATGATCTGGATCACCGATCCTTTTTTTTCAAATCTTTCTCTTAAGCAATAAAAAAAAGTTTTATAGCTCAAAAATTCAAAATTGCTAAAAAAAATATGAAATGGAGTAGTGCTATATGTACTCCTCTGTCGTAGCGACTTTGGAAAGGTCCTAGCAGTGAGGACCACGAGGATCCAATCTATAGGTTGGACTACGATGGAGATAGAATGAGAACTACCATGCCCTTCCCCTTTCTCCCTCTTGATCATCATCCAAACTTTTATTGGATGATAATGTGATGATTCTCCTACCATGGCTTATGTTGTGTAATGGGAGTCGGCTTGGTGACGGGCCGGCCAGACCTGGGCCCCTATAGGATTGGCTCTGGTCCAGCCATGCCCAGAACGGGCCAAAGTGGCCACGGCTCAATCAGGGCCATGCTAGGCAGAGTAAAAAAAGAGAAATTAAAAAAATAAAAATAAAGGAAACCACAAGGCTGGACTAGGCGGTCCGATCATTGCTATGGTGGCCAGCCCAAGAGCAGCCCTCCGGCCATGTTTTGTGCCCCAAGCCCTATATTTTAGGACTGGGCCAATCGGGCTTGGCCAGCCACCCGGTTCATTTCCAGCCCTAAAATTTGGGAGTTGAAGATCAGGGGATACTTGTTGATAGGAGATGTCACCCCTCTTTCTCTCTCTCTCTCAAAATGTCCCCAAAAATCCATGAGGTACTTTAATATAAAGTCTCTATGGATTTGAATTAATGGTAGACAAAGGGATTTATTACCTTGAGGCATTCGGCATTAAAGGCCTTGTTGGCCATCTTACGGTGGAAAGCCCATTTCTTCTGTATGTTAGTGGACGCGAGCCCATCTCCCAATAGCTTTTCGATTATTGGATTTCGGTCTGGTTTTCGGTAGTCCCAACTCTTGTTGTTGAGTATCTCCTTTATTAGCTCTGGCTCTCTGATAAATAGCTGAGGTTTTGGGCCTACCCAGCTCAAAAAAGTATCCCCTGCAATTATTCAAAGAAACCCAAAATCATCAATCATAGTTGAGCAACATTGTAGATAGTTGTCGTGTTTTTCGTTTTGGATAGATGTGGGGAATATAGGACCCTACCCGTTTTTGAAATAAATAGTTAGTGGATTTCAAATGCGTCAGTGGGAATAGAAACCTAAACGAGAATAACTGGGTTGATATTTCTTTTGTTTGCTTTAGTATTTCTTTTGTATCCAATAGAGCGATTACCATAGATTTTGGTCCAAGTGTATATGTAAGGCTGGACTTTTGAAAAGGTGTCATGAGAGAGATCCATTGGTTTTGCAATTGCTTCCCTCATCATCAGCTCCACTTCCTTGTTGTTTCCATGGAGAAATTTGTATGGGGGTCCTCTAATTCCCTGCTTCTCCATCAATCTGCTTATCTTAAGAGGAACCCACCACACTTTTACCACAAATTCAATCAATTTCAATAGCAACAATAATACTAATAATAAGCATAATAACTTAGAAATATGCAACACCAGGATTGTCTTCTCCATGAGTCTCCTTAATGCCACATTACCAACTTTTGAACTTCATTTTATAAACAGGATTTTGGCTTCGAATTTGAGCGGACTTCGATAACTTCGATGAAATCCAGTGATGGGAGTTGGAACGTTCTTCCTTTATTAAAAATAAGTGTTAAGCTAGCAAATATACTGTGCTTCCATGGGAGCTTCTTGTACATTTACACCCTCCATTGAAAGTTAGGGTTCTACATTTTTGTATTACAACTTGTCCAGACTTGGTTATGTCCCTTGTAGACTCAGCCCAAACTATACTTGGGACCCTACAAAAGCTGCTTAATATGAATATGAATTTTCGAATTCCCCTAAGACTCGCATCGGGGATATTTTTTCCAACTGAAATTTTTGAAATCGTTGTCATGGAGGTTGCATATGCACAATATTCATGAGCCTAGGAATACTCTTCCGATTCGGCTACCTGATGGAATAAACGGAGGAAATGTTCCTGCGGGAGCATAGAATCTTTATAACGTTTGTTTAGTAATAAAGTGGAAAATTACATGGTATGGCGTCTTACGGCTTGGAGTTTTGGAAATGGAGTGAGCAGATACCATCCATCTATTATGTCAGGATGAAAACTTTGGGGGAATTTTTTTTAATAGAAAATTTTTCCCTAAAAATGGGCTATGTAATTAGTTTTCAAATGAAAAAAATTGAATTTGAAGTTCATCTAACATTTAAAAAACATTTGGGGTTTCTATTCATTATTTATTTTCTTTGAAGTGCATATGGAGTGCAGTTTCGATTTTTTACTTCAAAAAGTCAGTTTATGGTTTTTGAGATGTTATATCCACAAAATTTGGAATCTTAATTGCTTTTCTAGATAGAATTTTCCCGAGGGAGTAAATGTATAATATATGCTCCAATGGGAGCATAAAATCTTTTGGGTTTTGGAATTTCTTGGGCTTTTGAAAGCTTCTCCGTGCAACTTTCGGTTTCGACACCTCTTTTTGGAGGCTTCTCCATCTAGCATTCGGTTACGACATGATTTACTTTGGGGGAGTCCCACTACTCAATAGTAAAGTCGTCATTGTAACATTTTTTTTAACTATTTGGAATTGACTATACAAATCATAATCCGTCATGTGTGACTATAACTCATCATATTTTTTTTTACAGCTTCCAACCAAATTCAACTATGGTCGGATAAACTGTAAATATCAAAATATCTGCTCAGTTATCAGAAGGAGGAGGTTAGACAGAGAAACTTTTCAATGTAAACTTGTTAATGTCCGGACACTTAAACAGAAAAAAATAATCAGCCTAAATGGAGTAAAGGACTTGTAGTTTTGAGTTCTCTAATGAAAGCATTAGAACAGGGAATTTCATATCACACTCTGCAACTCACCAGTCCTAAGAAGAACGAATATTGGCTTCAATAATGACATAAAAGATAAAGGGGACAAAATATTAAAAAATGTCGATAATGTTTTTGGGTTCCGTATATGATTGACCTAGGGAGATGAATAGATTGAGTCATTCAAGAGCATGAGATCCCCACTTCAACGTAAAAAAGAGTAAAACTTCTAATTTATTGAAGGAAAAGGTTTCGTATATTTTTTCTATAGCATAGAAGATCTATGCTTCCCCTACCATCCAGCCGTCCAATTTTGATTAAGAGAGCGACTCACCGTTTGATCTTAGATCAGATGTCTCAAAGTATTTTATTTTTAGTTTTTCTTATACATATGGTATGAATATGAAATTTGGTACGTGTCATCTTCTCATTGGGTCGTACCTATAAAAAATATTAAAAATAAAGTTTTAATAAAATATAATGACCAAAATACTCTTTGAAACTTTTAATGGTATTTTGGTCATTTTATTTTATTAGAAATATTTTTTTTATATTTTTTGCTAGTGCGAGTTTAATAGAGGATTGGACATACACAATTTGGTGTCAAAATAATTTATAAAAAAAAATGAAAAACAAAATAGTGTAGAGACGTGACATTGTGATTGGGGCAATCTTAACCCTCTACTCAAAATAGACGGTTGGATAAGGGGAAGTATACAAGTTTTATGTTGTAGGGGCAGCAAAGCGTGTCATTTATTGAAAACAAGAGATTCTCGAACACATAAATTTCATCATAGAAGAACGTACATGAGTGGAAAAAGAAAAGATGGACAGGTTGAGCAGGTAAAGGAAAACAGGAAGGACAACAACTATAAAGAGACTGAGAGATTTGATGGAATCATTGAGCTACAAATTTTGCAGGAAATGAGAGCGAAACAGATTGACAGCAGGTAACCATGTCGATTGAGAATGATGACTGCAAGGTTAGGGTTGATAGTGTAGTTTGTTCTGTTTTTGAAGATGACGTTGGTGCCTTCAAAGATGCATGGAGACGTGCTGTTAGGATGGTGGTATGATCTTTTTCTCCCCCATCAAATGATCTATTTGGTCTTGGTTTAGGGGACTGGCTAGATGTGCCTAGAGTTAAACCTATTTCCCATCTATCACAAAATTTGCTAGGGTGATCTTTGTTCTTAAGACCAAGGAGGAAGTTACGAAGGTAATGGTCTATAAGCACCGGAGAGTGTGGGGGAAATTTATTATTTTCATTTTAACTCTTTTTCAATTAATTGGGGTAGGCTATATGAATTTTGGTTCTCCCTTTTATCGAGATTTTACATTGGTTGCCTACCTAACACAACCATACCCTTTTACCCGGATATGGGATGGGCAAAATTTTACTTTGGAAGCCTGTTTTTGTTTTTCATATGCTGTTAGTTCCAAAAGTACGGTGTTGGCTTAGTTTTTGGGTAGTGCCTTTCGAAGCGTGAAATTTTGGTATCTTCCAGAAGCTGGTTGGTTTTATGTGGAGAGCAGTATTTTGAAACACAACTTGGCCAACGTACTCAGAACTTGGCTGAGGCTAGTTTTTCGGGCGAGTCAGAGTAGCTCGCCGGAATTCAACTCTATTTAAACAAATGTGAAAACAAGCTTTCTTAACACGAAGGGGTCTTGGGTTCGATTCTTTAATTCTTAACACGTGAAAATAAGCTTTATTAGAAGCATGTATTTTGCTTTTTAAGCATAGAAAAGTCCAACTAGATCAGCCGATCAGTGCTCCGATTTTTCTTGAAAAATACAATTTTAGTAAAAAATCCTAAAAAATATTCAAAAATTCCCAAAAGGATTGTAAAAAATATTTAAAATTTACAAGTATTTTTTTTTTATATTGTCACATAAAGAAAGCAAAAAAATAATAATTATAAGCATAATTGGGTTTCGGAAAATATGATGAGGCACATGAAACAATACCTTTTCAGTGATCAATATGTAATTAATATTAATTTTATATCTTATATATAATATGTAATTAATATATACTATATAATATAAATTACATTAATAAAATAAATATAAATATATAATATATAATAATATAATATTATAAAATAGTATAATATTTCATCTCAAGACCATGTTTGTTTTTTTGGGTATTTTGGAATTCAATTAAAAATGGGTGTAGTTTGTATAAGAATGCAACCTCAAACAATCTAAGGCATAACATGTAATTTTTGTGTAAAATTTTTTTAGGATTATCTGAAAATCTATTTTCATCTCTAATTATACAATTTTAAACTCTAAAAATGGTTAAAATCAAGTAGATATATAAGCATATGAAAATCTTGAAAATGCACGGTCTAGATAATGTGTTGCAAGATGCACTATTTCACGAACTGAAAATATTTTATTTATATATATATATATATATATATATATATATATATATATATATTCATACCTCTCGATGTCGAGATGATCAATTAAAGGGTTTTTCAACATTAAAACAATATCTTTCGATGGATTTTTGAGGTGCATATTTAATTCTACATTTTAAGGTTGCAACTTTATATACACTTTTTCCATTAAAAATATAGGTAAAATGTAAAATTGTTCGTCTCTTTGTGACAATTTTGATAAATTTCCATCTCTCTCTCATATATGTATCTATGTGTATATCTATGTGCCCCTCAGGGGATTGGTGGTGTAGGTATTACATTGAAGGTCAAATCAGATGAACAACGAATAAATTTTATATCCCCCGAGTTGAGGGACTTATAGGCTTGGCACCTTATCTCGCCCGACCAATTCTGGTGCGTCTGAGTCTATTCACCCAAGGCAACAAACCCTGCTATGCAGCTATTGTCCCAAAATAGACAACACAATGTATGTAAACTATAAAAACTTGTTGTACACTGTACTCGGTGGAAACTCGCCTCATCCTTAGGGCGAAGCCAAGTTACTCGGTTGATTCCAAGGGTCTCGGCCGAGTAGAAGAACAGAGGTGGAGAGTATCTTGAAATTGACTGGGCTAGTTGTCTTTTTTGAAGAAACCTCCATTTCCTTAACTAAAGAACAGCATTATAAAGATTGGTGCAGATGAATTCGTAGTTAAATATCCAGATGATACTAATTGGGATGTGGAGAACTTGGCGTCCACTGTAGCAAAACTTCAAGTACCCCTTCATAAGAAGAGTTTCTTCAACCCCCTCGAGGATTTTCTGGCAAGAATGCATAGACGATTTCTCCCATTTTTCTTGGCTACTAGATGAAACACAAAAGAGCGTTTGGGTCTGGTCTTATTCCAGAAGATTAGAATATCCAGTTGATTGTTTTTGATGAAGGAAATATCTGGGAAGAACAGGAAGGTAGTGCCTCCCGATTGGTGCGGAGATGGGGTTCAGCGAATTGAAGATGCCCAACTCATTCCGCCTATTAATATGGTGGTTATAGAACGTAGGTACCAAAGATGCTTATGGATTACGGAACCCCATGTGAAAATACGCCTAATTTCGATGAGCTTTTAAAATGGTGTCACCCCAGCCCTAGAAGGCATATTTTCGCCCCAACTAGACAAAGGCGCAAGGGAACAAGATGAAGGTTGAGTTTGGAGTACTGCACTCTAATGTGCACGAGCCACCCCAATACTAAAGCGGTATCAATGTGATCTCGAATGGTTACCAGACCACCACAGATGGCTTTAGAAGGTCCAAAAACTGTTAACTAGTAAATTTTAGCTCAAACGGAGCTTTTTAGGTCCTGCTTTCCTTAAAAGGGTAGGCCGTTTACTATTCAGTTGTAACAAGCAAACTAGTTTCTAAAAATAGTAAAAAAATTGATGCACTCGCCAAAAATGGGACAATCTTGTGAAGCATGTATCTCATCGACCCCAAGGCAGAGCAAGCTCAAACTTTAGTATATTGTTCTCTTCTTCAAGAGGAAGATTTTGACATATGGCATGCATGGAGCTGATCACTGAGTCCGCATAAATCTTAGAGACAATGTTGCCAGTAAAACACATTACATAGATTCTTGTGTTTGTAACCTCCCATCACTCCAATGGACATATCTCAAAGCCTTGACTCCGGGCTAGCATAAAAAAAGAGGAATTTTGACTGTGAATAGAAGGTCTTCGATTTGAGGTAAAATATGCACGAGATGCAATCTGGGAAGGCAATTTTCGATTCTGTAGAAAACCATTTTTCGGGCAACTCCCAAAATCATAAAATGGTAAATCGAAGTCCAAATCGTGTGGTTCTTGATGCAAAATAATCACAAATACTTCCTCTTCGATTGACAATAAAAAAGAATACGAAAGTAGCTATGATTTGAGCTAGATTCAACATTTAAGAAATTGATATTTGCATGTTTGGATGGATTCTTGAAATTTCAATGAACATGAATAATACTTCATGACACAATGCAAATCACATATCAAAACGTTCCTCTCAGGATGATCTATGTTTTTATGACGATAGATTGCCCGAGATGCCGTTGAATAGCACGAAACAAGGCCTCAAACCATGAGGAAGGGAAGACTCTCTTTTTTGGGGACTTATTTGTCATTTTCACATTTTCTTAAGGGTATATGTGGTCATTTTTACCCGATTTAAGGATTTCACTTTTAATTCATTTTAATCCATTTTCTAGCAATTTACTTGGATTTTGAGTGTACACCATTGTTTCAGGGGTAACTCTATATAAGCCTATGAATTGAATTGCAAAGGAATCATTGTGCTTAACCTAAGAGAGCGAGAGAAAAAAACTTTACTCTTGCGAGGAATACCCCTACACCTATACTTCCTACCCATGCTCTCTGCTCCTACACCATACTCCCTACTCCATACTCCTCTCTGTCTCTTCTTCTTTCCTCTCTCTTTCTTCTTCTCTCTCACCTACGGCTTAGTCGCCGGTCTCACTCTTCTCTCTCTCCTCTCGCACCCGAGGCGTAGCTGCCAGTCTCCCCTCCCTCTCTCTTCTCTCCTCTCTCTCTCCTCTCCCCACCGGCGGTGTAGCTACCGGATTTCCTTTCTCCTCTCTCTTTCTCTATCACTCACTCTCCCTATCTTCTCTCTCTTTCTCCCTTCTCTCCTCTCTCTTTCTCCCTCTCCCTCACCATGTCTTCCTCACTTCACTTCTCTCCCTCTTATCTCTCTTTCTCCATTCTCTCTAGGTCTCCTTCTCTGTTCTCTTTTTCTCTCACTCGCTCTCCCTTTCCTCTCTTTCTTTGTTCTCTCTTCTCTCTTTCTCCCTCACTCTCTCTTTCTCTATTCTCTCTCTTTCTTCCTCTCTATCTCCCTTCTCTCATATCTCTTGGTCCCTCACTCCCTCTTTCTCTACTCTCTTTCTTTTTCTCTCCTCTTCTCTCTCTTCCCCTCTTCTCATCCCCACTCTTTAAGGAGAAGTGCTCTTTGGTTAAGCGACAGGGCAAGACTCGATGATCACCTCTAACTCATCTTCGGGGTACGTAGGCCTAGTGTCAAATACAGTTCTCCTATCTCCGGTATTACCTCCTAGGGGAGGTGATGCCTGAAGGCTTGAGGAGCTTATCGAGTGGTTCTCTCTCTTTTCTTTAGCCTCTCACTCTCCCTTCTCCACCCACTTTTCTCTTCTTGTACTTCTCTTCCTTACCCCAACGAGGTAAGCCTTACCTCAAAACTTTCTTTTATTGGTTCAAACCACACAAACGCCGAGCCGCCCAACCATTATCATCATGGGGAACGGGGTCACCCTCATGCGTACACACGCATGAAACCTAGGAGGGGCGTGAGACATGCTTTCTTCTCTCTTTAAAAAACACGAAAAAATAAGAAGAATCTAGTAGTTTTAAGCAAGGATTTTTTATCGTACGCAACAAAAATGAGGGCTGACCAACTGGCGACTCCGCTAGGGATCTTCTTGTTCACAAATGCATCGTGCTTTTAGCACACATAAAATGGTTTCGAAATTCCAATAGTCCTACTTCTCTGTTGGGGACTTCATGATTCCCACACCCAAAGTATCATCTATTGGGAGTCGGGTTTCTAACCAAACCGCACCTCCCGCCTTCCTCTTTCGAGGTGGTTTAAGCACCCGCGCCTGAGCTCATGCCCAAATTGGGATGAGAAAGGGCCCTCAAGCACCTCACTACCCATCTCTTGGCCATGTCAATGACCTAGCCGTCTTTGTCACATCCATTGGTGGCCCAAAGGCCACCACCCATCATGTGCACATTGGTACCGACAGCTTAGTCGCAAGTTCATGCTCCAAGGGAGGCCCATAGGCCACCCGTCAACATCCAATCTTTGCTGTTGGCAGCTAGGCCGCTGGTGCCTCTATGGGTGGACTATAGGCCACCCCCCATTAATTCAACACATGCACCAGCGGCCTAACCACGGTGTCCTCACTCACAAGCGCACAGGCGGCCTAGCCACCGATCTCTCCACCAATACTCATGCCGACGGATTGGCTGCCAGTCACCCACACAAGGGTGGCCCCAAGGCCACCCTCACTCACACACTGTAGGGCCCGGGTCTCTCACATGGGGGCAGCTCAAAAGCCATCGTCTCTCACTCACACTCACCGACCCTCCTAGGCAACGGTCCCGTGCACAAGGGTGGCCTGAAGGCAACTTGAGTTGTACCTCATCCCACTGGTGGCTTACCCATCGGTCACTATAATCGAGGCAACCTAAAGGATACTCCCCACTCACCAACACATCATCAATGGCCTAGCCATCGATCAACCACATACGTGTGCACATCATGAATGGTGGCATAAAGGCCACCCCACCACATATACAACACCGAGAGACCGACACCTCCGATGCCGGCCCCTCTCACCCACCTCGGGTTGCCTCCAAGCCCACCCTCACCACACCACTGCATCGTGCACACACACACGTGCCTATGACCACCTCTAGTTATGAGGGTAAACACCGGTGCTGCAAGCATGCATACCCCCATCACACCTCCACCCACTTAGCCTCCACCCCCGCTTTGGGGCTTGGGATTTATGATCCTAAGTGCACCTCGGTGAATCCTCCTATCGTTTCACTACTTGGGGCTCCAACCCCAATAATGCCAAAGATGGGGTACGGGACACCAAACGAGAATGTTACAAAGGCTCTCGAGGGCTATTACGCTGCTGGATTTTTTCCAGCTCCGATTCGGGGCAAGACGAGAAGAGGTATGTAGACACTTAATTGCCCGAGCATTAAGACTTGGGAAATGAGTCCCATTCCCGATTGCAGATTTGAGAGTGTGCCTGCTAAAATTTGAGGATCAGCCACAAAAAAGGCGTGCGAGTCCCCATGGGAAGACAAAGAATGCTAGCACCTACCGGGCCAGTAAACCCATTAAGGAAAAACCCATTTTATCCATTGTAGGTGACAATGGACCAAAATATGAAAGGTAAAGTCTAATGCCTGATTGTCGAGGTCTAGGAGGATGAGCCCAACCAATAAATATCACGATTCTAAGACTGTCACCGACTGACCTCTCCAAGGTCCAAAGATCTTACAAACCAATTTCTGTACGGTTTTAAGACCGTCACAAATTGACTCCCTCATGGTCCCAAGCTCGACAAGAACCAAACTAGATTATACCGCTATCCAAATACCATCAAGAACTGGTGCTCACCTGAGCATTAAGGAGAGCTCAAGCTCTGTTGGGATAGACTCAACCCCTCCTACTTGGGTCCATGATCAAAATGGTATAAGACCATTGCTTGGGGAATCATTACTCAAAGAATACCCGGATTTCACGATGGTCAATCAGGTCAATGATGAACCTGAAGATCCAATGACCTGCTTCTCCGGGACCCTCAATCATATCATGGAGAAGCTCACAGAGAACGAGAATGTAAGACCACTTGCAATATCTTCTCACCATGGGGTTAGCTCACCCATTGTGCCACCATCATTGGAAGAGGAACAAAGACCTCAACCTCTTCAAATGGTGCAAACACTTCCCCCACATGATTCATGAGCCACTCAAGTTCCTCCAACTGTCTTGCTCGTGGCCACCCAACAGGACCTTCAATCCATGATTAATCAAAACCTTCGGAGCATTCAGGTTTCCGGAATGCAAGGGATGTTGTCATACAAAAATTTGTGCCCAGCCTTCATTGATGTGCGCCCATTTCTACCATCATATCAAAAGGGAAGGCTATCAATCTCCAATAGCACCGGCTCACCCCATCAACATGTTGCACACTTTGTGTCATAATGTCAAGAGTTAGCATATCTGATCGTGCCAATTTGTGAAAACTCTGGTTGGGCCAGCTTTTAAATGGTACGCTCGCTTACCTCTAAACTCCATCCACACATGGTACAAAATGAAGCATTTATTCTATAAATGGTTCTATGAGATCGAGCGAGAAGTTTAGGCCATCGAGCTTCTCACCATGATCCAAGGACCAAACGCGTCTGTTGACAAGTTTGTCCAAAGGTGGAGAGACCTCGAGATATACCATAGCAGCCCTATGCTCGAGGTGGACACAGTTCAAACCTATGTTCGAAATATGAGGAAAGATATCTCACTCCATGTCGAGGTATCAAACCCCATCACCTTCTCCGACATGATCTCTAAAGCGCTGCAAATCGAGAGCTTACTTAAGCTCCACGGGAGCACTTTGCCGTCGGCTTCAAATGGAGGAACAAACTGGAGCTTTAATAAGAATCTGCTCGGTTCGGGCGGTAATCAGTAAAAGGACGTGGTCAGTGCAGCAGGCACAGCCACGCCAACTTATGCCAAAGTCCCTGCGTGAGCAACCCCTATGAAAACCTTGGACACCTCCTCAGGATTACCACAATAACTCAAGGGACGCCACAACAAAGGCAACCACAACCCCAATCATACAATCGGGTGCCTCCACCTTTGAACCTCTATCGTAATTCCTTCGAGCAAAAACTTAACAAGAAGTACAATTTTGAAATGCAGTAGACCCCAACGATTCTTCAAATGTTGTTGAATCAAGGAATGATAATCCTCCCAGAACCAACTACACCCGAAGTAGTTGGGCTCACAAATGTTGTTTTATTGAAATTCTTGAATCATGTTTATTATAATATTATAATTGATAATTGTAAATTGATAACCAAATCTTGTATTTTATTTATTAATTTATTTACATATAAATTATGTAATGTATTATTTTTTCTTGTAGTAGTAAATATTATAATACTATATTATTATTAATAATTATACAAACATCCAGACAAGAAAATAACGTCTCTGTATTCACCTAGTTTTACAAAGTAATGGAAGTACATAATCCAACACTCCTAATTTCTTTTAGAAACTAGAATGAATAATACTTTTAGAGATTTATATTGATTTTTGGAAAAACTTCTTGGAAAAAAATTGCCGATTCCGCTGATTCTCCGATTCAATCCATCGATTCCCCAATTCGACATGGGTTTTTTAAACACTGATGCAAAGAGAGCCAATGCCTCCACATAGATAGAAGTGAGCTTCCTAAAGAGAGAAATGTCTTTATAGCTTCCGCAGAGTGAGAGGTAAGTTTCTTGCAGAGAAATGGTTCCAATGGAGATTTTAGGTGATATCCCCATCTAGTGAAAAAAATCTTGGTTTCACTCATGATTCTCTTCATGGAAAGTGGTTTACTTGTAGAATAGAAATGGGAGATTTATCGATTATATCGGTTGAAAAAGCATATTTCAAAGGGTTGCTCAACTAAATTTTCTCGATAGTTACAAGAGGTAACTTTCTCGCATATATGATGTACTTTTCTCGCATATATGAAGTAGCTCTTGCTGATATAGTAGATTTTAGTTTGTAATACATGTGCCCATAGTCCTTTGAGGTGAAAATGTAAATCTGTAGAATGTGTTTTTTTATGGTTTATGTCTCATGCACATATATAGTTTGTAGTCACCTATTTTGCCTCTGGCCTATTAAGTACATGATCTTGGTATGATTCCAATATTAAACGTTCTAATTTCCGAACATAAGAAGTTTCTTTAATCATAACAAGGTTTTATACTTGTTTTATTTTAATTTATTTTAATGTAAATGCCAACAAGGTAACCATCAAGAAAGGTCCAATTTAAGTCTACTGAAAACATGCTTCACACAAATCATTGTGCTTTCCATTAAGAACACTCTACAATCTAGTAAGATACATAGATATCAGCAAACCATTCTAAAGACTAAATACTTCATGAGCCTTTTAATTGGGCTATATCTTGGACAGTATGATATGGACACCATGTTCAGGACCGAGAGTTACACCACACTGGGGTGAATGCTTATAAGTTGGAGAGATAACAAAGGAGAAGTTTTGTAGGATGATGGCCAATGCACTCTTGGATTCTATCATGGCAAAGTTCATCCCCATACACATCGTTGGCCCATGTCCGAAAGGCATGAATGCCATAGGATGTTTTGATGCCTTAGAAACTCCATCTTTGAAACGACCAGGGTTGAACTGGTGCACGTCATCTCCCCATTGTTCAGGTTCATGATGGATAGCTATGATGGGCACTTCAACAACTGTTCCGGCAGGGACAGTCAGGTTTCCCAACTTTGTTTCTTCATTCGCCTTCCGCATCGTGAGTGTTGCCGGAGAGTAAAGCCTGAGAGTCTCATTCAATATCATGTTCAACTGTTTGCAATGTCACAAGTGAGATGCAAGAAATTTTATTCACCCAAAAAAAAGAGATACGAGAAATTTGGACTCAAAACCTCAATCAAGTTTATAGAGGGAGAAATGCATTGGAGCCAAAGGAAGGTTCTCTAAGGCCT
Organism: Amborella trichopoda; assembly: GCF_054954075.1. NCBI lineage: Eukaryota > Viridiplantae > Streptophyta > Magnoliopsida > Amborellales > Amborellaceae > Amborella > Amborella trichopoda. The sequence goes on along the minus strand of NC_142345.1, from coordinate 9,399,367 downwards.
ACCTCACCAGGTTCAAATTTTGTTGGGAAGTCTTCATGGAATTTTGTGTCTTCCAAATTGTGCATCAGTTTTTGTTAGTCAATGAAAGTCAAATGTTGAAATACACAAAATTAATATAAAGGGAAAAAAAAACATAAATTTGGGGTGAATAAAAATAAAGGGCAATAGGGTTGGGACATCCGTGGTTTGGGGGCCTGATTCCTCAACATAATGTTCAAGTCAAATAAAAATAGTCAAAAAAATGAAATAGAAAATGGAGACCCCAAATGCTACACATGAATATTAGTTATTGAGATACCTTATTCAACTAGGCTTAGCCAATGTGATAAAATATTACAATCCAATAAGGATATGAGTACTTTTCCATGGAATAGTATGACGCCCAAATGATATTAAAGCTGTTAACGAGCCAGGCCCAATTTCATGTTGTGTTCTGGCCGCATTGTAAGGTCCATAGTCTAACCCTGTAAGCTAGATGTATTTTCTGAATGTATTTTTACTGTAAAAAAAAAAATCATGGGCCTCATTACCAAATTTCCGACTGGCCGAAACTCGATTTGCAGACCCAGGCCCACCTTGCATGGTCTCAGGGCGGGGCCTAGGCGCACCCCTTAAGTTGCTGGAAGGTTGTATAAGCAATCCCTTCAACAAATCAGATTAAAAGGAAAACACATTGATAGTCATAATTTAATGTAGTATTATACTTTCAATCTTTTTCTAATTGAGTTGAAATGAAATTTTTGAGGTGTTTGTACCACTAAGCACACCTAAAAATAAATACAAAAACAATTTTGAGGGTATACTAATCAATTATCTTTTATTAATTATTTGAAGTAGTTTTAAAAGACAATTAAAGATACACCCTAAAAATGAACCTTGCAGATATTCTACCACTCAATACTTTTAGTATCACACCCATGACTCAATTACTATTTTTTATTGATTTTACTCCCCAGTCAAAAAACCATTGTTTTAAGCACTAAACTACCCTTCCCTTTCTTTACCCTATCAATTAAATCTCTCTCTACCCGTCCTCTCTTTCTCTCTCTACTTGCCCTTTCTCAATCTCTATACACCTTCTGTCTCTCTCTCTACATGCCCTCTCCCTCTGTCTCTACCGACCCTCTCGTCCTTTCTCTCCCTACACGCCCACTCTATCTCTACCTGTCCTCTCTGTACTCGGGAAGAGAGCATAGAGAGAAGGCCGGTAGAGAGAGAGGATGTGTAGAAAAATTCAAATGTTTTTATTATTCTTTGCCCTAGAAACATTAAAAAAATTTTGGGAAATTTACATATGCTTGCAAATTAATTTTTATAATTATAGAGTAGCCCATATCTTGGGAACACCGAAAAGCCAAATATTACTGCAGTTCCAAAGTTGGACTTTCGAACTGCTCAAAACACACAAAAACAAATAACATGGTTAATTTTTTAAAGCGTTTAGATGTGAGACTTGCACGTCCCAAACACTTCTACTTCCATGTTAACACACAAAGATAAATAACATGGTTGATTTTCGAAAGCTTTTAGATGTGAGACTTGCACGTGCCAAATACTCCTACTTCCATGTTTGAGTTCACCCTTTGGAAGCCCAAGGCTAGGAATTTGGCATTCCACGCGTGCTTTTTTTAACATAAATCAAGCTATTTTTGGGGAAGCTGCCTCTTCCATCATATAAGAGGAAGCTTTCATATTGCATGGAATTGGGCGGCTTCAACATGCTTCTTCCATGCACTCATTTGTTTCAAACACAGCCTAAGTGTGCTCGTGTTGATTTATAGTTGTCTTTTGAGCCTCCCCAAGTAGAAATTAACGAAGTTTTTAGGTGGTTTGAAAGTCTCACTTTTAAAACTATGGACTTTTAAACCACCCAAGCACTTAGGTTCCTTTTGTATTTTAGACGGCCCAAAAGTTGATCTTTCGAATAACTCAAATACTTAATTTTTGGCTTTCTTAGTCTTTTGAAAGTTAGATTTTCAAATCAGAAGCAACATAAGAATCCAAATAGAAAAACTAAAAATTTTCGGACCTCACCATAAATGTCTGAAGTATGGGTCATTTTTTCATTCCAAAAATGCTTTTGGATCCCTACATTAATTCCCTGAAGTTTTACAATTTAAGGCAAAAACTGACTCCAAAAGCTTCTCCCTCTCTGTCTCCCAAACCATACTTGAGCATCGCATGGGCTGCTTGCTAATAGCTATTATGTACATAAATATTGACTGATTTATAGTTTCATCTGGGGCAATTTTATGCTCCTGCCCATGCAGTTATTCTGCATTTCCTTAGAATTCACCATTGTTTGTCTATCGAAGAGATTGTCTACGATATTTCATTTTAATTTTTGCGACACATGGGATAGATTCATGGTGTTAAAGGAGAAACATGAGGAGGAAAAGCCTGCAAAATAGAGATTGTCATGACTTACAGTCTTGAGTCGATTGAGGTTTTCGAAAGTGGGTGGACCACCGTCAAGCACATCCCGGACTTCTTCTCGTGCCCTCTCTTGCCATTCTGTGTACATCCCTAGTAACATGGTTGCCCATGAAAGCAAAAGAGATGTGGTTGAATAACCAGCAGCAAAGAAGGTCTTGCACTCATCAATAATATCTTGCGTGGACATTGACTTTGCTTTGCTGTTTTCAGACAACATGAGCTCAAGGATGCCATATTGTTGGGACAATCCAATATCTTGGCCTTCGATAAGCTCTTTGAATAACCTATCCCCTTCTTTGTTAAGTCTCTTGTATTTGCGGTTGAATGGTGTAGGCAAGTACCTATATATTCAAATTTATTAGACAACCATGAGGAAATAGCTATGCTACTTTAAAATGTAGAATTAAAGATACACCTCAAAAATCCATCATAAAGGTTTGTTTTGATATTGGAAAGCCCTCTAATTGATCATTTCGACATCAAAATATATGAATATGATAAGACAAAAGGATTTCATACCTGCAAAATAGTGTATCTTTCGACACATTATCTGGATCATCCATTTTCAAGATTTTCATGTGTTTATGGATCTACTTGACTTGAACCATTTTTAGAGTTTGAAATTTTATAATTGGAGATAAAAATAGATTCTCAAGCCATTCATAAGAATTTTTTATATCAAAATTACGTTTATGATAAAATGTAGAGGTGCATCTTAATTGGATTGTTTAAGGTTGCAACCTTATGCAAACCATACCCACATTTAAAACTTTATATAGTATATAATGCATACAGTTTAGTTAATAAAGTACCTCAATGTCCATCCTCGTTGAATTAATTTTTCTAATGTTAGAATGGCAGATTTACGTCGAGATGAATGAAAGCTAGGACCGTTGAGGGCCTGTTTGTATGACAATTAAATTTATTTGAATAGACTATCACATCAGAAATTAATATATTTAGGATAATACTATTTTTTTAGTTGTAAAGTAAGCACATTGTAATATATAATGTTATTAATTGTTTGACAATTTTTAGCAACTTTCAACTATTTTTAGTTATTTTTAGCTAAAACAAATGTAATTTTCAACAACAAAATTTTGAATAAAATTAAAAAAATTCAAAAAGATAAATGTATATGTAAAATTGTCTATAAGTTTATCTCTGATAACTTTATAATGGACACAACCAAACAACAGACAAGTCATGATCAAGGTTAGCTTTATGGAAACAATGACAGTGATAATAAGTACACCAAACCAGCCGTAAATGTGTTGTGTACATAAATGCGCATTTGAGAGAGAGAGAGAATTTTGAACATGGGAATTCAAGTAGGAGGGGACGATTTGAACAATATTACCATGAACCTGGGATATAGAATGTTCTCATGGCTTGCGCATTCATTTTCGATTGCTCCAATAGCAACTCAAATATGGCGTGGGCTTGCTTAAACTCGTCCCCAAATGCCGTTCTTGCTATGACGTCGCCTGTTAGTGCTCGTAAGTCTTTCTGAACCTCAATCTCTCTTGTTCCACATGTAGCTGAATCCTTCCATCTATTAACCATTTCTTTTGTGATTCTAACCACAATGGGAACCATTCCCTATTTCAAATGTTTGCGTGATCAGCAATATATACGATAGATTAATCAAAAATCAATCAAAATCAGATGCATATGCTTTTCATTAAATGGATATACATTTCGGTTTCTTTTTAAACTGCTTATTTTGTCTTCCAAGGTTCTTTACGTATTTACTTCCACTTGAGAATGATAAAGAAAGTACTAAATGTCACCCCACATAGTCTCCTAAATACAGTATCAATACGATAAACATTTAAAGGTAGAGAAAGGGTTCTGATGCAGGCCGTTCTTGCGGCGTGTTGCTTGCAAGAAAGTATGGAATCACTTAGGCCAAGTAGGAGGAATAAGTCAACCCCAGTTATGAGTCACTCAACTCAAGTGCACTAGAAAAATGCTTGTAAAAGAATAATATTTACCCATGTAGGCTATGCATGCCGACCCATGAGAGAGGATTGGCACCTAATGTTTTTAGTAGGCATGTACGAGGCATGGATTGAAAGTGGATGATAACTGGGAGAGTTAATGAGGTATGAGCATGTGCTTGTTTGTGTGGATATCCATGTGAGTGTGATGGGCAAAGTGTTGTCTAGTAGCATAGTGTTACTCGGAAGTATGGTGTTGCTGATATGTTACTTGTGAGAGCATATTATGACTCGCTTTTGGATCTTGAGAACATAGTGTTGCTTGTGTATGTATATGGAGAGCAAAGTGTTGGTGTTTACTTATTCTAAGACCTCAAAAGGCTGCGAGGGAGAGTGTTGGAATTATGGCCTTTTAAACCCTTATGTTTTTGCCATGATGATTCTAGGTCAAAGTGGGAGTGACTAGGTATGATGAGGCTTCCGGAATCTTTGCATACTGGGATATGGAAAGCTTTGAATAACCCTGATTACATGTGGCAAGGTTCTTGGGTTGTGTTTTGAATTGAGAAGTTTGAGGATTCTCTCTAATAAGGGTCGGTATGTGAGTGCCTCAATGTGACTTTTTATGTGTGATAAGCCATGTGTAAGCTTGGGGATAAGTGGATCCCGGAATGTTTGAGATGTTTTCTATGTGTGACAAGCCTGTATAAGCAAAGCTAAGCTTTGATAGTACGTAAGCCCAAATCCCTGATATGTGTAGCTTGCTCATAGCATGTGCAAGGGACAGTCGCAATTTGGGGAGCGATAATGAAAGATCTACTCTTCATAACTATGCACATGTGCTGAAAGAGGACCCCCACATTCGCAAGAGTGCAGATCCCTTGGGGCAACTGTAATCCATTGTACAGCTGGGAGTCAGACCACCTATTGGTTAGCATTGATAGGTACACTTATATCCTGACTTAATTCTGTAGCGCATAGAGGGCATTAGGATGGTTTGAGAAAGTGGTCTGGATTTCAGGGTCTAGTCCAGTGGAGTACCATGTAGCCCAACCACCTTCAGGATCCTAATTTACCAATTGGATTTATCTTATGCTCCAGAATGTTACATTTTGATGGGAAATGACTAAAATTATTTTATCATATTCTAATAGAACTTTTGAAAATTTTAATGTAAGGAAAAATGATTTATTAAATTTGTTATGAAGTAATTCTAAATATAGACTGCTTGGATGTGTGGCATGTGATGCACAAATGGCCAATGCCTGCCACACATTCAACCACTGTACTGCCACATCATTGCCATGTGAGTATGATGTGGATGGCTATAGGATCTTCGATGTGAAGGCTTTGTTTGGTTAGTGCATATAAAGTTCTAATGTGTAATATTTTATGACACGTGTGAGTGTAGGATATTGTATTTTCAAAATCTATTTAATTTTGGAATATAGTGGTCAAATGATTCTTATAAATAGAATCATGTGATTGGCAATGAGAAAATAAGGGGGCACATCACGACATATGATGATGTAATGTCCCCCATGAAAGTGACACTCCATAAGATGAAATGGAGTGAGAGTTTAAACAAAGAGGATGGACAGAGAGGGTGGCACACCACCCTTATGTGGGTCTCTCATTTTTTTGAATTTGATGGCGATGATTGAAAGTTTTCAAAATGGATGGTTGAGATTTGCTCAAAACAAATTTAGGTTATGGGAAAATTCGAGGTGGCTTATTGGCATAGTGATAAGGGTGTGTATAATTATCCCCATTCATATGATAACTATCAATGGTGATTCATAAGGCTCGGCCTTTAGCCTCTCTCAACCATTGGATCACTCATTGGATGGCCAAGATATAATATGAGTTCAAGCTTACACATGAAACCTCTGTAAATCGGACTCATCCCACCCATTTCATTCTTCTTAATTCTTCTTTCTCTCATCTTGATCAGTTGTTACTTTTCCCCAAGAGGACCATGCCCCACTCTCATCTCTCTCATTTCCTCTTGGTCTTTGTATCTTAAACCTTCCCTTCAATGTGAGATAAGGTGTGTTATAAGGTGTGCTATTGGCCCCATCTTCGAAGCATATCGCTTGTGCCTCATCACGAACTTCTCAAAGCCTGCTACCGTAAATTGGTCATGACAATAAGCTTACTTTCCTTATTATCTCATTTCCTTTGAAGCTCATTACTTGTTGCATATTAAAGGTCTATGTGGTGTCTATCTAGAGCTGTAGTTTTCAAGCATCTTTTCCCAAAACTATTATGGACTTTAGGATGCTGAAATTCTGAGCTCTTTCGTCCACAACAGTGAGGTCTAGGTTATTTTTTGAAGTTTATTTGGTGCCATCTCGTTCCCATCTTTTGATATGATGTGCCTTGTATCTTTGGTCCCTATGGGATGTGATTTGGTGTAGTTTTGGAATGTATTCCTACCATTTATTGAGAATCTATCCCTTGCAGTAAATCTGATTGTCTCAAGCATTAATAGTAGGACACAAATATAATTTTGAGCTTCATATTGGACTCTCCTATGATAGAAGGCCATAGAAGACCCATGTGTTAAGACTACACCAATTGTCTGGTTCTAACCGGTTTTCTCCCACTTGTTCTCATTGTCCAATATCCCATGTGAGGTTCATTTGCCCTATGTTTGATGTTTGAGAACTTTTAGTGTGGCACTTTATTCATGCTTCCCATGATTAGATCTGACCCATCCCTCTTGTGCTATCGTTTGGAAGTGATAACAAGGGTTGTACCGATATCATTTTATACAGTATATGAGAATTAAATCGGCTTCCCAAGGCAATGTCAAACTCGTGCACATTTGGTTCTATTTGATCATGTTTTCCATTTTGTTCTTCTGAGTGTGCTGCAAACTGGAAGCATTACAATAGAGTAAACCTTTTTCATTGTAGACGTATTGTTGAAAGTTGTTTAGTGGAAGACAACTGTACTTTATAATCTTCTAATTTTAGTAGTTGTAGGGATTTCCCCAAGGCCTTGTAAGAATTTGGGAAGTAGATTGAAAAAATTTCTTTTACGTTGCGTGGAGTCCCTGGTACTAAAATGCTCAGAACTTCTCTTTAGCCACCACTTTGTTGATGGTAGGCACTAGAAAACTGAAGTTATGCCCTCATAAGCTTCCCATGAGTGCGCAGGTGTGGCTACTTCTTGATTGGATGAAATGGTCCTTGGTAAATGAGGTAACCATAGAATTTTCCAAAAGAAAAGTGTGGCTATGTTAGTTGAAGTTTTATGGGGCACAAAGTGATGCATCATTAAAAAACTATCAACAATAGCAAAGGTAGAATTGAAATTGTGATGGGTTCAAGTTAGAACAAGTACAAAGTACTTAGAGAGGTCTTCCCATGGAACTTTGGGAATAGGTAAGGGCTGGTATAACCCCACACTTGCATCCTACGCTAAGCATGCTGGCTTGGCATGCATCATTCCATAAGGTGAGACATTATTCTTTAATGAAGGGCAATAGTATCATTCCCTTACGAGTGCCTCAGCGTTATCTCAACTGAAATTTCTACCAACTCCACCATTATGTAACACAATCATGAGTTGTAATTGTAAGGAACCAAGTAGACATAGCAGATTTCCTTCGAAAATATAATCGTCAACCACGCTAAAGTCTTCACAATTGTTCAACCATCCTGTAAACCTGTATAGAGAAACGGTCTTTCGGACAGTTCCCAGGCAAGCGTTAAATGCAATAATGTAGTTTACAAGTGTGGTCAGTAGACTACATTTCAGCTTCAAACATTGAAAACTTTGTTTGCTGCTCTAGCCATGCAGTGCAACACAAAAGTGAATTATTGGCAAGGGACTGAAAGGAGAGGAAGCAAGAGAGCATACTCATAAACAAGAATTAGCGAGTGAGTAAGGAGTTCAGTTGTTAGTGTTTGAAGACATTTTTCAGCACCTTGGGTCCCCGATGCAGAATAAAGGAGAAACCGATTAATAAAGCCTTGATTTACAGTGAAATTCCTTACAGTCTCTGAATTGCCCCAGAATGCGTGAAGATGTTCCTAAGGACTTCAAAAGGCCACCTGTCAAGTTTTGTCACAATCCGACATGTCTAAGGCCACGCAGATAAAGAAACAGTTTCGAAAAAATCAACCTCTAACACCCTGAAACAGACCCCATAACTAGAACTCTATTTTTGGTGGGTAAAATGGCTATGAGATCATCGCCATTGGATCTGGCACAGTCAAAAACCCCTAGAGGTCAAGTTTCGGCTTAAAGAGACGCTCCAAGACAAAGTTATAGGTGAAACATTAAAAAGAGGTAGGTCACACGCTATTCCCTAGTGGTCTCCCTGCACCATTCTCCATTTTGCACAGTCACGAGCAGCAACTTTAAAGACTCATACCTCGCTTGTTATAAGTCAAATTGCGCTCAAATTTTGCAAGCATGTTCGTCTCGTCAAGAGCGTTTGATATGTGGTAGGTCCGGTGATGATGTCCGAGCTAGGAGAAAAACTAGAGAGAAGTTGGGGATTCATGACAAAAGTTGCGGAAAAATCAGCAGCGATACACTTTGCTCAAGTGGCCATATCACAGTCCTCGCATAACGGATCAACGCGAGACCAGTTCCATTGCATGCGTAAGATCTAGGGCTATGTCTGGTCCGAACCCCGCACGTAATGAAGAGTTAGATTTCACACACGAAGGAGTTTAAGTCACTACAGATTTTTGGCTGTCGAAATTCAGATTCCAGTCAAACCCAAAGACTGCAAAATCTTCATTCGGACAAGAAATCGAGCTCCGTTTGCTGCAACGGGATCGTGACGGCATGCTCAGTACAATTCAATGAAGAAATCAAAGAAAAACATCAAGAAACATGCACACTATTGATTAGAAGTTTTCAAGATTCATACGAATTTCAAGTTACGTGATCGTGGCCTAAAAATGCGATCCTTGATTCGAAGTTGGTATCAAATCGATCGTCATGCCGAGCCCTACGAGAAAGTAATCATCTTTTGCTCAAACGGATGCCGGAATAACCCCGAATCATCCATGGAAAATCAAGCATGTTCTAAGGCAGCAGCAAGGACTATTTTGGAATTTTATATATTGTTGAGCAAGTGCAAAACCATCATTTTGCCCCTATTTGTAGATTTTATTTTAATAATTCAAATAAATTGTAATTATCATCAATTATATCCGATTTTGAGCATCCACCCATGTTTTGAGCCTAATTCTATAAATACATGCTAGACCTAATTGTAAAAAGCTTCCACCATACCTTCATTCTGAAGAATAAAATTTGAGAGTTTTATATTGAGATTGTTGGCATGTCATGGAAAGAGATAGAGAGAGGAGCGAGAAGAAAAGGTCTGGTACCCCTCAGTGAAGGTAACGTTCACTCTCCTCCTCTTTCTCCTCTTCTTTCTTTCTCTCTCCTCCTCTTTCTCTCCTCCTCTCTCCTCCTCTTTCTCTCTCTCCTATTTCTCTCTCCTCCTCTTTCTCCCTCTTATTTCTTTCTCTCTCCTCCTCCTTTCTCTCTCTTCCTCTTCTTTCTTTCTCTCTTTTTATCTTCTTCTCTCTGTCTCTTCCTTCTTCTCAGTCTCCCTTTCTCTCTCTTCTCTATCTTTCCTTCTTACTCCTTATTCTTTCCTTTTTCTCTCCTCTCCAGTCATGCACGGCGATGCCCATCACCGAGCATGACATTCACTTTCTTTTCTTATATCTGCAACATGCACAATGAGCCGGGCCTTAACCCGAGTGGCAGGTCAGGCCTTTGTCAAAGTTCCTTTTCCCTCTTGTTCTGCACGGCGGTGTATATCTCCACCCGTGACATTTCTTCCCTATTCCCTGATAAGGATATTGAATCGGGCCCTTTCCCAAGTGGCAGGCCGAGTCATGTCTGAGTTCTTTCTAACACAAGTGACAATACCTATAGTCGTGTGTGTCTTTTCTTCTCTCTCCCCTGGCCCTATCTCTCTCGTCCTGGACGCTGGAACCCAACGTCATCTATGCTTTCTCTTTCCTCCTTTCTCTCTCCTATCATGGAGGACGAACCCTATCACTGTCCATGTTCCCTCCTTCTCTCTCTCCTATCATGGACACCGGAGCCTATCACCGTCCATGTTCTCTCTTTCTCTCTCTCCTTTCATAGACGGTGGAACTTATCGTCTTCCATGTGCTTTCTTACCCTCTCTCTCCTCTGTCATGGACGGCAAAACCCCATCGCTGTCTATGCTTTTGTCTTTCTTCTCTCTCCTCTATCATGGACGACAGAACCTCTTCGTTGTTCATGCTTCTTGCCCTTTTCTCTCGTCTCCCTTTCTTCTTTCTTCTCTCTTTTTTTTCTCTCCCTCTTCTTTCTTCTTCCTCCTCACTCTTCTTTGTTTTCTCTCTCCTTTCTCTCTTTTCTTCCAATCTTTTTCCTCTCTCTTCCTTATTTCTCTCTTCTTTCTCTCTCTTCTTTCTCTCTCTTCTTATTCTCTCCTCTCTTCTTTTTCTCTCTCTTCTCTCTTCCCTTTTCTCTCTCCTCTTTCTTCTCGTTTTCGCTCATTCTCCTTTGTTCTCTCTCTTCTTCCTTATTTCCTCGTTCATTTGACCAAGGGATGTTAAGATTAGCACTGTCATGGTAGTCCCGTCATCGAGCAGTACTGCCATCGTGCCGGTCTGAGTTACCGTGCCCGTCTTGTTGCCACGACAGGTTAGCCATGGCGTCAGGCTGGTCGGTGTTAGTCTTGTCCTCATGTATTATTGTCGTTGTGTCAGTCTAAGTTACTGTGCCCATCTTGCTACCACGCCAGGTCAATCACCGTACGCACGTCTTTGTACCTTAGCCCAAAGAAAAGGTGGAGTCACTTGACCCACTTGTCTTGTAAATTACCGTGTGTGTGTGATTACAGAAACAGGACAGTACAGGAGAAAGGGGGCGATTCCGAACCAGTTGTAGGACTGGGGGACTTTCTGACGTGATCTAAGAGAGCGCCCACGCGAGTCAGCCCCAATGACTCACGGACCCAGGTGAGGTGTGTCCCACCTCACATTAAATTCCTCTCTCATCGGCAAGATCGAGACACCTAACCAGCTTGGTAACTCCACTAGGGACTTACTACCCCTTTTGCCAGATCGTCCTTGTTTTGTTAATCTCTCCTTTGTTTTTTGTTTTCTGCACTCACATGGCTTCTGGGCTTCTTAATCCATTTATCTGGGTCAGGAATTTTCTCATCCCTGCATTCGTGAGCGTGCCTCGAGAACAAGTTCCTCGAACTTCGTTCTCAACTTTCCTTTTGAGCAAAGACCCAGTATCTAGCTCCCATGTCTTAACCTGGATAGGTGTGAGAAGGGACTTAAAAGTCCCTAATTCCCCATTTCCTAGCTCTGGTGGGACCCCCATCAAAGCACTCTACATTGGTAGCACATCTGCTCCCACTCACAGCATGCACCCTATCACCGGCAAGTCACTTGCCTGTCGTACTGCTAAGGTACACCGAAAGGCTGCCTAGTCCCGTTCTGGAAAAAGCAAGGAACTTGTCCTTGCTTCTATGGGTCGCCGCAAGGCTGCCCTCTATATTCCTCCACCACCTCGAGTCTCCATGCTTAGAGGCTCGACACATCAAGGTAGAGACCCTGGGGCCTCCACTTCTTGCACACACCCAAAGGCTCATGGGTTATCCACTCGAGCCACACCTTGGGATAACCCTTATATTACCTCGAGTCAGTGTCCAGGATCATGCCTCCTTGGGTCAAGTCCTATACATGTTATGCATGCGCATCCCACCACTCGGGGCAACACCATCACTGTGCCAACCCGAGCACATGGAAGATGACCCCCTCGTCCTCCCTCTTAGCACACACTACCGCATCCTGTAAGGGGCAGGCTTCCACCTGTTCTCTTACAGACACGTGCTCGCAGTTCTCAGCCTCCTAAGGCCAGACCACCTGTTCGAGCCCAGGCTGACCCCAAAGTCACCCGTGATCCTTCTTCAAGGGGCACACATGCGCCACCTTCACGGACCACTCCTCGCTCCGGACTCAGGCGCCGTCATGAGTCAATCCTTCCCCCGCCTGCCCCTCCTCTTTCGAGCAAGTATCTCTAGCCCTGATACTCGAAGACCTTCCCCAAGAGTACCATCTTATGTCAGCCCCATCAGCTCGGTCATATCTCTGAAGCTCGTAAGAGAGCTTGGACAAAGACTTGATGGGAGATCAAGTCCTTCGACCTTCCCAACGCAAATTGACCCCAGTATCTGGTCCGCACTCATTACTTCATCTAATGGTGACGGCTCTTTCTTGCTCAAGAAAAGCCAGCCAGCTACAGTCCCAATTGCAGTTCTGGCGGGAGGTCCATCAAAGCCTCAAAGCTAAATATGATAAGGGTCTGCAAATTCTGACTAAGGAAGCAACCAAGACGATCGGGGCAACCTCTCCCGATGACCCCCTTCACAAGAATCCCTTATACCCACTTCAAATCACAGAGCTCAAAGAGGAGGTACGAGAAGCCTGCACAGTGGTCAGCATTGTAGAAGATGACTTGACCACTCAGCAGCCACGGTCCCAAGACCGTCGAGAACTGGTCCTCATGCGATCGACATATAAGACTCGAGTTCAATCAGGGCATGGTGAGCTCTTGTTGACCGATCTGCCACGCATGACCTGCCAAGCTCAAAAGCCTTCAGCTGTACCTAAGGCTGACAGCCCTAAGGAAATGGTTAGCGTTACAGTTGTGACCGAACCTAATGACAACCAGGAAAAACGCATGGACAGGTTCGAACAGATGGTGCGAGCAATGATGGAGAAGATTGATCTCATGGAAAGCATGCAGTCCCCAATCAATGTATCCCATCATGAGGCCGACTCCCATCACTCCGATGATGCAGCTCCGAGGCAGCCTCCTCCTTCTACCTCACAGGACAATTCCATCCCTCACCCCATCTCATAGGCAGACATCGATGCCATGGTAAGCCATAGCCTAAAGAACAGACAAATCTTGGGTATATAGGGTACAACACTTTACCAAAAATCGTACCCCTCTTACATTGATCAGGTTCTATTCCCTCGGACTATAAAAAAAAGAAGCTTCCCATGTTAGATGGTACAACATCCCCACACCAGCATATCTCGTATTTCCAAGCGGCGTGTCGAGAGATAGTGGCTGATGGGAGACTCCTCCTCTGTCATTTTGTTGAAACCCTTGATGGCCTAGCCTCGGCTTCCCCCTAATTCAGTACATAGTTGGGAATAAAGTTTATCCTTTCGAGGAGGAATGGGTCCCTGCATTACTCCGGTTATTACTGGAGCAGAGTATGATTGAACTTCCTAAGAGCAAGTTTCTTGATCAAGCCGAACAGGTTATCATCGGAGGATAAGCCACCCCACAGAAGAATGCTACACACTCAAGGACGTCTTCTAGGCTTTGATCTAGAAGGGTCAGATAAAGCTCGAAGATCTTAAAAGAGCATTCGGGGTAACTGAGGCTTCCCATTCGGTATGATGTCCCACGAGGGACTCGTCACACCAAAGCCGGCAAGGCATCCCAAACGCCTTGCTCAGGGGACCAAGAATCATTGGTGCCCGTATCATCATATATGGGGATAAAAGCTGAGCGAATGCTATGGGTTCGAAGCTATAGTTGCAAAGAAGGTGCAAAGAGGTCACATTGCTTACGCTGTCATGGAACAACATCTGCAAGTCAGCGTCCCCATCCAGGATAATGCTTCAATGCAAAAATCTCTTGTTGATGCATTCGATCCTGCTGAACCCTCGAGTTCCCAGCCATGGGGAGTCCACCATGGGCGGAGCAGACTCAATTCCTTAAAGCGAGAGGCAGTTTGTCAAGCTAGGGCTGTTCACAAACCTAGCGAGATGAATCAGGCACTTCCAATGAAAATCAAGAGAAGACGGGCGCCAAGGGCTGCTTGCCAGAGAAACAAGATTCTTCAACCACCTATTGAGCAAGAATTTCTTAGGCCTCTTCCTCCATTGCCAACCTTACAGGACTTCATCCCCCGATACGATCATCCTTCCTCCCTCACCTCATCAAGAGAATATCCCTATTCGAGGCACGTCCAATGAGGGTGACAACATTAAAAGCACCCCCAACGATTTAAGCAGGAGAAAGACCTAAAAGACTCCCTGCACACGTCCAACTCTTGTGATGACATAAAAAGCTACTCAAATCGGTCGCATGAAGGGAATGACCCTAAAAGTCCCTCACCTACTAACTTCTCTTCTTCCTCTCCCTCTTCTTCTTTTTCTTCTCCCACCTCCTCTTTTATGTCTCCTGCACGTATAATGACGGAATGTCCATACTTCAAGGCTCTCGACAAAGAACTCAAAGGAACCAATATAAGCAGAACGCACAGGAGGCGGCTGAGAAAGACGTTAGCCTAGGCAGCTGGATTCTTGACAATCGTTGACGCTCTGGCGGGTCAAGCTAAGTCAGAGCCATCTTCATCCACAAAGAAGCACAAGAGGTCAAAGTCGAAGAAACCTCAGTGGCCCTCGAAGCCCGATTTTGGGAAGAGGCTGAGAGAATCAAGAGGATGGAGCTTCTACTCTCAGGAAGCCTGTCATATGGTGCAGAACGTGGAAGAATTACCCAGCACGAGGCAAATGAGCCTGAGATCGGGGAAAACGCTGCAACCTCCACCTCAGAAGCCAAAGGTTCTAATGTTTCCTGGTCCACCACTTCTTCCTCACCCAAATACCCTAGACAATCTACCCATTCTCAAGAGCCCTGGGATTCTTCCTTGCCCAAATACCCCAGGAAATCGACCCATCCTCAAATTCCTTGGGACACCTCTAATCCCATATACCCAACCACCTCTTAAGCCTCAACCTCAAATCTCCACTCCACTAAAAAATATCCCGGCCACCCAATCCACCTAGGTCGCCCAAACCAAGCCGGTTGTGCAGCCATGCCAGCCAGCAAACCAAAATAGACCTCCCCCATCTAAACCTGACCCTCAACCTACCATATTACCTAGTCCCATGGTGGATACAGGGGAACATCAGGAAGATCCTCATGAGGCTCAAGTTGTCTGTACAATCGCTGAGTCACAGCCATCTCAGGAACCTCAAAGTGAATTCTCTCGATCAGATACATCGGCTCTGCTCGAGGTTAATCCTTTCATCGGCAAGCAAGATGAGGATGCAAGAACCATGATCCATAGCAAAGACTGACTAGAAGAAGAAATGTCAGAAGTGTGGGTGTCTTCACTAAATTTTAGTGAGAAGTCCTCCGAAGCCAATGTTAAAGAGTTATAGGAGGCCCCAGAAGAATGGGAAGAAGGCAGTCAAGCATCAGCTAATGAGCTCGAGGAGATAAATATAGGAGATGAAGCCGAGCCCAGGCCCACTTTCATCTCGGCAAATATGTCGCCAGAAGAGAAAGAGAATTTTATTGCATTCTTACAAGCAAATCGAGACGTCTTTGCCTAGCATTACCATGAGATGCCTGGTTTAGATCCTCAAGTCGCAGTCCACCGTCTTGGCATTGATCCATCCTTCAAGCCTATCAAGAAGAAATCCAGGAGGTTCAGGCCTAATCTCAAAATGTAGATAGACTTTGAGGTGACCAAGCACAGGAAAGCAGGTTTCATTCTTGAAGCCAAGTACCCAAAGTGGCCCGTAAATGTAGTCCCAGTCAAGAAGAAAAACTGCCAAGTTAGGGTCTGCATTGACTTCTGCGACCTGGATACCGCTTGCTTGAAGGATGCCTTCCTGTTGCCTTTTATGGAGATGCTCATTGACTCCACAGCTCACTGCCAGATCTTCTCCTTCATGGATGGATACTCTAGATACAATCAGATACAGATGGCGCCAGAAGATGAGGAAGTTACCGCATTCTTTACTCCAAAAGGGGTCTTTTGCTTTGGATTGAAGAATGCCGGTGCTACGTATCAGAGAGCAATGACAACCATCTTCAAGGACATGATGCACAAGGAGGTGGAATGTTATGTAGATGACTTGGTGGTAAAATCCGAAAAGAAAGATGCTCATATGAGAGACCTTGAAAAGGTGTTCGAACGGTTATGCCTTCACCAGCTCAAGATGAACCCGCTGAAATGCACTTTTGACGTGCGTTTAGGACTGTTCTTGGGGTTCATTATTAGACAACGAGGGCTGGAGTTCAGCCAGTCAAGATCAAGACAATCCAGGAAATGCCGCCACCAACAACATTGTGAGAGCTGCGATCCCTCCAAGGGCGGCTGGCTTATATCCACAGATTCATCTCAAACCTCTCAGGTCACTGTAAGCCTTTTACGCACATGTTGAAGAAGGATACCTCATTCATCTGGGATGAAGCATGTCAGGCAGGGCTTGATGACATCAAGCGATATTTACTCCATCCTCCGGTGCTCTCTAGACCGGTGTTGGGAAAACCACTCATCCTGTATGTGACCGCTCTAGACGAGTCACTTAGGGCATTATTGGAGCCGAACAATGACGAAGGGAAAGAGACCGCGTCATATTATCTCAGTCGCAGGATGCAAGGGGCAGAGAAGAATTATCCCCCTATCGAGAAGATGTGCCTGGCCCTAACCTTCGCAGTACAAAAGCTCTGCCACTACTTGCTTGGTCATGAAGTAAAACTTATATTAAAAGAAAATCCTGTAAAGTTTCTCATGATACGCCCATGCTTGTCGGGACGCCTTGCTAAGTGGGCATTATTGCTGATGGAATTCAATATCACATACGTACCCAAAAGGCCGTCAAGAGTTAAGCCCTGGCTGATTTTCTTGCAACACATCCTTTACCGGTAGAATCTCCTTTATCAAGTGACCTCCCTGATGAAGAAATATTTTGTGCAGAGCTTGCTCATGCGTGGGAGATGTACTTTGATGGAGCCTTTCAGTCTGATTGAGGAGGCGCCGGAGTGGTATTTATGACTCCCAAAGAGGGGGTACTTCCTCTATCCTTCTCTCTCACTGAGGTTGGTTCTCATAACAAGGCAAAATATCAAGCCCTTATAATTGGGTTGGAGATAGCCTTTGATCTAGACTTGGAGTAGCTCAAAATCTTTGGTGACTCTGAGTTGGTGATACGGTAGCTTAAGGGGATCTATGATGTGAGAAATGCTCAAGCCTTATCACGATACTACAAAATCGTATATGGCTCAGTTTAATGATGTATCCTTGAGTCACATCCCCAGGGGGTTAAACTCGTAGGCTGACGCACTCATAAAACTTGGGGCTACAATTCAATTGTCCTCACTAGTGCCCATGCCTGTCTGGGTGGCAGAGTGGAGATACATTGAACTGAGAACCGAAGTGGACACGGATGATGCGAGAATTCTCTTCCCCAAGTGCCCACCTTATCCATTCAAAGCAATTCTATCAGGTAAAGAAGTTATTTAGGCCGAACAGGAAATGGCACGGAGTCAAGGAGCTGAGGTCCAAAAACAAGAACCGGAGTTCTTCGACCCAATATGTGCAAAAGTCGAGCAAGTAGAAGATTGGAGAGAACCCATCATTAATTTTATGAAGCACGGTAGACTCCCTGAAGATCATATCGAGCGCAATAATAAGCGTCAGATGTCTAATAAGTACACCCTCCTTGAAGGAGGCACTCTCTTCAAATGGTCTTTCGACGGTATTCTTCTTAGATGTGCAGACACACAAGAGGCAAATAAGGTGATGGAAGAAGTACACTCAGGCATCTGTGGACTGCATCAGTCCGGCCCTAAGCTCTATGAACGGATATGTAGATTGCTGTACTATTGGCTTTCGATGGCTACCGCCTCCTTAAACTATGCCAAGAGGTGCCAGGTGTGCCCAATGCACTCGCGCCTCATCCATCAGCCTCCAGAGCCCTTACACCCTACAAGGGCATCATGGCCCTTTTCACAATGGGGTATGGACATTGTAGGACCAATTGACCCTCCTTCTACAATGGGTCATGTCTTCATTTTAACCACAACAGACTATTTCTCCAAGTGGGCTGAAGCGATTCCCGTGGGTCACAGTTGTGAACTTCATGTGGCATCACATCATATACTGATTCGGGGTGCCTGATCAGATTATATCTGACAATGGCCCTCAATTCAAAAGCCATCAAATTGATCGCTTAGTTAACCAGTTCGGTTTCGAATGGAAGTACTCAACTGTGTACCACCCTCGAGCCAACGGATTAGCTGAGGCTTTCAATAAGACCCTGTGCAACGTTTTAAGGAAGTCGGTATCAAAGTCAAAAAAGAATTGGCATGAGAAGCTTCCTGAAACACTGTGGGCCTATCGCACTACCACGTGGAATGCCACCGATTCCACTCCTTATTCCCTGGTCTATGGGGGTGAAGTAGTTTTACCCCTTGAAATTCAACTCCCCTCGCTTTGTGTCGCCATATATCAAGGACTGACCGAAGACAAGAGGGTTAAGCTTCGTTATCAAGAGTTAGATGCTCTCGATGAAGCTCAGCAGAATCTCAAACTCAACCAGGGGAGAATGAAGAGGGCCTTTGACAAGTCAGTCAAAGTCCGTTCATTCGCCTGTGGGGATCTGGTTTTAATGGCCAAAAGGCCGATTGTTATGCATGGGCGGCGCAAAGGAAAGTTTGAACCTAAATGGGAAGGTCCCTTCATAGTCAACAAAGTCTCGCCAAATGAGGTTTACATACTGGCACATCCCGATGGAGAGGAGGCTATGCCCCCCATCAATGGGCGATTCCCCCCATCAATGGGTGATACCTGAAGAAGTATTATCCTTGATACCTCTCAAGAGACTCAATATCCAGCAAAAAGGAAGTAAGAATCAAAGAAGGAAAACCAAGGGAAAGGAAAAGAATAAAGATAGTTCAAACAACATTCTACTCTTTTATTGCATTAGAAGGAATTACAAGCCAAAAAGCCCATTATTAGGGAGATTACAAATCTATCATGCAGTATTGCTCTCGCACCAAAAGAAAAGATACTAGTTGTGCCAAGTGTTGCTCTTGCATCTGACAAAAAAAGGACGATTACAGGCCAAAAAGTTGCTCTCGCATCAAAAGAAAAGAGAGTAGATGCCTCAGCGCTACTCTTGCATCTGAGGAAAAGAGAACGGTTATGGGTCAAAAACCTGCTCCCACATTAGAGAAAGGTAGAAGGGTTTTAGATCGAGTATATCAGACATACAAAGAAAACCCTTATGGCAAGGACCTGGCCTATGATGGAGAGCATACCCTCTTCACAGTGAGAACCCTTTCACTTAACAACATGGAGTTCACTGTTGTGCAGGAGCATTTGGCTTCCAACAGGCTTCATAAGCCCGGCCTTACCATTGGTCAGCACCCATTTCCTACCCAAGTCATTGTCGCACATGACCATCGTCGCGCATGACTCAACGTCGTGCAACTCAGTGCTGCACGTGATCATCATTGCATGCGACTTAGCGTTGTGCGTGATCATCGTCGTGTATGACTTAGTGCCACGCGTGATCATCGCCGCACATGACTCAACGCTGTGCGCAACAATTGCTATGTGCAACTCATTGCTAAGCATGACCACGGTCGGGTATGACTTGTCGTCGTCCATGAAAGGATTGCCAAGTGGGCGTGGGGGTATGGTTACTGCCTCTCACGACGAGCGCCGTGTGCAACCTATCGCCGTGAGTTTTGGCTCGCGACCCTCGTCTCCCTAACGACCGTATTCCTCCCAGTGACCGCTCCCTAACGACCGTCTTCCTCCCAGTGACCGATCACTGCCTGCGTCTGTTTGCTACCCTGCAACCTCTTGGTTTCACACTGGGAAACTCCTCTCACCCACCGGAAACCCATTGTCGCACCTTCCCTTCTCCTTCAAACCACAGGAAAATCCCCAAAAGCCAGTGGAAGTTCACCGGCAGCTCCTTACTGCAACTTGGACCCCTTTCTCTGTTACTCCAAAACTACTATCGGAGTTTCTCACTGGACCCCAGCAAACTCTTTGCTTTTCTCACTCTGACAGCAACCCTCGTTGGCAGACTCCTGCAACCCTTCACGAATGCCCCTGTGTTCCCCTACTGGTGCTCCCTCTTCCCAGCTGGAACTTTCTTGCCAGCAAACTCTTGTAAACCTCCGTTCTTACCGGAGTTCTCACCAAAAGCTTCTCTCTCTCACTACTAATATTTCCTTAAACTTTAGTAAAACGGTGAAAAAGGGGTTTACCCCCTTATATAGACAACGCTTCCCCAAAGTGCCCTCGATAAATTGGGAATGCCAGTCAGGTCCCTGAATACCAAACGGCGATGGGCTGGACCAGGTCTGGCTCAAACCCGAGGCTCGAACAAAGGTTTACCGCCGCCCATGTAGCGCGAAGCATCAAAAGTTGAGCTCAGGCCCGAAGCCCGAACAAAGGTTACCGCCGATCATGGAACCCCGAACAACCAGTGTCAGATGGATCAGGACCGTGTCGGGCCAGCCCCGAGGTCCGAACTCAGACCAACGCCACTCACGACCAACATCGCTCGCAATTAACGCCGCACATGACCGATGCTATGCATGACTAATGCCACACATACCAACGTCGCGCGTTGCCAATAGCCCCGTTCATGAGACTGTTGCCCATGTTAGCGTCATGTGTGTCAATGCTACTGTCGCCCATGATAGTGTCACGTGTGTCTGAACCCTGCTATTGCCAAGTGTGCTACAATCGTCCACACTAGCGTTGTGAGTGCCCTTTGTGCTAAAACCTGGTCACTGCTGTGAGTGTTCTGTCATAATCCCCACTATGAGTTATAACTATGTTGCAGCTCGCCATCCTCAGTGGAGTTAGGTGTATGCCTAGGAAAAAGTCATGCTTACGTCTTCAATCCCCAATGGGTTTGTTTTACACCAAGTCATTATCCTCACTTATTCCTTCGTTATCTTATCCCCAAGGAGTCGGATTACCTTCCACAAGCTTATTCTCCATGGAGTCTCATTTTTCACCCCTTGGGAGTAACACTCACACCTTAATCCCCATAAAGTCCACTTCTATTTTCCATCCCTCGTCGGGCCACCATCTCCATCTAAGCCCTCTTATTGTGTATGGACTTAACCATTTCATCCCCAGGTAGTTGGATGGCCATCCATGCTTCAATTCCCCGATGGAGCTTCGCCTATATGGCGACCCACACAATGGTCCATGCTGCATGACCCTAAACTGCACAGCAATGGTCTAGATGCACGACCTTAAACTGCATGGTCCAAACTATATTACCTTAAACTGTAGCGGAGGTCTAGTTGCACGACCTTAAACTGCATGTTCCTAGCTGTATAACCTTAAAATTCATAGCCACGGTCTAAACTATACGACCTTAAACTATAGCGAAGGTCTAGTTGCATGATCTTAAACCGCATGGTTCTAGCTACATGACTTTAAATTGCATAGCCCCGGTCCAAGCTACATGACCTTAAACCATAGTGCACGCCCTGGCCGCACGACGTAAGGCATGAACTTAAACACGCCCCCACACATGCACACACGCCCTTTACATGCATCTTCACACGTGCCTGCCCTAACTGACCCATCCGTGTACGCACACCACCTTCATCAACTCCCCAGTAAATTCATCTTCCTTCATTACCCTCCATCATTCCATAGTGAGTCTCACCCATGCTCACAAAATAACGGCGAGTCATCCTGCCATCCACACTCGTCGTCGGCTAGTGGGTAACCACTATCCACCTTCCATCCATACACATTCATCTTTCATAGGCAGCCTCGTGCCATCTCCCCAAAGTGAGTCAAACCATCACCATTCTCACTCCATGACCTCTACAGACTGCCATTCATCGCCACCACGGTTCAGCTATATGACCTTAAACTATAGTGCATGTTCTGACCGCATGATGTTAAACTGCTTCACCCAGATCCTGAAGGCATGACCCTAAACACACCCTCACAAAAAAAGAAGAAAAGAATAAAGAGAATAACGGATATGGTGTATACCTGAGTAAGGGAACGCCATGAGTAAAAATGACAAATGGGCATGGTCATGAAACCATGAGTAAAAGCGTTCTGTGAAAATAAAAAACCAGGCACAGTGAAAACCCTAAAGGGCGTCATGAGTAAAAATGGAAGAAAAGGGTGGACATGGCTGTAAGATCATGGGTAAAAGAGCCCCAATAAAAAGAGGTTGGTGAAAATCGTCTCCACGACGCCACTTCCCAAGTCCAAGTAAAAACTCGCAAAGGGCGTTTGGACCAATAAGCAGGTTGATGCAACACACCCCTCATGGGCGGCTTCAGCCAATAAACTCACAAGAAAAATCCCTGGTGTCAGGGTACCTTGGTATCGAGCTTCAAAAAGAATCTGACAGTCTGAGTCCGTTTACGAAAAGAACCAAAAGTCACAAGAATTTCCAAGAAAGCAGGTCAAGGTCCCATGCTAAAGGGCCGCCTTCGCAAAATTCAACTAAAAAAAAGAAAATCACAATGGAAAGCCAAAGATGCTCCCAAAGGCTAACTGTCATGCCAGGTAAAGACTTCAGGGTGATGCCTCACCAAGAGGCCACCTCACCAAACCCCTCCCTAGCCGACAGGCCCAGACCTTCGGGACAGGCCAACAAAAAACCCCCTAATGGACCCCGAAAGATAGGGTCCATAGAGGTGCCCTGCTTGTCAAAGCAAACCTGAGTGTAGCATCACACATGCCCACCAAGGGCTCCTTGGTTGTCTATCCAAAGCATAACCTCAGACGTGGACCACCACCAGAGGACACAAACCCCTGACTAATAGGGAAGAAAGCCCTTAAGCAAGGCACCCAACTGACAGACAAGCCTGGATTCTGACCGACTGGGTCTACAAGCTTTTGAAAGCCCCCAGTTTTCGGAGCTTGAAAAGAGCTCTTGACGTGGATGATGGACATTCCATGAGATGTCCCCCACCAGTAACTCAAGTCTCTTCTCCCCCGAAGTCTCCACATATGGATCTACAAAAAAAGCATCCAAACTTCTGAGCATCCTAGTTACAGCATTGCATGGATATCTCCTCGGCATTCATGTGGTCTTGTGGCTAGGAAGAAAAAATTAATAAAGCCGAAGGAAACTTTCAGAATGTTGTCCTTCCCGCTTCTCTTAAAGCACAACATTCGGCGGGGTAAGCTGTTTGAAGACATTTTCCAGCACCTTGGGTCCCCGAAGAAGAATAAAAGAGAAGTCGATCAATAAAGCCCTGATTTATAGTGAAATTCCTGACAGTCTCATAATTACCCCAGAATGGGTGAAGATGTTCCTAAGGACTTCAAAAGGCCACCTACCACGTTTCGTCGCAATCCGACATATCTAAGGCAGAACACATAAAGAAATAGTTTCGAAAAAATCAACCTCTAGCACCCTGAAACAGACCCCATAACTAGACATCTATTTTCAATGGGTCAAATGGCTGTGGGACCACTGTTATTGGATCCGGCATGGTCGAAAACCCCTAAGGGTTAAGTTTCAGCATAAACAAACATACCAGGACAAAGTTATGGGTGAAACATTAAAAACGGGTAGGCTGCACGCTATTCTTGCGCGTCTCCTTGCACCAATCTTCATTAAAGGAGACTGTTTTGTACAGTCACGAGCAGAAAATTTGAAGACTAATAGCTCACTCGTTACAAGTTGGATCGTGCTCAAATCTTGTGAGCGTGTTCGTCTTGTTAAGACGAGTGTTTTGATATGTGGTATGTCCCATGATGACGTCTGAGCCAGGAGAAAAATTAGAGAGAAATTGGCGATTCGCGGCCAAAGTTATAGGAAAACACACCTCGCTCGAGTGGCCACGTCAAGGCTCTTGCATAACGGATCGACGCGAGACCAGTTCCATTACATGCGTAAGACCTAGAGCTATGTCTGATCCAAACCCCTCACGTGATGAATAGTTAGATTTCACACACAAAGGCATTGAATTCATTGCAGATTTCTGACTGCCGGAATTCAGATTCTGGCCAAAACCCAATGACTGTAAAATCTTCGTTCGGGCACGAAATCAAGCTGTGTTTGTTGCAATGCGATCATGATGGCATGCTCAGCGTAATTCAGTGAAAAAATCAAAGAAAAACATCAAGAAACAAGCACCACTATTTATCGAAATTTTTCAAGATTCATACGAATTTCAAGTTGCATAATCGTGGCCTAAAAATGTGATTCGTGATTCGAAGTTGGTACCAAATCGATCGTCATGCTAAGCCTCACAAGAAAGTAATCATCTTTCGATCAAACGGATGCCGGAGTAACCTCAAATCATCCATGAAAGATCACGCATGTTTTAGGGCAGCAGCAGGGACTGTTTTGGAATTTTTTGTATTGTTGGGCATGGGCAAAACCGTCATTTTGTCCTATCTTTAGATTTTATTTTAATTCAAATAAATTGTAATTATCATCAATTATGTCAGATTTTGGGCATCCACCCATGTTTTGAGCCCAATTCTATAGATATATGTTAAACCTAATTGTAAAGAGCTTCCACCATACCTTCATTCTGAAGAATAAAATTTGAGAGTTTTACACTGAGATTGTGGGCACGACTCTAAAACATGCACACTGAGCCGGGCCTTAACCCGACTAGAGGTTCGAGCCTCTATCTGAGTTCCTTTTCCCTCCTATCATGCACGGCGATGTCCATCGCCGCCCGTGACATTACTCCCCTATTCCCTGACAAGGACATTGAATCGGGCCCTTTCTCGAGTGGCGGGCCAAGTCATGTCCGAGTCCTTTCTAACACACGCGGCAATACCTATCATCGTATGTGTCTTTTCTTCTCTCTTCCCTGACCCTCTCTCTCGTCATGGACGGCGGTACCTAACGTCATCTATGCTTTCTCTTTCCTCCTTTCTCTCTCATATCATGGACGGCGGAGCCCATCCCCGTCCAAGTTCTCTCTTTCTCTCTCTCTCATGTCATGGATGGTAGAGCCTATCATTGTCCATGTTCTCTCTTTCTCTCTCTCTTTTCATGGACGGGCGGAACCTATCGTTGTCCATGTTCTTTCTTACCCTCTCTCCTCTATCATGGACGGCAGAACCCCATCGTCGCCCATGCTTCTGTCTTTCTTCTCTCTCCTCTGTCATGGACGATAGAACCCATCTTCGTCCATGCTTCTTGCCCTTTTCTCTCTCTTCTCCCTTTTCTTCTTTCTTCTCGCTTTTCTTTCTCTCCCTCTTCTTTCTTCTTCCTCCTCTCTCTTATTCCTCCTCTTTCTCCTTTCTCTATCTTCTTCCAATCTTTCTCCTCTCTCTTCCTTCTTTCTCTCTCGTATTTCTATCTCTTTTTTTAATCTCTCTTCTCTCTCTTCTTCCTTTCTTTTCTTTCTTCTCTCTTCTCTCTTCTCTCTTCTTTTTCTCTCTCTTCCCTCTTCCCTTTCCTATCTCTTCTTTCTTCTCTTTTTCTCTCTTCCTCCTTTCTTCTCTTTCTTCTTCCTTATTTCCTCTTTCATTTGACCAAGGGATGCTAAGATTAGCACTGTCATGGTAGTCCGTCGTTGAACAGTATTGCCGCCGTGTAGGTGAAAGTTACCATACCCGTTTTGCTGCCACAACAGGTTAGATATTGTGCCCGGCTAGTTGATGTTAGTCTTGTCGTCAAGTAGTATTATTGTCGTGCCGGTCTGAGTTACCGTGCCCGTCTTGCTACCACGCCAGGTCAATCACCGTACTGGTCTAACTACTGTGTCAGTCTAGCCACCGGGTCAAATTTCTCTTTCTTCTCTTCTCTTCCCTCCATCTTATTTCTCCCTTCTCCTCTTATCAGCCCAATCTTCATCTCATTCCTTCCCTTTCTTCTTTGAATGCTCACGTTTGTATGCCTTCTCTCAAAGACAAGGTGGGGTCCCTCGGCCCACTTGTCTTGTAAATTAGTCGTGTGTGTGTGATTGCATAAATAGGAGAGTACAGGTCAAGGGAGGCAATTTTGAACTAGTTGTAGGACTGGGGGCTTTTCGACGTGATCTAAGAGGGTACCCATGCGAGTCAGCTTGAGTGAGTCACGGACCTAGGTAAGGTGTGTCTCGCCTCACATTAAATTCCTCTCTCATATGTTGGTATACCTGCCCTTATTTTGTAACAAGGTTTTTCGAGAGAGCGGTCTCAAGTCTCGGGTTCCCTTGAAACCCAAGACACGTGCCACCAGGTCATCCCGACCCGGAAGGCGAGATCGAAACACCTAACCAATTAGCGCAACTACAAGGCCCTCTAAGAGGAAGCAAGCTTACTCTTCAACTTGTTGGCTCTAGCTCTGTAGTATAGTGTAGTATAGTATAATATAGTCCTGGCCCTTGATCCGCGAGCAAGGGCACGAGTACAAGCATCATAAGCAAGGGCATTGCAACTATGGACGAGCTAGTGTTGAAACGTTAGTCAAATGAGCTATGAGAGAGCAAACTGACGTTGTTGTTTATGCGTACATTTGTAGGCATACTTTTCAAGGGGTTGAGAATATACTTTGCTCAGTCTTTAACAAGAGTACTTTGCTCAGTCTTTAACAAGAGAACTCAGTCTTTCACAAGAGACTAAGCATCTCTTCTCCCATCATGGTAGATACTCCTATCCAACTGCCACGGTCTTCCCAGTAAGAGGTAACGGGCATCCACTGGAAGCATGTCGAAGCATATTTCATCCTCATATTTTCAAATAGAAAACTTATACTTCTCTATAACCATGATCTTGCCTCCCCTCTTAAACCATGAAAAGCTATAAGACTCAGGGTGGTGTTCCCTTTTGAGTTTCAATTTATCCACCAAGGAATTTGACAACATATTTTCCAACTCCCATGATCTATCATAGCAACACACTTTTTCCCATGTGGTGAATAACAAGTTCAGAAGATATTATGCCAACGCCATTTGTCATCTTCTTGGATAGAAAATACACATGGAATGCATGAGTGGGATCACATTACTCTCCCTACTCTTCAGATTTATCATATATGCATTATTTTTATTCCTCATCCTCAACCTTTACCAAATTCACTTGAACCACGGCCTTCTTTTCAAGCACTCATATACTCTATGACCCTTTCCCACACTGCTAATAGGCTGAGTTTGAAACCATGGCGAGTTTGCCACTCTCCTTGATTCCTCCCCCATCATGAAGATTTGGAAGATCGAAGGGGTGTCCAAGATCCATACCATATGATTTCTACTTCCATACCTTTTAAGGATCGCCTTTATCACTCTTTTAAACAAGCTCGATTTTGATTTGTCTTCTGCCTTAATGCCCATTTGATATTCCTATTTGCAGGTGTGCAGCGAGTGCTTCATGAGATTTAAATGGACACTTGATTTCAGCCTGCTTAAGTATTAGGCCACTATCTAATCATCACTCTCATGTAGATTTATATCAGTCAACAACTTGTTAAATTAGTCTGTGTAATTGGAAAAAAAATGATGAACTTGTTTGTGCAATTGATGTAACTTTCTGCAAGGAGACTGAATATAGTCGAAGGACAGGAACTTATCATCATAGTTATCACAACCGGATCGAACAGGTGGTCTGACGTGTCGGACTGCCAACAAGTGCCTTGACATGTCTAGTCCTAGGTAAAAATAGACTTTATTTAAAAACCAGTCAAAACCAATGTTAGACAGATTTTGGTTGATCGAACCATCCTGTTTTAACTAGTTCTATTGTTAAAATGAAGTTGACCAATTTTTAATACATTTTATATTTTCATACTATTATATCTATTATTATGTCCTCTTTTTCCAAAGTCTCGTCCAACCGGTTCAACCAGTGGTTGCCCCGGTTTTGACTGGAACCAAACTCCTCACTAATTCGGTAGTCGTTCAAACTCTAACAACACTGATTATTCACTATTTTGAGTCTAGTCACGTACTAATCATAGTAGCACTTATTCCCCCCTATGTCGATATTGTTGCCACTAGAAAAGAGTGTGTCCTTCATGTTCCATGGGAACAAATTGAAGCTTTCATTCATCCAAGAGATCCTTCTATTCAAAGAAAGCTTCTACAGATTTTATTCAATTACAACACTCATTGGGATTGAGCTTACCTTTGAAGTCGAGAACATTGACTGAATGCTTTTGTCCACACCTTCCAGGGCTCTTGTCAAGCACTCCAAGCTCCAACCACCATCCCTTTGCCTAGTCCTTGGGGCTAATTAAATAGGTGTCAGGCCACCAAGCTCTAACTGTGTATTCCCGTCCTTGGGGCTAATTAAATAGGTGTCAGGCCACCAAGCTCTAACTGTGTATTCCCACTATTTGAACTCGCAAATGTAGTATTGCTACACCTGGAAGATGTGGAATCCGACTTTTGAAGAGTTCTTTTAGCTTTTTGACGAAATTATTCATTGGACTGTCCAATTTAGTTTAAGCACTGATACCCTCAATGGTAGCTTGTCTACGGGGCTGTTTCGCAAAGGCATCGTAGGGTGTGAGGTTTCAAGGGGTTTTAAATTTTCATAA
Source organism: Amborella trichopoda (assembly GCF_054954075.1). Taxonomy (NCBI): domain Eukaryota; kingdom Viridiplantae; phylum Streptophyta; class Magnoliopsida; order Amborellales; family Amborellaceae; genus Amborella; species Amborella trichopoda. The sequence goes on along the minus strand of NC_142345.1, from coordinate 9,370,671 downwards.
TCTTCCTACTTTGGTACCAACTTAATGAAGGGTAGGCTCTGCAGGGTGTTGTCAAGAATCACTCAACCAGAAACCAGCAAAATAGGGTTGAATCACTCACTCTGGTCACAAAAGAATCACTTACTTCCTACAAGAAGGACTCACTCAACTCCGAGTGCAACAGAAAATTGCATGTAATGCATAATATATCCGAATAAAACTTTGTCACTACTATTTACATCCATTGTATAACACTTTTACTAACTCAAAACCCAAGTCTAAATGCTTCCAAAGATTCTTTATCACGTCCCTATATATCGGAAAAACAGAACCCACCTTTGGACTCGTGAAACAATTACTATATTAAAGACTAACACATTGCCCATCCAACATATGTTCTGATGCAAAATACCTGCTTTTAAGCAAGACTCATTTCCCACACACTTTTACAAAGAACAATAAATTCTCAAGCACACGCATGATGCAACACCCATTTCCAAGGCAACATCCACAGTAACTTGACATCAACAACTAATAGCATTAACCCAGCACTGGCTTCACTCTCAACTAAAACCTAGCTTGGATGGCTTATTCCAGCCCCTATCCGAGCTGAGTTTACTTGGGCCCAAACTCTAATGAGCTATGATTTATTCAAGGCAAGGTCCAAAATGCCCAGAAAATCTTGAAAAATCACTTTAAAAAAGAAAAAAAAAAAGGAAATCTTTACAAAATTATACAATAGTAAGAAAAGTATAAACCATGAAATATGAAAGTTCAATGTTATTGGCTTAAAAAGTTTCAGAAAAATCCAAAAATTTTGGAAAAATTAGCAAAATAAAAATTAGAAAAATATTAAAATTGTTTTACAAAAAAACAAAAAAGAAGAAGCAGAAATTATAGTCACTTAAGTATATATCAATCATGAATTATTTAGTAATAAATTCCAACTTATAGTTACGTAAGTATTCAATCATGAATTATTAGTGCTAAATTGCAAAACACAAAATTTACTTGAAATTTTCTAGGCTGATTACCTAATCTTCAAGCTCAGTATGTATCGCTGCGTCCAATCTTTAACCAAGATTCCTCAAGAAACCCAAATCAAACACCTAAAGAATATTTGGGTTTCAAGTTCAAGCCTAGGAGATTTGACCTTTTGAAAACCTTTTATTGAACAGTAAGTCCAAATTTCGAAGTTCTCAAATCCTAATGGTTTTTAGTTTTTTAATAAGAACCAAGCATGTTGTTAGATCAAGAACATAAAAATAGGAATATGAATTGAATTTTACCAAAGTCAGACCAACGACCCCAAAGATATCACAATTTTTTAAAATTAGGTAAAACGTTAGCCGAATTTATTAGTATCAAGAATCTATCAAATCTTATTGTTTTCTCAAATCCAATTCTATGTAATAGATAGATCAGGAAAAAATCGAATTAGATTTGCAATTTTGGCTCAAATTAAATAGGGTTTGAGCTCAAATTTTAATTAAAAAAAGCAAAGAGGGGGAGAGGGGGCAAAATTCAAAAAATGAAGACGGGGCAGATTATTACACCCTTTTAATTCCTGCATGTAGAACTCGGTGATGTCGTTACAATAGTTACCTGAATATTGTACAGGTGCCCTTTGGTACTATGATCATGGCTCAATAGGCTACCATACCCAACTGACTCACTGGTGCTTGACTCTACTCGGGCAAGTACAAACACAACACTCTATATAGAATTTCATATCTTCATCAACATCAAAGCCGTTTTCCAACTATTAGGGTCAACTATTTCATGAAACATTTTGGCAAAGTTTTATGTTCGCTGCTACTCAACATTAATATATACAATCACAACAATTTGTTGGTGGTATAAGACCAATGGGCTAGAAATGCAATCTTTTAACAAATTTCCTTTGTATAAAAACTTAAGGGTTTAAATGCATGAATATCTCAATACAAAACCATAATACATATATTCTAGCCTCCAAACATGGTTTATACACATTTGAATAATAAAATTCAACCCTAATAGGTCCTTTACAAATTCCTTACTCAAAAATTCAATTAAACTTAATACAATATTCAAATATTCACATTGTACATCTCTACAACATATTGCATGACTTGCACTCGCAATTCCTCATTATAACAATATGATAATTTCATTTTCATTCTTCATCCTCATCATATATCATAATATCTCATACACATCATACACTTGTTCATAATAATTCAATAAGATTTCAATTCGCATAAACAATAATGCATAACATTAAAGCTCATACCGCAAGATTAAAAAACAATCTCAATATTCACACAATATACTCAGTTTAACCAATTATGAATCCATTTAATAGCTGTAAATACATCAAATTAACATGCAAACATACATAGGAAAACCATGGTTCGAACCCCTTGTACCTGAGCCACGAAAGGGCCTTTTGAGGACTTAATTTAGTCTCATTGTTTAAGGTACAAATGATAATAATAACTCAAGGAGATCAATCCAATGGAAAGCAAATGATCATTTTTATTTCACTTAATGGGGATCAAATCATGAGATAGACATGCATCAAAATATCTCTTCAAAGTTTGAGAGAGATACTACACAAAATAAGGAAGTTATGGTGAAACTACACCATGTGGTCCATAAGGGACCACGCGAACTTTTAAAAGGGAACTCAATGGAATATTTCTTATGCTTAAATATGATGAAATAAACCTCTCATCAGTTGCATATTCTTAGTAAAAATTTCAGAAAAATAAGATCAATAAATCAAGTTCAAACTACTCAAGATCATGGAGTAAGCAAGCTAGTCTACACATACTATGCTTTGGGACTCTTCAAATATCAAGTTTTCATGACAAAAAATGAAAAAAGCTACTGTAAATTAAGAATTATAGTAAGATTTACTAATGGAAATGAGGTAGGAATTAAATATCTGAGAAGAAAAATCAATACCTTAATGAAGCACTAATATGGGCTTGATCACATAAATAATGGACTACTCCTTGGAACGGTTTCAAATAAAAGCTCAAGGAAGAAGATAGTCTCATGGGTGACTACCTTTTTGTCAAGGGCTCTCTCTCTCTCTCTCTCTCTCTCTCTCTCTCTCTCTCTCTCTCTTTGAAGTGAATACTCAAGTTATGATTATAATTGATTTCATAAGTTATTTTTATACTTAGATAATAAAGATGGATTTAATCTTGATCCTTGATGCCTTAGATTAATGGCAAATGAGAGGTTTTTATCCAAACCACTCATCCATATCTTATCACCAAGATCAATGGATGAGCTTTTGACACCTTTCACTCCTTAAACCTAGGTTTATAGTCATTTTACCTTGAAGCCCTTAGCTCTATGTTTTACTTCTCATTAAATCCAAATTCATATTTACACTTACGCTCATGATTTTTGAATAATTTTTTAGAGCCAATAAAATACAAGGACATGGATATAAAGGTAATATGAGACATCCACACATGTGAATAAAATATCTTATGACACCACCAATAGGATTTTAACAACACTAAAGTTTCATATGAGTCAAGCCCATAAGGTGGTGTCGCATAAGATATACTCACATGCTACAAAATCATATGTGGATAATAATATTAATTAAATTAATTCTCAAAATTTCATGACTTCACACATATCAAAAATGGCACATATGAGCAAAAAAAAACATGTGATTTAAATCAAACTTAAGTCATTACAATATATAGCCCTTTAAATAACAAGATAACATGTTATAACATAATATCAATAAAAGAATTAATGACAAATAGGTCCCCACATGGATATGACATTAGCATGATGTCATCCACAAGTGAGGAGGTGGGGGAGCCACATGGCATGCCTATGGCCACTTGGTATCCATGTCGCATCCCAACAGGATATTCTTGTTTGGTATTTACGTTAAACAAATTTGAAAATCACATTTTTTATTGTTTAAAAAATCTAAACAATTCTCCAAAAATCTCAAAAATTCTCTAAAAGATTTTTCAACATTATTACACAATTTCTCATCAATATAAAATATTTTCTCGTCAATTTTAGATTAATTTGGGCCAAAGGTAAATGAAATCTCTAGACTTATAACACTAGTCGGAGTCTTCCATTGGGCTAAACCGAATGACGTTCCACCGATGTCTCAAGCCGACCCAATGGACTTATGCTCCACAATCTATGGCAGGAACACATAATTGGTCACATCAAAGTCGTTGAGTTAGAGCTTCCCGTCACTAGGGATTCAATGGATTACTGGTGCACCCCAGTGGGACATATTCCTACTCAAATACAGGGGTCCTCTCAAAGAACATGTGCACTAGCTCTTTTAAGTCGGATAATACTATCGAAAAGTGGCTTCCCCATACGATTATGGGTGTACATGCCATGGAACGGTATCGTGTCAGAATACGAGCTCATGTCCCATGAGCCAACCATCCCATACAGAGCGAATACTCTTTTAAATACTCGGGTTCTATTATTCTCAATTGAATTTTTCAAACCCTGGCTTATCACAGCAACTATGAGGCATTTTAATCAATATATTCATGGCTGGGAGGTGACTCTCACACCTCCTCGAGAGTTCACACTCTCAAAACGTATACTCTCAATGCCTCAAATACTCGAGGTATATGAATCTGGGCCTCAGTGCGCCAAGCACCCAGATTCAGTCTCTCTCTAACTCCCACTGAACGTAAGACTATTGGTTTTAAAGCTTTGAAAGGCCATATAGCCAACATTCTCCCACTTGACCTTGTAAGGCCATATAAACGATTCTCTCTCTCATTCTTATACACGATGATATAATTTAAAATATCCATTCTCTACCATAAAAGCAATGCTCATATCAAGCAAGGGGGCAAGTATCAACAACCAAGTCAACTTTCTCAATCTCATATCGTGCATAAGCGTAATTGTATGTTCCATATGCATAGGCAATCAACATGGACCATTAACATAATCAATAGTTATGAACTAATAAAAGCAAGTGTGGTCAAACATATGTGCAAATTATCAAGAATTATTTCTATGCCTGGTGTATGTCACATAAACAACAAATCACAATTTAAATGTCATGTTCGATCTCTTTCATCCACATATTTAATCAAATATCATGTAGTTTATGTGTCAACATATCATATCATACTCACGTCAATGCTTGACATACTAATCTACTAGGTGCTAATTGCCGAAGTAACCCTCATCTTCAACAATCACATATTCTAATAATACAATGGGTATCCCTAAAGGAAAAGAAATATGGGAACATATGGTATGGCAAAGAGTACAGTACTTTTATGTGCATGTTCATGACAATTTATACTCATAAAGATTGACATATATGTTCACATCTATCTTCTTACTTGCACTTTCAAGATTTATTCATGTGCTCAAAAGTTCACAACTCTATGTACATGTCAATTCTCAAATAACACAGATTTTTACTCGAACAAAAGTTCATTAAAATCATGATTTAATCTCATACATTGTTCTCAAAGTTTCCTTAGTCACGACATGGTACTTTATCCATTCAAAACCAAAGTGTGGGAGTAGTGATTGGACTTTCAAGCATTTCATCATTCAATACATTCAATCTCTTATTGATATTACAGTAGGCTTAGATGGCTAGCAGGTGTCATCATGAACCTATTAATTAGATCCAATCCCAATATCAAGAGAGGTTCAATTATACATGTCTGAGTGACCAAACACATTATAAGTTCGAATCAATTAGGACATTATCTCATGTAATGTGGGACTTATCAAAGTTTATTGGATTTCTCTCACATTTAATTTCACAAATTATCTCATGATAAACAACCAATTGCATTAAGTCGTATGTATATTGTCCATGCATAGATAGTCACTATCAGTGTGACTAGCCTATAAAATGAGGTGTCCTTATCATCATATAATAATATCATAATCTATGCAGCTCTACATAAGGTCTCACTACTATTAAAAACATTTTCAAGTGGCTTATGCGCTCCACTAAAAGACTTACTAGCCTTTTAGAGACTGATAGAAGCTATCTAGTGGATCATCCATATGAAAGTGAATGGATATGATCACCATAGCATGAAATGCATGTATAGACAAGTGAGGATCTATTACCATAATGTCATACAATTAATCATTGAAAATTCAAAAGTCTATCACAGAGATGTCTCACTACTCTATCAAGTGACATATTACGTAACTTAAAACTTCTCACTGTGGTACTAAATGAAAACAAGAATACTTATAATGCAGGGGAAAAAAACGGCCCATGGGTTCATAAAATGCTCAATTTTCAAATAAGAGGTCAAACACTCCTTTCGACTTTTATTTACAAATCACAAGGAACCAAGAATTGGCAAAATAAGTGCCCAATCATCACGATCGTGTTTGGATGGATATATAGAAAAGAGAAAGTACAGGAGAGATGAATTTGAAAGTAATTACGAATAATGAAAGCAAATAAAATATAAAAAAGCATTCTGACCTTTAAGGATTCCAAGTTGAAAAAGGGATTGAGAATCTTCCTGTGGCTCTCCCACACCTCTCCATTAATAATAACAACACTGTTGCCCAACATTTCATTTAGGTATGGGTTAGTTATGTTCTTTACAAAATGCTTTGATTTGGTGACCGTCATCTCTCTTATGAGCTCCGGCTCCATCAATACAAGCCTAGGACTTGTCCCAAACCAGTACAAGTACACACTACCTGCACTCACATCAACATCGCCAATGGCATTAAGCAAAGGGTGGGGCTTTAATGGGACAATTGAGACGGCTAACTCGCTTGTACACATGCATCCACCTTGTAGAATTTATCTTAAAGATGGATGGATTTTTCATTAAAATTTTAAAATTTAAAATGACTTTTTCTATATACTTTTGCACAATTAATTTGATATTTTGGTCTCATGCACTTCTTATGATGTCTATGTTAAAAATTGGACATTCATGGTGTAGAAACGAAAAGTAATCCACGAAAACTAGAAAGAAGAAACAAACACAAAAGAAAAAGACAACCAACTACATCGCAATGATATACGTGGTTCGGCAACGTGCCTACGTCTACGGGTGATGAGAACTTCTTTACTGGCAATGGAGAATAGGGTTACCAAAGCTCTTTTCCTCACGCCTCGCTGATTACAAAGCAATCTGCATTTTTCCCTTAAACCTTAACCCTAATCGTAACAATATATATCGAGTCTCAGATAGATGGTACAAATTATCGAAATACCCTTGTACGGATATATATCAAGTCTCAGATATATCAAATCTCATGTACGGATATATCTGAATTTTCCCTCCAAAGTCGTCTTTTTTACTCTACCTTGGTAGATCTATTTCTTCAGAATACAAGACATCATACAAGACATCAATCCTCAACACATGGATCAGACTGATGCGTCCATTGACAAACAAATAACTTTTCCTAACAAAAACAAAATGGTGAACTGAAATGGGGTACAAAAATAGATCTACAGTCCTGTATTTTGGGCACATATTTTCTTCATTCCATCCAAGAGGATTATGCAAACTTTTGGAGATAAAAAATCTAGAGGATCCTTTCTAAAACACAAATTGTTAGTATGCATAGGGGGATACATTTCTACAATTTAAACTCCAAAGCAAAAAACATCCATCTTTAAGATGGATGCAAATGAGTGGTCCCTCCAAAAAGTGTTAAAACAAATGGTTTAAATATTTTCTTCAATAAAATTATTATTTCCATTCCTTAGATTTTATTAATTTTTATAAATTCACAATCTCCAAGGTAGAGATTATATATTCCTTAAAATTAGGTTGAAACCCATTTCAAAAATGAGTTTTTAAGAGGGGACTTATTTCTATATATACGTCCTATAACTCATAGAAGCCCTGAACTTCCTAAAACAATGAATGGTGCATTACGTGTGGACTATGTTAGCACCATTGCCTTCGGTGGTGATTTTTCAAAGCAGTCCGAGGTTGGCATCCTCGGACCGCAAAGACTGAATTTGTCTAAATTTGTTAAGCATTCAAAGGCAGTTCGAGGTGCCTATTCTCGGAATGCCTTCTCTAGTACTCTTCAGGGCGGTCCAAGGTTGGCATCCTCGGACCGCATTAGCTCATTTGTTTCCTAAGAAATAAGGTGGTCCCAGTATGCCAACCTTGGACTGCTGTCTAGACTAGGCATTACCCCTCTCACTAGGGCACTACCCTATTAACAAAACAAACTAAAAAGCAAAAAAATAAAATTAAAGTGCAATCTGAGGATGCTATCCTCACATTGAGAGGCAATTTTGGAGAAACATAAAAAAACACAGGTTGAGGGCCCATTTCATATTTTCTTTTTTTTTGGTTTTTTTAATGCGAAAATATCTCTATATCTCCTAATTTTAGGTTTCATTTCTTGATAAACTCAAGGTTTCTAACCCCCTAGCCACTTTAAACCTATTTTTTAATCTAAACAAATGTGAGAAAGACATGCTCTTTCTAAACCCAATCTTTTTTTCTCTCTTCACTTATATACTATAAACTTCTCTCACTGTCTCTCTTCTTGTGTCTCTCACTCTTTTTCCTTTTTTGTTTCTCCAAACACTTCTCTCTCTCTCCCGGTAACCACTCACCTACATAAAGCCCTTCTCTCTCTCTCTAGAAATTTGAGAGGATGGCTTTTAGAAAAGGCATATCTTTTTAGATTTGTTTGGCCTAAAAGAATATGTTTAAATTAGCTCAGGGGATTAGAAGAAATAAAATCTACAATTTTTATGTCCCAATATATCTTTTAAAACCTTGAGTCTATTGTGAAATGAAACTTAAAAATATAGGGTATGAAGATATTATCCCTTTTTTAAATTACTCTATAGTGAATTACCCGTATCATAGATTATCTCCCATCAAGAAAAACTACTTGCTACTATTTGGTTGAGAGATTTTGTCCGAAGCCTTTTATGTGGCCCAATAAAATGTGCACAGCATGTTGGTACAATAAAAATGCACTTGAGGCCGCCAAAATGGGAAGAAACACCAACGAAATCCACTGCCCTAGAGCGTAAGAAATATTTTTGCCTAGAACAAAAAATAAAGGTTACTCAGATGGACATGTACATTCCCCTTCAAAATCCATCTGAAAGATAGATCTTGGATCCAGAACTTTCATATTTGTTAATTTGAACAATAATGGTGATTATAAATTTAAAATTATTTTTCACCAAAAAAAAATTACATTTTCTGAATATCTCTTTTCCCACATCCATTTTGACATATAGTGGCAGCAATTTTGTTTTGACTTCATCAAAAACGGTGGAGGTAAGAAATACTCCTCACACATGAGTGCGAGAAATATAGAGAACAATGATGACTAGTATATAGAGAACATATTTACCAAAAAAAACAGAATACTCGTATATAACAGTAGATACTTGGCGTTGGTGGCATATATCTATATATATGGGTATGTATTTAACGTGACCATTTACCCTTGATACAAGGAGGCTATAATTACTTATAACCATCCGATGTGAAATTTGATACTTTGGGTGCGCTATAGAGTATGAGAAAAATTCTTTTAAATTTTGATCATGGTCATTGGAATAAATGCAGCCATCTAATTTCACATCCAATGGTCAAAATTAATTGTCCACCTTATATCAAAAATAAATTGTCTCATTATATATTTTTCATATATATATATATATATATATATATATATATATATATAAAATGATGAAGATATGGTGTTGAGGGAATTTCTAGAGGAAGGAACAAGATTGGAATGCGTAGGATGAGTACAACAAACCATATTTTTTTCTCCAAACGTTGATGTGAGGCATAATGCCCGAAACAATGTCATGCTTTGAAGTAGCGACTCCTTTTTGGGTCTGAGATTTGTGCTGCTGTTTGATTTGGGCCAAGTCTTTGAGGTTGCCAAGCAAAAGTTTATATGAGGGTCCTTTGATCCCCTGTGACCTGAAAAGTTTTTGAGTTCTCTTGGGTCTCCACCAAAGAAACGAAATGAGCCTATGCAAGCCATAGAGAACCAGGAAAACCAACATTATTGAACCACTATTGAGTTGCAGGGTGCCCATCATAGTTGCGGAGGCTTAGGGTTTAGAGGTTGTTGTTCTGTAAATAAGGAGGAGAGAGATACCTTACAAGAGGGAGAGAGATGGCGAGGGGTAAAGGACTAGTAAACGTCATTTCGTTGAATCGCATAAAGTTTCACTATTTTAGAGAGAGAGAGATCCTGGAATAAGGAAAAAAATTATAGGGACATTAAAGAAACATTCAATTAATCTTGTCAAAAAAGAAATTACAAAATCATTGTGCCATTTCATGAAATAACAAAAAAAGAGAGCTTCACTATATCTTCCAGTTGGTCACATTGCTCAATGACCCTTTTTTTTTTTTATCTTTTTTTTTTTCTTTTTTTTTTTCTTTTTTTTTTTTTTTTTCTTCGCTCTCGTTATAAGAACAATTACTTCTAGTCAATTACACTATTACATCCACTCCATTTAAAATTTTTTATTAAACTTTAAGTCTAGTTAATTACCCTATTACAACCACTCCATTTAAAAAATTTTATTAAATTTTAAGTCTAGTCAATTACACTATTTCAACCACTCCATTTAAAATATGTGAGTGATTGTAACTTCCTCATAAAAATAAAAAAAATGAAAAAGTTTGTATAGAGCCTCGGCTCTAAACAATCAAATTAGAGCCTATATCAAAACTTTTACTAGAAGAAGTTGTTTTGATGCCAAAATATCATCAAATTGATCATCTCGACATCAAGATGCATGGACATGAGGAAAAAATGAATTTCAAGTTTTGGAAATAGTGTATCTTGTAACGCATTTTTCGACCATCAATTTTTAAGATTTTCAAGTTTTCATCGATTTGTTCGATCTACAATATTTTTTAAACTTTAAATTTTATAACTAAAAATGAAAATATAATTTAAGGCTATCATAATACTTTTCAATATTAAAACCATATTCTTGACACTATTTGAAGGTGGGCTCTAATTTGATTGTTTAGAGCATCGGCTCTATTCAAACCGCACCCAAAAAAATAAGTGGTCTGTTTGTGCACTCTTTCTCAAAGAGCATAAAACGCTGAGGGTCGCATCCCATGACAGATGAGTTAATTGAATAATTGGGATTGGATGATGCATCCATGTATTGTTTGTGGGTCAGCGTTCTCAATAACAGAGAGAGAAAGGGAGAGAGAGAGAAAGAAATAGAGGGCTTGGGCTTTAGTATTAAGGCCCGATATGTCGCAAGCTGGTGCAAATGGGCCATGCTTTCCAAACAGGCCTCAAAAGGTACGGGCCGATGTGGGCTCGGGGTTTGGGCACATTTACATTTCCTAGGGCTAGGCCCCAGGCCCCACCGGCTTACACCCCAAGTGGGAAATAATGTTTAAATTAAGCCACCAATCTGTTTAAATTAAGCCACCAATCATTGTCTATCAACCCATTTTTCTCTTATTTTTCATTTTTAACTCCCTCACAATGCAATCGCTAGGTCCCACCGGCTTACACCCCTAATGGCAATTAGTGTTTGGATTTAACCACCAGTTATTGTCTACCAACCAATTTTTTTCTTATTTTTTATTTTTAAGTCCCTCATAATGCAATCATAATCCGAAAACATCTTTGTTAATCCAGTTCGGGCTTGTTTTGCCTTTGGACTATTTTCTTTATGCCACTACTAAAAACAAAGGAAGAATAAGCCCATGAACATACTAGAGATATTTACCCTAATATCTAATTAGTGGTAATTCAGAAATTTTCTGCATATTTTATTTTATGCTTGTTTTTTTCTATATTTTATTTTTTCCAAAATATCTTTAGTTTGAAACTACTAGTTCTTAACTGCTAACTAGACTCACTTTCATTTGTTATAATCTTTGATATCTTAGTGGGTGGTTCAGTACTATAAGTTCTAGACCGTTATGATTCATTAAAATGAGCAGGTTGGGACTAACTCGTAGTTTTGAATCAGTTTTATTCCTTGCAACGAGTGGTTCAAAACCAATAATTCTAAACTAATTTAATTCCTTACAATAGTTTCGGACCGCTTTGATTATGAGTGATTCAAAAGTAATTTTCAGCCGAAGGTATTTGGAGAAAAAGGGGGCATGAGGATGAAATATAAAATATGGGAGACATTTTCTAAATACTGCTAATTATAAGAGACATTAGCATAAACAACCCAATAAACTATCATATGGCTTTAAATTACAGTTCATGCTAACAAATGCTTATGAGGGACGTCAACAAGCCAATATTGCTTGCAAATTAGCTCAGTTCGTAATGAGCCAAGCTTCAACCTTTGGGCCTTTGGATGGTAAAGATTTGCTTTATATTTTTATATTTTGTTTATAAATATTTTGCGTGAAATCTGCGGTCCCCCTACATCAAAACAAAGAGTAGCCAATAAAAAATTATTTCAAATAAAAAATTACCAAAATACATTTGAAATTCTAACTTATTAGATATATAAGTTGAGCGTATAGAAAATTACTTGCTTGAGTATTACAACATTTAAAAGAAACTATCAAATACGGTTCACTTTGAGTTGTCCTAAAGTATTGGGAGGATGTGTATGCAGATCGGAATGTGGAAAGCCAAGAATCATTATTAAAATCAGGATGGATGGTTCCATCAAGTGGAGCAATATCATGGGGGTCAACTAACCCAACACGTATTTCGTACTCAACAATGGAGTGAAATCTATAGCTTTACATTCTTCTTGTGAAGAAGCCAAATGGGTAAAGAATATTTTGTACGACATACCAATATGGCTAAAATCGGTGCAAGGAATCATATTTCATTGTGACAATCATACGACGATTGCAAGAGCATGTAATGATGTATAAAATGGAAAATCTAACATATCTATAAAAACATTATTTGAAGATGGACTAGTGAATATGGAATATATGAGTTCAAGAGTAGAATTTGGTCAATCATTTGACAAAAGGCCTAGCAAAGGCACATGTTGGTAAGATGTCAGAGAGAATGGGGCTCAAGTCCATAATGTAATCATCTTCTATGGGAACCCACCCTAATATTTTGTTAACTCGGAATTCTAGGTTCTATATGCATATAACTAATTGATAATATGGTTAGTTGGTCACTAGTAATAAATATTATTTTGAAATAAATACATATGGTAGATAAGACTAATGATGACCTCAAGAAGTATGAATTAAGTTCTTAATGAAATCTATGACTATTTATATGTCATGGTGTTTTTATAAATTTGGGAGATATGCACAAGGTCCAAAATAAACAGGTAAAACATGTGATATATATAAATTATTTATCCATTATACTACAAATCTATTGAATAAGGTCATTTGTTCAAAGTTATGTGCTATTGTTGAACTCCATGGCTTTGTCACACACTCATTAGTGAAGGTTTAAATTGAAAAATACCTTCATAGAATGCAAATGATATATTGTTGTCTCAATTTTCTATATTATTTTGAAAAAGTGGAGGAAATGTTTGTTTTTTAGTTAATGAAATACTATGTGTTATTTTAAAATAATATGACTTCAAACTATAATTTTCTAAAAGGTCTAATTATGGACAGAAGTTGTGGCTTTTTAAACCAACATTGAGGAATAAAGAAACAACAATGATGTACTTATATTGAAACATTTTCTAGACTCAAGTGTAGAGAATATGGGAGAAAAAGTGAAAGGTTACATGTATGTCTGCGTGCACGTGCAAGGGCACACGGGTATATGAGGTGCACCTTGCGCTGTGCGATAATTAGTGGCATTTGAGAGGGTTTATGGCTGTTTGAAATGTAATGTTTGACCGTTAATGACTGTTAGGTAGTTATAACCAACAATTAACAATCATAACTACCTATTGGATGGTCATGTCTTTCAACTTCAAAGGATGCTTTCTTAATCTTTTAAAAAAGACCCAACATTTGTTCTACTTGATTTTCACTCTTACCCCCTTTGCTCTTGAAATTAAGGCAACCGTGGTGCATTATAGACTCTTTATTCCCATGCATTGAATCCGTGAAAGTACATCGAAACTCTCTATTTTAAGGCAGAGGATTTATTTGCCCAGTGCAACCTTTTGCACACTAATTTTTTAAATTAGGACTACATAACGAGGGGAAGTGTATACCAATGTAAATTTTTCTTTTTCTCTTTTATTTTCACCTCCCGAATTACTTGTAAGAGTCTAAAACGTTATGAGAAACAATAAAAACACAAAAGAAACCCAATGACTCTCTCTTTCTGCCACTTAACAACTATTTATCACACAAGCGAAATTGTATAAACTTGATCTTGGGATCATGAAGCACATAATACTCATAGGAACAAGTAAAGATAAAATTGCAAATCTTAAGAAGATTACCAGAATAATACTTCAACTGGACTTTGCACACTCCACTTCAGGTCTCCTTCAATGGTATACGGGATCCATGGTCTATCTTAGATCTTTGAAGTATGAGAAAGCCTTTGCTACAAACCCTAACTAAATCAGAGAGCAATGGAACATTAGCATAGAGGTGTAAGGCCTCAATGCCTTAATATGGGTGTGGCACCTCTAGGCACTGTATGCATGGGTGTGCCCCCTATTTCTTATTTTTAAATATTTCTAAGGTAGGGAGAGGGCTAGATAGGGAGAGGGCTAGAGAGGGAGAGAGATCAGATCTATAGAGAGAGAGACGTGTACCATTCTTGGGGAGAGAGACAGAGGTGTACCAATCTTGGGGAGAGTGAGAGATCAAGGGTATGGAGAAAGTGTAGAGATTTGGCCCCCATTTACTGACTTTCTCTAGAGTTAGGGTTTTTTCGAGTTAGCAATCCTTATGGAGATTAGATCCAGACTATTAATCATAAGAGATCTGTGGGGTGAGAGATCTGAATCATACAACCCTTAGATCAGCTATCATGATTCAAAAAAATATGCTAAAACCTTATCATTCAACTTCCTTAATCTAATCCTATCATTTCCATAATATTCTTATGCATACTTTAAATTAAAAATTGTCTCTTAATTTTCAAAATTTTCCTTTCTTGTTTCAATAAAAATCCCTACAAAACATAGTCCTTAAATTTTAATCAAAGGCATGTGGCTTCATTCACAAGCCACTAGAATAGGAAATTTCTCTCTTATGTGGGACATGCTTCTTATGGAGTCCCAAGTGGGCCCCACACATCTTCAGCTTTATTTTAGTGGGGCCCATTGAGTACCATAGGCCTCCATGTGTTATAATAAATTTAAAACAAAGAAATGACTTTTAGGAAAATGTTATTATTTTATTTTTCTCTTTGAATAGTTAAATTAATGAAAAATCAGTTTCCCTTTATTTATAAATCTATTTTGTTAAAATAAAATATCTAGATACTCCAAAAAATTCAAATTATCAATCTAAAAATAATTTAAGATCAAAAATAATAATTCTAAATTATTTTGATGGGTTTTGGATCCAACTATGTTAAGAAAATATTAATTTTGCTGAAGAACGTCATCTTCCACTAAGGACTATAATCTACACTCACTTTCTCAAACTAATCGAGCAGTTCTCATGACTCACAAACTATAGTACGGGTTCATGATTGGGCTACCAAATTCAGCCAATAGGTGGGAGGACACAATTTTAATCTATGGATTACTGGTTCTCCCGTAGTCCTTAAGTCCAATGTCACACAAGTCTAGTACAACCACAGCTCTATAGTGCATAGGGGTAATATCTCACACATTACGTGTATCACCCTCAATGGTGATTCGCTTTCCCAAAATGACTATCATACATACATACCGTGTGATGATTCAATGATGAGGATTTGCCCTCATCTCTATATGCCTACCGTAACACACAAGGGTTACATTCTCTTGGTTCTCTACCCTGAGCAACTCTGACTACATCAAGGGATGACCCTACTAACCCCCATCGGTTGTGCTCTATACCCAGTTTATTAAGGATTTTCCAACCCTACTAGCATAATACGTTAAGCCAAGTTTGAATATCGACAAATAATATTTACATATCTTGATCCCTCTGGACCATAATATCTTTGACCCACTGGATCACAATTTGTTGGTCTCTGTAGACCACACTCCCATTAGAGTTCATTCTTCCACTCTATCAAGTATTGATTACATTATCTCATAAGGTATTTAATGACGACATAAACTCAACATCCCACTTTGCGTTTAAAGCTCTTACAATCTCTCTTTCTCACTTTCTCTCAGTCCCCAATTACAGTCTCTCTCTCAAGCATCTCTCACTTATTCTCTCTTACGCTCATTACATATCCTGATGAACCCTTTCACCATCATTCCTTTCTCTAAGGATTCATGGATGTAACCTATAAGGGAGTTCTACAGCCTTTTTCTCTTTGCTACTCGGATCACATCCCAAATATGTTTGTAATCCATCTTTTTATGCTGCATTGCAAATCATGGACTCGTTGTCTCAAAAGATCATCATGTACTCGCATTGTATGGGGTCATATCTTCAGTTGCTCAAGAAAGTTCTTCAATCAAGCTGCTCCTTTCTGTAACCATGCAATTAGCTCCATATGTCCGGGTTCCATGGGTGAACAAACATTATGTATGTTGTTTCAACTAGCCCACCAAATGCAAGCAAGTACTCCCACTAGAATGTTAAGCTATCTGGATCTTTCATAATAGAATGCGTATATATCTTAATATCCAAACAGCTAAAAATAATTGTGGGATTGTATCAACTCCCATTCAAACATAATATACATATAAAATATACTTTCGTATAATGCTCACCAATGTCATGAGGTAATATAGCAAGTCTCATGCAAAAAGTAATTCAATGCCCCTTGGTTTTGTAATATGCAAAATCCTTTTCTGAACCCCAAAAGTTCAACCACACTATTCTCTTAGTTGTAAATGCATACAAACCAAGTTATCTTATCCACACAACATGTGTCAAGGAGGCTTAACAAGTTGGTCATCCTATGGCATTCCCTATGGTTCATGGTCTTAGGTAGTCAAGGATTCTCGAAGAATTGACCACTCAATTGGAATTTACAAAACATGAGTCAAGGCATATGGGTATTCAAAACAAGTATATAAATAAATGAAATTTTCTCCCATGTTTTCACAACTCAATGTTTTTGTATTTCTTTAAAAAAAATTCTTGACTTAGTATATTTTCACAAGCAATAGTTAGAAAATGACATGGCGGTATAAAATGATTTTTCCGTAAAAAACCTTGTGGAGCTTGCAAGACTAAGGAATTTTCTCAAAGCCATATCCATAGACCTAGGTTTTCAATTTAAATGGTTTAATCTAATTTCCAAAAAAATGCTTAGTCTTTCAAAATCATTTCACCACATATATATTTAATTACTTAACAAGTCATGCTATAGCCACAAAAACAAATCATAAAATCTATCTATAATTTTATCCAAAATAGAACATGACTAAAAGCATGGTCATTAAAAACTGACAAATATCCAAAAAACACATAGATTTTCTTGGTAAAATTGGAGATCTTAACATGAGATCCTCATCACACGCAACATATCATATTAATGGACAATATTAGGACGATGGTCACCAAGACCAGGTTCCATCGGAATACTCCGTTTATGCTACATATTTGAATAAGTCATACCCATCTCATGTTTGATACTTAAGTCCATGGACCTTGATCAAAACCATAGCTCCATGTATTTTACTATCTTAAGTAGTTCACACAAGCACAATGAGGCATATATATATATATATATATATATATATATATATATATATATATATATATAGATAGGGTATTTAAAATTAGCTCTTTCAAACTATCTTAGCACCTACAAACTAATGTGCTTACTCTCCATACATATGCACAGAACAAAAAACAAAAAACCAAGATATAATAAAAAAGTATAAAGGATAGTGTTGGGTGTTCATAGTGGCATGCAAGACTAGATACATTTTAACGAACACTTGATAGAAATTGAAAGGTGCTAATGCATGTCAGATGTAAGTACTAATGATGGTTGTTTAAGATTGCTTTGGGTTAATTATGTTTCTAGTCGTCATCTAAGGGATGAGTGTATTTTAACCAATGATTGATAAATATGTCTATATGGAAAGTGCAAGCCTCTAACCGACACTTATAAGAAGTATTAATGGATGTGTGAGTTTTGTAACGAACGCTGGATAAGCCATCTTAAAGAATGCTCGATATAAGATATATCAGTTCGAGAAGCTAAATTTTTGAAGATGCATTTTTGGGATGCTAAACATGTCTCTTAGTCATCATGAAAGACCAAATGTATTCTAACGACACTTGACAAATTGAAGATGTCAAATATATAGCGAAGCCTGTAACGCATGGTCAATAACCGTCTTAACAGACCATTGATAAGAAATGAGCATGTTCTTGATAAACGCTTGCTCAGATAAGCGCCATAATATGAAGATATAAAAGATATGATATTCTCAAGATTAATTATACAAAGGCCCCAATACGCCTTCAGAATCTTGACTCTTTAATCAGCACATATATGTCTTGACTTACGACAGATAAAAGATATGATACCAATAGTTCATCAGTTAAGCATGTTCAGGTTTAACTCACAGTTGATGATAGAAGATATGAAAGCCCTCTCATTGTGAGATAGGTTCTAAGATACATATACTCTTAAGGCTCGGATATGCCTATCCCTGAGATATGTGAAAGAATCTGATGCGGCTTGATATACGCATTTTCTTGAATTTATAGTCAGTTATACATGTGTATCGTGACTTACGATCTATGATAAGATGTCCTTAAGGTGTTTCAATTTGAGACGAAACTTGGGGATATACATACTGCCATGGCACATGGATGCCTCTCCACTAGATATTGAATGAGTTTTGAGCGAGATATGATATGACTCTTTTAATCTGCCACTAGTTAAAAATATATAGTTTTAATAGGCGGAGCATAAAGGAAACCTCGTCATATGTAGATATATTAAGGTAAATCCTTGAAGATATACATGTTGATGCTTTATAAGCCTTAAAGACCAAGAATGATATAACTTGGGCAATATTTGAATTTGGCTTAACCTATGTCTATATCCACTGTCAATTAATATATGCCTTAACCGACACCCAAAACATTATGGATTGAGTCGAGACTCTAAAGGACTTATGTTAGAGGTATTATACCCTTCACTTTAAAGTTTTATATCATGCGGAGGTGAATTAACTCATCACCCCCATGCCCCGGCAATTAGAGCCTTAAAAACATTATATTATGTGCATTACAGCCAGGATGATACTCAGTCACCAAAATTGAGATTTCTCTTTCAATATGTAGAATTTTCTCATGGGACTAAGACCATTGGATTACTTACTTGATGCTTTATCACCCTTAAAAGGTGTGGAATTATTTTATATATATGAAGGAAGCAGTTACATTTGTAATGTTCTATTATTTATGATGCAATTTCCAACATAAACACAAAGAGTTGAACAGACCATCTCTCTCATCAAAGATCCATTTCGAGCAAGACTTGGACCACTGCATTTGTATTTGAGTCCTCCTTCAGCCTTACGAATTTCATAATCAAAGGATCAGTCATTAGAAATCAGTTGAAGAAATGTGAAAACACATCATAGCTGCATTGCAGAGCTTAATAATTAGGTGATAGAAGATAAAATAACATAATTCCTGGTTTTTCTCATGTGATACTTATGTTGAATATGGAATCTATGAACTCAAAATTGATTGACATGAGGGTAAGCATTGACTGAGATGAATGGTTATCAACAAGAGAGATTTATACGAATTTGTTCAAATCACATGATTATCATTCCAGAGTTTGAAATGTGAAGATAAACACGCATGGTTAGTGGGTTAACCAAGATAACAATTCCATGATTATCATCTTGAGAAGATAAAGGCGAAGATAAGTACGAGATGAAGGTGGACGATGCAGATTAAACTAACAAATGCATGATTATCAGGTGAATATTAATGTTTATTTGCTCATGAAGGCTATAAAAACCCACCTCACAATTACAGAAGGATTCGCAGATTTTTCTGGTTAAGATATGGAGCTCGCATTTTTCATTTGATAAGTATTTTTTAGAGTTTGAAATACTTTTGGAAGTGGGCTTATCTTAAGCTTACTTCTATAGGAGTGACATACATTGGAAATGAAAGAGATAGTGCTGACGGAGGACTATTCTTTGATCGTGTTCAAGACATAAAGAGAGAGGTTTGTCTTCCTACGATCTACTTGAAGCCCATTCTTGAAGGAAGATCAAACTTGAGGATTAGTATCCCTGCACTTAGACACGAGTATACGAGCTAATATGCCCTTTGATGTTATTTTCTCTTTTAATGTGTCTGCGTATTTTCTTCCCTAGAAACGAATGTATAGGTTTCAAGGCTTGAATCCACGTCTATTTTGTTTCTTTTGGTTGATGTAAATTGTAACAGAGGATTAAACATCTGAAATTATTCTGTTCCTAATATATAATACAAACATTGTGTTTCTGTAATATGGAAATGCACGGGCGAATTTGGGCCCAAATGTGATGTCCTTTGGTTAATTGCTTGGAGTCTAATGTTTGCTTTGGTATTTCAATCAATTTTTTTAAAACATCGTACTTTTCGGAGTGTTCAGATAGGTTATACAAAAAATTGAATCATCTCTCCCTATATGACTTGACTATTTCATGTAGAATAGATTTCATACCTCAAATCAAGAAGTGTGGTATTGTGATTTTTCTTGATCCTTGCTTTTTTTCATTGACGAGCTTTTATAAACTTGGAAGAGTATACAACTAATGAAGAATCACTTGGTCATTGTGTTTACATGTCAAAGAAGTGTCCATCTCTTTGGCCCTTAGATTCTCCCTTTCTCATACCATGAAGAAATACTCTTCTTCATCCCATCATTCTAAGGATCATAATTTTGATTCTTCATCCCATCATTCCAAATATCTCTTTGGCCCTTTAAAGTTTCTATGCTTCCACCAAGTCTCTCTACAAATCCCTTCATTACAAAGAGAAACCAATATACTTTTACATGTATTGTGTTCCTTCTAATTTCTACAGTTCTCAGATTGAGCATCGTTCACATCGAGTGTCATATCTCCCCATCATTGTATTGTCTCACTACAAAGTTTTATTATTTATAACTCATGCTCATGGCATGCTGTAAAATATTGAATGAGCTTGAAAAGGCTTTTATTATAAGGAGTATAATGGAAAATGAGCATCCCATGATAAAATTATGATATCTCTCAACTCACAAAGAGTTCCTTCTGAAACCAATTTTGTTGAAAACTAGACTTAAGATCCAAACTTAACATCATAGTGTGAATCTCAAATAATAGTTTTCTTTTGGGAATATGGCATAGAAAGGTCAGATTGGGATGAAACTTTACACAGTGACTGTTCTCGAGCTTCTGAATCTATTGGTGATGTTCTCATAGGCATTAGAGGTCTTTAGAGTAGAGTTCTAGCTACGGTACACCGTAGCATGAAAAGAGCTTGGGCTGAAAATGAATTTGGTCCCTATTGCTTCCATTTACATCGGAATTGACGAAACTTGAAGGGGATCCTTAGATCATCATGGGGGACCCATATGCTCAATCTGGGAGTGAAATGATGTCTCTATCATGGATTTCCAAAATAAGGCTTATTTGATCAAGGTTTCCATAGTCCACAGGCATGTTTTGTACCTGTGGGTGTAAGTTACCACTAGGTTCTCCATTATTCACATCGGGTTACAAGCTTGTCAAAAAAACCCTAATGTAGTTAATACACCGCCACCCACCAAAGTCCTCATGGACACTCCTGCCTTCCAATCTGAGGCTGACAAGCAAGTCATTATTGCTGAACTAAGAATGTAGGCACAAGACTTTTTAAGTCAAATAGAGGCGATGAGAAAAGGAAATGAAAAGGCGAAAGAAGCTGTCACACCTCAAGAATTTACAATACAGATATTCCTGAGATATGACAGTCAAAACATATACATACATCTCTTGATAGGACAAATTTACAGTGGCGAATTCTTACAAAGTAACAAAAGAAAGCTTAAGCACAACTACAATATCTTCCAAAGTTGATCCTAACGAGCACTCATAATGAAACCGCAGTTATCCTGAAAAAAATGTTTACCATAGTTTGATGAGTTTGGCTACTCAGTAAGTGATCATCATAATCCCAAAAATAATCATGGTTAAAAGATATCAATATTTTCAAAAAGGAGATCTATTAACAGAAATGCATTAACAGTTCCACTTTCAAAAATGCATAATTAAGTATAATCAAAATAATTAAAATGCATATAACATTTTAACGTCAGTGCATAATTAAAATGATTTCACAAAATACCTACTGACGTCCCAAGTAGGTCACTTATATACCCCATCAGCGTTCTGATGGGTCCACTTAATCCTTATCGACGTCCCAGATAGGTCCACTTAATCTCTGCAGGTCCACTTATACCTCACAGGCGTACCGGATGAGTCCACTTAATCCCTATAGGCGTCCCGGATAGGTCCACTTATACCTCACCGGCAAACGGGATGAGTCCACTTGCATACTTAAAATATTTCCAAATCTCTTTAAACATTCGAAAGCAACAATATCATATACTCAACATATCATTGAATTCATTAATATGAATTTCACTGAAACCATTAACAACAGTCACTTTCAATAACATTTCAAAAATAACCAATCAAATATTATGGGCTCAAATTTAGAAAGGTAGCAGTTCGTAAAGACATTCTAGCTAATTGCCAATCTAATATGTATAAAAAAATTCTTATAGAAATTCAAGAATATGGAGTCATCACAATTTATGGGATGTCAATTTGCAAATAAATATTTCACAGACAATGCTATAATCAATTACAAAAATATCAGTTTTCAAATAATAAGGCAGTCATTTGCACATGAAATTTACAATGTCTAAATATTCAAAAACAGTAGAAAGAATTCTCACAATTTTACTAACAGCAGAAATATCACATTTATTTTTAATAATTTTACAGTATTTAAAATTTTCTAACAATAGACAAGAAAAATAAATAAATTTATTTCTAATAATTTACAGCATTTAAAATTTCTAACATAGATAAAATATCACAATTTTATTTAAAAGATTATTTTTCAAATTAATGAGGTCGCTTGCGCATAAAATTTATCGCGTCTAAAATTCATAATAATAAGCAGAAGTAATTATTTCATTTTATTTTTAAAAAGAACGGATTATTTTTCAAGAAAATAAAATCACTTACTTTAACTCCGAAATTGGGGGAGCATCAGTTCCATCCCACACAAAAACATCGGTACTTTCTTCAGAGACTCGATGTGAACGAAGAATCTTTTCCAAAGAAAGAAAGCATATAAAATCAATTTAACAGGGATTGTGATTTATAGGAGCAAATGAAAGTAGTGTATGCAAAAGTTACCTTGCATACTAAATCGACAACCTCCTTTTTCAAATCCCCAATCTTCTTTAAAGGAAGCACATAAGTATCATTATCTAAACATAACTAAACAGTAACCATGCTAGAGAGAGAGAGAAAAACCCGTTCCTTAAATAAACTTAAAAAGTAATGAGCAAATGAAGAAGGGAAAGCAAGAAGCCAGTTTCTAAACTGAAACACGAGATGCCAGGAAAATAAAGTACACCCACTAACAAAAAACTAAAATTTAGAAAAATAAAAAGACAAGAAAATTACCAGAATTCAACGAAAGAATTAGCTTCAACCAATGTTCAACAGAGAGAGAGAATACTTAAGGAAAAGAGAGAGAGTAAATAGTAATTAAGAAAAGTAAGAAAGTTTTCGACTTTTAAGAGTTATAAAGAGAGAGAAAGAGAGAGTGCAGTAATCAACTAAAGTACCAAAGTATGCCAACTGGAGTTATAATATTACAAACAGGTAGAGAGAGAGAGATCTTCAAATAAAGTAAAACCACCTAAGATGCAAGGTGTTGTTTTAAGGAGTGTTATCATAAAACTTTAAGATGGTGGACCTAATGTCCACCCAAATAAAATTGAACCCTCAAGTATATTAACAATAATATCATTATTTATTGTTAATATAAGCAACAATATCCTAACGGTATAAAATTATTATTATTATTATTGTCATTACTATTATATAATTATTATTTTATTTATTTATTTTGTATTTATTTCTGTTAACACCATTAATATTATTATTATTATTATTCTTTTTTTCTTTTTCTTTTTTTTGAAAGTTTAGGATTGTTACAGAAGCACCGCCTCCACCCCCACTTTTTGTACCATTACCTGGATTTGTATCAGAATCCCCAAATGTCAGTGCAATGGGACCCTCCCAAGGCTCTACCTATTTGAGCATCACGGCCTCGCATATATGGGAACTTTATAGTTCCCAAGCCCATCAAATCATGAAGAAGATGGACTGTGAGATAGCCACTAACCAGGGATTAAAAAAGGTTATCCCCCCAAGTTCTCCAAAGGGTGAAGTAGAAGACTCTCATAACCCTCAAGAGCTTGGAAGCTCGGAAGAGGAAGAGCCACTGACTATTGAGCAAAAAATGGAACAGCTCAAAGTCAAGGAAGCGCTTTTTGATCCCTTATCCCCTAATGAAACAAAGAAGCAGGAAGAAGTAGAGTTACTATTCATCAATCAAAAGATGGAAGTGCTCGAAGTCAAAGAGGTACCCTCTAAGTCCCAACTCTCTGATGAGGAGGAGATGGAAGAAGCACCAGAGGTGTTAGAAGATGGCGGTCAAGCTACTACTCATGACTTAGAGGAGATAAACTTGGGTGACAAAACTGAAGGGCAATCTTCATCTCAGCCATTATGCCCCTGAGGAGAAAGAGGAGTGTACAACCTTCCTTCGCCGCAACCATGATGTCTTTGCCTAGAATTATCATAAGATGCCCGGACTTGACCCTTAGGTTGCAGTTCATCGACCTTTCATTGAACCGCCTTTCAAAACAGTGAAGCAAAAGTCAAGGAGATTCCGAGCTGAGTTCGAAATACAAATTGATGTTGAGGTGAACTAGCTTAGGTCAGCCGGTTTCATCTGAGAAGTCAAATACTCAAAATGGTTGGTAAATGTTGTGTCAGTGTTGGGTGTATTGTTATCATAAACAATACTGAGTCAATTGATCGAGTTGTTAATGACTCATACTTTGCCTTTAGAAGGTATGAACACTTAGTCCTGATGAAAGACTAAGAATAAAACCACTTAGAGATATGCAGTGAGCCTACAAACGATGATTATAGTTCTCGTCATTCAAGATTGTGATCGAAGCATGGCTTAGTCTATGGATTTAGAGAATAGGCCAAGGATTGTTTCAATAGCAGTCTAAAGCTAGCCAAATATGGCTTAAGCCATATTAGTATCAAAGGTAGCCTAAAGCTGTCAAGAGATGGTTTAACCCATCTCAATTTCAACAGTAGTCTAAAGCTGCCTAGAGATGGCTTACCTCATCTCAGTTTCAATAGCAGTCTAAAGCTACCTAGAGATGGCTTAACTCATCTCAGTCTCAATAGTAGTCTAAAGCTGCCCAGAGATGACTTAACCATCCCAGTCTCAACGGCAGTTTAAAGTTGCCCATAGATGGCTTAACCCATCTCAGTCTCAACGGTAGTCTAAAGCTGCCCAGAAATGGCTTAACCCATCTCAGTTTCAATCGCAGTTTAAAGATTCTCAGAGAAGGCTTAACCCATCTTAGTTTCAACAACAGTCTAAAAGCTACCCAGAGATGGTTTAACTCATCTCAGTTTCAACGACATTTTAAAACTACCCAAAGATGGCTTAACAAATCTCAGTTTCAACGGTAGTCTAAAGTTGTCAAGAGATGGCTTAACCCATCTCATTTTCAATATCAGTCTAAAGTTGTCCAGAGATGGCTTAACCTATCTCAGTCTCAAAGGCAATCTAAAGTTGCCCAGAGATGGCTTAACTCATCTCAGTTTCAACAACAATCTAAAGCTGCCCAGAAACGGCTTAACCCATCCTATCCTACAATTCACTTGAGACCCGTTTCCTTTTGAAGACCAGACTCGAAGGATAACAAGTTCCTGCTTGCAAGTATTTGGGCCGATATGCCCTCGACGTGATCTTCTCTCTTTAAATGTCTGTAGTTTCTTCTGTAAAAACGAATATATAGATTTCAAAGGCAGAATCAAAGATGTTTGGCTTATTTTAATTCTTCAAAGTCAATGTAAATGTAACAAAGGATTAAACCTCTGGAATTGCTCAGTACCCTGTATAAATTCTAAAGCATGTGTTTCTGATATGAAGTGCACGAGTGAATTTAGCCTCGAATGTGATGTCCTCTAGTTTTCCATCTGGAGTCTAATCTTTGTCTAAACAGTATGCATTTCTTTTAACACATCCATATTTCGGAGCAGCCAAATCTCTGATGACTCCACTAGGGAGTAATTTACCTTTAATCTCTGAAAGAGTCTAGGAAGTTGAATCTCTCTCAATAGGTCTTGATTCACGATCTTTTCTACTCTACTCTCGTGTCTTCTCTATTTACCCTGACGAGCGAACCCCTGCATTAATCACAGGTCGTCAGAGGTAACCATGTCTGCAGTAATGACATCCTTTCAGGTTAGAACAATGAAGGTTTCACTGTATGCCTCCCTAATCAGGGGTCAACTTGCTTTTCCCATTGCCACGGCTACCCCACATGATGAGAAAGCAGCGATTGGAGAGTAGGAAGCCAAGTCACGAACCTTAGAGGCTCAGATGATGAGGAAATCTCTCCCTCAAGTTGATTTAATTCTGGGCAGCAGACCTTTGAGGGTGATTTTGACTTACCCCAGCCAATATTTGCAAGCAAAGCCCAACAACGGTGTTATCGCTCGCAATATCCCAAGAGAAGCGCGGCCGTTGCGGTCTGCAAACCCAGTCGTCCATGCACTAAAGAAGAGTGACCAGGCTATTTTTGCAAAAGTTAAGTCGCAATCTGGGTCATTTCGGCAACCCACGCTTATGCCCTAGGGCTCCGGTTTCTTGCCTTTAATTACACAAATTCTTTGCTCAGCTATCAAGAACACCTAAAGGCTAATGGTTAGACGTTTCTATGGCACTAACTTGCCCAACTCACCTGATACCTATCTTCTGGCAGTTAGGAATCCTCGCTACGTTAACTTGCCTAGATCATTGTATGTATCCCAGGTGCCAGTAGTTAGACATTCCTATGGAGCTAACTCACTCAACTCACATGACACCCCTCGGCTGGCGGTTAGAAATCCTCATGATTTTAACTTCCTTAGATCGTTGTATGCAGCCCAGGTGCCGGCAGTTATACGTTCCTATGGAGCTAACTCACCCAACTCACGCGACACCCATCGATTGGCGGTTAGGAATCCTCACGATGCTAACTTTCCGAGATCGCCATATGCAGCATACATGCCGGCAGTCCGATGTTCTCATGATGCTGATTCGCTCGAATCATGTGACACTCATTAGCCGACCACTAGGAGTTCTCTCAAAGATAAGCCACACAGGTTGTCTCGTACTATTCATTCACATATCATCGCAGTTGAACAGGATTTGAGGGAGGGAAATTACAAGCCTCTTCAGGTTCCCAAGACGGAGTCTAAAAAGTACAAACAAGCCCACAAGGCACATGTTAAGATAGTCCTTAGGCATGTGCATGGAGTTCTTACTCAGTACGTCCTAGACAAAGCAAGGAAAGCAGTTCGAACATATCAATGTCATACACGACCACAACAAGGCTGCAAATCGGGATCAATCTAGAAGGAGATCTCGCACAACTTAGGAGAGGATTTTCCCGAAATTTGGCCATGTAACATGATCAGGGCAACCACCCAAAAGCCCGACGGAAATGAGGAAACCCCAAGGGGTAAGATCGTCCTGGGTTTTGATGATGTATCATCCCTCTCGTCTAATGAGGAGCTCCCACCTACTAAAACTCTTACAAAGAAGGCAAGGCGTCATCTAGCCATTGAAAATCTGCACATCACGCGCAGTGTCT
Organism: Amborella trichopoda; assembly: GCF_054954075.1. NCBI lineage: Eukaryota > Viridiplantae > Streptophyta > Magnoliopsida > Amborellales > Amborellaceae > Amborella > Amborella trichopoda. Next base: position 9,342,720 of record NC_142345.1, on the reverse strand, counting down.
CCAAGGCATGGAAGGATCCCCTTGGGCCTCCATTATCTTCCCCTTTCAACTACCCAGAGTTCACTGTCTCGAATAATGAGTCCATTGGACTGCTTGAAGAAGACCATGTCGTAAGCGTACATATGATAGGAGCAGGGAACAACCATCTGAAATTGAAGAAATTGAGCGCCTTAAGGCAATGTTGACCTAGAAAGAAGCAGAGTTCCAAGCGCAGACAGCAGTTAGAGAGAGCTTGAGGCGTTGAGAGCCATTAGAGAGGCTCCTAATCCCAGCGGCCTTCAAGAAAGCAGTCCTTGAATCCAACCTTGGAAAACTAATCAGCCCCCACACCTATGCCCCTTCAATCTCCTACTAATACTGCTTTAACAAAGGAGACAGTGCGAAATTTGGTGATGTAGAAACTGCTATTACTCCATATTCTGAGGGTACAAACCCTTGACACTTATCAAAAACCATGCCCAGCATATGTTGATGAAGTGTTTATTCCGAGGGTACAAACTCTTGACACTTATCGAAAACCATACCCAGCATATGTTGATTAAGTGTTGTATCCCACAAGATACTAGCGGCCCAAATTCAAAGTTTGATGAACAAGGCTCCCCTCATCAACACTTGACCTACTTTGTGTCTGTGTCCGCGGACTCAGCCAGTAACGGGAACCTCCTGATGCGCTAATTTGTACAGTCACTATCGAGCCCATCTTTCGCTTGGTACTCACGACTACCTCCCAAGACCATATTTACATGGAAGAAAATGCAAGAGGCATTCTTGACAAGGTTTCATAGCATAGAAAGAGTGGTCCACTTGGCTAAACTCCTCAATGTGAAGCAAAGGGATCATGAACCTGTGCAAGACTATATCACTCGACGGTGAAATATCCGCATGGGGCAGGTAACCCTGCTCCCTGAGGACCAAGAGGTTCTCATGTGTGTTAAAAACATGAGATCCAACATTGCAGTACTCCTGCAGGCTTCCAAATCCCAGAACTTCAATGACTTAGTAACTAATGAAGTTAACTTAGAAAGTCTTATGGAGGGTTTTAGCTTAAGCCTGAAGCCAGTAATCATTTGGAGCGGCGCGGATAGAGGTAAATCCAAAGCTACTCAATCCAAAACTTCCATGACTACTTCGGTAGTCAACCAAACAGAGAGAGGAAAGAATTATCCACTGCCCAAGAGTTTTGACTCTCCACAAGCATCGAGACGTGGCCGACGAAGAGGAGGAAGAGATGGATATCGTGGACTCATCGACAAGGAGTATTCCTTCAATAAAGACTAAGTTCTTGATATCTTTGAAATGCTTCTAGCGGCTGGGACCATTACGCTTCCCTCACCAAGATGTCCCGAGCGGGTTGGTCAAACAGATCAAATCGACTACTACCCATACCATCGGATGGGAGGACATGTGATAAAAGATTGTTATCCCTTAAAGGATATCATCGCATGCCTCGTCAAGGACGAGAAGCTCAAGTGTGATGAGCAAGAAGCACTAGAGGCCGAAATTGTGACGGCCAACATGGTTTGCTTCGTGATTGATAAATCTAAACCCCAACCAGTGGCTAAGAGCCTCCTATTTCAATGGCCCTGCGACTTTGACAAAGCCATTGTACCGGATGTATACGAGAAGTTCCTTATTATGGGACTTATACCTCCTGTGAAAAAGTGGAAAACATCAAAAAGAAGGACTCCCTTAAAATGAGCTCTTAACTGCTTATACCATTGTTCTCGTACCCATGGGCTCAAAGATTGTTGGCCAATAAAGGATTTGATACAAGAATACATAAATCAGGGGACCATAGTCATCGATCCTATCCCACCTAAACATCGAACCCACCAGGTCCCTATGTTGGAGAAGGTCAAAGGTTGTCCTCACCGAGAACTTTTCAAGCTATGCTCAGAATATTCTGAGACACTCAACTTCTCATTTGATACTGAGGAAGTGTCGGAGCACAGCTGGACTACTTACATAAACCACAGTGAGAAGAAGCCTATGCAAGCTGAAGCTCTAAGAAGAGCAGGTTCGAAAGAGCTGGAGATGGCACTATTTCAAACAAACATAGCTGCAGAAGCTTCCCCTGGGCCTCGAAATGTTACGAGCCGGGGTAGGAAGACAAAGAAAGGAAGAAACGGAGGCCCTCATTCAACAGTACGACCTCATCCCAACTTGAAAGACTTTATGCCCAGACCCTTGATGATGAACAGTCTTCATGAGCCAAAATAAACGGATGAAGCCCCTCTAGGAACAACTGCCAATGTGACTTGGGTATTTGAGGCTGAGTCCAAGCCCCAAATCATGGGGTTGGAGTTGAGATCTGGTAAGAAGACTGCAAAGATTAAACCGCCTAAAGTTGTTTCCCCTAAGAAGGTGACACTTATGAGAGAGGCACGGGCCAAAGCATCCAATGTTGCTGGACATTCGAAACAATTGGCAGATGGAAAGACTGGCGACTACAATGTGGCCTCTCATTTAAGAAGGATCCCAGCTACCATAAGCGTCTTTGATGCCCTTTTGCTTTCAAAAGAACTTCAGGCTGGGTTGATACAAGCCCTCTCATCTCCAAAAGAATTTCAGGACAAAATGGACCAAGTCAAACTTGACCCAGCAGTTCTTCCTAGCACTATGCCATTCACCTTTTCTAACACAGATCAGCAACTAGGGACAAAGCCCCATAATCGCCCTTTGATGGTGGAGGGGATCCTACATGGCATATACATCAATTGGATAATGATCGATAGTGGATCAACTATAAAACTACTTCCCCTAGGAACGTTAAAGTACCTGGGGATGGATGTCCAAAACTTGCAGGAAGGACATATGGTGATACAAGGTTTCAACTAGGCTACCCAACAGACTATGGGGAACTGAAGGCTTATGCGACATTTTAAGTCATTGAAACCAAGGTGTCCAACAATGTATTGTTAGGGCGTCCATGGTTACATGACAATTGTTTCATACCCTTGACTCTGCATTAATGCTTCAAATATTTCCATGAAGGGAAGCAGCATATGGTTTGTGCCGATCGAAAGCCCTTCACCAAGGTAGAGTCTCATTATGAAAAAACCAAATTCTATAATCTTGAGAATCCTGCCCCCACCTCCATTGAGGAATCAGAGAGTGACAGTGATTCTGACGAAGATTATGAGATTGGGCAAGCATTGATCAAAGCCTTCAAAGGTTTAGATGTCAAAGAAGGAGCCAAGCCGCTCACTACCATCATGTCGATGAGTGTCGATTGAGATACGTCATACCAGACCAAAGACGGCGTACTCAATTCTCTCTTGAAGATGAAATTCAAGGAAGGACAATAAGAGGAGTATGAGCATCATCTTGAAGATGAAATTCAATGGTCTCTTTGTAGCCTTCAAGCTCACAAGATCATGAGTTGTATGAATTATAACCCATCTACCAATCAAGGCCTAAATGAAAGAAAGGGGATGGTATCTCCCTTTCAAGTAATTGAAAATGTATCCCGAAAGAAGTAATTGAAAATGTTCAATACTTGGGGGCTCGGATATACCTTGACTTTTAGGACTAGCTCAAAGAATGTGCACAAAAGGAAATGGACGGTCCAATGTGTCATAGTGTCTCTAAGCAACCACAATGACCAGAATTCAATTTCAAGAGATGAGATGGAGCTTGCCCCATGCCAACTGGACCATGGAGGCCAAGCCACAATTGATGAGCTGATATAAGTCGCGTTGGGTGAAGAAGGAGATCATAGGCCCACCTTCCTAAGTTCATCTTTGGAACTAGAAGAAAGGGAGCGATACGTTGATTTCCTCCATCTTAACCGAGACATCTTTGCATGAAATTACCATGAGATGCCCGGGTTGGACCCGCCATGGCGACTCACAAGCTTGTTGTCGATCCTCACATCAAACCTGTGTAGCAACTTCAGGGGAAGTTTCATACAGATGTAGCACCTCAGATTGGGGCCAAGGTTAATGAATTAGTAAAAGCAGGGTTTATTAGGGAAGTCCTATACCCTAAGTGGCTTGCTAATATCGTAACGGTCAAAAAGAAGAATGGGCAGATAAGGGTATGCATTAATTTTTACAACCTCAACTCAGCCTGTCCCAAAGATGACTTCCCTTTGCCTCTCACCAAAATCATGATTGATTCGACTATAGCATGTGAAACCTTCTCATTTAAGGATGGGTACTCCGATTGCAATCAAATCAGGATGGCCCCTGAAGACGAAGAATTGACAACCTTCATAACTACAAAGGAGATATATTGTTACAAGGTGATGCACTTTGGATTAAAGAATGATGGCGCCACTAATCAGCCCGCCATGACGATCATATTCGAAGACATACTTCACAATATCGTGGAATGCAATGTCAATGATCTTGTGGTCAAGTCAAAGGACCGATCCACTCACCTCATGGATCTTGAAGTCTTGTTAAAAAGGTTGAGAAGATATCAGTTGAAGATGAATCCTTTGAAGTGCACCTTCGTGGTGAAATTGAGGAAATTCCTAGGCTTCATTGTAAGGCATCGAGGAATTGAGATAGATCCTACCAAAATACGCGCCATTCAAGAGATGCCTCCACCAAGGAATCTGAGGGAGTTGAAATATTTCCAAGGTCGGTTGGCATACATCCGAACGTTCTTAATGAAAAGTGTGATTTTGAGTAACTTCAAGTTCTTGAGATCCTATTGTATTTTTTTTCTTGTACTTTATTTGAAGTTGTTATATTGTAAAGGACTTCTTATGAGTGATCTAGACTATGAAGAAAAGAAAAGAATTGAAAAGATTATTATTATGCACTCTGGCTAGATCACATATGTCCTTCTTTCATTGGTATCAAAGTTATTGATACTTGTTGCCATTAGTTGTTTTTTTTTATTTTATTTGAGTCAAGATATAGCTTAGAATGAGATATAAAAAAGCTAATGACCTTTGTGACCTAGTAATAGTTTATAATTATTGGAATATTCAAACATCAAGAAAGGCACTCTGTATAATGGGTATTCTGTGCTAATTTAGAGAACTGATATGAAGAAGATAATAATTTATTTTTCTATTGCATGCTTTAATAATATTATGTGTTTTTTAGATTTGAGATCCTAAGTAAATTGAATTGAGAGTTATGGATTCATCAATGAAGGGTACCAATTTTGACCTGACAAAATCAAGGAACTGTCCACTGAGTACCGTGAATTTTTCGACTAATCATATGATTTTATTTTTCGCTAAAATTTAACTATAACTCAATAAATTGAGTTTAATTTCAAAAAAAAAATAGCTTTATCAAGAAATTTCTTGTGGTTTGAATGATATGGTCAATTTATTGAATTGTGCATAAGTGTTTTTTTCTGCAACAAAAACAATTTCAATGACTTCGAAGTCATGATTTTATTTTCATTCTTAAAATAATGTTTTGTAGCCTACACTAAGTTTTTAGACTTTTATTTTGAGTCTAGCTTCTAATAAAATATTTGAGAAGAAAATATCTATGGAAAAAGAAGAATAAAAAGTTTTGATTGAAGAGAGGTTGTCCTAAATTTTCTGTAAGACATGAATAGCTATATTTATCAAGTCTACTCAGCAGAGTAATATGAGGCTTGTAGAACGATATGTGTTATCATTATGTGTCTACTTTTAAACAAAATTGGTTTGAAAATGAAACTCCATGACGGTAGAGAGAAAACAATTTTACTAAACAGTATTCATCCTGGAATTCTACATTATAATTTTATTTTATGACGTGAATGTCACTTATTTATTTCTCTAAAGAAAGTAATATTTGGGATTCACACCATGATGTTATTCTTTGGTTTTGAGTCTAATTTTCAACAGAAAAAATTCAGGAAGAAATCCTTTGTGAATTGAGAGAAAATATTATTTCATTGAGATGTGCGCAACCTGATTTTCTGCTGAAAAAATTGCATGTGACGTGAATGTCACTAAATTGTGACCCACTAAATGGTGTGATTTAGGGATTGAGCTATGCACTATTTTCTATTTCTTAATCTATTTTAATACTCAAAAGGAATCAGAGATAAACTCTTTATGAGTTGAGAGACATCATATTTTTATCATGGGCTGCAGTAAATTAAAAGATGTGGCATATTAAGGCACATATTTGGACTCCTCATAATAGAGATTAGGGCTCATTTAAAAGTTTTATAGTATGACATGAGTATAGTTTATAATAGTAAAACCTCAGAGAGAGGTAACACAAAATTGGCAAGATATGACACTCTATATGAATAGTGTTCGATCAGGGAATAGCAGACAGAACAAAAAACACAATACCTATAAAAGCATATTGGTTTCTTCGAAATGAAGGGAAATAGAGATAGACTTAGTGGTAGCATAGAAATGCTAAAGGTCAGTGGTAGAATCAAATTTATGAATATTTGAAATGATGGGATGAAGAAGAGTATTTCTTCACGGTGTGAAAAAGGGAGAATGCAAGTTCCAAAGAGATTGACACTTCGTAACATGTGAAACCGATGACCAATATATTATCTATTAGTTGCGTACTCTTTCAAGATCACAAAACATGTCAACAAGTAAAAGCAAATAATCAAGAAAGCCCAAGTACCATACTACAATGTTTTGAGGCATGAAATTTATCCCACATTATATGATAAGGTCATATAGGGAAAGATGATTTAGTAACCTTTTATTTTATGTTTTATATACTTTTTTTGTTATATCTTGGCTATTTTTTTTATGAATATGTATGGAGTGTATGGATATTAAGTGATAGGTGCTAACAAATTTAAAGAGTCGGTTTTGAAATACCCTGTATTTTTCTGCCTCCTTGTGCTTGAGTATGAACTACTTAAGGTAGTGTGGTTTGATCATGGGCTTTAAGCCTAAGTATGAAACACATGAGATGGGTTTGGCTCTTCAAATATGTGAGTATGAAGGGAATGATCTGATGGAAATCGGTCTTAGTGACTATCCCTCAATAATTTCTAGTAATGTGATGTGTTGCACGTGATGATGCTTCTTAATAAAGTCTCCATATTTTCCAAAATGAAGTATTTTGTCGAGATTTGGATAACTACTCTTTATTCGTGCTTTATTTTGGGTAAAATTGTAATATGGACTTTATGACTTGTTTTTGTAGATGTGAACATGACTTGGTAGGTAATATGGTAAAATGATTTTTGAAAACTAAGTATGTATTTTAAAATTAAATTGGATGATTTGAGAAAAACCTAAGTTTATGAATATGGTTTTGAAAAAACCCCATAGTTTTGCTAGATCCACTACGTCTTTGTAGAAAATCATTCTAAACTATCATACTGTTATCTACCTATTGCTTGTGAATGTAAAGATACCAAGTCTATAGTTTTTTTTTAAAAGGAGAAAAGCAATGTGTCTTGGCTGCCTAGTTCTATGTCATCGTAAATAGCAATGCTTATTGGGCTGGGTTGAGCCTTTAACAGGCCGGCACGAAAAAGGCCCGAAAATTTGCCCAACGGGCTTGCTTGCCCCAATAGCCCGAAAATATCTCAGGCTGGCCCGACCCATTTAGCATGCCATTTTATTGTATTTTTCCAATCTTCAGTCTCCAAACTTTTTTTCCAATCTTCAACCAAAAAAATTAATACATGCTAAAATATGTTTTAGAAAATTTAAAACCCATTCACTCTCTCTAGAAATCCAATCTCTTTCTCTATAAAACCCATTAGAAACAATATATCTCTCTATCTAAAAACCCAATCTCTCTCTAGAAACACTATCCCTTTTTTCTCTAAAAACCCAATCTCTCTCTAGAAACTCAATATCTCTTTCTCTCTATAAAAACTCATTCTCTCTTTCTCTCTCTAAAACCTTATTCTCTCTATCTAGAAACTCAATCTCTCTCTAAAACTCCTTCTCTCTTTAGAAACCCAATATCTCTTTTAGGGGTGGCAATAGACTCAGGACCCGCCTCGGGACCCGCCGGATATACCCAACAAGGGTCCAGCATTTGGACCTTGCAAGTATGGTCTAGGTCACATCTATGGATCCGAAATAGGCATGGGTCGAGTACGGGTTCCGGTGAACCCAACTCAAATTTATTATAAAAATATATATATTAGTTTTATATTTACTATAATGTCAAGGGTTTAAAATGTAATTATTTCTTTATGGGTGCATATAGAGATTTTGATCGAAAAAATTAGTAATTTTGTATTTACTATAATGTCAGAGCTATAAAATGAAAATGCTTTTTTTATGGGTGCATAATAGGATTTTGCCAAAAAAAAAAGAAAACCGTTTTATTTTGGTTCTCCCCTTCCTATAACATAATCTCACACTTGGAGCTCATAATTTATTTTTGTGCTGAATTTATTGTGCTCTTGTAAGAAATTACTATTATCAGTATTTGGTTTCTAGATTGTGATTTCTTTATTTAGTGTCATCAATATTTTTTTCATCTCTATGTTATGCTTTTTGAGAATGCTAAATTAAATTAACGGGGTTAGGGCTCATAATTTGTTTTGGTGCTGAATTTTTAGTGTTATTGTTTGAAATTACTGATATCAATATGTGATTTCTAGATTGTGATTTATTTATTTAATGTTACCAGTATTTTGTTCATCTTCGTGTTATGTTTTATGAGAAAATTGAATTAAATTCATAGGGTTAGGGCTCTTAATTTATTTTGATGCAGAATTTATAGTGTTATTGCAAGAAAATCATAAGATTCAACTTTAACATTTTTAATTTTATGATGGATGGATATTTCTTAGTCCCACTCTACTTGGAATCATGTGATTTGTGAATAGCCACAAATGTGTGGTACATTGTTTTCTATGCCTCTATTATTTCTGGTCAATAATGGGGTATTGCATTTCATTACATTCTTATTTTCACTTGTGTTGTCTTGCCTAAGCAATCACATTGCAAAATTGAGAATGACACACTTATTTGTGTGTCAAAGCTTATATTTCTCTCTCATTTCTATTATATTTTTTATGATATTTTATTCTTGGTGAAGCTCTTCAAATTTCCTAAAGAAGCCCTAAATTTAATTTTAATATTCTTGCTCAAATCCGTGCATTTTCATTGTTTAATCGAGGGACCTGTGTAGAGCTTGTAAAATCTGTTGTCTTTGAAATGCCTCTTTCATTTCTTACTTTTATTTATTTATTTATTGTTGTTGAAGATCTTCAAATCCTCTACAAAAATGCTAAATCGATCTTTTTTATTTCCACTTTTTACTCTTTCTCTAGATTGTAATTTCTTTATTTACTGTGATTAGTATTTTATTCTTCTCTATGTTATGTTTTCTGAGAATATTGAATTATATTCATAGGGTTAGGGCTAATAATTTATTTTGGTACCGAATTTATTGTGTTCTTGTAAAAAAATTTTGTTCTCAGTATTTGTTTTCTAGATTGTGATTTCTTTATTTAGTGTTATCAGTATTTTTTTCATCTCTGTGTTATGTTTTCTGATAATGCTGAATTAAATTAACAAGGTTAGGGCTCATAATTTATTTTCGTGCTGGATTTATAGTGTTATTGCAAGAAATTATTGCTATCCATATGTGATTTCTAGATTGTGATTTATTTATCTAGTATTATCAGTATTTTGTTCATTTTTGTGTTATGTTTTATGAGAATATTGAATTAAATTCATAGGGTTAGGGCTCTTAATTTATTTTGATCCTGAATTTATAATGTTATTTCAAGAAATTCATAAGATTCAACTTTCACATTTTTAGTTTTATGATAAATGGATATTTCTTATTCCCACTCGACTTGGTATCAAGTGATTTGTGAATAGCTTTTATTAATTTCTCGTTAATAATGGGGCACTACTTTTCATTACATGCTTATTGTCACGTGTGTTGTCATGCTTATGCAATCACATTGCAAAATTGAGAATGTCACATTTATCTGTGTTGCCATAATTCCATTTTCTTGTAGTATGGTTAATAACCTCTTGGATAACAAACTTTGAAAAATAACTATGCTACAAGAGTTTCTTTGAGAGTGTCCCCTTGTTCTTTGTTGTTGATAAAATGCTACAGGAGTTTCTCAATGCCTCTGGTGTGGGAGTTTTTTTTCCCTGAGTAGATAACTATGGGAATATTATTTTTTATATTTACTTTTTATTGTTGGGTTTGTTTAGTTTTCCTTCGCTCCAATTATAAATGTTGTAGCTACGATACTCTTTTTGTTACCTTTCTATTTTTGATGAATAATGCTTATGGGTTCATGAAATCTAAATATAATTGGATGAATGTAATTGTATAGTCCATAATAATCGGTAATTGTATAAAATATATTGGAGTATAGTCCATGATGACATGTGCAATGGATGTGTGGTGTTCAATGATTATATATAATATAATAGATCTGTTGTTTTCCTATAATAGGATAGACCCACACACTTCATCAAGCATGGGCCATGAGAATATTGGAGGCAAGAGAAACCTCCAATGGACACAACCAGAAGAGGACTTGTTCATTCAACTTATGGAGACCGAGATTAGGGCTACGGGGCAGGGGGGAGATTTGAAAAAAGGTGCATGGAAACGTATGGTAGACTCCATAACAATGCAATATGGGTCAATAAACACCTTAAGTAGGCTAAAAAGTAAGCATAAGTTCCTTAGAAAATTGTACTTTGATATCAAAAAACTTGTCTGTATCGGGTTTCGGATAGGATGAGAGTAGGAGGATAGTAACCACGGAGGTTGTTGTTTGGAATGACTTTCTAACAGTATGTACTTACTCAATTGCATAGTCTTTTAAAATATTGACTATGTTTAAATACGAATATTGCTAAAATTAATTTATGGTCTTCTATATGCAGGAGAATGAATGGGCAAATAAATATCATAGCAAAACTTTGCTCGAGTATTCACTGCTAAATAAGATCTACAAGGGTGGCACGGCATATGGAACTTACAAATCTATTGGGGGTGGCATTAGAATTGAGCCAGAAAGTCCCAACACTTCAATCTCAAATGACCTCCCATTAAAAGTCCAGGATGAATCTAGCTCATCCACATCAAAAAGAAAACAGTCTCAAACTCCAATAGGAACACATCGCCAAAAAAAGCAACCCTCCATCGCCGAGTCCATGTCTTTAGCCATGACAGAGATGACCCAAAGCATTAAGATGCTGGCATGTGACACCGTAAATAACAGTAATACTCCTGTGGTGGATGGTCCATCCAAGGCTAGGAGAGATGCTTGTAAGATTGTTGAAAGCATGTGGAAAGTAGGTGAAGTTGGCGATGATGCCCTTCTATCGACGGAAAGGATCTTCCAAGATTCTACAAAGGCGGAGATGTGACTAAACTTGGGGGATCCAAGGATACACTTGGGGGATCCAAGGATACAAAGGGCTTACTTAGATGAAAAGATGAAACACTTTCGATAGATACCTGATTGACTATGTTTAAGTGTAACATTAAAGATGACTATGTTTAATTTTAACATCAAATACTACTTCTTTCATTTCTATGTGGATGGTTTATGTTATTTTAATGTCCAATATTGCTTAATGTTTGCTTTGTGGATGATAGCTTCTTTCATTTCTATGATGATTTGCTCTGTGGATGATGGCTTCTTTCATTTCTATGATGGTTTGCTTTGTGGATGATGGCTTCTTTCATTTCTATAATGGTTTGCTTTGTGGATGATGGCTACATTCATTTGTATGATGGTTTGCTTTGTGGATGATGCTTTCTTTCATTTGTATGATGGTTTGCTTTGTGGATGATGATTTCTTTCCTTCGTATGATGGTATAAGTTGTGGATGATGGCTTCTTTCATTTGTATAATTATTTGTGTTTTGTTTTTGCAGGTTTTTTCTTTCACGTCATTGTTGTGTTGTTATTGCAAGACTATTTTCAGTCTTGGAAAGCATTATATCTATGATTTCTAGTGTATGAGTGAAATAGAATGGTAGATATTGATTTAAAGGTCTAGAGATAAATATAGGTGTAACTTAGGAAGGTCCAAGGTAATATACCAGTGATCATTGTAGTTCTTATTTCTGCGGGGGCTATTTGATAATGGAATTTATAGATCCCTGAAGGAGTAGGTTGGTGAAGATGACATTTGGGCTTTGGAAAGCTAGATTTTTTGTATTTAAGAATTAAATGCAGTATCCTATACGAACACAAGTTGATGTAGTTATTGCATGTGCAATGTTGCAAAACTACATCATGATGACATGGGGAGCCAATAGTAGAAGAGAGTTGTGTTTTAGAAGGAGGGTTGAGAGTGAACTGGTAATTGACAGAGATGATGGTTTCTCGCAATTGACTCAAGGGCATGATAACGTCAGTCTGCGAGATGCCATGGCGACGCAGTTGTGGGAGTCCTACCTAAATCGCTAGAAGTTATTTCTCCCATTTATTATGTTGAAATAGCACAGTCATCATTTGATTATTTGTCAAAATTGATACAAAGGTTGTTTGGCCTTTGAAATTTGGCTATTTTCTTGGCCATGCACTATGTGGGTTTGCTTTTTCAATTATGTATGTTTAAACTATTATAGGTTATTCTTGAATAGGCTGGTTTTATATATGATATATGGATACACGAATTGTGAATGTTGCTTGACATGCAACACACATATCTTAACAAACAACATACAAATGTTGTGTGCCATTATAATCTTAGAGAGAGAGAGAGAGAGAACACACAAATGTTATGCACATGACTTGTAAATGATGTATATTTTTTAATTGTAAATGATGTATATTTTTTAAGTTGGATATGGATGCATCAGTAGTGAATGTAGGTAGTATTGAAGTTATTACAGGTTATTGTTGAATGGGCTGATTTTTTACTGCTTGCATTGTGCATGTGTGTTTGAATGGGCTGATTATGGGTTGATTTCCATGGCCAATTTGTCTATTTGATAACCTCTTTGTCTATTTGATAAGCTCTTTGTCTATTTGATGAATAATTCTCATGTTCCGTCATGATTAACATTAGAGAGATGAAATTTGGAGCCCATGTATATGTATATGTAACAGTATGATCTTTGATTCTTTATCCATTTTCTTGAGATGGTTTGTACCTGTTCATGTTGGAAGAATGGTACTTGTGGTTGAATTATGCACCTTCACAAAGTGTGTTGAAGGCATCTTTCAATAAAGTAAAACTTCTCTTCTCTCTCTCACTCGAAGGTCAAAGAAGATGAAGGAGCAAGCAGAGTGCTCTGAATCTGTGTTCTTCATCTTTTTGAGGTATGCTATTTCTTCATCTTTCTCTCTCTTTCCCTTGGATCTCTTCCTTGAGCTCTAATTCCTTGTTACTGAGCTAGATGAGTATTATAACAAGTTCTTTGCAAACTATTATTAATTGTTTTTTATTTGTATGATTTAGATATTCACTATCTTGACATTTTAGTTTGATATTTGCTTGTTTCTTGTCTAACATTGGGAACATTTTATGGGGCTAATCATTCTTTATATAAATTGAAGCTTTTTTGGGGCTAGTCATTCTTTATATAAATTCAAGCTTTTGTCCATGCAATGCTTCTTGGTAAAGGGCCCGTATGTTCAACTCCTATTTTATGTTTTGTATTTGGCAGAAAATTTTTTATTATTTGTCCATCATTGTCATGTCAACTTCTTATCGTTCCATCTGTTTCAGCTTTCCATGAGATTGAGATTGATCATGTGCTATATATATATATATATAAGCTAGCTTGATATTGTCATGGTGTTTGTGGTGAGTCAGTCATTGAGTTGAATTTGTCATATATGTATGTCTTTCTCTCTTGCAAACTACTATTATATTCTATATTCTATGCTATTCTCAACTTGTGGTTGATATGTTACAATATTTTTCTAACTTAGTTTTGTTTTTTCTTAGTTTAATTCAAGGCGATTTCTTGAATTGTTATTTTTGTTTTCTCCATGTTGTTTTCTTATTGTTAGTCTCTTTTGAAGCATAACGTTCTAAGTTTTTGTGAATTCTCTTGACTTCATTGAACAAACGATGCCTCTCTCGGCATCTTGGGGGGTGTCTATTCTTCCATATTGATTAATTTACTATGTATTGTTTTTGCAGGCGGCAAATTACCTGAACGTAAAGAATTTACTTGATAGAACTTGATTGGTGGTCGCATATCGCATCAAGGATTAGAGCGTGGAAGACGTTCAGAACATATTTGGAATTGAAAATTATTTTTCTCATGATGACGAGGATGCAGTGAGGAAGGACAATGAGTGGGCTTTTGAATGAGTCCCCCATGAATCCCAAAGTTTTTTGCTTTAGAGCCTTATTATTTCAGTAATTGGTATCAGGGTGGGTGTTTAAGTATGGTTGGATTAGTGTGAGTTGTAGATTTTATAAAGGCATTTTGCCTCTCTCTCATTATTTAGAACATTATTTAGAAAGATGTCATTGTCACAAGTAGCAGTTGATTCTTAAAGATCCCACTTTCGCAGTTGATTATTAAAGATCTCATTTATTCACAAGTAGCAGTTGATTGTTAAAGATCCCATTTATTGGTCTTTAAAAAGAGGAAGATGAATATTTACTTGGATCTGAGATAGAGTGAGATAGAGGCAGATGAATATTTACTTAGATCTGAGATAAGATCAAATAGAAGTCATTTGGATATTCATATCCTAATTGGAGCTATTTACCCCAAAAATTGGGGTACTTCATTTGACTTTTGAGAAGAGGCCTTGGGGTGCCATTAAACAAAGTCATGAGAATTTCTATTGGCTTCTTTTTACTGTAATTTTCATATAATTTTGTTGCTTTCATTCCAAATATCCATCTCGGCTTCTTTTTACTGCAATTTGCATAGAATTTTGTTGACTTCACTCCAAAGGTCCATCTTTGAGATGGATATTTTAAAAAACACAAAATGGTGTATCAAAATAACTAGAGCAAAGATGGGAAAGCCAGATTTCCCGTCCTTTGATTTGGGATGTATGTTCTATACCACATATGAATATTTGCTTGGATCTCAAAACTGAAGTTTATCAGTAAAGCTCTCTGAGTTTGCTTTATTTTCTTTAATGAGTGTATGAAGTTTCAACGATTTTCCTTGATGCGAGTATGAAATATCAGAAAATGCAACAGAGAAAATTAATAAATACGTAATGCTTTACCAGCTTTATATTTCTTTTTCTTTTTCTTTAATGAGATTGTGAAGTTTCATTGAAGGAGAGACAACGAGCTTCGATCATATGGGCTCTTGTCAACATTTTTGTTAACTTTGAAGAGTTTACATTGTTACTTTTATATTCGAGTATAGCTTAGTAGGACCAATTTGACATGAGTAGGAATTTGTATTTTTTGGCATACGAGGTATGCCTACGATTGAAACCTACAAGTTATCCCTCAAGAAAACCAAACTACTTATGAAACTTAAACACCTATTCAACTGCATATTTGTGAAAAGACTCAACAAATTGTATACTCACAATAGTTTAGAAAATATATTGATTTCTATTTTGAGACAGCTGATTAGGAAACTAGTGATTTGGTACACAATATTGAATTGAGGTTGTGCTTGACATTGTCTACAGATTACTTCAATTTTGATGTGCAATGAAGTTTATTATGCAACATCTGCCTCAATTGATGTATAAATATTTCTCTTCAGGACGGTTCTCTCACTCATCAATAAAACTCTCATAATACTCTCTACACACTTTCTCTCTCTCAATCCAATATATTTTACTTTCAATTGATATTGTATCCCAAAAAATAATATTCTACAAATCAATAATAAATAAATAATATCTAAGTCTCAATTTTAACATTTTATATCTTGCCTATTTAAAGCTAATAAAATACAAGTACCGATAACTTCTTTAACTTCCCAGGAGGTTATCAAACACAAAACCAGATCTTCTTTAACTTCCCAGGAGGTTTCAAACACATAAACCAAGAACTTCTTAATTTCGTAGGAGGTTATCAAATATAAAAACCAGGAACTTTTTAACTTCCCAGTGAGGTTATCAAATACAGAAACCATGAACTTTTTAAGTAACTTCTAATTTACAGTTCTTCAGAAACATCCAATTTACAGTTTATGAACTTGCTTCCAATTTCAAATAAACACATAGAAAGAGAGAAATGAACGCAACTTGAGGAAGGAACTCTTCTCTATGCAGCCTTTTCTTCTCCATTCAGTTTTTTTCACCAGAAGGTCCATAACATAAAGAGGAGAGAGAAACAGAAGGAAAAGGAGAGGGAAACAGAGACGATAGGTGCAGATGCATTGAGGGCCCGTAGAGAAACACCTTTTGGCCATCGATTTCTCTTAAACTCAAGGGAGAAATGATTGTAAGCTTTACCTATCCCCTTTTGCTAACCCTAATTCTCTCTCAATCCCTTCTATTGTTCGCAAAATCGCCCGATCTAACCGCTAATCGCCTGGTTAGATCGAAACCGGTCAGTGGTTGGTTCCGGTTTTGGGCAGTTAGGATGATCAACCGATATTTAAAAAAAAGATTCAAAAAAATATATATAAATTCTCAAAACTAAGAAATTTGATTTATAATACATTTTTAAATATTCTTTACATTATGGTAAAGATTGAAAATTGTTTTGGTCATTAATACTCACGTTTATATTTTCTGATATTTTTTTTAAAAAAAAAATAGCCATCGAAAAATATAAAATGGGTTAAAATCCATTTTTTTCATTAATTTCCAACTTTATTTGAATGTGTTTTGGTTTAATCATTCTTTATATGCTTTTCATATTTTAGTAGATTTGTTTTTGTACTTTTGTTTTTTTTTTTTTCAACACTTTTTTGACCGCCCGGGATATGTCCGGTCAGAGCGGTTGAATCGGCCGGTTTTTCGGTTAGGCCAGTTAAACCGCTTTCATACCCATGTCCGGTTAACCGTTCCAGTTCGATTTTGCGAACATTGCTTCCCTTCAGTCATGGCCCCCAGCTCAAGCCATTAGACCCTCTTATTTTTCGGTGCCGACTCTCAAAAATCCGGCAAGCACCTCCATTCATTAACGCCACGAAGTGTCCCGTCTTTGGCCAAAACTCACTAGGCACGGGTCAGGTCCCGGGTCCTAACCAACATTCTGAGTATGGATACGGGTCTGGGGTACTTTGGACCAATCAAGTCTAGGAATGGGTCCATATCATGCTATTCCGGTCCATGTCTGAGTCTGGGTCCGGGTCTAGCAAGGCCCGACCTGTTGCCGCCCCTAATCTCTTTCTCTCTCTAAAAGCCCAATCTCCCTCTAAAAACCCAATGTCTCACTCTCTCAAACCCAATCTTTTTCTCTCTAAAAACCCATTAAACCCGTCCTCTCTTTCTCTCCCTAAAAACTTATTATCTCTAAAAACCCAAAACATTTCTCTCTAAAAATCCGATCTTTCTAGAAACCCAATATCCTCTATCTAAAAATCCAATATCTCTAAAAACCTAATTTCTCTTTAAAAGCGCATTCTCTCTTTAGAAGCAATCCACTTTTCTCTCTCCAAAAATCTAATCTCTCTTACTCACTCTAGAAACCCAATCTTTTTCTCTCTAGAAATTCAATCTCTATTTCTTCTTTCTAGAAACTCACCCTTTTTGTCTCTAAAAACCCAATAAAAGTTTCTAAAAATATTTTAACATTTTTTGTCTTTTTTGGCTTCCTACAACAAAAAAAAGTTGGGAGAGTGAGATTAAAAATATAAAAAAATAATAAAGAAAAAAAAAAAGAGGCTTCTTAATAAGCCTGGCCAGGTCGGGCAAGGCCTAGTCCAATATGGTCCTTACAGGGCTTCAAGTCTGGCTGTATATTACCAGGTTGGATCGGGCCCAGCCCATGGCAGCCCTAGTCAGCATCAAAATCATTTCAATGCCTAATGATTATCATGTCTCCATTTATGCCTAACTTCAGAGTCCCATTAAAATTTGTGTGCTCGCATCAATAAAGCTGCTGATTTTCTCTCTAGGGAAGTCCACCTGCTAGGCATACGTCCCCGACATAGTTCACAATATGTTTTTTTTTTTATACATGAAAGTCTTATATGTGAAAGCTTATATATATCATCTATTTTATTTGAGCAGTGTAGATTAAGCACTATTTAAAAAGACATACAATATGCTGACATTATCTTAAAAGATATGTCAAATCTACACCGTCCAAATAAAATAAATGGTTATAGAATATCGCAAACTTATTTCTGTAAAAGTTAACCTTATAAAAAATGCACCCCAATATAAATAAGATACTAAGTGATTACCTCACTCAAGTCCAAATAAAATTTTTTTGAACTTTATGATACGCTTCAAGTTGTCAGATTTAAAATACCTCCTCATACTAAATCTAATTATACAATCCCCTCGAAAAAGAATATATCCCAGAAAAAAACTATTTAGTGGTGGTGCATAGAAAAAGGCCTTTAAAACCTTCAAACCAAGCACAAACACACGCTACAAGATCAAAGCGTACCCATTGAACAAGATCAAAACGTACCCATTGAAAATCCAGATGGTACAGTCGATACAAAACATTTTGAGAAACCAAAATAATCCCAAAGCTCTATATTAACACCAAATAGAAATGGGTGCGGTAGGTATAGAGCTAAGGCTCTAAAAAATCAAAATAGGGCCCACCATCAAATAGTGTCAAGAAATGTGGTATTAATATTGAAAATCTTTGTGATTGCTTTAAAATATATTTTAATCTCTAATTATAAAATTTAAAGCATCAAAAACAGGATAGATCAAACAAATCTATGAAAACTTGAAAATTGACGGTCCAAAAATGTGTTACAAGATGCTCTATTTCCAAAACTTGAAATCTATTTTTTTCTCATATTGATGTCGAGATGATCAATTTGAAGATATTTGGACATCAAAACTACTTCTAATGAAATTTTTTAGGTATGCCCTAATTTGATTGTTTAGAGCCTCGGCTCTATATAAACTTTTTCCAATAAAAATAGTTGCCAGATAGATTGTTAACAGTTTCAAAAAAAAAAAAACCTCGCCCGATATCATAAGCAACAAACCTAGGAAATGTACAATGTACAGATTTTCAATTGAAACTGGAGTTCACATCACAGAACTCCAGAGAAAGGCAAATCAGGAAAGAACACCCATTTTCTCCTTACTTTTCAATTGATCAGTACAGGCCAAATCATTCCTAAACCTTCACATTAACAAACCCACAGTAATGACTACAGAAAGAAATCCACAAGAAAAAAACATTATAACGCAACCATAATCAAAGACTGCAAGGATGAGAGAAAGAGAGATTCAGAGGGTGTACAAACTCTAATCAGAGACTGCAAAATATGATAGATTGAGAGAAGAGCTTTCAGAGGGCGTTTAAGGATTTTGGCACTTGGGCCATGGAATCAGGTGGAAAGCAAGAACAGGTAAGTGTAGAAGGGGTTCTTCTTTAATGGTAAAGTGGTCTTTGAGAGAGAGAGAACTTGGATTCCTCATTTATGCAAAGATAAGTTTTTGAACTAACAGAAATGAAACATAAGTTTGCACTACTTACAGAAATGAGACACCAATCCATTGCACACGCACAATCCACCCAAGCTTCCTATACCACACCTACTATCTCAGAGCTCGAGCTTCCACTATTAATGAATGCCCCTCTAAACCTGATGCTCTTCAATCCATTGCTCTACATATACTCAACTCATCTCTCCAATATATCATGGTACAGAATATCTATGGGTGAATGTGAAAAAAAGTTGAGAATTATGGTTTTGATAAAAGCTGGATGGTGGGGGCACCATAAAAAAATGATAGGAGCACTTCAACAATATCTAAGTTGATGGAAGGCTCTTTCTCTCTATCCTCTCTCTCTACAATGTCGAAGTTGATGAAAGGATCTCTCTCTCTCTCTCTCTCTCTCTCTCTCACTCGCTGTGTGTGTGTGCGTGCATTTACGTATGTTATTGAGCAAGGTTCCAATATATATCGCACTATGTTGGGCAGCTAATTCATTATGCTCCAAAATTTCACTGCAATTGGGCAATGATTTTCATATTGACGACTAAAACACCTTATGAGCACATCCCCCTAGTTTCTAAGACATGATCATGTTTCTCACTGTGAACAAGACCTTTCAGCCAGCCTGTGCCACAAGCTTATGCAGCAAAGTAAGGGGAGGTTGAATATACCATAAACCAGTGATGCCCGGTTGATTTTTCCAATTGAAGACTACTGAATATTTCAATATTTTCTTCCCTTTATAATTTGTTGGTGCACCAGAGCCCTATAAATGATGACCAAATTCCTCTTTATCCAAGCATTACAATTCAAAAAAATAGACATAAAATTAAACAAAATAGTAACAGATATTCATCTCATCTGAAACCATACATAATAATAGAAGATGATACATCACTACAAAATTACATTTTATACATGTGAAGGTCAAAATTGGAGAATTTCAGAAGCGAAGAAGAAACAAAAAAGAAAAAAAATTGCCAACAGAAATATCTATTTGTCCTCATCATGGATTCTAATCCTCATGTCAAAAACCTCACCTCATTTGAGTATGAAAAGCCATAACCCAAAGAGTTGAGACAAGAAGCTCCTTCACATCTGAGCTCCAGGACAGAAACCCTCTCTCATGTATCTTTCCTTTACATCATCTGCAAGAAAAAAGGGGAAAACCACAAAAATATTCTGAATGAAAACATTTTCAAAAAATTGATATATAATGATTATTAATTTACCGGTCTTTGTTAACTGTAAATTATCATCACAATTTGCTCAAGTGGTATTTAGTCTGGTCGAAAGTTAAAGCCCCAAAGTAGGAAATTCACAAGACCCAAGCAGCATCCAAATTAGCAATAGCTATCCATTCAAAATGAACAGGAAAAGCAACATGCTAAACAATGTTTCAAACAAAAAAAAACAGTGTGCAGTGGCAAGGTTGATAATTAAAGGAGGAAGGAAATGAAATTCTACCGGTAAGCCCAACATTATCAGTTGCTCCAAAAAACAGTACAGTATCTCCAAAATGCTCAAAAAATACGTATTTCTAAAAGTTCATTTCTTACCATTGTTGGAAACAATCAAATTTAGAAAAGCTGAGCAACTTATCCAAAACAATAGTATCCTTAGAAGAACCAATCATTTAAAACCCTTTTTCAAACTAGAAGCCCAAGATTCCTACGTACCAGTCAAATCACTTAAAATTTATGAGAAAAGTCCTATTTTATTATCAAAATTAAAAAATAGTCATGTATATTTTATATTTTATGCTCAAGTCCCAATTTTGAGAGTGTGCATTGTATTTAAATTTTCTTTTCTTTTCTATACATCGGATTGAGTTGAAACTTGGGCAGTTGACAGTTCTCACCATCTCACATTTATTAAAAAAATACCAAAAAATATTTTAAATATTCTAAGAAGGATGACGACCTTAAACTTTCCCTTAAACCCTCTGATGACCAAGTAAGGACCTTAAACTTTCCATTAACCTGTCCCATGCCCAGGTAAAAGGGCTGGGTTGTGTTAGGTAGACAGCCAATTTAAAAATTTGCCAAAACTTATCATGAATCCTAAACCTACAATATCTTGACGATGATGACCAAAAAATATTGTTTACAAAAAAGATCAAAACAACACTAAAATTTTGAATTTTTCAGGGATGATTTGGTCATTGTTATTAAACTCAATTCATCATCATCATAGCCTTTTCCCAACTATTTGGGGTCATTTATTAAACTCAATTATGTTGTTAATCTTTTCCAAGTACGTTGTGTTGAGAAGTATGGATACCCAAATAAAGGTTTAATAAAATATATTTAAATTTTTAAAATAAAAGGTATTTTTGTGTTAATTTCCCTTTTAGGAATAACAAGGTATCAAATTTTTTGTTTTTGTTTTTTTTTTGGAAGTTAGAAGATATCAAGTTATTGGCATAATAACCATAAAAACCACTGATTTCGCTTAACATAGACCAACAGACAAATTTAAATGGTGCTCACCCATCCACATTCAACTCCCTTTTATTCTGTGATGTGTAGTGCAGGCACATGCATTTAAAAAATGGCAGACGAAGCAAAATCACACAGCAAAGCTCCTAGGAACTGGCATGCCATCCACTGAGTTGTTTACATAGTTATCAAAAGTGGCCGCATAACACATTATGCGGCTGCATCGAAGTGGATGCACCCTTTGGCACAATGCATATGCAGGAAGAATCCCATGCAGCCATGCCCACAGAGCTGGCCCGAACATGGGGATGTGGGTGCTTTAGGAAGATCATCAACCTCTGCAGAGCGTAAACAAAATTAGGATTTGGATGGATGTTTGGGTTGGGGAAGCGTAGTTTTGGATTGGGGTCACAGCTTTAGCTAATCAATTCCAGCAACTCTTTTTCCTTAGCAACCATGAAGGATGGACTGATCGCAAGGTCTAAAAGCAGCTGGGGGAATGATCACAAGAAAAACTTTTAATTCTCCTCATGACTATGGTTAAAGAAATATACATGTGTACACAGGGTGACAATCTAAGGATCAAGGCAGCAAGTCCCTTGGGTGGGTTCATTGTAAAATCTTTATATGGTGTAAGCAAGTCAGACATCAGCCACTAAATTGTCAAGCAAAGCATGAGAAGTCCTTCTCCCCCAAGTGTTGAGGGATTTGGTTGGCTAGTTATCTGTGATCATAGTTGTCAGGTGCGGGTGCGTTCTTGGGAGCGGAAGCTGGCTCGGGTCCACAGAACCGTGAATTGTTGGAAGCTCCTTGTGACTGGAATCGTCGTCCGTATTATCCTATATCAAGGGAGCACGATCCTTGTCACAGGGAAGTGCGATTCCATGAGGAAAGAATCGCAATAGTATGTTTTAAGGGATCGACAATGATGCATGGATTCACAGTACCATTGGGCACAAACCTGAACCAGTGTTTATGAATCAGTGCCGAATAGAGAAAACATCATATGCACTGCATCATACACTTGAGAACTGTGGTTCAAACCTGCTAGGAACAAGGATCACAATATAGGGATCGCAGGATCGAGGTCCGAAGCGGGTTCGTGACCTTTCCTACAAGGTTCCAGCAACTATGTCTGTGATAAGGTGGTCAGCATTGATCAACTTCAGCACCAGGTTCATTGATTTGAACAGATGTATCCCTTGCAACAAAGATGCTAAATCTCTACAGCATCTATTCCTCTTCTGAGTTTACTCAAAAAGTACCGATTTCATAGCCTTGTTAAATGTCCATGGGTTTCGCCTGATTCAAATGAAAACCTATTCCAGTACTTGTTCACATTACCTCTCCCTCGCCATGGAAAAGTGCTGTGGCATATTAGGAATTGTAGTTAAGAATGTAATAGACATGTATTTCAGACCCAGTATCCTCCTTGCAATCCTTGATAAAAAAGATAAAAACTAACACCATCAATAGGGGATGTGTTTAGATTCTCTTACAAATTGGCTGGTAACAAAGATTGAAGCTCCAAGTGCCACCTGCAAGCCTCCCATATGGGTTCTACAATTTTATGGAAATTCACTTCGAACCCCTGACCCCTCTGGTTTTGGGGTTGCCTTTCGAGACAACAATGTACAATTACTCAATCATATTCCAGACCAGCAGGTATCTTCAATGCAACAAAGTAGAAGCCCTAGATCTTCTAAAGGAGTTTGATTATACAATAGAGTTTGGGCCTCTCTACACGTTAAGGGTAATTCTGATGACATGATTCAATATGCCTCTAGAAAACCCATGGCCCTTTTGGTTATGGACAAGTTAAGTAGGCATCTATAGGATAAGGTACCTTGGTGTATGTTGTTTACATATGACATAGCTTTGATTGACGATACAAGAGACGGCATCAACACAGAGTTAGCACATTGGATGAATGTAGAATCTAAAGGTTTTAAAATTAGCCAGACTAACATAAAATGCAAGTTCAGTAATAATAGGAGTAGAAACGAGGAATTAGTTAAGATTGATCGCAAAAAAGTTCCTAAAAGATATTATTTTCGATATATTCAATCGATCATCCATGAGAATGGAGCAATTGAGGAAGATATCGGGTAGAGAAATAAAGTTGGGCGGGCCAAGTGAAGATGTCCTTCTAGAATCTTATGTGATTGTTATATACCAATGAAACTAAAGGGAAAAGTTCTATAGGATGCCTGTAAAAGTAATCATTTATGGAACAGAATGTTGGGCAGTCAAAAAACAACATAATAGAATATGTGTAGTTGAGATGTAAGGATGTTGAGATGGATGAGTAGTAAGACAATAAATGATAGAAATCGAAATAAGTACATCCAAGGGAACTTAAGGGTGGCCCCAACAGGCGATAGGATGAGGAAAAGTAACTCAACGATGTGTCCGAAAGTACTTCCCCGATGATCCCTCCTCCTGACTTCTGATCTCGGTGACAGTCAACGCATATGAACCTCTCACCCTTGATGCTTTGGCCCTTGGCCTAACTAGCGGGACGTAGTTGATGAGCTATGGTTTGTGGTCTAACCATGTGCAACGTCGACCTAGAACAGTACATCGGTTAGGAGGAGCGATTTGGTTCAAGTGGAAGGCTCTAAAATGACAAAGGAGAAGGCCCAAAAGGATATAGATGAAAGTAGATGATGATTTATGGCCTAACTGAGGGTATAGCCCTTAAGAGCGGATTGCTGAAACAGGAATCCTATATTTGAGGAAGATGATGATGATGATGATGATGTCATATATTTGCGAAGATCTTTGATAGCTTAGAAGGGGTACCAAGTTCGTTCACACATATGGCAGGAATCCAACCAGGATTCCCTTGTCTGATTCCCTTTGCACAAGAGGTTACCAAGTTCATTCACAAACATGCAGAGGGAATCAACCCGGTGGCAAATTCCTTACATAAGAGGGAACATTCAGAATATCAGTTTTTATCTAATCAGAGACCTTATAATCTTATACCAGTGTCTCAAAAACCGCCAAGACGCCCCTAGGCAGCCAGAGGGGATTAGGTCACCCCAGTGCCTATGCGGGCGCCTAGGGATCTGGGCAGCCTAGGTTCAAAAAGGGGCAAGGGATGTCCAGGATCATGTTTTAGGTCCAAATTTTGTATAAAATAAAAGCATGAATAAAAAATGCATATAACCCAAAAAAAACACCAAAACTGCCACATGCAATGGGTATTCTTGTACCCAGGCAAAATCAAGAATCACATGAAAGAAATTAAAGTAGAAAATATAGGAAAGGTCACACACAAAACCTAAAAGTGTACCAGGGCTAAACTGTTTTAATTGACTGAATGGTGCCCAGAGAATGTCAAGGCAGGCCTCACCTCCTTCTCTTTCTGCCCTTTCCAAGCTGCCCAGACTTGAAAGCGTGCTCTTGTTCTTGGAGGAAAGCCATAGCCTTTCCATATTTCTCGGCTCTCTCCTCTTCCTCTAAAGCCTTCTCCTTTGCCTTCACTTCAAACAAGAAGTAATTGTCTTTACGGAGCTCACGGGCTGCCCCTTTGGTCTCCCTCTTCATCTGTCGCTCCAGTTTCCTTCTCTCGGCTCGCTCGCGATCTGGGTCATAATCCCTGCCTTTCACAAAGCTGCAGAACAAAAGAACCAGTTTTTTATGAAGAAAAAGCAAAAGAGCCGAATTTTGATTAAAAGAAGAGAGCAGGTTTTATTAAAAATTAATAGGTGGGTTTTGAATAGAAATAAATAGTTTGGTTATGATTCAATCAATAGCTAAGTACCCTAAAGTTAGCAAGAAACAAAATAAAATTTGTAAGGTCCTGTAAAAAAGGAGTAACAAGCACAACTATAAGTACAGACATTAAATGGCTGAAAATTTTGTCATACTGAAAAGGTACTTCTGTGAGATAAATGCTATGCTGTATTTTGATAGAAAAGTCACAACATAACTGCAGGTAATTTCGAAAATAATCAAATCCTGCTTGCAAAGTCATAGTATATTAGATATATTGTCATTCTGTAGAAGAAATTTTTCTGTGAAACTAGGGAAGCAGCAAAACAAAATCTTCAGATGTCAACATTTCTTCAAATGTAAATAGGAAAGGGTAGGCATAATTCATTCCCATGCTAGCCACGTGGAGCATCACATTGCCAGCCATTCCTTTTCCCACATGATGCATAAGTTTCAGTATTCATATAAAGACTACAGGGTGTCTCCTATTACTCAGAAAGGTAAAAGCTCAAAAAATAGTACATACTTCTCTTCAAACTTTGGGTTAAATTCCTTAATTGGCACTGGCTTCTGCTTTCTCATTTGCAGTGGTTGACGTAGCTTCTGATGTTCAATGGATTTCTCCTCTATCCGCTGAATAATTTCCTGCATGCTGCTTACCACCAAATCTGGCATATACCCTTGTTTAATCAGGTCATGTAACAGAGCTGATACCGACGAAAATATTTCAGGGAAAGAGATAAGGCCTTCATAAGTATTTATGAAGCCTCGCAAAGTTTCGGTCACAGATACAAGTATACCAGCCCTGCAGCACCAAAGCCATGGCCAGAGCAATAAGGAAACATAGAAAATACTCAAAAAAATGTCATTTCATAAATGATAAACTAAAAGACGATTGTAACACGAAAATGCATCAACTGGCTAACCTGTAACCATCAGAGCTGAAGAAGGGCGCATTAGCAGGCATATCTATTAGCCTAAATAGGTTCAAAGGCTGTAAATCACAAACATGATCAGAGAGACGAAGCCAAGGCTGCAGCATGAGTTCCATTGCACAGGTACCCTAGAAAAAAAGAAATAACATGGCATTCACTAGTTAATTATATATGCAACTTCATTTGCACAAACCGACCCTGTAACTTATGAACTTACTTCTAGCCAGGAATGCTGTTTCAACTTTTCCTTGTCATCAGCAGCTGACATTAGCAGTGCACGTAGAAAAGTGATGGCCTCAGGAAAAAACTTGTGTGATTGTTTGGCCACCTGAAGCAACAAATTAGCATATGGAGTGCCAAGCATTAGAAAAGCTTGTCATGACACCAACATTCTCAGAGGGTGACTACAGCACCTGAATTAGGGCAGTTATTTTACACTCCATAATATGGTATCCATAATTCTAGTTACAAGAAAAGGATAGGAAACAGCAGTAGTTATATATGTTAATGGCACATCCACGTGTGAGATTTAGTTCTCTAATAAGCATTCAACCCCATGCCATGCACAAGCATACAAATGTGCAAAGATGTTCAGCTATTCGTAAAATAGCTAAGATTAAAACTATCTAGTAAGTTTTCAAAAAAGAAGTAAATGCTTAAACTTCAGTTGTATTTATTGAAGTATTAATGTTGTCCATAAGTGTAAAAGATTATTTTTGAAATTAAATATTTAAACTTCAACAATATTTATTAAAATATTACTACATGTCTAACTTGACATTTTTTTGGTTATTAATACCATAAAAAAGATATCTTTCTTTATGGAACTAAGGCTTTCATTTAAGGATGTTTTAGGAACAAAATCTGACACATAGCCAATCCTCCAGACCTGCATCTAGTATACAGCTTAGATAGAATATCTATCATCACATTGACGACAAAGAAACAGTTCAAGGCATTTTAGTCTAACGCTCAGGCAAAAATGTTGAGATATATCATGGAGTTTTCTCTTTGAAATATGGCACAGAAAAATCCTATTAGAAAGCACTAGTTTCTTCATTATTATGATCTATTGAATCTATTGATCAACTTATTGTTTCAGAAAGTATGATATAGTGCTCCACTTAATGCTTCAAAATGAGCTCACAAGTGAATAAAGCATTTATTAATGTTGATTTTAACTCTATTTGGGGGAAGAAGTCAAAATTAAGTATCACATATCCATTCAACGGGCCCCAGACTTTATTAAAAAGTATCAACTCCAGAGCATAATGATTAGTTAAAGAACAAACCATCCCTAGTTGATCCAAATCCATCAGTTCCAGCTTTAGGTGTTACATATGCATCCATTGTTTGCAGCTTATAAGAACTTTTTAGTCATTCTTCTCCATGCCCTTGTAATCCATTAATGGGGTACTACAACCTTATATACTTTCTCAAGGGGCTTTTAAGGACATTCTACTTGTTCTGTTGCATTCTCTTGTGATCCATTATAGAGTACCACAGCCTTCTATAATTTCTCAAGCAAGGGACAGCAAGGTACAAGAGATTCTACTTAAGTAAGGAAAGCAACATTCATTCTGTGTAACATTATAAAACTTTCCCAAAGGTCAAAATCTTTATATGAATGCATATTACCCAACTGATTTTGAAACTGTAACAGAAATCCCTTGGAGGTATAGTACTTTCACTGCAAACTATGCCCAACCATTAGAATCCAGGATTTCATTTTCTCGGGCAAATAGGTTCAATGGAATAAGCCAGCGGCTCTTTCCATAGACTAAAAAGACAATGCTACTCCACATTACAAGAAACAATAAAAACAAACAAAGACCAAAAACAAAGGGTTCAGAGACTGCATTGACAGATTGTTCACCAGCAACAAGTACACCATTTGACATGAAGATGACAAAAAAAGTATAAGCAAGAAAACCAAGAACACATCACCAGTCTGTGTTCACCGATCAAAGCCAACAAAAAAAAAGTCATATGATATGACAAACTTACAGCTAGTATCATAGAGCATAAGAAGGTCCCGACAACGATATCTTGGCTTGATGTTACAGGACAGCGCATAAGATACTCGCTCATCAACAAGCATGCTGGTGTCATGACAACATGGGAAAAGTCGGAGCATGGATAGATCATGGACCATAGCCGCAACAGACACAGCGTCTTGAAAGATGGCCAACTATGTTTGCCTACAAGGAGGATTGGGTCTTTCAGCATAGAGAAGCAAAAGGAAAATTTAAAATTAAGAAGACAAGAAATCTCTACATAAGTCACTTTCAGAAAAATCTATAAACTCCAATTTTTGCAAAGAAAAGTTAATAATGAGGAAGACATTGACAGGACCTGTATGCTTGAGATCATCACAGAGCTGGTTTTGCATTTTTACAAGTCGTTGCTGAGCACAGATAGCTGCAAAATATGGTGTCTCTGAGTTCATTTCCATCAAAGGTCCGACCAGCAAATTGATTTTCTTGAAATTCAATGGTTTACTATTTGCAAGGACAGCAAAATATTGCAGTAGCAGACCATAAAATATCTGCATAGGACAATAACATTTCAAATATTGGGCAATCCCAAACACAGAATTCATTCTTATTGGTTTCATTGACAGAAAGAACTCTTCACCATAATTATGAGAAACCATCTGGCAGAGTATGGGCTATAATCGAATGGTCTATGGAAAACCACAGTCTTTGGAACATCACAATCCCTCTTAATGGCACTGATGGAGAAAACGAATCCACCATTGAGGTCATGCCATGCAATGATGGGTCCCATTCTAACAATCGCTGTCCATCATGTCAAGGGAGTATGATAACCCCATGGACTGCAATTTTACCTTAGTCCTATTGGTTATAATATACTTTACCAAAAAAATTCAGCAAATTAAAAGGCCATACCTGCATCTTTTTGCGATTTTCTGCAGCTAAGGTGATTGCATTGCATGCTCGAATGCGACGAATGGCCTCAATTACTTCATCGTCTGGTCTATTCTCCAATAAAGAACTCAATTCTTTGAGACTACTTGGAGCATCAATAACAAAAGGAAGATCCCCACCAGAACCCAAATTAGAATTTTTCTTCTCAGCATTTAGTCTTTGGATTTTAATATGAGTTTCATTTTTCTCTTCTTGGAAACCTTCTTCCCCAGGTGTTTCTTCTCCTTCCTTGTCACTGTGAAGATTGTCATCATCACTTTGCTCCCAGTCCTTCACAGATTGAGTGTTCCCCAAATCACTATCATCCTGGTCACTTTCGGATTCAGATACAGATGACTCATCTTCGCTTTCGCTCTCATCATGTTCTTTCCCTTCAAGAATCTCATCAACCCAGCCTCTTTTGGGAGTTTCCTCTTCATATTCAAAGGAATCCCCAAGGTCATCACCTGAAATAGATTTCAACTTCCTTGAAGATGATGTATCAAATTCTTCATCACCACTATCATCTTCAATGTCAGAGTCTCCAGTCGGAAGCATCCTTTTCTTTCGCGCCTCCTGGAGAAGTTTTAAACGTTCAAAAGTTAAAACGCCTGCTTTAATGACTCGTAATCCCAATGGTGGATGTTAGTGGAAAGAGAGTACAACCAATCATTAGCACATGTAATGCTCTGGTGAGTCACACTCTCTACATCACCCTCCATCATTTCAACAGATCGCATTGACCCAATAGACTGGGAATCAGGCTTGGGCTAGAGTGTTAGCACTTGACCTTAGCAACACTGCATCTCAAGTTCGATTCCCACCACCGAACAACACCCAAAAAAAAAAAAGTAAAACAAAAGACCCAATAGACTATGGTTTTCGCATAGGCCACAGGATTATAGTACACTGCTCCTTATGAGAATTCAGGTCTATAACGGCCGTAACCCAGTGGTGGTCCCACCTGTGCAGGGTCCCAAGAGGGGTGAGATGGAGACAGTCCTAAACCTTGGCTTTTTATGCACAAAGTGGCCGCTCTCAGGACTCAAACCCCGCTGTTGCGCTGACTACCTGAGCATTGTACTGGCACACCAAGTGACGGCCCCTCAGGTCTATATTTTACCTAGGGAAAATATCCTATTATCCCCTATTTTTAACTTCTATATCTCATTAGACCCAAGAATTGAAAATATTACTTGTAAACAAAAGGACTCCATCTTTTCTATCTTCCAACCCCCTAAACCCTTTTCACCAAGTATTATTGACCTCAACAACTTATGAAATGACTCTATCTCTCTCTCTCTAAAACTCTATCTCTCTCACATCATCGTCTCTCTCTCAAAACTCCATCTCCCTATAAAACCCAAAGTCCATCTCTCTCTCACATCATCATCTCTCTCTCCCTAAAACTCAAACTCCATCTCTCTCTCTAAAATTTCATCTCTCTCTAAAATCCAAACTCCATCTCTCTCTCTCCCTAAAACTCCATCTCTCTCTCACACATAAGAAGGTGTGCTCGTGCTCATGTTCGAGCTCAAGCTAAACCCCTTGGTTGGTAAACTCACCGAGAAGCAAAGAGAGAGAGATGGAGTTTTAGAGAGAGAGATGGAGTTTTAGAGGGAGAGAGATGGAGTTTGAATAGGGTGTCATTTCAGTATTTGTTTGGGTCAAAAATTTATGGTCAAAGGTGTCCAAAAGGTTGTAAGATAGAAAAGATAGAGACCTTTTGCTTATAAGTAATATTTTCAATTCTTGGGTCTCATGAGATATGAAAGTTAGGGGATAAGGAGATATTTTCCCTTTTACCTAAAGCACATTAATTATCAAAATTAAGACTAGGAAAAGACACTAGATTCTCTAAGGAAAAAAAAACATAAATATACCTCCAGGGATATCAGGCATTGTCTCTCTTCTTCAGCTATCTCTTCAGGAGTTTTGGTCCTATCAGACGGTCGAGCACGCATATCCAATGCCATCGATTTAACAAGCTTGTCATATGGATCAACTTCATCCTGACACCAGAAAATACACGATGTCCTGAATGCTTCTAATCATTTATTTGGATTCTAAGGATAAATGTCGTACATATGATGAGTATTAGATCCCAAATGTCAGTTGCTTAATAGTGAGATTTTGAAAAACCAATCAACAAGATTATATATAAGAAGATTATCCCATTGCATAAGAGGCCTCATTCACTGCACACATGCAATGAAAATTTTAGTGGGGCAACTTAAGATCTTAAGCATGCACAAACCAAACATATTTTCAGATTTGTTAGGTGGCAATGTAAATTCAATTCTTTTCTATTTTTCTTGCGGATGCAAAATTCAATTCTTTTCTAGAAACTGCATTGACAAAGCCAAAAAATGAATAAAGATCAGTTGCAAAACCACTAAGCATTTCCCGGAGGAAAGTAAGTGATGGATACAATGAAAAGCATACAGTTCCTCAAGTAGAGAACAGGATAGAACATTGTCTCCTTGAACAGACAGAAAAATATCCTGTCAACAGAAATGATGTATAACAAAAAACATTTATCACAGCAACTCTCAATCAGAAAGGGCATAGCTAGAAATAGAAAAATAGCCAGGTCTATATTCTACAAAGGAGGTTACGAAGAAAAGTATCTGGTTGCAGTAAACAATTCTTTTACTTTTAAAAAAAAAACGGGTTTCCTAAGTTTCCTAAGTTATAGACTTAGGATCAGAAAATATCAGCTAAAAGCATGAAGTTCAAGAGATGTAAAGCAAATCAATCCAAAGACCACATATTAGGAGTTTGTGCAAATCAATGGAAATGATTAGTTTTTCCATTGATTCATGCAACCCAAGGAACAGAAAAACAAATTTGGCAAATCCATCAGCCAGATTCTTGGCTTCACAAATCTCATGACCAATATGAAAGCCTTTAACTACTCAAAAAAGAGTTCAGATAATTCATTACAATCTTCCAAACAGAAATCTGCAAGCCTTACTTGAGACATAACAATAATGAAGGAACCACCATCCAAAATATGGCAATGAAACTCAACCAATGATATCCAACTAACAATGCCACACGATTAGTCATAAATGTAAAAATCACCGACACATTTGTTGCGTTACCTCCTTGGGAACTTCGGCAGCACAGGAAGACAACTTTTCCTTTCCTAATTCTCTCGAGCTACTCTTATTCAGAATGGCCTTCAAGGCTTGCATCTTCGTTGGTTGAAGTAAAGAAAGAAACCCATCTGATTGTGCCAAGGAAGTAAAGTCTGTATTTAATTTATCCATCAGATTCTCATCATCTTCTTTCTGCTGCGCTTTCTCAGCCTAAAATGATGAACACTATTCCATTAGCAAAACTCAGTCCTTTACTATAGGAATTCATAATTGCGCACTGGTTTTGTAAACAACGTATATGTTTGCATTGTATACTAAAAAAGACCCCTTGTTGAGAAAAGAAGATGATGGAAAGCTCCTCTGAGGAAAAAAATAAAAATAAAAGCAAGCATTTGAATTACAAATAGAGAATTATCAATGCAAACGAGAGAGAGAGAGAGAGAGAGAGAGAGAGAGAAGGTGGATTTGGTGCAGGAAAAAACAAGCATTCAAAATAACCAGCCCAAATGTTATGTGATATGAACATCATTGATTTAACCCTCTAACTGCCAAAGAAGACACCAAAAAAAATTTAAAAATACAATTAAAATTAAATAAAGCTTCAAATAAAACAGTATCTGCAAATTGATTGCAACGTCAAGATTCCCTGATCTGTAATTGATTATTTCATTGACCAGTAAACCCCTGAATGGCAAGCCATTGCCTCAGGACCTTCCTGTGGCACCTTCAAATGGCATCACATCAGGACATTCAGTTTTATCCCCTATATATGTTCATGCATACATACATACATACATACATACATACATAATACATCATGTGTGTGTGTATAAAGCCCTGAATAGCAAGCCATTGCCTCAGAACATTACTAACGCACCTTCGAATGGATCACATTAGGCTATTCAGTTTGAAGGCACACACACAAGTGCGCCCGGACACACACAGATGCACAGGCGTGCGCACTGGGATTACTCAATCTGATCTCAAGGCAAACAGACATTTTAACTCAACCCCCAAACAAATAAACTTCAAATATTGGCCAATTCATTATGCAACAGTTTGAAGGGACACCAAGATGCCTCATCATGTATCATGTGTTACCTTGTAAAATTTACTCTTTGAGATTATCTCCTCCATGACTTCCTTTCTGGTTTTCTGCCTCTGCATGATGAATCCAATGCACAAAGTCAGATGATCTGACAATTCTTTTCTGTATCACGTTGAAAATGAACAGAATGACTGCAAACGGAGATAAGTTAAACCACCAACTGAAACATACTGAAAATATTTTTTAACTTGTTAACATCTCATGAGAGCAATTCACAACTGCTGCCAATAATAATACAATCAGGTCCATGGAAGTAATCTGAGGATGGTAACACCAAAAAAAACAAAAGGAACAAATTTGAGATTTCCCCACCAGAAGAAAAGAAAAAACATACCATTGAATTCCTACAGAATACACTGTACATAAACTTCGAGTCAAGGATTATCCAAAAAGAAAAAAGAAAGCAAACAACAAGGGATTTGCTGAAGGACAGAATAAGGTCTTGGAATGGGGAGACAACAAAAGGATAATTTTATGATATCATTTACTGTCAAAGATCTTGGCTATCAGAAGCTCCTAATACATACGATTTTTAGACCAATCCAAAAAAGCACCTACAAAGCACTGATTACAAAAAGGGAGCACAGCCGCTATTAGAAGATTCCAGTAAGTAAGTTCCAAATGCACAATACATAAAACAACAAGCATAAAATCAAAATGAATAAAATTGAAAATGGATGCTTCGCTAAACAAAATGAATAAGAAAATAACTGAAGCATCAGCACTGCACATTAAAAAGAAAAAGAGCAATCAAAGAAGTAAAGAAATAAAGCATTGGTGTGAGGCTTTATCTTTGGAAATGTCAATCACTAATAAAAGTACATCGAATAAAAACCAAACATCGATTAATAACAAATAAGGAACAGAAACACCTATTAACACATAAAAGGTGTTCTTTCTTGGTGGTGATAACACATAAAAAGGTTTGGGAATCTATAAACAATGAGTAAGGAAAAATAAAAAGACTTGGCCACTTGAGGAAGGTATAAACGATCTTACATTTTCATCTTCCGGCAGGGAACTCATTTCCAAAGGGGTGCGTTCATTATTCTGATGAATGCTAATGTTTGCATCTTCTGTAGCAAAAACACAAGATCAAAGAATATAGGAAGTCATAGATTCCAAAAACCGGTCCACAAGCTTGTAGCTAACCATACTTGGATTTTTAAAAATAGGATATAGAGTGTTTTAGAAGTTACAGCATGTTTTCAATTGGTTTTTTATGGATATATCAACAACTAGCTCCATTCATATCCTCTAGCACTAGCACATTGCCAGGCCCTCCTCAAGATATGAGGGAAAAAGATATAAAGGGCACTGCTAATGTGGGCTCATAATCCACATTCAGATAAGTGATGCTCTATAAGCAGGGAGGCCCAAGAACTACTAAAAACTACACTCTAAGCCCCATCAAGAGGAATTCATTCCCATTACAGTCAAGCCACAACACCAGTTGGAACTAGGAAAACATTTCATAAGACCCCAAACTGTCAAAGGAATGCCAACCACACCTGAGCAGCTTCCTAGAAGAGTTAATGTCAAAATTCAGTTTCTTGAAGACATTGGAAAGGGAAACACAAGGAGCAACAGGGAAACACAAGAAGCAACAGTTTCAATAGGCAGCCTCTCTATAAAAAATCAATGGCCAGTTGTAGTCCATATCCTGCACCCTAGGACCACAAAGATCCTCCTTCACTGAGGCCCATG
Organism: Amborella trichopoda; assembly: GCF_054954075.1. NCBI lineage: Eukaryota > Viridiplantae > Streptophyta > Magnoliopsida > Amborellales > Amborellaceae > Amborella > Amborella trichopoda. The sequence continues at coordinate 9,307,384 of NC_142345.1, read as the reverse complement.
AAACACTGCACCTTGAATCCTAGTAGCAATGATCTCGAGGCTTACGTGGACTCCCTTGGTCAGGGGACTCCAAGTGCCCCACAAGATTAGAAGGAACCAAAGAGGCCAAACCTAAACCCCTTTCAATGGTGGAAAGGGTGTGACAGATGAAAGTACTAATACCAACAAAAGAAGCATCAACCAGCCAACGCAAGAGAAATTTAAAAAGAAAACCCAGTGTCTCTACCAGTGGAAAAGCTCCTTTCAAGTCAAGAAACTCACCCGAGTCAACTCAAACTGTCAAATGGGTGAATTGTATAAATAAAAAAACTCAGGGTAAGTAGAACTTTTGCTTATGTAATTTTATTCCTTAATTTGACAAACCCATTGCCTCTTCCAGTGCGGTAACATTGTGGAATGTCCTAGACAAGGAGCTGTGTTTCACACAAGTTCTATGAGTTTTTCCAAGTTAACTGTTTGACTCACTTGCCCAAAAAAAAAAAACAAAATGTTAACTGTTGATCTAGGCGAGTGGAATTGATTTTGCCATTGATCAACTTGGCCACCAAGTTCGAGCTTTTGAACAACAGTCTAAAGACTCTCTAGTCTCTACACACATAATCATCACAGATCCTCTTTTTATCTCTCTCATTTTTTTCTTTGGAGGGGGCTAAGCAGTAACTATCACTGATCCTCAAGAATGGGAAGCTAAAAGTCCACATGAAGAAACAGCTTAATCATGCAGAGCTTTAAAACATTTGCTGGATAATTATAAAGCATACCTCCAGTTGCATCCTCATCACCATCCTCTGAAATTTGATCCTCAAAATCATCGTGTGTTGACAAAGCCCCAGTAGGGGGAATTGCCAAATCATCAACTTCTCCATCAGATAGGTTATATCTGCTCTTCCGTTTCAATTGTGTCTAGGATAAACATGAGAAGTAGAACAGATCAGCAGCAATTAAACATAAGAGAGTTCAATTGGTCAATTTGGAGCACGAGATATATGTGCTCTCCCACTATAATTGTATCTAGCAGACAACATGAGAAAGAAAACATATCAAGATAGCTACAACTTACAACAGTTTTATCAATTGAATTACACCACAAAGGGAAAGTAATTATTAACTGTACAGCTAAGATTCTAATGTCCAGTTTATATCAATCCTTTAGGTGTATTCGTTTTAGTACAATTGTAGAATACAAGCAAAAGAAATTCCTTTTCAGCAGCTATTCTTGTTTAGCCACTATTTGCTGCGTTTTCACAAAAGCAGGGTTCAAAAAGCACAAGAACAAGCGTGGGTGGAAGATTTGCAGCACTAGCATATCAAAAACAGTAGAACTATCATTTAACGGTCCATCCAAACTGGGCCTAATTAGACATTGCGTAAGAATTTTAGATATAAAATCATAAAAGACATCATATATAAAAACATGTACGTTGAGACATTTTAACCACCAAATATTACACCATCCAAAAGCCAGAAATATTTTAGATATCCAGACATAGATGACCTAAAGAATATTGAATATATTACCAAATAAGATATTCCCCAGCTAGGGCTATCAAAATGTATTCTAAGAAAACAAGCTTGGTTTTATGCTAAGGAGGTCAATAATTTAGGCTATTTTCCTACTTAAGCAATTCATTGAGAAGTTTAAGGAGAAGAGAAAAGACCTCCACATGATCTTTATTGATTTAGAGAAAGTATAAAATAGAATACTTAGAGAACTAATTTGGTGGGTATTAAAAACAAAGGAGTTTCTAGAGGATATATTGAAATAGTGAGAGACATATATGAGAGAGTGCTAACTAGTGTGAGGACAACTAGTGGAGAGACAAGTGAGTTTTTAGCGATAGTAGGCCTAAATCAAGGGTCAGCATTGAGCCCATATCCATTTGTTTATGTTATGGAGGAGTTAACTAGACACCTACAGGTTAAGGTACAATATGTGTGTTATTTGCAGATGACATAGCTTTGATTGATGAGACAAGAGACAACGTCATTGCGGAGTTAGAACTTTAGAAAGATGCTTTAGAATCTAAAATTTTAAAATTAACTGGATTAAAACAAAATATATGGAACGCAAGTTAGTAATAATAGAAATAGAAACAAGGAATTTATTAAGATTGATAGCCAAGAAATACCTAAAAGGTATTATTTTTTATATCGTGGGTCAATAATCCATGAGAGTGAATCAATGGAAGAAGATGTCGCACATAGAATTGAGTTGGGTGGACGAAATGGAGATGTGCATCCGAACTCTTGTGTGATCATCACATATCAATGAAACTGAATAGGAAGTTCTATAGGATGGCTGTAAGACCAACCATTTTTCATGGGATGAAATGTTAGGCAGTCGAGAAATAACATATCTATAGAGTGAGTGAAGTTCAGATGGGGACGTTGACATGGATAAGTAGCAAGACAAAACATGATAGAATTCGGAATAAATACATCCAAGGGAGCTTGGGGGTAGCTCTAATATAAGATAAAATGAAGAAAAGTAGACTTGGGTGGTCTGGCCATGTGTAGCATTGACCTGGAAGAGCACCGGTTAAGATGAGTGATGTGGTTCAAGTGGAAGGCTCTAAAAGAGCACAGGAAAGGCCCAAAAGGACATGGATGGAAGTAGTGAAAAGAGATATGTTGACTTATGGTCTGATTGAGGGTATGGTCCTTCATAGAGCAAGATGGCAGAATAAGATTCGTGTAGTCGACCCCAATTAGTTGGGATAAGGCTCAGATGATAATGACAATGCTGATGATGAATGTATCAATGAAACAAAAACCAGAAGGAGAGAACTCAGAACCACATAATTATTAAAGGATTATCTTCATCCACTTGAAACAATCCATGCTCTTCATGTAGTGTCAACAACAACATCTCAGACTTCAAACCTGCAGTCACTTATATACTTTATGAACGAAAATAGGGGGCCACAATGCATCATTTCTACAATCTATATGCATAATTAGCTATTGTGTATGTTTTTATTCCTTTCTAATGACAGAAATTTAGACCAACTAGAATGAAAAATAATAATAAAGAAAATGCTTCAACTTATCACCTGTCGCTCACGCTGAAAACGTAAGATGGCTTTGTCAAACTCTCCAAGATTTTCATCACGTTCCCCAATACGCTTATCCAAAAAAATAGACGACTTGCCACTTTGCTTATACTCCTTTAGCAGAGTTTTCTTGCGCTGTTCAATTACAAGTCCAACATGAGGTTTAAACTAAGAAAGCATATAGGTCGTTTTCCTCTGGTAGACAACTCTTTGAAAGTCCCATATACCAAGGACTAGTCAGAGCAAACATTCGATAGCTAATGTTTGATAAAAATAATGAGGAATAAATGGACACAAACAAAAATTGTGAATCCTAAGAACTTAATGAAGGAAAGCATATTCAAATACTGCCATATGGAAAACCATACTCCTTTAGGTCATCACCATCCAAAGAAATGATGTATAATGATAGAAAGGAAGTGGGATCCAACATTGGTATCACGTACATGCAAAATCGCGCTCTCTCTCCATCATTTCATTGGACATTGATGATATGTAGGACCATGATTTACAATTATCATTTACATTGTACATACTTCCTATTTAAAGAACAAAAAGGCTGTTATACGAGGGCTATGCAACAAATTTAGCATAAACCACGAAAAATGAGGAGTATAGATAATACATTTATACCAATGTTCACTCACGTCTCGCCTCGGAATCGGCCCTGGCCTGAGGCAAGTAGCTCAGCCAAGTCTGAGTAGACTCGGCTTAGTAGACTACAGGGCCCAAAGGGCCCCAAAAATAAAAAAATAAAAATATCAAAAGAAGATAAAAATAACATAAAAATTGTAAAAGTGAGAAAAAACCAAAGGCAAAATAAAAAGTCCGAAAAAGCTTAAAAACCCACAAATCATTGTAAGCATATAGAATTTTCATACATTGATTCCACATTTTTACATATTTTTACTATTCTTTTTAAAAAAATTAAGTAGCCCAAGTTGGGCCCGAATACTTGGCTCGGCAAGGAGCTGAGTACAAGTATCTAAAAGCCGAGTCTGAGTGGACTCAGCCAAGTTCTCAATCATTGATTCATATACATAAGGTCAATCATTCAAAAACCCAAACAGAAGCAAATACCCAACTTCGATTGTAAAGGTAGTGTCTTTGAAGCAGTAAATTCTGATAATAAGGACTAAATGAAGAATAAAGCACAGACATAGGTCTTCAACAATGTAAGGAGTAAGTTCTTTGCTTTTTTGATAGATATAAGATAAGTAATTTCCATGAAATAAAATGAATGTCTAATCTGAATCTGAATAGGAAGAAAAACCAATGCGTTATTTAGAACAAAACTTTATGCTGTAATTAATTAATTAGCAGTAAATAATGAAGCAACATATTTTCTTTCAAAATCCAGTTTATGCAATCACACACAGATATATATATATATATATATATATATATATATATATATATATATATATATATATATATATATATATATATATATATATATATATATATATATATATATAGATAGAGAGAGAGAGAGAGAGAAAAAAAACGAGTAAATATCAACTTTGATGAGAATAGAGAAAAAGTGTAATACCCACTTAACTAAAATTTCATTAAAAAAAAAAGAAAAGAAAAGAAACAAAGTAGTAATAATAACAAAGCACAAAATTAATATGTGATCAGAAAACATAAATGAAGGAATTCAACACTTCAAACACAGCAACTGAACGCGTGACCCAATTAATAGATAGAGGAACGAAACCCTAATCAAAAGGCAGCAGCACAGGAGACGAAAAAATGTGAACTTCTATCAATAAGCTTGCCTTTTCAATAGCAATAGACCGAGCCTGGCCAATTCTGCGTTCTTCTCCCTTCCTTTTCTTTCCAAGTATATTGAACTTGCTTCGAGTCCACAAAGACTCAAAGGGACTCACTTTTACAGAAGCTTGCTGCTTCATAGCTGCAGCTTGTCGAGCAGAGAGAATATGTTTCCTACTATTCGTCTTCTTTGTCTTACTGTTATCAATGCTGCTGGTTTTGGTCAAGATATTATTCTTCCCCATCGCAGCTTCTTTGGAGAAAAACAGATAGAAATTAGGGCTTCAAAGAAAAAGCAATGAGGCACTCTGAAAAATTAGGGCTCTGCATGGAAACTAAGGAGGGCTCGGGCCTTCGCCGAGAGGAACCAGATTAGGGTTTTGGCCGAGTCAGAGAGAGAGAGTTTTCCATTTTAGTCGTGTGCGTGGTGCACATAAACTTTCAAACTTGAACAATTCCTATGAGGCGCGCCCCCAAAAGCTTTGTTATAACAATTTTGATGTCTAAACTTCATAGGATAGCTAAAAAAATCTGTTTTTATATCCGATTATAAAATTTTGAACTTCAAAAATACTTCAAATATCTATAAATACATAAAAATTTTGAAATAAAAAAAAATGGTCTAAACTATTTTTAAAACTTGAAATATTAACCTTTTTTATATTGATGGTCGAAACAACCTTTTTTTTATAGATTTTTATATAAACATGTTCATTTGATGAGCTTGTATGTCGTGCCACATATATTTACTCACTCATGCAAAATGGAGCACTTTAATTTGACTTTGAAGAGAAAGTTACACATATCTTTGTAAATTCCTGGTATTTATAGGTGCAGTTTGCACAGATCCTATGCTCTAAACAATCAAACTAGAGCCTACTTTCAAATAGTATCGAGAAATGTAGTTTCAATACTGGAAATCTTTTTTGATAGCTTTAAAATATATTTTCATCTTTATCTATAAGGTTTAAAGCTTCAAAAATAGTGTAAATCGAGAGATATACAAAAACTTGAAAATCTTTAAAATTGACGGTCCAAAAATACGTTACAAAATCTACTACTTCCAAACCTTGAAATCCAATTTTTTTTCATATCGTACATCTTGATGTCGAGATGATCAATTTTAAGATAATTAGGCATCAAAACAACCTCTTCTGGCGAAAGTTTTGAGGTAGGCTCGAATTTGATTGTTTAGAGCCTCGGCTCTATATAAATTTTTTTCTTTGTATATATATATATATAAGTTGCAGTTTGTATAGAGCCTAGGCTCCAAACAATCAAATTAGAGCCTACCTTCAAGTAGTGTCGAGAAATGTGCTTCTCAATATTGGAAATCTTTGTGATAGCCTTAAAATAGAGTTTCATATTTATTTATTAAGTTTAAAGTTTCAAAAATAGTGTAGATCGACATATCTATGAAAACTTTAAAATCTTGAAAATTAACGGTCCAAAAATGCCTTACAAAATATACTACTTCTAAAACTTGCAATCCATGATTTTCTCATGTCCATGCATCTTGATGTCAAGATGATCAATTTGAAGAAATTTGGGCATCCAAACAACCTCTTCTAGTGAAATTTTGGAGGGAGGCTCAAATTTGATTGTTTAGAGCCTCAGCTCTATATAAACTTTTCCCATATATATATATATATATATATATATATATATATATAGAAAGAGAAATGGCTTCTAAAGACAAAAAAATTGTAATCAATTTATGGGTTCTAAAGAGGAGGACATTTAACAAAACAGCTTTAATCGATCCATGAATTTGGAGGAAATTCAAAATGGCTATAGGAACTTCAACAGGCACATTTGTTTAAAGCTTGGATATTTATAAGCCATAAAATCAACGTATTTCACAATTGAGAATCCTCTTGTTCAATTGTAACCCTAATTTTAAGTCTCCGGATTTGTAGTTCACCTTTTGGAACTATTTTATTCACCTCTCCATTTATTGTTTCTTTTAAGTTATATGTTGCTTAAATATTTTGCGAGTAACCCATAAACACACACTCACACACACTCTGTCTTCACAAATTAATTAGTTCTCGTAATTTCGAAGACATGGGAGTCTTCTCTCTTAGATCCAAAATTGATTAGTTTTTGCAATTTTGAAGACACTAGAATGGCTAGCTGAGATCATTGTGTTGGAAGAAGAGGTTGTTCAATTTGAAGAATAGGTTATGAATGAGAATGGCCTGGGCCTTGGCAGTAGTATTGTTGAGTCCCATGGTGAGGTTTTGGACTCCATTCTCATCAAAAGGTAGGGGCTCAAATCCCTATTGACTTACCACTTTTCAAAAAAACGGCTGGGTCATGGTGGTAGCATCCCCACACCCAATTACCACATCATGGTATCCATTCCTACCATTGACACCCCCAATTAACACCATCAAAATGTAATTCCCTAATCTATTGAATAAACGGGTAGTGGGGCATGTCTTCTCCACTGAATTACCCAAAAAAAAAAAGAGTAGGTTGTGAATCTAAATAGGACATGTACTAAAAAGTTGTGTATATATAAGGAAAAAAAGCCCTCTCTTAACCTTGTTCAATCAAACTAGAACACTCCTTCTCTAGGTAATCATCTTTGGATGCAGTCTAAGATTGAATGTAAGGTATGGGAAGGATCAAGTAGATAATGGAGACCTATCTAAAAGTGTCCCCTAGTGCCCCAAATAAAATATGAGAGACCACAACATGGTTGAAGATCACCATGAAAAAGAGATTCATCTAATAATAAATTCTTCAAGAACAATTTCTCGCCCCAATTGGTTGTATAAAAAACCAGGCCCAATTTGAGGTACCCGGTGAAGGAATAGTCGTTGAGCAAGAAGTGCCTTGGTTTATACATTAGTTTGGGGGTGCTAGTAATACTTATTTATTATTCATTAATTGTATTTTGCTTTTCTTCCATTTATTGAATTTGTCAAGTTTTTTGTTCCTTATGTATTTGATAGCTAGAATTTGATTTTGGTACTGTAAAATAGTTTTTCTTCCTATTATTGAATTTGCCCCTTTTTTACTTTGCAATTGAATCAGAGGTTCTCTCTCTCTATCGGTATTTTTTAGAGTAATACAAAGGGAAAAAGCAAAAATGTTAAATAGTGAACTTCGTAAGTATGGTTAGATAAATTTTTCAAAAATGATGACCATGCCCCCAAGAAGATCTCGTATTATTGAAACACCACCAATTTTCACTACTTGCATTATGTAAATGGCAAAATATGTCTCTTATTTGATCATCCCAACAGCAGGAACTTGATTTGCACCTACTATTAAAGAGGATGCCCCTTTTCATCTTTAGACCTATGGATCATTTCCATTTCACACAAATGTTGTCCCTTTAAATGAAATAATCATATGATTTCAAAAACCTACTTCCTAATTTAATATAACATCACCAAAGCAGTGAACTAACTGAAACACCTATAGTTGTCAATATGTATTTGAATGGATATGGGCTGTAACACAACTTTTTCATTATTTTGTTTTTAAAAATAGGGAAAATTGCATAAACCCCCAAAAAAGTAGACTTTTTAGGTACTTTACCCACCCTAATTTTTCTTACCATATGTTTCCCCAAAATCAAAATTTATAGCAAATTACATAACAAATCATTTTTGGATCTCAATAAAAGAAAACGCCGGACCGTGGTTGTATATTGCTGGACCCATCGATTCTGTCGTACAGGAACTGTACACTGCTTGTCAGACCCATCTATTCTGCCTTACCGGAACTATACACTGTTGGCCAGCTTATTCCGGATACAATTTTGCCGGACCGTAGCTCACAAATGCCAGACCGCTCATTAATCCAAAACACATGCCAGACCGCACTTATAAAATGTCGGAACGCCCATTACTCCAGTAACATGGGCGTCGGACCGCCACTTCAAAACGTCGGACTACCCAGTACTCCAATGACACATTCCTCAAACGGCCCATTCCACTAACTTAAGCATTGAACCGCCTCTTCAAAACGCCAGACCGCCCACTCCAGTGACATATGCGTTGGACCGTAGCTCACAAATACCAGACCGCTCATTAATCCAAAAACAAATGCCAGACCACACTTGTAAAACTCCGGAACGCTCAGAAAGGAGAAAATCATGAGGGAAAAATAAAAAGGTGAGGGAAAATAAAAAATAAAAGGGAGGGTAGTTTAGTCTTTATTTCATTCTTTTTTTTTTATTGGGGGAATATTTGCTATAAAACTTGGTTTTGGGGAAAAACATGCTATGAAAAGTTACGCAGGGATAAAGTGCCTAAAAAGTCTACTTTTGGAGGTTTCATTGAATTTTCCCTTAAAAAGATATAGATAAGACTATAAGTTAATGAAAGAATATATTTTTAAAAAATATATAGATAAGACTATAAGTTAATGAAAGAATATCTTGATGTTCTGATGCAAATTGATGCACTAATATCAATTGATGCAGAGAGAAATAACACCAAAAATAAATAAAAATAAAAAAAGAAAGGTTGAGAGAATATACCATCCCTCAAGGTTTGCAAGGGAATCCGCTCTAAAAATAATCTCTAACGATATCAAATTTTATTAACTCAACGTTTGCAAGGGAATCCACCAAAAAAATAATCTCTTCGCGAGATCAAATTTTATTAACTCATTCACTACATTTACAATGAAGAGAAACATCCATTTAAATATACTAAAAAAAGAAAAGAAGATAGACAAGTGGCTTTTCTATTTTATCTCCCTTAGCCTATTTTCTTTCATTCCTATCTTCTCTCTCTTAAATTCACGTGCCACCCACATTTTACCATTGTTGAAAAGATAAACCAGCCCGGTTTACCTTATCCAATTTATACTCCTAAACTAACTATATTTAATCTTATCCTATTTACATTCCTAAACTAACTAACCCAATCCATAAATATTAACTCACTGCAGAAACTCAATGCCCACCTATCCCCTGCGCATCTCCTTTAAATTTTGAATTTCTTTTTTCTGCTGCATCATGTTCTCATACGACCAAATCCAAAGAGCTCAGTTTTTTTTTTTTTGAATATGGACTATATTATGTGATGGACGAACAATCTAAGGTTCCAAGAGCTCAAAATCAATTTTAAATTTTCTTTTACGGGAATAAAGATGACAATAAGGTAATATGGATCCTAGGCGTACTCCATGCTTTGAAGTAAATGCTTCGGAAATAAGACTATTGGTGGAATTCCAAACTTATTGAATAAATGTGGAAATTGGCCTTACCATATATCGACTTGGGGTAGCTTAACAAGGAGAACAAGACACATTAGCTATGCCAAATTGAAAAAGGTGGATTTTAGCCCAAATCAGCTCTTCTTAGAACGATTTTGTAGTATTTTTCTTAATTTTTTTGTTACTAGCCATTTTGCAATTTTAAGATTAGGACTATTTTGAAATGTTGGGAAATTATAAGAACTTAATTATAATTAGGATAATAGTTAGGAGGATTACTTTTTTTATTTGTAATATTTTGATAATTTTGTTGAGTTTTTGTTTAAACAAAAACTAGGCTTTTGCTTCTTGAGATTTTCTCTTTGTGGTTCGCTTATATCAATGTTTTTGGAATCACTTCACTTTGATGGAAGAGGCCGAAGACTCCATATGTGTAGATACCCTCTTGAAATTTTGGCTAAGGGAACTTTTTAAAACCTCAATTTTAAGCCCGAATGACCACAAAAACCCTAATAGACTATCGGCAACCTAGAACCAATACAATTGCCCTAAAATTGCCCAAAACATATCCCACTTTAAAGTAGATCTTGAGAGCTTTCAAACGGTCCAAGAATGGTCTGAATCGAACCTACGGAAAAAACAATCAAATAAATGACAATTTAGTCCTTATGAGACCTAAGTATTAGGCCATGGGATACGGCCCGACAGGCCCAGATGCAGCCCGATGATGCAGTAATGGTGTTTTCTTTACTAGATAAGGCTAAAACTTCAAGATAAATCCAAAAAATTTCAAAAAAAAATCACCAATTGAATCTTATAGATACCCCCTCCATAATAAAAAAAAAAAGACTGGAAGAAAAGATCAAGAAATCCCATAGAAATTTTCAAAATTAGAAAAATAATCCAAAAATAGGAAAAACCCCTAGAAAATTTATCAAAAATTAGAAAAAAAACCCAAAAAATCACATAAAATTCCAAAATTCATATTCAACCTTAAAAAATTAGAAAAAATCCAAAAAATCCCTAAAAATCATAAAAAAATCCAGAATTTATATTCAACCTTAGAAGATCCCAAAACCCTTAGAAAACTAAGAGAATTCTCCTCCAATCCCAAAAAAGCCTAGGAAGACCCAACTTAAAATTCCTAGTTTTTCCCTCTGCCTTAGGAACCCTAGATCTAGGGCAAAGAACTTTAGATCTGTCAATTCCAACAAACAAAGCCATCCAAAAAAGAAGATGGGGTATAACTCTGACAACATGTTAGAATATATCGTTATATTTATTTAAATATTATTGAAATATTACATATATTAAATATTATTTTTATATTAAATATTAAATAGTATATAATATATATTAATAATTTAAATAACAATATATAATATATGACATAATATAATATATAATATAGTGTATTTTATATTTATTTTATTAATATATTTGTATTATATATAATATATAATATAATATACGTATATAAAAATATTATATAAATAATATAAATATATAATATAATATAAGGTTATGTTAGGGTGTTCACACTGTAGAGTAATTTATCATTGTACTCAATAATTTCAGACATTTATTTACCATTGTTTTGTATATAGAGCAATTTTTTAAGATGGGTATTTTTAGTCATTAGGAGGCGTATAACATCATCAACATGGGAGATGACATCACCCATATGAGCATTACATATTATTAGTGTGTTCTATGTGGATTATGTCATAACCTATATGGATAATGTCAAACCCTTTTATTAAAATAATGCTCCTTGTACAAAACAATGATATATAAGTGTCCAAAATTATTGAGTACAATGATAAATTACTCCATAATGTGAGTACCCTAACATAACCCTATAATATAATACAAATATAATTAATAATATAAATATAAGGAGGGAGACAAAATAGGTTTGAGGAGAAAGCCCTCTTTGAGGGCCAAGTTCCCATTTTAAGTTCCATCATTTTAAATGGAACTTTTTTTCTTAAGCACAATGGAATAAGGAAGTTTTGTGAAAAATCTTTACTGTATAAGTTTGTAGATGCCCCATTTTAAATCTGACAAATTTTATGATTTTATAAACTCTTAGGACCACATTATACTAGTAGACCCAATTTAATTATCCCAAAACTACCCAAATCTTATCTCAATTTGAAGTAGAGCTCAACAACTTTCCAACGGTCCACGAATCGCTTGAATCGGACCTATGGATAAAAATATATAACAAATGAGAATTTTGTCCTTGTGAGACCCAACTATCGGGCCCTGGGCCGGGCTGCAACGGGCCCGACATGCCCAGAGGCGGGCTGATGATGCAGTAAACACGTTTTCTTTAATTAGATAAGGCTAAAACTTCAATATAAATCCAAATTTTTTTGAAAAAACTCCAAAAAAATTAGAAAAAATCACCAATTGAATTTTATAAATACCTTATCTCCTTAACCCAAAAGGAGAGAGAAAAAGAGACCAAAAAAACATTAGAAATTCTCAAAATTAGGAAAATTACCCAAAATACCAAAAATAGGAAAAACCCTTAGAAAATTCTTAAAAATTTAGAAACAAATCCCCAAAAATCCCAAAAAAATTAGCGAAAATCTCAGAATTCATATTCAACCTATGGAGATCATAAAACCTTTAGAAAACTAAGGAAATTCTCCTCCAGACCTTTGGAAAGACCGATAACTTTAGAAAAATCTCTAGATTGAAAACGTTAGAGAAGACAGAAACCCTAGCCTCCTGAAGTCCTAACCCCCAAGACTGAAAAAACCCTAGATCAAAACTAGAATTAGGGAATAATTACCCTAGATCTAACTTTTTATACCAGAGATCTGCTGGTCAACATCCGAATCAGAGAGGCAAAGAGGACCGGTTATGATACGGGTGAGCCCTTGAAGGCTCGGAAATCTTGGGCCATCTGGCCTGGTTTGATATTATTTCTTCCTCTCTCTTTTTTCTTCCTTTTTACTGTTTTGCTTCTTTTATTTATTTTTGATTGGTTAACTTATCGTAAAAATTGTATTTTAATGCTCTGGATCATGCTGGCTCTGCCACAAATCTGAGAGTAGATCTTCTCGTTTCCGAGCAAATTTGGCATCAGATCGGAATTCCATCTGTCCCACTTTCTCTACCACTTTATTTACATCTTTTTAATTAGTTTAAGGTATTAAAATTCGAGAGATGTTCATTGGAAGATCTGTCAAATTTTCATCGTAAACAGTTTGGCGCCCACCGTGGGGCTATTTCGAGCTTGATCCAAGCTTCAAGATATGATTTTTATTCACTGTTTTCAGTCACAAAAGGTCCCAAAAGTCGGTTGTGACCAGAATCCAGGGTTTTGGTGCTCCGAAACCCTACTTTTTCTGGGCGACACTCCCAGTGTTGCCCAAATTCAAAGGTCTTAGAAGCCTCTGGAGCTTTGTGGATATGTTCTAGGGACTCTTTTGTGACTGCACAAAAAGTTCAGATCAAAATAAATATTTTTCAGTTCAATCTGGGCTTTTTTATTTTACTTTATTTTAATTTATTTCATCATAAATATTTTCATTTCCTGCTTCTTCCAAGTTTAAAGTACTCTTATTTCATCAATATTAACAAGATTAAAAATAAAAAATAAAAATCTTTTTGGGCGACACCAGCCTGTGAGGAGCGACACCACTAGTGCCTCTTGGGCAACACCACCCATGTCGCCCAATTGCAAGTATCCCAAAAAATTTCTCGGACCCCACAGGACCATTCCAGGGACTTTTGGCTTCATGTTAACCAATTTTTGACCTAAAATAAATTTTTTTAAAAAATATATATATTTTGCTTCAAATAGATCTGTTCTGTTTCTGCCTTTTTTATTTTATTTTAGTTTTTTAATTTTGATTGAAATCATATTTTCCCTACTTTCACCTTGCTTAGTCTAACTGTGTTTCATCAAAACTAAAAATATAAAAACAAAAAAATACATTAGGGTTGTTTACCCCTCCAAACCTAGACCCACTCGTGGTCCGAGCCGAGACTCATGCACCATCTAGTCTAGACCTTAGTCTAGGTTCTAGTATAGTTCTAAGCTTAAGAGTTGCCTCTAGAGCTATACTAAGCTTACCCTAGTTTAGGGTCTTAGCCAAAATACATTGAGTCCAGTAAGTCTAGGTTCTAGTCTAGTCTTAGCCTAGGTCTTAGTTAAGGTTTTTGCCCCTAGTGTCAGGCTAGGTTTGCCCTAAGTCGTTGAGTTTAGATCTTACCTAAGTATAGATTTTAAAACCCAGCCAAAAACAATCACCATGTCAGACACTCAAGAACCCGAAGAAGATCTTTTGAGCCTCCTAAGAGGAAGCCCTTCATCTCTAAAGCTCGATAACCTTCCCAAATGGGACCGATATGACGAAGATGACACACTAGCGATTGATATGGTCAGGACCAATGAAAATGCGTCATCTTCCAAACAAGGGGCCAACACCCCAAAGTCTCCCGTTATTCTTGCTATGGATGACCTTATCGAGCTTCAGGCTGGCGAGGTTGACTCCTTAACCCGAAGAGGCCGAGTGTTCAAACTCATTCAGTTGATGGTCGATACTCTCGATGAAATAATGAGAAATACCTCAAAAAGCAAACAACCAGCGCGGGTCGTAGATCATGAGCCGAAAAAGGAAATTCAAGGATCTGCAACCACCTACAATCTACCAGCTCATCTCGAGAAGATCCAGGCTCAAATCTCCATCTTGGAGCTACTCTCCAATTGACTAGCACATAGAGCCCAGATTGAGAAGGTCCTTGCCAAGACACACATCCTGAGCAATACGACCAGGTGAGTTGTGCCGAATGATCAACCAGTTGATGGCACCAACACCAATCGTGTTTACAGACGATGACATCCCAGCCAGCTTCAACCGATTTCACGTCCAACCTCCGCACATCACCGTCTTCATGCAAGGATATGAGATACGAAGAGTGCTTGTTGATAATGGGGCATCCTTAAACATATGCCGTATGAAATAGTGAAGCAGATAGGCAAAAGTCCATATGACTTCGAGCCATGTCAACTAACTATCACTGCATATGACGGAACCAAAAGACAAGTTGAAGGCATACCGCCGCTCACACTCAAGATCGGCCCTACAGTCAAAGTGATAAAGTTTTATGTTTTGGACATAAAACCTTCTTTCAACATGCTGTTAGGAAGACCATGGCTGCATGAAAACCTCGTGGTTGCCTCTACACTCCATAAATGCCTCCAATTTCTACCTAAAATCGGTGTTCCAAAGGTATGCACTGAACCCCCTGCTTTTCTCAATCCGAATATACATAACGGGAAGCTAGCTATAAGAGTCGAGCTTGGAGAAATCTCGCTCGCTTCCTTTGAGCAAACCAATTGTGTCACCTTAAGCCTAGAGGCCGGCCACCTTGTTCCTCAAATTTTACAAATTTCTGCATCGATGGATGACATTATCTAATGTCAACATCAATACAATTTTGGGTCCCTCGAAGCTTGGCACATGCTCTTCTCTCAAGGCTTCCAACCATGCCAAGGCTTGGGTAGTCAAAGACAAGGCGTAACGGAGGCAATTTCTGAATCATTTGAAGCTAAAACTAAAAACGGAGATTGAAGAGGTATCGGGTATTCTCTCACCTTATTACAAAGCCGGATGAAGCCTTCAAGCTATTCGGGCTTTATATCTGGAGGCACTCAAATCCTCGATCCTCTCGATGTCCGTCCTTCAAAACGGCCTAAGGTGATCCTTGAATCCCAAACGGGGAATAATTCTTCTTCCACATCTCAACACACACAAGAACTGGGAATTGAAGACCTTTTTGCTGACCTGGATTGGAAGGTATGAACAATCGGCTCTAACACAGCCATGTGTGCTCATCTACCAATTCAAACCCAGGAACATAATTGGTCGATCACTCCCCTATCTTGAGAATTGCTGAAAGCATACCAGCGGCACTTTCAAGTCCCGGTGCCAAAAAACAAATGGGCGCAGGGTGGCCATCTAACCACCCTGCTCGTCCAATCCCCAAAATTTCTCTCGTGAGTCCCATAAGGGACACCTCTTGTGTTATTTCCAAAACTATTGAAAAATCAGAACATGATAAAATTGATAATAATGAAAAAGAATTTTAAAAAACGGCGACCACTCAAGATAGCCCGATAACATTACACAATACCCAATATGACGAATTGGATGACCAAGAAGAAGATTAAGAGAGCCAAAAGTCTGAAGAAATCCCTCAACATGAGGAACTCACTTCCTATGTTGAGCAATTCAAGAAGAGGTTCGATTGTGGCCTAACGGTTATCATCGAAGAGACGATCGACATAAACTTAGGAACTGAGAAGGACTCAAGGTTAACCAAGATTGGAACCCTATCTCCTGAGGAGCGGGAAAATATCATTTCATTTATAAAGGAATATCGCGATGTCTTTGCCTAGTCATACGATGATATGTTAGGGCTAGATCCCACATTGTTGCAACATCACCTAATATTCAATGAAGAGGCCAAGCCTGCAAGGCAGAAACTCCGACATTAGAAGACCCACCTTGAACTCAAAAGTAAAGAACAAATCGACAAGCTGCTTAAAGCGAAGTTCATTACCCTCGTCGATTACTCAGAATGGTTGGCTAATACAGTGGTCGTACCTAAGAAAGACGGAAGGATCCGAGTGTGTATTGACTACAAAGACCTCAACAAGGCATGCCCAAAGGACAATTTTCCATTACTAAACATAGACGCCTTGGTCTACAACACTGCAGGGCATGAGTTGTTATCATTCATGGACAGCTTCTCAGGTTATAACTAGATCTTCATGGCAGAAGAAGACCGGACCAAGACTTCGTTCATAATGCAATGGGGAACTTACTGCTGCAAAGTCATGCCCTTCGACTTAAAAAATGCATGGGCAACATATCAGCGGGCAATGACTAGCATATTCCATGACTTAATGCACACCATCATAGAAGATTATGTCGACAACATTCTGATCAAGTTGAAGACCAAGCCTGATCATCTCAACAACCTGAGAACCATTTCAAAAGGCTTCGAAGACATCAACTTAAACTCAATCCTCAAAAATATGCCTTTGAGGTTGAATCCGGCAAATTACTAAGCTTTATAGTAAGCCAAAGAGGTATTGAGGTGGACCCATTGAAAATACAAGTCATCATTGAAATGCCATCTCCCCGAAACATCGGAGAAATTCGTGGGCTGTAAGGTCGCATACAAGTCATCATAGAAAGCCATAAGACGTTTTATCTCACAACTAGCAGACAAGTGCGCGCCGTTTAATAGACTACTCAAGAAAGATACCCCATTGATATAGGATAATGAGTGTCAAGAAGCATTTGATCAAATCAAGGAGTACCTCACCAAACCTCCCACCCTTAGTCCTCATAGTCTAGATAAACACATATTCTTATCCATGTCAGTGAGAGACAAGACCATAGGGGCAATGTTAGGACAATACGATGATCATGAAAAATAACAAACGATATACTACATAAGCAAGACTATAGTGGATTATGAGACAAGATACACGGATGTGGAGAAGCATTGCTTAACGCTTGTGTGGGCCATGCAAAAGTTAAGACACTATGTCTTATCTCATTCAATCAAGCTCATCTAAAAAATAAACCCACTCAAGTACCTATTAGAGAGACCAGTCCTGAACGGATGTTTGGCGAAGTGGAGAATGCTATTGAACGAGTTCTAGATCGAATATATTACTAAAAAATCGATCAAGAGACAAGTCATTACTGCCGCTTAGTTGAACACGCACTGCTAGATAACACTCTTGTCAACACGGATCTCCCTGATGAGAATCACTTCACAATCGAGGAATCAATTTGGGAGCTATACTTTGATGGTGCAAGGAATGAATACGTGTCAGGTATATGAGTCATACTATGCTCACCCGAGAAGATTTTAATGCCTACAGCCATCAGATTGAATTTTCCATGTATCAATAACATTGCTGAATATGAAGCCTTGATAGTCGGGCTCGAGAATATCATGGGAATGAAAATAAAACAAATGCGAGTGATTGGTGACGGCTTACTCATCATAAACCAATTTCAAGGGATTTGGAAGGTGAAAGAAGAAAAGCTCAAGCCCTATCAAGAAAAGGTAGAAAAGATGATCTCATATTTCAAAAAAATCACCTTTCAACATGTAGCTAGGGAAAATAGTCAATTCGCTGACATCCTTATGACCCTTGCTTCAATGGTTGATATTCCTCTAGAAATCACCACAATGTCATTCTATATCAGGAACAAATATGATCCTTCCCCACCAAGGATTGAAGAAGAAAGAGATCACGAAAATGAGAACGATGGGGAAGTGTCTTTCGTGGCTTTAGATACTCAAGTACCTATTAGAGAGACCACCTGAACGGATGTTTGGCGAAGTGGAAAATGCTATTGAGCGAGTTCTATATCAAATATATTACTAAAAAATCGATCAAGAGACAAGTCATTACTGCCACTTAGTTGAACACGCACTGCTAGATAACACTCTTGTCAACACGGATCTCCCTGATGAGAATCACTTCACAATCGAAGAATCAATTTGGGAGCTATACTTTGATGGTGCAAGGAATGAATACGGGTCAGGTATATGAGTCATACTATGCTCACCCGAGAAGATTTTAATGCCTACAGCCATCAGATTGAATTTTCCATGTATCAATAACATTGCTGAATATGAAGCCTCGATAGCCGGGCTCGAGAATGTCATGGGAATGAAAATCCAACAAATGCGAGTGATTGGTGACGGCTTACTCATCATAAACCAATTTCAAGGGATTTGGAAGGTGAAAGAAGAAAAGATCAAGCCCTATCAAGAAAAGGTAGAAAAGATGATCTCATATTTCAAAAAAATCACCTTTCAACATGTAACTAGGGAAAATAGTCAATTCGTTGACATCCTTATGACCCTTGCTTCGATGGTTGATATTCCTCTAGAAATCACCACACTGTCATTCTATATCAGGAAAAAATATGATCTTTCCCCACCAAGGATTGAAGAAGAAAGAGATCAAGAAAATGAGAACGATGGGGAAGTGTCTCTCGTGGCTTTAGATGCGTTAGTTAAGGCAAAACCATGGTTTCACGATGTTCCGTCCTAGCTGAAAGATGAGTTATACCCTAAAGGAGCTACAAAAAAGGATAAAGAAACCCTTCAAAGGTTTTCTATGGGATTCTTAGTAAGAGGTGATCTCCTGTTTAAAAAACCCTTCGATGTCATCATTCTACGATTGCATGATCAGCCAGAAATCGACCAAGTATTGACATAGTTACACAATGAAGGAGGTCGTTCTGGCATAGCCGCCTTAGCTCAGAAAATTAGGCGTCAAGGCTATTATTGGACCACCATGGCTGAAGATTGTTGGAAGTTCGTAAAGAGGTGTCCCAAATGTCAACTTTATAGAGACCTCATCCATGCATCGTCCGTACCACTCAAATCAACACTGCCTGTATGGCCCTTTGCTATGTGGAGTCTTGATATCATCGGAATGATCTCATCGAAAGCCTCAAACGGTCACCGTTTTATATTAAATGGCTACAAAGTACTTCACCAAATGGGTAGAGGCCGCATTATTTGTCAAAATTGAGGGACAACATGTTGCCCGTTTCATAAAGAACAATATTGTATTTAGGTTTGATATTCTTGAGTCAATCATTACTGACAATGGATCCAATCTCAAAAATGAAAAGGTCTCTAAGGTGTGCAAAATTTTTGGAATAACGCAGAAATTCTCCACACCTTACTACCCTCAAGGAAATGGACAAGCAGAGGCTACAAACAAAGGACTTCTCAAAATTTTAGACAGAATAATAGAAGGTGGAAAAGATTGGCACGAAAAGCTAAATGACGCGCTTTGGGCTTGCCGGACAACTGATAAGAATCCTACTAACATGACCCCGTACTCATTGGTGTATGGTATGAAAGCAGTATTACCTATTGAAGTTGAGATACCGTCTCTCCGAGTGCTTATTCATAAAGATTCAGATAAGGAACAAAAGATCGAAGCATGAATCGCTGCCCTCGTTAATTTGGATGAAAGACGACTACGACCAATACAAAATATTGTTGCTTACCAGTGCAAAATCGAGAGGGCGTACCAAAGTAAAATTGTTTCTCGACAGTTCAGGGAAGAGGACATGGTACTCAAGAAAATCTTCCACACTCCTGCAAACCCACGCCCTTTAGGCAAGTTCAAACCTAATTGAGAGGGGCCATTCGTGGTCACCCGAGTGCACACAGGCAATTCTTACAAGATCAAGAATCGTGAGGGGTGCGAGCTCAACGACCCCATCAATGTGATGTATCTCATAAATACTACCCGTAACGGATTCAAAAGAGTGGTGAAAACCTGAAAAGGCATCACAAAAAAAAATGGACGTGGTGAAAACCTAAAAGGGCATCACGGGTAAAAAAAAAAAAACCTCTAAGAATGAGCCTCTGATTAAAAAACACTCTAGTACAAACAAGTACTTGTAAGTTCCAACAATATGGTACATGCAGACCCTGAGGACGAAGACTCCTCCTAAACTCTGTAGGTTTCCAACATAACCAACTCAGAAAGATGCAGAAGCATGATATGAATGGAAAACCGAAGTGACTTCGACGAATCTTGGAAGAACATCGGGACCTCTCCAAGATGGAAGCTAAGTAAAAATTCAAAGAACTCTTCATGGACCCGCGAAGCACAGGATGAAAGCTTCAAAGATAAAAAGACAATTTCGAGACTTTTGAGTTCTCCTAATCCCACAAGGAAATCCTTTCATCATTTTTGAGTAAAATATAATAAAGAAAATGACCACCAAAGGGGCCATAGGTTGCAAAACTGTAAGGTCGGTCCATTTTAAAAGCGTTGTTTCAATCTGATTGTTAAAACCCTCCAATTCCATAACCTTTTGAGCAAGGACTTCCTCCATCACTACAAGAGGTTAAACTGTTAGTCGATCTGAATTCGTTCTCGAAGCCAACTTCCTACGCCTGCAATGAATGTTTGAAACTAGTCAGGCACTCCATGATTGTATAAGTATAACTACCAACTACCACATATTGGAGATGAGTGAACCTCACCAATGACGATATTGGCTAGTCTAGGAGCATTTTTCTCTCGACTGGATCCCTTAAGGTGAAATGAGGTAAGCTCATCCCCATGTGTGCTTATGATGTCCCAAAGTCCAATTCAGAAAAACATCAAACTCGTGCGATGTAAAAGAGCAGAGACAGGATAAATGTCAAACTCGTACGACGTAAAAGAGCCGAGATAGGAAAAGCGTCAAACTCGTGCGACATTAAAGGGTCGAGATAGGATAAACGTCAAACTCGTG
The DNA here is from genome assembly GCF_054954075.1 of Amborella trichopoda. Lineage (NCBI taxonomy): Eukaryota > Viridiplantae > Streptophyta > Magnoliopsida > Amborellales > Amborellaceae > Amborella > Amborella trichopoda. The sequence goes on along the minus strand of NC_142345.1, from coordinate 9,286,038 downwards.
CGACATAAAAGAGACGGGATAATAAAAAAAAAAAAAACGTCAAACTCGTGCGACTTTAAAAAGCCGAGACAGAAAAACCGTCAAACTTATGCGACGTTAAAGAGTCGAGACATGAAAATTGTCAAACTAGTGTGATGTTAAAGAGTCGAGACAGGAAAAACGTAAAAAAGCTGAGACAAGGACTGTCCAGCCCCGTATGATGTGAAAGGTCTGGTGCATCAAGGGCACAACCACCATGTTCAATGGAAAAACGTCAAACTCATGCGACGTAAAAGAGCCAAGACAGGTATCGTCTAGCCTCGTATGATATGAAAGGTCGAGTATATCTAGGGCACAACCACCCTGTTTCAATGGAAAAATGCCAAACTCGTGTGATGTAAAAGAGTTGAGACAGGGACTGTTCAACCTCGTATGCCGTGAAAGGTCAGGTGTATCCAAGCCACAACTACCTTGTTCAATGGAAAAACATCAAACTCATGCGACGTAAAAGCGTCGAGACAAGTATCATCTAGTCCCGTATGACATGAAAAGTCAGGTGTATCCAGGGCACAACCACCGTGTTTCAATGGAAAAACGTCAAACTTGTGCGATGTAAAAGAGCCGAAGCAAGCACCGTCTATCCTCGTATGACTTGAAAAGTCGGGTGTATCCAAGGCACAACCACCTTGTTCGATGGAAAAACGTTAAACTCATGCGATGTAAAAGAGCCGAAGCAGGTACCGTCTAGCCCCGACGTCGGGTGTATCCTTGACACAACCACCCCGTTCGATAGATTCCGTCTATTCCCGTATTGACGTAAAAAGGTCGAGTGTATGGTCCATCACTGCATGAAGCTAAACTGCTTAGAGGGCTCTATGGTTGTAGGATTTAAAACTGCTAACCAACCTTGTTTTTGAAATATCTTTATCTTTTCAAAATTTTCACTATATGTTTTGTGTTTTCCAAAACCTTTAATTTCTTTGTTAAAATTGTAACTTGTCATTGCTCCGGGTTCTATATCAAATCTCCCCCTACTTTAAAAAAAAATTCTAAAAAAGTCTTCAAAAAACGAAGGAGCTTGGACACCCGTATATGATGATTACCGTGTTGCCATGATTGCCGCCTTGCTGCCTCGTCTCTCACTTCGAATTCGGCCATATAAGTCTCTTCCTATAGAAAGCCTTTTCCTATAGACAGACTTAGGAAACCCTAAGGAGATGAAAAAAAATGCCAGGGTTAAAAATTCAAACTACAAAACCCCTGAAGTTAAGTGGCATGACTAGAAAATCCAACTCGAGTTTCAAGGTTATGTAACTCATCGACATCTCATGCCAAAAACCCTAAGAGGAAAAATGCCCTAGGTGGGTGAGCTCGGTGAGCGCAATGACTTGGAGGGATAGTTGGTGTGTCGCCTGACCACGTGACCTCAAGAATAGATTTAAAATGTCTGCTTTATCTTTGATGTTCACCTGCCCCTCCATGGACAGAGAATGTCAAAGTGTCTACTTCTTTGCCACTCACTTGTCCCTCGAATGATAGGGAGTGCCAAAGTGGTGCAACTGTAGACACCCCATTTTAAATTTAGCAAATTCTATAGTTTTCTGAACCCTTAGGACCACATTATCCTAGTATACTCAATTTAATTACTCCAAAATTACCCAAATCCTATCCCAATTTGATGTAGAGCCCAAGAGTTTTCCAACGGTCCAAGCATCGCCTGAATCGGACCTACGGAAAAAATGATATAATAAATGACAATTTAGTCCTTGTGAGACCTAACTGTTGGGCCACAGGCCGGGCTGTAACGGGCCCGACATGCCCAGACGCAGCTGATGATGCAGTCAACAAATTTGATAATGCAGTAAACACATTTTCTTTAATTAGATAAGGCTAAAACTCCAAGATAAATCCAAAAAATTATAAAAAAACTCAACAAAAATTTAGGAAAAATCACTAATTGAATCTTATAAATACCCCCTCTTTCTAACCCAAAAGGAGAGAGAAAAAGAGACCAAAAAAAACTTAGAAATTTTCGAAATTAGGAAAATTACCAAAAATAGAAAAAACCATTAGAAAATTTCCAAAAATTTAGGAAAAATCCCAAAAAATTAGAAAAAATCTCAGAATTCATATTCAACCTATGGAGATCATAAAAAACTTAAAAAATAAGGAAATTCTTCTCTAGACCCCGAGAAAGACATGACAGCTTTAGAAAAATCTATAGATTGAAAACCCTAGAGAAGATAGAAACCCTAGCCTCATGAAGTCCTAACCCCCAAGACTGAGAAAGCTCTTGATCAAAAATAGAATTAGGGCACAACAACCCTAAAACTAACTCTTTACATTATAGATCTACTGGTCAACATTCGAATCAGAGAGGCAAAGATGATCGGTTCTGATACGGACGAGCCCTCGAAGGCTTGGGAATCCCGGGCCATCCGGCCCGATTTGGTATTATTTCTTCCTCTCTCTTTCTTCTTCCTTTTTACTATTTTACTTATTTTATTTATTTTTAATATGTTAACTTGTTTTAAAATCGTATTTTAATGCTCTGGATCATGCTGGCTTTGCCACAGATCTGAGAGTAAATCTGCTCGTTTCTGAGCAAATCTAGCCTCAGATCTGAATTCGATCTGTCCCACTTTCTCTACCACTTTATTTACATCTTTTTAATTAGTTTAAGGTGTTAAAATTCGAGAGATCTTCATTGGAAGATCTGTCAGATTTTCATCGTAAACAAAGTTATGTGCTTCAAAAATTGACGTTGTATAATAATGGGGAAGTTCCTTCTTCTTCCGCCTAACTTCACATTATCAAACATGCCCATCTAAGGCTGAGGTAGAAAGCCAACTAAGTAGACATATTAAAATTCTTAGAACATATAAGGGTGGTGAATATTGCTCTGATTTATTTATCGAGTTTTGTAAGGAGCGTGGTATAATTCATCAAACCACCATTTCGTATACACCACAATAAAATGATGCATCAGAAAGAAGAATATAACTCTTACGGATATGGTTAGGTCTATATAGAGCAATTTACATTTATCATTTCCTTTTTGAAGTGAGGCTCTCAATACTGCAATGTACATTATTAATCGTGTCTCAACTAATTTCATAGACTTAACCCCTTTGAATTATAGATTGATAGGAAACTAGACTTTAGTATTTTGAAAGATTGGAGTTCTTGAGCAATGCACTTATACCACCACAAATAGAGATAAACTATAAAGCAAAACTGTTAAATGCTTATTTATATATCATTCAAAATTTTTGAAGGGCTATCGATTTTATAACCATGATATTAGATATTTAATAGAGAGCCTCAACACTCATTTCTTAAAAAATATGGATAATGAACATACATTAAATAAACTTCTTGACTTATATAAAATTGATAAAAATAAGGGTCTCGAAGATCCTAGTGCTCAGTCTCCCTCTACAAATGGTGAGAATGATTCATTTGAACCTAGTATATCAAATGGTCATAAAAGAACTAGAGCCCCACCGACTACTTTAGAGGAATTTTATGTATTCACAGTTTGAGATAATTATTTTCCAATAAGTGAGGATATAATCAATGAACCTCAAAGCTATAATGAAGGTAGCTCATATGACTCAGCTGATTGGATTCAAGCCATGGATGATGAAATTGATTCAATTAAAAGGAATCAAGTGTTCGAGTTGGTTGATCGCCCTGAGGATAGAAATCCATTGGTTGCAAATGGGTCTTAGAGAAAAAACTTAATGCAAATAGAAAAAAATATAAAGCTAGATTAGTAGCTAAGGAGTTTACCCAAAAGAAAGGAATAGATTATGTAGAGAAATATTATTCAGTAGCCAAATTTACATCCATTAGGATCATCTTAACATTAGTTGTATATTATGATTAGAATTACTTCAAATGGATGTTAAAACAACTTTCTTTAACAAATAATTAAACGAAGATATTTGTATGAAGCAACCAGAAGGATATGTAATTAAAGGCCAAGAAAACAAAGTATACAAAGTTAAAAAATCATTTTATGGTCTAAAACGGTCTTTTAGACAAAGGTATTTCACTTTTCATAACACAATCAATGAAATTGATTATATAGCCAATAAATTAAACCATTATGTATATATCTGAAATAGTCAGAGCAATTATATTGTTATATATAGATGATATTTTGCTAGCTGGTAATGACATTGGAATGATTAACTATACCAAAACTCAACTAAGTTCCCACTTTGAGATGAAAGATATGGGGTAAACCTTCTATGTACTAGGCATTAAGATAATAAGATATAGGAGTTTGAAACTCCGATGTTTATCTCAAGAATTTTACTTAGAAATAATTTTAAAGAAATTCAAGATGGAAAATTGTATGCTTATAGATACACCTATTTGTAAAAGGTTGAAAATTATCAAAGAAAATATGGCCATCAAGTGATAATGACAAAGTTGAAATGGAAAGAATTTCATATATTCAAGTTGTATGATGTATAATGTATGACATGTTATGTACAAGACCTAATTTGAGTCATGCATATAGTCTTGTAAATAGATTTATGACTAATCGTATGATGGCTCATTGACAAGCCATAAAGATGATACTCAGGTATATTTAGAAAATTAAAAACTACAAATTATCCTTTCAATGTGATAATTTAGAGTTTATTGGGTGCTCTGATTCAGACTTTGTAGGAGACCTAGATGATAAAAATCAACCTTATGACATGTATTTCTCGTTGGAGGTTGATGTGCTTATTGGTCAAGTAAGAAATACGGTTGTGCAGCTCAATATATTATAGAAGGCACTATTACAATTTATGTGTCTGGATTAAACACTTCATAAAGGATTTGAAGCTGGATATAGCCGACAGACCAATTAATTGTTTTTTGTGATAATCAGATTGGCATCTTAGTAATTAAGAATAGAGCCTATAGCTCCATGGGCAAGCACATTGAAGTTGACTATCATTATATTTATGATATTATTGAAAAGAATGAAGTAACTTTAGGTTATATATTAGTTGATATGATTGAAGACCCTTTGAAAAAGGGATTAAGTATTGATTTTTTTTCAAAGCATGTAATTTTGATGGGGCTTAGGAACATCTAATGTCAGGAACTCTCACAAAAGAAATTTTTAGATATCTTGGTCATAAGAGAAAAAACCACATTAGCGTAAAAAGCTACATACGCTCCAACATCTCCCACTTTTAGATTCTATTTTACGAACTTCCATCAACAATATTGGCTGCATTAAATACTCTTTTTTTCTTTCTTTTTGAATTTCTAACAATCCTTATTGACATCCCCTTTTTATTTGGGTAACAGCAATGAATGCTATCTGTTTTTTATCTGGATCTAGATATGGACATGCCTTGACTTTCACATCCTTTTTAACTTCTCTCAACAGATCTCTCTCTAGACACTAAACCATTTCCATATGCCTGGGCATTACCATGTCTCTTCCTCAAGCCATTCAAGAGAAGAGTTGAAGTCCTATCCTTCATCTCTATGATCTTTTTCATAAGCAATGTCATGACAAGATGCGCATAGATTGAGGGAGAGAAGACAACAAGATTATAGTCTTATCCTCATCATCTATCTTAACACCAATGCTTAATAATTAACTATTAATTTTATTAAATTACTTGTGTAGGGTGTATAACTATTTCTTCAAATACAATGATTTGTATGGAACTTTGTCATGTACAAACTCACAAGCTTTGACCAAAGACTTGATATCAAATCATCGTTGACACAATCGAATAGTGCTCATATCTTTCAGATCGAAGTCTTCTTAGTCCTCATTTGACATGGATTCCAGTTTTTTCGACTTTCCTTTCAATGCTTCATGGAATCCTTTTTGCACTAGCAAATCCCGAATATTGATTTATCAAATTTCGAAATTATTGTGCCATCAAATGTCTCTACCTCAAACTTGGCTTTTAAAACCTTTACTACCGACAACCCCAAACTAAGTTCTGATACTTAATGGGTTGATTTTTGACAAATAAAGCGCGAAAAATTAGAATTGGCAACAAGCAAACAACAAGAAAGAAAAATAAAGTAGGAAAAAATAATACAAAAAGAACAATATAATTTTATATGGTTCGTCACAGATGTGACTATATCTATCGATGATTTTTTTACTAATCAATGAAAGAAAATTATAAGATAATATTTACCTGAGAGAGCCAGAGACCAACTCAATCTCTCACAAAGCCTCTCTTTCTTTGTTATTTTCTCTCTCTATACAACCAAAATTTCTCTTCTTTTCATATTTCTTTGCAATTTTCTCTCTCTATACAACCCAAATTTCCCTTCTTTTCAAATTCTCTCTATTCCTGTCTCTTCAAATGCAACTTAATACATAAAGAAAATAAAAACCCAAAGAACCCTTGTGAAACCAGCTTCCCTAAATTTTAGGATTCTAAATATTATACCCTCAAATACTAACTCACATAATATCCTAATCCAAGTAGGACTTACCCATAATAAACTAAAAGATAGTACATCAGTTAAACACAAACCCTAAATAATAGGAAACATCCTTACCAACTAGGAGACCCAAAAATATTGGAGAGACTAATCTTGTAAAATTCAACACAACACAACAATAATAATATGCATGTACAAGGGAGAATTGCTAGCAACCAAATGGGAAGAGAGATATGCTGCATAGACACCTCTGACACACAAGTTCCACAAATACCAATATCAAGCATGACACATTTGTACACCATTTAAAAAGAGAAAGGTGATGTTCTGGTAGGGGTGGCAATTGACACCTCTGACACACAAGTTCCACAAATACCAATATCAAGCATGACACATTTGTACACCATTTAAAAAGAGAAAGGTGATGTTCTGGTAGGGGTGGCAATTGACCTGGCCCAAACCGGGTCCAAGTCCATGTTTTGGACCCAATGGTTTGGGTCCTTGTCCAAGTGTTTGGACGCGACCCGGTATAAAGTATATACAAAAAAATATATACAATACTATATAAATTATTTTTTATTTTTAAAATTTCTAGACTGGGGTTTGGGTTCATGTAAAGCCTACTGGATGTTTGGCCTAGTCGATCCGGCCCTAGACCCAACCCGTTGCCACCCTTAAGAATATATGAAAGCATAATAGATCCCAATCCTAGTCGACCCAGCCCTAGACCCGACCCGTTGCCACCCTTATGTTCTGGGTGGTACTTAATAATTTATTGTAAAATTTCAAAGAAAAAGAATTTAAAAAATATTAAAGTCTCTAAATGATAGATATAAATGACAGTGTTCTTTGTCATTAATATATCTACACACACGTGCCGATGGTACATAGGGGTAGAGAGTTGCCCGCCATCAACGGGGATAGAGAAGGAAAGAGTCTCCACAAGACCCAGACCCATGGAAACAAAAAGAGTTGCCATTATTATGAAGGACTTCAAGAAATCAATTTTCATAACTACTCTCAACCCATTTTCCCTGCGAGAATCCACTCATAATCATAACATGGTCAACTTTTATCTTGAGATAGACTTTGAAATTGCCTATTCACTCTAAAGATCTCTTCGTTATGTCAAAAAAAGAATTTTCCATTCTATTTTACTTGATTTGGTGAAGATTAGTTCCAATAAATTGAGCTTTACCAATTCATTGGTGTTTTTATAAATTAAGTTAGAATATGATCAGCTGTTGGTATGAGAGGTAAGTGAAGCAACTTCATTGGATATCAAATCCTTGGCTGAACCGATTTTGGTCCGAGCATATGTTTCGGACCGAAACGGAATTATGATACTAAACTGAAACAGAATTATGATACTAAACTGAATAACTGTACTGATGAAGTTTTCAGATGGACGGTTAAGATATTCCTTACATCCAAGGGCCCGTTCTCGATCGTCCATATGAAGAATGGGAGTACACGTTTGTTTTTTAGTTCAACTAGTGTAGAACGGCTCAGCCCCGGAGTCCAGCCTTGGGATGGGCAGAGTCTGAGTAACTTGGCCCAAGTTGGGTAGTCTTGGGCAGGCCAAAAAAATTTTAAAAATAAAAAATATACGAAGTCTCAAAATTTATAAAAAATATGTTAAAAAACAATCAAACAAAACACATCCAAATAAGGTTAAAATATAATAGAAAAATAGATTTTAAAAAAATCAATTTGTGACTCACGGCATTTCAGAAATGATCTAAAAAAAGGTAAAGCTATAAAAATAGAAAAAGTCTTCCCAACGTCTATAGCAAAAATAAATAGTGATTTTGTCAACCCTCATCACCGTCCAAATTTCATCGTATGGTCACGATTGTCCAGTAATGTTTCATTTTTCATTTTTTTTCTACAAATCGAAATAACCTAAAATTTGGAGCGTATGTACATCATAGTGAGACGGGCCTAATAAAAATATAAAAAAAAAATTAAAAAAAATAATATTGACCAAAAGACCCCTGAAACTTTTCGGGGGTATTTTGGATAATTTGTTTCATGTAAAATATTTGTTTGATATTTTTCGTAGATTCACCTATTTTTTATAAACATTCGCTCCAAATTTCAGATCATTTTAATTTGTAAAAAAAATAAAAAATAAAATAGTACTAGACAATCGTGACCTTGTGATGAACTTTAGATGGTGATAAAGGTAGGCGAAATCACTGTTCATTTTCAACTATAAGCGTTTTGTAGTATCTTTTATAAAAATATGTGCCCAATACACTTCCCAATTTTAACCAAAACAATGGAAAACACAGAAATGCATACTACATATCAATTTATTACTTTTTCTTGAATTTTTCATAATTTATTTTAAAAAATTTTATGATCCCAAACTTGACCGCCAAAACCGGGATGGAGTCGTTAGGGGGCAAGCCCGAGTTGTTCCGACGAGTCCATAATGGCCGGCCGGAGTAGTGGAAGACTTTAAAAGATGTACGAATGATAGTAATGTTTATTTTATTATAAAACCAGTACTTCTAGATCTATTTGAGTTTGTTTTAAAGCTTTTAGAAATTTTGTTTTTTTTTAATATATATTATATATATATATAGGTGGACAGCTGCCAACTCAGCCAGTTTTTCTCTGAACTCGTGGGTTGCAGGTTTTAAAACGCTGACTTCTACTTCTAACTTGGAGGAACTGATAACTATTGAGTCCATTCGTAATATGTAGAGAGAGAGAGAAAGCCAAGGGAGAATTCACCTCTAAACTTAAGAAAGGCAATAGTGATTTGACCTTAAAATTTTAGGTAAAATATGAAATGTTTCGGCAAAAATTACAAAAGAAAGTTGGTCAATTTATTTATTTTTTTTAAATTATCTATTGGTCAATCTGAATTTTGATTTTTTTTGTTCAGTTTTTTTTTAGTCTTTTGATCGAAAAACAATTTTGAAAAAAATATAAAAAAAAGGTTAACCGAATTTCTTTTGTCATTTGTGAAACATTTTGTATTTTATCTAAAATTTCAAACTCAATGCAATACAATGCCATTTACAGCAAGAGACCCCTATGAGGAATCAAATTATCCAATTTTTAAAAAGAACAAACATCCAAATTATAGTTTTATTTACACAAGAAACAACCATATCCTCACAAATTCCAAATAAAAATAATATAATTGAGAGAGAGAAACAGAGACTTCTGTTTAATTATTGAGATCAAATAGGTCCCAACTTAGAGAGAGAGAGAGAGAGAGAGAGAGGATTCAAAGTGTTAAGCCAAGAGCCAGAAATTCTTCTGCCTTCTGGTGGTGATGAGATAACCCCCAACTTTTCTACCCTTTCTTCTGACTGCTACAGTCAAGCAATCTGCATTTTGAATACAATAATCAACAACACCCAAACCTCCATTCCTGTTGTTGTTGTTTCTTGTTCCTGCCCAATTCAGAAGAAGCCTCCACATGACAATGGGTCTCTTCTTTTGCCCCAAAATTAAGAGAGAGACCCCCTCCCTCTTTGCCTCTGCAACTATGGTTGCCCCTTTCTCTCTCCCCTCCAACACTACAACCTCCACTTTTAGCTGCACATTTTCATCAAAAACCATATGATCAGGACCCCTCTCTCTCTCTGTCTCTGTCTCTCTTGCTCACAACATCGAAATCGACGAAAACATACCTCGGGTTTTCTTATCAGGCAGAGATTCTTCAGTGAATTTGGGAGCTCGTAATTCTTGGGATTCATTTCCATCTTTGTTTCCTCACCTGTGAATTCAGTTTAACATGGATGTGAGAGAGAGAGAGAGAGAGGGACCCAAGTATCAAAATTGAGAGAGAGATAAAGAGAGAGATCACCTTGCTTGGAAGGCTTCAAAACATGGAGAAGAATCAGAGTGTCGTCGCTCTGAACAGAGTGTGACAACGCCCATTGAAGAGCCCCCTTTGCTTCGGGGCTCGAATCGACAACGATCATAATCGTTCTCCCAAAACCCACCTCAGTTTTCTCCTTGGAATCACCATTTTTGGCCTTTAAATCCCCATTTTGGGCCTGAAAGTCTCCATTTCTCTTCTCAGGAGTCTCCCTCTTGCGCAAGCACTCTGCAACTTGCTCTGTTTTAATTGAATCTGAGATGGGTTTCTCATCTTGTGGTGGTGGCCTCACTCTAACATGCGTTGAAATTCTGTTAAGGCAAAAGCCAGGAAGCTTGACGCTTGTTCTACCCATCTCTAAGGCTACGCCTCCTCAAAGTTCAGCTTTAATGGCGACGACAGCTTAGAGAGAGAAAAGTTCCCTGTAATAAAAAGAAGAGGGACAAGGCCCACAATTGCCTGGTTGGTGTTGGTCCACCATGTTTGCATTGCATTACTCTTCTCCTCTCTCTCTCTTCTCACCAGCATTCCTAGAAGTCTTCCTCTCTCTCTCTCTTCTCACCAGCATTCCTAGAAGTCTTCCTCTCTCTCTCTCTCCTCTCCGCCATTCATGTGAGTCTTCATGCTTTTCTCACTCTTCATCTTTTTCTACGTGTGTTGTTCTTTCTTTCTCTCTCATGAAATCATCGGTCTTTTTTGTTCTCTCTCTCTCCTTTTTCTTAATGTGGGCTCGACCAATTACTACCTCTACGTGCTGAGCACCAAGCTCATTATATGCAAGAAATGATATGGCTTTTAATGCTTTTTTTTTTTTTTTAACAATTGTTTTATGGGTGCGGTTTGTATAGAGCTTAGGCTCTAAACAATCAAATTAGAGACTACCTTCAAATAGTATCGAGAATTGTGGTTTAAATATTGAAAATCTTTGTGATAGCCTTAAAATATATTTTCATTTTTATTTATAAAGTTTAAAGCTTCAAAAATAGTGGAGATCCATATATCTATGAGAACTTGAAAATCTTGAAAATTGACGGTCTAAAAATGCATTACAAAATACACTATTTTCAAAACTTTTCAATCCATTTGTTTCTCATGGACATGCATCTTGATGTCAAGATGATCAATTTGAAAATATTTAAGCATCAAAACAATATCTTTTAGTGAAATTTTTGAAGTAAGTTCAAATTTGATTGTTTAGAGCCTTGGCTCTATATAAACTTTTCCCTTGTTTTATTATTATTTATTATAAACTAATAAATAAAGAAAATGGTTTGATAGGGCTGCAGCCAAAATAAGTAAAGCATCACCTCATAAATCCTCAAATATTGCAATTCAAGTGTTGAAAAACCTTTAAATCGATCACCCCAGCTTAAACATTATGGTTGTGCAAAACAATTAGGATTTTAAATTCTAAAAATAGTGAATATTGCAACAATTCATCTAGACTATCCATTCGGCCTTAAAAATAAAGTGTTGGAATTTGATTTTTTGAGTTTCAGATTGTATTGTCGGTGTTGGAATTTGATTTTAGAGCCATCGTGAAGAATTTCGATGCCCAAAGTACTTCCCAGATGAGGATATGAGGCGAGGCTCTATTTTAGTTTCATAACGCCTAGGCCCTATAGAAACTTCATCCAATAAATAATCCACACACCTTTCATTGAAAATATTACAGTTATGCCCTCTGCCCCCATTTTTATAACAGAAAAGTTTATATTGAGTCGAGGCTCTAAACAATCAAATAGAGCCTACCAAAAAATTCACTAAAAGATGCTGTTTTGATGCCCAAATATCCTCAAATTGATCATCTCGACATCAAGATGTATGGACTTGAGAAAAAAATAGATTTCAAGTTTTAGAAATGGTGCATCTTGTAGCGCATTTTTGGACAGTCAATTTTCAAGATTTTCAAAATTTTCAAGTCTTCATAGATATGCTTGATCTACACTATTTTTTAAGCTTTAAATTTTATAATTAAAGATGAACGTATATTTTAATACGCAGATTTTCAATATTGAAACCACATTTCTCGATAATATTTGAAGGTGTGTTTTATTTTGATTGTTTAGAGCCTCGACATGAGACAAACCACACCCTTTTTATAAAGCTTCTTATTTGAAGGAAGAAACAATGCCTTTTTTATGGGGTGTGGTAATGTATAAGACTAAGGCCGAAACATATTATTTCATCATAGAAATTTTTGTGATGGTTTGAAAATTTATTTTATTTTTATCTATAATTATAAAATTTAAGGATCAAAATTAGTTTAGATCGAGCAGATCTATGAATAGTTGAAAATCTTTAAAATTGACGGTCAAGATAACATATTACAATGTGCATTATTTTAAGACTTAAATCTATTTTTTTTCATATCCCACATCTTGAGGTCAAGATGATCAAATTGTAGGTTTTCAGCATCAAAACAACCTCTTCTAGTGAATTTTTGAGGGGGCACTTAATTCGATTGTTTAGGGCCCCATTCTTTTATAATTTTTTTCCTTTTGAAAGATTAGGTTATAATTAGTTCCTAGTTCCGAGGGCATTATGGTCTTTTGTCAGAAAGGTTTTGATAAATTTTGATAACGGAGCATTTCAGTGAAATGTCCCTTGAGGGTAAAGTTCTAATAGTGCTATGTCTCTGCAAAGTTAGGAAAAATAAATCTTGAAAATGGGAAAGTTATTGCTATCTGGTGCAAAGTGGGGACTTTCCCTTATGCCCATGGAAACACTTGTTTAATTGAGTTATAAAAATAGGGAAAGATTTCTATACTTCCTCTACATCATACAAGATTCATGCTTTCCCTACCATCCAGCAGTCCAATTTTGATCAAGAGAGCCACTCACCAGTTGATCTTAGATCTGATGTCTCAAAGTATTTTATTTTTAGTTTTTTTTATACCAATTGTATGAATATGAAATTTAGTATGTGTCATATTCTCATTGGAACGCACCTATAAAAAATATTAAAAATATTTTTTCGACAAAATATAATGACCAAAATACCTCTTGAAATTTTCAGAGGTATTTTGATCATTTTATTTTTTTAAAAAATATTTTTTTTTTAATATTTTCGCTATTGTAAGTTTAGTAGAGGATTGGACGTCCAAAATTAGTGTTAAACTAATTGATAGAAAAAAATTAAAAATAAAATAGCGCAGAGATGTGACATTGTGATTGGGGCAATCTTAGCCGTCCATTCAGAATGGACGGTTGGATAAAGGAAAGTATATAAGTTTTATGCTGTAGGGGAAGCATAGAAAGCTTGCCCATAAAAAAAACACCAATTAAAAAATTAAGATAGATGTTGAAATTTGCTGGGAAAAAATAAAGACACAAAAAAGTTGCTCTATTCTCTCTCTCTCACTCCATATAGAGAGAGAATGGAGATTGAGGATAAGTATATAATACGACCACTTTTATTTGGTACATGGAGGTGACAATTGATCTTTAACCTTTGGATATAAAATTGTGTGGCTACATACATTTAAGTTCAATTTTTTTTATGTGACAAGCCCAAGCTATCTGATTTCACATTGTATGATCATAAGTAATTATGACCTTCTTGTACTAAAAGTAAATGGTTTCATAACTTTTGGATTAGAAAGTGATTAACGGATAAGGACGTGATTAGTATGTGGGCTACGGATTCACATGTAGAAATGCAAGCCCCTTAATAATTTATTTTTGAAATAGAATTTGATCCTAATTTTTAGGAAATATATAATTTTTAACATGGAGATTATTAATCTATAAAAAGAAATACCTTTTAAAAACTATAAATGATATTTTTTTTTTGAGAAAATATTTGAACCATTGATTTTACTTTATTTTTAGAGGACTATTACTAAAGGGACCTGGTTTTGATGGACAGTAGAGACCTGGCCCGTATAGTAACAGGTGCGGGCTTAGCTGCACAAAACAATTTTGGGTGGGATAATGTGACTCACCACAACACGAATTAGACGGTGGGGGACTCTCTTCCCATCATTTGTTCAACCTATCGAATGGATGATGATGAGCCTCATGACCACGCCTTGCATATGGTCGTGAGGATTATCGAATACACATACTTCTTCTAGTTAAGCTAAAAAGTTCATTTTACAATTCAACTGTATAATTAAACACAACTTTATTCCACCAAAGTACCCCAAAACCAAAAACACGTGGCAGATTAGAATGTTTATGACAAGTAAAAGAAATGGTTTGGGATTTAAAGACCAGTAAACTGTGATGCTGAAAAGGAATTAGTTGTATCGGAATAAATTTTTTATTTTTTATTTTTTTGAAAATAATTAATAGTGAGTTTTCATTGATGGAATGAAAAGATCAGAACAACAAACAAAGAAAAAAAGGGAATTAGCTAAAGTTGTATTGGATTCTAAGTTGTCTAAATAAATTAGCTAAAGTTAGTAAGTATTTTATAACATATGCCTTTTCATAATAAAAGGTAACTAGAAGAGGCCTTTATGGAGGAGCTAGCAGCCTTATAAATAAGATTTACAGGTTCAAGGTACAAAGGGATTGTAAGAAGCTTCTAGGCTCTCCAATGCCAGCCCCTTTGGAGACCATAAAATCATTCCATCTCTTGACAAATTAGAGCCTTTACAAGGAAGAAGAGAAAGAAAGGAAAAGGGTTGATAGATGTAGAGTTTTCTCTCCTTTCTTTTGTCTTGGATATAGATATATGACAGACATGAAGGAGAAAAATTGGAAAGTACAATATGGATGGGGTTTCTATGAGTCAGCCGACTCATATGTACATATGCGGCTCCCTCTATAAGTCATTTAAATGTTTTTTTTTATAATTTTTTATTTTGTAGATTCATCATCTAGGCCTAGATTATCTTTAATTTGAAAAGAAAATTAAACTTCTAAAATTAAAAATATAATTTTTTAATATTTTATTTATGCACCATTCATATCTTTTTTATGGACAATGCACTTTAGATAACATCTTTAGGATGGACGTTTGTACGTCAGCAGACTCTTGCGCCCTTGACTCGTGAAGTAATTTTCCATACAATATAATCATAGGAAAACGGAAAAAGGGGACTTGAGAATTTTCATTTTTAGAATCCATACTAATCCCACTAAAAGGTTCCTATAAACACCACCTTTGATCCTTTGCCTATGAATGTTATGCTCCACTGAGCACAACAACCTGCTCTTCATGGATATATGCTCCTTTGAAAAGATACTACACCCTAATAATATAGTGAGTGAAGAAATTGTTTTTAGTTATTGGGAGAAATTGTTTTAGTAATTGGGAACCCTTTGTGGTTGGATGGTTAATGGGGGAAGACTAAACGTGTGAGCGTTGAAGAAAAGGGAGTTCTTTGATGGAAGTCAAAGGGTGGTTTTATTTGTTAGAGAAGGATAGGCATAATCACCAGTAAATAGAAATACTATGATAAGTAGGGTTAAGATTGACTAAAAAAAATAGAAGTCCCAATTTTTATTTAGAACTCTTGGTTATACATGTTAAGTTTAAGATATATGTGATATTTATGAAAAGTTTCCTATTTTTATTTGGGAGTGAGTTAAATTTACGAAACAGTAGAGAGAGTGAGAGTACTCAAATTATAGGCTCAAAAGCATTGCATATCCATACAGATTTGGCTTTCTTTTGAGTCTACTGGTAGTGTGAGTTTCAAAATCTATGTATATGACCTTTAAAATACTTTCTAAAATTTTGCTAACTCTAAGATAAAGAAATTATGGAAATACTTAATTAATATTAAAGAAAAATAAACGAAATTAAGAGAAAGGAGGAAATACTTACATTAGGGACCCGACCCAGAGTTTTTGGGGCTTGAATCATGTCGCTCTTCTTGCGCCACCATCTCTTATTTTTGGATGTCTTTTCGTGCTGGAATTTGGTAGATCAAAACTTCTTCCACTTATATCTAGGGTTCCTAAGGTTTTGAAAAGGATTACGGATTTTTAGGTAAAGTTTACCTAATTTTTCTTAAGGTTGGGAGATGGTTTTCCCTAATTTTTTAAGGGATTTTGGGGATCCGATTTTTTTAATTTGAGTTTTGAGATTTTCTATAATTTTGGGGAATTTTTCTGATTCTTTTTATTTTTTTTATTTTTTTGGGATTTATCTAAATTTTTATCATATTTTCTGGGATTTTCTTGATTTATCTAGTAATTTCTAAATATTTTTCCTATGAGGGATTTTTCTCTAATTTTTAATGTTTTCCAGATATTTATTGGGATTTGTGGAAGGGGTATTTATAGGTTGAAGTAGGGTTAGAGTTGAAAATTGATCATTTTGATCCAAGGGTTCAGATCCAGTAAAAAAGTCTCACAATTTCAATTGTTTTTGGAATATTCACATAATTATGGATCCTTTTTCAATAATATTAAATTTTTAGAAAAGACCCCCACCGGGCCAGGCATTGCTTCTCTTTCAGTCATGGGAGTGGCATGATAGGTTCTCAACTCTCTCCATCGAGCGATGAACTTATGGACTGGCTCACCAGGCTCTTGAGTCGGATTGAGGAGCTTGATGGTTTCCATGTTTCTTTGGACTTCATAGAAGCGCTGGTAAAACAATTGCTCCATTTCTTGCCATGTATGTACCGAGCTTGGAGGTAGCCAAGCGTACCACTGGAAGGCTGGCCCTTCGAGAGTCTCGACGAACTGACAGAGGAGGAGCCGCCCGTCAGCGCCGTCTCTCGACAAGCCGCTTGGAAGTGAGCGATATGCTGGTGCGGGGACGTGCTACCATTAAATAGGGGGAGCTTCCCATTTCGATAGTCTGGGGGAAATGACACCTGGTCGATATACGAGGGGTACGACTTTTGGTAAAGCGGCGCCCCTTGCATGCACGAGATTTTACTCTTAAAACTGTGGGTCACCATGAAATCTATACTGGCTTGCGAAATTGTGCGGAGAGCAGAGCTGTTTTGGGAGGCTGGTGGGGGAGTTTGCTTGGGAACTGTGTCGTTTCAAGACGGGGAGTTGGCCTCATGATGAGAAGAATGGGGCATGGAGGCCTCCAAGCAATCCATATTTTCGAGAATGGACTGCATCATCACCTCGAACCTGTTCATCTGATCTTCTTAGGCATCACTCAGATTGTTGATCACCATGACAATGACCGTTTCTTCTGGAGGGTCAGAGCCAAGTAGAGTAGTGGACTGCCGAGGTTAGCGAGTCATAAGTGGCAAGTCAGTTTGTAGGGGTTCAGCATGCCCCGACTGAAATCGAGTCTTGTATGCCGACCGTGTGAGGACCGGATCTTGACGGTCTGGGGACCGTGATTTTTTGGCAGCTCGGTCTTTTCTTGTGACGGTAACCACCGAGCAATGTTCTTGGACTTCTTGCTCAGTTTCTAGAATCTGAACAGGGAAGAAGGGATTTTGAGGCAGGAGGTCAACAAAAGTGGTAACCTCAACTACCTTAGGGGCCTTTCTAGTCAGGAGCTACATGCCTCTCTTTTGCTTGATCTTGAGGCTGTAATAGACTTCACAGCAGAATTGAGCTTGGGATCTAGACTGCCCCGTCTTTCTTGAACATGCGAAGGCTGTGTCCATCAACTGGAGCAGAGAGTGAGGTCCAAGGATAGTGGGCAATCTGGGCTGCTGCCTTGGAGGCTGTAGGCTTCTATCTGCCATCAGGCTTTTGCCCGGAGTTACCTTATGAGGATCCGGGTGCATCGTTGACCTAAGGCAGCTAACTCAAGATGGTACTCTTAGGGAAAACCTTTGAGTACTAGGTCTCGAGATGTTTGATTGGCAAAAGAAGAGTAACAGAAGAAGGAACTAGCTCGCGACTTTGCCTGTCGAGATTGGAGAGGAACCTGTGAAGCTGGTGCGTGCGTACCTTTGAAGGTAGCCCTCCTGGTGACTTGGGGGTCAGCCCGGGTTCGGTCAGCTAGTTCGACCTTAGGAGGCCGAGACCTATGAGCTCGTGTCTGTGAGGGACCAGGTAGGAGCTTATCTCTCACAGGGTGAAGCCGTGTATGCTGAGAGGGAGGATGAAGTGGTTGACCCCCGTGTGCTTGAGCTGGTGCAGAACTGACGCGGCCCTGAGCTGTGGGATGCAGATGCATGGCATGTGCAGGGTTCGACCCGAGAAGGCCTAGCCTTGGACGCGAGCTCAAGGTAGTATGAAAGTTGACTCGAGGTGTAGCTCGAGTGGAAAGACCATGAGGTTTTAGGTGTGTGCGAGAGGTGGAGGCCCCAGGATCTCCTCCGCGATGTGTCGAGCCTTTAGGCATAGAGGTTCGGGGTGGTGAAGGAGTATGGGGGGTGGCCTCGCGGTGATCCTCAAGAGCGATGGCAACCTGCTTGCCTTTGGCGAAAGTAAACAGAGCAGTATTTCTGCATACCTTAGCAATGTGACTGACAAGGTACTTACCAGTAGCAGAGTGCATGTTGTGGGTGGTAGCAAATGTGCTGCCAATGCGAAGGGCCTTGGTGGAGGGTCCAGGACTAGAAAGTGGGAAGTTAGGGACCTACAAGTCCCTTCTCGCACCAATCCAGGATAGAACCTAGGAGCAGGACTATGAGTCCTAACTCAAAAGGAGTGTAGGGAATGAGGCTTGAGAAGCTTGCTTCCCTGGGACGGTCACAAGTGAGGGGATGAGAAAATCCCCAACTTGGATGAACGGGGTTGAATAGGCCAGATGCCATAGAATGCAGTATAGAAAATAAAAGGTGATGTCGATCAAACAAGAGAGAACCGACAAAGGGGTAGTAAGTTCCCAGTGGAGTCGCAAAACTGGTCCGATGCCTCGATCTCACCAACGGATCTAGGTGATCGAGTGACACGTGTCTCAGGTTCCGAAGACCAGGGACCTGACATCGCTCTCTCGTGAACCTTATCTATAGAATAAGAGCAGGTGCCCAACTGGTGAGAGATGAATTTTAAATGTGAGGTGGGGACCAACCTCACCTGGGTCCGTGACTTACTAGGGTTAACTCGCGCGGGCGTCCTCTTAGATTACGACGGAAAACCCCCCAGCTATTTCAGCTAGTTCGAATCGTCTCTATTAACCTGCAATCTCCTTGTTTTCTGCAAAGCACTAACGTAGTTAATTTGTAAGACAAGTGGACCAAGGGACCCACCATTGTCTTGGAGGAACATGTACAGAGGTGCAGATTCAGATGGCAGAGAAGATGAGAAGTTAGGATGATGAAGAAGAAGGTTTGAATAAGGGGAAGAAAAGAGAAGAGGACTTGACAAGGGAACGAGACTAGCATGATAGCTGGACCAGTATAGTAACCAACTCGGAGTGGTAGTAAGACGGGCACGGTAACTCAGACCGGCACGACGCAATACTACTCGAAACCAAGGACGATATGATTGTCATAATCTGGTGTGGCAGCAAGACAGGCATGATACTTTTAACTAGCACGATGGCAATACCACTCGACATCCAGACCGTTATGAGAGTGCTAAACTAAGTCTGTCCTTTAGTCAAGCGAGAAGACATGAAAAGAGAAGAGAAGAGAATGAAGAAAAGACGCGAGGCGGTGGAGTAAAAAAGTCTCGATGGTGTTAGGCATCGCCACCCACAGCCGTGGAGTAACAGTGTCATGGCCCCTAGATGGCGCTGGACAATGCTGCTCGCGGCGGAGGGGTGAGCAGTGAACTGTAGATGGCGTTGGCCATTGCCGTCGGCGGCATGAGAAGGCAGGAGTGACCCTTCATGGATGGCGATAGGCATCGCCGTATGCGACAGACGGATGGCACAAAAGTGGGCATGCGGATGGCGGTGAGCATCGCCGTCAGCGATAGACGCAAAGCACAGGTGAAACACTCACAGGCGGCGATAAGCATCATCGTTTGCAATAGACATAGGGCGCAAAAGAGGGTCTGCAGACAGCGATACCCACCGTCGTCTGTGATAGATGTGGAGCACGGATGAGACCCTTGCGCCCGGCGATAGGCATCGCCATCTGCGATAGACGCGAAGCACAAGTGAGACCCCCGCAAGTGGCGATAGGCATCACCGTCTATGCTTGCGTAGGCCACCGAAGACATGCCTGCGGATGGCGATGAGCAGCGCTGTCTGTGACCCGTGATGAGAAAGAGAGATAGTCCGCGGTCGGCAATGCATCGCCACGTGTGACGACAATCCTGTAACCAAAACAGGAGCCCGACCCGCTGCTTGAGCACGGCCCGGCTCACCATGTACTCCTTCAGATGACGTTACGCATGGCTAACGCCGTGCGTGAACTTTGTTGACGTGAAGAGACGAACGAAGAGAGATGGAGAGAGAAGTTCGCGCATGGCACTGCCATCACCATGCACGACCTGTAAAGTCCCAGGATGAGGAAGAGAGAATAGGGAGAGGAAAGAAAGAGGGAAAAGAAAGAAAGAGGCATGCATGACACTACCATTGCCGTGCATGGCCTCTCAAAAAGACTGAAAAGAGAAGAAGAAGACAGACAAAGAAGAAGAAAGAAGAAGAGAGAGAAGAAGGGGAGAGAGAGAAAATACCTTGAAGACAGGTGGGGTACTGCACTAAACTTTCTCTCTCCTCTCTCTATAAGGCGTACTCAAGAGAACTCAAGAAGAAAGCCTTAATTTTTTTATTGATCACGAGTTGAATCCTTGTACAATGATTTCATGAGTCCAAAAGCCAACCCCTTCTCAATGAAAGCTAGCATCTATTTATAGATCAGGACTAAAATGTGGGTAGATTACCCAAAACTAACCCTAATTGATGATAATTAAGGTTTATTTGAATAAAAAAATAAGAAAATAGGGTACAAAATGGTTGATTTGCCCTTGCCTAACAATTAAAAAAATTCCAAAATAGTCACTGCTGAGAACTAGGGACGTTCTTGTTTCTTCTCGGATGATCCATTGATGATCTGTTATCCGAATGAAGAAAAGATGATTGCCATCGTGTAGGGCTCGATGCTATGATCATTTTGATATCAATTTTAAGCCATGAATCACATTTTAAAGGCATGATCATGTAACTTGAAATTTGGATAGATATTGAAAACTATTGATTGATAGTGCGTTTTCATCTTGATGTTTTTCTTCAATTTCTTCACTGAATTACATTGAGCATGTTGCCACAATCGTGTTGCAACAAACGAGACCCGATTTGGTACCCGAACGAAGATTTGACAATCTTGGACTTTGGCTGGAATTTGGGATTTTGGTTACTAGAATCTGCAGTGAATTCAACTTGATTTTGTGTGAAATCCAACCATTCATCAAGCGTGGGGTTCAGACCAGTGATAGTCACTTACTCATGCAATGCAACTGGTTTCACGTCGATCGGGCTTGCGGGCGCTGTGATATGGCCGCTCAAGCGACAGGAGGTACTGCTGGAAATCTGCAACGTGCGGCTTCGAATCACAAACTTCTCTCTAGCTTTTCTTCCGGCTCAGTCATCGTCACAGGACATACCACATATCAAAATGCTCGTTTCGACGAGATAAACACGCTCCAATAAGTTTGTGTGTGATCCGATCTCGAACAAAGGAGATATGGATGTCGTAAGTTTACTGTTTGTGATTGTGTATTAATGGTGTTTAGTTGCAGGGTGGCCACATGGGAATAGTGTGCAGCTCCACTTGTTTTAATGTTTTACCCATAACTTCGTCTTAAAGTGTATGTTTAACCTGAAATTTGACCCCTAGGGGTTTCCAACCATGCTGGACTTATAGTGGTGGTACCACGGTCATTTGATGCTCCGAAAGTAGGGTTCCAGTTATAGGGATCTATTTTAGGGTGTTAGAGGCTGATTCTGTCGAAACTATTTTTCGTCTGCACTACTTTAGACATGTCAGAATGTGACAAAACGTGGAAGAAGGCTTTTAAGAGTCCTTATGAAGATCTTTGAGCAGTTCTGGAGCCATTATGAGACTATTGAAATTTCCACTATTTGTCATGCTTTATTGACCGCTTCTTTTATTCCGCATCGGGTACCCATGGTGCTGAAAAATGTCTTCAAACAAAGATCACCATTAGATCATTTTTTAGGTGCAATCTTGATCATCCATTCTTCAAAGCTCATCGAAATTCCTCTGAAGCCATTAACAATGCGCCACCTCGGCATCAATCTACATTAAATGCAGCCTCCAGAATTAAATGCTGCTTCAATTGCTTTCTTGTCATGTGGACTGGATCGGGTACACTACTGTGGGTGGATGTCAGATGTCGGGCGCCACTGGCAATGGTGTCGACACTATTAGAAACTGCTCCACAAGATAAAGTTGCCACATGTTGTTCTCTAAGCATGATTGCTGTACAGTGGTCAGCATGTATAACTATTCGGAATGCATCTGGCGCCATTCTGACTGGTGATGGTATCAGGTTGTTTCTTTTGATGCGTTGTATGATCGACGGTTGAGGTGACATTACCTTGACCAATCCTAGGTCGACAACCATGCTCCGTATTGACACATTGGACACGTCGGTGCATGTTTACACATGTCAGACCGTACTGACACAGATCATTGCACGACTATGGGTCACTTCTGCAGGTCATTGCCAAAGGGCAAAAATTCAAGGGGTTCTGGTGCCATTAGCAATGACGTCGGGCCCTTCTCTCTTCATTCGGGAAGTTATTGAATGTTGTGTTCTGGACCACCTTGTCGTCACCATTAGGAGTTGCCCCGGCACTATTGGGAATGATGTCGGGCTCTTTTGTTTTCAAAATGCTCTTCAACTTGACAATCTTGATGCTTGTCCTGGCCTATTTTGTTTGTCAAGTACCTTCAGCTCTACTTGAATGTTTTGTTGGTTTATTGGGGCCAGTTTATGGATACGTCAGGTTGAGTGTGAGTGGTTCAATTATCAAGGTGGCTTGCCTGGGAATTTTGGTCTGTCGTGATTTCTTCAATGAGATCAGGGTGTCTACAGTTGCTCCTCTTTGACACTTATGAAGCGCGCGAGCAATGGGACATAAGGTGACAAAGAAGTAGACATATGAGATAGAGCATAAGGTGGTGAGGAATGAAAACATCATTGTTCCTCTGAAGCTTGGCCTCGTAAAGAACATGGTTCCTGTTGGTCACACGAGGGACCTGGCGGTTAGCTAGTCCATCGTTCGGGGAAGTCGCAGATAATAGCCCTTGGTTTGTAGGTCGAATGCCAGTGTCCTAGTATCCCGAGAAAATTCGAGTTTAAATATTCAGATGAGAATGACGAAGTAATCTCTATTGAGTGAGCCAAAGTTGACCTCATGCCCTAGGTGTATTCCTGTGATGGTTTGAGAATTGGGTGTTTTTCTTTTTATTTTTTGGGTTTGATGGAGAAGAGGGGGAGTGTAGTGTTCACCTGCCGTGGTCTTTACCCTTTGAACCGAACGACCATATGTGCTTTCTGATCATCATTATCGTGCCGTTTTGACTTCTTTGTTTTCCAAAAAATATTTAGGAGAATGTTTTGAATTCAGAAGGGAGTAGATTTTTCAAACAAATATTGATGACAGGTTACAACTTGAACCATATAAATTAAGGTTTTTGACATGACAAACAAAATAGAAAAATTTATGGAATTCCCAAACCAAGTTGCCCCAGTATTCAGGTTATTTGAAAGAGGGGGGAGCTTTCTGCCATCATGGGGCATTTTTGAAAATGGTTTTTAAGAACGACGGTGGTCACAAAGTTTAGGATCATGTAACCAAGGAGCCAACCGAGTAGTTTCATGTCTTACAATGGTGGATGTGACAGAGCAATTTAATGTCATGCAGTAATGGACAATTGTGTGTTGAATAGCTACCCCGAATAAGCATTGACAAAATCCTATTGGGGACATCGATTAATGAGCTTAAGCTGCTAATTTTGTTAATCGTGAGGCCGGCATCCATCCGAGTTGGATCTGGGTGGTCTTGCAGGTATTTGGGCTTTGGTTCCATTGCCAATGGCTCCAGTGCCAGTCAGACTACTTTCAAACCATGAAGGGTATTTTGGTCATCCTGATGACGTTTAACCCAAGAAAATCATCCTTTTTTGCGAGAAAATATCCTTCCAGATTGATGGGGCTATACCCTGATTTCTTGGATTTTGTTTGTGAGATGACTGGTTGCAGTCCCTGATGCCATTATCAATGGCATCTGCGCCATTGGCGATTCCCTGCCCCCAGCTGGGTTAGTGCAAGCCACACTAGCTGCCTCTCCTGAACCTCAAGCTATGCCATCAATTTTAGGCAACCACCACACTGAGGCTAAGATGCATGATTTAGCTGAGCTTGCCCAATTGAAAGGCAAATTCTCCAACTTCAAATAAACTTTAGCTAAGATTGGAGCCCCTAGCATACTCCCACCTTAGAGATGTTGAACCCCTCTTATCTTGTTTCAAATTCCCCCAATTTGAAAAACACGTTTAGTGGGAAGGGTAACCCTGATAACCATGTCATCGCTTACCTTATATCTGTTGCACCTCAAACTATGCCATCAATTTTAGGCAACCAACACATCGAGGCTAAGACGCCCGAGTTAGCTGAGCTACCCAATTGAAAGGTGATTTCTCCAACTTCAAAGAAACTTTAGCTAAGATTAGAGTTCCTAACATACTCCCACCTTAGAGATGTTGAACCCTTCTTATAGGGTTTCGTATTCCCCCAATTTGAAAACACGTTTAGTGGGAAGGGTGACGCTGATAACCATGTCATCGCTTGCCTTCTATCTATTCCGCATCTTGAAAATAGACCTTGCCGACTCAAGGCGACGTTTTCAGTATACCCTCTCAGGACAACCTCTAACTTGGTTATGAGTGGTCGTAACTAAATACCTTGATCAACATCCCGATGAATTGTTTCGATGTTTTGTCAAGCAGTATTGCGGGACCAGAGAGTAACTAATGACCTTAGCGAATTGGTTGCCACTCGACAAAATCTTAGCGAACTTCGTCCATAGGTTTAGAGAGGCTGTATCAAAAGTCATTGATTGCACGCTTTTTGAGGTCTCTAAGATCAACATGGCCATAGAGAATATGCCTCATGAATATATGCTTTACTTTAGTAAAAGCATTTAGCCTTTTTCTTTTGACTCAATGTTCAAAATGGTTTCGCATTATGAGAGAGCAAAGGAAGGGGCTGAGATCAATCACCAGTCATACTAGGGGAAGAGCCCGACGAAATTATACTAAGGCAAGTGTCATGACGGAGCAAGAGCCTAGCTACAGTGAGGATGCATCTGAATGCGACTCTAATGAGGTGACAATTAAAGAATGTGAAACCAATCCTGAGTCAGAGGCATCCTCAGAATCACTTAGAGATACAGATGGAGTTCACTCATGGCAAAGTCAGAAGATATCATATGATACAACTATGCCAAGTGAAGATAAAGAAATCTTAGCCGATATCAATCTGACAAGGATTGACGAGTCAAGATCCTTACCCAAGCCTAAGACCATAACATATGGCCTTTGGGCATAGGAAGAAACCCACCCAAAAATGAAGAACGAAATGATAAGATGACCTATGTTGCTAGGGAATTTTAGAAATCAGATGATGGAAATTGCCTTAGCTCTAAATCTATTCTATGGGTAGATCCTATAGAATTAGAAAGGTCCAACCCACAAAAGGAGCATACTGCCTCTACAACTAAAACTGGTGTGGATATCCTCCAAGGATCAAAGCTGAATAATGTTGGTCACCAAAAGGAGGAAACAATTCTAGTCTTCCCATTAAAAGCTGTGAACATGAAGACACATAGGGACCAAATTATTCATCCCATAGAAAAGGTACCGAATGAGCATGAGCTCACTCAAAATCCTGTGTCTAGGGAATTTAAAAAACAAAGTGCTAAAGATTGCCTTGACTTGTAGGAGGCTCAAGACACCCTTCCTTGATAGTAGGGAAATATCATATAATTCAAATCTTATGGCTTGGGATTCTCGAATTCATAATGATGAAAATAACGCTATCCCAAGTTTTGAAACAAGAAAAACAAAGTTATTCTAGAAGAATCTCAATTCTAGTTGAAGATACGAGCTATCATAAAGTTCAAGACATCCTTATAATACATGTCACAATAAAAGAAAAGGACCCAATTAATCCCATCTTTTAAATAAGTGCAGTGGGTGACCCACAGGAGGTTCAAGTCATCCATGAGACCAATCGAGATCCCAAGGTTAGAGATTCCTAAGAATGCAGTAATGGGAAATGCCTTGGAAGACCAATCGAGATCCCAGGGTTAGAGATTCCTAAGAATGCAGTAATGGGAAATGCCTTGGACTTGAGACACTGTATCACAAAGAAACTCCATTTTTTGAAGAAGTAAATGAGCAATTAATCCCATGTGAAGCAAATTAGAAGACATTAATAAGAGAAGACCAAGGTGAAAAATATTCAAGTTCAGAAAGAGACTTATCTCCTCAAAGGTTTGTGGAAGAACTTAAATCTTTGGAGATCCTAAGGGGACCACTTGAGCCACCCTCACTAGATTTTCTTGATGATCCACCTATTTGGGCCAAAGAGCTGAGTCTAGAGGAGTTAATCATACTAGCTTTTAAGGTTGATCCAACAATTAATACAAAAGAAGCGAAGGACCCAGATTTGACCATTCTTGAAGAATCAAGATCTCTACAAGATTTTGGAGAAATTGAACCCTTAGAAATTTTAAGGGGACCATCTGGATTGCTCTCACAAAACTTTCTGAATGGTCCGCATATTTGGGATAAAAAACCCCTAGAAGAAAATAGGGGTAGGGGCATGAATCCACTAATTGGGGCAACCCATATTCATGAGGAAAAAGAAGATCTAGAAGAGGCGATCCCATCTACTTGCTGGATAGGGATAGCCCCATCTATTGAAAATACTATAGAGCTTGTCCCATCTGATATCTCAATAAGGTTGTCTCAGCCACTAATGAAAATATAATTGAGGTAATCCCATCCAACATATTGATAAGGGCAGTCTCATCTAATGAAGGAAACTCTATAGGGTCAGTCCCAATAAACTACTTGATAGGGACACCTTCATTTGATAATTTTAATATAGTTGGGGCAATCGGTGAGGCCAACACCTTATCCAACGACTCCCAATGTGCTCGAGGTCATCAACTCCCGAAGAGCAACATGAGGTTGCAAATGAAAAATATTACCGAAAAGGAGTAGGGAGATCACTTGCTCCTCCCTTTCAAATAAGAAAAGTGGGGCATCTCTACTCTGCTTATGCATCTTACGCCATGGTATTGACAACCTAAGGAGTTGAAAAGCAAAAAAGAAAATGAGTTTAGCTAACCCAGCAAGAGATCGAAGTTATTGGAAGCTGAGAGTGACTTTGAGTTTGAAGAACATGGTCCAAGTGAAGCAATTAGGAAAACCTCAATAGGAATTCAGCAAGTCAAGGAAGTGTTGGATACCAATCAGGCGCAAGGAAAATCCAAAGATAACCAATATTAGAACTTCCCTACCACCTGAAAGAAGGATGATCGAGTTTTTATCTATTTCTAAGACTTAGTGCCACAAAAAGGATAAAAACACAATTGACTCTTCTTCTTATCCTCCTTCTTCATCCTCTTCTTTGTATCATCTTTCTTCTTCATCTTCTTCCAAACTAAAAAGAAAAGGAAAAGATATTCTTTTAGGCTGAAAAATTTGAAAGGAACCCCAAGCGTTGGAAAAAATGGGTTGCCGGGCTGAAAACCCTAAGGGACCCAGGGGAGATAGAAAAATAAGTTTCTCTCTCTATTTGTCTCTTCTCCAATGTCTCTATAGATTCTTAGCTCCTTTTCCTAAAGTCAGAATTGTGTCAAAATTGAAAGCATTGTAAAGGCATCGGTCCAAGCTAAATCTGAAGAGCCTCATATCTGAACTTCAAAGGAGTGGTAGTGGAGGGACAAAATTGGAAGTCCAAAGAGATTTTGAGCACTCAGGGGCAGTATCCCATATTATCTTGTAGAAGATAGAGAGAGAAAGGCTGGTTGCTTGAAAGATAGAGAGAGAGGAGAGAGAAAGCAATGTAGAAGGGAGAGAGAGAAAGGTTAGTTGCTTAAAATAGAGAGAGATTAAGGGCAATGAAGAAGCTAGAGAGAGAAGCTTGTTTGTCTTGAGAGATTGTGAAAATTGGGAACTAGCTGTATTTTATTCACAAGCAAACAGAAAAATGAAAAAAAAAAGAATTCAACCCTCCCCATATAATTCCTTTATTCCCTGCCCTTCTTCATTTGGGAAGCTGCCCCAAAACAGCAGCGTTTCTTACACAGTTTCTCCCTCCCTCTCCATTCCGAATCGGCTGAATTGGTGAAAAGCCCAATGCTCTTCATAAAAACCTAACAAAAGAATATTGGGTTTTTCATTGTTCAAGCCTATTTGAGTCATGATCTTCTTCTAACGAGGTATGGCCCCCTCTTCTCACTTCATCAATATTCCCTTTTATTTTTCTTCTCATTTTTTTTCATTCATATGCTTTTAATGCATTCCTTCTCTTATGTTTGCCATTTAATTGGTTTATGTGTAAGATTTGTTTTGATTAATGGTGGATTACTTTGTAATTTGGAGCTGATTCTGTAGATGTTTAAGCCCCAAATATGTTTTTTTTCTTATTTTCCTCGTATCTATTTGTTTTTGTGAATTATTCGGTATTTCTTTTTTAAAAAAATGATACAGTTTCTTAAAAAACAAATGTCGAAGTGTATTGCTGATTATTATTTACATCTTTTTGTTAAATATTGTCTTAATAAAGGGAGAATTTTTCTTCTTTGGAGGCAATTTGAGGTAACAGGCATTTTGTTTCATCAAATCTACGATCGTTCTTATTTTGCATGAATTCTGGTGGAAAATTTGTCTGTCGGTTGAAGAGTTGTATAGATTTTTTTTATTTTTGGTTTCCTGATTCGGTTAAAATAGTCTGGGTAAAATTGGCAAATTACTTTATTAATATTCATTTTTTAGGTGTTTTCTCATTTGCAGGTAAAACATGGGGGGATGAATTATATGAGATTAAATAACTTGAGGAATAGACTATGTGCCCGCTAGCTGTGAAGAGTACTTGCTGATATTGAGGCCATCCAATTTATGATTGATTTATTGTGATTTATGTGACTAACTATGGCGAGGATTTGCTGAATAATTGGAGAGAGAGAGTTCTAGTCAATTGAGCAATAAGCAAGAGAGTAATTGTGCTTGCTTACAAGTTCAAGAGCATTATCTACCCTCTCATAGTATTTGAGAGGGGTAAGAGGCGTTTTTTGGTGGATTTATATACCCAGAAATTTAGAAACGATTGGTTTTTTGTGCATTATAGTGCTCCGTGAAGCTACATCTCAGAATCTCCACAATGGGTGCTGTGTGTTGCTGTTTACGCATTGAGGATTTTGAGGAACACACTTATTCTAATGGCTCTGGGCATCGACATTGTATCTGCCTGAGATGCTTCATTCACCAGCTTTTATGTGCTGTATGTACTGCAGAAAAGCAATTCTTATACCTGATTTTGTTTATTTATTGTTATTATTACCTTCATCGGTAGTTTTGGATTAGTATGTGTGTTTCTTGAACGAAAATTGTTTGTATATTTTATTTATTGAAATGTTTGTGTATTATTTAATTTATTGACATCATGTTATTGAGTGAGTAATTGTTTAAAGGACACGGTTTCTATGCGGCCAGCCTGCATATTGTAGAAATGCGGGCTTTGCAATAAATATATTTTTAAAATATAATTTGATCCTAATTTTTAGAGAATATATAATCTTTTAACATGGAGATCATGAATATGATTTTTTTTATTTTTTTTTTGAAAACTAGAAATAATAATCATATTAAGAAAAAATCTGGACCATTAGTTACAATTGTTTTTAGATGGACCACTTATTTGCATCCATTTTTAAGATGGATGCTTTACACCTCTGGACCGCATATCGTAGAAATGCTGTCCAGCCCCCGTGAAACAATTTTCCTTGTTTAAATACATGATGTCAATGTTCATATTCAAAAAAGAAACAAAACATGATATCAATGTTTTTTTGTTTTTTTTTGTTTTGGCTACACTTGGCATATTCACATATAGTGCATTGCTGTTAATATTCAAGGACTACCGTGCCCTTGCATGATCTGATGCTCCCTTGTTCTCCATAATATGTTAAATGTTTTAACTAGGAAGCTATTCTTTTCAGGTTCATTTTAAGCACTAAAGCTTTTATATTGGAAACTATGACCCCCAAAGGGTCATGGACATGGCTCAATATTAAATGTTTCTTATTTTTCATCTGGTTTGAAGTACTGGACAAGGATGATATGGCAACTGTATTCAAGTGCCAAACAACAACGAAATCCATACAAAATAAAGTATGCCTATGAATAAATCATGGTTCATTACTTTGATCGTTTCAGATACATATGATGTCTCTGGTAGCTATGTTGTTTCTCTTGTCAAGACGACATAACGAGTGTGTGGTACTTCTTGATTGTTGTATTATCCCCTTGATGATAAGGCATTTGGAATAGACCCTCATTGGTTTGAAAGTCTTTCAGTTAAATGACTGTATGGAGTACAATAGAGAGTTACATATCTCATTGTTTGAATACTTGTTAGAAGATTCTTAACTAGGTATACTATCTTTATGCACTACCACAATAGAATTAATTCTTATAGTTTTTAGTGGCCTATGGTTGGCTATTATTGTTGGTTGGTAAGAAGCAAGGGTGTGAATCTGTCTATAAGGTATAAAGAGTGACACAATCAATATATCAGTGTTCCAAAAAATGCCGGGTGGCACCTAGGCAGCCACCGAGAACCTGGGCAGCCTAGGTTCAAAAGGTAGCAAGGTGTCCAGTAATCCTGTTTTAGGTCTAGATTTTGTATAAAAAATGCATGAATGCATATTCATGCATTTTTTATAATCCAAACAAAAGAAAACACCAAAAATTGCCCACCTGATGGGTATTTTTGCACCTAGGCGGGCGCAGTCCGCTGGGCTCCCGCCCAGGTAGCTTGGGAGCCTGCCTAGGTTTAAGAGAGCACCCAGGGGTAGCCTGCCTAGTTGGTCAGCCCAGACCTGGGCGGTGCGGCCAGGCCCCCCTAGCCCGCCTAAGCGTTGAGTGGACCACTTTTTGAATCAATGCAATAGATCTTCTTAAATATTTAATGATCATTAGGACGAAAGATCTACGAACGTAAAAATCACAAAGCTGTGATTTCTAGCTTGAGAGAGGGAAAAAACCAACATGGGCACTTCTGTCTCTTCTTACCCACATGAAAATCATACTCATATTCCTTATGAGACTCAATATAGTGTGCTTTTCTTTTTCTTGGGGTTAGATAAGCAAATGAAGCAGAGATTCTAGTTTTTCAGAGGCATGTGGAGCGAGGGGATAGGGCTGAGCTTGAATTTAGAAAGTGAATGCAGGTGGGGAGTTGAGCTAATTTTTGGGATCATGGAGAGATCGAATTTACTTAAGATTCTGTGGTTGTTTGGAATAGTGACGAGTGGGAGATAGGCATTTGGGTGTGTTCTAGCTATCGAAGGGAGGAGGAGTCCTTTGAGTCTTTGTTGAATTTCTTATGCGGTCTGA
Organism: Amborella trichopoda; assembly: GCF_054954075.1. Taxonomy (NCBI): domain Eukaryota; kingdom Viridiplantae; phylum Streptophyta; class Magnoliopsida; order Amborellales; family Amborellaceae; genus Amborella; species Amborella trichopoda. Next base: position 9,254,337 of record NC_142345.1, on the reverse strand, counting down.
ATCTATTGACAAGTATTGTGATTGTGAGTATGAGGTGATGTTTCTATTTCTATCATTTTAAGTTATTGGTGATCATCAAGAGAAACTTATGTGGCAGGCCTTAATCCCATACGGGTGAAATCTTTGTGATATTTACTCAAGATTAAGATCTGTTCCTCATCGTTATCCAAGCCTTATCCTAGCTATTTGGGGTCGCTAAAAGAAAATGTGTTACAAAAGATATGTTAAAAAAGAACATTTCTAAGATGTTGCTCTTTATAGTAACCTATAAGAATTGTTTTTTTTTTCTATAATGATGGGGATTATGTGAGCACAATTTTCTTTGACACTTACTAATCATACAAATTTGTGCCTTCAGTTGTACATTAGAGCTAAGTTTCCTACTGCAACTTGCTATTTGGAGAAGAGTTTTACTTGTAGTTGGACTTTGGTATTTTGATGAATTTAGTTTATCTGTTACAAAGTGTTACTGTTGTTTATGCAGGGATTGCATCTAATTGACAATTGATTGCTACTTTGTTCTGAAGTACTTTGCTACCAAATTTGCAGAGTAATGCCTCATTTTTATCTCCCCCTTGATTTTCTTTGCAGTACACTTCATTGTTCCATAGAGTTGAGGCTCGAGCAGTCTCTTCCCCCATCCAAAGCGCAAATCCTATGACTTCAACTGGACTAGTCACATCTTCACTTGACAACTCTTTATCTGATATGTACCATCCTCCTCCAAGGCCTTTACCTTATGATGCTGATCCTAGATATGCTCGGTTACAAAGGGATGGGTTGGTCTCAAGGCGTGAAAAGACTTCAAGCCATTTCCATGAAGAAACTGAACCACTTAGAAGAAGTAGCAGTAATCAGGGTATTGAATCTTTGAGCACTGGAGAAAAATGGAATGGAGCAGACTATGAGGGGCAATCTAAAATTGGCCGTTCTGAGTCTTCTAAGAAGCAACAATTGATGAAAGTGGCAGGTGTAGCATATGTGCTTTCCTCTTCAGATGATGAAGATGTTTGCCCTACATGTCTTGAAGGTATATTTGTACATAGGGAAATTATATATACTATAGACATCTTGTTTATGATGTTCTCTTCCTCTATTCATCTGGCGTATTTGTTTTTTATGTAAATTTGAATGGCTCAGATGTACTTTATCATTTTCCACACAGATCTGGTTGTCCTATGATTATGGTTATATGCAGCTGAGTTTGAGTTTTGATGTCTATATAATGTGATGCTTCTCTCTTAGGTTTTGATTAGTAATGTTACCCTATTGTTTCGTACTTGTTTGTCTATGGATTTTTATTGTTGACTTGACTTCATTCATTCATCTGAATGTAATATATGATATATATCCCGTACAAAAGTGAATCCTTCTTTGTTCTATTTCTACGCATGTCTTAGAAATTCCATCTTTTGCTAGTGTGTTTGAATCTCATTGGATTCCCTCTACGAATAAGGGAAGGAGGCCCTTGAATTTATTGTAATAAGACTCCTTGGACATACTGATCTACTACTGAACTATGCTATTGTGTTTAATAAATCACCTCCAATTTGTATGCTCTTCCAACTTGGGCGCTGCTCTAGAAACCTCTAAGGAGAGCTTGTGCTTTTGTCTCAGTGAAATCACATCTCAATAGTGGTTTCGAGTGTTGTTACACGTCACTTCGGCCAAAGTTGCTGAAGATTTTGGGTTTTTGACCCAAGCCAAAGCGAATCGAAGCCTCATTTCCTTTATTGCATTGTTTGTCATAAGGTTGTAGTCTTGAGGGTGTATGGTTCCTTGGGTGAAACCTAATTTATTAGTGTTTCTAGGATGACAAATTTCGGGGACAGTCTCCCAACCTTGAAACCAACCAACCTTGAAAGGAAAAAAAAAGTCATGGACATTTTTTGTCCTGAGAAATAATAGTTTCTTTAGATCTATGTTCAAAAAGGCGTAGGCAGCCGCCTAGGCTGTTTGGGCTTTGGTCCGCCTAGGCAGGCGCCCAGATTCGAAGGCGGTATGTCTTGTTTTTTTCTAAAATTTGGATCCCCCACACCTTCCCCCATTTTATTGTATATACTATATAATAATAATAAGTACGAATTAATACTATTTTTGGTTTATCAATAAATTAATAATTACTATTACATGCAGAAAGCATTGTCGATAAATTAATAATTATGGATTAATACTATTTTTTAGTTTATCATTAAATTAATAAAAACTGTTACATGCAAAATGACAAGTGGCATAAAAAGTCTAATCCTTCCATATCATCATCATTATAGCCTTTCCCCAATAATTGGGGTCAGCTACACTAATCCTGACCATTCTGCTCTATTTAAGGCCATACCTTTAGTGAGGCCATAAGTTTCCATATTTTTTAGGACTACTTCCAACCACGTTCTTTTGGGTCTACCCCTTGGCCTTTTCAATCGTTTCACTTGAACTAACTTGCACCTCCTAACAGGCACTGTACTGGGTCAACACCACACATGGTCAGCCCACCTAAGTCTACTCTCTCTCATCTTATTGCCTATTGGTGCCGCACTTAAAGTTTCCCGAATGGAATTATTTCGGATTCTATCCCTTCTTGTCTTGCCACTCATCCATCGCAGCACCTCATCTCCTATTGGTGCCGCACTTAAACATTCATTTTATGTGCATATTGTTTTTTGTCCGCCCAACATTTTGCCCCATAAAGCAAAGCTGGTGTCACAACTGTACTCTAGAACTTACCCTTCAGCTTTCTTGGTATGCGGCTTTCACATAAAGCTCCAATTGCACATCTCCACTTCTCTCACCAGCTCTAATTTTATGTGTGACATCTTACTCAATCTCTCCATTTTTCTGGATTATTGACCCAAGGAATCGAAAGTGTGGTTTTTTTGGTACTTCCTGGCTGTCAATCTTTACTACTTCCTCGTCTCTACTCCTATTACTACTAAACTTGCATTCCATATACTCTGTCTTAGTCTGGCTAATTTAAAACCTTTGGATTTTAGAGCATCCTTCTAAAGTTCTAACTTTGCGTTGACGCTGTTTCGGGTCTCATCGATCAAAATTATGTCATCTGCGAACAACATGCACCACAATACCTCATCCTGCAGGTGCCTAGTTAAGTCGTCGACTAAGACAAAGAGGTACGGGCTCAATGCTGACCCTTGATGTAGATCTATTGTAATTGAAAACTTACTCGTCTCTCCACTAGTTGTTCGCACACTAGTTAGCGCTCCATTGTACATATCTTTCACCAAGACTCCTTTCTTTTCCAACACCCTCCAAACCAAATCTCGAGGCACTCCATCATAAGTTTTCTCTAAGTCAATAAAGACCATGTGGAGGTGTTTTCCCTTCGCCTTAAACTTCTCAATTAGTTGCATAAGTAGGAAAATGTTGACCTTTCTGGCATAAAACCAAATTGGTTTTCAGAGACAATTGTTTCATGCTTTAGTCATTGCTCAATCACTCTCTTTCAGAGCTTCATAGTATGACTCATAAGCTTGATCCTTCGATAGTTCGCACAATTCTGTATTATTGTAAATAGGTACCACAATACTTTTCCTCCATTCGTCTGACATTTTCTTTGTTCTCAGCACATTGTTGAATAGCTTCGTCAGTCAGCCAATGCCAATCTCCCCCATGCACTTTTGAACCTCTATCGGGATACCATCTGGTTCTAAAGCTTTTCATATCTTCATCCTTTTCAAAGCTTCTTTCACTTCTGACATCCTAATCCTACGAATGTATCTATGATCTCCGCCCTCATTTATACCAATTGTTCCTTCTATCGCTATGTTCTCATTGTGTTCGCCTTTTAATAATTTTTAAAAATAAACTCTCCACCTTTTGTTGACCTCGTCATCCTTTACCAAGACCCTTTGATTTTCATTCTTAATGCATTTAATATGGGTTAGATCCCTACACTTTTTCTCTCTTATTTTTGCTAATTTGAAAACATCTTTTTCAGCTTCCGTTGTTCCCAATTTATTGTATAGATTATCATATGCCTTAATTTTCGCTTTACTTACTATTTGTTTAGCGTTTTTCGTAGCATTTTTATGTTCTTCTAAGTTTTGATCGTTTCTATTCCACTGCCAACTTTTATAACATGATCATTTTTCGCTAATGGCCTTCTGACTTCATCACTCCACCACTAAGTTTCCTTATCAGAATTTCTTTTTCCTCTAGATTCTCCTAAAACTTATTTTGCTACATTCTTGATGCAGTCAGCCATCTCATTCTAAATTACATTGACATCATGTTCAGAGTTCCATTTTCCTTCTTCAACTAATTTATTTTTAAATAAGTCTATTTTCTGATATTTTAAATTCCACCACCTAGTTCTTAGACACCCATTACTTTCACCCCTTCTTTTCCATGTCTTTAAGCAGATTTCCATAACCACGAGCCTATATTGGGTAGTCAAACTCTCTCATGGGATAACCGTGCAGTCTTTACATGATGGTCGATCTACCTTCTTAACTAGGAAGAAGTCTATTTGGCTTTTATGTGATCCACTTTTATAGGTTATTAAATGTTCATCTTTCTTTTTAAAATAAGTGTTTTCTATTGCTAGGTCTTAAGCCATAGCAAAATCCTTCCATATATTAATTAAAATTGAATTAATACTATTTTTTTTATTTACCAATAAATTAATAATTACGTATTAATATTATTTTTTGGTTTACCAATAAATTAATAATTACTGTTATATGCAAAACGACAAGTGGCATAACAGTCTAATCCTTTTATATATTAATTAAAACTGAATTAATACTATTTTTTTGTTTACCAATAAATTAATAATTATGGATTAATACTATTTCTTGGTGTAGGTCAAGGTGGCGCCTATGCGCTTGCCTTTTACATTGCCTAGGCGGGCGCCTAGTCCACGACTAGTTGTTTTTCGAAAATTCCACCTAGGCAAATGGGCGGCCGAATTTTCATTCATTGCTTTAGATTACATGAAGACCATCCAAATTTTGGATTGTTATCTAAGTGTTTCAAAAACTCCAAATCTTTTTTATTATTGAAATACTAATCTGAAGAACTAGAGTGGATTTCAAAATTTTATTTAGATCCAATAAATTCTCGTAAATAATTATTTTATCTGTGGGATATATATATATATATATATATATATATATATATATATATATATATATATATATATATATATATATATATATATATATATATACACACATATACAGTATGCTTTCGCAGGAGCACACTTTTTGCCACTAGTGAACACCATGTACAATAAACTCGCCGACCTTTGGAATTTATTTAAAGCATGGCATCTATTAAAAACCCTAGTTTTTTAACCCCCCCTTCAGAATAGGTCTTCCCAAGTATAGAAGTCCCATTTTAGTCAAATGTAATAAATAAATGAAATCTACTCTTTATTGTTAACAACAAGAAAGAAAACTCTTCAATAATAATATTTGAAAAAAATAAAAAATCCTTTAATATTATTCTTTTGGATGATGTATAAAATATTCTGAATTTAGTCAGGGCTCTTTCACTATTTTTTTTAATTTTCTATTGTTTGTAAATTTTTATATATTTTTAAAATTGTTTCAGTAAAAGGAAGTCTTACTTGAATCAGCTGAAGAGCTGAAGCTTCCCTTTTCCTGCCAAACCGACGTAGCCTCCTAAGCGAATCTGACAATATATTGGTTTTGAGCATGTATATCATCTCTTATTTCACCACCTGCTCTAGCCAGACTGGGTTCCCCTCTTGAGCTTCGAGCAAAATTTAGATTTAGCATGCCTTCTTTTGGTGGTTCCTAATTTTCTGAGTGGGTGTCGCGAGACATTCTTCCTCTAGAGATATAAACTGACTTTTCAGAATTCAACACTGAATAGCTCCAAAACTTAATTCTGGCTCTAGGTCATGAAATAATAGTAACCTTAATCTTGTCCTTCAACCAATGGAATCCATGATGTTTATCATATCTTCTCTTTCAATGTCATGAAGAAGAATTCTTGTAAGCGTTCCATTATTTCTGCAAAAGCCCCAATTCCTCCTCATTTAGATGGTGCCAAAGATGAGGGGTCAACATTGTTTGATAACCAAACCCTTCTGCTGATTCAGTCATTCAGCTACAGTGGCTTCCACGGTGGCCAATGCAAACAATGATGGATATCATACTTTTATGGGTTCTGTATTTAACTATAGGGCAAGCTTTCTATGCTTCCCTTACAGCATAGAAGTTCTATCCTTCCCCTTGTACAACTGACCATTTTGAATGGAGGGCTAAAATTGCCCCAATCACAATATCACGTCTCTACACCATTTTATTTTTAATTTTTTTTCTATAAACTATTTTTACACCAAATTTTGGACGTCTATTCCTCTATTAAACTGACACTAGCAAAAAATATAAAAAAAATATTTTCAATAAAATAAAATGACCAATATACCCCTGAAATTTTCAAGGGGTATTTTGGTCATTATATTTTATTGAAAAATTATTTTTAATATTTTTTATAGGTGCGCCCCAATGAAAAGATGGCACGTACCAAATTTCATATTCGTACAATTTGTATAAAAAAAAACTAAAAATAAAGTACTTTTGAGACGTCAGATCTAAAGATCAAACGGTGAGTGGCTCTCTTGATCAAAATTGGACGGTTGAATGGTAGGGGGAGGATAGAACTTCTATGCTGTAGGGGAAGCATAAAAACCTTTCCCTTAACTATATACCATGCCAGAGTTTACATTTCTTCCATCCCCACAAGAGATATTATGTGGCTCATGTGGTTTTGCCTCACCTGGTTCATCCCTTTCCGAGTCCGTCATATGGGACCCCTATTTCTCATGTACGTCACTAACTAGCCTGGATCTTCAGTGTCATGTTTACTGGTTGTGACACACTTCAATAAATGATAGGTTGGTTCAATGAGGCCATAAGGCACCATTACCATTTCCCAACTAACAACTGGTCACTCTCCCATAATTTTGTAATATGCGGCTCCCCCATGTTTGCCTGCATACTCTGTCCCATCTATGCATATCTTGAGGACCATTCAACAAAAGTTCGTGATTCTATGGCATTAGCTGTGGGTATTGGGATGGAGTAAAGGGACATAAAGTGTATCATAACTTGTTTTACATCATATTTATAGTTACAGAGATCACAAGAGGAAGGTGGAGCCACGATAGCCCAGCCACCATGGGTCATGGCCATAGTTGGCAAGTCGGGGATTATCAATAAATCGGCTCACCATGAAATTGGAAACTAATCTTTTTTATTTTAAAAAGACGGATAAAAATATTGGGTAAAAAATATGCATCGGCAAAAATACTTCATGTAAAGAGACAGCGAATATATTGAACTACACTAAAAATATCGGAGTCAAAAAATCGAATATATTTCAAATATTAGAAATTTTAAAATTCTAAATATATATATCACTCAGTATAGAAAAAATTAACGGTAGTGAGGAGTAATGCTTTCACTCTATATATATCACTCAGTATAAAAATGACCTCCCTATAAATATAAATTTTAAATATTCAATGTGATATATCTCTAAATCATAAGATGATTAGCTATTCTATTCGTCAAGATAAGTATTGGGTAGGTGAATTCAATTTTCATCTTTCTAGAAAGAAATTGTCAACCCCATACTTGCTAACTACGGTCTGCCCATGACCACCCGAAAAAATACGCACCATATCCATAGCAGAGAACCAGAGAAAGTTTCGGGAGAATAGAAATAAAAATAGAAATAGAAATTTCATAAAACAGGAAAAAGATATTGAACTTTCCAAAAAAAAAAAATCTGATTATATTAATAGGAAAGATCTTTTGAAACGATTTTTTCAAATTTTGGAAAAGTTGCGTTTTAAACTTCTTCCTGAAAAGATCACGTATTTTTACCAATCTATTGAAAAAGCACGGCTTTTTTGAAAAAGTCACGATTAAATCGGCGACTTGCTAACTATGGTCATGGCTGGGTCCTTGTTGCTCCGCCTTTCATAACCCTTGTTGCACAACATGACTTGTTTTTCATGGATTTATTTGTTGTTCTTTTAAATCGTGTTGGATGTGTAGTTACTCATACCAACACAAAGTTTTCTTTGTGCACCAAGCTGGTTTTCCCTATGTTGGTGGGCACCAACAAAAGGAAGATTTCTCTATGTTGGGGGTACCATGCATCTTTGTTCATGAGAAAGTACGCTATAAGCATCCTATGCATTGTATACCATAGTTAGTTAAGGTATTGGGCATCTATTCTTAAGATGGATGGTGGAGATAGATTGTATTTCCAAGGTTATTGTTATCATTGAAACTATGGCTGAGCTAAATATTACTTTTTTGAGGACTATGACGTGAGATTCTATGATTACCATATGCACCAATGGAAAAGAGAAATATATTTGCAGCTGGGCATAGTTTATATGAGTTGGTGGTGGAAGTTCCATCTGATTGTCAGAGCAATAGCAGTACTGCACTCCACTGCATGACTCTTGGTCCTCTATATTACAATGTCGATGGCATATGGGGTTATGACACAGTTTGGCTTGGTAGGTTGATGTTTGTCATGAAATTGGACTTCCATAAATTTTGTTAGACTTTATGAAATTTATTTCCATGTAATATTTTAGCATGTGAGGTTGCACAGACCAAAGGTTAAATGCGTGCAACGCTTTGAATATTTATGCTGACATGGAGTTAGTACAGCCAGAATGTTTATGGATAGCAGTATGGTAAACATATACGTATGCTGTATCAAAACTGACCACTATGTGGCTCTTGTTCGCTACGAATTAGCCGGGGAAGGTAATCATTAGTTCTATTTTTTTTTTTTCCCTGTTCTTATACTTGGATTGGGTTGGTGCTTGTCTATGCATGATCTCGATTTGGATTAAACTTAGATTGGGTTGGTGCTTGTCTATGAATGGTCTCGATTTGTATTAATTTGTGCTGAGTCATGTCTTTATTTATTTATTTCTAAGTTTAATACATATTGTTTTGTTTTAATGAGTATAATAAGTTGAGAAATATAGTAAGTCGAGGGGAGGTAGCAACTAAACTACCGAGGTGTTGAAAAATCTCAAAGCCTTAACCCATCTATCGGTGTGTCAGCATTACCTATCCCATCTTCCTTGCTAAAGGTGATGAAATTAGTGTCTGAAAATGAAGAAACAAAAATATGGAAAGGAGAAATGTTGTTTGCATGCAGCCAGGGGAGATTCATGAAATGCACTGGTCAAGCAAAAGAAGAAATACAAAGCATGTACATGCTAACATTTTTTTTTCTCCGAAAATATATTTATGAGGATAAAGGTTTTCTGGTTTCCTTATTAAAAGAGAGGACTTCTGTGCCTTAATTAGTGAGTTCTTGTTTAGTTACGAGAACTTATTCTTTTCTTTCGTTGATGTTCTCTGTGATAGATAAAGATTGGATTAAATGTGGGAAATTCTCACACTTAGTGTGTTTTATGTTTTTTGTTGGGTAAACAGAGGGTATGCAGACAACAGTTTTCATGAGAATCAAAACTTTATATGTTTTCTGGCTTCTTGATTGAATGGAAGACTCATTCCCTTACTGCTTTTGGTTATTAAAAGCTGATTCTATGCTCAGGTTGATTTACACTATGATTAAGGGATTAAAATGTGATGCAAATTAAGCTAGGGAAATGACTTAAGGATTTTATTTATTTATATTTGTTTTGAACTATGGGCTTGGATGGGATTATTTCATGTGGTTGCGCTTTAACTATTGGCATGGGATGAATTTGATATATTGTGTTGGGTAGGATAGGAATCAGATTAACATACTCCTCTAGGTTTGTTAGGATTTTTCTTTGGGTAGCTTTCAATTAGGAGAGGGAGTTGCATGAGATATGGGCTCCTAGTTTAATGGTAGTAAATACTTTAGAGAGAGAGAGTACGTGGAAGAGAAGATACGCATAACTTTAGCAATTTTTTTTTCCTTTATTTTATCTTATTCTATTGCTTATATTTGGGAAATGGATGTCCCCATGAGACTTGGAACTTTTTTTTTCCCCATGAGACTTGATTGCTAGTTACTTGTTCTAAGATTGAAAGAAGATCAGATTTAGTTTCCTGGGTTCCTTTCTCATCAGGTGGTATCAAAACTGGGTATTAAGACGGTTGACGACTACAATGACTGGTCACGGAGGTTGCAGTCATGAGAACGCCAAGCTATACTGAAGACTGGACAACTTGACAGAGATGGTTGCGTGGTTGCTGCAAGGGAAAGTTCAGCAGAAAGGTGCCCCAAAGGAAGAGGTTCCTGTAGTGTTGGATCCGAATAGGCAAGGTCTTAATGGAGATTGTCATGAACTGCAGGTTGAATATGGGTCAGAGCAGCTGATGATGTGCCTGATCATCCAAATTTGTTCGATACGCGATGGCTTCGACGAGAGCGTTGATGGAGAGTCAGGTGGCTGACCACTTGGAGGCTGACATTGACTGGTGTAGGGCCATCGATAGGGAGGAATCCCGTGATTGACATCGAGATCCATGGAAATACCATCGTGGAGAGTCTGATCTAGATTTAAAGTCGATCTCCCTGAATTATATGGAATATATCCCCTAAAGAGTTTGTAGAGTGGTTGAGCACAATTGAATGCTCATATGATTGGACAGACTTGCCCGGTTCAAAGAAGGTCAAGCTTGTGTCTTTTAAACTTATTGGACTTACATCAATGTGGGAGGATCAAGTTCAAGAAGCATGCTTCGAAAGGTGCGAAGTTCCATGGACATGCTACTATCTATAGCAGGCTCATTAGAAATTTTAGCACTATTATGGCCCCAATCATTGAGTGCTTGAAAGGTGAAGCTTTTGGTTGGACTTCGGTTAAAGTAAAGCTTTTGACCCCACTAAAGATAAGATGACAAATGCTCTGGTGCTTGCATTGCCAGATTTCCACAAGGTTTTCGAGGTAGATTGTGATGCTTCACATATAGGGATTGATGCAGTGCTCCGTCAAGAAAAGAGGCTTGTTGCTTTCTTAAGTGAAAAACTCAATGAAGCAAGAAAGAGGTATTCCGCATATGATGTTGAGTTCTATGCAATTGTTTGAGCTGTTAGACATTGTGACATTATTTGGTGCAGCAAGAGTTTATCCCATACATAGATCACGATGCATTAAAGCACATCAATAGCCAGAAAAAGCATAGTGCATGACATGCAAAGTGGGTGGCTTACTTACAAGAGTTCAAATTAACTATTCGACACTAGTCAGGGGATTAGAATCAAGTGGTCCATCTGCTAAACCGACTTTCATACCACTTGCGGATTTTGGCTGTGAATGGGGTGGGTCTTGAAGCTATTCGGGAAGCATATTGGATGATCCATATTTTTGCCCTATTGTTTCGAAATGTAGTTTAGATGATGATTCCTCCTATAACACTTATGTTATGCACATGGTTATGCATTCCTCTTACTTCTTTATGAGAGCATCTTATATTGGATCTTCATCGAGGAGGTCTTGGTGGTGATTTTGGCAGAGATAAGACTTATGCATTGGTTGAAGAGCGATAGTTTTGGCCACACATGAGGAAGGATGTATGTCGATTTGTTGATAGGTGCAGAGTATGTCAAGTGGCCAAGGGACACTCTTTAACACGGGCCTTTACGCACCATTACCTATTCTAACTAGGCCATGGGTTGACGTATTAGTGGATTTCATTGTGGGACTACATAAGACAACATAGGCATATGATTCTATTATGGTGGTGGTGGATCAATTTTCTAAGATGGGACATTTTGTACCATGTAAGAGGACCACAAATGCTACAATGGTTGCTATTCTCTTCTTTAAGAAGATAGTATGATTGCATGGACTTCCCAAAACCATTACCTCAAGATAGTATGAATGCATGGACTTCCCAAAACCATTACCTCAAACTACTTATTAGTCATTTTTGAGAGACCTTATGGGGAAAAATTGGTACTAAGTTGCAATTCGGCTGTGCTTACTATCCACATATAGATAGCCAGACCGAGTTGAGCAGTAGATATATGAAAAACATGCTAAGGAATTTGGTTGGAGAAAATGTGAAAAGTGTAAGATTTGGTGTTACAGCAAGCTGAGTTTGCTTATAATCAGTGTTTCAAAAAACGTTGGGCGGTGCCTGGGCGACCGAGGCGTCCAGGCCGCCTAGCGCCTAGGCAAATGCCTAGAACCTAGGTGGCCCAATAGAGAAAAAACTTGTTTTCAAAGGTCGGATTTTGTGTAAAAAATTAAAAAAAACCATATTAAGACATATTTTAGTCCATAATTCCATGCATTTCAAATTAAGACATTGAAAAATACATATTGAGGCATATTTTAGTTTATAATCCAAAATAGCACATCAATTCTTTATCAAGGAAATGAAAGCAAATAAGAAATAACATTACAACACATAAGAGTTAGGGACATATGCAACATCATATGCCTGTAGTCCACAATTCCACATAGCACATACACTCCTCCATACTCCATAAGTCCATAACTCCATATCCAATTATCCATAGTCCATAGTCCACACTCCACAATCCACACACAGTTAAAACTTAAAATTTACAAACTAAAGTTACCAAACCACAATACACAACTAAGAGGAAGAAAACAAAAATTAAACAAAAATATAAACTTGAAGACTCAAAAAAGTCGTCAATCATCAGTAATCAGACTCACCACTCATCATCAGAAAAAGTAGGGTCAGCTGCATCTGCATCATATGCATTGGAGTTGAAGCCATCATCATCGGAATCATCTCCCTCCTTGACATAATGGTCATCCTCCTCAGTCTTTTCTGAATCTGCCTCTGCTTCCTCCTCTTCCTCCACCCTTGTCCTCTAGGAAGAATATGGCCTAGGAGGGTTGGTTGATGTCCCTGAGGCCTCCATAATCGTATCCCCTGTCAATCTTTTATGCCCCTCGACTTCATCATCATCTACCAAACCACTCCATTATCAATTTTTTTGATCTGAGGGGGTCTCCCTTATCTCTCTTAGCAACCCTCCCTGTCAAGTATCGATTATACTTGATATAGACTAGGTTATTGAGCCTCTTTGATTCAAGCATGTTCCTTTTTTTCGTGTTAATCTAATCAAATCAAATGAAACTAATTAATGAAAATAAATAATGAAATATATAATAGTAATTCTACAAAACTTCAAGTACAAATTTACAATTGACATAACTAAGACTAAGTAACTAATAACTACTAAATTACTAATACAAATTAGTAAATTGTAATTCATAAACTAATAAAGTAAACTAAATTACCATCTCAAAAGTACTTTGATTCCGCTCATAGCGGGACAAAGTAGTGGTTAGGCTCAAATTTGAATGGCCAACTTTTGTAAATTTGGAGCACTACACCCATGTTGGCTCCATCAACTGACTGCAAATTGATTTTGAATTATAATTGTTAATTATATATGTGAAATATTAAGATATAGATTATAAAATAATAGAATTATACATTATGGAAAACAAATTACAAATATGAAATGAAACTTAAACTTGAGGAACTTGAGAATATTATTACTTGGGATCAATTTTGGTCCTTTGCCTCACCGCCATTGGACTCCCAAAAGACTTTAATCCGTACTTGTAACTTATTAGCTCATTAGTGCATATAATATCTTGGATTTCCGGATTAGGGACTAGCACATCTACGCACTTATTAAATCCAGTCATAATTGTGTCATTTGAGCGTATATCCCTATCAGCATAAAAAAAAAGCTGGGTTCAATAAATAACCAGTTGCATGCAATGGTCGATGTAGTTGCCTATCCCACCTCATCAATAATTTCCAATCAAGCTCATCGCGGCTCACATCATCATATAAAGTTTGGGTTATCTCTCTCTTGCATCTCTCCATTGCCTCATATATGTAGCCCATAGAGGGCTTGTCACTATCAACCATGCGAAGGACTTCGACAAGAGGAAAAAAATACCTTGGGAGCACCCTTTAACCCTCGCCATAAAGCCTTAGAGAGGATAATATATCTCACCTTCTTCCCAACTTGATCTTTGGACCACTTGCATGCTCTCTACTCATCTGAGGTAAACATCTGCATCAACTGGACTCTCGTCGAATGTATGCTATCTAGGCATACGTACCAAGTAACAAATCTCGTGACACCGGGCCTCACAATCTTGTTCTTCTTTGTAAATCTAGGCATCATGTTGACGGTGAGGGTGTGGCTCTAAATGAAAGTCTTAACTGACTTTGCCTTCTTCACTGCACTTGAAATATCGCTCAAACCGCGAAGAGCCTCAAGCATGAGGTTTATACAGTGTGTTGCACATGATGTCCAAAAGATTCTAGGGTAAGATATGTGCAGCAAATTAGGAGCAGCATTATGTGTGACAACTTGTATAACATGCTGCTCCCCAACCTCCTTGATTCCCTTCTCCATCACTTGAAATATGTACTGGGCATCATGGCTATAATCAGAGGCACCAATATACCTCAAAAGAGTCCTTAAAGGACAATTCACCAGCAAATTTATATGGCTTCTCGTCTTCCTATCACTCCAAGTATTAGTCATAACAGAAACCTCATACTGAGCCTATACATCCTTCTGAACATCAACAATCTCCCTTGTGATAATCACCTCTTTTTGAAAGAGGCTCTGATAGCTCATATGGGGTTTGGGGGTTCGTCCTAGGCCCAAATTGGAAAATTGCCTCTACCAAGGTGTAGAAGCTGCTGAGGCGAGAGGTATTGAAAGAAATTCCCGCCTCATAAAACCATCTAGCAATGTACCATGCAGCTCTATCTCTCTCTTCCTTCTTGATTATATTTTCTATAGTTGTTTGCTTCATTGCTTTCTCTCTTGCAAATTCAGGGTCACACCGGGGTAAAAAACAATCCATAGGCCCTCCAACCCGAGGCCTCTTTGGCCCCCCACTCCGAGAACCAAATACAACACCTTTCACCTTCCCCTTAATCTGGGATTGTTCTACTTCTTGAAACCCCTCCCCATCCTAATCACTGTCATCATCATCATAATTGCCAGACCTCATCTCTGCTATGGATGCATGTCTCTCATCTATTTTCTTTTTTACAAGACTCATCAAATTTTTTTTCTCCACTCTAATAGTATCAAGAGCTTTTTTACATCGGCCATCATCCCCCCAGATACCGGCAAGATGTTTCTTGAATCGGTTTATGCCTTCATTTGTATCCTTTTCACAATAATTTCATCTTATGCAATTTTTATCTAAAGGATTCCAACCTGGAACACCACTTTGATTAAATCCCAAAGAAGACAGCTCAAAATAATACAAGCCATCTAAAAAATATTTTTTTTTACTAACTTTGATTGCTTGATCTCCAAACTTCCACCTCTGAGATGTTTTCTAAGGTCAAAATCTTCTAAAAAACCTTATAATAGACTATAAAACTACCAAAACTAAATCTAATCTCAACGGGTGATGTTTAGATTGATTTCTCGTAACTTTGAGAAACCCTTCGATCATATGGAAATCATGAAAAACTAGTTTTTTGAGGTTTTTTTCTCTCTAAAATGGGCTCAATGGGGTTTAGGTTTCAAATGAACCTAAAACTCACACTTATCCCCCTTGTTTATTAAAAAAAGACCAAAAAATGCCCCTCAACGATGGCCATGGCCACCCAGGACTGGGCACTAGGCGCCCGCCTAGGCTGGTTCCTTAGCACCTAGGCGGCCGCCCAGGAGTAGCCCGCCTAGGCTGAGCAGTCCACCTTTTGGAACAATGCTTATTAATAGTTCTCTAAGTTGGTCTACTAGGAAGACTTCTACTGCAGCGGTTTATGATATATCTCCTTTGCATTTTCATGACTTATTCCTTTACTTGCATTGAGATTGTGGACCCAAATACTTTGAGCATACTTGAATATATGGAGTTGCATGAGAATGTTTGAAGAAAGTTGGAAGAAAGCTATGGCAAGTACTAGGATGTTGTGAATTGTCATTGTCATGTACAACTGTTTGATATTGGAGATCTTGTGGTGGTGTATTTGAGACCTGAAGGGTTCCTTGGCACCTATGTAAAGCTTGAGGCTGGGAAGATTGAACCTTGCAAGATCAATTAGAAGATTAATGACACTGGTTATGATATAGAGTAGCCAACCGGATGGAATATCTCACCAATCTTAAATGTTTGAGATTTGTTCGTGTTCCATGGTGATGCTGATCCAGTGGAGTTGAGTCGTCTTCAACCCCTAGAAGATGACACAAATTAATTTAAGGAGATGACTTGATTGGATTTTATTTATTATTTTTTTATTTTAGTTATTATTTTTATTATTATTTTTATTTTTTTGAACTATGGGCTTGGACAGGATTATTCTATATTATTTTTATGGGGGACTAGAGGGGAATTTGATTTATTGTGTTGGGTAGGATAGGAAGTTTTCCATTTATAAGATTAATGTACTCTTCTAGGTTGGTTAGGATTTTTCTTTGGATAGCTTGTAAGTACGAGAGGAAATTGCATGAGATAAGGGCTCCTAGTTTAAGGGGAGTACGGATTAGAGACAGAGGGAGAGAGAGTACATGGAAGAGAATGCGCATAACTTTTTCCTTTTTTTGTTTTATTTTATTGCTTATATTTGGGAGGGGGATGTCCCATGAGACTTGGACTCGGATTTTTTTTTTTTGGGGAAGAGATTTAATTGAAAGAAGAAAAGTGTTTTTTCTTTCCTTTGACTTGTTTACAGTCATTATTATTCTCCTTTATTGCTAGTTGCTGGCTTGTTCTAAGATTGAAATTAGGCCGGATGTAGTTTACTGGGGTCTTTTCGTCATCAAAATGCATGGGTTTCTTACTTCCATGTTAGTCACTGGTTATGCACATCTATTAATCATAAACTGTGATGTATTTATTTGAAATTTGGTGAGGTATACTATTATCTGAGGGGCTGTGGAAAACCTTGATTCATGGGGGTCTCACCATCCAGTGAAATGATGGATGACAATGATCCCTATGAACTCTAGGCTTTTTCTGTCCTTTATTTACTGTACTTGAAGCTTGATATTGGCACAATATGCTGGTGATTGAAACAATTGTAGTTCTATTCATCCCTCAAAGGAAATAACTAATATTGATCTCTTTCTGTCTCTGCCAGAGTATACTACTGAAAACCCCAAGATAACGACACAGTGCTCTCATCATTTTCACCTTGGTTGTATATACGAGTGGATGGAAAGAAGTGACAGTTGTCCAGTCTGTGGAAAGGTAAATCATTTCTGTTTTACCTAGTTTTTTAGGAAAATATCAGGACAGTACCTGGAGCAACTGCAAATGTCTTGCAAGTCATCCAGAAACTTGAAATATCATGACTGTAATTGGACCCTAGAATCTTTTTACATGACTATTTTAGCCCTGGTCCTGTGTTTTAAATACTGGAGAAGTATGTTCCAGGTAGATCTTATGGTGCAATCAGTAATTATTTTGTCGTATAAGTGATAATTATTTGGAGAAGTGAAAATTAAATTCTGACATCCAAGTAAAAATAAACAAATTCATATGTACATAAGGAAGCGATGTTACTTTTATTTTGGATGACACCTAAAGGTAATTGTTATCAACTTTATCTTAATGATGGTTTTGGGTTGCTGGGCTAGTCTGGCCACGGGCATAGTAATTCACCCAATACTTTGTTTCTGCCACCCAAACATGGATGGCAATACTAGCCACTGATATGGTCACCCTCTGAGTTCCGTTATTTGAGGTGGATTATAAAAAACATGGGTGGCCAAATAAACCCCCATTGGTTTCTATATATCAAATAAGAACTTCTAGTTTCCATATATTATGGCATTGAAAATTTCTTAAATTATTTTATGACCTGTATACTTTATTCTCTTCATAGTTGAAATCATGATTGCCTCAAAGAGCATCAAAGATGCAGCTAAGGGGATGCATATGGAATTCAGATATCTTGGACATAAAAGATTGCTCTTTTTTCTTTTTTAATGTGTGAAAGATTGCCTCAGAGATGCATCAAAGATTGCCGCTGCCCAACACACACACACACACACTACTCAATTTGCACTAAGATTTCCCTTGATAAGACCTCAGAAACTTCTAAAGAAGCTTCTGAGCAATGCATTTATGGGATGAATCAGGCTATTATGCACTTGTTTTGTCCATCATACTAATGGCATCGGAACTTCAATTTTCCCCACAGAACTGTCTGAACTCAAAATCCACATTGTCAAACTCATGGGCTTTCCCCATATACACCTTTACGATATCTGGACCCCTTTCTTATGGCAGGACTAAGTAATCAAGGCACTCATGAAACTTGTAGCACATCTACTCTGGGTCTCCCCTTGTGAAAACTTCTTGAAAGGTGTATGCAATATTATCCTCGTACTGTTCATAATTGAATGGTGGTGTCTTATACCCCTGATGTCATACTTGGTCTCTACTAACCTAATTGGTTGAAAATCCTTCATACCTTTGATATCAATGTGATGAAATTGCATTCAGCATGATGGTGTTCTTCTTGCTTCCCTTATGGAACTTGTGGAAAATTTCGAAAGGTCCCAGTCTCCTGGAAATTCTGGAAAAAAGCAATTGAATCCCCAATTAATTGGGAAAAGGCTAAAATGATGATGATGATGAATCTCCATCTGCGTCCAGCGTGTTCTCTCTCCAAAGATGAAAGCCTCCCCTCCCCCCTGATTCACCCCAAGAAAACAAAAGCACAAAAAAAAAAGCCTCCCCATAATATCCTTCTTGGCTATGCATATCACCATACTGAAAATTCATTAGGAACATTACCAAACCTGAGTTCAAATGTGGGCTAGTTAATCTGTGACAATCATTAAGGGCATGTTTGATATTGGGAAGGTGTGGCTTTGGAAGCTGTCTTCCCAAAGAAGGTAGGTGGCTGCTTCCTGGTCCCCCATGGAAGCTGCCAGGTTGCCACTTCCACTTTTTAACATTGTTTTAGTAGCCGCAGCTTCCAAAAAATTGTGAAGCACTTGCTGTAATCAAACACAGAAGTGTTACAGTTTCTTGAAGTGGCCGCTCTGCCGCTTCCAGAAATCAAACTTGCCCTGATTGACAAGGTTTGAAAGCCGTGTTACCTGAATTCATATTCCTTTGCATATGCATTGATTATTTATGCCTTGATTTCTGTGCAATTAGAAGTTGAAATCTCATCAAAATTATAGACCAAACGCCTCTTCATATTTATGCATGTTGCAGTCATCATTATAGTTCCCACATGAATTATCAATAGAGTTATCAATTGTATAGGCTCTAAGAAAACCTTATTTTCTTAACGAATTGTGATGCTTTCATTATAACTCACTTGTCAGGAGCCTGATATATTTGGGGAGCAGTTATTTTCTCTTTGACAAGTTGTATTTGGGGTCTCTTGGCTGGATGTCTTGCATGATATTTATATTGTCGGCCTATTAAGCCTTTTTTGTCTCTTTTTGTTTTTAGCAAATTATGGTTATATTTTCCTAATAATATTGTAAAGGGTGTGGTTTGTGTAAGGTTGCGACCTTAAAATTAAGGCGCACCTCTAAATTTTATCATAAGCATAATTTTGGTGTCAAAAATTCTTAGGATGGCTTGAGGATCTATTTTCATCTCTAATTATAAAATCTTAAACTCTAATATGGTTCTAATCAAGTACATCTATAAAGAAAATATTGAAAATGGGCGGTCCAAATAATGTGTTGTGAGATACATTATTTTTAGGACTGGAAATCTTTTTTTCTTTTCATATTCATACATCGCAATGTCGAGATGATCAGTTTAAGGGTTTTCCGACATCAAAACAACTTTTTGTGATGAATTTTTTAGGTGCACCTTAATTTTACATTTTAAGGTCGCAACCTTGTATAAACTTTTACCTTGTAAATAAAGCCAAATCTTAACAATTCTTTGTCAGACCTCCATCACCAATTATTTTTATTTGGATTGATGAGCATCAGCATTTTAGGCTGGCTATTTGATTAAATCATTTCTGCCTTTCTCTCTCTCACACTGAAACATGCGGACATGCATGTTCATTAAATACACAAGTGAAATCAGATAGCCTACGCTGTTCTTTTGATATACTAACTGTTACACGTGCCACAGTCTTAGTAATCTCTTTTGCATATCAGGAAATGGCATTCAGTGAAAGCCCGTGACGATAGAGAGAAACGGTTGATAATTTCATGCTTTTGGAAGGTTGAGAAACACTGTAAATGGAATTTCTACACATACCCAGATGATGGAACTTACGAGTTCGAAAGGATAAACTGAATGTTTGTGTACATCCTTGTAAGTAGTCTGTATTTACCACTTTTAGTTAATCTTCTGATTGTTATTGGGATCAGTTTAAACTAGATTTGTCTGCTGAAAAGAACAGGGCAGAAAGGAAAAAACATGGATCAGCTGTGTGATTTGATTATACCAAATATGGAGTATGTCTCTTTATGTACTCCATTTGGTTAAAGAGGTCTTGCTGTTGTGGGGAAGCTTTATGTGGGAAATGTGAGTTTAACGGGCTTGTTGGATTGGCAAGTATATGAAATATATATGTTTATTTTATTTTATTGTTTTAATAGTGTGATATTCAGCTTTTCCTCTTGTTTGTTAATTGACTTCCATTGGAAATTGTGATTGAGAGAGAAGGGGAAGGTGGCCCAAGAGAATAATTAGAGGGAGGAGTGTTGTAGCACTTCTCAATCGACTTTATAGAAATTTTAGCCTGCCGTAATAGGCATTTATCTTTAGGTGGAGGTTTGTATAAGGTTGCCTCCTTATACTGTTACATAGATATTTCATTTTGGTGTCGAAAATCTTATAATGGCTGTAAAATCTCTTTTTATTCTCAGTTTGTAAAATTTAAAATTTCAAAAATAGTACAGATCAAACAGATCAAGAATCACTTGAAAATAGACAGTCCAGATAATTTGTTGCACGATGCATTACTTTTTTGACTTTGGAATTTTTTTTTTTTTTTTTTTCGTTTCATGTTCATTCATCTCAAGGTCAAGATGATTAGTTGGAGGACACTCGTATGCCGGAACACTCCATGAGAGGATGTTTTAGGTGTACTGTATTTCAACTGTATAATGTTGCAACCTTATAGAAACTTTTTCCTTATATTTATGGCAAAAGGTTTTATACTCATGTGAGAATATACCCTCGGGTAAACCTAATATAGGAGTCATTTCAGGACCTAAATTTTGGAGAATAATATTTTCTACTCATAGATTAACCTAAGTAAAGAAAGACTTCCGATTGCGCTCTATGTACTAGAAAAATATGATGTCCCCAGATTAAAACAATTTTTGAAGGACAGAGATCCAAGCGTCAAAGAACTCAAAATTCAAATTTTTTTTTTTTAAAATAATCAAATTGTGATTATTATTTGCTCCCAAAATTTCAGACCGAAAAAATCTCTAAAGGTACTTTTTTTTGCTGAGAGAATACATGTACACTATGCTCTTGGAAATGCATAATTGTTGTGTTTTTACCGATGGTTTAAAAAACGGATCGGTAACCTTGATCGGGCTTCCAAAAAACCGATCTGGATCGGCGAATCGGCTATCCGGATAGGGAATCGGGTGAATCGGTCAGAATAAAGCTTAAAAAAAATCCGAAAAAATTATTAAAATTCATTATAAATATTGTTTTTTAAGAATTCAATAAGAAATGAGGGTACTCCATTAAGAATTTTCATGTTTTTGAATGAATATGCGAATATTGATATGTTCTTTCCTTGCATGAACCGCCATTCAGCATTTAATTTACATCACACAAAAGGATAAACATATAATTATCATGGAATAAGTATATCAACATACATGGACTGCAATAAAACATAAAATTAGTAACATATGATCTAAAAATAAAATGATAGACGACGTTATTGTTCTTCTTGGTCACGTTGGTGCCATTGATTGAATTCGTTTAACAATTCATTGATTCGATCTAAAAACGAATCATCGATATTAGCAGGCGTTTGACTATTCCCAAATTCCGGAGTGTTAGTGTTTTGTTGTGTTCCCAATCTAAAATCCCCGAAGATTGTCCATCCTTCGTGCTCACATGCACTGTCGTGCTCATCCCTACACTGTTGCTGTTGGGACTCGATATGTGAATAATATGGCAGGGATAGGGTGGCCTCAGAATCATCATCTCTCTCATTTTCTCTTTGAATAATATGGATTAAAAAAAAAAAAAAACAAATTTTCAAAAAAATCGATTATGGATTAAAAAAAAAAAATCACAAATTTTCAAAAAATTCTATCATGGATTACAAAAAAAAATTCGATCATGGATTAAAAAAAAAAAATCACAAATTTTCAAAAAATTCAATCATGGATTACAAAAAATTCGATCATGGATTACATAAAATTCGATCATGGATTACAAAAAAAAACAAGAAAAAAAAAACAAAAAATTCAATCGTGGATTACAAAAAAAGAAAAAAACAATTCGATCATGGATTACAAAAAATTCAATCATGGATTACAAAAAACTCTATCATGGGCTACAAAAAAAGCAAAAAAACAAAAAATTCGATCATGGATTACAAAAAAAAAAACAAACATTTCGATCATGGATTACAAAAAAAAAACAAACATTTTGATCATGTATGACAAAACATTCGATCATGGATTACAAAAAATTCTATCATGGGTTACAAAAAAAACAAAAAATTCGATCATGGATTACAAGAAAAAAAAACAAACATTTCGATCATGGATTACAAAAAATTCGATCATGGATTACAAAAAATTCTATCATGGGTTACAAAAAAAAAAAAAAAACAAAAAATTCGATCATGGATTACAAAAAAAAAAAAAAAAATTCGATCATGGATTACAAAAAAATCTATCATCGATTACAAAAATACACACAAAAAAAAAAAAAAAAAAAAAAAAAAAAAAAAAAAAAAAAAAAAAAAAAAAAAAAAAACTCGCCTATTCACTGTACCGACTTGCCGATTCCGTACAGTGAATCGGCGAAGTCACTGTACAGAATCGTCCGGTTCTCTATAGAACCGACGATTCCCGTTTTTTCGTCGATTCGATTCGTCCATGGCGATTCCCGAGTCGACGTTTTTTTAAACACTGGGTTTTACTATATTTTTACTATATTTTGGGTCAAGGCATGCCAAATTATTTGCATTGGGCTGTGGAGATTGCACGTGTTCTTTATTTTCAAAATCTAGGACATCGATTGCACGTGTTCTTTATTTTCAAAATCTAGGACATCGCCTTGTCCCTTGCCCGAGGAAAAAGACGATGTATCTAAGACGTTGCAAATATAGAAAATGTTTCAAAATAATTAAAATGTCACCTCAACTCGCCCAAAATTACAGTTTTGGCATTTGAAGGTTCAATCATCTTGGTCTTGACTCTTGACCCTCATGGCTGTACAAAAAAATTAGGAATTTAAGCTCTAAAAATAGTGTATAGTGTAACGCATTATTTAGACAATCAATTTCATTCTAAAAGGAAGCATTCATGTACAAATCTGTACCAGTTTTTGAGCTTTAAATTTTACATTCAGTATTGAAAATTGATTTTAAAACCCTCGTGGAGATTTCGAATACCCAAAGAGCTTTTCAGACAAAAATTCAAGGTTATGCTTCCTTTTGTTTATATTACATTATTAAGCAAGAGTTAAGGGGTAGACACATGTCATGAGAATAAAGACCTTAATCCTATAGAGAGTGGGATTTAGAGCTGATTTGTAATGGATCTGGGGCTTGGTTTTTGAGATCCTTTGGGGTTGGTTTGAAGGAACTGGAAGGAGGTTCAATTAGAAGTTGCAGGGAGAGGTGGAGCTATAAAATAAGGCAGAATAGGGCAGCAGAGAGAGAGGTAAGGGAGGCCAACGTCCCTGATTTGAGGGGAAAGAGAGAGACGCTGGCCTTGGGTAGAAGGGGTTGAGAGAGATAGAGGTACAGTAGATCTGAAAACAGAGTCATGGCCGCCATTGTGACCTCCACAAGTTGAGAGAAAGACGTGGTTTCAATGGGCTATCATGGTGTTCCTGGGGGCAATCTTTGCTACAAGGAGGAGATGAGGTATTGAGGAAAGCAATGTGTACAAAGTTGGGAGGTGGAGTTCCTTTGTTGAGATATGACCAGAGCAAGTGAAGTTATGAAACAAGGGCTGAATCGCAACTATGGTTTCTTAGCTACCGATTCATCAAAAATGGTACTATGATTTTTCTTTCTCAATATTACGGGTTCCATATCTTTCTCAATAGTCGGGATTTTCATATCGGCACTAGTCTTGCTGTTTTTAATGGTATAGAGTTTCTATGTGAATAGTATGGTTGCTCTGGGTGTTTTCTTCACTATTATTATATTGTTTGTAGTGTAATCTGTTGGGTTTATGTGGCCTTTAGAGTCTTTATGAGCGTGTAATGAAAAATATTTACTATAGTGGAACATAAATTCAGTGGGAGTGTGGTCCTTCGAAGACCATACTAAGCAAATGATATTTGCGGATAACGGATTGTACTTGACGATTTAGGTCAGTCGATTGGAAAACCCAAGGTACCTGGGCATAAAAAATAAATCGAGAAGGGTTTTTGGGTTAGCCCTTGATGAGGTCAGAGCTTATGCCTAGATGAGTGAGCTGAGGGACTGTATGACCCTTGTGTGTGATGGTAGGCCAACAGAGACGGGGCCAAAACATCATCCATGTTCCATCACACGGTATACATATAAATAGA
The DNA here is from genome assembly GCF_054954075.1 of Amborella trichopoda. Lineage (NCBI taxonomy): Eukaryota > Viridiplantae > Streptophyta > Magnoliopsida > Amborellales > Amborellaceae > Amborella > Amborella trichopoda. The sequence goes on along the minus strand of NC_142345.1, from coordinate 9,229,661 downwards.
TCGTTCGGAAAAGCTTGATATCCACCTTTGGGTGAAGCATATGCATGTATTAGAGATACCCCTATGCGCCATAGAGCTGTGGTTGCATCAAGTCGTGGTGACCTTGACTTGTCTCTAGAGGAGGACCTGTAATCCATAGATTGGGATTGTGACTCCTTGGCTCATCGACCAGACTTTGATGACCCGCTAATGAGCCCTTGCTTAGACTGGAGGTCTGGATCGGTTCGATAAAGCAAGTGTAGTCTGTAGTCCACAGTTGAAGGTAGAGTACCCCGTGATCATTGATTGAATTCCTGAACCATATGGATCCACTTCCCATCATATTAATTTAGTTGTGTTGATTTTATTATTAAATTATTTTAGATTTATTATTTGAATTTTTGTAAGTCATTTGATATTTTATTTCTTATTTTTGGACTTATAAAAATCAAGTTATTAATTTACAAAGTTATAATGTTTTAAAATTCATTTTTTTTAAAAAATATTTATTAAAAAAATACATGGGGGTCCATAGTGCACATGAGCCCACCATGTGGGTATTAGGTTGGGCCCCACATACCATACATGGGTGGCACGCCCCACCCTTGGATACCTTATCTTGTTTTGTCTTCGAGTTTGTTAAAAATGGTAACTACATCTTGTAGCATGTGGTCAAATATTGATTAGAAAATATTGGCCATATCTTATCTTGATTATTGAAGGAATATCTTGACTTGATATTATTGAAATATTGTTATGGAAAATATAAGATGGAATATGCAATTTATGGTATGCACTATGTCTTTCATGGATTTAATTAATTTAAATATATTGATGGGAAAATGATTTAAGGAAAGGGGATAATGGTTCATGCACCTTCCATAATGTTGATGGCCCATCTATAGAATGGATGGCCCAGATTTCTCACCCCACAAGTCACATTGATCAATGGTTCATATTCAATCTCAAGAAAGAGACAAACTATGGGAAACCCTAAAGAAACCCTAGACCTAAATTTCACTATAAATAAGGGTGCTCGCCCCCCATCTCAACACAACTCTCTCTCCCATATATTCTCTCTATCTCTCTTCCCTAGGGGCCATGCCCCTCTCTCTCTACTCTTTTTTTTTTTTTCTCTCTCTCATGATCTAATCTAAGGATTGGGAAAATTAGGGCTTGAGCCTAATTATTTTGGAGTTAGGGTTTTGTAGAGATTTAATGGTGTTATCTAGTTTGGCAGAAATTAGTTTTCTCGGTCTGATTTAAGCTAGACCGTTGATCCCGTACTATTGGATGTGGTGACTTAGTGTGGGGTGTAAAAAGCCCTGTTGAGGTAAGCTCCGACATCTTTTCTTTTAATTGTGTGTTCTTTTATTTTATATTCTCAAGCACAATATTAGGTTGTATGAATGACATCAAGTAGTTGAGATTTATTTTATTGATGTGTTATTTAATTTTTGGAATTTCTATTGTTTGTAAAAAGACCATCTGTGAGTGATCTTGTTGCCAAAATTATAAGGGGTGATTATTATTATTTTTTTTAAAAAATTGGATTTCCCCTGCAAAAGATTGTATAGGTCTTTCTTTCATTTGTATCAGAGCTAGTTTTATTTGATTGCTATTAGGAGTTTTTTTCTTATTTTTGCTTGAGAATATAAAATAATGGCTGCTCGTACCTTCATCTCTGAATCCTGAAAACCGAAAGGTTTGATGGGACCAACTTTGCTTCATGGAAAAGAAAAATCAAATTTGTGCTTTATGAAGAAAACTTGTATGAGGTACTATTTGAGGACCGACCTCATCGTCCAATTGACGACTCATCTCAAATAATCAAAGATGAGTACACAAATTGGAAGAGGAGGAACTTGAGATGCAAACACATTCTTTTATGTGCCATGACTGACTCGTATGCTTCTGAGTACGAGTCAATCTATATTGCAAGTGAGATTTTTGATAAACTTGAAAGAGAGTATGTTGAATCATTTCTCATGAAGCAAACTATGGATATGAGAAGGTATAATGATTTAAAAATGGTAGAAGGTACCCAGTTTGCAAATCATGTGCACGTATTTTGTGCGCTAGTCAGAGATTTGGAAGATACAGGCATGAAGCCCAATGAATCTATGCAAGTGATTCATTTAATTAATTCTCTTCCTAATTCATGTGAGACTATCATACCTTCCATCTCTGCTAGAAGAAAGGCACTAAAATTGGAGGAACTCATCACGACCAGCAAATCTGAAGAAGAAAGGAGGAGTTTAAGGCAAACCTCAAGGGATGCTGTGCATATGGTAAAATCTCAACCATCTTTTAAATTTAAGAAAGGAAAGGGAAAAAGTGCTTTTGAGAAGAACAGATATTTCAAAAGAAGAGATTTTGGAAATAAGGGAGCAAAGAGAGATACTCGAACTTGTTTTATTTACAAGAAGGTGGGCCACATAGCCAATAATTGTCGGTCCAACAAATCTGGTAGAACTAACAAGGAATTGACATATGTAGTTTTCGAGTCCATGCTAGTTGACCCCAAGGAAGCTTCTTGGTGTCCTGACTTGGCGGCTACGACTCATGTCACAAACACTAAGGAAGGTTACCATTCTTTCACTCCAATGAGGTCAGGACATCATCATATTTATATAGGAGGAAATCAGAATACTGATGTACTTGGAGTTGGAGATTTTGAGCTGAAACTCAAGAGTGAGAGCACATTGATCTTAAAACAAGCACTTTATGCTCCTGATATGAGGAAGTGTTTGGTTTCGGTTCCTAAGATGTCTATGGCTGGATTCATAACCATTTTCATTAGGGAGAAAGTGGTGGTCAAGAAGGGGAAAAAAGTGATCATGACTGGACGACTTGTAGACGGGCTATTTACCATTGAAATAAAAGAGAATGTTGCATATGTCTCGTCCCCTAATGAATTAGATGCTACCCTATCATATGAGGTTAACACACATTAATATCAAATGATTGAAAATATTAAAAAAGGACGGGATTCTTCATAATTATAAGGGAGATTTATCGAAAGTGTGCGAGTCTTGTGTGCAAGAAAAACTAATAAGGAAAAATACTATCAGGGCAAAAAGAGCTACTAACGTATTGAAAATCGTTCATAGTGACATATGGTTTGATTCTCTACTTGGGCTCTATATTCTTTAAATTTTTTTAGGGAAGTCCTTAGAACTGATAGAGTGGGGGAATATTCATCTGACCTTTTCAAAAAATTGTGCATTGAAAATGAGATAATCCATCAGTACACCATGCCTTATACTCCTGAACAAAATGGTGTAGCTAAGAGAAGGAATATGACCTTAGTGGAAATGGTAAGGAGTAAGATGGGGCATGCAAATCTCTCATTGGAGTTTTGGGGAGAAGCCGTCGTAACGGCATGTTACATCATTAACCAGACTTTCACAAAAGCTGCTCACTTACTCCTCACGAAATTTTCACAGGTCGTACTCCCTCCCTTGAACACCTAAAAGTTTGGGGTTACTCAGCCCATGTCCTTATTCCACATCAAATTAGAATCAAATTGCAACCAAAAACTGTCAAATCCATTTTCATTGGTTATCTAGATCATGGTAAGGGGTATCGATTCTACAATCTTGAAACTGGTATGGTTATTGAAAGCCGCGATGCTCACTTATTTGAGGAAGAGTTCCTTGAAGCAAGGGTGAGTAGAAAACAAGCCAACTTTTATGAGGACGCCAAAAATAAGAATGTAGTTCGAGACCCTGAACTTGAAACTTCTAAACCAACCCACCCTGTTTCTGAACTCCTTAAAGAAAATGAACATTTACTTGAACCAAGACGAAGTAACCGAGTCAGTAGACCACCTCTTTACCTATAACATTTTGTCTACTTTGGATAACATTTTGATAAGGTTGGGAAAGATCCAGATTCAAAACCTAGAACTCACCGTGAAGCCTTGACCTGTCTTGAAAAGGAATACTGGGTAGAAGCCATAAAAGATGAGTATGCTTCCATTAACTAAAACCATGTATGGGAATTAGTACCCCTACTTGAAAAATGTAAGGCCATTGGTTGTAAGTGGATTTTCAAGAAAAAGTTGAACTCTGAAGGGAAAATAGAAAATACAAAGCTAGGTTTGTTGCAAAGGTTTTCACCCAGAAAGAAGGGATAGATTATGAGGAAACTTTTTCCCCTGTTGCCAAATTTCTATCCATCTGAATCCTTATAGCTATAGCAGCCCATTTTAACTTTGAGGTTCATCAAATGGATGTCAAAACAGTTGTTCTAAATGAGGATTTAGAAGAAAAAATTTACATGACCCAATCTGAGGGATTTGAGGAGAAAGGGAAAGAAAACCTTTTATACAAACTTAATAAATCCCTTTATGGCCTGAAATAAGCATCGCTACAGTGGTACATAAAATTCCAAGATACTCTTGTTCTTGCAGGATTCTCTACAAATAATGATGATTATTGCATAAATCAAAAGGCCAGTGGGAGCGATGTGGTATTTATACTGTTATATGTGGATGATATGCTAATTGTTAGTAGCTCAATTGCCTTAGTAGTAGAGACGAAAAATTTTCTTGCACAACACTTCGATATGAAGGATCTTGGAGAAGCTTCATATGTGTTGGGCATCAAAATAATGAGAAACAGGAGAGAGAAGAATATCCAACTTTCCCAAACAACTTATTGTAAGAGGATACTGGAAAATTTTGATATGAGTATGTGTAAGCCCATGTCAACTCCAATTAACAAAAAGACGAAGCTTAATAATAAAATGTATCCTACCGAAGACATGGATATAAGAGCCAAGGAGAGAGTGCCATATAGGAGCAGTTGGATTCTTTATGTACGCCATGACGGGAACAAGGCCTGACTTGTCCTTCGTCATGAGTCTGGTGAGCCGTTTCCAAAGTAACCCAAGAGAGGAGTATTGGAAAGCAGTAAAAGAATTCTTAGATATTTAAAGGGGACCATGAACTATGCGCTCACATATAAGGGGGGAACTGAAATGACAATAGAGGGATATTCAGATGCAAGCTATCTCGCATATCCAGATAATGCGAAGTCTACATCTGGGTAAGTGTTTATGCTTGGAGGGAGTACGATTTCTTGGAAGTAAAAAAAACAAGATATTGTGGCTTTATCCACCATGGAATCCGAGTATGTGGCATGCTGTCTAGCAGGCAAGGAGGCTGTGTGGATTAAGAAGTTTCTTAATCAACTTAATTTCCATCCTGTACGTTGTGAGGCGGTGTGAATTTTCTCCGACAACACAACGGTTATTTGTGTAGCTAAGGAACCTCGGTTTCACAAGAATTCCAAGCGTATCAAGCCATATTTCTATCACCTGAGAAATGAGGTGAGATTGAAAGAGATCGAGATCAGCTACATATCTGCAGATTTGATGATTGCTGACCCTCTGACTAAGGGAGTTGTCCCTAATGTTTTTGTAAGACATGTGAGAGAGACGGGGATGAGAGAAAATGAGGAAGAGATAATGTAAGGCCTTCAAAGGCCAAATAGGAGATGTTGGGTTTATGTGCCCTTTAAAAGCCTTATGAGTGTGTAATGAAAAACATTTACTATAGTGGAACATAAACTCAGTGGGAGTGTGGTACCTCGAAGATCATACTAAGCAAATGATATTTGCAAATAACAGACTGTGCTTGACGATCTAAGCATGTCGGTTGGAAAACCCAAGGTACTTGGGCATAAAAAATAAATCGAGAAGGGTTTTTGGGTTAGCCCTTGATGAGGTCAGAGCTTATGCCTAGATGAGTAAGCCGAGGGACTGTGTGACCTTTGTGTGTGATGGTAGGCCTACAGAGACGGGGGCCAAAACCTCATCCATGTTCCATCACACGGTATGCATATAGATAGATCGTTCAGAAAAGCTTGATATCCACCATTAGGTAAAGCATATACGTGTGCGAGACATACCCATATGCGCCATATAGCTGTGGTCGCATCAGGTCGTGGTGACCTTGACTTGTCTCTAGGGGAGGACTTGTAATCCACAGACTGGAATTGCGACTCTTTGGTTCATCAACCAGACTTTGGTGACCTGCTCCTGCTTAGACTGTGGATCATAAAAAACACTGGGTCGGTTCGATAAAACAAGTGTGGTTTGTAGTCCACAGTTGAAGGTGGAGTACCCCGTGATCGTTGATTGAATTCTTGAACCATATGGATCCACTTACCATCATATTAATTTAATTGTGTTGATTTTATTATTAAATTGTCTTAGATTTATTATTTGAATTTTTTAAAGCATTTGATATTTTATTTCTTATTTTTGGACGTATAAAAATAAAGTTATTAATTTACAAAGTTACAATGGTTTAAATCCATTTTTTTTTTAAAAACAAAATACATGGGGGCCCATAGTGCACATGGGCCCACCATGTAGGTATTAGATGGGGCCCCACTTACCATACATGGGTGGCACGCCCTACCCTTGGGTACCTTATCTTGTTTTGTCTTTAAGTTTATTAAAAATGGTAACTACATCTTGTAGCATGTGGTCAAATATTGATTAGGAAATATTGACCATATCTTATCTTGATTATTGAAGGAATGTCTTGACTTGATATTATTGAAATATTCTTATGGAAAATATGAGATGGAATATGCAATTTATGGTATGCACTATATCTTTAATGGATTTAATTTATTTAAATATATTGATGGGAAAATGGTTTAAGGAAAGGGGGATAATGATTCATGTACCTTCCATAATGTTGATGACCCATCTATGGAATGGATGGTTCAGATCTCTCACTCCACAAGTCACCTTGATCAACGGTTCGTATTCAATCTCAAAAAAGAAGCAAACTATGGGAAACCCTAAAAAAACCCTAAACCTAAATTTCACTATAAATAGGGGTGCTCTCCCCCATCTTAATACACCTCTCTCTCTCTCTCTCTCATAAACTCTCTCTTTCTCTTCCCTAGGGGCCACGCCCCTTTCACTCTACTATCTTATTTTTTTTTTCTCTCTCTCATGATCTAATCTAAGGGTTGGGAAAATTAGGGTTTGAGTCTAATTATTTTGGAGTTAGGGTTTTGTAGAGATTTAAGGGTGGTTACCTAGTTTGGCCGAAATTAACTTTCCCGATTCAAGATTGAAGCTAGACCGCTGATCCCGTACTATTGGATGTGGTGACTCGGTGTAGAGTGTAAAAAGAGCAGTTGAGGTAATCTTCGGCATCTTTTCTTTTAATTGTTTGTTCTTTTGTTTTATATTCTCAAGCACAGTATTAGGTTGTATGAATGACATCAAGTAGTTGAGATTTATTTTATTGATGTGTTATTTAATTTTTGGAATTTCTATTGTTTGTAAAAGGACCATCTGTGAGTGATCTTGTTGCCAAAATTATAAGGGGTTAAAAAAACAATAAATTTGGATTTCCTTGGCAAAAGATTACATAGGTCTTTCTTTTATAATCTTTTTAATGTGATGGGTTCGTTGCCTAGTGTTGTGAAGAACCAGAGAGAATGATAAAGAAGAAACCCTCACGTCATTGAAACCCCTAAAAAAAAAAAAAGGATTGTGGCTTGAGTTTTCCACAGAAGACAAGTGAGTAATATAGTAGTGGTAGTTACGAAGTGGTGGTGTGGTGACGACAGCATTTGGGTGGTAGAATGATGAAGAGTTGAGTAAGGCGAATTCTGAGAAGAAGATGGAGAAATGTGGTGTTTTCTATGTTGGGGCTTTATGTTCTCCTTCGAGTTCTCATCTCCATGGGAACCCCACTATTTTGGTTCGAGATGATATCATTAAAGAACGAGAAAAGAGAATTCAATCAACAGTGATCGTGATTTTCAGGGACAAATTCTTGGAATACAGATGTTCCAGGAATGGGTTGATAAAACTTGGATAACGACCCCGAGCTTGTGCCACTCGATCCCAAGAGATAAATTTATTTGTTTTTTGGGTTCTTGTGAGAAAGCTGCTAAAGTAATTAATCAGAGATTTTGGCGTTTCCAGGGGGCTGATTTGGTCGCAGAAAGATGAGTCCCTACCTTTGAAACCTCCCCGATCAAACCAAAATCATATTGGTTTGCGGGTTCTGGTATTCCAATCATTGCTTGGTCCTCTGAAGTTTTTAAAGAGGTCGCAAATCTATGTGGTCAGCTGATCAAGATTGATTGGAATTTAACAAGCTATCATACCCTTGTTTTCCTAGATGAAACTAAAAGTATAAATCATCCTAAAGAGGGTATCTTAAAGTTGGGAGGCTTTGATTTTAAACTTGTATTTGAAGAAATTCAAATTCAGAATGGAGGTTTCATTGAAGTCTCTTCTGAAGATGTGAATTATAGCCTGAATTTTGAGCAAAATGTTAATAATGATGATGGTTCTCAAAAGTCATTATTAGTAGTCTCAAGTTGCAACAATGGAGTTTCAAAAATTGCCAACTGATATCATCGTTAAAATTTCATGGGGGGACAAATTTAGGCCATTCTTACGCTCCCACGTCATCTCTCAAAGGGAAACGTATCATTAAAAAATCGGTTATTACATTTGATGATGGAAACATTCCAAAAAAATCTGCTATAGAAATTCCTTGCCAAAAACATATGTTTTGGAAAGAAATGATATTACCTGCCATACCGGTTTGAAGCTTTTCGAAAGTTTCCCTTTGGACGTTCAGACTAGTGGCCAATTAATTCCTTCCCACAAACTCCATCAAAGATAAAAAAATTCTGCAGCTTCCAAAAGAAGCTCTCATCCCACAAGTAACCCAAAAGAACACCATTGTTGAGTTTCAAGCTGGCTCTTTCTCTGAAGCGAGTAAAGAGAGGAAATCTGAAGAAGAAAAGATGCGGCATATGAGTTTATTTGGAAGGGTTGCTTCCAAGCAACTAAAGATGCATAAGAAGGGGACTAGTCGAGGCCTCAAAGAACATGAGTTAGAAGAACCTCTTATAGTTCCTCCTATTGCTATGAGACCACCGAGTGATGATGAAATTCCTGTAGTAGATAATTTTGAAGGATATGATGATTATGACAATGTCAATGATGGCATGTCCTTAGTGATCTGACCTTTGGATGTTGGTACAGTTTTGGATGCAATTAATGTACGTTACGGTGACTCTCTTAACGCCATTACAGATACCCTAAAGGAGAAGGATAGAAAGGAACTAGAGGAAATGCTTGTTGGGAACAAAAATTAGAAGTTCAGGAAGAAAGGAAGGCTTCAAAGAAAACTTGACAATTTGATATGCCATATTAACTATGACCACGGTAAGGTAAGTGCTTGTCCTCGTGCACATTTTGAACCTTCACTGCCTACGTTTGCTGGTCCTTCAAGGGTTCACCAAATATAGAGATGGTTACCAGTCTCTATGAAAGCGTTATGTTGGAATGTCAGGGGCCGCAATAGTGCTCAACCCAAAAGAGATGTTCTTTCTTTTAGCAGAAAGGAAATGCTTGATCTCTTACTTCTCCAGGAAACTAAATTGGAGGCCCCAACTCTTCGTACTGCTAAATTGGTTTGGGGAAATAACTCTCTGGATTTTTTGAGAGTAGATACTTCTGGTTCTTCTGGAGGTATTTGGGTCCTTTGGGACCTTTTAGTTTTGAATGCTTTACAGAACTTTCTTTCAAGTAGACACATTTCCATTATTTTTAAGGGGCTAGATAAGTTTTCTTAGTGTTTATCTGTGGTATATAGACGTAACAGAGCTACTGACAGATCTGCTTTTTTTGAGGAATTAGCAAATATTCAGTTAAATTTGAATGTGCCTTGTTGATTTGTAGTGACTTTAACATTATTAGATGGCCAAGTGAATCTTTGTCTTCTCCTTCTATATCTTCATGTATGAGATTGTTTGAAGGTTTTATACAGCATCATGAATTGATTGATCTTCCTTTTATTGGGGATAACTATACCTGGTCCAATCATAATTTACAATATCCTATTTTGATAAGGTTAGACATGTTTCTTATTTCTTCTGAGTTTGTTACTCGTTTTCCAAAAATAAGTGTAAAAACCCTACCAAAAATGTCTTCTGATCATGTCCCTCTTCTCCTTAACACTGACGGTTTCTTGTCTGAACCATCCCCGTTTAGATCTGAATTGGCATGGCTATCAAAGAGATCTTTACTCAGCTTGTTTGAAGATTTCTGGAAAATACTATCATTGATGGTTGGAAAGGTTTCCAAATTTCAAAAAAGCTCCAGCTATTAAAACAAAAGATTATTACATCTAAAATCAGTGCAGCAAAGTCTCATATAGAGGAGTTAGATAATATTCAGTTTATGGGAGGTTATCTAACATACGATCAATTCAGAGACAGAAGTTTATGGGTGGCTACATATAAACATTTGTTTAATTTGGAGGAAATTCATTTGAGACAAAGATCTCGTTTGAAATGACTCAAGGAGGGCGATAAAAACACAAGATTCTTCCATGCTATTGCTAATGCAAGAAAAATGGGTAACTCAATTTAAAGCCTCCGTATTGAAGGGGTAGACTGTGACAACATGTCAGAGATTGAAAGGGCCCTGGTTGATCATTTCAAAAGTCTTACGAGGCTGATAGTGAGATTCAGTTATCGATTCAAGATCTACCTTTCAATAGGTTATCGCTAGAACAAGCTCAGTGGTTGGAGAGAAAATTTGAAGAGCACGAAATCATAGATGCAGTCTTTAGCCTAGGCAGAGATAAGGCTCTTGGCCCAGATGGATACCCAATTATGTTTTTTCAATCTTTTTGAGATATTTTGAAAGATGATATTATTCAATTATTAGAAGAATTTTATTGGAGGGATAAAATTAATATTGCCATGAATTCTGCTTTTATTGCTTTAATTCCAAAGAAACATGTCATTACAGATATCAAGGATATTCAGCCTATTAGTCTTATTAGTAGTATTTATAAAATCATTGCAAAGATTTTAGCTAATAGACTGCGTCAAATGATTCACATGGTTCAAATTATTGATAGTATTTTTGTTGCACAAGAATATATCCATTAAAGAATCAGGGATGACAAACCATGCCTTATTTGTAAGTTAGACTTTGAGAAGGCATATAATAAGGTTGACTGGGGGGACTACAAATTATCATAGCTAAAATAAGTTTTCGTTCACGATGGAGATTGTGGATTAATGGAAAAGCAACTGGTTTTTTCTAAGCATCAAGAAGATTGAGACAAGGGGACCCTCTTTCACCTTTTTTATATACTTTGGTAGCTAAAAGCTTTAGTGTCATGCTTAATAGATTGACAATGCAAAGGATCATATCAGGTGTTAATATTGATAGTAATGAGCTTATAATATCACATTTACAGTATGTTGATGATACCATTATATTTTGTGATCCCACGGTTACTGAAATCACTTACTTAAGGATTTTTTTGAAAAGCGTGGAACTTTCAACTGGACTTAAAGTTAATTTGAGTAAAACCAAGCTCATTGGTATTGGCTGTTCACAAATGGTAGTATCAAGAATGACACATTTATTAGGTTGTAGTGTTAAGTCCTTACCTTGCACTTATTTGGGAATTCCCCTAGTGGACTCGAGGTCTTTAAGATCAATTTGGGATCCGGTGGTGGAGAGATTTGAGAAGAAACTGAATACTTGGAAAGCTAAAACTCTTTATATAGGAGGAAGATATACGTTGATTAAATCCACTTTGTCTAACTTCTCAGTATATTTGATGTCTTTATTTAAGACGCTAAAAGAAGTTGAAAAACAACTGGAGAGAATTCTTAGAAATTTCTTGTGAGAAGATGACATAAGAAGGAGGGTAGTTCATCTGGTGAGTTGAGAAAAAATTTGTAGACCAATGAAAGAGGGGGGATTGGGTGTTAGGAGACTAAAATATATAAACTCGATGCTTTTAGTAAAATGGTGATAGAGGATCCATACACAATCTAAGTCTTTCTTGGTGCTTGTTCTGAGCGAAACATATGGAATGGATTTGAACTTTAGCCTCATTAAAAGTCTAACAAACAAGACAAATTTGTTCCATGTTTGGAGAGATATTGATTATGAGAAATCTGTGTATCTACGGTAATTTCGAAAAATGGTAGGGAATGGAAAATTCACTCTCTTTTGGTTTGACAAATGGATCGGAGATGAACTGTAGAAATACCTTTTCCCCCAGTTTTTCTCAAAAGCTTTAAACCTGCTAGCATCTGTCAAGGAGGCTAGTGGGGGTGTTTATACTAACATTGTTTGGTCCATTCCTTGCAGGTATAGAAGAGGAACAGACAAATCCATTAAGGAGTATCAGACATTGTTGGAATTATTGAATGACACATATTTGACTCCAAATATGGATGATAGCTTTATTTGGAATCTTACCTCTTCAGGAGACTTTTTGGTTAAGTCAACTTACAACCTATTATTTTATGATTGTTGGAGAGAATTAGATGCTGGTTTATTCAAGATTAAGATATTGCATGTGCCTCTTAAAGTGCAGCTATTCTTATGGATCATGTATCCAGATAAATTAGCAATTGTTGATAACTTGAGAAAGAGGGGGTATATTATCACCAATGTATGTATCCTGTGCAAAGCCAGTGATGAAACTTCGCAACATATTTTCCTCTCATGCCCTTTTGTTAGTTATTTTTGGGATTGAGCTTTCCAGTGCCTCAATCTATCTTTACCTTTGTCCTAAAATGTCATAGCTCTTCTTGACCACTAGATCACACCCGATATTTTAAAGAAAGGACCTATCATTTAGAGATCTATTTGGGTTAGCCTTCTTTGGAATGTGTGGAAGGAAAGAAGTAAAGAGTCTTTGATAGTATAAGTGCAGATCTGTCTACATTAAATCTAATATTTTGGCAGTTGCAACTGATTGGTTCCTTGCACATAAGGATAGTGGCTTCATTCCTAAAAGATTTATCATTAGCAATCCTTCGACAGTGGCGACTATGGGTGTTACCATCAACACTCGCAGTGAGGTTGTTTGGATACCACCACCAGTGAAGTCCTTCAAACTTAATTTTGATGGAAGTTCACTTGGCAATCCAGGGCCAGCAGGCTTTGGTGGACTAATCAGAAATAATTTGGGTCACATTAGATTTTCTTACTCGGGCCCTTATGGTATTACAACAGCAAATGAGGCAGAAGCATGAGGTTTATTAGAAGGTTTGAAATTGCTATGCACTTTGGAAGGGGAGATGATTACAAAGGAGACTCGGCAAATGTCATTACTTGGAGTGAGATAAAGGCCAAAATCCCTTGCAGATTAAAGACTATTTTTCATCAAATTTGGGATATTTTGTCAACCTCTATGGCAACGGTCCAACATTGTTATATAGAGGCGAATGGAGATGCCGATGTTCTTGCTAAAGGAGGAGTCCATACTCCCTCTATGTTGGTTACTTCTTTTTTGTAATATTGTGTCACTGCTTGAACATCTTGTATTTTACATATGACATAATAATAAGTCGTATGTTACCATTCAAAAAAAAAAAAAAACCCTAATTCTATAGAGAGTGTAGGACACATTATCCCATCGTTAGGTGGAGAGAGAGATGTGTATCCTTTTTAGAGAGAGAGGGAGACATGGATGAAAGGTGTGACAGAGATATATGAAGAGAAAATCAAGGTGGAAGAAATTTTGAAATTAAGGAGTTAGATTTTTAGAAGGTGGAGAATATTTAGAGAAAATTAAATGGTTCCTATTAGACTTCCTAAAAGCTTTGGTGTAGATATATATGAAGAAAGATGTGTAGCCTCTTTAGAGAGAGATGCAGATGAGAGAGATATATATGCATATATTCAAGGGAAGAGAGAGATAGAGAGTACAAACCTATTTCCCCATGCATGAAATTTTAGAAGGATTCCAAAAAAAATCTTTCAAATTTTTTTTGAAAGATTTAATATTAAGCAATGCATAATCTGTATCTCCTAAATATTTGGCAGTATCCTAAAACAAACCCTAAATCATGTAGAGAGATATTTATGAAACATTAAGTATATCCTAAAACAAACCCTAAATCATGTAGAAAGATATTTTTATGGCAGCTTCACAACTACACTTAGGGAGGGAAGGAGAGACATAGAGAGAGATTCTTTAGTTCCTAAAATAAATCATAAATCACTCTCCGAAAGTATCACTCAAACATATCCAAAATATTTAATATTGAGCAATGGAGATTCTCTCCCTCTGAAATATCTCTTTGTGTAGTAGATATCCTAGAACAAACCGTAAATCTCTCTTAAAAAATATCTCTCAAAATATTCAAAAGCTTTAATAATAGCCTACTACGCTTTATCTCTCCGTCTAAAGTTGCATAAAGGTATTGGGCTCAAGCTATCTATCTCTTGCTCTTGGTAAGACATTAATTCTTCTCTACTAAGGCAATTTATGGTTTATCTCTCTTAGGAACTTGATTCTTTACAATGTATTTGTGTGTTGCTCTTGATTTCCATATTCTCATCTCATAGTTTTAGTTTAAGTTTTTTTTTAAGAGTTTCATGCAATCATTTTGTTGTCAAATGGGTGTTGGGTGTTCATGGTATTACTAATTTTTTATTCGTGTGTTTTATATATTGAAGGTGCATTCTTTATTTACTTTCTCCTTTTTCTATATTTTGAGGTACGCTCCTTTTTTTTTGACAAGATTACTTAGTTTTTATTGATACTAAAGAGGAAAAGATACATTGGTCAAAATAAATAATCTGAAATTACTATCTGGTCGAGATTTCCCCCTTCTTTGCCAACTCATCTGCAACTTCATTTGCCTCCCTGACGACATGCTGAAAAGAGATAATCTGCGAAGAAATTGCATCCATCACTTGAAGTCACAAAAATCACAGACGCCATGGGGGTTTAGCAATGCAAGTGCATCAATTTATGTCATTCAAATAATCGCCTTCTAATAGCACTACATTTCCAACCCCCTTCTCTCTCCAAATCAAGAGTCCTTGTAAAAAGGCTCTTAACTCTGCATGATTTGCAATAGCTACACCACATGGTCCAACATAACAAAAAAGAATATTCTGACTTTGAACTCTACATACTCCACCAAAACCGGCTACCCCCGGGTTTCCAAGGGATGAACCATCAAAATTAATCTTCAGAACTCTAACTGCCGGTGGTACCCAACTTAATTTTGGTCCAATTTTCAAAAAAATGATAGGCAGTGAGATTACCCATATTTGAAAGCACATCAGCTTTAGAAATCCCAAAGCTTTCCTCAGTAACTCTAAGCCAACTCCAAACAGAATTCAAAATTTTATATTGTAGCTCTCGCGTCCCTAAAGATATGACATCAAATGTTCTTCTATTTCTCTCTAGCCACAACTCCCAAATGATTGCACCTCTAAAAATCATTCTACCAATTTTTGAAAGACGAATCAGTTTAAGCTGCTGCATCCATTGTGCCAATGATCTCGGCATGATCATATTTACCCCAATATGGTATATAGCCCATTGCCAAATGTAGTAAGAGAAAGGACATAAATCGAAAAGATGAAAGCAACTTTATTCATCACCTTTACAAAGTAAACTGACATTTACTATCACATTTCCCCTCTTTCTTAGGTTCTCCACAGTCAAAGCCTTTCCTTGCGTCATAACCCAAATGAAAGCTTTAATTTTAAGTGACATCCTCTGTTTCCAAATATCTTTAAGGTTCGGCTGGGTCCATCTAATACGATCATGGAAAAGTATGGAATAAGCAGATCTTACTGAAAATTCCTTTTCAAGTATCCATACTGCTTCATCATTAGCCTTAAAAAAAAGGTGAATGTTAGCGAAATGCTGCAACAACTCAGTTAATTGGTTAAAAACCATATTAGGGATACGATTATAGTGACAATTAATATTCCATATAACATCATGACCATTTATCAATCCAATGTCACTCACCTTAGCCATCTCATTTGAACATCAATGAAACAAATCTGAAAATTCGAACTTAAGAGCCTCCTCTATTGCCCATCTCTATTGCCAAAACAACACATTGTCGCCTTTTCGCACATTCCACCAAATTTGGTTGAGCATAAAAGTTCTCATGGAATTTATTGACTTCCACACATGAGACTGCCTCATACCACCAGAGTTTCCTCTTGCAATAAGCTTGTTTACATGATCTACCCCATATTTAGCAATGAGAACATGCTTCCACAATTGATCCTCCTGATCTAAAGATTAGAGCTTGATTCATAAGTTTGATTCAACGAATTCCTCAACCACCTACCCCTTTTGGTATGCATACTGTTTCCCAACTTGCTAAGGGATACTTGTTCTGGTCCCCATTTGAGCCCCACAAAAAGTTCCTCATCATCTGTTCAATTTTTTTACTAACGGAAGAAGGCATAACCAAAAGGGACATTTGGTATATGGGTAAGTTGGAAAGGGAGGATTTAATTGATGTCAATCTTCCACCCAAAGAAAGATTGTTAGCCTTCCATAAGTCTAACTTAACATTTGCTCTCTTAAGTATCGGATCCCAAACCTCATTTCGTAACCTAGAATTCGAAATAGGCATTTCCAAATAAGTGATAGGGAAATGCTCCACTTTGTAACTCATAATACTAGCCATTTGATCAACAATTGCTCCATCACAGCCTGCCCTAATCACCAAGGTCTTCCCAAAATTCACTTTAATTCCAAGTGTCACTAAATAACATCTCAGAAATCTCCTAATATAAAGCATTTGATTAGCTTGAGCACCACAAAAAATAATAGTGTCATCTGCATATTGCAAATGCGAGATGACTGGAGATTCATTTGAAACTTGGAAACCACTAAACGATTGCCTTCTAACCACATTATTCAATATCAAGATAAAAGCTTCACCCACAAAAGTGTATAAAAAAGGAGATAGTGATTCACCTTGCCTTAGTCATCCAACTGCACTAAAAAAACCTTTCAGGCATCCATTTATCAAAACAGAAAAGTGTGCCAATCCATTGTCTCCACCTTAAAATTTCATCCAATACCTTCCACTCCACCCTATTGTATGCTTTCTCCTTATCATGTTTTAACAAAATCCCCAGCTCCCCACTCTGAATTCTAGAATGAATGCACTCCTTTAATAAACGCCAACTGTGTCCCAGAGACTAACAAATGCAATACTCTTTTCAGTCCTTCAGCTAACACCGTCAAAATAATCTTATATCAACTTGTGAGAAAACTAATTGGCCATAAATCACTCATCCCAGAAATATAACTCTTTTTGGGGATTATGTCGAATTTATGCCCCTATTCAAAATCCCCCTATCCAGAAATTTATCAACCATCTATAAAAGCTCATCTTTTAGCATAGGCCAGAATTTATAGAAAAAAACTAACGGATACCATCTGGCCCAGGGGCCTTATCACCTAGTAATGCAAAAACAACCTTCTTCAACTCATCTACTTCTAGTTTATTTTCCAATTCCAAAACTATAGTCGAAGGCAGCAACTTAAAAGGATCTTCATCTAGCTTCACCACAAAAGGCAGTTCCAAAGAAAACACTTTTCTGAAGTGACTGACGAATTCCATTTCATATTCCTCTGAATTCTCCTTCTCCACCCCTTGAAATCTAAGATTCGAAACATCATTCTGCCTTCTCCTGGCATTGGCTATAGCATGAAAACCTTTTTTGTTCATGTCATCTTCTTTCAACCACTTCACCCTAGAACATTGCTTACAATATACCTCCTCCATTCTTAACAAATCATAGAGAATATTTACAAGAACTCTCCTTTCCCCAACTAATTCCCCCGACAACTGTCCATTGATGTTGATGTAATCATCAATATCTTTAATTCGTCCCATTATATGTTCAATACGAAATTTGATGTTGGAATTCTGATCTCTTCTCCAATGAAGTAAGCTATATTTTAAGATCATAAGTTTTTTAAACAATATGTAACTTGCCCATCCCAACACCATTGTGCAACCCCACACTTCCTTTATTAATTCGACAACCTCACCCTCCTCCAACCAAGTAGCCTCTAATCGAAAATGGCTAAAACCACTATAAACAATATCAGTTTGCAAAATCAACGTCGTGTGATCCGAAGTAAACTTTCCAATAGAATTAACCTTAGCTAGAGGAAAACGACATTCCCAATTATTGGGTATCAAGAACCAATCCAGTTTGCTAAGAATCAAATTTTGAACATAGTTATCCGACCAAGTGTACGTCGCCCCATTCAAAAGCAATTCAATTAATGCATGAGAGTTAATAAAATCATTTCATATTAGAGTTCAAAGAGTTACCTGAAAATATCTCATCTAGCCATCTCACAAAGTTAAAATCCCCACCCACACATAATGGCAAGCTAATCATATGAATAACATCAGATAATTCTTGCAAAAACACAGCTTTCAAAATTTGAACAGCTGGACCATAAACATTGGTAATCATCCATCTAAAAAGAGAAAATGGACCTTCCAAGATAACAGCAACCAAGTTGTTATGCAAAAAAAAATCAATACAGACAAAAACTAAGGCATCTCATATCATCCATAAGCCCCAGAAGAACCAATTGCATCCACCCCTACAAAACCAAGAGGCCCATGACCCAAAACAATATAAACATACATGCGAGACGGACTAAGGAGTTTAGTTTTTTGAATCATCAAAATTTCATATCTGTGAAGACGAACCACCATAGCCAGATCTTGTTTACGACGCATCCTAGCCAGACCCCTCGCGTTCCAGCTAAGAACTTTCATTGACAGATGATGTTTCTCCAACCTTGGCAATGGAGGCCATATTGGTAGAGTCCGAGCTTGAGATGCCTTTCAACAGGGATAACCTCATCTGACTCACTAAAAGAAATGCTTCTCCCATGGGATTCCACCCCTTATTGACTGCTTAATACCATCAGGTACAACAATATTTGCAGTGACATTTTCTTCATTCCTCGTAGCTTCTTGGATATTGTCTGTTGCCTGAGCACATCATTAAATAGCTCCTCCCCATCAGCCACATTATTTGCAGGAGTCTCCACATTGTCTTTTATCATCGCCAAAACTTCACCATTTGCAGCGTTAAAAGACACACCCATCACCGCCACCATCTCCATATACTCAGCATCAGTATCCTCAAACTGCTTATCAACACCAGGATTGCCATTAACCCAAGCCAAAATTAAAGGCAGTTGATCATCAGGTGGTGGTTGCATCACATCCAGAGGTTGCACAAACTCTACCTCGTCTTCTGACCAAGCATCGAGATTATCCCCAAAAGAAAAAGTAACAGATTTTGAGTTCGAAAAGATAATTTGATTTTCTGAACCATCATTATTCAAAACCACTAAGGGTAAACATTGTTCCTCCAGGGGTATTCTATGCTTTACTGCACCTGGCCTTCGGTGTGCTACTATCCTAAAGGGCTAGTATCGTTCCGGCATTCTTGACCAAAAATCCTGAAGCAAACATTGGAGAAGGTGCTTGTCCACAATATGCAGAAGACGAGTCAAATACCACACCCCTGTTTCTTTCAACACTAAATCTTTCAAACCAGAAATTTCACAATTAGAATCAAATTTTTTAATCAAGGTTACTCTCCACAACATATGATTCTCTCCCCCTTTCTACTTTCAAGACCACCTTCTCCCTCAACTCATTGATGTCTTTTTCTTTTCGCTCTATGTAACCACCATCTTGTCCTTTCCAAGCCATCCTTCCTTCCTCTTTCCCAATGCATAACACATGCTGATTCTTTTTATCCTTCGTGTCAACCTTTCCAATTTCAATATTACCACAGTAGTCCTCAACCACCTTCTTTCCTTTATCCTTAATAGGAAAGTCCACTTCGTCCTCAATACTTCCAAAGGTAATCGTTGCTGATCCTGAAAAATCTTGATGAGAAATAGAAACTACTAAGATAGGCTTTGTCACCTTCTTTTTAGGGACCCACATCTTCTTCTTTTTTAAAACGAAAACCACTGAATCCTTATTAAAATATCGGATCTTTCCTAAATTAGCACATGGCCCACTCTTCTCCCCAATAACGGTATTTCCAAACTTCTCCATGACTGGCCTCAAATGCTTCTGCTCACCATGATAATTGATCTGAGGTAGCTGAACATTGTTCTTGTATGTTTTAGATTAAAATTTCACCCACAGAGTGTTGTACAAAGTCACTAGCAGAACATATCTTAATTTCATCCTCATGAGGCTTAAAGATCTTAACACTTTCAACTATAACATCAATGGTAAAGCTTCTTATTTATCTCAAGACGAACCTTATTAGGAATAGACAAAACTTCCTCATTGCGAATCTTAATCCTAACATAAGGTAAGTCTATAGATTTTAGAGCTTCCCAATATATTGTCACATACTCACCACAAAGATTACCCAATCCTTGAAAAACCTTAACATTCCATGCATGAAAACGAACCCCCAAAATTTGATCTTGAACAAATTTTTAGGAACAAAAGATTTATGGGAGGAACTCTTCCACCTATCTAGAGTTAACAAATTACCTCTCACCCTATAAATATTAGTACACAAGGCATAATTGATATCATTGTCAGATTTGATAATGAAAAATAATCTTCCATCCCCAAATTATTTACTACTGATTCATACATTGAATGTCAAGCTCGCTTTGCCCAGTCTCCCAAACCGAACAAATAGATTGTTGGTGGAGACAGAGAACCACTATCAAATGCTCAGTACGAAAGAAGAAATCACCTTTGCCAAAGGCAACAAAGGGAAACACAGTATCTCTTTGCAGAGCCCCCACCATCAGCCATCAATTGTCCTTTAAAAATCTATATTTATTCACACCCATCTAGATCCACCATGGTGTTCATACTTATTACTCCCAACTCTATCTCTCTCTGGAATGGCCACGGACGAAAAAAAAAACCCAAAGTGAATCACCAACTCATACTATGCTTTTGAAACACTAATATCCATTCATCCTCTCGGTCACACCGAAACTCCTAGTGTTGTGATTCTCCATGGATGCTTTTGCCCTTAAGGTTACCGATTTCCTCCGCATATCCTAATATAAAGCCCTTGAAACGCCTATGAAGTTTTGAGAGTTTGTTACAGCCCACTGATTTCCTCTAAATATCTCATGCTAAGGCCATTAAAACCCCAATCCAAATAGGATTTAGAGTTCCTAACAGATCACCAATATAATTGGAAAAAGACATGACGCAAAGGGATTTTCAACAAAAGCATGTAGAGCAAAAAAGCATAATCAAATCACTTCTTTACCATGGCTAAACTCTCTCTCTCTCTAACCTCTTACCATTAACCATTGAGATCGCAAAGGGTGGTAAAATGCGTGGTATCAAAATATATTTCTGTTTTTTTGTTCTCTCTCTTTCTCTTTCAATTTCTCTCTCTCTCTCGCTCTCCTCCTTGTCAGATTCCCTTATGGAGCTGAATTCCTTTTTGCTTTACTTTCATGATTTTTGGTTTATTTTTATGGTCCTTTATTTAATTTTAATTTTTTTGGCTTAAATTTATAGTGGTATATATCTATGAATTTGAATAGGTCATGGAAGTTTTCCTTATTCATAAAAATTGTTAAATATTGAATTCGTATAGTATTTAGTTCCAATATTTGGTTTTTTTATTTACTTTATGCTTTTCTATATTTTGAAGTACGTTCCTTCTTGCTTCAATTTCATGATTTTTAGTTTATTTTTATGGTCTTTTACTTAGTTTCAAATTTATTGTGGTACATATATATAAATTTGAATAGGTCATGGAGGTTTTCTTTAATCATGAAAATTGTTAGGCATTGAATTCACATAGTATTTAGTTCCAATATTTGGTTGTCTAGAAACATTCAAAATGCAATGAGTATGTCTAAGTTTTCAAAATTTTATAAGATCATCTAATGCATCGGCTCTTAAACAATTGGAATTTTGAAATGAAATCAAGCTGATCTGAGCATGTAAATTAGTATTAGTTAATTAACACGTATATTAATTTCATTTAATGGATGGATATCAAATTAAAAAGTCATAACACATTACACTTGAGTAGAGAGAAATGAGGATTGCATACTGTAATTGAAGAGAGATAGAAAGTTGGAAAGAGAAAGAGAGAGGATTCCATGTATTCATAGAATGTTTGTCTATTTTAAAACTCGCAACATTTTAAAATTTTATGTCTACTTTTTTTTTATTCTAAATTTGATTTATTGTTATTTTTTATTCACTTGAATATCATATACTTTAAATTCACCTATGATTAGTTTTCCATCTACCAAAGATTTATAAAAAGTTATTAAATACTTATCTTCATACTATCCATCCATGCATGCCATAATTTCATGATTGCATTATTTAGTTGCAACCTACAAGTAACTAAATTTTCATAATTTGAAAAATATCAAAATAAAATATGTCTTATTTACTATTAAAAGCAATAATTATAATATGCTATATATTTTTAAAATAATATCTCATTCACTTTTTTTTAAAAAAAAAAAAATACTTAATGTTGTTTTCCATAAAATTTTTTTCAAAGTTTGTAAATAGTTTATGACAAATTTCTTATTTTTCTCAAAATAATTTTTTAAAAGATTTTAGAAATTATGCCTATATTTCCATCACAAAAAAACAACAATGTTGTTGTTTTATTACTATGATTTAATTGTGCTTTTATCACATATTTATACGATTATTTTCATGATCGATTATTTCATTCTCACGTGCAACGTACATAATCCAACTCGTTTTCATAAAGCCAGGCCTTACAGAAAGTGCATCCTTGCAACATTAATGATAAGATATTTTAAAAAATCGTGTGATAATTTTTGAGATTTCGAAATTGCAAACATTTAGCTTCTCAATTAGACGCTCACGAAAACAAAGGGGAGGAAATCTCCTGCTTTCATGATCATTTCAAGCTCGAATGGGTTAGGTGAGTGCGTACATGATGCCCAATACCCAAATTCTTTAGGTCCCGTTTGAGTACCGGAGAAGTTTGTCTTGGGAATAGGCTTCTCTTGAAATTGGGTTATCGAGGAATTGGTCTATCCTTGGGATAGGGATGTCTGCTATTTTGATAACACCTGATAAGAAACATGGAATATGCCTGTCTACTATTTGGATTGCCTTGAAAATGTGAATCCATGAATATTGAGTTGCAGTTTTTATGTTATTACCCTACATTTAATTTTATACTGATAAACTTCTCCATTTGATTCCAAACTTCAATATTATTTTTTACTAAGATGAAATCCTTATTTTTTTTCTTATTCCTTTCCATTGTATCCTTATGTATAGATATCTTACATTCTAAATATTCTATTAGGGTACGTTTGGTTCATGAGAAAAATATTCTCCAAAAAATATTTACATACGTAAATTGTGTTTCATATGTTTGGTTCATACAAATGCATATGCAAATAAAATACCATGGTAAAAGCTTTTACAATGAAATGATCTAATTCATTATAAGATCAACCCACAACTATTGAGGTGGGGAAACACTCCCCATGCATTTGTTTTCACATGCGGACCCATTATTCACCATTCATTGTTCACTATTTACAATATAATATATTATGGATGTGGTTAGCATGCTGTCCAAGCCCGCATATGTAGAAATGGAGCGCCTCTTAAAAATCTTTTTTTGAGATGGATTTTTAGACTTAATTTTTAAGGACATGTAATCTCCAACATGGAGATCATGAATATGAAAAATAAATAAATTTTAAAACTAGAAATAATAATTTTATTAATAAAACATTTGGACTATTATTTTCCATTGTTTTTAGATGGACCACCTACTTGCATCCATCTTTTAGATTGATGCTTTACACTTCTAGATTGCATAGAAATGCGGTCCAGCTTGCATGAAATAATTTTTCATATATTATTATAATATTTTATTTACATATAATTATATACTTAATATATAAATTATATTGCAATAATAATTAATATATAATATTTAAGTAATATTTTATAAATATTATATTATTGTATATAGCATTAGAGTGAATGTATAATATATAAACATATAATTTTATATAATGTATATAATATAGTATAATAATACATTATAATATAAATATATAATAGTATGTATTATGTATATATTATATTATATTTTATTGTATGTATTATATATTTATATTTATACCTATTTTGTATTATTTTTAATATATATATTTATTATGTATAATACATGATATTTATATACTAGTTAATATATATTATATATAATATATAATATACATAACTGAAAATATATAATAAAATATGATGTATATAATATATTATAATATCATCCTATAATATAAATATAATAGTATATATTATGTATATAGTAAAATTTATATTATATTATATTTTATTGTATGTATTATATATTTATATTTATTTTATTAATGCAATTTTATTATTTTTAATATATATTTATTATGTATAATATATGTAATATATGATATTTATATACCAGTTAATATATATATATATATATATATTATAATATATAATATACATAGAGGAAAATATATAATATTATAGTATAATGCATAACATAAATATATTATACATGTTATTATATAAATATATAATAAAATTTGTATTATATTGTATTTTGTTCTATATATATTATATATTTATATTTATTTTATTAATGTAATTGCATTATATAATATATAATATTTATATATTACTATATGTTATATAATCTATATATTATTTGTATCATATATGATATAAAAATATCATAGACTATATTATATTATAAAAATATTGTATTATATTATATAACGAAAGTACTTTCTCTTTAGGGTGGAGGAATATACATTAATAAAATACATTATATTATATATCATAAATATAAAATACATTATGGTGTATATATTACATATTTATATATTTATGTTATTAATATGTATTTTATTATAGATAATATAAATATTTACAATATTATATAATATTTAAGTAAGATGCTTTTGTGATTTGCGGACCTCAATGTTCCAAATTAATATGAATGAATTGTAAAATTTCGAGTCCGATGGGGATTAGCCAATCCAAAAAACGATGGATAGCCCTATTCCACCTATTTTGGTGGAATAACATTCTCCACATTTTTTCTAAAGAACGTGGATTGGGCACTATTAGGGATTCAACTATCCACACGTGAATGTGTTACCCAAACAAGGGATAAGGGTCCAATATCTAGATAGCTTTATCTTGGAGAGTCCAATCCGGGCACCCAAACAGGCCCTAAAAGTCAGTATTAAAAACATATATTAGGGAACTGCGATTTAGTGGAGACGACCCAGTTCTAGATAGAACAGATAATTGGTTTAATTTAGATAGGCTCACCCAATTCTCTTAGAGAGCAGTAAGATGAATCGATAAAGAAGCATATTCAATGTCAGATTCCTAGAGATTTATTGTTCTTTAGAGAGAAAGGGTTTGGGTGAGAGGGCGTGAGACGAGATACAGATTTTGGGGGTTTAGCGAGCGAGAGAAATGGAGTGATAGAGAGATTTTGGGTGCTTCACGGTAGGGGAGGAGAGAGAAATAGAGGGAGGATAGAGAGAGGTTCAAGGGGCATGAAATGTAGACTGTACTCTAGATGGATGTTCATCCCTCAAGTCTTTTATTGCTCCCTCCTTTCTTCTGAATCTCTTAAAGCCACTACTCTTCTTGTTATTGGTTCTTTTTTCCTGCCCTCTACTGATATCTGGGGTCTTAGCGATTGGGCTAAGAGAACTTGGAATCTACCCTACTCCCCTGTGGTCCGTTCTTTCGAGAGTAACAAGATCGTTGTCTCTCTTTCCTCTGCTGATGACGTTCGTAAAGTCCTCCTTATTTGCAATACCTGGCGTGTCCAAAATTCTTATCGGTAGATTCTTGGAAACCTTGCGATCACGCTAATCTCACTTCATTATCCCCTTGCTAGGTTCGATTCGGGGGTATCCCTCTCCATGCTTGGAATATAGGAGTCTTTCAACGTCTAGCCAATTTGGTGGGGGTTTTTGTTGACGTTGACAGGGAATGTATGGTGGGTCTTGATCTCTCTTTTATCAGAGTCAATATTCTTAGATGTGCCAAGGCCCTAACTCCCTCATCGATCAACCTTTTTGTTAGTTTAGACATTTTTACCATTGATGTCACCATTGAAGGTTTGAAGACTGCCAACCCTCCGGCTCTGGCCCCTCTTGAAGTTTCTACTGATAAGGAAAATCGCTCTTGGGTTGAGTTTCTTAGAAAGCTTAAAGCTAGACCCCCTGTTCAACCTCCTGGAGCCATTATTGGACATGTTAGGGCTTGACTTCCATTGGCGAAACAGGGTCCTCCTTGGTTGAACTCCAAATTGGCAAGGCCACGTGGTAATAGATCTGAGATTGAATCACTTGGATCTTCTTCCTCCTCAAAAAAAATTAAAATTTGGAAGCCTACTGGCCGTTATTTTGCGAGGGATTTTTTGGGCTTTCATTCATTGAAACCATCAGCTAATTTGGAAAATAAAGTGAAGACGTGTTTTCTCTCTAATTATGTTTGTGACCCCTCCTTGCCTGCCTTTTTGGGTGCCACACCTACGCCGCCTCGTTATTGGCCTGCCTCTTTGTCCAAAGCCCATATTTATCGCCCTTATCCCCTGTTTTCAACTCAATTGCCTCCCTTTGTTCCGTCACCGTTTCTCCCTACCCATCCCTCATCTCTCCCCAATTTTTCCTCCACCGCCCATCTTGCCCCTCCTCTCTATCCACTCTCTATCCATCCCGCACATTTTCTCAATATTGTCGCCATCATCCATCTTGCCCCTTCTCTCACATCTATTTCCACCACCTCTGTCTCTTCTCACACTTTTTCTCTCCCAGTGACGTCAACGTCTCCCACTGAACTCCTTACCTCTTTCAAGCCTTTCAATGCTGGGACCTGCTTCTCTTCATTTGCTCCATTTTATGTCTTGGTTATCCTATTTCTTCTCTTCTTTTTCTCTTCACGGTGTTCAATCGGAGGATTCTTCCTTTTTATTTTTCTGCATTGCATTCTAGGGTCCCATATCTAACACCATTGCCTGCTACCAATTGGTCAGTTGTGGTTGTTGGTATCGTTGATTTTGATGAAGGTGAGGTTGTCTACTCCAATCCCATTTGTGGCTTCTGGAGCCATAATTGTGGCGGATAACCCTGAGTTTATTGCGGTCCTTCTAGCTATGGTTGAATCAAATATACTACTACTTTTGGTGGAAACTATTGGTGAGCCTTTGGCTGATGAAGCTATCTCAGTAAAGATAGTTGCGGAACACCTGGTAGAAGCTTCAGATTCATCGTCCTATATCTCTTCAAGCTCGGCCCCTGAAATTCCGCCAGGTGCTAGGACTGATTCCAAGCCTATTCACGTGACTGAGCGTCATTCAAAGACTCTACCAAGCAACCCCAGCCATGTAATTTTCAATCGTATGTTCAAGGAAATGGCGCTACTTTGTTGCTCCTCTAGAGGTGGTGTTTGCAGCCATAGATGCAGCGGTTAAGGTGGTCCTAGAAATGTCCAAAAAATTGAAGGATGAGACTCGGCCAGACCTAGCCAAGCTCCCTGTGCACCATTATTCTGGTCCGACGGATGACCTGGAGGTCTCCTCACCTGCCTCTAAGGTGCTATTGAAGCCTAATTTAAAGGAGGACTCTAAAGTTGTGCGCTCATCGGCTAGACTGGCTGCTCGTGGCTCTTCAGCTTCTCCTTCAGATGGAGTGGTTTTCAGTACAGGCCGTGCGACTTCAAAGGACCAGTCCTCTTCTAGTTGCAGCGGCAACACTTGCTCGTTCAGCTCTTTTCGTCCCTATGAAGATGGTGGCTTCGAGGGACCTGGTGAACCTTTATCTCGCCCATGAAGATTATCAGTTGGAACATGGGTGGTCTTTGTGCTGATCGACTCAAGAAGGAGGTCAATTTCTTGATTTCTAAATTTAAACTTTTTGTTGTTATTATGCAAGAAACTAAGTGTGCTTCACCCTCTCTTTTGGATGTCAAGACTTTGTGAGGTAATGATTATGTATGCTTTGAGGGTGTGGATGCCATTAGATTTTCTAGATGTCTATGGGTTCTTTGGGACCCAACAGCTCTGCTTTGCTTGAATGTTTTTAAATCTGATAGGTTCTTGGCAATTACTTTTGAAGGTCCTGTCAAGGGTCTTCGTTGGGTGCTTATGTATATGGGCCTAATATTGCTACCTTTAAAGGTGTCTTTTTGAATGATTTGAAATCTTTTATTTTCTCTTCGGGACTTCCTGTTTGTATTGGACGGGATTTTAACCTTAATCGCCACCCAGATGAAATTTCCACGTTTTCTCGGTTTAATTCTGATGTGCATCTATTTAATGACTTCCTTATGGAGAATGATTTATTAGATCTTCCTACTACTGAAGCTCATTTTACTTGGTCCAATAACTGTTCCTCCAATCTGATTTTATCCAAGATTGACCACTTTCTTGTCTCAAAGGCTTGGGAAAGAGTATTCCCTTTGGTCAAGGTTAATGCTCTTACTAAACTTTCCTCTGATCACCTCCCTATCTGTCTTCATACTGAGGAGGTCTTATCTGGGCATAGACCTTTTCCTTTTGATATTCATTGAATGGATGAACCTGAAGTTGTGGATATCATCAATCATACTTAGGGTAGTTGTTATGTTTTGGGCAGTTTTGGCTTCCATCTTCATAAGAAGCTAATATGCCTAAAGCACAAACTCATCTCTTGGAAAAAAACAAACCAGTATCAACTTAAAGGTAAGATTGATTTCACTTTGATGGACTTAGAGATGATTGAAAATTCTATTTAGAAAAACCAAGTTTTATCTGATGATATGACTGTTATAAAAATTCTCTGCTTAATAAACTACATGATCTCTTTAAGATGGAGGAGATTTATTGGAAACAGAGATCAAGAGTTAAATGGCTCAAGGAGGGTGACAAAAATACCAATTTTTTCATGCTATCACAAATGTGTGTAGGAGGCAAAATGATATTTATACTATTTCTCTACCAGGTGTATCGGAAGGCGACATTTCAATTCGTGATGAGGCCATTGTTCAACATTTTGAGTCTGTTTTTCTCGTGATTTTAACCTTGAGGTTATCTTAAATGGTATTCCTTTTAAATCTCTGTCATCTTTCTTGGTTTCTAATCTGGAAAGGGATGTTACTGTGGAAGAAGTTAGACTGACAGTTTTTCCTCTTCATGAGGATAAAGCCCCTGGTCCTGATGGTTTCCCTCTTATCTTCTTTCAGCGTTTTTGGGATCTGCTACACGATGATGTTTATTTAATGGTCAAGGAATTATGTCGACTGGGAGTGTTCTCAAGGGCATTAACTCTACTTAAATTTCTTTAATTCCAAAAAAAGAAATCATCGCTGATATTGAAGATATTAGGCCGACTTGTCTATTGTCTAATCTTTATAAAATTATTGCAAAAGTTTTAGCAGAGAGACTTAAGTTAGTTCTCCTTTTTATGATCTTTGATGAATAATCAGCCTTCATTAGAGACCGCACGATCACAGATAGCATTCTTATTGCCCAGGAATGCATTCACTATAGAAATCTTTCTAAGCAGCCGGGAGTGATTATTAAATTAAATATGGAGAAGGCTTTTGACAGAGTTGAATGGCAAGTGCTCAGTGAGATTATGAGAAGAATGGGTTTCAGTGTCAGATGGATTTTTTGGATTATGGAGTGCATTTCTTTGACTCATTTCTCGGTGCTTATTAACAGATCTCCTAAGGGGTTCTTCCATGCTTCTAGGGGCATTAGATAAGGAGACCCTCTATCTCCTTTTCTCTTTACCTTAGTAGCATAAGGTTTTAGCTTGATATTTAAAAATGTTGTAAATGCAGGTTTTCAAGTTTGCTCATTTCACATTTGCAATATGTAGATGACACCTGATTTTTTGTGATGCCAGTAAAGAGCAAATGCAGAATCTGATCACATTCCTCCTATGTTGCCAGCTAGCTTTGGGTCTCAAAGTAAATTTCCATAAGACTTCAATTGTGGGCATCTCTTGCTTCAATTTTGGGTTACAAAGTTGAGAAGTTTTCCGTTAAATACTTACGAGTTTCTATCTTTGATCGTAAGCTTACTCGTGTAGCCTTGGACCCTCTTATTCACAGGTATCAAGTTAAATTAGACCTATGGAAGACCAAGACTTTATCTTTCGGTGGGAGTATCACTTCGGTTAAATTCACCTATGCACATCTTCCTATTTACATGATATCAGTCCTACAATTACCTAATGAAGTAATCAAGCTTATTGAATAATATATGTGAAACTTCATTTGGGATAATATGGAGGACAATCACAACAAGTTTCATTTGGTGAACTGGGACCAGGTTTGTACACCGTCAAAGCTAGGGGGTTTGGGTATCAGAAAGCTTAAACTTGTAAACTGGGCCCTTATATCCAAATAATGGTGGAGAATCTTTCAAGACTTTTCCTATCTCTTGAAGAATTGGCTAATTGCTAACTATGACTTCGATCATTTCACCCACTTGATTAAAAATGGTAGAGGAGGCAAATTCACCTCACAGATTTGGAAGGATGTTTATAGCTGCAGAAATATAGTTTTCGGTAATATCAGACGACTTATTAGCAATGAAGATAACAC
This sequence comes from Amborella trichopoda, assembly GCF_054954075.1. NCBI lineage: Eukaryota > Viridiplantae > Streptophyta > Magnoliopsida > Amborellales > Amborellaceae > Amborella > Amborella trichopoda. The sequence continues at coordinate 9,199,188 of NC_142345.1, read as the reverse complement.
TCTTTTTTCGTTCAACAAATGGCTTGGTGATGCACATCTCCCTTCTACTTATCTTGACCTCAAAACTTTCAAACTTGATTTCTCTTTCCCCCTTTAATTGTGTGGTCTGGAACATCTGATGCCGCTGCAATAGGCTACCAGACATAGTTATTTCACAACTTCATAATCTCTCCAATAGCTTGAACAAGTTTACATCTCTTCTAATGTTGAAGACTTGATAATATGGGAATAAGAAACTGGCGAAGTTTTTTATGTCAAATCAAAGTATAGGCTCCTGTTTATGGATCGGGTTCGTATTGTTGATACCTCTTTGGTTCTATTTGGAAATGGCGAGTTCCAATTAAAATCCAAGTCTTCCTATAGGTTGCATGTCAAAGGAAATGTTTAAAAATAAACAATCTGCAAAAGAGAGGTAAAATTCTTCCAAAAATTTTTCTTGATGTGCAAAAATGATGAAGAATCTTGCTCTCATCTTGTCCTTCACTGTCCCTTTTCCTCTAGCCTGTGGCTCTGGGCTTTATTTTCATTGGGTTTTTTCCTCATGATACCTTTGAATCTCATCAACATTATTGACCATCTTTCTGTCATTGGATTACTAAAAAAAGGAGTTGTGATTTGGAAAATTTTCAGAAGTGCAATCTTATGGCAGATTTGGTTAGGACGTAACAGGAGAAACTTTGATGAGACGTCTCAGAGTATTGAAAGGGTAAAAGATCTCATTTTATAATCTCTTTGGAATTAGTTTTCCTCCACGCCCGAAGGACAAGGTGCTCTTCAGACTGATATTTATATCAATCTGAAATTTTTGGCTCATTCCTCTTCTCACTCTAGCCGTCCCCTTAGAACTTGGATTGCACCTCTAGAAACTTGCCTCAAACTCAATTTTGATGGCATCTTATTTGAAAATCCAGGACCTACAGGTATTGGTGGGCTTCTTTGCAACAATTTTGGAACAGTTCTTTTTTCTTATTAGGGTCCTTGTGGGTCTACAACAGCCAATCATGCTGAATTGGCTGCTCTCCTTCAAGGCCTTCATATTATCATCGACAGGGGTTTCATTGGTGATATTATAATTGAAGGGGATTGCCTGAATGTTATCAAGTGTTTAGAAAAGAACAAAGGATCCCTTGGTCCCTATTTACTCTTTGGTTAAAAATTCATGACCTATGTGCCTGGCCCAATTTGAGGATAAGCTTCGGCTACACCATGCGCGATGCCAATGATGAAGCTAATGGACTTGCTAAGCATGGTGCTTCTTTTTCCTTTTTGCAAGTTTCTAACAATTTGATCTAATCTTTTATAATCTCATGCTCTTCAAGCATTGCTTTAATAAAAGTTCATAACATTTGTCAAAAAAAGAAGGTGCTAGTTGGTTCAGGTGGTTCAAGTGGAAGGCTAAAAAAGGCAAGGGATAGACCTAAAATGACATAGGCAGAAGTTGTGAGAAAAGATATGGGAACTCATGGCCTCATTGAGGATATGGCCCTAGATAGAGCAGAATGGCATATTAGGATTCGTGTAGCCGATCCCAACTAGTTGAGAAAAGGCTCGGACGATAATGATGATGATAATAAGTGTACTATTTAAGGAGCAACAATTGCATCTTCTAACTTTTTTAAGACTATGTATTAGTGTCGTCAGATTTGGTTCGCTTTATCCGAAGAAGCCGAAGTCTTCAGATTTAGGCCTAGATGAAGTAAAACAAAGGGTGGTATTGTCACTTCAGTCTTAATCAACCGCTTCAAACCGAACCATAGCAACCCGGAATGGCATACTATCAACCTCATATAAACCTTATTGATTGTTCAATCAACCTAGGATAACATACTTGCAACCTCATGTAACTTTATTAAATTTTGAAGATCACTATTTGGATTTCAAGCTACCTAGTGAGTGACATAATTGTTATATCTAACAAAGATGCTTTTTTTATAGGAAAATTGCTTAAAACCCCCAAATATGGACTTTCTACGCACTTTACCCCCAGCCTAACTTTTTCTAACATAAATTTTCTCAAAACCAATTTTTTTAGCTAATACCCCCAATACAAAAAGTTTATTTTTTTGACAAAAATATCCTTCCTGTATATAACAAATCATTTTTGGATCCTAATAAAAGGAAAAGCCGGACCGCACTTGTACAACGCTAAATTGCTCGCTTCAAAACGTCGGACTGCCACTTTAAAACGTCGGACTGCCCCTTCAAATGTCGTACCACCACTTCAAAATGCCGGATTGCCCCTTCAAAATGCCGAACCGCTATTTCAAAATGACGGACTGCCCATTTCTCCAATAGCATAATCCTCGGACCGTCACAATGAAATGTCAGACCTCTCTCTCAAGTGAAAATGATTTGTTCTATAAGGAAAGGGTATTTTAATAATAATAATAAAAAAAAAGAACTTTTTTTATTAGGGGGTATTAGCTAAAAAAGTTGGTTTTGGGAGAAAATATGTTAGAAAAAGTTCGGCTGGGGTAAAGTGTCTAGGAAGTCCATATTTGGATGTTTTAAGCAATTTTCCCTTTCTTTTTAGGATTTTTAAAAAGTTTGAGGTGTTCCATTATCTTTACAACCTAAGAGATGATTTTTAGTCTCAACGTCATTCCCTTTTTACCTTCTATACAAAGTCGAGAGCTGCCCTTATCGAGGAAAAGCCATAAATGGAGTAAGGCTATAAGTTATTTTTTGGGCTTTTTAAAAAAAGCCTTAATAAGAATTTTCGTTTGAGAAATTAGACCACATGTGACTTTGGCCCTCCCACTTTCTATGAAAGGTTAAGTAGACCTATTTTCCCTTCCTTTAAAAACAAAATCTTGAAGTTTCTTATCTCACTTTTTTCCTATGGTTTTCTTCCATCTTCTCACAACCCTATGTATTCTTCCCTTCACTCACATTCTCTTTTTAAAAGAATATGAGAAGAGACAATAATGGAGTTGTGATGCTTGGTAAGAGAATGTGAGTGGTGGCAAAAATGAGTTTGGCTTTCTAGAGAGATAATATGATAGGAGGGACAAACAGAACTGGGTTCATAGAGAGTGGATGTGATTGGAGGAAAAAATGAGATTAGATATTCAAAGAGAGAATATGAAGTTGAGGCATATTGGATCGATAAAGAAGATCATGAAAAGAGGGCTTAGGGTTTATCTTTTTGGGCTGGGACGTAGATTGAAAGAAGGTAAGAGTTAGTAGATAGAGTTATTAAGCTTATCTTTTGAAAAAAGTTTACCGTGATTAGTTGGCCAAGGAAAGTTGTAAACGGGTTTTTCCTTTGGTATGATTAAACGGGGTCCCAAGAAACAGAGAGAGCGAGAGAGAGAAAGGATCTAATGGAGTTCATCCCTTTCCAAGTTACATGCAGAAGAATGTAGCCAGAATTGCTTCCCTTGTAGACAATAGAAGGTTGGACCACAAGGTCAAAATCTCATAGACGAAGCTCTGGCCTAGAGCCCAAGCCTATGAAAATGGAGAAGCGCGATTCATGGCCTAGGTTTAGGTTTTTTGAAAGGTGGTGTTTTTGGATTTGGGGTTCTCTAGCCTGGATCTTGGATTCAAGGTTTTTATTACTCAGAGATCATCTACCACAGAGGTGAGCCATTTAAAGGCAGAGGTGAACATGGTGATGGACTTTTGTGAGAAAGAGGATAAATTTCAATAGCTGTGGAGGTTTTAGAGAGAGAGTAAAAGGGGCAGCAGCAGAGTGGCAGTGGTGGTCTTAGAGAGAGAAAAAGGGGCAGTATTGATGGTGGTTTTAGAGAGAAAAAAAAGGGTAGTAGCAATGGAGATGTAAAGAATGGAGGAGTCCAAGGTTTTTGATGGGGATGGTGATGTTGAAGCTGAAGGTGGAGATGATGTGACTTTGGTTAGTATTAGGTATGACCGTTCAGGAGGCATTCTTTTAGAGGCACAGTTCCCGATGGTAGGATCTTTCTCTCCCCCTTCGACGGATATTTTCAGTCTTTCTGATTGGGTTAGAAGGAGTTGGAGATTGTCGTATGCTCCAAAGGTTAAAGTTATGGGAGAGAACAAGATCATCTTTCTCTTTTTCTCTAAGATGGACTCTGTTGAGGCTTTGAAGAATCGTTTTGTTTTGTGCGTATTAGAGGGAAACTGTTATCCATTGATCTTTGGAGGCCAGATTTTCATCAATCATACCTACGAAAATGTAGTATGTGGATCAGACTATTGGGTGTTTCTACCCATGCTTAGTCGTTACAAACTTTTAGTAAACTCGCTAACAAATGTGGTGGGTGATGTTGACAAGTCTGCTTTCACTAGGCTGATCTTAGATATGTAAGAGTTCGCAACACATCCTTAAAATATTGACCTTGCGAGTGGGTCAAGAATTTTTCTCCATTTCTGTGATGCAAGAAACTGTTGAGAGAGGCTCTTGTCATTCATGACTGCAGAAGGTTGACAATGACCCTGATGGAAAATCTGGGTGGAAGGAGGTCGTACACCGTTGTAAGCCTAGGCCAAAAAATTAGAATTCCGACTAACAATGGGTAGGTCCTCGCAATTTTAGTAAGTCTCAGAGGAAACTTCAAATTTTGAAAATTCATAAGCATTGGGTGCCTGTGGGGCGTTTTACGAATAATACGGCGGGCTTGGAGCAATCCGTTATTGACCGTGTTGTGAGACCAACAAAAGTGACCGAGGGTCCATCAAAGATACGTTCGCAAGTTTCTAGGGAAGTTTCCAAAAAGGATGAAGGTGTAGGTATGGGAGGTTTATTGAGCTGTCTAAACGAGCAGTTTTCCTTGGGTGGACGCAATCTGCGGTGGTTAGACACCTGGAACTCCATGATATTGCTAAGAAGGGGGGTGAGCAGTTCACGGAGGTGAAGGCAGTCGATTAGGAGAGGTTTGCTTCTCATCCCTTTAGTTCAAATAAGGTGCTCCTCCAACATCTCAAATCTTTGGCTTCACAGTGGGAGATGCAGAAGAAGATGATAGTTATCCAGCTGATACTTGCGAGTATGGCCACCATGTATCCTCTGTGGCATCGACATGCGGCAAGGAAGACCCAAGCTATGAAGAGGTTGCCTTTCAATCCTCTGTTGGTTAACCCGCTCACTTTGGTGGTTATATATGATGTTGAACCAATTGCTACGGTGGAGGATGGTGATGTTGAAAACCATGTGCTGAACTTACCAGAGAATGTTGTTGTGGCTTAGGAAGAAGAGGAGGAGTTGGTGGCGAGAATGGACATAGTGGATGTGGCCTCACTCTATGTGATTTGTGAGGAACGTCCCATACTTCTGCATCTCTCTAAGACGGTGCTTAGGTCAGTGCCAGAGGAAAATCAAGACGGAGAGCCGCAAGGGATGGACTCGGCTTCTGTGGTGGATGGTAGAGTTGATCAAGCAGAGAAGTTAGTGGGGTCGATAGTTCATGACAGTAGCATGGACTTCGATTTTCCCATTGGGGTAGTTTTTAATGATACCATAGAGAAAATCAGAAGTCCAATTCTTTGATGTCTGATGGAGATGCTAAGACTCTTACCCCTGTTAAGGAGAAGAGTGTGAAGAAGAAAAAAGGTAAAAGCCATGTTAAAGGTACTCGCTCATTTGCTAGATTGTTAGCGAAAGGGAAGCATGATACGACGGTTGGAGTGGTCATCAGAGAGGCTCAAATTAATGATATCGTCACCCCTTCTTCTTCCTCAGAGGATGATGCCGATGATGTGACCATGGAGGAGGCGATGCTGCTCGAACAAGTCTACTTTGGACCAAGGGAGGATGGTTCAGGTTCTTCCCATCCTAAATCTCTTTAATGTTATTACTTTCTTGGAATGTTAAGGGTCTGGGTGACCCCAAACGCAAAAAAAACGTTCTATTTTTTGTTAGTAAGTATAAACCTACTGTTCTTATTTTGCAAAAAACCAAACTTCCAAGCCCTACTCTTTCTGGGGTTAGGGAAGTCTGGGGACATAGAGCAGTAGATTTTATGAGCATTGATTCAGTGGGTCAGTTTGATAGTATTTGGTTGATTTGGGACCCAACGGTTTTGCTTTCTTTTTGTGTTGTCAAAAAAGATTTTTTATTGCTTGTTGGCTTTGTGGGTCCTGAAGCTGAGTTTCAATGGGGTCTGATGAATGTCTATGGTCCACATAGTTCTGCTCGTTATAGAGGAAATAACTGAAGTCATTTCTCAATTTCTTTATCCTATTTGTATTGGGGGGATTTTAATTTTACCCGTTGGCCAGATGAATGCTTTGTTGGGGGAGCGATTACTTTGTCAAAGCATCTATTTAATAGATTCAATGAATCGCATGCCTTCATTAACCTTCCAATCGCAGGGGTGAAATTCACTTGAGCTAATGGGAGTGGGACTTCCCTCTCCATGTCTAAACTAGATAGGTTCCTAGTTTATCTTGAATGGTCTAAATTTTTCTTTGTAGCCTCTGTTAAAGCACTCCCCAGGCTCTTTTCGGACCATACTCCAATTCTGTTAACCTCTAAGGTTTTTTTGGGAGGTACTAAACCTTTTCATTTTGAAATTGGATGGTTAAAGGAAAAGGATATTCTAGACCTTATCAAAAGCACGTGGGAGAATACTATTGTCAGTGGGTCTCTTGATTTTGAACTCCATAAGAAATTGCTCAATATTAAGCAAAAGCTTATGGATTGGAAAAAAAGAGAAATGTTATTCAATAAAAAGGAAAGTTGATGAAGTGTTGCTTTCTATTGAGACCACAGACCAAGTAATGCAACAAACGGGATCTTAGACTATAGAGATGGTTGGGGAGAGAAGGGCCAAGTTGAATGAGTTACAAGAGCTTAGGAGGGTGGAAGAGGTGTATTGGAAACAGTAGTCCAAGGTCAAATGGCTGAAAGAGGGGGATATGAATACAAAATTCTTTTATGCTATTGCAAATGCCAATAGACACCAAAATGATATCTCTGGCCTGGCGGTTGATGGTGTTGACGGGGATCATGGTGAGGGTATGAGTCGTGCTATTATTAACCACTTTCACTGTGCTTTTACCTCGAAAGTGAGTTGTACCCCTAGATTAAGCCGAGTAGGCTTCAAAGTTTTACCGCCTAACCTGAGTTCTATCCTGGATAGAGATGTTTCTTTGGAAGAGTTAAAAAAGGCAGTTTTCGTTTTACCTGATGACAAGGCACCTGGTCCTGATGGCTTCCTTCTAATCGTTTTTCACCAATTTTGGAATTTGATTAGTTTTGAGCTATTGGAAATGACCAGGGGATTCTTGCGAAGTGGAAACCTTTTAAAGGGGTCTACTTTTATTGCCTTGATCCTAAAAAAGTCTATGATTGCTCCATTGGGGAATATTAGACCAATTAGCCTTCTTACGAGTCTATACAAAAGTGTGACTACGGTCTTGGCTGAGCGACTAAAGGAGGTTTTACCTGTTATTATTTCTGGCCCGCAATCGACTTTTATTAAGGACAAAATGATATATGATAGTGTTCTGATTGTACAAGAGTGCATTCACTCTCACATCCTTGATAGGAATCTGGGGGTGGTTATTAAATTAGATATGGAGAAGGCTTATGATAAGGTGGAATGACATGTTTTGTTAGAAATTATGAAAAATATGGGTTTTAGTGAAAAGTGGCGGCAGTGGATTTTAGGTTGTTTGTCTTCAGCTCACTTTTCAATTCTTTATAAAGGGACCTCGATGGGATTTTTTAAGGCCACCCTGGGGATACGTCAAGGGGATCCTCTTTCCCTTTTCCTTTTTACTATATATGCGGAATGCTTCAGTTTGATGCTTACCATTATAATGAGGAATGGTCACTTTGCAGGCTTTCAAATGCCCAATGGGGGACCGTATATTTCACACTTGCAATATGCTAATGATACCCTTCTTTTTTGTGAAGCACAGCAAGCGCAGGTTGCAAATATTGCTATTTTTTTGAAGTGATGTGAAGTTGCATTTGGTTTAAAGGTTAATTTTGAGAAAACATATATGGTGAGTATAAATTGCCCTGATGCGGAGGTTTCCTCGTTTGCACAGGAGTTTGGTTGTAAGATTGAATTTTTCCCTATTACTTACTTGGGTACGCCAATTTCAGATAGTCGTCTCCATATTGCAGTTTGGGATAAAATTTTGCAGCGTATCCAAGTTAAGCTAGATTTGTGGAAATTTAAGTATTTATCCTTTGGGGGGAGGATTACGCTCATTAAGGCATGCCTATCAAACTTGCCTATTTATCAGATGTCTATTATACAAATCCCTGCTTCGATAGTAAAGAAAATAGAGAGTATGATGAGAAACTTTGTGTGGGGGTCCTTTGTGGAGAAGAAAAAGTTCCATCTCCTTCACTAGAATAGAGTGTGTACGCCTAAAAGGAAGAGGGGCTTATGATTAGGAAATTCAAATTGGTTAATAAAGCTTTGCTCTGTAAATGGTGGTGGAGATATCTTACTCTTAAAGACCACCTTTGGTACGAAGTGATTTCTTCAAAGTATGGAACTGATAGGTTTGGTATGTGGGTGGGGAATAGGAATGGAGTAAGGGGCATGTCAGCCAGCTTGAGGGCTATCCATTCATGTAAAGACTTTATACGTCGTGATAGTCGGTGGTGTATGGGTAATGACTGCAATATCTCCTTTTGGCATCATAAATGGTTGGGGGACTGGCCATTAAAATTAAGTTTTCCTTTGATTTATCATTTGATGACTAATCAAGAAGCCATTATTGCCGAGCTTTTTATTCTCAGGGGTAGTAATGTTGAGTGGAATATTGCTCTGCCTTATAATAGGTTTTTGACTTAGTGTTATCTCAATTTGCTGATCTTCATAGACTATTGGCAGATGTTTATATCCCGCATAATGCTTCTGATGAGGTTGTTTGGGAGATTGACAAAAATGAGATTTATTCAGTTAATCTATGTATCATTTACTCTACCATGATAGGGGGCGATGGTCTATGCCTGAAATAGCTATCTTGTGGAAATGGCTCCTACCTCTCAAAGTGCAAGGTTTTCTTTAGTTGGCATTTCAAAACATAATTTTCACGGTTGATAATCTGATTAATAGAGGGAAAATTTTACCGAGCAAGGAAGATGGAGAGACTGGTGATCATCTCTTTCTCCATTGTTTGTTTGCCAGTCGCATTTGGAGGTGGTTTTTTGACAAGCTTGAGGCTACATTGGTAATGCCACTGTTGGTGAATGGGGTTTTTCATAATCTTTCAGTTACTTTACCAAGGACTGGGAGTGTTGTATGGCAAATCTCTAGAGGTGTCATTCTGTGGGAGATCTGAAGAGAGAGAAATAGAAGAATGTTTGAAGGTATCTCTTTCCCGATTGGAAAAGTTTTGGAAAAAATCTTGCATTTCATCTGGTTGTACCTCTCCGTTACGAGTTGTGGATAGAGTGTTTCTGAAGTGGATGTGAGATGTAATCTTTTTAACCTTTTCCATTTGGGTTTCCAAAAGTGTAGGCCCAAAGGGTAGACGGATGGTCCCACCTTTGGGGGTTTATAAGCTCAACTTTGATGGTAGCTCATTGGGTAACCCGGGTCTTGCTGGTTTTGGAGGGGTTTTTCGGGATTGGATGGGTAATGTGATCTTCTCTTATGCAGGGTCACTTGGGGTGCGGACTGCGAATTATGCATATGTCTTTACTCTTTTCTTTGGCCTTTGTTCCCTTGTGGAGAAGAGTTTGGGGGCATCTTACATTATTAAAAGGGATTCCCTCAATGTTGTGAAATAGTGCAAAAGAGATCAGAAACTTCTTTGGGAATTGAAATCTTTGTTATTTCAGATTTTAGATCTTGCCTCCTCTTTTTCTATCTCTTTTGCTCATGTGTATAGGGAGGCTAATGTGCTAGCTGATTCCTTGGACAAAGGAGCTTCTACCCTCTTTGAAGCCGTTATTTTGGATTCTGTAATCTCGTTCTAGATTAATAATATCTTAGAACTTTCTCTAAAAAAAAAAAGAGAATATGCAGATGATAAAAGAATTGGATTGGGTTTCTAGATAGAGAAATTAATAGTGGAGAAGAACATGTTTGGTATTTAGAGAGAATGTGAGAAGACGGAATAATGAGTTTGCTTTTTAGAGGAAGAATATGAGAGCTAAGAGCTAAAAAAATCAGGTTTTTAGAGAGAGACAATGGGGGAGGGAAGACACTAAGGAAAATAATGTGCAGGATGAGAAAAAATGAGACCTTAGGAACTTGTTTTTTTAAAGGGCCAAAATTGTTCATTTATCCCTCTACAAAAGGAAAGGGAGCTAAACTAAAAATTAAGTTTTCAATAAGTCCAATGTCTTAAAAATAGAATCTAATAAGGCTTTTTCAATCAAAAACCCTTATTTTTAGACTTCCATAGAATATAAAAAAATTGAACCATATAATATCCATTTTTTTTGCTTTTTTTGATTTTTTTTTATTTTTCATTGTTTTAGTATTATTATATATAAAATATATACTTTGATTATATCAATTTTTTAAAAAAAAATTCAAAATCTTCCCCCAAATTGGCTGAAACACTGAATTGCTTTGTTTTTCTTACTAACCCAAACAAGACTGAGAAACGAATCTGATATGACTATTAGGTATACCATACACCATCAGTGCGTCGCTTATGATACAAAAAAGGAGTTTGCTCTTGATAACGGGAAATAAGCTGAGTATAGGCGATATCCACGGTACATCAAGAAGAATGATTGGTGGATGGCCCATATACTTCCACATTTATGCATTTTAACGTTTTGTCGCTTTCCTTTGATGATTTCAAAACGAAGAATACAACCGAGGGTAGGTATGTTTGGTAAGAAAAAGCTATTTTTCTCTTTTTTGGAGAATATCTGATAAACTGGAAGCCTAAGAAAAAAGTCAAAAGTAGAAAACTCTTTGGAAGCTGAGAACCCTTGTTTGGTAACCTGCTTGTGAAAACGAGAGAACTCGAACTAGAGCTTAGGCAAAGAGAGCTTGAGAGAGGAGATATCACAAGGTTAGGGAAATAAAATGGGGACGAGGTTGGCCTTGTATTTTACCATCTTTCTGAAAAATCATCAGAATCCACTACAATTTTCCTCAAAAATGGGGAAAAGCATGGAAACATAAAGATGTAGAGCTTCACGTTTCCATACTTTTCACCATTCTCGAACAGTGATAAGTGTAGTTCCTGAGAAAACATGTCATTTTCTCATATTTTCACAGTTACCAAACAGGACATTGCATTCCTTACATTGGCAAAATTCTCGAACCGAACAACAATATGGATTAGCTAGTAAAAAAAAAAGTAAAGCAACCATAGCCATAAAGGAGATGCATGTTAAAGGAATATATCCCATTTATTGGCTTTCTTAGTTGTCACCATAGAAAGAGGCCCATGATCCATATATGTGGTATGGTGAAAAATATCAGTATTAAATGCAAATTATTATCATATATAACTTTGGCTTTATCATAGAGTATTCTCTTTTGCAGCTGCTTGAAAGGCTCTCAGAAAGACCTGAGGTGGTTGGCCTCCATTTAACCTGTACTTGCCATTAATCTGCAAAAAGAAGAATACGAACATTGAAGGGACAATTCCATTTACAGATGCTCTAAGTACAAGAAACCGAAGTCCAATTTGTAACTTAAACAAGACTGAGCTCACCAAAAAGTTTGGAACTCCTGAAATGGCAGCAGAATACTTGTTTAGGCCCTCATTGACCTTCAACAAACAATTGAATCAAGTCAAAATCCAAGTAAAATCAGGTGAAAGCTGAGCATGTACAGGCAAAAATGGTTTGCACAGGTGTGAACGTGATAAACTTTGTGCTCAAATGAGATATCTTACAATAACTTACCATATACCAAAAAATAGTAGATGTCTCACTAATCAGTAAACTAAACATAAAAAAATGAACAAATGTGTAGATATTAGACAATGTATAAGGAAATTTATGGCTTTATTAGAAATTTGATGTCTGCAAAAGGGGACTAGAGTCTAGCACCTTTGGAGTCCTTGTAGCACACCCAAACTTATTGTTTGTTTGTGTGTGTGTGTGTGTGTGTGTGTGAGTGAGAGAGAGAGAGAGAGAGATTTATATTTATATATATTGAGTGATTCCAAATTCCAATCTGGAATATCAGTAATTAATTCTAGATTTCATTGCTTATCATCCAATAGATTGAGTAATCGGTGGTTCAATCAAGCAAATAGCTGATAATGCAACTATAGATTGGACTGTTGGAGTATTGAAACATACCTCTTCAAGGCACTTGTTTGGGTCATCAAGCAACTCCCGTGCTCCCTCAACACCAACCTTATTTGCTGCTTCCAAGAGAACTTGCCTGCATCAGCAATAAGAAGTTTCTCTTTCTTGAATCAAAATTGCTTAAACTGTTCTACAATAATAACTTTAAGCATCATGAAGCATATTGTAGAAATACGTTTAGCATCTTCGTAAGCATATCTTTGAAACATAGCATGAACATACCCAATATAATAGGGGAAAAAATAGCCGGGTGATTGATAAGATTTTAATTATCTGGTTCCATGTGAATTAGTCACTGGAACTTGCATACCAATAGGCCATAACACAAAAAAACAGACATGAGGTCTTCATAGACCAAGAAAAAATTAGGAGAGAAACACAAATAACCTCAACTTTCAAAATAGTTCAAATAACTTCCACAAACTAAATTTCTAATATTAGTCATCCTTTCTGCCTTTAGTTGTATTAGAACAGGGGTATCCATCATATCCTCTGCATGTTGAACCACAATTCCAGAGCCTTCAAGGGAAAAAAGGAAGGTAATTTAGAAAAGATGCACAAGAAGTGAGGTTAATGGCATATGAAATTATAGTCTGACAATCAGTGATGATGATGCCTGAAAAATACACATACCAAGAATCTAATAAGATGGTTACAGTTCAACAACTTGGGACATTCTAAAAACCAAAACTTGACTTGGGACTCAGTCCCAAAGAGACTTCTTATATGACAAAATATAAAATATATAAAATATCTACAGAAATAAAAAAAGATCATGAAGATATCTACAGAGAAGATTTATACAAAGAAAAACAAAAGTTTATGATATTTTAACATATTAGAAACATTTTTTTACAAAAAAAAAATGTTCTTAGAAAAAGTTAGCAAAGCATAATTCAAACTCAAAAGGTTTCTTACTAGTTATACAAAACCGTATACAGATCAAAGCCCAACCAATTTCAAATGCCTTTTGGTTAGCAGTGATTCTGATAAAAAACCCTAGTCCTGTAACAAACCCCACAAGTAAACATTTAGAAGCACAAATCGTTATCTTTTGGCTTTTAAATTTAATACATCAAATACTTCATTTGTTTCCAAATCTCTTTTATCTTTTTCCTTTTTCTCCTTTATGTTCCTTTTAAACTTTTTCTAAAGTTTTTCGAAGCACACAAGCCATCAGCACTATAACTTACCGATTGCCTATGTATTTGCCCTGGCAGAAATAGTTGAGAAGCAACTCTTGTACAAGAGCATTTTGCTTGTTGACTCCTTGATGCCCAGCAAATTCTATGAGCCTATGACTATCCAATGTACTCCCCCTGCATGAATCCCCCATTACTTTTTACTTCAGAAAAGTGAAGTTCCTTACAGTTGAACAAAATAAAGAGGAAGAAGAAAAAGAATAAGAAAACTGCAGTCCTTCCCAATTGTGATGCAAATTAATAAGTAAAAAGGAATGAAATTTACTCACGTTAACCCAGAAGTGTTATATTCAAACCCAAGGTCCTGAAATACCTGGAAGACATGTTATTCAAATTAGAAATGCATGTAAGCGTGTGTGGCAAGGAATAAGTGTAGGGAAAATTATAGTTCAGGGCCTGGGGCATGTAGATATGATATGCAATGGCCCAAAACCCCTTAACTATAAGCAAGCACCTGGATTGGTCAAGCCATTTTTGGTTTTATTGTTTTAAGTAAACATTCTACCTTCCCAAATCTGGTACTTGATATAACAGGCCATAGTTGTTTTCAATGAAAATATAGTCCAATACTTCAAATGCTAAATTTGAAAATATTGTCCAATACTTCAAACACTGAATTGGGACAAGGCAGAACAGTGAAACACATCTCTAAGAATGCACTTTAACTCTGGCCTCCGAAGTTCGGTGTTTGAAGTTTTAGATGTCTGATGTCTCATTAAAGAAAAATGTCCTTTTCTTTTTTCTTTTTTTTTCCAAATATCAGACTGGGGTAGGGGTATAGCAATTAAAACCACAAAAAAAAAAAAAAAAAAAAAAAAAAAAAAAGGGAAGAAAATTCACCGGTTTAGGCACCTATTATAGTTATGAGCTTAAGGGAACCAGCAGATTATATGCAGGTTTCCTAGGTGCTGTTGCATATTTTCTTAAAAGAATATTCTGTGAAAATGTATCCCACAATGGTGTACCTTTGACATGCGAGACCTCATTTGTTTCCACGGTTCTGCCCCAAATTTATTTTCATAGAAATCCATCACTTTAATTCCTTCTTTTGGTGCATTAGGTTCAAGCAAAAATGGATGCCATCTAACCTGCAAAAGAAAAAAAGTGACTTAAGGCACTCTGTAAATAGCCAGGTAGAAAGATAACTATACCACAATCCAAAGAAGGATGGTAATGGTACTTAAAAGAGGTATCCACCATTTGCCCCTGATGATAGACAATGGAGATTTCCCCTAACCAGTGTTTCAAAAAATACCAGGCAGGCCCTAGGGGGTGGGGCCCAGGGCCTAGGGCGGCACCTAGGGATCTGGGTGGCCTAGGTTCAAAGGGGTGTCTAGGATCCTGTTTTAAGTCCAGATTTTGTATAAAAAATGTATCAATAAAATGCATATCCATTTAATTTTTATAATCCAAACAAGAAACACCAAAAATGCCCCACACGATGGGTATTTTGCACCCTAGTTAGGGCCCCAGATGGGCACCCAGGGACAGCCTGCCTAGGTGGAGTCTTAGGTGGGCGCCTAGGGACAGCCCACTTAATTGGTCCACCCAAGCTTGGGCGATGTGCCCAAGCCCCCCTAGCCTGCCTAGATGCTAAGCAGACCGCTTTGAAACTATACACCCAACTACAGTTAAATCCACCATCTATCTGCCAAATGGATGGTGATGCCCAGTGTTTTAAAATGTGGGATGCGACCAAAAGCGTTGGGGGTCTGATGCGGCTCGTTGTGGTCCGGATGCAGGTGCATCACGACGATGCAGTCAATAAATATAAAAAATTTTAAAAAATCTAAAAAAAAAATATGGAGGTGATAGATGTGATAGTAGGTATTTAGATTATTCATTAACTCCACAAGTATTAGCTGTCGAAGATTCTGTATCCATTATCCCTTGACAGAAACTAGAAACTTGAAACTAACTTCATAAAACATGCAACAATCAACAACCATAGGCACAAATCTGCAACCAAAAACTCTAAAGTTACAAATTTTATAAACTCTTTAATCTTGAAAAGAGTCCATGAAGTTCTTCGACTCGAATTATATACTTTTTATAAACTTTATAAATTTATAAAAATGTAACTTTACTTTATCAGAGCATGTTGAAGATCAATAAATTTTATAAACTCATTAATTTGTAACTTCCTTGTATTAGTCCATGAAACTCTTTGAAGTTACAAACTTTATTTGAAAAGTATTGGGAAAAGTTCATCGATTTGTAACTTTTAATCTTCATGGACTTTTAGCTTGTAGTATCTTGTATTACAAATCAAAGAACTTCAACAAATAAAATTTCTGCTTAAAATTTTTTTCGATTCAATCGATCCAATAAAAGCCATAAATGTGGTTGTAACATGTT
Source organism: Amborella trichopoda (assembly GCF_054954075.1). Taxonomy (NCBI): domain Eukaryota; kingdom Viridiplantae; phylum Streptophyta; class Magnoliopsida; order Amborellales; family Amborellaceae; genus Amborella; species Amborella trichopoda. The sequence continues at coordinate 9,183,444 of NC_142345.1, read as the reverse complement.
GTTTGGGTGGTTTACTACCCCAAACCCTTTCCCCCGATTTTCAAAGTTCAAAATGACCTTATTGCCCTACTCGAGGGGTAAAGTTTTGAAAAAAATGGCATACAGATTATGCGGCCTGATGTAGTCGATGCGGGATGTGGCTCTGATTCGGAGGGATGCAGCTCTGATGCGGGTGCATCTCTCCAAAACACATATGCGGTAAAGTGCGATGCGCTGGGTGGCGCGTTGCACCTGATGCAGATGCATTTTAAAACACTGGTGATGCCCCATCTGGTTACTGCATACCATACTCCATAGCATTAGGGCATACTTTTGCATTAAGATTAAAAATTGTTCATACGGGAGCTGACCTCAAAATTATAGAGATCCTTTGTTGAGTCCATAGCCTTATTGAGGTTCTGCTTCCCCACAAAGCACCATGGACACACAGTATCAGAGCTCACATCTATACGAATGTGCTTCTTTCCACTGTTTTGAGCCAATGATTGATCCATGAATACAATATTTCTGTCTCAGCAAACCACAAAGTTTAGATTAAAGATAAGAGATCTAGTAGGAAGAAAATGAAAAGGATGTAATTGTATCATTACATTCAAACATGCATGAACTAGCAACACTGGTTTCTTACTGCTGTGAAAACCATTTAAAATATGGACATAACAGCAACATAGAGTTTTAAAATCTGGACAATTTCTTCTCATTTCATTTGATCAGACTAGCAAATGACAAAATGGACAGGAAATTGTCTTGCCCTTGAAGTTCCATAACGGATATTACATGATATATAAAATATGGGTATCAGAGCTACTTAAAATTATTAAAATATGGGTTTTGTTCCCATTTCATTCGATCAGATCTAGTAACGGGCACAGTGGACTGGGTTTCTTTCTTATAATTGAAGAACCATAATGGAAATCACTGATCATAAATAGTATGATCAAAAGCCATCAGGTGTTTCTCATTAACCATAATTTAAAACGTTCTAATTTATACAAAGGTTCAAGAACTAAGCATGAGCTTGGGACTCAGGCCTTGTCCGAGCCTGGTAACTCAGGCGAGTCCCACCAGCCTTACCCAAGTATTGTATGGGGCCAAGAAATGCCCTAAATATATAGATAAGTTGTTAAAAATAAAATAAAAATAATAAAAACTAAAAGATGAATAAAATATATAAATGATGGATTTAGAAATCATCGATCACTGATTTATACAATATAATGTCCAATGACTGTATGGCAGTGTAAACGTTTGTGATTCTGAACATTGAGTCAAGAACCCCATCCCGCAAGAAGTAGAAAGTTAGAAAGAACATATTGCAGAAGAAAAATGACGAGTCGAGAAATTTTAACCCGTCATTTCCTTCGGCATAAATGAAAATTTAAAAAATTTGCATATTCTCTATGGATTGATTATAATTAGATCAATTTTAGATAGAGTTTCCAGTTCCTTTTTTTTCTTTTTGCGGGCATTTTTTATGGGTGCCCAGGTTAAAGCAGACTCATTATGATAAAATCAATTATCTTTCAGGAGAGGTTGAAGCTTTCTTCCCATTTTTTCCCTTAACATGAAAAAAAATAATCAGGATTAATGCTACATAATTTCAGTTTAAAGGAAAGATGATATAATTTTGGCTTCCAGATTGATTGAGTTATCCAAGTTATTCAAAGGTCAAATAATAATTTTTTTTGCAAACTAACAAAAATTCAAGAATCTTAAAATGGAAAAACCAGCACCAATTTGACATATATTCTTGAAATTTAGTCTAGCTTGAGACAAAATCTCTGAATTACACGCCTTCTAAAAAGAATTTTAGGATACAAATTATTCAAAAGCAAATTCAGTAAAATATTCCATGAATTTCCAATGTATTTTTCTACTAAAATCTCATCTATTGGGGATAACATCTTCTAAAACCCCTCTAACTCACTGTTTCAGTCTCGACAAAATTGAACCACAAAACCAGAATAAGTATGCCCAAAATCCTTAACAAATGTTAGCATGTTACAGCTATCAAATGAAAAAAGTGGCATGCTATCAAACGACACAGCATTCAAATACAGACCCAAGACCAAATTCAGGAAAAGTAAAAAAAAACACTAAAAGCTGGCAAAAAATCAGTGTTTTCATTGTATGGAAAAGAGAAAGGGCGTACCTTCGAATTGCAGGAATTGAGAGGGGCTTGTTGTATTTTAAGATGCTAATAGTGGAAAATATTTCTTTGCATTTTAACCAAGGAGCTGGAAATTGACTCGAAAGGACATGGTCTGGGAGGCCGAAATGTACTGAAATTGAGGCGGTGAATATCAGCAGATTTCGCCGAGTTTTGACAAAACTTGCCAAAAATTTGTTAAAATTTATTTTCATTGAGCTTAGTCAATGGAATAATTGTGGCCATCCAATTTCGCATCCAATGAACACGAATCATGTGACCGTCTAATTCTATACTTTACCGGGTCGACCGCGACCACCTCGTCCCTTTCCCGTTTGGGAAAATTACGTCTTGGCCGTTTATTTTATCGTTATAACAAAAACGCTTAAAAATATATATCATTTACGCACGACAGACCTTTCATATTCTTTTTATTTTTTTAATTTTACTTTCATCTCATGTTTCAAACATCATACAACTTGTGTTAAGATTTAAATGCAGACGCATAAAAGAAAGAATAATAAAAAAAACAATAGAGGAAAAAAAAAGCCAATATATGAAACATCTGCTCTACAATACAAATTGTCCCGTTCCATCTTTTTGACATTAAATGGCCTATGAATATAAAACATTACAAAAATAAAAATTAACAAGCAGTCCATAGCAAATTCTGACAAAAAAATAAACACAAAGGGGTTAGTCTCTCGGCTTAAATAACGCATATTTGTTAGCTTTTTTTTTGGTTAATACGACAAAATAAACCGTTAAAAACGTAATTTGCCCTTTCCCGTTTTCCCTCGTTTCTCTTTCCGCGGCGTTCTCACACTCTATAACATTCTTAAATAGCGGATTAATAGGTAGACGGTGGATGCTATTGGGGTGTAAATGTAGAGAATTTTATCTAGATATTCGTCATTATTTATGAGAACTTTAATAAATTGGAATTATCTAAGGATGTGGTTTGTATAGAGCCGAGGCTCTAAACAATCAAAGTAGAGCATACCTTCAAATAGTGTCGAGAAATGTGGTTTCAATATTAGAAATATTTGTAATAGCCTTAAAATATATTTCTATATTTAATTATAAAATTTAACGTTTCAAAAATAATATGGATTGAGCAAATCTATGAAAACTTAAAATCTTGAAAATTGACACTCCAAAAATGCGTCACAATATGCACTATTTCTAAAACTTTAAATCCATTTTTTTCTCAAGTCTATGCATCTCGATGTCGAGATGATCAATTTGTGAATATTTGGGCATCAAAACAACATCTTCTAGTCAAATTTTTGAGGTGGGCTCTAATTTGATTGTTTAGAGTCCCACTCTATATAAACTTTTTCCTTTATCAAAATGTTACTAGGATATAAATGTTTCTATACTTCCCCAACTATATACAAAATATATACTTCCCCCATCCAACCATCAAATTTAGATAAAGTGAACCACTAACTGTTTATTCTAGATCCTGACACCTCAGAGTATTTTTTTCTAATTGTTTTTTTTTACAAATTATATGAATATGAAATTTGTTATGTGTCATTATCTCAATAGGGCGCATCTAAAAAAAATTAATAAAATATTTTTTATAAAATATAATAAACAAAATACCCCTAAATTTTTTAGAGGTATTTTGGTTATTTTATTTTATTGATAATATTATTTTTATATTTTTTATGAGAGTTTAAGAGAAGAGAGGATACCCAAAATTTGGTATCAAAATTTTTTGTAAAAAAATTAAAAATAAAATAATGTAGAGGTGTGGCATTGTAGTTAAGGTCATCGCAGCCGTCCATTTAGAATGAATGGTTGGATAGGGAGAAGTATATAAGTTTTATACAGCAGGAGAAATATAAACTTTGCCCTTATATCTTTTCTATGGGTAATTTATTGGATAGTTATTTAGACTTTAATAAATTAAATATACATAAATAAATTATAAATGTTGCACTAAAATCTCATATTATTCTCTAAATCTAAAGTCTATCCCCATGTAATATACGCTCATGTCCTTATTTTTCATTTTTTTTATGTTTTGCAAAATGACATTACTTCAAACTTTCAAAATTCAAACCCAAGCCCAAACTCAAACTAGTAACAAATTGGTTCGGATTTAGAATATTTGGTTCGGAATTGTTTGACATGCATCATAACAAATTGTTCAAAAAAACAACGAAAAAGTTTATATAAGGATGCAACCTTATAATGTAGAACCACAGATGCACCTCAAAAATCCATTGGAAAAGGTAGTTTTAATGTTGAAAAATCCTTTGATTGATCATCTCGACATTGAGATATATGAACGTGAAAAATAAAATGATTTTAAGTCTAAAAAATAATACATTTTACAACATATTATCTACATCGTCCATTTTCAAGATTTTCATATATATATATATATATATATATATATATATATATATATATATATATACAGGGTAATGATTTCATGGAACAGTTACATAGTAATATTATGCAACAACCTTCAAAACCATGTTATGACCATTTGCTTGATCCAAAATTTGAAATATACACTCTTTTCGTTCTAATGAACCTAGAGCCAGAGCGTGAAGGTGGACCGCCGGAGCGAACATGTGGACGGCCAGAACGATGTGGCTCCATAAGCTTGACTGCTGAAACGTGAATTATGTAGTGCCTAAGCGTGAAGGTCGACCGCCGGAGCGAGCGTATGGACTGTCAGAGCGCTGTGGCTCTAGAAGCTTGAATGCCGGAGCGAGAAGGTCGTAGTGCCGGAGCGTGAAGGTGGACCACCGGAGCGAGCATATTGACTGCTGAAGCTTTATGGCTCCAGAAGCTTAACTACCGGAGCGGTAAGGACGTAGTACCGGAGCATAAAGGTGGACAGCTGGAGTGAACATGTGGACTGCCGGAGTGCCATGTGGCTCCAAAGCTTGACTGCCCGAGCTAGAAGTTTGTACTATTGGAGTGTTCTTTTGGACTGCCGGAGCGTGCTTGTGGACTGTCTGAATGTGCTTGTGGACTGTCGGAATGTTCTTTTGGACTGTCGGAGCTTGCTTGTGGACTGCTGAAGCCTTCTGTCGCTTCAAAACCTTTTTTTTTTTTTTTTTGTTGGCTTTTTGCCTTTTGTGGTGTTGTATGTTAGATCTGAGTTAGGTGTTTATCTTTAATGGTGTTATATGTTAGCCTTTAATGGTGTTATATGTTAGCATTAGGTGGTGGCTTTACATTCTTTGTAGTGGTGTTATATAGCCTTTGGTGGTTTTTTTATGTTAACCTTAAAGCAATTACACTTCTCTTTGATGGCTTCATAGTTTATCACCAAAGCAACAATTAGCATTGCATGAAATCAACCGCATTTGATAACCAAGTTACATTAGCATAAAAAAATATAATATCCAACTTGATGACTTTCTCATAATTGAAAAAACAGATAAAGAGGGATCTCTCATTTATATAACATACCCTTCATTGAACATATGTTTCGAACATTCATATAAAATCCAAAAATACATATCAAACTCAACATCAAAATATAACCAACCATGTCATTTACAAAACATTTATTTCAAACATACAGATCAAGTCCAAAAATACATATGAATGACGATCAATATCAACCATATTTTTTACTTAACATTTGTTTGAAATATACATATCTAAGACAAAAAAAAAAAAAGTCAATTTCTCCAACGCAAATTTCACCTCGATTCCTCTTGCAACGTTGGCGCTTGAAAGTGATCAGATTTTTTCTTCGTTCTTCTCTCATCATCCTCTTCTCCATCATCATCCTGTTCTGCCTCATCATTCTCTTCTTTATCATCATCCTCTTCTCCGTCATCATCGTCTTCTTCTCCATAATCATCGTCTTCTTCTTTTTCACTTTCACTTCGCACATCTCCACCTATAGTCCGCGCTGTCTCCTCGGCACCTGTCTTTACAGAAGTGTTATTTAATCGCAGATCATGAGCCACCAATACATAACGCCTGGATTCCTCGGCCATGTACTATGTTGTTTGTACCAGACCATGTACTCTGTTGTAGGTACTTCACCAGGTTTATCTACAGCTACCTTAACAACATGATGTTATCGTGCTTTCCAATCTTTTATCTATCTACCTAATTCTACGGTCCAATTTGTGGGGTGCAAACCGACTTTCTCTCTCCTATCCCACTTGGGTGGGTTAACAAGAATACCTTGTAGCTTTCCAAATTGTTGCATCATGCGATCTGGCAGATAGTACTCTACAATATTGAAACTGATGAGGTATGATAGACAGATGTAGTACTCTGCAATTTCATGCTACTCCTCATATGGTTGTCAAGTCACCTACAAAAATAAGCATGAAACGTTATGAAATAACTAACCACAAGTTGATTATCTATTGGATTATAAGCACATAAGCCAATAACTAACCATATCAAACGAGATGTTATCAAATGAGATGTTTTTGTGGCGTGCTTGTTTCTTCTACATGCAAGCCTTAAGCATTCCTGAGCTTATGACCAATGTAGGCTTGGTGGCTAGAGCTCGAAAATGCTCATAGATCCAACACTATAGAAGAAGTAAAAAGTAAGAAGAAAACGATAGTGAGAAATTGTAATATTCTAAAATTAAATAATAACGAGAGTGAGAAATACATGTAGTAAGGTCGCTGACCCACTAAAATGATTATTTTCCCCACTGGTGACCTTAGACAATGAACAATACAAAAAAGGAAGCGCTTCAACACCCCATGCATACTTCCCTGCCTCATCAACATCTCGAAACAATTGCAAGTATATTGATAGCGTAGATCCTTTAGATGAGTCGACAAATATAGTTGTGCCGACTAAATAAAGGAGATATGCTCGTGTGTGTTGCGTGAGTTGTAATTTGGTTTTTTGGTAGTTGGACGAATCGACTGCTCAACCATGTATGTTTGAGACACATCGGGGTGATGTCTTTGGGGCAATATCCTAGATACTCCTTGACGAACGCAACATAGTCTTCAGGACTGATGCCGGTTACAAGCTCACGTATCACGATTATCCTTAATATCTGTCACACATCGTATAGGGTTGGAACCATTTCACTAATCCTTAAAAATGCAGTATTTGTGTCCCTGTACCATGTCCCTATAAAAGCCCTCACTAGATTGCAATCGATATGTGATACCCCAATATCCATCAATGGGCTCAACCTTGTATTTTGAATTAGAGGTATATGTTGTTGATCGATCTTCCAATTTACTAGGACTTGAGTTGATTCGTCAATACGAAGTACATTTCTCTCCTAAAATGAATAATAACAAAAAATTGCAATAGTCAATAACATGAAAAATACCTAATTAATATAAATCATTAACTAAAATAAATAGACCATCATACCTCTTACCTTTGAGCTAATGAAGAGGATGGCTCCCCTTTGCCTCTTAGTTGTTCCGGGTCTTGCATTGCTAATTCCATTTTCATAATTGACATAAAAAAATAACCACAAGTAGCATATCCAATAAAAAAAGAAATAGAATAGTTGCATATCTACTAAATGAATATCAAATATATGTACATATCCAATATATGTGCATATTCAAAAGTTTAATTTCCACTAATGGTGGATTGTCACACCATTAAGAATTATATGGTGAGCAAACCTCAATATTTTAAATATTGATACGTCGAGTCCTACTACTTAGTATAAGTAAGAAGAAGAAATTAGTTAAAAGCAATGAGACAGATTTGGATATAGAAAACTTAAGAAAGAAAAGAAATTGGAGCTAAGTGTTTCTTTAAGAACTTCACATTATCAATACATTGACGTTTTTTAAATATTCAGCCATCCATAACTACTGGAGAGTCCAAGTCTGTTATCAATTCAACCATGTGTTTCCACTAGATATCCAACCATGAGCTTCAAATATAGTGCATATCCAATATTAGATAGCTTACATAAGAAGTCAGAATGCAATTTGGCAACAGGAAACACTTGAGAAAGAGATGAGTCATACTCATGAGAAAAGAGAAAACACAAATCAATAGCATATCCAATAAAAAAGAGAGAGAAAACTGGCATATTCAATAAATGTACTTGCAAAAATATTTGTATTGAAAAAATTTCCCACAAGTGGGTGTTATAATTTAAAAAGACAAAACAAAGAAGACAGCTAAATAAAATGCCTTCAAGTGGGTGCTTTAAGAGTTGCCCTGTTGTGACCTGTTCTTTTACACCTATTATAGTCGCCCCAAGAATTTACAATACCGATATTCTTGAGATGTGACAACCAAAACATATATACATCTTATTGATAGGACAAATTTACAGTGGCGAATTCTTACGAAGTAACAAAAGAAAGTTTAAGCACAACTACAGTATCTTCCAAAGTTGATTCTGATGAGCACTCAAAATGAAACCGCAGTTATCCTGAAAAAATGTTTACCATAATTTGATGAGTTTGGCTACTCAGTAAGTGATCATCATAATCCTAAAAATATTCATGATTGACAGATATCAATATTTTCAAAAAGGAGATCTATTAACAGAAATGCATTAACAGTTTCACTTTCAAAAAATGCATAATTAAGTATAATCCGAGTAATTGAAATGCATATAACATTTTAACGGCAGTGCATAATTCAAAGGATTTCACAAAATACCCTACTGGAGTCCTAAGTAGGTCAGCTATATACCCCATCAGCGTCTTGATGGGTCCACTTAATCCCTATCGGCGTCCCAGATAGATCCACTTAATCCCTGCAGGTCCACGTATACCTCACCGGCGTACCGGATGAGTCCACTTAATCCCTGCCGGCATCCTAGATAGGTCCACTTATACCTTATCGGCGAACCGAATGAGTCCACTTGCATACTTAAAGTATTTCTAAATCTCTTTAAACATTCGAAAGCAGCAATATCATGCACTCAACATATCACTGAAATCACTAATATGAATTTCACTGAAACCATTAATAACAGTCACTTTCAATAACATTTCAAACATAACCAATCAAATATTTTGGGCTCAAATTTAGAAAGGTAGCAGTTCGTAAAGACATTCTAGCATAATTGCCAATGTATAGAAAAACTCTTATAGAAATTCAAGAATATGGAATTATCACAATTTATAGGATGTCAATTCGCAAATAAACATTTCACAGACAATGCTATAATCAATTGCAAAAATATCAGTTTTCAGATAATAAGCCAGTTATTTGCACATGAATTTTACAATGTCTACATATTAGAAAACAGTAGAAAGAAATCTCACAATTTTAGTAAAAGCAGAACTATCACGTTTATTTCTAATAATTTTATTTCTAAAATTTTCTAACAATAGACAAGAAAAATAAATAAATAAATTTATTTCTAAGAATTTACAGCATTTAAAATTTCTAATATCATAATTTTATAAAAACGATTATTTTTCAAAATAATGAGGTCAGCGCATAAAATTTATCGCGCCTAAAATTCATGATAATAAGCAGAAATAATTATTTCATTTCATTTTTTAAAAGAACGGATTATTTTTCAAGATAATGAAGTCACTTACCTAAAATATTTGAGAGGGAGCTTCTGATAAAAATTCGGCTATAGAGAGAAAGAGCTCACTGCGTTTCGACTAGAGAGAGAGATCTCAAAACTTTCTAGGGTGGGAATCCTCACCTCTCCGAATTTAAATTCTTATAACATATTATTATACTATTTTATTAAGCTCCACCTCATACCTGAGGTGTTACCTTAATATTATGTGAGAGACGATTAAGGCCCACGTCAACTAAGGACGTGGTATGAGAAAGGAAAAAGCTTAAACTAAAAGCTTTTGAAAGTAGTGATGGTCCCGAGGGACCATCATGCTCATATGGACCATCATTTATTAAAAGTTTTTTTTTTTTTTTTTGAAATTTTAGGATTATTACATTGGTCCCCCCTTAAATAAATTTAGTCCTCTAAATTTGTGTACCTGATTACTTAAAAAGATAAGGACATTTTTCTCTGATATCGTCTTCTCGTTCTCAAGTCGACTCTTCTCTTGAATGATACTGTCATAATATACGGACCAAAGGAATCTCCTTGTTGCACAACACCTGCACCCTTCTATCCAGTGTCAAAATTAGTTGCTCAATGAAGGATAGGTCCTTTCTGATCGGTAAAGGTTCATATTTCAAGATATAGGCTGATATTTACGTAGTGATGATACATGGAAGACATTATTGACGTTTGCCAATTCGGGTGATAAGGCAAGTCTATAAGCAACACCTCCGATTTTTTCCAGGATTTCAAATGGTTCAATGTAACGTGGGCTCAGCTTTCCTTTCTTACCGAATCTCATAATGCCTTTTATTGGTGAGATTTTTAGGAAAACTCGATCACCTTCCGTAAATTCAAGATCTCTCATTCGGTTATCGGCATAACTCTTTTATCGACTCTGAGCTGTCCTGAGCCTTTCTCGAATTAATGCTATCTTATCTATGGTTACCTGGACAATTTTTTGCCCCGAAAGCTTTCTTTCACTAACCTCGTCCCAACAGATGGGTGACCTGCATTTCCTTCCTAACAAGGCTTCACATGGTGCCATCTGAATACTGGCTTGGAAACTCAATCAAGGGTAATGGTCATCCCAACTTCCTGTAAAGTCAATGACACAGGCCCTTAGCATATCTTCCAAAGTGTAGATGGTCCTCTCCGATTGTCCATCAGTTTGGGGATGAAAGGCAGTGCTAAAGGTGAGTCTCGTCCCCATGGCTGACTGTAGCCTAGCCCAAAATTTAGAAGTAAACCGAGTATCCCTGTCCGATACAATACTGACCGGAACTCCATGCAACCGCACCATTTCCTTAATGTACAACTAGGCCAGTCGATCCAAAGTGTATGTCATGCGAATCGGTAGAAAATGGGCAGTTTTGGTCAGCCGGTCCACAATGACCCAAATGCTATCATGTCCTGAATTTGTTCTAGGCTAGCCAGAGACAAAATCCATAAAGATGTGCTCTCACTTCCACTCTGGCACGGGTAAAGGCTGCAACAACCCAGCGGGCCCTTGATGCTTAGCTTTTACTTGCTGGCATATTAGACACTTAGACACAAATAGTGCTATCTCTTTTTTTATATTATTCCACCAAAGGGTTTTTTTCAGATCCTGATATATTTTAATACTTCCGGGATGTATCGTATAATGAGAGTGATGTGCTTCTTCCAATATAGCTTTCTTCACACTCTCATCATTCGAGACATAAATTCGACCTTTGAATCTTAGCAAATCCTCACTACATATAGAGAATTGGTCTCTCTTTCACAGCTTCACCTCTTCTACAATTGTTATAAGCTAAGGGTCTTTCTTTTGTGCCGATTGAATCTGTTGGATTAATTGGAGTTCTGCCTTAATGTTGGCAATCATACTTACCACACCATTAATAGACAGAACCGGATGCCAATCCACTATTTCCTCTAACAATCTCATTTCTTGGATGATTAGATGAGCTAAGACTCCCATAGATTTTCTACTTAGAGCGTCGGCCACAATGTTAGCTTTTCCTGAATGATAATGGATTGTACAATCATAATCTTTTAAGAAATCCATCCATCTTATTTGCCGCATATTTAAATCCTTCTGAGAGAAGAGGTATTTCAAGCTCTTATGATATGTGTATATTTCGAATTGCTCACCATATAGATAATGCCTCAACATTTTCAAAGTGAATACTATTGCAGCCAGTTCCAAGTCATAAATTGGATATTTTTTCTCATATTCTTTCAACTGTCTGGATGCATATGCCACTACTTTCTGATATTGCATTAATACACAACTCAAGCCTTTATGTGAAGTATCACTATAAATCACAAATCCCCCACTCTCCTCAAGAATAATTAAAATAGGTGCTGAAGTTAATCGAACTTTTAGTTCTTGAAAACTCTCATCACATTCACTTGTCCACTCAAATTTGATATTTTTCTGTATCAATTGAGCCGATGGGGTTGCGATTCGAGAAAATCCTTCTACAAATTTTCTGTAATATCCTACCAATCCCAAAAAGCTTCGAACTTTAATCACATTACTTGGTTGTGTCCAATTAACAACGGCTTCAACCTTTGAAGGATCAACTGATAGACCTTCCTTTGATATGACATGTCCTAAAAATGTCACTTGTTCAAGCCAAAATTCACATTTACTAAGTTTGGCATACAATTTCTTTTCTCTTAATATTTGCAATACCATTCTTACTTGCTGCTCATGTTCCTTCTGGTTCTTGGAATAAATTAAAATATCATCGATGAATACCACAATAAATTTATCCAAAAAGGGCTTAAAGACCCGATTCATCGAATCCATAAATGCAGCTGGTGCAATGGTTAATCCAAAAGGCATGACTAAAAATTCATAATGGACATACATTGTTTTGAAAGCTGTCTTGGAATTATCTTCACTTTTAATCTTAAGCTGATAATATCCATATCTAAGATCAATTTTTGACAATACTTGTGATCCTTGTAATTGATCAAATAAATCATCAATTCTAGGTAATGGATACTTATTTTTAACTGTCACTTGGTTCAACTGTCTATAATCGATACACAATCTCATGGTCCCATCTTTTTTTTAACAAACAATACCGGAGCAACCCAAGGTGATACACTGGGCCTGATAAAACCTTTATCTAATAATTCTTCCAATTGTTGTTTAAGTTCCTTAAGTTCTGCAGTTGCCATTCTGTAAGGTGCCTTAGAAATTGGGGCTACCCCTGACAATAATTCAATAGAGAATTCAATTTCCCTGTCAGGCGGTAATCCTGACAATTTTTCTAGAAAAACATCGGGAAATTCTCGGATAACATTAGTGGTATCCAAATTTATCTCTTCCTTCCTATCTTCTTTGATATAGGCAAGAAAGTCTTGACACCCTTTTGAAAGGAGGCGATATGCTCGAATACAAGAGATTAAATATGATGGGGAGTCTTCTTTGATACCATTGAAGTAAAATATTGGTTGATTCAAAATACTTAAGGTAATCATTTTCTTCCAACAATCAATACTTGCATGGTATGCAGAAAGCCAATCCATGCTTGAGATTACATCAAAATCTTGAATTTCTAGAAGTATTAAATCAACCAACAGTTCATTTTCTTCTATCTTTATTACACAGGATTTGTATACTAGATTGGTGTCACTTGAATTTCCCATCGGTGTGGCTACCTTTAGAATGTATTCTAATTGTTCTGGTTCTACCTTTAAGTGGCATGCAAAGTGTGGTGACACAAATGAATGAGTAGATCCAGGATCAATCAAAACATGAGCTACTTTTTGAAAGATAATAAGAGTACCTTGGATAACTAATTTTGAGGCCTGAGCGTCTTGCTGGGTGATGTCAAATACTGTTTCCTTCATTTGAGGCTTTTGAGCTCTCTCTCCCTGCTTTGGAAGCTGTTGCATCTGTAAGCTAGGACATTCTCTAATCTGGTGCCCAAATTTTCCACATTTAAACCAGGCTCTCCAGTATTCCAACAATAAAGGCTCGATCCATGATTTTTCCCACATTTTTTACATGGTTCTATTGAGCTTTGAAGTGGCAAGAGCCCTAGCTTCTTGTTTGCCCTTTCAAACTGATGTCGATTAGATGGTGTGAGTCTAACCTGACTTTTCTGATTTTTCATATCTTGGTAATCTTCAAAATCTTTTTCGATAATTTGGGCTCGATCCACTATTTCAGCATAAGTTCTCAATTTTAAGACTGATATTCTTCTTCTAATAGCTGGCCTGAGACCCCTTTCAATTTTTTTTACCTTTCTTGCCTCATTGTTAATCATGTGGTGCAAACCTGGCCAATTCAGTAAACTTGGCCTCTTACTGTGCTATTGTCCGGTTTCCTTGGATTAATTCCAAAAATTCCATTTCTTTTTTATCTCAAATAAAATATGGGAAATACTTTTCATTAAATGCATCTAGAAATACTTCCCAAGTCAAGGGTTTATTTTCTTTGACTAATACTCTTTTTGCCATTCGCCACCAATGTTGAGCTTCACTTTCTAACATAAAAACTGCCAAGGCCACCTTCCTATCATCAGGACATTCCATAACCTCGAATATTTTCTCCAATTGCATAATCCATCCCTCGGCTTCCAGTGGGTTTACAACACCCTTAAAAGTAGGTGGGTTCAATTTCTTAAATTGTTTGATATTACTCCCATTATTTCCCGTAACTGACTGCCTGAGTGGATTGTTGTTTTCCATCTGATGTTGCATTAGAGCAACCATATTTTCCAAGGCTTTGTGAATTCCTTCCATATTAGCTTCAGCTATTTTGGATCTTGACTTTGTCCCGGTCTGTACACACAATAAATGTGATTTTAAGCACATTCTTTTTAAATTTCTTAAGAATCTTAAACCTATTGCTCTGATACCATAATTATCACGGCCCAAGAATTTACAATACTGATATTCTTGAGATGTGACAGTCAAAACATATATACATCTCATTGATAGGACAAATTTACAGTGGCGAATTCTTATAAAGTAACAAAAGAAAGTTTAAGCGCAACTATAATATCTTCCAAAGTTGATCTTGACGAGCACTCAAAATGAAACCGCAGTTATCCTGAAAAAATGTTTACCATAATTTGATGAGTTTGGCTACTCAGTAAGTGATCATCATAATCCTAAAAATAATCATGATTGAAAGATATCAATATTTTCAAAAAGGAGATCTATTAACAGAAATGCATTAACAGTTTCACTTTCAAAAAATGCATAATTAAGTATAATCCGAGTAATTGAAATGCATATAACATTTTAACGACAGTGCATAATTCAAAAGATTTCACAAAATACCCTACTGTCGTCCCAAGTAAGTCAGCTATATACCCATCAGCATCTTGATGGGTCCACTTAATCCCTATCGGCGTCCCAGATAGGTAAACTTAATCCCTGTAGGTCCACGTATACCTCACCGACGTACCGAATGAGTCCACTTAATCTCTGCCGGCGTCCCAGATAGGTCCACTTATACCTCACCGACGAATCGAATGAGTCCACTTGCATACTTAAAGTATTTCTAAATCTCCTTAAACATTCGAAAGCAGCAATATCATGTACTCAACATATCACTGAAATCACTAATATGAATTTCACTAAAACCATTAATAACAGTCACTTTCAATAACATTTCAAACATAACCAATCAAATATTTTGGGCTCAAATTTAGAAAGGTAGCAGTTCGTAAAGACATTCTAGCATAATTGCCAATGTATAGAAAAACTCGTATAGAAATTCAAGAGTACGGAATTATCACAATTTATAGGATGTCAATTCGCAAATAAACATTTCACAGATAATGCTATAATCAATTGCAAAAATATCAGTTTTCAGATAATAAGGCAGTCATTTGCACATGAATTTTACAATGTCTAAATATTAAATAACAGTAGAAAGAAATCTCACAATTTTAGTAAAAGCAGAACTATCACATTTATTTCTAATAATTTTATTTCTAAAATTTTCTGACAATAAACAAGAAAAATAAATAAATAAATTTATTTCTAAGAATTTAAAACATTTAAAATTTCTAATATCATAATTTTATTAAAAAGATTATTTTTCAAAATAATGAGGTCGCTTGCGCATAAAATTTATCGTGCCTAAAATTCATGATAATAAGCAGAAATAATTATTTCATTTCATTTTTAAAAAGAGCGGATTATTTTTCAAGATAATGAAGTCACTTACCTAAAATATTTGAGAGGGAGCTTAAGATAAAAATTCAGCTATAGAGAGAAAGAGCTCACTACGTTTCGATTAGAGAGAGATCTCAAAACTTTCTAGGGTGGGAATCCTCGCCTCTCCGATTTTAAATTCTTATAATATATTATTATATTATTTTATTAGGCTCCACCTCATACCTGAGGTGTTACCTTAATATTATGTGAGAGACGATTAAGGCCCACGTCAACTAAGGACGTGGTAAGAGAAAGGAAAAAGCTTAAACCAAAAGCTTTTGAAAGTAGTGATGGTCACTAGGGACCATCATGCTCATATAGACCATTATTTATTAAAAGTTTTTTTTTGTTTTTTTTTTTTTTTTGAAATTTTAGGATTATTACAGAATAGGTCGCACTGGTACTTCTTGTGACTGGATGCGCTTCTTTTTAGCTCAGTCAGGGGGCTGTCTTGAGTGAGGTGGAAGTACTCTTATTCCATCTGGAGGAAGTTGTCCATGTATACGCCTAGATAGATCAATCAAGGTAATTGACGCGATAGGAGACGAATATGTTTCACGAAACTTTTCAACTGTGAAATTGTTTTCACAATAGTCAACGGGATCCTTATTCATCCTTGAAGGCATTCACAAGCATGTTTGTAGGGCAAGCCCGTTATTTGCCAACCCTGACATTCATATTCTCGTACAATTATATCTATCTTATAATGAATGTGATCACCCCTTGCTTCAAACACTGCTCCACTTGATACAATGACACTAACTGAAAGGGATATTGCTTTATGATCTTTTTTATTTCATTTTTGCATGTGGGGGGTAAGTATTGTACTCCATATTTCAGCTTCCAAGCTTCGGGTGGCCATTAGTTTCATGATTTGTCTTCTAATCAAATCAACACACTGAAGAATTAACATGTCTCGTGCTTCTAAAATCCACTTGTTATATGACTCAGCCACATTGGTTGTTACTTGATTATATCGTTTACTTATGAACAGTGATGTGACCCAACGGTTTGACGTTGCTTCCATGAACCATTTGAATGCGTCTTCAGAAAATGACCTAATTTCATTCATCTTTTCAAAATACTCTTGTGGCTTGTATGCTCTACATGTTCCTACAAATATATTTAACAACTGCCTTCTTAACATCATTAGGTATGTCTTTTGCTTCCTTCTTTAAATTCTCCGCTAACTGACGCTTATATAAGGCATGATGGGCATTCTCAAAAACTTGACAAACTGTATCGACTAGCTTAGGGTGTTTATCAGACAAAAAAATAATTTCACGATCTGTCCCAATAGCAATATTTAAAGATTCCATAAACCATACCCAGTTGTCGGTACTTTCGACAGCCACAATAGCGAATGCAACAGGAGACATTTATTTTTCCCCATCGAGTGAGTTGGCAGCAAGTAAAGTTCCAAGGTATCGTACTTTCAGTGATATCCCATCGAGAAATATAAGTGGACAACATCCACTTTTGAAGCCATGTATTGAGCCATAAAAGCTTATAAACATTTCGATGAAATATACTATTTTGCCATACTTGTCCCATCGCATAACTACCGGGATTCGTCTTAATCACACGATTTACATATACAAGTAACTGGTTGTATGCCTCCTCTTGTGAACCATGTGTGTCTTTGATGACCGTTTCTTTCCCTCGCCAAGCCCTGCAATAGCGGATTTGTAGCCCATAATCTCTAGACAAATCATTTATGGTTTCTTTAGCTTTTTAATGCGCAGTGTCACTTAATTTATCTTGGATTACATATGCAATAAATTTTTGTGACGCTCTTCTTTGTACATCATTGCTTGTCCCAATATCATATGAATGTTTTTTTTTTCATGTTTTGATGCTAAAAATATTCGTCTTGCCTAATTTCGAAGCATATATTTCCCATTTGCTTCTATCACCCTTACATTTTGCCTTTATGCAGTACCCCTCATTATAATAAGATGCTATGTGAAATGGTGGGCTATAGCAAACTTGCTAAGTGCTTTTCGAAAGTCATCTAGAGACTCAAATTGTTGCCCTATATCAGTAAGTGCATCCTTCCATGAACTAAGCAACCTTAGTGCATTGCTTTGTTCAGAACTAGAGAGCAACAAATTAGATCTACGAGGGGCTCTGACCTCTTCGAATACGTTATTATTACGTGAAGTACTTCACCCCTTGATTCACTCCCATCAAATACATACAGAAAGAGATTATTCTCTCTTTCATGTGCATTCAACATCCTCTCAATATCATCGTCAATTAATACATTCACAAAAACTTTTCTATTTCTAAGGACAAAATACCTCAATGATACCAACTATATATCTAGCGAGAAACGCTTTGCTGCATATTTTCGTCGGTCATTTAACCTAGTTCTACTTTCAATCATAAATGTACATGCATCACCACCAATATAATCCAAAGTCCCATCGACATTTGATTGGACTTCTCCACCAAATATACAATAAATCAATCTGCTTTCACTCATTTTATTTTGTTCTGCAAAAGATTTGTAATAATTTACACCCCTCAGTTGAACAAACCCAATAATTATCTAAATACAAAACTAATGACTTTATGGATATAAACATAGAGGCATGAGAAGGAAATAATGGAAGATTTGATAAGGGTAAAATCAGTGAATGCTTGAAGTGATCAATCCATAGAAGCATGGGAAGGAAATAATCGCAAAAATTCATACTAAAAAGAGATGCACGAAATAGGGTAAGATTCACAAATTTTATGTCCAATAATGCAGATAAGTTCGAATAAGAGTTGCCACAATGCCAACAAAAAACTTGGGGATTATTTTGCCCCGAGAGAAATACAATGGCTCATCAAGGAAGAGAAAAACAATGGGTCATCAAATAAATAAGAAACAATGATTCAATGGCTCATCAAATAAGAAACAATCGATGCAAATAAAACAATACAGCAAAACAAACTCTAAATTTACAACCACCAAATACATTTAAGCCCTAAAATGACAATTTACAACCACCAAATACATTTAAGCCCTAAAATAACAATTTACAACCACCAAATACACTTAATACCTTCATTGTCAATCACAGTACGCCCTAATAAAATTCTACGAACAATCACCATATTACATTTTATAGTGATTTCTTTTTTTAAATCTGGTATATTTTTTTTACAAAAAAATATATAGACCTTACATACCTATGATGGGCCTGATTTGGGTAGAAAGATAAGCTCAAAATCGAGCTCGGGCTTCCTCGGTTCGAGCTCGAGCGTTGCCATCTTTCGTAGAGAGAGGGAGAGACCTCGGCTCAAAATTGAGCTCGGGCTTCCTTGGTTTGGGCAGAGAGCGAGGGTGGGAGTTCGTGGGGACAAAAAGGGAGGGAGCTCAGGGAAAATCAACGCAGAGAGAGAGGCCTGTGTGGTAAGGAGGGTGTCGATATAGAAAGGGAGGGAGCTCGAGGAAGTTAGCTCACAGTGACAGAGGAGTGCATGGTAAAAAATCGGATGGGTAAAATGCCTTAAGGTTAAGAGAGAAAAAGGGTAGTTTAGGTATTATTATTATTATTATTATTTTTATTTTTATTTTTTTTAAAGGGGGTGTTTACCATGAAAAGTAGTGTTGGGGAAAAATATGTGACCTAGGGGCTAACTTGCAGGGATAATATATGTGGGTGTTTTTTTTTCTCTTCCTCATCCCGACGATTTATGACGCTTTCAATTTTCTCTGTTTTTTTCCCCCGTGTCAGCTATTTGCCCATCATTTTTGGATCAGAAGATTGCAAGTAAGCTATTTGCCCATCATTTTTGGATCAGAAAATTGCAAATAAAGTTCACTGCTGTTTGTTTTCTGATTTGGAGAGAGAGAGAGAGAGAGAGAGAGAGAGAGAGAGATTGTTGAGGCCATGGATTTGGGTGATGAGAATGGCTACTCTGGTTTCCAGTCTCTGAGCATCGCAACAAAGAGTGCAATCTACGTTTGGGGCTACAACGAGAGTGGGCAAACAGGAAGGAATGGCAAAGAATGCCATCTCAGAGTACCAAAGAGGTTGCCGTGGACACATTTCAAGCTCAAATCTCGATTCATCGACATTGCTTGTGGGCGAGAACACACCGCCGCTGTTTCAGCAGATGGAAGCCTCTTCACTTGGGGTAAGCCTTTCTCCTATTTGTTTATTATTTCTCGTTTACAGGTTACCCCTCTCTCTCTCTCTCTCACACACACACACACACACACACACACTAGGAAATTGTTATTTCGAATTGGTGTGCCGCTCTTTCTCTTTCTTATTAGGAAATTGGTATGTCGAATTCGGGTGCCTCTCTCTCTTTCTCATTAGGAAATGGGTATTTCCAATTGGGTGCCTTTCCCTCTCTGTTCTTGTATCTGTGGTTACCTGTGTCTCTCTAGTGTCTATTATTAATTTACTGTTGTTATTGTTGCCATCATCATTCATCTTCATCATCATCATCCTCATCCTCATCATCATCTGTGGTTACCTGTTTCTCTCTAGTGTCTATTATTAATTTTACTGTTGTTATTGTTGTCATCATCATCCTCATGCTCATCCTCATCCTCATCATCATCATCATCATATCATCATCATTGTTCTGGCCTGTGGCAACCTTGAGAAAATGGGGGAATTGGGTTGGAATTGGGGTTAGTGTATCTCTCAACGTCTCTCTCTTTCAAGGTTGTGGTTTATGGGTTGTTGCTTAGATGAAATGGTAAAATTGGAATGAAATTGTGTACCTCCCTCATCTTTCTCTGTTTTTTTTTTGTCTTATAAGCTTGTGGTTTGTTGGGTTGGAGTCTGAGAATTGAGAATGGCTGCCACCCCCCGCTCCCCTCTTTCTCTGTCTCTCTCATTTCACAGAAGAGTTTGTAGCGAAGTTCAAAAACTCGACTCCCGGCTCAGGACTTGATTTATGGTTTATTGGGTGTTAGTGTATAATATTTAAAGTCTATAAATGATAGAAGGCACTTGAAGTCTATTAAAGATCGAAAAAAATGGCAAAGAAGATGGAGCGTGGAAGACTTTGATTTCTAACTTGAAAAAATTCTGAAACTTCAAAAAAGGGCGAAAAGGAAAACGGTGATTACAATAAGAACAATTCATTAATCATTGATATAATAATATAATAATACATTTATGTGAACATTAATTAGTGATTAGTAATATTAATTTTATAAAAATAATTAAATTTCCATTTTGCACATATAAACTTGCCGTGGCACTCTGCCGAGGCCGAGTTACTTGGCCATAGTCGTTAGTGGACTTGGCCAAGTCTTGGAAAGCTGGTTTGTAGTCTGAGAAAATGGAAAATGTGGTGTGGTTAGAATTGGAGTGCTCTGTGTGAAAAATGTTGACATACAGTTGCATTGAGTCTCTCTTTCTCTCTCTCTCTCTCTCTCTCTTTTGGGGTACTTGTCTGGTAAAATGGTGAACTACAATTGAATGTGGTTAGGATTACTCTTCTTGTATCTGCGGTTACTTGTTTCTCTCTCTCTCTCTCTCTCTCTCTCTCCCTCCCTCCCTCCCCCTCTCTCTCTCTCTCTCTCTCTCTCTCTTGTTTGTGGGGTACTTGCCTGTTAAAATGGTGAATTACGGTTGAGTGTGGTTAGGATTACTCTTGCTCTCTCTCTCAAGTAAATTTTGTTGGAACTCAAATGATTGTAAGATCTCAACTAAATTTTGTTGGAACTCAAATGATTGCAAAATCTGATTGATCTCTTGTTTGAGTGCATCATTTATTAAAGGTTCCAATGATTTTGGTCAATTGGGAGATGGAACTGAAGAAAGCAGGAAACATCCGAAGAAAGTGAAACAATTACAGTATGAATTTGTGAAGTCAATATCATGTGGAGCTCACTGCACAGCGGCCATTGCTGAACCTCGTGAAAATGATGGGACCCTATCATCTTGTAGGCTTTGGGTTTGGGGCCAAAATCAGGTTTTCTTTTTCTTCTTCTTTTTCTTTATGATGATTAGATCAGATATCTTTTACCTTCTTCTTGTAAATCTGAATTTCATGGATGCAGATTCATAAAAATAATTCAATTTAAGAAGGTTTTTATTGTTTCTGATTATTGCAGGGGTCAAATTCTCCACGCTTATATTGGGGTGCTTTCTCTCCAAACACGGTAAATTTATGTGCATCTTAGCTTTTCATCAGATGTTACAACCAAAAAAAAGGTAAAAAACAAGAAAATGATTGCAATAATTTTAAAAAAGGACAAACAAAAATGGTATAGTTTCCATGAACCTGAGAATGGCTTGTGTTTTTGCCTCTCTATGATGAATTTGGTTGTTATCATCTGCATTTGTACCATATAATGGGACAGCGAATTTTATCTTTTTTTTTTTGTGAATTGACCAATATTTTTTAATCTTTTACCTTTTCTTCTAGGCAAACTGTTAGGGACATTAGTCAAATAATTTTTGTTTGTGTTATTTTTATTTTGTTAAGAAAAATTCTCCATAGAAAGCAAGGCTTCCTAGAAAATAGAGGTATGGTGCTTTATTTTGGGATTGAGATGCTGTTCACTTTTCGAACCCTTTCTTTGCTTGTTTAATCCTTTGAAATAACTTGAATTAATTTTTAAAATATTTGGAATTTAAATCTATAGCCTATATGTGATGAAATCTTTAATCACACTATTTCGTCATATTGAAAGTAAACGTTTAATCTTAATGTCTGCCTAAACTGTCTATTCAATTGCTAATAATAATTCTTTTGATAAAGTTGATAAAAAGTTGTGAAAATGTATGCCTATGGCCAACCCCATATGGTAATGATGGTATCACAGCTACCTTAGGAGAGACTCTGGCAACAATCCATAAGCTAGTAAACCTTTCAAAAAGGAAAACTATTTCTTCAATGGAGAGCCAACAAATTAGCAGAGCACTATCTATGCTACTAATTGCATTATTGACACAATCGTGAGCATCAACTGATTTATGCAGCCCAATGTTCAAAAGTTGGATGTGCCCGCCTGGGCGGTTTGGGCCTGGCCGCTAGGCGCCTGCCTAGGTGGGTGCCCAAGAAAGGACAAGCTAGGCTCCCAAGGAGTTCTTAGGGCAGTTTTTGGTCCCCAAAACCCCTGTAAATAAAAAAAAAAAGAATAATTATCGACACACATAATATTTGGTTTTCCAATCTAACAAAAATCACATGATATGATATCAATCATAAAATATTAATCACGTAATATCACACAACATAATATCCCTAAGATTTGGTTTTGCAATCTAAGTACTCAAAAAATATCAATTTAATTTTAAGTTTCAAACTATTCACAAACTATCAGCCCAAACCGATAAATATTCACAAAATATTCCGACTACAAAAATGTAAAATTATCAAAAAAGAAAAAAGAAAAGAAAAGAATATCGAATCATAACACATTATACAAAAAGATAATAATATCAAACCCTCATCATCATCATCCAAGCCTTATCCTAATCATCTGTGGTCGGCTACATGAATCTTGTTTCCCCATTTTTCTCTTTCAAGGGCCATACCCTCAGTAAGACCAAAAGTCACCATTCTCATTTCACTACTTCTATCCATATCCTTTTCGGCTTTTCTTTTGTCCTTTTAGAGCCTTCCACTTGACCCAATTGCACCTCCTTACCGGTGTTGTATTACATTTACACTACACATGACCAGGCCAACTAAGTCTATTTTCCCTCATCTTATTGTCTATTCAAGCTACATCTAAGTTCCCTCGTGTGTATTCATTTTGAATTCTATCCTTTCTTGTCTTGACACTCATCCATCTCAACATCCTCATCTCAACTATGCTCATCCTATGGATATGTTGTTTCTTGACTACCCAACATTCTATCCCATAAATCATGCATGGTCTTACAGCTATCCTATGGAACTTCCCCTTTAGTCTCAATGTTATATAGTGGTCATATAAAACTTTGGATGCACATCTCTTTTTTGCTCATCTAGCTCTAATTCTATGTGTAATTTCTTCCTCAATCTTTCCATTCTCCTAGATTATCGGCCCTAGATATCAGAAGAATTATCTAACCCTAATTCAAATATTGTAAAGCACTAAGCTTTTTAAAACGAATTTGATATGGGCCAAACAGGGTAATATTCTCAAAATATTTCAAGTTTTTAACAATAAAAGAAAAACGAAAGAAAAGGAATATCAAATTATAACACATTATACAAAAAAATACCAAACCCTAATTTAAATATTGTAATGCACTAGCCTTTTCAAATGAAGCCGATATCGGACATAACCGGTGATCTTCTGTTGCCAAAAGTCTTTATGCGACTACTCCAAAATCCAAAAAGAATTAAGAAGTATATTTTTTGATTTTGCAAGAAATTGAAAATGATGAATTTTTTTCAATTTAGAGAAAAATCTCAAAATCTAAGTTTTTTGGAGAGTTTTTCTCTCTTTAAATATACGAAAGGGTTTTGAAGATTAGAATGCTCCCCAAAACCTTTTTTCGCCCTTGTTAGGTGGGCAATGCCCAAAGTACCCCTGGTTGAGGGCCCTTCTCCGCCCTTGGCCTGCCTGCACAAGGCACTGACTAGACATGATGCCTAGGAATCCCGCCTAAGGGGCAACTTGTTGTTTTGGCTTTCTGGCCACCTAAGTGGCCGCCTAGGTGGCTGGGTGGCTGAACTTTTGAATATTGTGCCCTATGTGCATATTAGTTTCATGGTTGATGCAAAGATCAAAATTACTGTTATGTTTTCTAGAATAAGAATGTCAATATTTCCAGAATTTGGTTGGTGTGGTTCTTTAATTACGTACATTTAAATTGCTACGAAAATGTTTAATGAATGTATATTGTGCCACACATGGAATAGAACCAGTTTGTGGGCCATGTTCCCCATGGTCCATCGTAATGTACTCATGATCTAATGGATTATTGCATATTCACAGTTCATTGGACTCATCACCATCTAATGAGATGATCAATGGTGATGAAGAGAAACTGTCCAATAATTGGGTTCACACTTTGTTTTGGTAGGTCCCATTGGCTCTACAGCGCTATCCATTTGATTGGATGGTCATGACCCCGGTTGACTGTGAATAAATATACCATGGTCGCTTGGTTTTGCAGTTGCTGATACTTTGCTATTATGGTATCCAGTATCATGAAGATCCGTGGAACTATCTTTCCATCCTCTCATTTGTGGTAAATCATAATATGTTCCTTGTGACCATGGAAACTTTATGACCATAAACCATAGAAACTTTAATATCACAAATGTTGTCTCTATCCAACCAATAGAGGGATGGTTTTTTTTGGGTGAGTCAGTGGAGAGAGGACCCCTACCCTTGGTAGGAATTAAACCTAGGATGTAGCGTTGCAAATCGTCAAGCGCTAACCAATTATGCGCATGCTCTTTTCCTAAAGTGGTAAGTCAGTGGGGACCCCTACCCTTTGGTGAGAATGGAGTGAGAAACCTTTTCATAGGGCTCGGCAATACAACTGCCAAGGCCCCAGGCCATTCTCAATAGAGGGATGGTTTGACTTTGAGGATAGAGAGTGCGACCCACTAGAATATTTCACAAGCATAGGGGTAGGCATTGACTCTCTTTCCATTATCACCATTCATTCATTGAGTGGATTGTGATGACACTCATGACCAAAGATTTTCCACTAACTTATGTATTATAGAATGCTTTCTCCTCATATGTTACCAAGTGAGCCTAATGATAATGGTGAAGTGGTGGTGCATATTGGTTTTCAGGTTATACGCCAAGTTTCTTGTGGAGCAGTTCATGTTGTTGTTCTCTCAGAAGACGGTTTGCTACAGGCATGGGGTAATGCCTGTTTATGTTCATTGATTATGTGGCTATTATCAAACGTTTATCGTGAATGAAATTTTCATTACTATCTTTCAGTTCTCTGATTATATTCCTTGGCATGGCGTATTTTCTCATTTTTCCTTTTTCTTGTTTGTGACTATGGTACTGGATATCTAAGTTGTTCGTTGTTCTATCTTTTACATAAGCTATTCAAATAAAAAACTTAATAAATAATAAATACTTTATTGGTCCTTTCTTATTGGTGTTCCATTTCTTGTAAAGCAGGCTACAATGAGTGTGGTCAGCTTGGCAGAGGTATTACTTGTGAAGGACTACAAGGGGCTCAAGTTATAAGAGGTTTCTGCAAGTTCCTTGATGAAGCCCCTGAACTTGTGAAGATTACCCATGTATCATGTGGGGAATATCATACTGCAGCTATATCTGATAATGGCGAGGTGTAAGTAAACCAAAAGGATAGCATAAAAAATTAAACAAAAAGTAGACCAAAATGGTGATGACCAGTGGATAATATTTGTGAATTTGCAAGTAAGAAGTGTTTAGTGTTTCAAATGGCTGAAAAGATTTTCAGAGAATAGCTCCATATAGAAGGAAGGCATAGGCTCAGAAGGAAATGAGAGCCCTTTAGCACCATGTTTCTCTTCTTCTTAGGTTCCTATTTGTAGTTTCTTCTTTCCACTTTTTTGGTGCTCTGGTGATATCTATTCCTTCTATTGTTCATTGAAAGCTTCTTTTTCTTGGTTAACTGAGAAGCTGTGACATTTGATATTTAGTACTCACCGTATTGGCCAGCTACTTGTGTGGCCTTGAATGAGATCTTTCAGATCTTCACCTTTATATCCCTCTTGACGATCAAAAAAACCATGAAGGTCACTTTTTACTCTTTTGACTACTAAACAATTTCAAACTTAGGATTTGTGAGGAAGATAGACATTCTCTTTGCTACTTCTGTCCCCTTGGCTTGATTGGACCTGGGAAAAGACTTTGAAGCCTGTCATAATACTTCTAGATGACTAAACTTCCAATAGGATCATGGGATATTATATTTTACTTAGTGATGATGTGGCTTCTTGAAAATTGGATATTGGATATCACGAATGCAATCGTATAATAGCAAAAAGAATAACAGTTAAACACGAATGCAATCGTATAATAGCAAAAAGAATAAGAGTTAAACACGAATGCAATCGTATAATAGCAAAAAGAATAAGAGTTAAACACCAGGAATATTCTGTTCAGCATTAGTTGCTGTGACATTAGGGATCTGTATATCTATGTGTGCATTCTTGCTGTCTTTATATGGAAGCTTTCATGCATACTTGGCTGGCTCAGGCTGGTCTTGGTCGAGGCACCTTGAGGTGGTTACTTGTACGTAATTTGTTGTCTGAGAATTGTCTAGATGGAAGGCGTTGGTGCCTTCAGGCACACTGAGGTATATACATTGGTAACAGGGGATGTGCTTTCTGATAAATTTTCACTTTGATCAATACTTTTATGAGGGTTTGTTGGAAGTTGTTATTCATTCTCTAATTGCAAGCACATTGCTGAAGGAAGTTTGTTTTAAGTGATTGAAGATAGATTTTCAAAAATTTTTTGAAAAAAAAGAAGGATTGGAGATAGATTTTGATTAGATGGAGTGAGCATCTTGGATTTGTCGATAACTTTGTTTTAATTGTTTTGTTGGTCTGCCAATTATTGTGTATGATAGTTATTGATAGTACAACTAGATTTAGTAGTTCGAATTGTATTGTACTATTGTGTTTTTATTTTTTGCTCCTTAACCACATTAATGTTTCTCCCTTGAAACCCTATGTAAAATCCAACTGCTGGAAAATTTTGTTATCATTATTACGCCTTTATCATTGATAGGACAATTAGATGTTAATAATCATTTGTACCATCTTCATAGATGAAAGAGAACCATCGTTGTTGTTTTTGGCTTGTAATTGCAAATTCTGAAGTTCCGAGTAGAAATCTTTTAAGTTTGATATTTATGAGCTTCATGCCGGTAGGATGTCGGGTAAAGCCCAAATTTTCAATTTTTTTATATGTAGTGGTTCTATTATTATCAGTTGTAACTTTGGTTTTTCATATATTACCATTCTTAGTATTTGGAAATGAAGAAAATATTAAGATTTTTACTTTTGTTCTCAATGTTATAAGATTGTCTAATCTAATTTTGAGTCAAAACTGAGTCGCCAAATTGGTTATACCCACTTGGGTACTAATGACAAAAACTGGTGGTGAGCTATTAATCAGACCAATGATTGAAAACTCTGACTCGGGCTTTGAATTGCACAGTGCCCAAGCCTGATTCTGCCAGTTGGGCTTTGCTCTGTGTAGTCTATGAAAAATTAATGCAGGAACCTGGGAACTGGTGTGACCTGACCTGAGATCAGTTTCTGAGGTTCTCTCAATGGGCTAGGGCCAAGCAACTGGGGCAAGTTCAAGCCCGACTTAGCGAGTTTTCACTCATTGGTCATGACTAGCAAGTGGTTTTTCTTTCCTAGGACATTGGCTTTGAAGTTATGTTCTCTTCCCTATTTACCTTTCATATATTCTGTGATCTTATTAAGTGTTTCTGGTGTCTCTATCTTGATTATCTTGGCTGGCTTCATATTTTGTAGATATACTTGGGGATTAGGAAGCATGGGTCAACTTGGGCACTGCTCTCTCCAATATGGAGACAAGGAGCTTTTGCCTCGAAGAGTGGTTGCTCTTGAAGGGATGGTTGTAAAGGATGTTTCTTGTGGTGGGGTCCACACATGTGCTATAACTGTCAAGGGGGCTTTGTATGCTTGGGGTGGTGGTCAAGCAGGGCAATTAGGATTGGGCCCACAAAATGGGTTCTTTTCTTGCAACTCTTCTGCCGAGGCAGAGATATTTTTACGTAATATCCCTGTCTTGGTTATACCAAATAGTGTGGAACTTGTTACTTGTGGGCACTCCCATACACTTGTGTCCACTAAGGATGGAAGGATCCATGGATGGGGTTATAATAGCTATGGACAGGCGGCTAACAAGAAGTGTACATATGCTTGGTACCCATCACCTGTTGATTGGTAAGCTAGGCTTATGATTTTGTTCCTTGTTGATGGATCTATAATTTTCTGTCTTTTATTGATCAAAAAATTTGTTAGTTCTAATTTCATGTCATTTCTAGGAGTCTGAAGCTTTGAATTCTGTCATCCATATGCTGATATTTATATCTTGCGGAAACAGGCTAAAGTTTGTTTTAAATTTCCACAAATATCCACCAACTTTCTGAAATTGATTTTTTTGTCTTCCCTAAATTAGTAGTATTTTCTTTTAAAATATGGAGGTTGGATAAGACATATCTGCCTGTCCAAGTTTGGCCTTGGCATTTAGAGTTTGGAAAAATCTTCATGGCAACAAAAATTTGGTATGTTCTTGGAGCATTGATCTTTCGAGTAAATCTTGTTTCTCAAAAAATACTCTAGAAGCATTTATATAATTCCATGGTATAATTTTTTTTATAAAAATTATATGGCTTTTTGTGATCGATAGCTAAGTGTAATCTTCAAGTCTTAATATGATCGTTAACATGGTTTGCCTTGGGGCAGGTGTGTTGGAGTTGCAAGGAAGCTGGCAGCTGGTGGGGGCCACTCAGCGGTGCTTACTGATGCTTATACACTTAAAGAATTGTGCGAATTCAGGCTTGCAGATAGTGTCAATTTGTCAAATGCAACTGAGATTGAGGATGTTGCTTCTCGAAATGATTCGGATGCTTTAGCCCGACTTTGCAAGAGATTGAGGTAGTGTTTCATTCATTCTGCACTATTTGTAATGTTAAATCTATCAACATATATTATAAATCTAGTAACATATTTATCCATTTATGTTTGCTTCTGTCTTGATTCCTACCTTTTGAACAACTTGGTCGTTTAGTGTAGCTATGTTAGCTTATGGTATTCTAAAGACTCAAGAAATGATAATTATTATTATTTTGGGTGCAGTTTGTATAGAGCCGAGGCTCTAAACAATCAAAGTAAAGCTCACCTTCAAATAATGTCGAGAAATGTGGTTTCAATGTTGAAAATCTTTGTGATAGTCTTAAATATGTTTTCATCTCTAATTATAAAATTTAAAGCTTACAAAATAGTACAGATCAACCAGATATATGAAAACTTGAAAATTGACGGTCCAAAATGCATTACAAGATACAGTGTTTCCAAAACTTGAAATCCATTTTTTTTCTCATGTCCATACTTGTTAATGTCGAGATGATCAATTTGAGGATATTTGTGCATCAAAACCACCTCTTCTAATGAAATTTTTGTGGTGGGCTTTAATTTGATTGTTTAGAGCCTAGGCTCTATATAAGCTTTTTCCTATTACTTTTTGTCTTGATATACCAACTTTTAGATCTCATCCCACATGCTTTTCGTGTGGATAATGGAAGAGTTGGTAAGTCTTGTGATGATTGTCGATTGGTTGTCTTTCTTAGAAATGGCTCATGTATCTTTTATGGGGGCCACTAGAGAGCTCTTTACTGGATAACGTATTGTACCACTGTATTACACTTATGAGATTTTTAATTATTGAAGTGCTCACTTGCAGGGAACAGTGGCTTACTGTTAGCAGCTGTGACTGTGACGAAGAAAAAAAAGTAGTAGCAGCTAACAAAGAGGCCTAAGAAACTCTGGAACTCAAAGAAAGAGTCCACGAAGTTGAATAATTTATACATTGGTCTACACTGTATCTGCACATTGCAGGTCTGATAATAGTCTTTTAATCTTGTCATGTATAACAACTTTAAACATAAATCAACTATTATAAATCAACTATTACATGAACTTTGCTTCACGAATGGATTGAGGAGAAATCATTTGGAGAGAGAGAGAGAGAGAGAGAGAGAGAGAGAGAGAGAGAGCTCAAATCTGGGCTTTGGTAAAGGGCTCAACTAGAGTTGGAAAATTGGTAAATGGTCAACTAGGGTTTTGCCAACTAGGTTTGGAAAATTGATAGATGGTCAACCAGGGTCTCAATTGATTCGGATTAGGAATCACTGATTCGGATCAGATTGGGTGGGTGATCGGCTGATTTTCTTGCAGAATCAGGAATCGGCCCTAATCTCTTTAGCCTACAGAATTCCTCATATCTTTTGATGATGTAAACTCTAAGGCTTGTGTTGGAAGATAATTAATTTTAATTGAAATAGTCTAATATGAAATTAATGTATCCTGTGTAATATTATTTTGCTAGCTGTTTAGTATGTTACTTATATTGTATATAATACTATTTAGTTATTAATTTTTTTGTTGCTATTTTCAGCCATTTCTAGCTTTCTCTAGATAAAAACATGTGTTATTCAGCCAACTATTTTGAGTAAAGCAAAACAACTTTATAAAAGAATGAAAGATAAATTTATATGTGAAACTGTCAATAAATTTGTTTCAGATAGCTTTATAATGGATGTTGCCAACATGTAATTTTACTAAAGTAATAAATTCTCGGTGATAGAATGCACGGGAACAAGCCCTAAATCATCAAACAAACACATTTTTCATGGATTTATGCAATTTTTTCTGTATTCTGCCTTTTATATTTTTATGTTTTTAAGAGTTTTGCTCGACCATTGCTTGGGTGGCTGCCGTGACCTTAACTCCCTGAAGTTCTTTGGAAGGGGCATTTCTCGGATTGCTTTTATTTTGACAGGATCAATTTCAATTCCTCAATGTCTTAACTAGAAATCCTAGAAATTTTCCCCTTGGACTCCAAAAGAAAATTTTTGGGGGATCATATCAAGTTGATGCATACGAAGAAGTCATTGGAAAATAATTTGGAGGTTAGCAATGTGATTTCTTCTTTAGTCTGACTTAATTATCAAAGGAATGTGTTTTTTAAGTAAGGGAAAAGTTTATATAGAGCTAAACAATCAAATTTGAGCCCACCTCAAAAATTTCACTAGAAGATGTTGTTTTGATGTTTAAATATTTTCAAATTGATCATCTTAGTATCACGATGCATGGATATCAGAAAAAAATGGATTTCAAGTTTTGGAAATAGTGTATTTTTTAACGAATTTTTGAACCCTCAATTTTCAAGATTTCCAAGTTTTCATAGATCTATCAATCTACACTATTTTTTAAGCTTTAAATAAATATAAAAATATATTTTAAGGCTATAACAAAGATTTTCAATATTAAAACCGTATTTCTCAATACTATTTGAAGGTAGGCTCTAATTTGATTGTTTAGAGCCTAGGCTCTATACAAACGGCAGCTTTAAGTAATGGTTTTGTTAGGCTATACCATTTGGTAGTGTATATCCTTAAAGTCATCAACATTTTTTGACACGTAAATGCCATTGAATTGTAATATGAAAATTTTTAAGTAGGGGCATTTTTGGTCATTTAGAAGGGTAGAATGAATATTTCTAGAAAACAAATAGTGACATTTTGTTAGTAATTAAAAAATAATTAATGCATCTTGAGAGTGATGTTATTGTTAATAAATGCTTTTGTTTCTATTAGAAATTTTTATTTTATCTTTCATTAATTACTTAAAACATCCCTAGACAAAAGATTACTACACTACAGGATAAGGGTATCAAAGTGTCAAAAAATGTTGAAAACTTTAAGGGTATACACCGTCAAGTAGTGTAGACTAACAAAACCCTTTAAGTAATCGACACTCGCTTTAAAGTAATTATCAAATAATCTATTGTCAACTCTTTCAAGTGTAGAGGGTCTCTCTTACTAGGGGGCAACATTGGTCTATAATTGTTTAAAGGAAAATTGTTTCACGCGGCGGGGACCGTATTTCTCCATCTGCGGTCCCCGAAGTATAAAGCATCCATAAAGATGGACTGCAAATAGGCGGTCTATCTAAAAACAATTGAAACTAAAGGTCCAAATGTTTTATTAGTAGATGCTTTCGTGCTCAATTATAAAAATTGAGAAAGATATTATGGAAGTGGATGTTAGGAGAAACTTAATGAATATTTTCAAATTGGGCTTTATTAAATGTAGGTCTAAGGGGGGGGTCTTTAAACTGAATTTTGATGGCAGTTCGTTAGGGAACCCGAGTTTAGCTGGTTATGGAGGAGTGGTGAGGGATTGGAATGGACTTGTGGTCTTCTCTTATGCAGGCCCTCTTTGAAAAAAAACTGCAAACAATGTAGAACTTCTGGTTCTCCTTAATGGCTGAAAACTTTTTGTGGCAAGGAATTTAGGATTTTGCTGTATTCTTGAAGGTGATTCCTTGAATGTCATCAAGTGGTGTAAAGGGGAACAAAAATCGTTGTTTTTGTGGCATGGAATTTAGGATCTTGCTGTATTGTGGAAGGTGATTCCTTGTTGTAATGTGGAAGGTGATTCCTTGAATGTCATCAAGTGGTGTAAAGGGGAACAAAAATTACCGTGGGAGTTTAGATTAGTTTTGCTACAAATTTGGGAGTCTAGACCTTTTCATCTCACCTTTCTGCATGTTTATCGTGAGGCTAATGGTTGGGCGGATTTTCTTGTTAAAAGAGGTGTACCTTTATTTGAGACTCTTATCTTTGATTCTGTAATTTCTTATTAATAAAATTTTTGAATTTCTATAAAAATAAAACGTAGAATTATTATTTGTAATTTTTAAAATTTATTTATTTATTCATATATTCATGATCTTCATGTTAAAGATTATATGCCCTAAAAAATTAAGTCAAAAAATCCATCTCAAAAATAGATTCATTTCTACTTATAGAAAGTGTCCTTGTTTAAAAGGCACTTCAAGATCCACTTAGCCAAGGCGGCCTTTCTAAAACAATCTACAGTAGCTCCCTCTAAGGCCACCCTAATTGTTTCATCTACATCCGAGAAGTTCAAGAGTAAAGGGTCTCCCCCAACGTCAAAGGAAGTCATTAAGGTAACTATTGAAACTCAATAAATAAATGACTATTGAAACTTATTAAGTGGGGCTAAAAATGTGAAAATATGTCACGGCTAATTGTTGACCTTTGCTTGAGCGTTTACTTCGATATTTCTTGATAAAAAAGAAAAGTGAAGGGTTTTATATTTCTCCTACTGCATGTAAGATATATGCTTTCCCACCCATCCAATTTAGATCAAAATATATGTTTTCATTTACCGTTTGATCTAGATGTAATGCCTCATAGTATTTTAGTTTTATTTTTTTCTATAAATTATATGAATATAAAATTTGGTATGTGTCATCATATCAATGGAATGCAATTAAAAATAATTAAAAATAATTTTTTGATAAAATATAATGACCAAAATATCCCTTGAAAATTTCAAGAGTATTTTGATCATTGTATTTTATTGATAATATTTTTTTTTCATATTTTTCAAAAGTGCGACTTTAAGGGAGGAGTGAATGCCCAAAATTTGATGTCAAAATAATTCGTAAAAAAATTTAAAGTAAAATAGTGTAGAGATATGATATTATAATTGAGACCATCTCAACCGTCCATTCAAAATGGATGATTGGATAAAGAGAAACATATAAATTTTATGTTGTAGGACAAGCACAAAAAGCTTGCCCAAAATAAAATGCTCTTTTACAATGAGTTGCAACTAGTACTACCTCGACCTTCTTCTTGAGGCTTGGTGTCCTATGTTGATATGTGTCAATACTTTAACAAGTATTGATATGTTGAGACACTTTGTTACAATGGTATATGCATTCATGTAATATAAGCTTTTCACCGTTTTGTCCACCATAAGGATACTATGTTTATATTTAAGAAACGTAAAATTTTATTTGTAACCATTAATTGTATGGATATGTTTAATATTATCAGTGTTTTTGGCTGACATTATGGATACCGACAAGCATCGGTCTCTATGTGACAATACTTGCAACAATAAATTCGCTTAAGTTCAATTTGAAAGGTTTAAAGTTTTAAGATCATTTTTATCTTCTTTTCGTTCTTCTTCTTCTTTTTCCCTTTTTTTTTTTTTTTAATCTATAGGGTGTGGTTTCTATAAGGTTGCAGCCGTAAACAATCTAACTAAGGTGCACCTCCAAATTTTATCATAACATGTAATTTTGTGGTAAAAAAATCTTGGGATTATTTTAAAATCTATTTTCGTATTTAATTAGAAAATTTTAAACTCCCAAAAATAGTTAAAATCAGATAGATCTATGAACATATAAAAATCTTAAAAATAGACGGTTTAGATAATGTGTTGCAAAATGTACTATTTTTGGTACTGAAAAAGTTTTGTTTTTTGTTTTTGTATTCATACATCTCGATGTTGAGATGATCAATTAAATGGTTTTTCAACATTAAAAGAATATTTACGATAGATTTTTGAGGTGCATATGTAATTTTAAATTTTAAAATTACAACATTATATAAACTTTTTCCATATCTATATAGGCAAATATCCACCAATATCAGTGATCCAAAAATTGGTGAGTCGACTCAAGTCGCTATTGGCTTAGACCCTGGGTTCCTGATTTCAGACAGTTAGCTTCGGAATTACCTTGGTTATTCATGACCAGGGGATTCACTTAGATGAATTAGGCAACACAGAATCTTGGTCAAATTTTGGTATCTTTTTTATTTTTACATAAATTTTTTTTGTTTTTACAATTTAGTTTCTATAGCAATCTTGCCCAAGTTCGGACCCGATTCTTGTTTCTTAAGCACCAATTTGAACTATATACATTGAGTGTCGGCGGACATACACATGGCACCCATTGCCTGATACAACATGGATACTCTTTTCCAATTGGAATAGTACTGAAGGAGAAGTTCAACTTATTTCACAAAGCCATATGTGCACACGCGCCTGAGTCGACATAGACTCAAGGGTCCCCTGACTCTGAACGATCCTAAGCTAGGGTATTGTCTGGGTTATCTGACTTAACGATTCCCAAGTAGGAGTGACCTTTTTTTTCTTGAATATTTTTTCATGTGTTTGTAGCATTATCGTACACTTGCTACCTCCAAAAGAAATAACTACTTGGGCGGATTTTACAGATATGAATTTTGGGATCCACCTAAGATTTATGAGACGATTATTTTCAGAAAATTAGATGGGCTCTTTCAATTTTTGAACTTTAAATTATGATTTTTTTCAAGCCTAGGGGTGGCAATGGGCCAGGTGCCCAGCCTGGTCAGCCCAACCCTAAAAAAATAGGGCATGGGCCAAAAAATGTGGCCCGAGGGCCAGTGCAACCACAGCCCAAGTGTAAGGCCAAGCCACACCTGGAACATGGTTGGCCCAGTTCAGCCCAGCCCACTTAATCTTGGTTTTTCCTTTTTTATTTTTATTTTTATTTTTATTTTTTTAACTTTATTTGGCCAAGTCCGGGCCATCCTATGGGGACTGAGACTGAGCTAGGGCCAAGGGCTGGCCCAGCCTATTGGCAGCCCTACTCAAGCCCATACATAGCGCGATTTGACTTTTTCCCCTTGCTATTTGATTTTTTTTTCTTTGTTAGGTTGAAGAGCTTACATTCCCAAAATTTAAGGTCCTAAAGATACCTTCTTGATTTTTACCCATGTAAATAGACACGTGTATGTGACACTCACGCACAATTTAGGCTAACTAAGGTTGGCAAGTTCCCAAGCCGGCAACAGACTCCCATTTTTACACCAATATGAACTAGTGTCAGTACAATATGGAGCCCATATATGTATACGCAATGTTACCCCAAGATTTTCCTTGGCGTCACATGTCAACTCGTATCAACACTTCGACAAATTTTGATACGACTTTGGTATGTATCGATGACAACGTCAAACTTATACCATAATGGTAATTTTTTCTAAAGTTTCGTATACAATAGCTTACTATTCATGACACACAAAGCATTGACAGTTTACCCATAGAAAGGAATGTTTTTGCTCTTCTATCCAAGGTTCCATTCCTAATTGTTGCTATGTTTTTTTTTTTGTAATTTTCAAGGAATACAAGCCTTGTATTCTATGTGGAGGTGCTTTATTTTTCTCTTTTGCTGGCCCACTATTAAAAGGACCCAAGCTTTGTATTCCAAGTGGGGGTTTTCAATAGATTCAAATCTTGCAAGCCACTGGGATTTCTCAACAGATTCAAATCTTGTAGGCCATTTGGGGTAAATGTTTTACAATGTGTAAAGAGGTATTCATAATAAGATTTAAACTTTCAATCATTTGTGTGGTGCACCAGTTCTACCACAAACAATACTATGATGCAATGAGCATGAACAAAACAGAATGCCACTTGGAAAATAGAAGCTTCATGTCTTTTTCCTAATTTCCTCACTGATAATATTAATAAGATATAGGGCTGCTGTTTTGCACAAGACCCCATTTCCAAGATACAAGAAATATGAGAGAGAGAGAGAGAGATGTTCCCCCATTTGATGATCTTCACCATACAGACGATACATAGGAGCTACAGAGTGTAGCAAAACCCCATGCAAATGATTGCTATTGTGATATGGGTGGTGAGTATGATGGTGGCAGTGGTCAGGATGCTCCAAAAGCCATAGAGTTAAGTCTTATTTTATATATATATATATATATAACCTTTAGTGAAACAGCCAAGGGGGCACTACATTGCTTGGCTGAGTAAGGGAATGATGGTGATCCTCCACAAGTTCCTCTTCGTCTCTGTCCTCCCTTGATTCGAACCTGTTCCATGTAGGCATAGGAATCAAACACGCAACCACTTATCTATATGAAAGTAAAGTAGATGAATATGGTCATCACAAGGACATAGTTATAATGGTTAGCACATTAAAAAAAAAAAATTTTGATGGTGGGGGTGACGGGATCCAAACAACCATGTCATTTAATTCATAAGTCTGTCATTTACTCCAAGGGTGCCAGCATCTGTCATTAATGCCCAAGTCCCTCATTCTCGCCATCGCCATCCAACCCATTGATTGGACCGTGATGGCTTTTATGACTCTATGCTGGTAGTATAAATTCATATAGACCACATTAGACTTTGCAGTAATTTTTGGCTGGCCCAAAGCAGTATGAAACAGAGGACACAAAAGGTCAAACAGAGGGGCTTACCTGACATTCAGAGCAGGGTGAGGGTGAGAAGTTGATAGGAAATGGGCAGTCTCTTCTTGCTCCCAATGTGTAGTGGCCTGGGCTTGAGCCAAGGCTTTCTCCTTTGCCACTATCTGTTTTATCAAACATCAAATATATGAGACGACAATTACCATATAATTAGAGTTAAACCTTGGACTTCATTGGAAGCGGTTGACAATTGCATTATTATATTCCAAGTTCGATTCCTATCACTGAACTACCCAAGACAAAGAGAAACTACCTAAAGACTTCCTAAATCCATAGGTAATCAGAAAGACTTTCAAAAGTTTACTTCACACAAGAAAATTCTTGAGAAAAATTTCTAAAGAAAAGGGGATGACGTTAAACATACATGATAAATGAAAGAAATAGAGAAAATATTTTCATGTTTCTGCATCAGTTTAAGTTCATGAACTTGAAATTTTTTATTGCATCCTTTGCAGGATATATTTTTGAGGGTTTTGATAAGCATTATAACCCTTTTAGGAAAAAATTGCTTTTGATGTGGAATAAGTTTATGCTTCGGCAGAAATTTAACTTTCCTAAGTAAATGAAACTAGATATCTAGAAATGGAATGATGATTCAAGAAATTTTGTTCTGCTTTGAGCCTCACAATATTTTCATGGCGGTTTTAAAAAATAAGAATCACGTCACTGTTTAGCCACCATTTTACTAAAGAATTGATGTTTCCCGAATAATGGGGACTTAGTTTATAGCAAGGTTTTAAAAAATAGATCGCTGATCAGGATTTCCGATCTAGTTTGGGGGATCAACGATCTGGATCAGAGAACCAGTCATTAAAACATTAAAAAAATTGGAAAAAAATATGGGCTGGTTCTGTCAAAGAACTAGCCATTTCATTGGGGAACCGGCTGGTTACCAATATTTAGCAAGAATTGGTTTGGCCCGAATGATTCTCGATCGAGACATGTTTTGATTAACTTCGACCTATATAGCAAATGAAGAGAAATATATGACATATAGGAAATGAAGAGAAATATATGGAAAAGGACGTGACATGTATACACCTTCTTCTGGAGAGTATCATTTTGCTCCTGCAGTGACTTCTCCTACACCACCATTCAATCATGACATAAATAGTTTAAGAGCAAAACCTACGAAATCAGCTATAACTCATGGAAGGGTCATTGCCCTTACTTTTGATAATTTGTTGCCCTTCCAGAGTACTGCAAAAATCCATATGAATAAAAATACTCAACAAGCCATTGGTTTTAAGAATTTTGAATCAAACAATTGCTTAACAAATGAACTAAACAAATATTTTTTCGAAAATTGATAAAAGTCGACCATATTTTGGATAGTTGATGAGATATTACGCAAAACCAATGGAGGTTTTTTTCTTTATTTTTCAAAACTTGATAAAAGTCGACCATATTTTGAAAAATTTTATTTTTTTTTAAAAGATATTACCCAAAACCAATGGAGAGAGAGAGAGGGGTCGCTAACAAGGAATCATAGAGATGGCCCTATCAATTTTTCCAATCAGTTTACAGGCTAACTTCTCCTAAAAACTAGGTGGCTATAGAAGATTAACTACATCTTCAAATGCAAAATATCTAATTCCTTGATCCAGGATCCTTGGTTATGTTCAATAATGAATATAAGTCCCTCAACAATTGTCAAGTTTTCCCAATGTTCAAGAGTACGAGGACGGGTGCCTAGTGAATTTCAAATTTGCATCATGAATTAGAAACAAAGCTTAATATAGCCGAAAATATAACATAATCACAAAAATAGCAAACCCTAAAGAGAAACACTTGTAAAGTTTCATCATAAATGTCACACCAAACTTCAAAAATAAAAATAAAAAAATGATAAAAAGTATAACATAACACAATACTCACAAAAAAATATAAAACCCTAAGCGTAAACAATTAAATTTACTAACCTTTCGAAAACCAATTGAAATAGGCTTCAATTGGCCATTTTAAGTCGCCAAAATATCTCTTTTGCAACCTCTTTAATCCCAAATAAATTTGGGTCAAATGCCTCTCGATTAAGCAAGAAACCCAAAACTTCTAATACGAATTTCGATCCCTAAATTTTTTTGATTCTGAGCTAACAAACTTTTTCCATGCAAATATATATGTATAAATCTTGAAACATGCTCAAAATTTCAAATCATTGAAAATTTAGTGAAAAAAGTAAAAAATATGATCAAGTCCATGGTGTATTAACATTCAACTATCCAATCAAAATTTAGTCTGGCATACTCTATACTAACACATGAACACGATCAGAGCCAGACAGGATGAAACACAAAAGATAATACAAAATGAATAGCCCAAATATCCAATACATGAGGATGGAATACTCAAGACGAGATGAATAACCCAAATGTCCAATACAAGAAGTATAAAATTAATAGCCCAAATTCCAACAATGAAGAGTAAGTTTATGGATGTTTCTTGAAATCTCAATTACTTTTTTTAAGATTCACAAAGATCTCAAAATCAATAGATTTAGGAGCTTAGATTCCAATTTTATTTCATTTTAGAGGTTTAGAATACTCTAATAGCCTTTTGTGAAAAAATTGTGGGTCAAAATCGACCCAAAGTGTCTTTAGGGGGCACTTTATTATAAAAGAAAGGGCTTAGTACAAAATTAAAAATAAATAAATAAATAAATAAAAAATGAGGCCAGTACCCTAGGTGCTCGCCTAGGCCATTTGGGCGAGTGTCC
The DNA here is from genome assembly GCF_054954075.1 of Amborella trichopoda. NCBI lineage: Eukaryota > Viridiplantae > Streptophyta > Magnoliopsida > Amborellales > Amborellaceae > Amborella > Amborella trichopoda. The sequence goes on along the minus strand of NC_142345.1, from coordinate 9,143,129 downwards.
AGGTATTGGCGCCAAGGGAGGGCCGTCTAGCCCCGGGTGTGCGCCCTTAGGTTCTCGAGGCACCTAGGCGTTGGGCAGACCCTTTTCTTAAACAAAGTTTTTGAGGCAAAGGAATAATTGTCTAGGGTTTTGGCGGAGCAAAAATTCCCCCCAAACACTATTTCTCCCTTGTTGGTTGGAAAATAACATTTTTTACCCTTTTGGTGAGGGTAATTTCGGTCCTCGAGCAGTTCCATGGGCAACTAGTCCGCAGCCCTACCTGGCCACATAAACAATCCCTACTTGGCCATATATCTCAAGCCTTCACCTAACATCACCAAGCTTCCCAATACCATAAAACATGGGCGTGGTTTGCATAAACTTGCAACCTCAAACAATTCAAGTAAGGCCCACTTCTAAACTTTGTTATAAGATGTAATTTGGTGTTGAAATTTTTTAGGATGGTACAAGAATCTATTTTCATCTCTAATTATGAAATTTAAACTCCGAAAATAGTTTAAATCAAATAAATCTATGATCACATGAAAATATACGTTCCAGATAATGTACAGTAAGATGTATAATTTTTAAGACTTGAAGTCTTTCTTTTTTTCATATCCATACATCTGGATGTCGAGATGATTTATTAGATGTTCTACAACATCAAAAAAGCCTTTTCCAAAGATTTTTAAGGCGCACCTTAATTTATATTTTAAGGGGTCAATCTTATATAAACTTGTTCTATACCTACGATAAGGTTGAGAGATAGTAGGCATAAAGATACTTGAAACTTTTGACCTAACTTCAAAAATGATTTCTAGGCAAACTATATCAAGATACGAATCCATTTAAATGCCCAAGATACCCCGGATCACCTATATGTTGTTTGATAGTTTCCCTAAAAAGATATTTATGTAAGTTTTTAAGTCATTTCCTATATAATTTGATGAAATTGTATATTATGGGATCATTTATCTTTATTATAAGGAAGTCACAATCACTCGAAGCCATTAGAAGTCAAATTCGATGGCTTGGGATGTGTTGCGAAGTTCAAAATTCGTTTTTAGAACTTTGAGTCTAGTCAACGACATACAACCAATCAATTTAAAATCTGATGGCTATAAATAATTGTGACCTCTTTGTACTAAAAGCAAATTATCTTTGTAAAGTTTTCCTGATCTGATACTACCCCAAAAAAAAAGTATTGTACTTCTATTTTCAATAGCAGAGATCTAAATTTCCAGGAACATGGCAAAATAAAGCTCTCTTTTGGCATGTGCCAATCATCATTGAAGTTGTAATGATCATTGAAGTTGCAATACCCCCATTTCCATCTTGCCAATCATCATTGAAGTTGCAATACCCCATTCAGAACTCCATAATGCCCTCTTCTCAAAACTTGGGGGGAGAACTCCAATTTTCTTTTCTCACACCTCATGGAGGAGCTCGAATAGGACTTCATAAAGCTCGTGGACCAGGATTCCAATAGTCTCATTGACTAGAGTCCCAAGCTCCTTATCAACCTCAAGATTGAAGCTCCAATGCCTTCTTATCGGAGAAAAGCCTAAGCTTTCTTCTTCTCAAATCCCATCAAGCAGACCCCTTCTCAGTCCTCATTCAGTAGAGGCTCCATCACAAGCAAATTGGCAATGTTGCTCAACAAGAAGCCTGGAGGCGTTGTAGCTCCATGCTAGTATCAAAGCACTACAGACTCCTCATCAAGCACAATGCCAATTCTCCATTCTCAGAGCATAGCTCCTCAGAGCACACCAAAAGGAGAAGGGGCTCCTTCCCGGGCTAATTGGGCAAGTTTTCTGTTTAAGAAGCCTGAGGACTATGAGAATTCAAAAGGAATCATCATCATCATCGAGCATAACATAGAAGGCCCAATCACCAGTGCCATTGAACCCTAACCGTTATTCATTCCCACAATTTTTGTACCAGAAGTTTGAGATGAGAATAAATCCTCGATTCCCTTGTTGATCCTTACTTTCCCTTCTTAAAGCTTCAGCTCATATACTGTTTACAGCACAAGAAACCCCCTCCATGAAAACCAGAGATAAGAAACCACAGGTTTTGCATAGAGTAATGGTTATCTTAACTAAAACTAGAAACTCCCCTATTTTATGATCCTTTAATCATTAGGTTTTCCAGAAAACCGAGGCTCACTGTGGAGGAACAAGAACCGTCATCGACTAAACAGTAAAAACACTGCTTCTTTGGACCCCATAGGTATTTTTAAAGGTAAATGCATTGGAAAATCTCGTTTTCTGGACTTTAGACCACTGAAATCTCCTATAGAGTTTAAAAACCAATTGACTTCACAGCAATTTTGATCCAATTGTTGGGATTTCAAGCTATTGATCTCATATGTTGGATTTGGTGCTATCCAAAATCACCAACATAAGCAAATCCTATGGGATTGAGATATTTTCTTATTAATTGAGATTGTTATTAACCAATTAGATACTATTTAGGAGTTGGTTATTGGGATAAGTCTCTTTTCTCCATATAATGTGCTATTTTTAGAGAGAATGTGTATCCTATTTAGGTCACCATACGAGAATGGTGGGAATGGTGGTACCTCTGGAGAGAGAGAGAGGGAGCTAGAGCCTCCTGTGCATAAGATGCAATTTCCTCTTAGAGAGAGAGAGCTAGAGCCTCTTGTGCATAAGATGCAATTTCCTCTTAAATAGAAGAAAGCTTCATTTGGATAAAAACATTGTGATGGTGCCTCTTTTAGAGTCTCGAAGATTGAGATGCTTGTTTGTTTCTTGCAGAGAAGCGGTTCCCATAGAGATTTTGGATTGTTTCCCTTTTAGTTAGAGATTAGAGAGAAAGTAAGTTTCTCGTTGCTTTTGCGTCTTTATCTGGTATTGTTGGCAATGATTATCAGAAGTAAAGAGAAGGAAGAGAGAGTGGTTTAAAAGAGTTTTCTCGACTTGGGTTTTTGTGGAGGTTTGTTCCAAAATATTTTATGTAACTTTCATTGGTATACTAGATTTTTGTTTGCCGTGCTCATGGATGTAGCCCTCTTGGGTAAACCACGTAAATCTTTGTGTTCTTGTGATGTGTATTTCATGTTTTATTTCTCGTACTTTATTTGTCAAAAATCAATTCGTCGGGTTTAGAGCTTCCATACACAACAAGTGGTATCAGAGCACAACAATAGAGACAACATACAATGCAATGTAGTTAGGCTCACATATACGATAGGCTTGCATATACGATGATACTTGCCAAACAATTAACAAAATAATATTATATAAAATATGGTAATTCTAGACAGTAGTATATTTGTGATAGAATTAATTGTCATCCCAACAATGCCGTTGATATAGAAAAAAGTAATAGAGAGATAGAAATCGTAATCTTTGACTTCATTAAAAACGAAATCGTCGTAGGTGATCTGAGTCCCTTGATGCACATTATATCTAAGAGGAACCTAAAATCCCTCATTAGGAGGTAGGAAATGCACATACAATACATTATTTCTGTCAATTTAAATAGGTATGCAACATCTTAGTTCACAAATCTAAGCAAGAATATAGTATACAATAATTTTAATGAACTTTGTAGAGCAAAAGTATTCCGAGATTCTTACCTTTCTACGAAGCTCAACTATTGAATCCAACATGATTTGTGTCTGCCAAAAAGATAATATGCATGTATAAGTAACATCTTTGAAGTTACAATGAGACTAAAACTTCAACATCATGTCTGATGATTATATTGGATATCTCCACAAAAACTTATGCTAGACAAGAATTAATGAAGATGAAGATCTCAATGGTCAGTTTTCATTGGTATGATGTTAAAATTAGAATCACAAAACAATTTTTCCCTATTTTAGAGTGTTGATTAAACAATGAACAGTTCACTTGATTTGTTAAGCATGTCTGTCTACCAATATTGTAAGGGTTTTGGGCATATGAAGTTTTTGTTACAATGCCTAGTGAACATATACAACAAAACCACATAATGATGAATAGAACTTCTAAAGGGATACATTCAGTTAAAATTTCTTTTGCTGTTGTTGAACTCGTGTATTTTATTCTTTCTTGTCAAATCCAGGCTACCTTTCTTCCTCTAACATGCTTCAAAGCAACATCAAGTTGTTGCTCCAATTGTTGGAGCTCCCTAAGATTTAGGACCTCAAGGCCTTCCCCCATGTAATGTCTGGATACAAAAAATAAATAACCTTTTAATTTCCATAAAAATCAATCATGAAATGAATGGTGGAAAACAACCAAAGCACATTACCTTTGACTTTTCTGTAGAAGCTCAACCTTCGCCCTCAGTTTGGCATATTCTAGGCTCCAACTCTCCTGAATTTAAATAGATAAATGTATGGCAAAAGGTTTTCTAGTATTAACACAACTAACATAAATATTTAATATTATGGAGATTTTTATTTGGGGAACAATTTACTAAAGCAAAAAATGAGATCAGAGTTAGAAAATAGGCACCCACCATGGGCCCCTCTCTTGGATCCACCAGAAATATGCTTCACATAGAACAAATTTGTAATCTCATGGTTATAAATTTGCTTATAAGAATTGAATTTAGGTTACACTAATAGGAGGGATTCATATCATATAGTCATGGTAACTGATTCATATGGACTTTGGCCATCAACACATATTTGGTACGCAGATGATCCTTGCACCAGTTGATGGACATTGGCGATGACTTCCCAGCAAGTCTCAGGGATATAAATTGGATGTTGTTGATCTGTCAAATTCAACGTTTGCTATCAATAATGCCGATCTAAACATCTTTTAAGTTCCACATTCTCAGTTCAATATACAAGAATCTCCACATAAGTCCTAGCTCAAGACAAATCAATATCACGCCATGTCTGGATGTGAACTTGAAATTTATATACAAATGGCAGCCAGTTGGTGACGCAAATAACTCTCCTATACATCTTAAAAGACCAACTCCAGTCAGCCCAAAAATTGTCTAGATAGTCTATGGTGGTGCAGCATTTTACACTTAGCGCTCTGTTCTGGTGATTGGCCCCAGAACCTTATTGGCTACATACCAGCTTCTGAATTTGGATGTTTCAGAAGAACTGGAACTTACAGGGCAATTAATAGTTAAATTGTGCAGCACAAAATCATTGGTTTTGAGTCAAGTTAAAGATAAATTAAGGAGAAATATATGAATTTGATTAGCAATACACATAAAAATGGAACTAACAGAAAAAATTGAAATTTTCCTCAAATATTTATAGGACTCAAAAGTACCAGATGCAATGATGACTTTAAATCATAATTAAGAGTTCTTGTGTTACCTGTGATTCATGATCAGCCCCAGTAGCACGTCTCTCTGCATAGGAATATCTCTCATACCGCTCGAGAATCTTGATCATGCTGAAAAAATTAGAGAACAGAATGAATAACTAAATAGTAGAGTAGAAAGAAGAAAAATGGCCAAATTACTTAACGAAAACCACTGAGAAGATATGATAATCATACAAACAAACAAAAATTCATCAATAAGATCCTAGATATAGCGAAGGGAAAATGGTGCCATCAAATTAATGTTCTTGCCCCATAAAATTAGAACATTATTTTGTTCATGATATTAGTGTTAGTGTATATATATCTCTTGTATGGGTATATATCTCTTGATAAGATTATGTGTCTAGGATTATAATAAGATTAGTTAGTAATTACCAATAACTGTTGATGTCTATCTAGAATTGTTGGTGTCTATCCAGAACTGTTGCTAGTCGCATATTTATATGAGGTCTTCTATATTCTTTATTAATCAATAAAGAGAGAGAGTTCTTTACAGTATTATAAGTTTCTAATATGGTATAAAAGAGTTCTCATGTGTTTCATGGGTTCGAATCCTCACTCTGCGTACTTGTGTGTGGTAGAGACATGCCTCTCTCTCTCTTTTTCTCTCTCATTCGCTTACGTGTTATTAATATGGGCTTCACGTTGCATCCCATCTTTTGATCCCTTTACAACCCATCAATCCTCTCTCTCTAAATTACTCGGCTTCAATTTCTTGTGAATTTCCTTACCTTTGCATCCATGGCATGCAGTTCAAATTCAATCCAATCCAATTGAGGGCCTTGTCTCCTTTTTCGATCTCTTTCTCCTTTGCATAAAAACTTCATCTCTAATCTTCATCCATGGTTGAATCAAGCACCGCTCTTAGTTTAGTGAGAGAAACTCATAGATCAAAGAAGCACTGCCAAAGGCCTAAGATTCGCTTTCGACTCTCTGCCGAGTATTGTTTTGACTTTCTGCCAAGTCGTGTTTCGATTATCTGCCGAGTTATGTTTCGACTCTCTGTAAAACAATCTCTGTTTCTGTTCTGGCCTTTGTTTTGGAATACAAGTTGCTGAATCTGTCTCATATCCACGCTGAGTTTTCTGTTGGCTTTTCTAAGTGTCATTATGTGATTGTTGTTCAAGAAATCTGATCATAGAGATCACTACTTCTTTTGATCACACGATGCACGTGAAGACTTAAATATTCAACTCGTTTGTTTATGCAGCTTATTGTGACTTAAAGATCCAATCGTTCGTTTATGCAACTTATTGTTCAAACTCCAGCTGCTTTGTATAAAAACGTCTTGAGTTTGAGGGGGAGTGTTAATGTATATATATCTCTTGTACGGGTATATATCTCTTGATAAGATTAGGTGTCTAGGATTAAGATAAGATTAGTTAGTAATTATCAATAAATGTTGATGTCAATCCAGAACTGTTGGTGTCTATCTAGAACTGTTACTAGCTGTATATTTATATGAGGTATTGTGTATTTTTTATTAAAATAGAGAGTTCTCTATAGTATTCTGAGTTTCTAATAATTAGGTCTCCAATAAAATATTTTCTTTTCTTTTTTCTTTGATAATCCACTCTCAGTTCTTTTCTTCCCTCCATTACTCTGGTTTCACTTCAAGGTAACACCGAGCCAATTTTCCAGGTAATGAGGCAGTAAACCAAAGCTAGAATTTTGAAAACCATGGCTTTTAGTTATCATATGAGCAATTTATCAAATTACTCACAGGAGATGAATAGTTTAACATTTTAACTATTTTTTATTTAATTTTAAAATAATGATATAAAACACAAAATTTAACATATTAGCCATTTTTTATTTAATTTTAAAATATTGATAAAAAACACACGATATTGAGTTAGAATAGTTGCAAATGAGGAAAATCCTAAATATCTCTGGTGGATATCTTGATAAATCTCCTAGACATTTCTCTATCTGAAATTTGCTAGTGTAGCATAACTCGTGGAATTTTTTTTTGAAAAAAGTTGGTGTATTTTGAATCTGATTTATATAAGGCCTAGGTTTTATGAAAACAAAATAAAGCCTCATCTCAAATCCTCATCCGGAAAGCACTTTTGGCATCAGAAATCTTCATGATGGCTGTAAAATTAATTTCCAACACCGATAATAAACATCAAAACTCAAGAAATGGTACAAATATTGCAGATATGAAAACACTTATTATTTTGGGCCAAATGGGTGGTTTAGATGATTTGTTGCAATATACACTATTTTTAGAATTTAAAATCCTAATTTTTTGCAGGACCATAACGTTCAACTGAAATGATCGATTTAAGGATTTTTCAACAATTAAATTGCAATTTTTCATGGGTTATGAGGCGAGACTTTACTTATTTTGATAGAGCTGGAGCCCTATAAATCTATTTCTTAAAAAGAAAACTAAAAGGACAGAGAGAATACAAATAAAAGACGACGTCATTTTCAAAGATACCTTACCACAAAACCTTTGCCAAAACATTGTGCTAAAAACTAAAGGACATGGTTTTTATGCGGCCAACCCGCATATTGTAGAAATGCGGGCTTGGCAATAAATATTTATTTTAAATATAATTTGATCCTAATATTTAGAAAATATATAATCTTTAATATTGAGATCATGAATATGAAAATAAAAAAAATAGAAAAATAGAAATAATAATTATATTAAAAACCATTTGAACCATTAGTTACACTTGTTTTTAGATGGACCATTTGCATCCATTTTTAAAAGGAAAAAGTTTATATAAGGATGCAACCTTATAATGTAAAACTATGGATGTACCTCAAAAATCCATTGGAAAAAGTAGTTTTAATGTTGAAAAACCGTTTGATTGATCATCTCGACATCGAGAAGTATGATCATGAAAAATAAAAAGATTTTAAATCTCAAAAATAGTGCATTTTACAACATAATATCTACACCGTCCATTTTCAAGATTTTCATATATTTATAGATCTACTTGATTTTAACCATTTTTGAAATTTAAAATTTTATAATTAGATATAAAATTAGATTTTGAGATAATTCTAAGACATTTTACATCAAAATTATATACCATGATAAAATTTGAAGGTGCACCTTACCTCTACAGCTAAAGATACATCCGTATGCCAACGGCACCCTTTTTAAAATGGATGCTTTGTATATGTGGACCGCATATTATAGAAATGCAGTCCAGCCCGCATGAAACAATTTTTCAAAATTAAATGCATTGAGAAGCTTGAAAAAAATAAAAATAAAAAGCAATAGGTATTTACAAAGTAATTAGTAACTAAAATCAGAATGAAAGAAAATTCGTGCAGCCATCTTAAATAGTTGAAAAGAGTCTCACAAATAAATAACTAAAAATAAAAAGACTATTTCGCGAGAGATAGAGAGAGAGTAGTTTTTAGACTGAGAACCCGGGGGAGGGGTTTAATGACCACTAGTTGTTTTACAGTTTTACTACAAATTTCTTTTGGTCGTTTGTAATCCCGAATACTTCCCTATATTTGTTAAGGGGAAAAGTTTTTATAGGGCCTAGGCTCTAAACAATCAAATTAGAACCTACCTCAAAAATTCCATTAGAAATTGTTTTTACATCCAAATATCATTAAATTGATCATCTCGACATCAAGATGCATAGACATGAGAAAAAAATTGATGTCAAGTTAGGAAAATAGTGTATCTTGTAAGGCATTTTTTGACCGTGAATTTTTAAGATTTTTAAGTTTTCATAGATCTATTTGATCTACACTATTTTTGAAGTTTTAAATTTTATAATTAAAAATGAAAATATAATTTAAGACTATTACAAAAATTTTCAATATTAAAACCATATTTCTTGACATTATTTAAAGGTAGGCACAAATTTGATTGTTTGGAGCCTCGGCTCTATACAAATTACACCCTTTGTTAAAGCATAGTTAATGAGGTAAATGTTCCAAAAACCAGGAGCAAGTGTCCAGTCCCAAAAAAGTCTGAGATTGCATGGTTTATTAACCTGTAGCATCTCACCAGGCAGTCAGTGCAGGACCACGCTCTAAATAAAGAGAGAGACCACAGCAAAACCCTAAGCTCAAAACCCTAGCCCTATCTGATCCTCAAGGATTTAAATCTGAAAGTCCATAACGCTAACCTTAGTCTGCAACCAAAACCTTAATCTCAGAACCCAAATCCTCTACTCCAAAACCACAAAACTTAACTGCAAAGTCCTATGCGTTGCGTCCTTCTTTGGCGGTGATTTTTATGTGTCTTCAGTTAGACCAGTGATCGAGATGCATCAGGCCTCTGCAATATTTCGGATTCTGGCAAAGTTTCGTCAGAAGTATCAGTAAACTTTGCTATTTTTTAGGAACGCATTACTTCGTTCGTGAAAATTTTCCAAAATTTCGCTGCAAAAAGCTCGACTTTGGGTAAATTTGGCTCACTTCAGTTTGTAGTTATCATATTTGGGCTTAATTTTTGGACCCAAATTTGCCGAATTTTCAGTGAGATATGGAAGGTGTCTGGAATCCATGTTAAGAAGATTTCGTACGTTGCCTGTTCAAATAAGGAGATTGGATTTTCACGTCCGAAATCTAACAATCATGAATTCTTTATTTCGGTTGATGGGGGGGTTGTCATGTTGGTGACTCACTATACTAATTAGTCCGAGCTAACAATCATAAATTCTTTGTTTTGGTAGATGGGGGGTTAATCATGTTGGTTGGTGCCCCACTATACTAATTAGTCCTAGTAGGAATGAAGCTCAAGAAGTCAGGTTGCTGATTACTCCGAGACGGTGTTGAGCTCAATAAATCAGGTTGGTGACTCGTCATCCTGACCGCCTAGTGTTGAGCTCATACCTAACAACAATGAATTGATTCATGCTAGACGTGCACCACACCACGTATTTAAACTTTCTTAAAGAAAATTAAAAATTGCATATTGGCTCCTCAATACCACAACCATAATATCGAAAACGTGGACCTTTTTTTAGCGTGCAATAATCGCAATCAAGAAAAGGTGTTATACATATAGCCTTTTTTTTTTTTTTTTCACTAACTAATTGTTTTCTCTAGTCATATGAGTTGTTTATGGGCTTCACCCTTCAACGTACCATTCTTTGGATACAGCAAGTTTTGAAGATTTGATATTTGTGACTGATTAAACATTAAGTTTGGCTTGGGATTCTTGGAGAGTGTTTGAGTACATGAATCATTGTCAATGGATGTATTCTCTTCTTTTCTATAGCTTGCATAGTTCACTGTGGCAATTAGAAGAAGTTATTTACCGGGCTTGTGTACAATGAGATCGTTTATCTTTCTTACAATGGGTCAAAGTTACTCCTAGCCATTAGACATCAAATTGGAAGGTTTGAGATGTGTCACAGAGTTCAAGAGTTTTTTTTGAACTTTTGAGTCAGTCAATGACACAGTCACGACCACCAAGTTTGAAATATAAAAGACTAAAATGATTGTGACCTCCTTGTGGTAAAAGCAAGTGGTCTCTTTGTATACATTATATTTATATTGGAAGTTATTTATCTTGAACTATAGGTATGTTGCTTGTTTTTTTTTTGTTTCTTTTTTTTTTTTTTTTTTTGTGGGTGGGAGGGGGGGGGGGGGGGAGTTTTTAGTTAATTTTAAGGACGATAGTTGATAAGGAAAACAAATGTTGAGGACCTTCTTTGACCTTTTTTTTTTCTAAATTTTGAGGAAGTTGGCTCTTCTCCTATAAGGATAGGGATTAGATAAGTATAGCAAGAATTTGAGTTATTCGTCTTTCCAATTAGATAAGGATTTTGATCGCAAATTCTAATTTGATTGAGATTTAGGTGGCCAAAGGGGATTTTGGGTAGGAATAGAGATCTAGGTTTCCAAAAAGGATTTTGGTTAGGAATAGGATTAGGGTGCTCGTAGTTGCAGAGTATGGGAATGAGAGAATACAGAAGAAACATGAAAGGAGAAATTGCAACGTATGGGGAAGAGAGACTAGAAAAGAAACCTTAAGGATGAGCGTTTTCCTTTGAAGTGGCTTCTCCAAGGATACAGGTCCTTGGAGACGCACGTGTGATTACATTATCGACTGTCTGTGCTATTTATTTGCATCGACTGTCTGTGCTATTTATTTGCATCGATTGTCCGTGCTATTTATTTGCAGAAGCATAGTTAGCATTCGGTATTGAAGTTTAATTTTGGGAATTTCTATCAAACTTTGGAAGAAGATAATTAACTACCAAAACAAGGAGTTGAGCAAACTGAAGGAGAATTTGAAAAGGAAACTTAATGCTCAAAGAACTATTGCAAATGTCATCAATGTTTATGATATATTATGCATAATCAAGAGGAGGTTTATATGATCAAATTAGCCAGAGATTAGACTAGCCAAGAAACAATTATGTGCAACACTACAGAATGATCCAAATCCAGCCATGAATATTGAATTTCTTTGTTTAGCATGAAACAACTATGTGGACAACAATCTGAATTCAGTCATAAAGGTTGAATTCCTTTTTTCACAAGGATCCCCATAGGAGGCACGTATTTGTGGCGCGAAAGATGCCTTTAAAGGAGGAGATGACCAAGGCGACCTACGATTTAGAGAAGAAGCAAAGATGTTGAACTAGCCACAAAGAAGAGAAAATATGAAGACCCTAATGGAACATGAAGTATGAACTCTTTAGAGAAGGAGCAAAGATCAGGGGGACAGGAGATGACCAAGGCATCCTACCATTTAGAGAAAGAGCAAAGATGTTATCACAGAGGAGAAAAACAGAGGCAAAACTCTTTCAGAACTGGAAGAAGGAAATTTGAAGACCCCAATGGAGCATGGATCATGAACCCTTTAGAGAAGGAGCAAAGATCAGGGGAGCATGATGCCTATAAAATCATCCTACCATTTAGAGGAGCAAAGATGTTAAACTAGCTACAAAAGAAGAGAAATAGAGGCAAAACTCTTTCAGAACTTGAAGAAGGAAAAGTTGAAGACCCCAATGGAGCATGGAGCATGAACTCTTTAGAGAAAGAGCAAAGATCAAGGGGAGAAAGATGCCTGTAAAACAAGAGAGGACCAATGTTGTGCACAGAAGCTCTAAACCCAATGGGTTGATTTTTGACAAATAAAATACGAGAAAAAAGAATTGACAAAAAACAAGCAACAAAATAAAACAGGAAATAAATAATTGAAAAAGAACACCAGCATTTTTGTGGTTTGTCACAATTGTGACTACATCCACGAGCGAAGACGATCGATGTTTTTCACTAAATCAAAGAAAGAAAATTACAAGGCAACTTACTTAAGAGAACAGAGACTCAATCTCTCACAAAGCCTTCTTCTCTACAACTTTTTCTCTCTGCAAAAACCCCCAAAGTTTCCCTCTATTTTTCTCTATGCACTTTCTCTCTCTACAAGAGAGGACAAACCCAAAAGTGCACCTTCCAACTGCACTCGCGTAGGGAATACGTGACATGTATTCCTTTTCAGCATTTGAATTTGGAGATAATGCTGCCAACAATCTGAAATGTGCAGCAAGAGGAGTACCCACGGGCTTTGAATTTTCCATCTCAAATCTAACGAGGACCTTCTCAATGTACTCCTTCTGAGATAGCCACAATTTACCCAACTTTCGAGCTCTACGAATCTGCATACCCAAAATTTTCTTTACTGAACCTAAATCTTTCATTTCAAATTCTCTACAAGCTGAGTCGTCAATTTGCTGATTTTTAAAGAATTACTTGCAGCAATAAATATATCATCTACATAAAGTAATAAATAGATGAACGAATCATCAGTAAATTTCTTAAAATAGATACAATTGTCATACTTACTTCTGATATACTCATGTCCAATCATGAATGTATCAAAACATTTGTACCATTTGCCTAGGAGACTGCTTTAGGCCGTACAATGACTTCTTCAACTTGCAGACATGGTCATCCTTTCCTTTAATAACAAACCCTTCTGACTGAATCATATAAATATGTTTTTCTAACTCTCCATGAAGGAATGCAGTCTTGACATCAAGCTGCTCTAACTCCAAATCAAACAATGCAACCATAGCTAGTAAAACCTGAATAGAAGTGTGCTTCACAAAATCTCATTATAGTCAACACCTTTTTTCTGTGCATAACCTTTTGCAACCAAACGTGCCTTAAATCGATCACCACCAGTCTCAAATGACCCATCTTTCTTCTTATAAACCATTTACAACCAATGGCTCTCTTGCCTTTAGGCAACTTCACGAGATCCCAAGTACGATTCTTCTGAAGGGACTCAATTTCTTCATTCATGACTTCACTCCACCTGCTACTATCACTATCCTGTGTAGCTTCCTTAAAAGTGGATGGCTCTTAGCTTATGGTAGCCAATGTATAAGCCACTATGTCCTCAAAATTGTACCGCATAATTGGCTTTTTTATTCTCTTTCCCTTTCCAAACTGAGATTCTTCCTCAAGTGGAGTAGATTCAATGACCTCCTCATGGTTAACATCTTCCTCCACTCTCTCACAGAGAATTTTTGGCACATAATTTGGAGTATTTTCTAGAGTTGTCAATTCCACCCCAACTGCATCACCACTGCTGCAATTTTTCTTTTGTGCACCATTCTGAATGTGCTTTAACATGACATATTCAACAAACTTAACATCACAACTAACAATAAACTTAGGCGACTTAAGATCTGGGCACCACATTCTATAGCCCTTAACCCCATACGCATAATCAAGGAAAATACACTTTTTTGACCTTAGACTCAATTCATCATCCTTCACATGAACATAAGCAGAACGACAAAAAATTCTTCAATGAGAATAAACTACAGGTTTACCGGGCCATACCTCTTCTGGTGTTTTGTAATCAATTGATGTAGATGGTGACCTGTTAATTAGGTAACAGGTCGTATTGACCACCTCAGCCCAAAAGTCTTTTGACAAACTAGTATTACTCAACATATTGCAGGACTTCTCTAGAAGTGTCCTGTTCATGTGCTCAACAACTCCATTCTATTGCGACATCTTCGGAGTGGTGAAGTGACGAACTATTCCTTCGCTCTGGCAAAAATTCATAAACTTCGTTGAAGTGTACTCTCCACCATTATCAGTCCTCAAGCACTTGACCTTCTTTCCAATTTGTCTTTCGACCATAGTTTTCCACTGCTTGAAATATGTTAAATACATCTGCCTTTTTCTTCAATGTGTAAATCCACACCTTCTTTGAGAAATCATCTATGAAGGAAACAAAGTATAGAGATCTGCCTTTTCTCCGATGCATGGCACCAAACATCTGAATGAATATTATCAAGAATACCTTTTGTGGTATGTTCTGACGTGCAAAACTACACCCTACATTGTTTACCATAAACACACTGCTCACAGAAGTCCAACTTGCACTTCTTCGTACCATTGATCAATTGGCGTTTGCTAAGTTCCGCCAAAGCTCTCTCACCCATGTGGCCCAATTGCATATGCCATAACTGAGTCAAGTCAGAATCACCATCATCAGATACGGAATTGCTACTCTATCTGTGATAGTATTCTCAAGCAACACATATAAATTCGGTTTGATCTTCTTGCCTTTCATCATAACTAGAGCAATTTTAAGAATCTTTAGAACTTCACCTTCTCTAACAAATTTGCAGCTATTAGACTCTAAGGTACCCAGAGAAATAAGATTTTTCTTCAAATTTGGAATGTGTCGAACATCAATCAAGGTTCTACCAACTCCATCATACATCTTGATAGCAATTGTCCCAACACTAATGGTCTTTCAAGCTGCATCATTCTCCATCAAAACTGATCCACCATCAGTGCTCTTATATGTGGTGAACCAATCCCGATGAGGGCACACATGATAGGAACATCCTGAATCAAGAACCCACGAGTCTTTAGAGTTGTCACAATTTGTCGAGACCGATAACACATTATTTGTTCCACTTACCGAGCTTCCATCAACTATATTGGCTGCTTCAGAAGCTCGTCTTTCTTTCTCTTTGAGTGTCCAACAATTATTCTTAACATGCTTATTTTTCTTGCAATAATACCAAAAAATATTTATTTTTCATGATCTGGATTTGAATCTAGACCAGCCCTGTTTTTCATGTCTCTTTCTACTTCTCTCAACAAATCTCCCTCTAACCACTAAACCATCTACATGGGGCCGAGCATTATCCTGTCTCTTTCTCAAATCGTGAAAGGGAAGAGTTGAAGTCACATCCTCCATCTCTATGGTATCTTTTCCATTGAGCAATGTTGTGACTAGATGCTCATACGAATGACGGAGTGAGGATAACAAAATTATAGCCTTATCCTCATCATCCATCTTAACACTAATATTTAATAGTTCACAAATAATTTTATTAAAATAATTCAAGTGTTCATGGATATTTGTACCTTCATTCATTATTCACAGGGTATACAATTTTTGTTTAAAAAACAATCGATTTATGAGGGACTTCGTCATATACAAACTCTCAAGCTTCGACCAAAGACTTGACGCCTCTCATTGACGATATTAAATAGCACTTCATTCGATAAACACAATTGAATAGTGCTCATAGCCCTCAGATCTAAGTCTTCCCAGTCCTCATCAGAAATGAATTTTGGTTTCTTCGACTTTCCTTTCAGAGCTTTATGTAGACCTTGTTGCACTAGCAAATCTCGAACATTGATTTGCCAAATTCCAAAATTATTTTTGCCATCAAATTTCTCTACCTCGAATTTTGCATTCGAAACTTTTATCGCCATATCGACAACCCCAAACCGGGCTCTGATACTACTTGTTGTGCATGGAAACTCTAAGCCTAATGGGTTGATTTTTGACAAATAAAGTACGAGAAAAAAGAATTGAAAAAAAACAGGCAACAAAAATAAAGCAGGAAATAAATAACAGAAAAATAACAATAGGATTTACGTGGTTCATCACAATTGTGACTACATCCATAGGTGAAGACGATCGATGTTTTTCACTAAATCAAATAAAAAAAATTACAAGGCAACTTACTTGAGAGAACATAGACTCAATCTCCCACAAAGCCTCCTTTTCTATAATTTTCTCTCTCTGCAAAAACTGCCAAAGTTTCCCTCTATTTTTCTGTATACACTTTCTATCTCTACAAGATAGGACAAACCCAAAAGTGCACATATGTATGGCCTACTTTTCTACACATGCTTTCTCTCTTTAGAAAAGCATCTTTTTATAGAGAGAATAAAGCCCCAAAAAACAAGTACATCAAACCAATTTCAACTTTCCTAACTTTATCAACAAGAAACTTTATCCCTATCTATGTGGACCTAAGACTCTATCCTAATCCAAGTAGGACTTATCCATAAACTTAGATCCCAAATAATAGACTCTACCCAAATAAATAAGAAGCCTAAATTAAAGGAAACCAATCCATTAAAATTAGGGATACAACCAAGGCATCGTACCATTTAGGGGAGCAAGGATGTTGAACTAGCCACAAAGAAGAGATAGAGGCAAAACTCTTTTAGAACTAGAAGAAAGAAACTATGAAGACCCCAATGGAGCAAGGAGCATGGAGCATGAACGGGGCATCCAGCATTGGAAGACATCAAAATATGAGAAAAAGCAGTAAGATTCAACATGAAACATGAGCAACCAAGAGATGGTGGAGGATTAAGAAACATGTATTCTGAAATAAATAAATAAAAATAAACAAATAAATAAAATCTAACATGAAAGACTCTAAGAAGTGTGGAATGTTTCAATCATCCACCTCCCAATTACTGGATTTCTTCTAGTTTTTTTAAGCCAACTTTTGATTAAAGGATGGCGTAGGACATTATTGTATCTTAGTCTTCTTAGACAGCGATATGCTTTGCCAAATTCACTTTGTTTCAGCTTTCAGTTGCCAAATCTTATTAGATAGGGATGACATAGAATGGAAAGAGAGCTTTCAGAGGATAGGGATTTAGGTTGCCAAGTCCAATATGATTGATAGAAAATCTTCGGAAAGAGGTTCTTGAGTTGATAAAATAGAAGGGGAGAGCCCGCAGAGGAAATGTGGAAGAGATAATAGAGAAAAAAAGCCCACGGAGGAGCGGCCCCCTCATAGCGATGCTCTGGTGTATTTAGATGATGATTGTCACCTTATTTGAAAGCCAATTTCTTAGAACTTCTGCTGAAATTCTTTTGTTTCCAAAAGATGGTAGAGGAGAAGAACAAAATCAAGTAGAGTTTGAAAAAGAAAAATTTCCAGGGGAATATTTCAAAAGAAGACAAACAATTTATGATAGCACGAACCTGAAATAGGATATGGGGATCAAACTAGCCACGAGCAAGACAAACAATTTAAAAAAGAAACATGAAGGTTAAATATTATCTTCATAAGAAATTTGACATCAAGGATCTAGATCAACTTAAGTATTGTCTTGGTATTGAAGTAGCACATTCAAACAATGGGCTCTTCATTTCTTAAAGAAAATAGGTCTTAAATTTGTTGAAAGAAACTGGGAAAATGGGAGTCAAACATGTTGACACCACTGTTGACTTCTGGAAAACCTCTTGAAGATGGTAAATCTCTTGAAGATGCAAGGCGCTTTCAGAGACTTGTGGGAATATTGATTTATTTAAATGTGATACGTCCATACATAATACATACAATTAGCCTTGTGAGCCAATTAATGCATGCTCCTAGATCATGTCATATAGAGGCTATCAATACGATTCTCGTATATATTAAATTGTCACTCGGTAGAGATATTTGGATGAAACAAATGGTCCCACTAATATTATTGGTTATTTTGATGGCAGGAAGTTTGATTGATAAGAGGTCCACTATGGTTATTGTACATTGTTGGAGGGAACTTAGTCACTTGGAAAAGCAGAAAACAAAATGTAGTTGCTCGATCAAGAGTAGAGGTCGAATATAGAGCTATGGCTACAACTCCAAGTGAATTGATACGGTTGAAATCACTATTTCGAGATATGGGGTTCCAAATGGTCAATTCAATAGAGATGTTATGTGATAATTAAGGAGTTGTGCATATAGCCTCCAATCCAATCTTTCATGAAACAACTAAGCATATATAAATTGATTATCACTTTGTGAGAGAAAATGTTCATTGAGAAAATATTAGTACTTCTTATGTTTGAAGTGAAGAGCAACTTACAGACATGTTTACCACAGATACTGCAAAGACAAAATTCCATCAAATATTATCCAAGTTGGGCTCTATGGATATTTGCGTACCAATTTGAGGGGGAGTATTGACGGTTATCACATCAAGACATTGAGTTTTATGTTTTGTGGGATTACAAGATACTAAGTTTTTTATTTTGTGAGATTACACTTGTAATAAGATTTGTTTCCAAAACCAAAAATTGTAACTCTATAGAACTCAGGTAAACCAAAGTAATCCTCTAAATGAGAGACTGGTTTACTCTCCGTAGACAAAAGCTTCACTGGCAAACAATGTATATGATGTGTTCATCTCTCTCTTCTCCTCTCTACTTTTTTTATTACAATCTCTACACAAAACTAATTGGAGAGAACTACCTTTGGAGGCATCATACAGAGTCAAAAGATGATACTCTTGGGCTTGGAAATGCATTCATAGAACTCTCTCATTGATTATGAGTCTGCTAAACGATAATGGAGTTGTTGGGAGGGAGACTCTTGGGTTCCCAATATGATATAATCAGAGAGCAAGGGGTAAAAACAAATACTTAGTTTTTTTTTTTTGGTAATTCAGTGGGGATGACCAGCCCCTACCCGTTTTTAAATCATTAGTGGTTTTTTAATGCGTTAGGTGAGAATAAAAGCCTAGACCTTAGCTGGGGCACAAGTGGTACTACCACCACGACCCCAACCCTATTCTAAAAGAAAAAGTGGTATGTCAGTGCCCCTACCCTTTGGTGAAAAGGGAGTCGGAGACCTCACCATGGGATTTGGCAATACTACCCGCCAAGACCCCAAGCCATTCTCATGGAAAAACAAATCCTTAGCTGCCACATGGAAAAACACTAAGTCACCCAAGGGCCTCTTGGTTCTTATGGTTATCCTACTGTAAGCGGCTAGTCACAATAGATAGGCTGCAAGGTGGGGATTTCACTTAACATATGTCATAGAGATAGAGCCTATAATGAGAACCACGAGCTCCAATTCATCTCATGTAAATATGTGAGTGACATACACAAAAATTATCTTATGGAGATTTATGACAAATGCAATGGCTGGCCCAAGTAGCCCTAGTCTACCTGCAAATTGTTCAAAAAGAAACTCACAAATAAATACCTTAACAAGATTTGGAAAGTTTCACGACTGTACAAGTCATTTGGAAGGAAAGGAACTGGAAGTTGTAAGAAGATGGCAAACAATCAATCCAAAGTGCTCTAAGGTAGATAACTTCGAAGATAAAAATAGCATCCCGGATGAAATGTTTGCCTCACCAGAGGATAAAATGAAGAAAATCATCGGTAGAAAATGGGAAATTGAATTTTCCACCAGACGAGTGCATTTAGAGTATGTAGTGAGAACAATGTGTGCATTGGGCGGCCCATGGCCGTTTTTGTCCGAAAATATAATGGACAGCATAACTGCTCAAGCCGCTTGCTACCTAAGCGAGAAAAAAGCAAAGGAAAAAAAAATAAAAAAGACGAAGAAGGATTTGTGCTACACTACCCTCTAACCACATTGAAATGTTTGTTTGCAGGACAACTGAGACAAACACAACCATGCATTCTTCATATTTCACATCAGAGAAATTAATTATGTCACTTGCTCTTCTAAATTATCTCTTTCGTATCTTAACCTCTTTCGTTTTTAGCTACTTCCAACTTAAAAAAAGATTAGTACAATATAGCATCTAGGTAAGAGTGGAAATCAATTATAATCCATGAAATGAAAAGATCCGTCTCCTACAATGTCTCTTTCCTATCTTTATAATCTATTATTTTTTATAATCTATTATTTTTTATCTCCAATCCTCTGTTGACAATCTCTCACTCTCACTCTATCCTATAGCACCCTGGTACAACGAGCACGCTGTTGACTATTACACTAGAATTGCTATGCTACGTTTCAATTTCTAGAATTTATCTTCTCATCATTTACTGTGCTTCAGCAATTCATCAACTTAAACTCCAGTTAAGTCTTTTCATCCCTTTCTAGACGTAACGAACATAATGAACTTCCTAACTCACCACTGCTACTTTCTCAGCTAAACATAGCCTGAATGCATTGCCTTACAAGCCTATATCAAGCAAACCTTTCAACCTATAAATAGAAATTCGAAGAACAAAATTACTCAAAAAAATTCCAAGAACCAGTGCTATTCATTGCTATTAGAAATTTCTTTTGTTTATGTGCGTCAGCTGACTGGAACTAGAACATCGGACGTTGTTGGGTATCATAGGATTGTGCCCAAGGAAAAGAAACAAGAAAAAATACTCTTACTAAGAGAAGATGTTGAACTTGCTAATTGGATTCCAGAGGGGGAAAGAGATATATGGCCTTTGGTCCCGAAAGCTCTCCAAAATGAGAAGTTCCTGCACATGTTTAGCTATTCAAAGCTTATGCCCTCTATGCACTATGGCCTTTGGTACCAATTGGAAGTCTAATAAGTGAAAAGTTTCAACCAAGGTATCCAAAGTTTCCAAACCCAATAAAAGCTGCACTATCGCCAATCTTGGCTTTAATTTAAAGTCATTTTTAGGGTTTTACGGGTCAAAATTAATATGCCTAATTTCGAGTTCCATTAAACTATTGGTCCTGCTGCCAACTCTTACCACTTTTTAATTAATTTTCCACTTGTGGTCTTCTTCTTCCGAATCATGCTTCACTTATATGGCAAGACAAGCGATGATAAGACTACTTCCACAACCCTAGCCTCATGAATAATAAGTGACTTTCATGTTTCTTCCACGTTATTTCTAGATGCTCTTTAGGGGTGGATTGGGGGCCTTGCTTCATCATCATGACGATGCACAGAGACGTTTGCGTCACGGAAATCTCCTTTGTTTCTTATAAAACTCTCGCTCTCCAATTGGCTCCTGAGGCCACACCGTGGACCTCTTTTGACTTTCTATTTCTTACAAGCGCATATGAGACTCGATGTAGGAGGAATCGACCGAGTCTACACTGTTTTGATCATCCTTAACCGAGTTTTATTAAACTTAGAAAGCCAAAATGACCAACTCTCTACTGATAAGCTGAGAAAAGACTTAAGAGATAGAAAAAGTATTCTTTCCTGCTGTCTAATATGCAGCTATTGTGTATATAAAATTCCTTAAACACAGTCCTGCCTAATAATGGAAATATACGTAGAGACGGGAGAGATACTTGAGTCATTTATATGAAAGTTACTTACTAAAAAAAGCATGTAGCAAAAATCATACAGCAAGACAGTGATGAAATTGATCAATTAAAAATACAGTGTCTTCTAGTAAGCTAATAATCAGAGAAGTATTCATGCCAAGAGATGGTATCATCAAATAACAATCAAAGGTTTAAGCAAGGTTGTCTCAGTTCTCAACAAAGAAAAGATAACATGTATACAAAACATATCAAGGATTTGCATCTGAAAAGTAAGCAGAGATCAAGGGAAAAGAGAATGTATAGATAACTTCCAGAAGAAGTTACTAGAAAACCAAGGAGATGTTTTAGAGACTGCAAAAAGCTGCAGCATATATAGAAGAACGAGCCATAAAAACAAGTTTATCATAAAATAGAAATACGAAATGGACAAATATTTCATTTTTAGAGGGAACTGAAACCATTTGAAACCTTAGATTTTTAACTCTGAAAGGAACAGTGTATCATT
Organism: Amborella trichopoda; assembly: GCF_054954075.1. Taxonomy (NCBI): domain Eukaryota; kingdom Viridiplantae; phylum Streptophyta; class Magnoliopsida; order Amborellales; family Amborellaceae; genus Amborella; species Amborella trichopoda. Next base: position 9,121,101 of record NC_142345.1, on the reverse strand, counting down.
CCATTGATCACGATATGGTCATCGAAATGTAACTTGTACGGCTCTATAATTTGGAACAATGAAAATGGTAAAAAAAACACCGCTTTCAACACTAAAATCTTTTTCCTGAAATTTCTCCATTTGTTTTGCAGGAAAGCTCAGGTCCAACGAAATTGATTTCCATACTCTACTTTGAATCTTTTGACAAAAGGTGCCAGAAAAAGACAAAAAATAAACAGATGGTGCTCAAGAATATTGATAAAAAAAATATCAGGAATGTTACTGGTCCAAAATTTATGCAGAAGAAGATGCAGTAATTATCCTAAAATCAATTGAAAAATTCAGTAGAATTCCTCCACTCTTTATCACATGAAAACAGGCGTACCTGGAATCAGTCGAATACTCATACAATTTCCCTCTCGTAGAGAACACGATCAAAGCAACCTCTGCATCACAGAGAACCGAAATCTCGTGTGCTTTCTTCAACAGACCGCTCCTCCTCTTCGAAAACGTTACCTGCCGATTGATCTTGTTCTCTATCCTCTTCAACTGGACTCTTCCTCTCCCCATTTTCACGATCCTTGATCACAGACAAGCAACAATCATAAAACCCTAAAACGCTGCTTCTACCTGATTCTTACCACTGAATTTCTAGCACTTTTGCTGATGCGATTTCTTCCTCCATTAAACTAAGGCTCATGTCTGGTGCTTATGTATGTGTCGAGTGAACTGAGCATGGAGTTGGTAAAAAGCGGTTTTGTGGAGGGAAAAGTGGTTTTACAAAACCGGCAGTTTTTGACGATGTGGTTGTCGAATTGTGATTGGTTGGAGAGCACCATACAGTCGTTAGTGTTGCAGCTTAGGCCATGGGAGGTGGGCCCTATACGTACGGAGAGTTGATGTGCGCGTACGGAGGCGCTATGCTCCTCATCCCCGAAATGTACGCGCGCGTGTCGAGTCGAGAGGTGGGGAGGTCACAGGATATTTTATTTTTTTACTGTAAATGACGAAAATGTCCCTGGTTTTTTCCTTTGTGTGCCTTAAATGCCCTTCCTCTTTCTTTTTGCAGCTAGAGACACTTTTTCACATTTTCTGCCCCCTTTTCATCACATGGTATCTGGCTCTTAAATTGATGGGTGTGGTTTTTATAAGGCTGCGACCTTAAACGATCCAATTAAGGCCCACCTCCAAATTTTATTGTAACATGCAATTTTGGTGCATAACATTATTAGGATTATCTCAAAGTTTATTTTTATATCTACTTAACAAATTTTAAACCTCAAAAATTGTTTAAATCAAGTAGTTCTATAAACATATAAAAAATCTTGAAAATGGACGGTTTGGATAATGTGTTGCAAGATTTACTATTTTTGGGCCTCAAAATCTTTTTTTTTTTTTCGATATTTATACATATCGATGTCGATATGATTAATTAAAGGGTTTTTCAATACTAAAACTACTTTTTTAAATGGATTTTTTAGGTATGTCTTTAATTCTACATTTTGAGATTGCAACCTTATATAAACTTTTTCCTAAATTGATGTAAAGTGTAAACACGTTCGTGTTCGGTTGAAGATTAAAAAGTTGAGGGAGGTGGACGGCTTTTTCTTTTCTTTACGGAGGTTTGGAATCTAGGAATTTTTTTTTGGGGTGAGTAAAACTAGGATATATTGCCCACATTTATATTGCCTTTTTTATGTTAAATAAAAGGGAAAGTGTCACGTCCACATCATGTAGAAGGCGCACCCTTATTTAGAATGTAGGTGTATTCTATAAATATAATTAAATAAAATGATTAAAAAATATTTTTAATAAAGGCACCTCAAAAATCTATTGAAAAAAGTTATCTTAATGTTGAAAAACTCTCTAATTGATTATATTGACATGAAGAAGTATGAATATGAAGAAAAAAAAATTTTGAGTCTCAAAAATAGCATATCTTGCAACATATTATTTAGACCGTTCATTTTCAAGATTTTCATATGTTTATAGATCTACTTGATTTTAATTATTTTTGGAGTTTAAAATTTTATAATTAGATATGAAAATAGATTTTCCAATAATTTTAAGAATTTTTTACTTCAAAATTATATGATAAAGTTTGGAGGTGCCTTGATTGGACTTTTTAAGGTTGCAACCTTATAGAAACCACACCCTTAAATAAAATAAAAAATCAAAATTACTCTATATTTATTTTGGTTACTTTTTTATCTAAAATATTTTGTGATTCAATCTTACATATAAAAATGAACCTAAAACCAAAATTTTAGATTAAAATTATTTTTAAATAAAACCTTAAAAAAAAAATTCAAGATTCAATCTGAACCATTAAAATCTGCTTGTTCACTTTTTAAGCATCCACAGCATGTGGATGCAATACCAACCCTAAATAAAGAGGGTTGGCTTTTCGATCCATGTTTTGAAGCCTAAATAATATGGAAATATATTTAGAGTTTTTTTTTTGGAAAATATACAATAAGACTCCTTATCTTTGGTATAAAATCAATCATGATCATTGGATGTGAAATTGGGTAGCTTTGAGTGTTTTATTGACAATGCTCAACGTCAGAAAGAATGTATGAACTTTGTGATGCACGTCAAACTGTAAAATGTCACATCTATTGGCTATGACTGATTATGACTTCATTCTATAAAAAATAAATAGTCTTATTGTATATAATTCCTTGTTTTGTCTTCCTATGTTAGGAGGTACTTTCTTTTGGGTGGCAATGTAAAAAGAAAGCGCATATTAGATTCCCATGCCAGAATACTATCTATCGACTCCCTCGGGCAGAAGACCTAATTTGGAGGGTGTTTTAAAATTAAAATTTTGAAAACTACGTAGGAATCACTGGATAATTATTTCCAAAGAGAAATTTGAATTTTAAGGGAGTAAATGGCCAGCAGGAGTATGAAATCTTTGGCATATAAAAACCATGGTTAAAAAATATTAAAATCACTAATTTCTTTTGTTTGGTTTCCAAGATCTAGGAGGCAAATAACTGTGCGCTCCGTGACGGTTGGTCGATGCTTGAAGCTTTAATTGATGATATGATTCTTAGGGCTTTTTTGTCTTTGAATCATATTTGGATGGTAATTATAGATAATGTTTTCTAAATAGAAATTTATTAAGAAATGGAATACATTTCTAAAAATCAACACCAAGAAGATTATATTCGAAAAAATTGCTCCAAATCAGATTTCTTTTCTAACTAAGCCTTAAGAAGTTGGTGACAGCATAAAAGACACTTATTAATGGAATGATTAAAATAGACTAAACCCCATCTCGATGCTTTTTGTGTTCCAAATTTTGGGGTAATTGAGAGGGGGGGGGGTAGATTAGGGAGCTCGCTTTTTTTAAGATGTCAGTAGGATTCACAACATGGTAACTAGATATGGGAGTACTACCACCACAACCCAACCCCGTTCGAGTTGTGTTCCCCATATAAGTCTCAAAGCCTAATGCCAGGTTCTAAAAAATATACTACTTTATAAGTGATATATCTATTATGCAAAGGAACATTGTGACTTTACTTTCCATAATAAGATGTTATTTTGTAACCATTGGCTCCTTTTTAGATGGATAAGCTAAGGCCAAGGCTTAAATTCCCTTTTGGGGCTACGAACATATAAAGCCTTATCACTTTAGGCAATATTAATGTTAGGAATTCTTTTTGGGGAGAGAGAGAAGTTTGGCCTACATGCTAACTTTTGGAAAAGCCAAAGATTCCTAAAGGTTGAAGTATATCTTCATTGAACCACATTCTCTTTTTAGTAAAACAAAAACATCAAGCTATGAATGTACATTATAGTTGTTTTGCGATGTGGGGAGTTTGAAACTTGAATGCAAAATGTTGGATGCTTCGTATCCAAACCATTAAGCCAAGAGGCACAAGCCCACATATTTGTTTGCATTTCTAAACACAATGACAAGAACTTGTGGTCAAATTCAGTAAATGAAAAGGAAAGCTTGTGGCATGGCATGTTATAAATGCACTGCTTAGATTGTTCATGTTTCAATTTTAATAGAATACAAGCAAGTTTATAGCTATTCCATTTGTCACCCTCAAAGGTAGATTTCCCATGTTTTAATTTTAATAGAATATATAAGTAAGGTGAGGTTTGTATACTGTAGAAGTAAGGTGCACCTATAAAATTTACTTAGAGATGTCATTTCGGTGTCTAAAACCTTATGATGTTTTCAAAATCTCTTTTTATCCTTAGTTATGAAATTTAAAATTTGAAAAATGGTACAGATCGAGCAGATCAAAAAAACACTTTCAAATTTTGAAAATAGACGGTCCAGATAACAAGTTACAAGATGCAATAGTTTTTGAACTTTGAATTCTTTTTTTTTTCTTCATGTCCATTTATCTTAAGGTTGAGATAATCACTCGGAGGGCTCTCCTCTGCCATAACAGTCTCTACTGTAGAAATTTTGAGGAGCACCTTACTCCAACAGTATAAGGTTGCAACCTTATGTAAACCATTTCCATATAAGTAAGTTCTAGCTTATCCTATTTGTGAGGCATAGGCATGCCTGCCTCAGCAAGTTTAGTTATTTGGTATAAGGTCTATGATTCCTCTCAATCACTTTGTCTTTCTTAGAGAATCGGAACATGCTAGAGATATGAGTGGATGTGTTGCCTTATGGTCATGACACATAAACACTTACAGATTGACCATAGGTTTTGGCCTCTCTTTTTCTAGGTGGGGTTGGCATGGGATTCGAACTCAAAAGGTGGTGCTCAGGGCCTTTGGGCCTCATACCTACGCCCACTTCGAATATATGTTCTAAATCAAGGTTATGAGAAGTAAGGATAAAACCGAATTAAGAATGTAGCAACGGGTTGGGTACGTTTCGGGTCTGCCTGTACCCTGATTTAAACCCAGACCCGAATAGTATTTGGGTCTAAAATTTTGACCCATACCTAGACCCATCGAGTCTTTGGTCTAGTTAGATCAATTGCCAACCTATGACTATAAGTTTTTTTTTCTCCTCATATACCCTATCACCATGAGTTTCTTTTTTCTGCTCATAATATTGTAAATGTTGCCAATGTTGTGACAATATAAACACTTATCGCGCGCACACATATGATTGTTGTCGTATACCCTATGACTATGGGTATGAATCGGGTCCGTATGGACCTGGACCCGGACCCAAATAGTATTTGGGTCCAAAATTTGAACTGCATACCTGGACCACTGGTCGGGCTCCCCGTTTTGTCCCGAGTCTAGTTGGTTCTACCCCTAATTAAATTGTTACATTTTTTAAAAAGAAGAGAAATATTGTGCTTATCCTTTGTTTTATCAGGCTAACCCTAAAATCCACTCATAAGTAACTTGTGATTTAAATATCTATTTGAATGCAATTAAAAAAATGCATTCAAAGCCCAATTAAAAAATGCTCAATTAAAAAAATGTAATTCTGGTTGATTCGTAGACACTTGAAAGTAGATGGTCTAGATAACGTGTTACAAAATACACATGTTTTTTATATCCATAATTCAATCTTAAGACAATTTGAAGTTTCCTACTATAGAACTACATCGAAGGAGTCGCTTTATTTTTCGTCGCATATTCTAGGCCTTACAAAAACTTTATTCACTAAAAAATGAGTGATACTAAGAACAAAGAAGTACTTGGCCCCCTTAGCCAACCCATCACAAAAAGAAATAAATATATCAATTCCCAACACTAAAAAATAAACATGGTTACCCGAACCGAAATGAGCAAATAAAATTTGAGATATATATCAAAGTAAACCTCATTTCAGTGTATTTAACATTTTTACTCTTTTTCAATTAAAAATTATTCAATTTAAAATAAAAAAATGTTAAAAATAATTTAAATCATCCCTAATTTTACTGGCACAAGAGTGTATGGCAACTTAGGCATTCAATAAAAAGGCAATGGCATAAGAGGAAGGGTATTTTCGTCGCATATCGAATAAAAAGCCACAGCCCAAAGGAAACAAAAGGACTTGTGATTAGAGAAAAGGGCAGTCGTCACTGGTGGGTCCATATCCACCGGGAATAGCCGGTGGTCACCGTGCGACGTGGGCGTGTAGGGAACCGGTTGAGGCACTGAAATGTGGCGCGTGTACCGGATGATTAGGTTACTTTAAGTGGGAAAAGGACCATGGAATAATAAGTTTCTATTTTGGTAGTGTTTGTTTTCAATAGGGGGAGGGATGATGCAAGTGGGCAAATTTTTCCTCAAATGGAAAAACCGAAGAATCATGAGGGAATCCCAAATTTTCTAGAAGGGTAAAATAGTAAAAATGCGCCAGTATAGTGTTTCTCGAGGGAGTACATTGCGCCCTTCTAATTACCTCTTAATAATATTTTATGCCTCTACAGTGTTCTCGAGGGAGCACATTGCGCACTATAATACCCTCTTTAATAGGTCAACTTTTGAGTCAATAGAACTTATTGCTCCTGTCTATTTTGGTCCTTCGCGTTTCAGACCACAATCTTTTGGGGACGTGGCATGTCCACAAAAAGGAGCGAAATTTAACCTAAACATCCCAACGTTTTATATTGGGCAAAAGATATATTCTTCTCACTCGGGAGTGTATTGTTCATTTAGTCTCATGGGTAAAGCCCTCTTAAGATTGATTTTAGGACCACGATTTTTGAGGAATTAACCTTACATAGATTAACCTCAATAAAAAAATTCCTTAATTGCACCCTCTAAGCCCTTGAAAAAAAATAACATGCCACAATTGCATAGAAATTATAGATGGGGAGATATTGTGATAGAAAACTCAAATTTTAACCATTATTATTATTTGAATAATAATGTAGTGATTTTAATGTAGTTACAAAAATTTTACATTGAAAAAATCTTCCCAAGTAGGTCATGTGACCCAGGGAATAAGTGTGAAATATGCTCCCGAGGAAGCATAGTATAGAAAAAGGAAAAAAGAAAAGCAAAAGAAAGGGTGTGAATGTAAATTAGAAAGTACAAATTGATTTTTATATAGAATTGTAAACCATTCATATTTATTACAAAGAAGTTACACTTATTTTTAGTCATTAGATATCAAATTGGATGGCTTAAAGTATGTCACGAAATTTAAATTTTTTTTGGTTGAATTTTGAGTCTAGTCAATGATACTCTTATAATTACCTGATTTGAAATCTTATGAACAATATCGACTATGATTTGAAATCTTATGAACAACATCGACTTTGACCTTCTTGAAGCAAAAGTAAATAATCTCTCCATGAACTTTATCTTTTCATATAATTTCATCAACTACTGAAGAAGATAGCATGCACTTCCCAAAACTAATTAAACTTTGTGAGTACCGAAGAACATAAAAGAGACCATCCAATTGGAAAGGTGTTAGGATCGTGTGGTAGCATCCCCACACCCACTTACTACATCGTGGTATCCATCCTACTGCTAGCACCCCCAATTTAACATCTTCAAAATAAAATTCCCTAAGCTATTGAAAAAACGGGTAGAGGCTTGTCTTCCCTACTGAATTACCTAAAAACTAAGCTATTGAAAAAACGGGTAGAGGCTTGTCTTCCCTACGGAATTACCTAAAAAAAGAAGAGAAATGATTCTATAGGACCCTCCCCACCAATGTGTAGGACTCCAAAATGATCACCATTAAATTTAGCATGCATCTATAGAAAAATCAAATAGAAAAGTCAAGCCCCACACCCATGTGATAACTTTTCTAGAAATTCATGCCAACTTTAATAGTGATCCTTTGAGGTCTTACACATATAACTGGGGGAACGTCATATAGGATCATTACTCAAAAGAAAAATCCATCTTTTTAAAAATGGTCATCCAATGATTCTCAACTAAATCCTAAAATTTTTAATTAAAAAATTCCTACCAAGTACATGAGGAGTAATTGGAGAGTATGTTTCCTAGTCAGCATATAATATAGGCACCATCTTGTTTTGTTTTTGTTTTTTGTTTATTTGTTTTACGATGTTAAGCCAGTAAGAATTAAAAGTAAATTACACATTAGTCATCAAAGACTCAGAGAACAAAATTAGTTAAGTCATAATTATATTTCACCAAAGCATCAGCCATCTGATTTACTTCTTGATAAACATGAGAGAAGGTCACGTTCATCGTTTCACAAATATCCATAATTTCTAACCACACAATCCTAAGCATCCAAGGTATGTTCAATTCCATAGTGCACACTTAATCAACACTTGTACACACTCTCGAGATTGTATACTATGATATTATTTTTAGTACAAAGAGGTCACAATTACTTTTAGCCATTGAATGTAAAATTTAATAAATAAAACGGGTTATAACCATTAAAACTTTTTGTTTTAGACTTTATGCTTAAATAATAAATTCTCCTAACCACCCAATTTCAAATCTAATGGTTATGACCTAAATATTCTCATTTTACGTATTTCTATATATTTGTGAAAGTTTGTCATGTGGCTGAGAGGATATCGGAATGGAGTGGAAGTTGTAACACAACGTGAATACGTTTGTACTTTTTTTGTTTTTTTAAGGTGAATACGTGTCTACCCACTAATGATAAAAGCAACTTATGAGGGGTTTTTAGGAAAGTTTTCATTACTTTTGGCGTGGGAATTAAAGCAAAACAATGGTAAAAACAATGAACCGCTAATATAAAAGAGTTGACGTTCCAAAAAGTGAAAAGATTGTCCGCTCGTTTTGTTCGGGTAAAAATGTTTTTTAGAAAAGATTTTTAAAAGAAATATATCATGAGGTGAGAATTTTTACATTAATTAGTTTTCAATTAGTGTGCAAAGATACACTAAGATCAATTAGTATGAAAAATATTCTCACACTTTTTAAGAATTGTTTCAGTTGAAAATATTTTCTCATGCAAACCAAATGTGCTTTTAGGTAAAATTCATGTTACAAATATGTTTTGCACCTCAAAGGTATTTAGCTTTTATAATCTAATGACTAATTTGAATGAAAAAAATTACATAGGATTTTCTTTGTGCCTCAATAAATTAACGTTCAAAGATTAAAGAAGATTTATCTAATTTTTAGAGGGCAAGATCTAGGTGCTAAAAAACTTAGAATCTGTTTTTTTTTCTTGAAAATAACCATATGGTGATACTTTGATGGATCATTAAATTTGGCTAAAAAATGCATCCCAGGTTGCTCTTTTGCCCGAGGGAGTTGTTGTACATTATGCTCGCCGCTAGCATGTTATATGTGCCTTAGATAAATTTGTGGGACGTGGCCCAAGTAAAATAAAAAATAATCACTGAGTTTTTTTAATGTAAAAAGTTTATATAAGGTTGCAACCCTATACCATTGAAGTATGGTATATCTCAAAATTCACCTTGGAGATAATTTTATGATGTTGAACCCTCCAATTAATTATCTCGACCCTGAGATGTGTAACATGAAGAAAAAATGAATTTCAACACTTAAAAATAATACATCTTGTAACAAGTTATCTAGACTTTTTTATTTTAATTTTTTCATGTTTTATAATATTTTCATCTGTATGACTTTTAAAACTACAAATTTCATAACTAGGGATTCAAATAGATTTCAAGCTATCATAAGGTTTCTGACACCGAAACTACATCAACTAAATTTTAGAGCTGTGCCTAACTTTTACAACATAAGGAGGGTGCCTCTATTCAAAACCCTTACCATATTTTAATATACCACGCATAGCGGGGTTGAGGAAACAATATTTTTTCGATAATATCAAGGGAAGTATTGGGCATTATTGTCATTTTGCGTTTAAGCTACTAAAGTTCAGACTCACAAAGCTCAAACGTGTCGCACGGGAAACAATTGCCTTGCATAGTAGATTTCAAAGGGGACTTGAATGGAGAAAGTTTATATAAGGGTGAGGTCTAAACAATCAAATTAAGGTGCACATCAAAAATTCACTAAGTTGTTTTGATGTTTAAAAATCCTCAAATCAATTATCTCAACCTCAAGATGTGAAAAAGTACATTTCAAATATTAGAAATAGTTCATAGAAACCTTCAAATCTTGTAATGCAGTTTTTGCACTGTCGATTATTAAGATTTTCAAGTGCTCATAGATATGCTCAATCTATACTTATTTTGATGCTTTAAATTTTACAATTGAATATTAAAATAAAATTTAAGGATAACCACAAGATTTTTAGTACTGAAACAACATTTTTTGACACCATTTGAGGGTGCGTTTTACTTTGATTATTTAAGGCCTCAGCCTTTTACCAACCACATCGTTTGTGATTTAGGCGCAACTTCGTCCTTTAAAAGTAAAAAGTCCAAAAAAAAAATAAAATCTATTTTTATCTCTCATATGAAAATTTACAGCTTGAAAAATAATGCAATTGTGCAAATCTATGAAATATTAAAAATCTTAATAATGGACAATATATACAATAAAATACAAAATATACTATTTCCAAGACTTGAAATTTATTTATGTTTCACATCCATTTTTTGATGTAGAGATGATCCATTAGAGGGTCTTTGAACATCATAATAACATTTATTGGTGAGTTTCTTCTTTTATAAAAGAGATCAAATTTGTAAAAAAAACAAAGAAAAGTATAATTAGGGGACTAATTGTCCTAAAATTTTAAACTTGAAGGGGTGCAAGAGATTTTGGTTAATCCAAGGGGATAATAAGAATGGAAAATTCAGAGAGAAGGCTAGAGGTCATTTTCCCTAGAAAATAATTGTGGCGGCAAGAGAGGTCTTCCAAACCTGTAAAATGAACAATTACTTAGAATAGGGTGTAGACATACCCACTTGAAATTTTGGTAGAGTGAATTCTCGAAAACCTATAACCTTGTACCCTAATCACTTTTTGAGACCTAAGATTGGGACTTCAAACCTACTTAATTCCCCAAACTAGTCATTCTAGACACCTCTGAGTATAATAAACATAGAAAATTGACCCAAGCACCAATTTCACACCAAAAAAATTGGAAAATTGAGACCCCTCAAGTCCTAGCCTTATAAATCCTTTAAAACACATTTAAAATGGATCAAATTTGATTCCAAATTTTAGGGGAATCGTAAGTTTTCTAACGGTCTAAGAATCATTCAAATCTGACTTACAATTTGAAAATTATGTCCCAAACAAATTTGCTTGCAAATATTGCATGTTTAGTCCATGCACGAGATGGTTCGCATCGGGCAATGCATGTCACGGTGGCTCGTGCAAATTTTTAGGGTTAAAATTTAGCCAGAAAATCCCAAAGCCTTCTGAAACTTTCCAAAGGTCGTTGAGGTATTCTAGGTATGCTCTTGGACTCGTTTTGACACATGAGACCCTAGTAATTTAGGTAATATACTTTAGGAAACGCCTAGAACCCGAGCCTATATAAATTTGTGTATGGATTTAGGACTAACCTTACACAAGATTAGCGACAACATCCACTTTTCATGAGTGATTTGAAATCAGGTAGATAGGTTCTAGTCGAATTCCTGTCCAAAGATGAACTGTTCTCGCTTTAGAGATTCAACCCTCTTGGCATCATCAGCAATGCCGGCTTATAAATCACATCAAAGTCAAAAGATGGAAGATAAAATTCCAAAAAAAGAAGGAAATGAAATAGGATTTAATAAAATAATAAAATAAAATCAAAAAATAAAATATAAAGTAAAGTAATGGAACTTACAAGCCAGTAGGGGCCTCACGGCCTGAAACCTAGAGCAAAGGCCTTCATTAAACTTTAAATTGATTAAATGAACTCCTTTTAATGTAATGAATGACTGACTTTGATCTTTGAATGAAATGGCTTTACAAGGGACATAGGATCTTAAAATTTTAATTCCTTAGATGATAAAAAGGGGAGGCTTTTCTTCTCTAAAATGGGTAGCCAAGGCTGCTGAAAAACTAAGAATTCTAAGGTTATTAGTTAGGGTTTCCTAGAGGCTAGTGTTACGGTTAAGTTGGAAGAGGGAATTAAGGTTTCTTGAAAATGTGCAATTCTTCTTCTCTAGGGATCGAAATTGAGGGTTTTTATTGACAAATGTGTGTTTGAATGTATTTTATCTCAAATAAAATGTCACTAGACTCGAGGAGTGGTGATGTCCAGCCAAATAAATTCTCAGCACGATAACAACCAGAATACTGTATGGACTACTAGAAATGCCTACAAGGGATAAAACTCTAGCCTCATAATAAATAGTAAGATGAAAAAGCCCGAAAAAGCCCTAAATATGATGAAATAAAGCTCCCTGCAAAAAATGATAAAGATTCAAGCCTAATCATGCTCGAAACAACAATTGGATGGTCTAGGAGGAAGCACAATTAAACTCTGGTCAAACAGGCCCAAAATGGTTATCTAACCACTCATCATTAATCCAAGGTACTCTAAGCCTACTCTCCAAAAATCAGGCCAATCCACGGCCCAATGACCAAGATATGTTCCGGCGAAGCTCAACCGTCCATTTCACAACATTGATTTAGGGCCAATTTACAAATCTTTCTCAAGATATACAAATATAAATGGCCGAAAAAATTTAGGGGTGGAAGGGATCAAAAAGGCTACTAACCAAAATTTCAGCCCAATTCGACATTAGGTGGAGGAGAAATGACCTCTTGAACATTTGGAACTGTAGGTACGGTCCACCGAAACCAGTCCAACTTTACAAAAGGAAGTCCAGAAATAAATAGCCAATGAGCTTCAAATTTTTATGATATGAAGGTAACCATGGAAAGTCTTTGATAAAAAATAGCCAAATTTGACTTTCAGAAGTTCCTTTTTTAGCATCATCATTTGTGCACCACAAGGGGACCACACAAAAAAGAACAACAGACCATACAGTATCTGTGGTTCATCATCGTCATTGAGGGCCATATCTCCTAATTCCTATAGTCAAATGATCCCAAATTTCAGTACGTTGTTCTTTGCAAACATATGCTTTTCAAGGTTGAATTGAACCAAAACGTTGGAGGTTTGCAACAAGTGGTTTGTATCAGTTCCATGACGACTCACTCTCGAAGCTATATCTCACAATCTGTGTAGCAATTTGAGCCTACATTTTGCAGAGTTCCTAACGTAGAGACGAACACATTCATATATTATAATCCACGATCAAAATCTAAAAGGGCGAATCCAAGTGAGAAAAGTTTCTTAAATTTATGAGACTGTATTTGTAAAAAATAGTAACAAATAAAATAACCATATGTCTCCAATCCAGCATCATGTTGAGCTGAAATTCTCACCAAACATCACCCTCATCATCTTCCACATGACTCTAATGGCTGATCTTCAAATAACACCTAAATATGAGCATAATGACACGGTGTAGAAATGGGTACACAATTTTTACCGAAAATGGAAAACCAAAACTTAAAATGATCGGAACTTGGCGAATCGATCATGGGTTTTAGTGGTAAATGAAAGAAGGAAGCCTCCTCAAGGGCAAATCATTGAAAAATCCAAGGTTTAGGTGTATTTTTTTTGGTAATTTTCTGCCCTAACACGAATTTATTTTTAAAAATCCATCCCTCTTTGAGCATTTGACCTATGTTTTTCTGTCCATTAAAGCCAGTGTTCGCAAAATCGAATCGAAATAGTTAATCGGACATGGCCTTGGAAGCGGTTTAATTGGCCTAACCGGTAAACCGGCCCGATTCAACCGCTCTAACTGGGCAAGTCTCGGGTGGTAAAAAAAGTGTTGTAAAAACATAAAAAATATGAAAAAAATCTACTAAAATATAAAAAGCACATAAAGAATGATTAAAACAAAACATATTCAAATGAATTTGAAAAATAATGAAAAAAATGAATTTGAACCCTTTTTATACTTTCCAAGGGATATTTTTAAAATTTTCTAAAAAAGATAGGAAAACATAAAAGTAAGTATTAATGACCAAAATAATTTTTAATCTTAACCATAATATAAAGAATATTTAAATATGCATTACAAATCAAATTCACTATTTTTGAGAATTTATATACATTTTTTTTATTTTTTATTTTTAAAATACCGGTTGATCACCCTAACCTCTCAAAATCGGAACCGGCCACTGGCCGGTTCCGATCTAACTGGGCGGTTAGTGGTTAGATCAGGAAATTTAGCGAATAATGATAAAAGCCCTCTTAACCTTTTTTTTAAAGGTTGAAAAATTAAGCTTTAACATAGAGAGAAACCTAGCCCTAGAGAGAAAATTTCAACTTCTCAAATTACCCTTACCTCCATCCCATTGTCCCCAAACTATCTCCTCAATGTTGTCAAAATCCCTAAAATACTATTAAAAATTAGAAAATCTTCAAAAATTACCAAAAAATCCTCAAAATTTCCATAAACCCCAGAACACCAAAATATACAGAACAACTTTATAAGCTCATAGTTTGGAGTGGAAAAGGGTTGGGTCCTAACCATTTCATCATTTGGCTTCGGGCTCTTTAGACCTCGATTATGCATCCACCTCTGGGGTTTTCGACACAAAGTCGGCCCCTTTTACATGCGTCTTCAAAGTGACTTTGTGTAGGGGTGATGCTGCTGAAATTTCATCGACCTAATCTTAAAAGGGGGCGGCCCAAGTTTCATACATGGGTATGACAAGGGGGTGACTCTAGGACCAACTTGCCTTCCTTAAAATCCAAAATTTCCATAATACCCTCAAAGATAAGAAAATCCCCAAAAATTCCAAAAAACTCTAAAATTTCCATAAACCCTAAGAAACCAAAATACCCTTCGCAATTCTCAGTTCCAATAACAAAAAACTTCCAAAACTCAAGGCATAACTCAAACTAACCACTTTCAAACTGGAAAGCTCGTGCGCTCGTCATCGGGATATCGAAGGGTACACAGGCCTCTCATGAGCAGTCGATTTTTTCGATCATTTTAAGATCTGCCTCATTGTGGACAAATAGCGCAACCAAGTCGTGGCGAGAGGACTTCCCTGGTACCAAACGCTAGTGTTTGCATATTTGTTTCTCATAGCAATAAATTTTGTCGGTTTCTGTGGTGTGCTTTTGTTATGAATTCGCTTTATTCTAAGCATAACGAAGTCACAGGAGCATATGCACATACGCAATTCGAACTGTATTACTTTTTTGGCAACTCTACTAGGGACCGGTCCACGCTTAAGTTCGCACCCTTCAGTTCCCAACACTTTCTCAAGCTCTGTGGTCCAAATTGCCATGGTCAGTCTAACCTTTCTTTTGACAGGGTCCATTTCGGTCCCGATCCAAAATGCCAAAATGTACGAAATTGGGGGCACAAGATCATTTTCAAGTGGAACTTCAAAGAGGCATGGGTAGCCATACTAATGGTATGAGCATGGGTAGCAACGCTCGCAACTCGTGCACGACTCCTCAAACCCTAAATGAGGGTAGCCTCAATCAGCCCAATATGGGTTGCTGTGTTGGGGCAGTATAGGTAGCCACAATATCGGCAAAAGGACTGGCACTCATCCTTGCATGGGTAGCCGTGCCAATACAATAAAGGGCCTACAACCCAATCCAAGTACGATTAAATCTTTGGGGTGCAATCTAGTAATCCTTAGACAAGTGTGCATTTCCATGCTAAAGATATGCCAAAAATTAATTCAAATTCGGCTGCAAGTTACCGGCATATGCCAAACCTTGGCACCTCAACTCGTCCTTCAAACCTGCAACTATGCTTACACTAATCCTGAAACCAAACTGCTCGAAACACGATATTGTAAAAAATGGGTGTCTAGGGGTATCCTCCTCATGAGGCACCAATCCTTACTTGGCGTTGAACTTCAAGGGGGTAGGTCAGCCCACAAATTTGAAGGTCGCCACTTGTGGGTCGAACTCGGACACTCTCATATGGGCACATGGGGTAGATTTGAAAAAGAGCAGAGCTACTATCAATTCGATCTTCTCAATCTCCATTAACTCTCTAAGGGTCAATACCAAAGTGCTTCTAAAAAAAAGTAATGTCAAGCAAGCTCATCTTTGGGGGTATGTAACCTGCACGCTGGCCAGAAATTACCTGCATGGGTTCAGCTCTGGAAGAAGCTTAAGGAGAGATTGAAAGTGAATGAGCCGAAATTGTTGCTTGAATTAAATCCTTTCTTCCCTTTGACACTGCCGCAAATCTGGGAATGAGAGGACACAATGGATAGGGTATCTTACCACGGGATCCAGGTGCATGAAATAGACGAAGCTCACCCTCCTTCAAGCATACAGATCTCCGAGCCACTAGTTGAGGCCGATGGCAAAAGTAAGAAGGCTGTCTTTAAACGACTACTGCATGAGGCTATCATAACCAAAAACATGTTTAGGGAAGCACACTCATAAGGCCTCTTGAATCCCCTATGACCCCTTAATCCAAGTTGAGCGACTTCTTCTTGTGAGAGGCTACAAAAAGAATCATCTTCTATTGTTGCAAGTGTAATGATGGTAGGTCAAACACCGGATGATCAAGAAGACTAGATCACCCAATTGACTCTCATGATCCAACAACTTATGGAAAAGCTCAAAGAAAATAATGCAATTAATGAGGATTTACGAAAGAAGATTGGTTCAAGTTGTGAGGATAATACACCAGCTCAAGAGTCTCAAATGAGATATGAAGAGGTATCACCCCACGTACATATTCCTCTTATGGGACCTTTGCTTACCCCTATGACCAATCTACAACCCTAATTTACAATCGGTGATGTCAAGGTTATGATCCTCAAACGTTTGAAGGGAGTTTCGAGTTCTGCTTTGGCAGGGCTCAAATTGTACAAAAATCGTTACCTTGCTTACATCGACTAGTTGCCTTTTCCTCCAAATTACTAATGGGGTAGGTTTCCTTTGTACGATAGGATTAGATCTCCACAGTAGCACGTCGCCCATTTTGTTGCTGCATGTCAAGAGTCGGCTACAGATGACCGCTTGCTTTTAATACTATTTGTAGAAACACTATCTGGCCTTGCCTGCCCCCTGATTTTATCTAAACATGGCCTAAAATGGAGGTTGAGTTCTATAAACGATTTTATGATGTTGAAAGGGAAGTCGATGCACTTAAATTGCTCATCATGAGGCAGCGATCCAATGAATCTGATGCCACTTATATCTAGAGGTGGAGAAATTTAGCTATATGTTAGAGTATCCCCATGCGAGGAATCCAAGCTGTCTAGGCTTGTCTATGGAGAAAGAGAAAAGAGGTTTAGTATATGTGCTAGTGTCAAGGTCACAAACATTCACCGAGCTAGTTTCACAAGTAGTCGCGATTGAAGGACTACTGGGAACCATGTGAAATTGTGTTGGCCAAACTATGAATTGACCAATGGGGTAATCGAGAAAGAGGTAGTAATGAGAACTGACCCTAGAATCAGCAAGAAGGGGCTATGGCTACCACAACTACCCAAGACAAGGGACAATATTCCTCAGCTCAGTCGACGACATCACCTTAAAAGACTTTAAGAATTGATGTGTCTCAAGCAAAGTTGCATTCCCAACAACATCAACATCCACATCCACAACAAGCTCCACAACCTAAACAACAGGAGTTGGAATGAACCT
The DNA here is from genome assembly GCF_054954075.1 of Amborella trichopoda. Taxonomy (NCBI): domain Eukaryota; kingdom Viridiplantae; phylum Streptophyta; class Magnoliopsida; order Amborellales; family Amborellaceae; genus Amborella; species Amborella trichopoda. The sequence continues at coordinate 9,103,676 of NC_142345.1, read as the reverse complement.
CCTAGCAGTTTTAGAATTGGGTTCCTCCATCGAATAATTATGTTGGGTATACTTTTTAGTCACATAAAAGACTAGATACATTCTAATGAATGCTCGATAGGGTTGAAGCGACTATAAGACAAGGCTCTGACGAACACCAGATGAATGTTCTATCAATGGATGATACATGTAAGCTTGATAAGCTTAAAACTTTGAAGACCTTGGATGTTGAATATATCTCTTAGTCACCATACGAGACTAAGTACATTCTAATAGATGCATAACAAGCTGAAGATGTTAATATGAGAATAAAGGTGCTTTGACAAACGCTCGATAACTTAAAGATATAAATATAAAGTGGAGTTTCTGATGCACGCTTGATAAATATTTTAACAGACGACCGATGAGATATAAGCATGGTTATATGCCTGTTATGAAGATATGATATGATATGAAATATACGATATATCTAGGATTCATCATATGAAGATCCCAACATGCCTTTGGAATAGACGACCCTTATATGCTCTGACTCATGATCGATAATGATATAATACCAATGACTAGTTAATCAAGCGTGTTCATAATTTGACTTACGGTTGATGATAAATGATATTAAAACCATGTCATTTTGACATATGTTCTAGGATACATATACTCCTAAGGCATCTATATGCCTCTCCATGTGATATGTCGAGGAACTTGATGCAGTTTGACAATATTTTCCTGATTCATCGTTGGTTACACATGTGCATCGTGACTTACGGTTGATGATAATAGACTATGAAGATGTTTTAATTTGAGATGAAACTCTGGGATACATATAGTCCCATGGCCTATATATACATCTCCAATGAATACTTGAAGAATTTTGGATGAGATGTGATATGTCTCTTTTAATCCATCACCAATTAAGGCTTGATATGCCTCTATGTCCAATAATTATACAAATTGGGCATAATTTGGAATTGGCTTGGCCCATTATCTATATCCATCGTCAGTCACGATATGCCTTGACCGACGCTCAAAAACTTTATGTAATGGGAGTAAGTCGAGACTCTCAGGGAATCATATTTGAGGCATGATATCTCTTATGCTGAAGTTTCATATCATTTGGAGGTGGCTGATTTATGTGAAGGAAGCAGTTGCATCCGTAATACATTGGTTATGTTGACGCAATTTCCAGCAGAAACACAACGACTTTGACGGACGATATCTCTCTCATCTGCGATCCATTTGAAGTAGGCTTGGACCATTGGGTTCGTCTTTGAGTCCTCTTTCATCTCTCCAAATTCCATAATCAAAGGATTTTCCATTAGAGAGATATTGAAGAACTACGGAGATGTATCGAGTTGCAGAAGTCTAACTAATCGGTGATAAAGAAATAACAGATTCCAGATTTTGCTCATGCGATATCATTGCTAAAACTGAAGTCCGCGGGTTCAAAATTCGGAATACTATAAAGATAAGCATTGACCAGGATATGGGTGCATCCAAATTCATTGTAAGTTATATGGTTATCCAATTGAAACAAAGTGGTGGGGAGCAACGTGTGAAGATGCAGGATGCAGATTAGCTGATGAATAGACGTTGAAGATTGTCGTACTTATTGGTTGAAGATTTATGATTATCTGCTGATAAAGACCATATAAACCCGTGTTACGAACAGTGAGGGATTCACATTAGTTCGAATTTTGGTTGGTTCGATGTTGCTGGGTTCAATTCTATCAGACTTCGAGAAAGTTGAATCATTGCACTTAGAGAGAGGTAGAGAGTGCTTGTGTACATAGTGTGTGAAGAAGCAGTCCACTACATGACTGTCTTCTGAAACATATCTAAGGTAGAGATAGAAGTTTATTTTATTTTCATTTAAGCCCACTTGAAGCTCGATTTTGAAAAAAGAGCAGGTTGCACAAATAGTACCACTGTGTTTATGGGTCAATTTACCCTCGATACTGTATTTTATTTAAGTGCATCTATATATTTTATTTTCTTAGAATCACATGTGTAGGTTTCAAGGCTCAAATTAAGGGTATTTTGTCTAGATGTAGATTGATATAAACTATAATAGAGGGTTAAACTTCTGGAACTGTTCCGTTCCTAGTATATGATATAAAAACCTGTGTTTCTATGATATGGACTGCACGAGCAAATTTGGCCTCGAGTGTGATGTCCTCTAGTCGTTTGCTTGGAATCTAATGTTTATTTAAAATTTTTTAAGCATCACTTCTTTTGGAGCGTCCAAATCTTTGAATCCACTGGGGAATAGTTCACCCTTCAGCTCTGGTTAGGTCCAGAAACATATATAACTTCTCTCTCCAGGATTTAACTTGTATCACAATCACTTTCTCATTTACTCTCACTATTCACTTTTATATACCTTGATGAGTAATCCCCTGTGTGTTTACATTGGTCATCAAAGGTACCATTTTCAATAGCTGCTGTTGAAACATCTTCTTAGTTGGGACCATGGACGTCCCATTCATGTTCTCCACTCCAATTCCAGCCCTCCCTCGATAAAACGTTGACCAACCCGAGTATAATGGAAAAGGGTGCTGTAATACAAAAATATAAGCTGCAACCGTCCAAGACCCAGTTGAGGTGCATATCCCGGCTTGAGGTTGACCTCATTCTGGGAAATAGGCCACTTCGAGTGGGTTTGATTTACCCCAGTTCTTGCTAATGTGCTATGAATAGTGGTTGCAGTGTTGAAACATTTGAGGGGAATCCTCCCCACAAGATTATTGTTGGTGTTGTCGAGGCCTCGTTCAAGAAAGGATGCTCACGGCATCCTGCAAGACTCACAACACCTACAGATGGGAAACGTACCTCGAGAGCATGCGGGGTGTTAGAATCAAAATTACACCCCACTGATTTCTTGGGTTCCCCACATGAGAGTCCTCGGCTCTTACCCTTTACCATACAGATTCTGCACTCGTCAGTTGCTACCTATAGGCCGACGGTCAGAAGTCTTTGCGACACTAACATATTTGGCTCGCCTTCTGATGCCCATAGGCCGGTGGTTAGGAGACTTCGCAACAATAACATATGTGGCTCACCTTCTGAAGCCCATAGGTCACCGGTTATGAGTCTTCGTGACATTAATGCGTTTGGCTCGCCTACTGATGCCCATAGGCCGTCGGTTAGAGGTCTTCACGATAGTAGCTGGCTTGGCTCGCTTTCTGATGCCCATAGGCCAACGGATAGAGTCTATGTGACACTATCATGCTTAGCTCACCTTCTGATGCCCGTAGGCCGATAGTCAGAGGCCTGTGTGACTCTAACGCTTTTGGCTCGCCTTCTGATGCACAAAAGCCGGTGGTTAGGCATCTTTGCAACTCTAACACGCTTGGCTCACCTTCTTATTCCCATAGACCGGTGGTTAGAAGTTGTCATGGCCCTAACATATCTGTGTCCTTACCTGTTGTCCATAGACTGACAGTTAGGAGTCTTCGGGACCCTAAAAAGGGTGGTTTACCATCGGCTCCCTACCCTTAAGGCTAAATCTATAAGGTTTACACAAGCTCAAAAGGTGCATATGAGGATGGATGTAACAATTCTAAACTTAAAAAAAAAAAAAAAAAAAAAAAAAAAAAAAAAAAAAGAGGGAAAACCTTTCACTTTTGATAGTCCATACAAATAATTTGGTCCTTAGGGACCATCAATTTTTTTGTTCTTTTTACCTTCACCTTTTGTTTTTTGTGCCACGTCCTCTAGGGATGTGGGCATTAAGTGTTAATGTAACACCTTCTAAACACCTCATGTATGAGGTGGGTTAATAATATATTGTAATAATTTTTTTTTTTGTGTTTAAAAAGACGAGAACGAGTTGGAATCTCTCTATGCAAAAACACTATCTCTTACGCCCCTCCCTCTCAGTAATGTTGAGCCCTCTTTGTGAATTAAAGAACGCAGTAAACTCTTTCTCTCTAGTCGAATTTTATCGAAAGTTCCCTCTCAAATATTATAGGTAAATGATCTCATTATCCTGAAAAATAGTCTGTTCACCATTTTTATACTGTAATTTTATGTGCATATGGTATCATTTTTTTCCTGTTAAAATTATTATTATTAGAAATTTAGACATTGTAAATTATTAAAACTAAAATTTCTGTCTATTATTATGACTTTTAGACACTGTAAAATTTATGTGGAAGTGATGTCATTTTTGGTAAAATCATTATGTGAAAAATTGATATTTCTACAATTAATTATAATACTTCCAATACTGTGAGATTTATGCATTTCGGCATTTAATTGTATTTTTGTTTGTCTATGAATTTTAGATATTATAAGTTTTACCTGTTCCTGTAAAATAATTAATTATGAAATTACATTCCATAAAATTGTGATATTTATGTGTTTAACCTTGGATTTCTATAAAAGCTCTTAAATTGATAATCGACTGCCTATTTGATTTCATTTCAAATATACTTGTTCGATCTGCTACATTTCTGCAATTTTTATCCTAATTGTTTGATTGGTTACTTACAAATATTTCATTGAAAGTAATTGTTTAAATTTCTTCAAGTGAATTTCTGTTAATGATTTCAATGATACTTTGAATATACGATGTTGATTCTTTCTGATGTTAAAGAGTTTCTGAGATAATTTAAGTATATGTGGACCTATACGGGACGCCGATAGGGACTATTTGGACTCATCCGGTACACCGGTGAGGTATGTTTGGACCTGCAGGGATTGTTTAGACCTATCTGGTTATGCCGCTAGGGACTATTTGGACTCATCGGGATGCCGTTGACGTATGTTTGAACCTGCATGGATTGTTTGGACCTATCTGGTTACGCCAGTAGGGACTATTTGGACTCATCCGGGATGCCGATGAGGTATGTTTGGACCTACAAGGATTGTTTGGACCTATCTGGTTACGTCGATAGGGACCATTTAGACTCATCCGGGACGCCGGTGAGGTATGTTTGGATCTGCAGGGATTGTTTGGACCCATCTAGGACGCTGGTGGGGTATATAGGTGACCTACTTGGATTGTGAAATTCTTTGAGTTATGCATTGATGTTAAAATATTTATATGCATTTCAATCATTTGGATTATGTTTAATTGTGCATTTCTGAAAGTGAAATTGTTATCCATAAATGCTTTTTGGCTCGCATTGTTTCTAATAGACCTTCCTTTTTAAAAATGCGTACATCTTTCGACTATGATTATTTTTGAAGACTATGATGATCACTTACTGAGTAGCCAAACTCATCAAACTATGGTAAAAAATTTTCAGGGTAATTGCAGCTTCCCTAGTTGAAGGCACAACAGGACCAACTTTGGAAGAAGTCATAGTTATGATGAAATTTTCTCTTTGTGACTTTTGTTCAAATTCACTATTGTAAATTTTGTCTTATCAACAGATGTATATCTAAACCTTCATGTTAATACTAGTTATGAGTAGACTTTGTACAGACTCTTAGAAATGGAAAAATCTGTTTTAGTGCAATAAATGCTGAAGTAGAAAATTTCGTTTTGTTAAAGATAGACTGTTACATCTCAGGGATTCCAGTGTTATAAATCTTGGGGTGTGACAATGGACCTTAGGGAAGCACACGAGGCTCTCAACCAATATGTTGTTGTTAAAATGAGAGAAGCTTCCCAGTCAAACGACCTCCCCATGGCTAAGATGTGGTCCGGATTCGTAAAACTGGAACCCCATACGTCATTGGAAGAGATCAGACATGACATAGGAGGTGGTCTCTTTGAGATATGCTCGTGTAATGAAATGAGAGTTACTATTAAGAATAGTGATAAGGATAAGGCCCTCATGGAGGATAGGCCTAGCATAATGACGAAGGCAAAGATGTAGTATTATGGTGGCGTTTGATAACCGCGAAATGGGAAGTGGGGAAAGTACCCAAATTTCTCCTACACTGTGTATTGAATGTGTTTGATAAGTAAAAAAAGGGGGAAGTCGGAACCACTCTTTTTTTACTTTTACTGTTCACATTCAACATACCAATTGTGCATCCCATGGGGTGAGCGGCAACTTTCACCCAAACACGTTGCCCAACTTTCACCCCTCAAAACCCTAGTGCTCTCCTTCCTCTCCGCACTTCTTTAGAGCCTCCCTTCTTTGTCCCTCTTTGAGCTTCCAATCTTTGTTCCTCTTCGAGCCTCCCTTCTTTATTATCTATCTCTCTCTCTCTCTCTCTCTCTCTCTCTCTCTTTGTGAGCTAACCTGTGAGAGGAACCTCTGCGAGCAAACTGTGCGAGCTACTTGGAGCAAGTTGTGCAAGCTAGTTGGAGCAATCTCTCTCTTACCCTGTCCAAGTAAGAGAAATCTCTCTCTCTCTTTTTACAAAAATCTAGGGTTTTACGTTTTTTTATATGATGTAAATTCACCCTAAAAAAAAATTTAGGTATTCTCTTAATTTTTCTTAAAATTTGGAATAATCATTATTATTTGGGCATTTTATACTCTATTTTTGTGTGATTTCTCCATTTGTAATTCCTTAGCATAAACATGGCGGTAGATGAAGTTGTTAACTCTCTCTCTCTTTCTTTGTCTCTCTCTTCATTTGCAGTAATTTTATGCCTAATGGTTGTAGATGAAGTTGATAACTCTCTATCTCTCTCTCTCTTTCATTTGTAGTGATTTTCTGCCTATTTGTCGTGTCTGATGAAAAATAGATATGTACTCATACACACATTGAATTTCAGCTTCATACCCTCTTTCTCTCCTTCTCTCTCTAACCAGCTTTGAATTTCAGCTTCATGATACCCCGTCTTTGTCTCTTTATTGCTTCTCTCTCTTATTACTTTCTCTGCTGATCTCCCTTCTCATGGTCTCTCTCTATTATTTTTTTTGTTTGACACCTAACTAGAGATTGGATTATTTCTTATAAATTATGTGCTTGATTTGTTGCTATTATTATACATATGTTATATTATTATGTAGCTGGAATTATACACCTAGAGATTGATTTGTTTGTGTTATTATACATCCGTTATATTATTAGGTGGCATTGTATCATCTAATCTTAAGGTTTGATATATTACAATGTGGCTGGAAAATGAGGTCTTGGTTTGGTCTATTGAAAGGTTGGAAAATGAGGTCTTCGTTTGGAAGGCGAAGCTGATGAAGATGAATTTGAGGATTTGAATTCTCAGAGTAGGTCTACACATAATGTTAGTGTACAATTAATGGCACATATTATGACAGAAATGTGGGGACAATATCGACAACGTCAAAATCGTTAGTGTATGCACACATGCGCATGCCATAAGATTGTTATCTATCTACATCTCCCTCTCTCTATCTCTCTAATTATCTCTCTATTTGAGTGATTGCTTTCATGTTACTATTTCAAATGAGACAAACTTATCTTCTGTAATGTACTGGTGTGGTGGCAATATGGAATGATTCGCTTTCAAACTTTTAAATATCTATTTCCTAAATAAATGATATAAATTTGCTCTTGAGGTCTGCCTGTGCATTGAGTGTAATTTTGAATAGTTATATAAATAATGGTAATAGTTATATAAATAATGGTATTCCTTGAATCTATTTATATTTTTGGTAATATGTTGGATGAATGGAAGGAATCCTATTTAATTACGAAATATAAATGAAATACATAATGAACAATATTATAGGTAGTTTCCAGCTTTCCCATTACCAAATAGGTGAAATTACCAGCACCACAGTTTATCAAATAGGGTTTCCATCTTTCAATCTACTAATTTTCACATCCATCCCAGATTCTAAGAAAGTCAGCAGCAAGGGTGATTCCTAGGGACACTACAATGAAAGTTATCAAACGCCACCTATATTATCTGAGCCGCACCATGATGCCAACAAAATATAATTACTCGCCCATCGAGAAGACGTGTTTGAAGCTTCTTTTGCTCCCTAGAAGTTGTGGTACTATCTTTTGGCACACCAAATACGCTTGATATCTCCTGCAAATCCAATCAAATACCTCATGACAAGGTCTGTTCTATTAGGTCGATTGGCTAAATGGATTGTGCTCTTGATGGAGTTTAATATCACTTATATCCTGCAGAAGGCTATCAAAGGACATGTCCTTGTAGATTTCCTAGCTCACCCATTGCTAGAAGGATCTCCCCTAAATGAGGACTTGCCTGATGAAGAGGTTATGTATATTGATGAATTCGCAAATGGCAAATGTTCTTCGATGGTACCTCTCAAGGGAGCCGGAGCCGGTGTCTTTTTCATTATGCCAGATAAGGGTCTCTTACCTCGTGATTTCTCTCTAAGTGAAAGATGTTCTAATAATGAAACTGAATATCATGCACTGATTATCAGTCTTGATATGGCAATTGAAATGGTTTGGGATTCTTGCACATCTTCGGTGACTCCCAATTGGTAGTCCGGCAGTTAAAAGGAATCTATGAAGTTCGAAAAGATGAACTTAAACCTTACAATAATACTGCAAGATACCTTCTCAAGAAGATGGGCAATGCCACATTGACACATATACCCTGGGGATCAAATGTTCAAGCTGATGCCTTGGCCAAACTTGGGGCTGCCATGATTATTGAACCTGGAATGACATAGCATCACCATGATAGAGGGAGCCAATTTTGAAGATGAGAAGGACCTCTGGGCCGAGTTCCCACCATACCCTCATGGAGCTATAATGAAGTTTGAGGAGGATTCCCACCATCCCCACCAATGTTGTTGTTGCTGTAGAAACAAAGAAATGAAATTGGCGTCAACTTTCTTGGATTATTTGGTGCCTGGACAACTGCCCTCGATTAAGAAAGAGAGGCTAGCCTTAAAAAGGCGGGCCACAAGATTCACTCTTTCAAATAACCAACTGTATAGGACGTCATATGATGGGATGTTCTACGAAGGACAAGGTGCTTTGAAAGACGTGTACGTTGGTGTATGCAATATGCACTAGTCCGGTCCTAAGCTATATTACCAACTCCACCGAATGGGGTACTTCTAGCCAACTGTGGTAAATAATGCATATACATATGCCAAGAGATGTCGCATGCTAAATATATGCCCACTATATTCATCAGTCACCCGAGCTACTTCACCTGACTCTCATGACATGGTCGTTCTCCTAGTGGGGGATGGATAATACGGGATTCATTACCCCAATATCATCAGAAAGACACCCTTATATATTGGCAGCCATCGATTATTTCTCAAAATGGGGAAAAGCCATGCCTCTGCGATGAGTAATAGGCAAGGACATTAAAGACTTTGTGCGCCACCATATCGTTTACCGATTTGGAGTACCAGACTGGATCATCTATGATAATGAGCCCTCATTTAAGAAGGACCATATTACTCGGTTGGCCAACTAGTTTAATATTGATTGAAGGTAGTCTTTTATGTACAATCCACTAGTTTAATATTGATTGAAGGTAGTCTTCTATGTCGAGGCTTTATTAACTAGCTTCTCTTTTATTCCATATTGGGGACCCAAGGTCCCGTAAAATATGTTCAAACTGCTTGCCTGGCCCAATGTTGTTCCTCAAGTGAAGCGAGAAGGACAACACTTGAAAAATTTCCTTCGGTTTCATTAGTTTTTTCTTCCTAGCCATAGGACCACGTGAACACTGAGGAGATCCACGCAATGCTAGAATTAGGATGCTAAGACGTTTGGATGCAATGTACAGGTCCATCCATGGAGACTTAAGGGAGGGGGGGGGGGGGGGGAAGAGACTTTTTTTTTTTGAGCGATCCTATCAAAGTCCTCCCCCTCGCATTGACTGTTTGTGATTCTGACAATTGAGGATTTGTACGGACCTTGTTGGTCAGAATCAGGCCCGTCTGGCAGTCGAATGCCGTGTTGAAGGTCAGTTTTCTCATTTAGTCTGGGTTTTTGTATCCTCTAGTGTTGGTCCACGTTTCAAGGATTTTGTTTTGTTATTTGTTTTGGATGGTTTGCTGGAGGGCCTTTGGTTGGCGTCCGTCTGCATTGTGCAATAGATATTCCTTGACGGGCAGGGTACCTCAGTTTATCGAGGTGACCGGCTTTGGGTATAACCCCTGCTAGCAGTTTCAACATTCATGGCTGACTTGGCTTTCTAGGGCCGTCTTTAGCATCTTTGAAGTGTTGTTAGCAAACTTGTGGGAATGGTTCTCTTCTTCATGAGACTTGTCTGGCCTTCTTGACGAGTCTTCTGTCCTTCGAGTCCTTTTTACGAATGGACTCAAGTTGTCGGAATCTTACTTAAAGCTCGTATTTTTAGGTCCTGGTATTATAACATCAGGGATTTTTCTCTTGGAATGTGGGTTGAAGCCACCCGTTGAGGCGAGTGCTGCATCAACTTGTTTATTGGTCTAAGCATCCTTTGCGGATTTTCACTTGGGCTTGGGAAGCGGCACCGTAGAGACAGTTTTCACCAACTTCCTTTTATTCAAGGCTCTTTTACCATGACCTTTCGACCATGTCCACCCTTATTTTTCAATTTTACTCACGGCGCCCTTTCGGGTTTTCATTGTGCCCGGTTATATATATATATATATATATATATATATATATATATATTTCACAGAACTCTTTGACTTATGGTCTTGTAACCATGCCCGTCGGTTATTTTTACTCATGACGTTCCCTTGTTCAGGTATACACCATGTCCGTTATTATTGTTTTGTGAAGGCGTGTTTATGGTCATGCCTTCGGGACCTGTGCGAAGCCTTTTATCGTCATGTGGCCAGGACGTGCAGTGCAGTTTAGGGTCATACAGCTGGACCATAGTGGAGATGGATGGCATCTTTGGAGGCCATGGAGTGAGTATGATGGTGGTTTTGACTCACTTTGGGGAGATGGCACGAGGCTACTTATGAAAGATGGATGATGTATGAATGGTGGGTGAAAAGTGGTGACCCGGTAGCTGATGACGAGTATGGATTGCGGGATGGCTCACCATTTTGTGAGCACAGATGAGACTCACTGGGGAATGATGAATGATAATGAAGGGATTCATTGGTGATTTATGTAGGTGGTGCGCACACATCGATTATGGAAGACGTGCTTGAAGATGCACGTAAAGGGTGTGTGCGCATGTTTTGGGGCGAGTTTAAGGTCATGCCTCTAGGACCTGTGCAAAGTAGTTTAATGTCATACGACCAGGACATGTACATGGTTTGAGGTCATATAGCTTAGACTGTAGTTATGTAGTTTAGAGTCATGCAACTAGGACCATGCAGTTTTGGGTCGTGCAACTAGAATCATGTAATTTTAGGTCGTGCAACTAGACCTTTGCTACATTTTATGGTCATATAGTTTGGACCGTGGTACTAAGCCTTGTAACGTCATGCGGCCAGGATGTACACTATGTTTTAAGGTCATATAGATTGGACCGTGGCTATGCAATTTTAAAGTCATGTAGCTAGGACCATGCAGTTTAACGTTATGCAAGTAGATCTCAGCTACAGTTTAATGTCATATAGTTTGGACCATGCAGTTTAGGGTCGTGCACCTAGACCAAGGTTGTGTAGTTTAAGGTCATGCAACATGGACCATGGCTGTGCAGTTTAGGTTCATGCAGCACGGACCATGGCTGTGCAGTTTAGGGTCATGCAGCAGGAACCTCCGCTATAGTTTAAGGTCATATAGTTTGGACCATGCAGTTTAGGGTCGTGCACCTAGACCAAGGCTATGCAGTTTAAGGTCATGTAGCACGGACCATGGCTGTGCAGTTTAGGGTCATGCAACATGGACCATGGCTGTGCAGTTTAGGGTCATGCAACATGGACCTTCGCTACAGTTTAAGGTCATATCATTTGGACCATGCAATTTAGGGTCGTGCACTTCGACTAAGGTTGTGCAGTTTAAGGTCATGCTGCATAGACCATGGGTGTACAATTTAGGGTCATGCAACACAGACCAATGTGTGGGTTGCCATGTAGATGAAGCTTTATGGAGAATAAGTCTGTGGATGGTAATCTGACTCCGTGGGGATAAAGTAGTGTAGGCCATACAAGCAGAGGGCTTCGATGAAGATGGTGACCCTACGGGGGGTGGCTAATGAAAGCAGACTTCGTTGGGGATTAAGGTGTGAATGTGACTCCCAAGGGGGTAAAATGTGAGACTCAATTTCTAGGGATAAGATAGCTTGGTGCGAAACAGACCCACTAAGGGTTGAAGAGGTAAGAATGTTCTTTAACTCCACTAGGGATAGTGAGCTGTAGTAGGGGTGTGACTCCTACTGGGGATGAGGGACAGTGGCCCACTCCTGACTCCATTGGGGATAATGAGCTGCAGTATGGGTGTGACTCCTATTGGGGATGACAGGTCAAGACCTGGGTGCAACTCCACTGGGAAATGAGTCACGGCCTGGGTGCCACTCCACTGGGGATAGTGGTAAGACACACACGGCGGTGACTAGGTTTTAGCATGCACGACACTAGCACATACACGACGCTAGCATGGGGAGGTAACACACATGGCGATGGACTTGAGAAGTACTAGAATTAACAAGTACGGCGTCTAGCACGGGTGGAGGTAACACACATAGCACTAGCGTGGGTAGTGGCAACACATGTGTCGGTAAACTTGGGAACACAATCGGCGCTGGGCTTTTGAGAACACAATCGGCGCTGGGGTTTTGAGAACACAGCCGACGCTGGGCTTTTGAGAACACAATCGACGCTGGGGTTTTGAGAATACAGCCGGCGTTGCACCTTGAGAACGCAGCCGACGCTACACCTTGGGAACGCAGCCATCGCTGTGTCTTTGAGAACACAAATGGCGCTGGGTCAATGAGATCACAGCCGGCACTGGATATGGGTTAGTTTTCGGGCCTTAAGCAGGAGCCCGACCAGGTCCTAGCCTATGTTGCTTAAGTTTTCATGAGCGGCAGTAAGCCTCCATTTGGGCCTCGGGTCTGAGCCCGACTCGGTCCTGCCCATAGTCGTTTGGCCTTTAAGGAATTGACTGACATTCCTGATTTGTGGGGGCCACTTCAGGGAAGCTTCGCATATAGAAGGGGGTGAACCCCATTTTTACCTTTATACCTTCAGTAAAACAGCTAAGGAATTTGAGCAGTGAGAGAGAGAGAGAGCTCTCGATGAGCACATAGAGCACTCGAGTGAGGCTTGCAGGAGTTTGCTGGCAAGCAAGAGAAGGTTCCGACTAAGAAGAGAGAGCACCAGAGGGAACACCGAAGCATTCGTGAGGTTGTAGGAGTTTTTTGGCAAGGGTAGCGGGAAAAATAGGGGGTTGACGGGGAGCTTCAGAGATTGCGGCAGTGGTTTTGGGGGTTCAAGAGAAAGGATGGAAGTTGCAGCAGGGGCTTGCCTGAGAACTTTTGCTGGTTTCTGGTAGCTTTCCAGCGGTGTGCAGGAAGGGGGAAAGGTTTTGCAGTGGGTTTCCAGCAGAAGAGGGGAGTTTTCGGTGGGAAATCGAGTGGTCGCAGGGAGGCAAACAGTCAATAAGAGGTGAATGGCTGCCAGTCCATGCGTGCGAGGACGTGCGTCGGCCACGTCGCCGTCAATAGTTGTCAGGTGGAGCAGCGGGGCTGGGGATTTGCGTGCAGAATCAGTAGCACGTCCAGGAGATTTGAACACGAGCAGTGATAGTCCTTTGAAAACACAGCCGGCGCTAGGCGTTAGCGAACACAATCAACGTTAGGCATTGGCGAACATAGCCAACGCTAGGCATTGGCGAACACAGTCAATGCTAGGCGTTGGCAAACACAACTGGCGCTAGTCATTGGCGAACACAGCCGACACTAGGCATTGGCGAACACAGCTAGTGCTAGGCATTGGCAAACATAGCCGGCATTGAGCCTCTGAGAACGCAGCTGATGGTGAGTTTTTAGGAAACACAACCCCCACTAGCCTGTGCCTTAGTGATTTACGCACAGGAGTGAGTCATTAAACTTCATAAGATGGCCGGGCCTTCTCACAAATCCCTAATGTGAAGCACCTTCTGAGGGGAGGAGAGGTCAGCACAAGTGAATTTACTGGTGAGAGTCCTGTGAGGGGCGAGCCAATTTTGCTCATTGATGCACTGTGCAAGCCAGAGTGGCCTCTCAGTGTTACTTTTATTACTGACTCCATTCGCTTTGAGGTGTAGGGTGACAACGATGGTAACGTCAGTATTGAAGAAGGGTGGCGCTCCTTCATTGCATGCATAGGAATATAGCTTATGGGGCCAATTTGCCCACATTGAGGAAGAGAATGGTAAAGACTAAGGGGCTGATGTGGTCTTCTGCCGGCCTTCGTATGCAGGGGGAGAACCAATATTTAAAAGGGTACTCTTCCTGGACCATCCAGGTGCTACGGTCACACAGAAGCATTCTGGAGCGTGCTTCTCTGCTAGTAGCGGTTCAGTGCTCAGCCTCAGTTGGGTATTAAGATCGATGCTCCAACACTGTTAAGGTATTGCTAGAGACATGGACTCATGTTAGCAACACATGGCTCCTTGGGAATGGGGAGGTTGGAATCTTCTTATTGGATCTTCACTTCATTGGCAGTCTTCTGCTGATTGGAGCAATGTGACGAGTTTATGCCTGAGAACTCGGTCATCTTTGGTAGTGCTCGGCTAGGAAGAGAGGAACCGCCTACCAGTCTTCAAAATTTTTTTGAGGTATATCAATTGCTTCATTCCAAATCTAGCAACGATTGGGTAACTTCACCGAATGGGTGAAATTATTTTGTGGGGATTACCCTGAAGATGGTCCAACTACTTCAAGAAAGAAGGGGAAGGCAGTTGTAAAGGGGGCACCTCCCATCTATCAACTTGAGACCAGTGATAACTCCATCTTCTTGGCCTCTTACTTGGCCTTATTCTTATACAAATTCGTTATTCCTGGAGGGGCAGATGACATCCGTCTAGGCACATTCTATGTAGCTTGCGATATGGCAAGAGGGTGCCAGTACGCTCTCGCTCAACCAGTCCTATGCAACATCTACCACGGTCTGGAAGCCATATCCAGGGGCAAAGCCTACAAAGGCAAAGAGGGGGGAAATGGCATTGTCGAAGGAGAAGTCTTTCCTGGGGATTTTAAGACTCCGTTCCCCATCCATTATGTGTAAGGGTGGCTAGGGGCCTATTTCCCTACCACCCATGTCAAGAGTTCGGGCTCGGGGGCGAAAATGTGCCCCTTCTTGATGAGAATTGTAGGTCAAAAGGCTATCTTTCATAGCCCAGGGGAGGCTCGGAACTTGTATGGGAATGACTCCTCAAATATGTGGGGGGTCCATTCCAGTTGGGAGCTTTACCGATTGCGCTTTTATTGATGAACTGGGGAAGGAATTGGATGCTCCCATGACTATCAGGGAGCTCATGTTCATCTTGAGAGTTAGAGTGGGGGTTTTGCCCTATCGGACCCTACACTGTGCCAGACTGGAAGGGTACTTCGCTTCACTCGTCAGCATGGGCTTGATCAAAGCTGCCCCTTCTTTATATTTTTTGAAAAGCACCACGATAGAGTAAACACCGGGAAGAAGGAAGAGTTTGAGACTCTTTGAGAATGCTGGCTACTAGAGCATATACGGACCGCATGGTCCACATGCTTGGAGGCGACAGAGATTAACAAGTATGTGCTACCCCACTTTG
Organism: Amborella trichopoda; assembly: GCF_054954075.1. Classification (NCBI taxonomy): domain Eukaryota; kingdom Viridiplantae; phylum Streptophyta; class Magnoliopsida; order Amborellales; family Amborellaceae; genus Amborella; species Amborella trichopoda. The sequence continues at coordinate 9,088,181 of NC_142345.1, read as the reverse complement.
GCAGGAGGGTTCGGGTAACTGAGGCCTATGCACGTTGGTGGAGGATTACCAGCTCAGGATACTGGGAGGCTGATCACCCCTAAAAAGGGGAAAAATGCAATTGGAGTCAAGAGATTAGACAAAGGCGGATTGTCAATGCTCCCGCTCTTGGCGAGGTCTTTGACTTGGACTATCCTTGGAATTATCCCTGGAATTGGCTCTTGGAATTCCTCGAGAGATAGCGGCTGATGACACTTTGCCACAATTTCTTGCAATGAAGAAAAATACTGGGAGCATTTTTGATAAACTCAGCTCTATCTTCGAATGAAAGGAGGGCTGAAAGGTCCTAGGTCATGAGGGGCGTCCAATCTAGGACTTAAACACGTTGATCGGAAGCGACCCCAACAATGCTTTTGTTGTAGGCTCTTCACCAGTGGAGAGTTCTGAGGCGATTGCTTCTCCTACGGTAGAAGGGAAGAAAAGGAAACACTCTACCCCTACTGACACTCATGCTCCAGCTCAGGCTATTAGATCTGCTCGAAGACATAGGTGTGCCAAACTTCCTGTGATTTTGGAATTAAGAGGTAGCGCTTCCTCTTCTGATTCATTAACTACTCTCTCAGTGTCACCTTTTGCCCTTTCTCGATCATCTTCTGCCTCTCTTGAATTATTTTCCACCTTTTCAAAGATCGAGGTGGATGAATCCGGCCCCTTTGAGCCTATCGTTATCATTTTTTATTAAGAGGTTACTCTGAAACTTGGGGTGGTGTCTCTAAGTCCAAAGGTGGTACCTGAGCCAGATCTAGTTCCCGTGGAGATCAATGAGGCTGAAGGCCTACAATCATTGCTCAAGGAGAGGAGCCTAACACTGTCTTGATCTCTGACCCTCAGGAGGTTACTGTCCCGACTGAGATAGGAGCTCTGGTAATGGATAATGAGGGCCCATGCATCTTTCTTGAGGAGGGACCTACGGTTAGCGAGGCCCTTGAGCATCAAGAGGCTGCTGCCCCAGAGTGCACAAATCATGAAGATGAAGGGGTTGAGCTTTTTGTTGCAAGATTTTTGGTTGCAGAGGATGCAGGTCAGGTGGAAGAGGTCATGGCTGAGCCCGAAATGGTGACCTTAGAAGATGAAGGCCAAAGGGAAAGGGTGGCCTCTGAACTTGTTCAAGCTAAAGTGATAGTCCAGGAGAGTGAGGAACAAGGCAGAGATGCTGGCCTTGAATTTGTTGAGGCCATGACAGAGAGTGAGATATAAGAGGAAGGGGCTCCTTTGGAGCACATTGAGGTAAGAGTGGTAGCTCCAGGAAGTGAAGACCAAGGTGGAGAGGCTGAGGAGACCAAGCAGGTTGAGGCTGGGGCTGCCTTTGAATCTAAGATGCCCGAGGCTTTGGGCTTTACAATTGCTCCAGAAGTGCCAATGATTGAGATGGTTGTCGTCCCTTCAGGCCCAGCCTTGGAAACTGAAGTTCCTTCAATGGTGTGGACCCAATAGTACCACCCAAACCTATCTTCAACGGGGTGTCTGGCATAATTGTGGACATGCTCCGTGCAGGTCTTCAGGGTTTAAGGGAGCTACCTTTCACTGAGCTGGGCGAGGCATTGGCCAAATCAAGGAATTCGCTGCTGCGACCAACATTTTAGGGAACTCTCCAGAAGTCCTCTCTCATTTTAATGCTACTTTAAATGAGTTGGAGAGCTGGAGGTTGCATCATGAGGTAGAGACCAACATGCTGACTTCCTTGGAGGAGTCAATCTTACGTGAGGCAATAGAGTCCTGTTCTCAGAAGAAGGCTACTATGGTTGCCCGTCAGCTTGACCTCAAGATGGAGGGGAGAGCTTACTTTAATAGGACGGTAAGCATAAGGGCGGAGATACAAAAGTTGAAGAACAAATTTATTGATCTTTAGAGGAAAATGATTCAGAGAAAGCCTTGGATACTTCTTTTGCTGAGGAACGATCAAAACTCACTCGCACCATCGAGTCAGATACCGCCTCCATGAAGAAGGAGGCTCAAATGGTGGTCGAGCTGAAGGAGCAGATCCAGCATGCCGAGGATTCCTCTGCAGCATCCAGAGCAAAGATCAATGAGATCATGGATCGTTTTTAGAGTGTCCTTTATTTACGAGCACTTGTAAAAATTTTGAATTTAGGAATTGAATGCTCTTTTTTTTGACTCATTTCGCTACATTCTTTCATTCTTGTTTTTCTTCGCTGCACCTCTTTAGCTTCTTTTTGGTGCTTGACCGCCTCTCAAAATATTCATTGTCTCAAGGGGACAAGACAGGATACCCTAGGCCTTGTATCGTCTTGCGACAAGCTGCTGTGGCTTCAATGACCTTGAATGGGGGAACAATTGCTTCTTCTCTGCTTAATGTTTGATTGGACAACGACTCATAATCCATTTTTCTCATTATTTGATGAGCCTGCTCACTATAAATAGTCCAATCAAGAGGGGCTTTGGCCTTCATTGGAGGTGCATTTACTTCAAACTCGTCATAGCTTTTGGTCTCAGGCACGAACTCCTTTAGATGTTTTGAAGCGATACGCATAACCTCCAATTGGCTCTAGAGACTGCGAACTTCTCTTCTTAACTCTGCTAGGGGATCCTATTTTTGAGGGCAAGAAGGTTGTCCCTTCTCAAACTTCTCTCCTTCAACAGGATCAGGGAAGCGCAGCACTTGTGGTTGACTACTGATCTGAACTAACCCTGTGGTGTGATGAGAAGCCTCCTCCATGCTTATAACAACCGGGGCTTGAAAAATCTTCCACGGTAGCTGGCGTGCCATTTCGGCTTTCAAGAGTGCAATATGGACTTGCATAAATTTTTGATGGTCCAATGTGTAGGTGACCTTTGGAGCCAGGAATTCTACCCCCATGACTACCTCAATCTCAGGAGTGACCTCTGACACATCTTCTTGCAATGGTGGCTTTGGACTAGAAGCAGAGGGGGAAACTTCATCTTGAGGTGCATATGGAGCGTCTTCAGGGGTAGTGAATGACATGCTAAGATGAAGGGGACTCAAAGGAAGAATTTGGCTTGTTTTTCCTCTTCTTTGAACATGTCCACTAGTGTTCGCCTGATGTCCTCAACATCTTCATGATATGAAGGTTCTATCACTTTCACAGACTTGTAATCACCATCATTTGGCTTTTGGGATGACACCGAATCTATGAAGTAATACTTGACATCAGCATAGATCATATACTGTCTCCCATCTTGACTATACTTGAAGCACTGGTGCAATGTGGATGGAACCACCCCTTAGTCATGGAGCCATGGGCGATCGAGAAGGATGTTGTAGGAGGTGTCTTTGTCGATTACATGAAACTGAGCATAGTCGTTTAATTCACCAATCTTGAGACAAAGGCGAACGGTGCCAGCCGGCTTTTCTCCTGACTCGTTGAATCCCTGGATTGTGATATGTGTTAGAGTGAGATCTTCAAAACCTAATCCCAATTGAGTGAGGATTCTCCTTGGGATAAGGTTCACTGCTGACCTCCATCCAACATAATTCAGTTAATGCGGCAGGCATGTAATTCCCCAATCATAAAGAGAGGGCGATTGTGGAATTTTTCTCCCAATTGTAGATCATCCTCTAAGAAGGTGACCGCCATACATCCGCTCAAGATCGATGGGTCCACGTCAATGGGTTCCACTTTAGCCTCGTACACCTCTGGATCAAAAAGAGCCTGGACCATAGCCATACGATAGTTCCTTGAGAGCATAAGGACATCATAGATGTTGAGAAAGGCTGGAAGCTTCCTCAAGTGATCTATCACATCATCTTTCACCTTTTCCTCATCAACCTTTGTGTTCCTGGCCCTGCCACTGGTTTGGGTGGTATAGTAGGTTGAGGAGTAGGTTTAGGTGGGGGAGGTTTACTTTAGCCTGCTGGCTGACTTGATTGCGCAACTGGCTTAGTTTAGGTGATAGAGGTTTGTTTTAGCGAAAAGGAGGTTTGGGGTTGAGGCCTAGGTGGCGGCTGGGTATATGGGACCAGCGGCATACCAGGGAATTGAAGGATGGGTGGATTGTCCGAGGTATTTGGGTGAGGAAGGAGCCAAAGGATCTGGAGGATGGGTATATTGCTTGAAGTATTCAGGTGAGGGAGAAGTGGTGGACCAGGAAACTTCAAGATGCCTAACTTCTAAGGTGGAGGTTGCAACATTTTCCATGATCTCAGGCTCATTTGCCCTGTGTGGGGTGATGCTTCTGATTTTTGCACCATGTGACAGACTTCCTGAGAGTAGAAGTTTTGCCCTCTTGATTCTCCCAGCCTCTACTCAAAGTCGGGCTTAGGAGGCCACTAGGGTTTCTTTGACTTCTTGTGCTTCTTAGTGGAAGAAGATGGCTTTAACTTAGCTCGAGCCGTCAGAGCGTCGACAACTGTTAAGAATCCATCTGCCTAGGCTAACGTCTTCTTCAATCATCTTCGGTGCGCCCTGCTTATATTGGTTCCTTCAATTTTTTTGTCAAGAGCCTCAAAGTCTGGACATTTCAAAGTCATACCTTGAGGAGACATAGAAGAGAAAGGATAAGAAGGAGGAGAAGAAGGAGAAGAGTCAATAGATGAGGGACTTTTAAGGTCGTTCCCCTCATTAGACCGATTTGGACAGCTTTTTACGTCATCACCAGAGTTGGACGTGTACAGGGAGTCTTTTAGATCTTTCCCCTGCTCAGACCGCTGGGGAGTGCTTTTAACGTCGTCACCCTTATTGGACGTGTGCAGAGTAGAAGATGGCGTAGGGGTGTCCTCTTGATGGGATGAGGAAGGGAGGATGATCATGTCAGGGATGACGTCTAGTAAAGTTGGCAATGGGGGAAGAGGCCTGAGAAATTTCTGCTCCACTGGCAGTTGAGCAGTCTTGTTTCTCTGACGAGTAGCCCTTGGTGCCCGTCTCGTTCTGGTTTTCATTAGAAGTGCTTGATTCGTGTGGCGAGGCTTATGAACAGCCCTAACTTGGCGAACTGCTTCTCGCCTTAAGGACTTGAGTCTGCTTCCCCCGCAGTGGACTATCCATGGCTGAGAAGTCGAGGGTTCAGTAGAATCTGAATCATGATTACCAAGGTCTTGTGTTGGGAGGCCCTCTCACACCGGTGGAGCAGTGATTTAGGGATCTCTTTTTGGAATGTCATGAGGCTCTGGACATCCCTGTATTTTCTTCACGATTATATCATGGGAATTGGGGCATTCGCTGAGGTCGTGGCCCCATATCTGATGGTACGGGCACTAATGGTTCTCAGTTCCCTGAGCAAGGTGTCGGGGCTTCCTTGTGGGTCTTGGTGCAATGAGGCCTTCTTAAAGCATCATAATGAACAAGGCACAAAGGAGATCGGGCGCTTCATCTTCCTCTTGGACTGTCATTGCGTGGGAAGTTTCTGCTGCCCCGAATGCTTCCTTTAACTCTTCAAGCTTTATCTGACTCTTCTGGTTCAGAGCCTCGATGATGTCTTTTAACGTGTAGCATTCTTCCATGGGTTGATTGATCCTTCGATGGTAAGCACAGTGATCCGCCTGGGTATCAAGTCCATCTTGATCAGGGAATTTGGTCTCTGGCAGCTCAATCATGTTCTATTCGAGTAACAATCAGAGTAGTGCGGGGGCCCATACCCTTTCAAAGGGGTAGAATTTATTCTTATGCCTGGTCTAATAATTATCTTGATTAAGGTTCATGGGTGGGGTCACCCGGTTGTATGACTGCTGTTGTTTGCCTGCCTGAGGCACTTTTGCCGTGTTTAACCCTTTGGGGAGGTCCAAAGTTTGGGAGGGGGCCTTCTTCAGATCACTTACGGTGACAGCTGTACTGATAACTCCTTTTTATTGGCTACCCTGAGTGTTGGTATGAGAATTACCATTGCCCCGATTGTTCCCTGAGTATGCAGACTATTGTCGTGACCCGCCGTGGTGGCGTGATAGGCTTTCTATGTGGACCGACTTAGAGATCAGCTCTAACATGGAGGTCGAATTGGAGGCTTCAACATGTAGAGCAATCTCAGGTTGCTTGTTTCTCACGTAGGTTTGAACTGCTTCCTTCTCAGGTATACCTTCTCAGGTATACAACTTTTGCTCTTTAAGCTATGGGTCAACATAACATCAATGTCTGCCTGTGAGACGGGGCACAGGACAGAATTGTCCTGTGAGGCAGGAGAGAGAGGCTGCCTTGGAGGTGCATCATCCGAGTGATGGGAGTTGACCTCATGACTAGTCGAGTGACACACGATTTCTATGCGATCAATCTTCTCCATCATTGCAAGCATCATGTTTTCGAACCTATTCATGCATTCCTCTTGAGAGTCGTCAGATTCGTTTTCAACCATTATGCTGACTATTTCTCAAGGAAGGTCAGCCTTAGGTGCAGTTGAGGGCTTTCGAGCTTGGAGAGTCACGCGTCGCAGATCAATCAGCAAGGGCTGAGCATGCCCCTGCTGGACTCTAGTCTTGTATGCCGACCGCGTGAGGACCGATTCTTGACGGTCTTCGGACCGTGGCTACTGAGTGGTAGGGTCATCTTCTATGAGCAAGTGTCTGTAAGAGAATAGGTGGAAGCATGCTCCTTACAGGGTGCGCTAGTGTGTGCCGAGTAGGAGGACGAGGGGGTCGTCTTCCACGTACTCGGGTTGACGCCACCATGGTGTTTCCCCGAGTGGTAGGATGCACATGCATAATGTGTATAGGCCCTGGGCTTAGGAGACCTGATCCTGGACGCTGACCCTAGGTAACATAAGGGTTGCCTCAAGGTCTGGCTCGAGTGGATGACCCATGAGCCTTAGGGTGTGTGCGAGGGGTGGAGGCCCCAGGGTCTCTGCCTCGAAGTGTCGAGGCTCTAGGCATAGAGACTCGTGGTGGTGCAAGAATGTGGGGGATGGGCTTGCAGCCACCCACAAAAGCAACAACAACTTCCTTTCCTTTTGCATAAAGGGACTGGGTAGTCTTCCGGCGTACCTCGGCAATGTGACCGACAAGTGACTTGTCGGTGACAGGGTACATGTAGTGAGTGGTAGCAGATGTCCTACCGATCCAAGGTGCCTTGGTGGAAGTTCCACTGGGGCAAGGAGATGGGGAGTTAGGGACCTTTAAGTCCCTCTTCACACCTATCTAGGTTAAGACTTGGGAGCTAGACACTAGGTCTTTGCTCAAAAGGAAAGTCGGGAATGAAGTTCGAAGAATTTGTTCCTGGGGGAAGCTCGTGAATGAGGGAATGAGAAAATCCCTAATCCGAATAAAGGGGTTGAAGAACCCAGAAGCCATATGGACTGTGAAAACAGAAAAACAAAAGAGAAACTAGCCAAACAAGGAAGATCCGATGAAGGGGTAGTAAGTCCCCAGTGGAGTCGCCATACTAGTTAAGTGCCTCGATATCACCTTCCTGGTCGAGATGACCTGGTGGCACATGTCTCAGGTTTCAGGAGTACCCGGGACTTTAGATCACTCTCTCGAAAACCTTGTTCAAGAGCAAGGGCAGGTATACCAACTAATGTGAGAGGAATTTAAGGTGGGTTCAAGACTTACTCTGGGCTGGCTCGCGTAGGCACCCTCTTAGATCATGAAGAAAGCCCCCCAGTCCTGCAACTGGTTTGGAATCGCCTCTTTTGGCCCGTACTTTTCTGTTTCTGTAATCACACACACATGGTTAATTTTACAAGACAAGTGGGTCAAAGGGACCCCACCTTGTCATTGAGCGAATGTACACGGACGTGCACATCCAAAAGAAGAAAGAGTAAGATGATATATGAGAGAAGAGGAAATAGATAGAACAGAGGAATGGGACCGATAGAAATTTGACTAGGTGGCTAGACTAGCACAGTAGCTAGACCAACAAGTGATTGACCCAGCATGGAAGCAAGATGGGCATGGTAACTAGACCGGCACAACGACAATACTAATAGATGACAAAACGATCACCAGCCAGCCCGACACGATGGCTAGCCTATCGTGGCAGTAAGGTGGGCACGGTAACTAAGATCGGCTCATCAGCAATACTGTTAGACGACGAGACTACCATGTCAGTGTTTGACTTAGCCTCTCTTAGTCAATCGAGGGGGAAAGAAGAAGAGAGAGAAAGAGAGGCATGCACAATACTACCGATGTCATGCAAGTGAGAAGAAGAAAAGAAAAAGAGAGAGGAAAAGAAGAAGAGAGGGGCAGTGAGAAAGAAGAGAAAAGGGCGAAGAAGAACGAAGGGAGAGAAGGGAGAAGGAGAAAAAGAAGAGAGAGGGGAAATGTAGACGGCGATGAGAGAGAAGATAGAAGAGAACATGGACGACGATGAGCATCCGTCGTCCATGACAGATGAGAGAGAAGAGAGAAAAAACATGGACGACAATGAGCTTTCACCATCCATGACATATGAAAGAGAAGAGAGAGAAAACAAGGACGGCGATGAGCTTCCACAGTTCATGACACAGGGTTAAGAAGAGAGAGAAAATATGGATGACGATGAACTTCTACCGTCCATGACATAGGGTTAAGAAGAGAGAGAAAACATGGACGGCGATGAGCCTCTGCCGTCCATAACATAGGGTTAAGAAGAGAGAGAAACTATGGACGTTGATGAGCTTCCATCATCCAAGATACAGGGTTAAGAAGAGAGAGAAAACATGGATGATAATGAGCTTCTACCGTCCATGACAGAGGATTGAGAAGAGAAAGAAAACATGGATAGCGATGAGCCTCCGCTGTCCATGACATAGGGTTAAAAAGAGAGAGAAAGCATGGACGACGATGAGCTTCCACTATCCATGACATGGAAAATAAGAAGAGAGAGAAGATAAAGAAGACATGGACGACGATGAGCTTCTGCTGTCCATGACATGGAGATAAGAAGAGAGAGAAGATATGGGCAGCGATGAGCTTCCGCAGTCCATGACATGGGAGATAAGAAGAGAGAGAATTCATGGACCGTGATGAGCTTCTGCCGTCCATGACAGAGAAAGAAGAGAGAGAAAACATGGATGGTGATGAGGTTCTGCTGTCCATAACACATAGGGAGACAAGGAAACTTTGACAGAGGCTCTGCCCAATGCTCGGGTTAAGGCTCCGCTTACTGTTTATGTCTCAAAAGTAGGAAGACATCAGTCCCGATGATAGGCTTCGCCACGCATGAACAGAGAAGAGAGAGACAGAACAGAGAGAGAAGGAAAGAGAGGAAAAAGAAAGGAAAGATAGAGGAGAGAGAAGGAAAGTGAACAAAGAAGATCAAAGAAGAAAAAAGAAAGAGAGAGATAGATGAGGGGAGAGAGATGAGAGGAGAGAAAGAGAGATGAGAGGAGGAGAGAGAAAGAGAGAGATGAGAGGAGAGAGAAAAAGAGATGAGAGGAGGAGAGAGAAAGTTACCTTCACCAAAAGGTACAAGACCTTTTCTTCTCTCCCCTCTCTCTCTCTCTCCAAGATGTACTCATGATTTCAACTTAAAAACTCTCAAATTTTATTGATGAGATTGAAAAATCAAGGGTCTTTTGACAATTGTGTTTAGCATGTACTTATAGAATTGGGCCCAAATATAGTGTATGCAAAAAAACTATCCTAATTGATGATAATTACAATAAATTGAATTAAAATAAATTCTAAAAATGCGTGCAAAAGGACTGTTTTGCCCTTGCTCAACAATAGATGAAATTCCAAAACAGTCCCTGCTGCTGCCTTAGAACTTGCGTGATCTTCCACGGATGATTCGGGGTTGCTCCATCGTCCGTTTGGCCGAAATATGATTGCTTTCTTATCGATCATGACATGACGATTGATTTGATACCAACTTCGAGCCATGGATCACGTTTTTAGGGCACAATCATGCGACTCGATTTGTATAGATCTTGAAAACTTTCGATCGTTAGTGTGCTTGTTTCTTGATATTTTTATTTGATTTCTTTGCTGAGTTGCACTAAGCATGCCATCACGATCACGTTGAAACCAATGCAGCTCGATTTCGTGTCCGGACGAAGATTTTGTCGTCTTGGGTTTTTGACCGAAATCTAGAAATCCAACAGCCAGAATCTACAACAACTTTGACACCTCTGTGTGCTTATTCCAACCGTTCATCGTGTGCAAGGTCGGACCACCTAAAACCTCAGACCTTACATGCATAATGCAATTAGGTTTGCATCGATCGAGTACGCAAGAGCCATGATATAGCCGTTCGAGCGAGGCGTGTCACTGGTGAATTTTCTGCAATTATCTTCACAAATCGTCAACTTCTTTCTAGTTTTTATCCCTGCTCGTGTATCGTTATGGGCCATACTATATATCAAAACGCTTGTCTTGATGAGATGAATATGCTCACAAAATTTGACCATGATCTGAAGCGAAATGAGGGAGATACTAGTATTAGAAGTTGTTGCTCGGTACTGTGCACAACTATCTGCTTTAATGGAGATTGGTACAGGGAGACCGCACGGGAATAGCCTATGGCCTACCCTTTTCAATGTTTCCCCCATAACTTTGTCTTGGAGCTCTCGATTTAGCCGAAGCTTTACTCATAGGAGTTTTCGATCATGACGAATCTAATGACGGTGGTCCCACAACTTTTTGACACACCGTAAATAGAGTTCAAGTTACGGGGTCCGTTTGAGGGTCCTAGAGGCTAATTTCTTTGAACATGTTTCTTTGTTTTTGCTGCTTTAAACATGTCAGATTGCGACGAAACTTGCTTTTGGAGTGTTTAGGAAGATTCTGACCATTTCTAGGGCAATTTTGAGACTGTTGGGAATTCCACTGTATGTCGAGGCTTTATTGACTGGCTTCTCTTTTATTCTGCATTGGGGACCCAAGGTATTGAAAAATGTGTTCAAACGACAGGAGGAGAAAAAGAGAGAGTGTTCAATTCAATTGTTTTGATCTCTTCAATCTCCTTCATCTTCTTTCCCTTGATTTTGTGTCGCAAGTGAGGCAAAGGAGTAGGTCCTTTTGTGGTTCCTTGTAGCCCTTGTTGAAGGAATGTGCAATGAACTTGGAACCTGGAGCTCCGCCATTTCATGAGCTTCATCCAAAGGTTGTGAGCCTTTCAACTTCTTTGGTAATCTCTTGATAGAAGGTGCAGAAGATGCAGGACTACCCGCTCTCCTCTTACTCTTGCCCTTTGGCCCTACATCAAAATTTCTGGGTCTTACAACCGGGATGTCAGAGTCCTTAGAAGGAATTTTTGTAGCTGAAAGGTCGTGGTTCTTCTTCTTACCCTTGACTAATGGCCAACTATTTAGCCTCTTCCCTGAAGGAGATGCTCTTGGTCGTTCTCTTGCCTTTGGATTTTCCTACGGGAGCATGCTATGAAGGATGCGTAGCGGACTTGGTAGTTAAAGGGTTGACTATTTGGTCGAAGTCTCGAACAAAAGGATCTTGAAACCTTTCTTGAGCCCCTAGCGTACTATCTAGCAAAGCAGCCAAATGATGGTAAAAGGATTCCCAGGTTTCCTTTATCATTTATTTCGAGACCATGGTATCCAACGGGCATTCAACACTGACAATATTCGAATCATCTGGGATATGCATTCCTGTCACCCAATCACCAGAGACGTCACTAATCTTTGGTTTGTAATAGGTGTTCTATTTCCCTTATTGTCGGAACCTGGGCATGTTCTCCACTGGTCTCAAGTAATGGTCCCTTTGATACCCATTATACCAAAGGCAATAGTTGTGAGTCATAATACCTCTTTTATGTAGTGAGGAATGACGAACTTGCACGGCAGGACCAAAAGTGTACAAGAATCCCATGCCCCTTTGTTAAGCCTATTGACTCATTCGTTAAAAGTATAAAGCACAGGACAACCGTGATCCATCATATGTTGCCTTGCAAAGCGATGTAGGCTGTATAGATTGATGTATTTTTGTAACCCATTTCTAAGAGGAAGTAGAGGCCTTTAGATGCAGAGGACTTTGGTTCAGTGGTCGGATCTCCATCAATTCGATAATGGTATTCGTTCACAAAGAGACGATCTCTAGAACCCCCTATTGGATAGGGCTTGGTTTGGAAGAAGTCCCCACCCCAAAAGAGTTTCCTTGCTTGGGCATCGGAGTGAAAGACCACCCTGCAACCCATTAGGCACAACAAGTATGAAAAGGTATTGGCGTTTGTTTCTGGAGTGTATTCATATGTGCTTGGAAAAATAAGCACCTAACCACCCATAGATGTAATGAATGGAGAAGGGTGTCCAAACATCCCTAGAGTCTTGGCGGGATCTGTCATTGCATTTAACCTTTTGGAGATGTTGCATAAAACATGCAGAGCTAATGTATACTTATGGCGTTCTTCCATCTTGCAAGCTGCATAGAGGCACTCTGGCTTGATCACATGACCCCTTGAATTTGGAAGTGTGAACTGACATAAGAACAAGGCAATGTAGGCTGACAGGTAAACTGTGTCATCCAGCTCAGTAGGACTAGGAGGCATTTCTACTTTGAGAAGAGGGAATGCTTTGCTCGAGTTATAGATGGGGTTGTCTGTCTTTCTTTTAGCCTTCTTCATATCAAAGAAATGATTTATTCACACTCGAAGGGAGACCTCACTGTCTTTATCCAGAGAAGCCAACTTCAAAAATTCTCTGAATAATCCTTCTAAGCACCTGAACTTTCGAAGGGGCTTTCACAAGATTTGGCCCCAAAAATAATTTCATTCTTAGGGGTAAAATCCTCATAATGCTCTCCCAGAAGGGAAATACTGCTAGTAAAGTATAAATCCAAGAAAAACATGCCACCCTCTCCATGACCAAACATGTTGGTGTTTGTCTTAGAACACCAAGTCTCCAAAAATCCCCTCGCAACAATTGTTCAGCAGTCGTAAGGAAACACTGAGCATTCACAAGCACTTAGAAGTTAGCAGATTGGAGTCTCTCTCTAAAGTGGGTTCATATTTCTCGGATCCAGGTATAATAACCAAGAATGTATTCACCTTCTCCCTCACATCTGAATCCTGAGGTAACCCATGTGCATGTCTGTGCAAAGATTCAATGTCCTAAGATTTGGAAAAGTCTCGTACCAGCTGCATTTTTATGAGCAACATGAAGAAGGAGATTGTGCTAGGGGAGACCGTGGAAGGAATGATGATTGAATTCTCCATGTTCTATAGGCTCTACTAGGAAGTTAATAGATAAGGGCCATTTCAAGTCCTTTTGATATCTATCATTGTCTTGACATACGAGTTTATGCCGAGCCAGCTCACACTGTTGTTCTCAATCCTCCCTTTCTTTTGAGAATGCTTTGGACGCGTAATGTCTGCAAAGAGAAAAAAGGGACCCTATATCGACCATACAGTAGACTCATATAACATAATGTTCCTAACCTAAGGCTGATGCCTTCGTGGCTCAGATCTAGGTTCGATCCTTAGACTCATGTATCTACATACAGGCTAAGGTTTCTAACCTACGGCTGATGCCTTTGTGACTCAGGTCGAGGTTCGATCCTTAAACTCATATATCTTCATACAGCCTAAGGTTCCTAACCTACGACTAATGGTTTCGTAGCTCAGGTCGAGGTTTGATCCTTAGACTCATACCCTTTGCGTATACCCTAAGGTTCTTAACCTACTCATATCCTTTTCATATAGCCTATGGTCCCTAACCTAGGGCCGATGCCTTCACAGCTCAGGTCAAGGATTGATCCTTAGACTCATATCCTTCATATGCAATCAAAGGTTCTTAATTGATGACTGATGCCTTCATGGCAAAAATTTCAAAACTTTGATCCTCATATTTGTCTCAAGAGCATGTAAGTCTATGGCCTTTTAATTAAGGCCCATTGTCTTAGTGGCTTAGGATGAAGATTTTCAAAACTTCAAACTCATAGTTTTCAACCCAAGGGTTAATCAATAGGGGATAATCCCCAATCTTGAATCTAGAGTCAGTAAAAGGATTCACAACCAAGAAGTTGAATGCAAGGGGCATTTGACCTGGACAACACCAGTTAAAAAAAAATTAAGAGAACCCAATATTGGTCTCTTGATTTTTAACTGACGCACCATGGAAATCTTAGTCAAATTTCTAAAAACAATCCCGGAGATTTTCACAAAATTTTGGTAGAGCTTCTGCATGAGGTATTGAATCTCAGAAATCCCGTATGCCCAATTGAATTGAAAGCCAAAGTTGGGGCACAACCCAAGAGCATTGACTCAAACTGAAAGGGCGAGATTGGTCAAAAATTACTGAACCTTCTCCCCGTGAGCATATGCTCAGGAATAGGGTTACGACCAGGAATGGATGTGGCAGATTAGAGAATAAATAGATATGCCAGAAAATAAAGATGAAATGAATAATACCAGAAATAGATTCGTGAAGATCCACCTGCTGGTTATGCTAAGCGTTTTCCAAGAAGTTGAAGCATAGTTGCAAAAGTCTGAAACGCTCAAAACCACAGGCTTTGCTGGCGAGAATAAAAAGAAGATATACCACGAGTTCTAAGTACATTGGAGCCCGGAGATTGGTTGAAAAAGTTATGAAGTCACCGGAACTGAGGTTATGAAGCTTTCTGAGATAAAAGAAAAATACAGATATGAATTGGTAGAAGGTTTCGATGGCCGTTGCAGAGATTATTATGTGATGAGGATCCGTCGGAGTTAGCTAAAGATAGCTGGAAACTATAGAAAGCGGGAGGGTTTTCCCCTTTGAATCGATGAGGAAGAATGAAGAATAAAGAGAAGATAAGATTTAAGGGAGGCATGACGCTTGGGTGTCCTTGCCTTGATATCAGCAAGAGTTGATGGCGGGATGATCATGAGGAGTAATATTGCTGCCATAATGCCCCCGTATAGAAAAATTAAGATGCTCATGAACCAACTTTTTTTTTCTAGATTACCCTTTGCATTATTCGGAAGATAGGGGTGAAAGTTTTAATTTTTTAACTGAAGGCCATCTCGTGCATAATAAATAAGGATTGGATGATTATAGCTGTAAGTGCATAGGGCGTAAGGGTATATCCAAGAGATGCAAATACAATGTGAGTGCAAGTTGTATTACGTTGGAAAATACTGCAATGCGAATGCAAAAAATATTGAGCCACAATATGTATAAAATAAGGAGCTTTATTCATTATCTGAGGGAATGAGCCTTTACAAAAAAAAAAAATGAAATAAAGAAAAAGCAATAAAAAAGGAAAATAGCTCCGTCAGGCCCAGGCTAAAGGCACTATTCCATGAAACGGATCAGTTTGGTGATCTTGGCCAATTTCTTCTTATTTGAGGCGAGAGTTTCCTTGGCATGCTCAACTTCTCCTTAATAGAAGTCGGACATATTCTGGTGGTGCTCTGCCTCACGGCGAAGCCTCATTACGAGTTCACGAAGGCTGATGATATCCCTAGACTTGTGGCCCTTCATAAAACCAGCCTCTAATGCCGCCTCAAGGACCTCCTTCTCAGGCTCTTCTTCAGAGGAAGAGGCTATATCCACAACCCTAAAGGTTGTGGGATGCTTCTGGCTGCTTTCACCCTCTATGATAGTCGAAGGGATATCGATATCATAGTCCTCACAGCCTTCGAAGGCAACAGTGAATTCAGAGTTAAGAGAAATGGATAAGCGATGGGGGAATTTTGGAGAAGACATCGCTACAGATGTGATGTGAGATGAGACTCACACTATCGTTGAATTTATAAACTCCCCTCTTGGAAGCTGAAGGGCTTATCTCTCGGGAATAAGGAAATAATGATGATGAAGCTTTGAGAAGTGGAGACATGTGGTTATCTGTCCCACTATTAACTACGAGGCTCATTGAATAAAGGGAATGTTCAAGTATATTAAGGCATGAATACATGGCCATAACCATGAAGAGATATATGATATCAGTAAACTCATCAAAATCACAAGACATCACATGCCTTTTGGGATTCTCCCATGCACGCATTGCCCGAGGCAATCTTTTGGGGGTGTTTTGTTTAGTCACATACAAAGCAGCTAAACAACATTGTTCTGACGAACACCAGATGAATGTTTTAACAATGGATGAGATATGTAAGCTTGATAAGCTTAAAATTTGAAGACCTTAGATTTTGAATATACTTCTTAGTCACCATATGAAGTAAAGTACATTCTAACAGACACCTGATAAGCTGAAGATGTTAATATGAGAGCAAAGGTGTTTTGACAAACGCTTGATAAATTGAAGGTGTCAATATAAATCAAAGTTTCTGACGCACTCTTGATAACTGTCTTAACAGACGGCCAATAAGATATAAACGCGGTTCTTGATAATACGTGCTAAAACATGCCCATGATATGAAGATATGATACGATATAAAAGATATGATACATCTAGGATTCATCATATGAAGGCCCCCAACATGCTTTCGGATTCCTGATTCGTCAGTCAGACCCTATATGTTATGACTTATTACCGATAATGATATACTACCAATGACTCGTTATTCAAATGTATTGATATTTTGACTGACGGTCAATGATAGATACTAAAATCATCTCATTATGAGACAGGTTCTAGGATACATATACTTCTAAGGCCCCTATATGCCCCCCCATGTGATATGTGGAGGAACTTGATGCAGTTTGACAATATATTTTCTTCATTCATTGTCAATTTTTTACATACGGTCGATGATAAGAGACAACGAAGACATTTCAATTTTAGACAAAACTTTGGGATACATATACTCCCATGGCTCATATATGCCTCTCCACTAGATATTGGAGAAGTTTTGGATGAGATGTGATATGCCTCTTTTAATCCATCTTTAGTTTAGGAGATAAGGCTTAATCAACGAGGAATAAGGATACCTCATCATATGATATCATGATGAGGTGAATCCTTATATATATATCATGAGGCTTGATAGACCCCTATGTCTAATAATTATACAAATTGAGCATAATTTGAAATTGGCTTAACCCAGTGTTTGTATCCACTGTCTGTCAAGATATGCCTTGACCGATGCCCCAAAATTTTATGTTTTTGGGATTACGCCAAGACTCTTACATAAGAATATTTGAGGCAGGATATCCTTCCTCTGAAATTTCATATCATTTGAAGGTGGCTTAACCTATCATCCGCATACCTCGGTAGTTAAAGCCTTAAAAGCTTTATATGTCACAGCCAGGATGAACCCCGGATGCCAAAATTAAGATTTCTCTCTTGATATAAGGGCTTTTCTTATGGGACTAGAACCATTGAATTCCTGACCTTATGTCCTATCACCTTTAAATGGTGTGCATTATTGGATTTATGTGAAGGAAGCGATTGCATCCACAATACACTGGTTTTAGTGATTGAATTTTTAACAGAAACATAATAACTTTGACGAATGATATCTCTCTTATCTGTGATCCATTTGAAGAAGGAATTGGACCATTGGGTTCGTCTCTGAGTCATCCTTCCTCTTCAAAAATTTCATGATCAAAGGATTTTCCAACGGAGAGCAATTGAAGAACTACAAAGATGTATCGTGTTGCACAAGTCTAATGGAATGGCGATAAAGAAATAACAGATTTCAGATTTTTCTCAAACGATATCTTTGCTAAAACTGAAGTCCATGGGTTCAAACTTCAAAAAACTATAAAGATGAGCATTTACTAGGATATGGATGCATTCAAGTTCGTTTTAAATTATATGGTTATCCAATTGAAATAACATGGTGAAGATTAACGCATGAAGAGACAGGATCCAGTTTAGTAGATGGATAGATATTGAAGATTTCCATGCATATCGGTTGAAGCTCGATGATTATCTACTGATAAAACCTATATAAACCCGTCTTGCAATTAGAGGGGATTCGCATCAGTTCAATTTTACTAGGTTCGATTTTGCTGGATTCAATTCTATTGGACTCCGAGAAGGTGGATCATTGTGTTTAGAGAGAGATAGAGAGTGATTGTGCACACAGTATGTGAAGAAACAATCCACTACATGATTATCTTCTTAAACATATCTGAGATATATAGATAGAGAGAGAGAGAGAGAGAGAGAGAGAGAGAAATTTATCTTGTTTTCATTTAAGCCCACTTGAAGCCCAATTTTGAAGAAGGAGCAGGCTACACCGACAGTACCTCTGTGTTTCAGTTAAGGTATATTGGTCAATCTACACTTGGTATTGTATTTTATTTAAGTGGCTTTGTATGTTTTCTTTCCTTATACTGCATGTATAGGTTTCAAGGACCGAATCAAGGGTATTTGGTCTAGATTTGGACTAATATATACTGTAACAGAGAATTAACCTTTGGAACGGTTTCATTCCCAATATATGATGCAGAACCTGTGTTTCTATTATATGGAATGCACTAACAAATTTGGCCCCAAGTGTATGTCCTCTTGTCATTTGTTTTGAGTCTACTACTTATTTAAAACATTTTAATAAATATAAGCATCGTATCTTTCAGAGTGTCCAACTTATCAACAGTCGACATTAACTCAAACAAAGTTTATAGTTTTGATAAACAATGGATTCTGATGATCTTCCAAATGGTTCTGGATGGAGGAATGGTGAAGCTACAGAAATCCAAGAGGCTGGAGCAGGTGGGAGTGGAGGATCATCCAAAGTACTGCATCTTAAAGGCTGCTATCCGATCAACGATATTATTAAGTCCTTCGTTTATAAGGGGATGGTCTAGCTTGATGGCCTCAAGAAAAAGGGGCAAAATAGTGAGTCTTCCAATCCTACCTATGTGGCCGAAGGTCTTCGCAAGACCAAGATTTGAGCCCCATCCCTTAAGGGCTCCATTCCATGAGTCTCCAAATGTTAAAAGAGCAATCATTGATTCGCTTCCAGATGTCCAGAGGTGGTGAAAGGTCCACCTAAGAAACCCTAGGGCCTATTGTGATTGTCATCAATTAAGAGGACACTCATTAGAATGTTGTGAGGAATTTAGTCATCTATTGCAAAAGCTCGTGCAGAAGGAATTTATAAGCATAAAACCCCAAAAAGCTATCCCAAGTCTTCAGCTGCATCCCAGTCTTAACTCTCCTTTAGGAAATGCAACCAAAAAGCTCAACACTTCAAAACATCATCAAAGGTGAAAGATACACATTCCATCAACCCTCTTAAAGAAACACAAAACCCCAACTCCCTTATATTTAATTTTTTCTTTCAAAAAAATCTGCTACGTAATCATATAGCACGTGGGAAAGTACGGCAAACCCATCATAATCTGAACCACGAAAAATACCTAATAAAAGAGGCACTTCATCAAGGTCGTATAATCCATACTCCCCAGTCTTCTCTTCCATCCTCCCTTCCTGTGAACGATTCAAAATCAAAGAAAAGGAGGACTAATGCAAATTGAAAGAAGAAAGTATCTTAAGCCGCTCTCGATGAGGTTTGTCTTCCACCCATTCCCCCACCATGGATGCTCAATGATTTTATGCCTCATTGCATGAGAGTGTTGCAACCCATACCAAATTCCTCGAATATCCTAAATTCCGCAAATCCACTAAATGATATTAAGGTAAACATCCCAAAAGTAAACTTTCACCTGATACAAGCCAATTATCCCATATTTCCCCATGATTCCCTTATCTTGTCTAAGGTGGGTAAGGGATCGGTTTATCCATGAGTATTTTATGATCTATGATGGTCCTAGTTGTACTACCTTAAACTGTGAAGCAATGCCTTTCCTTTCAAAATTGCTTTATCAAAGGGTGGAGTTTGATTAAAAACAAGAACAAAAAAAGAAAAGACAAAAAAGAAAAACAACGAATGATGGATGTAGTAAAAACCCTTTTAGGGCATTACATAAAAAAATGGAAAGAAAAAAGATCATGGCGAATGTGGTGAAAATCCTTTTAAGGAACCTCATGTGAAAATGTTTTAAAAAATAAATTATCCCTGTAGCATGACGTTAAACTGCGTAACAATCGTCCTCTTTATATGACACAAAATTGCGGTACGCCTAGGTTAAACCTAGGCATCAGCCACCCTTGCTATCACCTTTGCATAAGGGCATTGACGGCTTAAAAGATTGTCCAACAACCTCACTACGTTAAACTGTGTTGTAGTCGTGATCACACGACTCTAAACTATACTACATTGTCTTACCACACAATGTAAAATTGCTTGGAGCCGGGTGTAAACTTGGACTTGCCACCCATGCTATTGTCTCAACAAGAGAGCGTGGAAGGCAAAATATCGACCAATAATCTCATGATGTTAAACTATTGATCATGGTCCCCATGCATGACCTTAAAAGATGTCACATATTGATCTCGACGCATAACCTCAAAAGGCATAACATTTTGGTCACAATGCATGTCCTGATCTTAATCCCTCATGAAGCAATGTAAAGCTGAGGAAGCAATGTATACAGCAAAGGCGCACATAAGGCATTGTCGTTGTGAGGGAAGTTTTAGAAAGCGAGAAGGGGTAAACACAGTGATAAACTGAAAGGCGTTGTGGGTAAAAGAAGCCCAAAAAGAAAAGAAAAGATGGATATGATAAAAAACCAACATCACTTTCATATCATATCAGAGGCATATCATAGCAAGTATCATCGAGAACGCAGCTCATATCTTATTAGCTGCTTGTTAAAACTGTTATCCAGCATCCATCAAGGACTTTGCACTATAATTGAGATTTTTTAACCTATCAATTATCGATTAGAACTTACCTAGTCTCCTATGGCAACCAAGAGCACATTCAACAAATCAAGGCACATCTTAAAGCTTATTAAGCTCATATATCTTATCCACTATTTATCACAACAGTTATCCGGCGTCTGTTAAAGACTTAGCTTTATAACAATGCCTTCAACCTTATCTAGCGTCAGTAAGAATGTGCCTAGTCTCATATGTGACTGAAAGTACACCCAACAAGCCTCGATGTGATCCATAAGATGGAAGCAACCTTGAACTACGTGCCCGAACATTTGGTGGAAGGGGCAATATCTCTTATGGTTTGCGCGTCTACCTCCTCATGCTTCCGTGTCTCTGGAAGGGATGTCATTACTTCATTTAATAGTTTTTGCAGGGTCATTGGGGTGCACTTCTGATCTGTATTGTGTGTTAAGTTTATCCTTGAGGTCATTATAATAGAGGTTCAAACATGGAGGCATCCGATTATATGACTAAGGCTGTTGTTGCTTTTGATGTAGCTCCCCTTGAGATCTCAACCTTGGTACTCCTAAGGAAGTGTCGATGTCTAAGATCTTTCTAGGAGTCGGGCTTGGGGGAACTCGGGCACGTGTCGGTGTGGCTGTGATTGCTGCATTGACCGTGCCCTTTTGCCAATTATCACACGGACTAGGCCGATTGTTGTTAAAGCTCCGACTTACACCTCCACTTGAGGTAGGCGACTGAGTGCACCCATGGTGCTTAAGTAAGCTCTCGATTCACACCTCTTTAGAGATCATGTCAGTAAAAGTGATAGGGTTTGATGCCTTGACTTGGAGCGAGATCTCTTCCTCATATTTTGAATACAGGTTTGAATTGCGTCCACCTCGGGCATGGGCTTGCTTTGGTATCCCTCCATCTTTGGACGAACTTGTCAACAAACTCTTTTGGTCCTTGGATAATAGTGAGAAGCTCAATAGTTTGAACTTCTCGCTCGACCTCATAAAAGCATTTATAGAATAGATATTCGATTTCATCTCATGTATGGATGGAGTTTCGAGGCAGGCTAGCATACTACTTAAAAGATTGCCTATCCAGGGTTTCCACAAATTGGTGGAGTAATCGTTCATCAGACGCCCACTCTTGGCATGCTGACAAAAAGTGTGTGATATGTTGTTGTGTTGAACGGGTATTGTTAAAGATTGACAACCTTCCTTTTTGATAAGGTGCTGGAAACAAGAGTTGATTAATGAAAGTTGGGTACGACTCTTTATACGCTGTTGTCCCTTGCATTCCTGCTGGCTCCCAAACCCAATTTCAAGTTGGGGCCTGGTTCAGGCCTCTTAGGTAAGATTTCGGTCCTGGCCAAGGCCGTACCCCGAATATTAATGTTTGGGCACAAGTTGGTCAAGGCCTACCATACATGATTTTGGTCGGGTTCGGTTTGATAGGGCGGGTTAGTAGACCTATCCCTAGGACTCTCAATCCTCGCGTAACTCCAATTAGAGCGTGATTGTTTATAGCAATGGTTTAAAAAACGGATCGGTGACCCGGATCGGGCACCCAAGAAACCGATCCGGATCGGCGACTCGACGATTCGGATCGGGAATCGGGTGAATCAGTCAGAATAAAGCTTCAAAAAAATCTGAAAAAATTATTAAAATTCATTATAAATATTGTTTTTTAGGAATTCAATAAGAAATGAGGGTACTCCATTAAGAATTTTCATGTTTTTGAATGAATATGCGAATATTGATATGTTTTTTCCCTGCATGAACCGCCATTCAGCATTTAATTTACATCACACAAAAAGATAAACATAGAATTATTATGGAATAAGTATATCAACATACATGGACTACAATAAAGCATAAAATTAGTAACATACGATCTAAAAATAAAATGACAGACGACGTTGTTGTTCTTCTTGGTCATGCTGGTGCCATTAATTGAATTCGTTTGACAATTCATTGATTCGATCTAAAAACGAATCATCGATATTAGCAGGCGTCTGACTATTCCCAAATCCCTGAGTGTTAGTATTTTGTTATTTTTCCAATCCAAAATACCCGAAGCTTGTCCATCCTTTATGCTCACTTGCACTGTCGTGCTCATCCCTACACTGTTGCTGTTGGGACTCGATATGTGAATAATATGGTTGGGATAGGGTAGCCTTAGAAACATCATCTCTCTCATTTTCTCTTAGATCCCCTTCCCACTCTCCCTCATTAGATGCAATATCACCGACATCTCCGACGAATTGTGGATACATTAACTGGTTGCTTCCTCTTTCATGCTGCTCATCACTTTCTTCAAGATCTTCATCACCGATAGGCTCAAGGAACGCTCTCTTGTGCTACACTGGCTCCTCCTCTTCTACTACCCATTGGTCTGCTGTGTCTGTGACAAATATTGTGTCTAATTCTATCGGCCCATTGTCTTCAAGCTTCCTTCTTATTTGTCGCTCTCTGAGGTTTAAATTATAATGAACGTAGACTAGTTTATGAAGCTTCTCAGAAGCGAGTCGATTCCTCCTAGTAGTGTGCAACCATTGGAACGTACTCCAGTTGCGCGCACAGCCAGTAGTAGAACATGTCTGGGAGAGCACCTTGATTGCTATCCTCTTTAGGTGAGGTGCATCAGTACCATATATCTCGCACCATTCAGCTGGATTAAAATGCAAAAAGCATTGTAAGGGCAAGAACAATTCATAAGATTAAATATATGAATGAACAAAATATTAGCGAGAGGATAACCTGGATGCATCATAGTTCGAGAATTTCTGGTAAGTCTAGTTCCGAAGGATCCTATAGCATCCCTATACATAACAAGCTAAAACAAATATATTACGTTTTAGTGTATTATTCCTCACAAATATAACAACTCAATGAAGTTCTTACCCAAACATTAAATAATACCTCTTATATTGTTGCTACTTGGTTTCGATGGCTTCTCTCCAACCTTGCAATAATGTATCTGACCCCTTCCATAATCTTGTGGGGTTGTTCAGGTGTCAAATATAGAAAAATTTTGGGTTGAAGTAGTAACCTAAAAAATATATAAGTAGAAAAATGTCATTTACAATTTCATAAAAAAATTATTTAAACTGAAACATTGTAATGATATAAATATATATTTACCAGCATAATGAATTGGACGTCCAAATTTGGTGTTCCACCTCCTTTCTTTAATCTCGATCACTTTGCTAGCAAAATTACACTTCTCCCCAATAGCTGATTTCGCCCTCTCAATACCTTCATAAAGGATACCCATGGTAGCTTTCTTGTCAGCATCCACCATTCTTAACACCGTGACCAAAGGGGCAGTGGCCTCTACAACACTGGAACATCGAGACCAGAACTGCCTATTTGAGATTATGTTGTCCACTTTTATACCGGTACTGGACTTCGAGAGGCGGTCATTTAACCACTCTTCACAAGTAAACAATCTCTTTAATGCACCTTCAGATTCTCGAATGGAGTCCACAGCTAAGTAATCGGGTGCAAAGTGGGTTATGGCAGGCCTGATTATCTCTTTTTTCTTAGAGTGTTCTCTAAACAGAAAATTTCTTTTAGAGTGGTTGTATATAAATCTCGACACCAACCTTGCTTCCTCTAGAGTTTCCTTCACAATTTTGATCTCACTGATCTTCTCTAACATAAGATCGATGCTGTGTGCAGCACACGAGGTCCATACTAGATGCTTCTTCTTATCCATCAACTTGCTGCCCGTAGAAACACATGCACGCGCATTGTCCGTAATAAACTGGACTACATGCTTATCTCCCACCTCCTCCACTATCTGATCATATAGTCGTACGTTGAAGTTTGCATCCTTCTTCATCCCTGATACGTCTTTGCTAGACAAAAAAGCTGTACCTTTTGGGGAATAGGCCAAGAAGTTTAAAAACTCCTTTTTGCTAACTTTATTCAACCAACCATCACTCATGAGAGTAATGCCTATCCTTGGCCAACTCTGTTTATATTCTTCAATCCACTTTTTAACGTCCTCCACCTCTTCATCTAATATTGGCCCACTGAGCTCATATGTCGTCGGGGGTTTTACTTTGGGCCCGACTCTCTGGATTGCACTGACCATAGGTGGAAAATATGGGCTATTGGCTGCATCAAAGGGAATCCCTTTATCGTAGAACCATTTACTAACATATCTCCCTAACATGTTTCTTGTACCTTTAACCATGCCTTTTAGGGTCATTTGTTGTGACTTAGGCTTTGAGAGAAATGGGTCTTTACGACCATGACCTACAATACTGGCACTCCTAGGTAACCTACAAATAATTTCTTCAACAATTGATTCTCCTTGATTCATATTGCCACCAACCCCTCCATACATATTTGAGCTGGGCCCGCCATACATGCTCGAGCTGGGCCCGCCATGCATATCTGAACTAGGCCTACCATGCATATCTGAGCTAGGCCCACCATGCATGTCTGAGCTAGACCCACCGGGCATTCTAAATCCACGTTCCCTCTGATATTGTTCATGTGAACTTAATCTTGTGGCCATGTCTAGCTCATTATTATATTGCTCTTCTAGGTCATTATTATATTGCTCTTCTGTATCATTCTTGCTTGATGGTGTATATAAACTAGCTATCTCCTCATTCATCCTATGTTTGGCAATTTTTTTACCTTTGTTAGCATTAAGAATTGTCGCCATATGTTTTTTTACATTACTAGGGACACTAGTGCATGCAGAAACTTCTCCCTTAACCCCTGCCAAGTGTTGCTTGAACCTATGTACCCCACTACTTATCACTCTTTAACAGTAATTACAAATAATTTTGTCTTTCTTGTTGGGATCAAGTCTGACCCCATGTTGCCATGCAATGTCTTCTGCAGATCTTGACATGATTCAACTGTTTTAAGATGTAAAAAGCATAAAATTAACCTGACAGTTCAAAAAGAAAAATAATCACCATGTGTAATGATAATATGTTGCAGTAGTTCATGTAGTCATATTTGTTGTTATTTGTTATTGCAAAATACCTTTATTGACAAGAATATTTTTGTACATATCAATTACAAACATTCAGGATAATATAATACAAAATATAAGCTCCAAACATGGCTACAACTCAATTATCAAGAAGATACATTTTTTGCATTAAAAAATTAATAATAAAAGCAATTCTTCACAGAGCCAGCTAACATCAGTCATTCCAACTAAAAAATCCATGAACAACAAATAAAAAAAATACAGTTTTGCATTAAAAATATAATAACATGCATTTTTTTGCATAAATAATCCATCAACATGCAATTTTTTCAACAAAAACTTTAACAATAAAAATTTAAAATATGGTTTAATACCTCATGATAATTAAAACCTTGTCACGATTTTCAGATCTTTTCGGAAAATCATCATTTTTCCAAAAATTCAATCATGGAAAAAACAAAAAAAAAAAAAAGTACAGCAAACTCAAACAATAAAAATTAAAAATTGGGTTTAATACATCATGATAATCAAAACCTTATCACGATTTTCACATCCTTTCGGAGAATCATCATTTTTCAAAAAATTCGATCATGGATAAAAAGAAATAATAAAAAAAAAAGTACAGCAAATTTTCAAAAAATTCGATCTTGGATTACAAAAAAAAATTCAATCATGGATTAAAAAAAAAAATTAACAAATTTTCAAAAAGTTCGATCATGGATTAAAAAAAAAAAATCACAAATTTTTAAAAAATTCGATCATGGATTACAAAAAAAAAAATCGATCATGGATTAAAAAAAAAAAATCACAAATTTTCAAAAAATTCAAGCATGGATTACTAAAAATTCGATCATGGATTACAAAAAATTCTATCATGGATTACATAAAATTCGATCATGGATTACAAAAAAAAAAAAAAACATAAGAAAACAAAAAATTGGATCGTGGATTACAAAAACAGAAAAAAACAATTAGATCATGGATTACAAAAAATTCAATCAAGGATTACAAAAAACTCTATCATGGGTTACAAAAAAAACAAAAAACAAAAAATTCGATCGTGGATTACAAAAAAAAAAAAAAAACATTTCGATCATGGATTACAAAAAAAAAAACGAACATTTTGATCATGGATTACAAAACATTCAATCATGGATTACAAAAAATTCTATCATGGGTTACAAAAATAAATAAAAAATAAAAAAATTCGCTCATGGATTACAAGAAAAAAAAACAAATATTTCGATCATGGATTACAAAAAATTCGATCATGGATTACAAAAAATTCTATCATGGGTTACAAAAAAAAAAAAAAGAACAAAAAATTCGACCATGGATTAAAAAAAACAATTCGATCATGGATTACAAAAAAATCGATCAAGTATTACAAAACATTCGATCATGGATTACAAAAAAAAAAAAAAAAAAAAAAAATTATGTTCTTCAAAGAGCCATTTTACATAAGCCATTTTAACTCAAAAATCCACTTCTAAGTGAATAAATTACATCCAATTGATTATATTTTCTGATAAACAACAATATAAGGAATCAAAACCCTAAATTTTTAACACATTATTTCTAATATATCATGAAAAAAAAATCAAAAGGCGGAAGAAAAAAAAAAAAAACAGCGGAATTTTGGTTCCGTAGACATCTCTGTGTTCATCTCAAATTTCATGCTGTAATTGACCAAATTACATAAAATTGAAAATTTTAAATCATAATAGACACAATAAAGATTAAAAACCCTAATTATTGAACTCATTATCTTTAAAATATGTCGTGAAATAAATCATATGGCGTAAAAAAAAAAAAACCCAAACTTCTTACCTGATTTTGTGAACCGAAGCCTTCAATCTCCAAAAAACTCTGTTTTTCTCAACGATTATCACAAATTAGTAACAAAAGGTTTTGATGCACAGCTTTACGATCAAAATGCCTACAAATTTTGAAAGATTCATGCCCTATTTGGCATGAAACACAAGGAAAGGCGGAAACCCTAAAAATGCAAGTTTCGTGATCCAAAAACACCAAATTTTTCAACCATTTAATCATTGTAAAAGCTGAATAAAGCTGTTTACAGCCTGCAAATTAGATCACATGCAAAAAAAAAAAGAAAAATGATCAAAAAATGACAAATTTCAAAGAATCCCATGAAAAACACTGTGCAACCCGTGTTCTTCACAGACTCGCCGATTCTGCACAGTGACTCGGCGAGTCACCGTGCAGAATCGTCCGGTTCTCTTTAGAACCGGACGATTCCCGTTTTTTTAGCCGATACGATCCTCCCATGACGATTTTCGAGTCGAACCGGGCGAGTCCTGTTCGACTCGTCGTTTTTTGAAACACTAGTTTATAGCGTTTAGAGAAAGAGAGATTGTACGGAAATTAGATGGATAATAAAGAATTGATTTCATTGGAAATTCTATGGTAATTTAACTTGAATTATAGTAAGAGAGAGAGAGAAAGATAAAATCTTGAGGTAAAACTAAATTTATGAAGAGAGTTCAAAATTCGCAATTCTATCAATATTCTCTTTGCAATGGGCGGATACTCGCCTTGGCCCGGGAACTCGCCCTTTTGCTCAAGCTAGTTACGTTATTTAATACAAGGCTACAATGCTCTATATAAATTTTAAAAAAATTTGAGAAAATTTGAACAAAAAATATATATTAAAAAAAAAAAAAAAAAAAAATTATCTCCAGGAGTCCAAATAATCTTAATTGGAAAACACTGATAAAAAAAGGGTATGGTTTGTATAAGGTTGAGGCCCTAAACAATCAAAGTAAGGCGCATGTTCAAATAGTGTTACTAGATGTTTTGGTACTAGAAATCTTTGTAATGGCCAGAAAATTTATCTTCATATCTAATTATAAAATATAAATATTAAAAAATAGTATACATCGAGCTGATCTATGAACACTAGAATTCCTTGAAAATAGTCGGTCCAAAAAATGTATAACATGATATAATATTTTCAAGACTTGAAATCCGTTTTTTCCCATTTATATACATCTTGTAGTCGAGACGATCGATTTGAGAATTTTTGGGCATCAAAACGACCACCTCTAGTAAATTTTTGAGGTGCTCCTTAATTTGAATGTTTAGGGCCTTACCTTTATATAAACTTTTTCTTTTAACAAATAAATTTATAGTAGGGGACAATTTAAAAAACCCTACAAAAAACATATAAAATTAGAGATTAATGGAAAAAAAAACTGCCAATCTTTGCCAAAATCTTATAAATCCTACACAAAAATTATAGATCAATTTCACCTTTTTATATTTTTAAAGCTTTAAAATTTTTAATATTCCCAAATTATATGTACAATTCGGGTAAACTCGGCCTCTCCCTACTCCGTGGCACACTGTCTCTTAGTCATATAAATTAATTAAAATAAGATGAAAACCAGTCCATGACTTATACTTTGCACATATTGCAAGAACAAGTGCAACTTCTTATTCTCTCACCCTAATGTCCATTTTCTCTCAAATCTCTCCTCATAAACCAACGTCCTAAAATTGCTCCATGAATATCGATCTCGAAAGAATATCTTGTCGATATCCTATGTTAGGATTGAATAACCCACGTGGAGGCCAAAACATGAATATCAAAAGTTAGATCCTATCAAGATCGTGTGCTTATCCACATAGAAATAAAATAAGAGAAAGAACGAGCGTTAATACGATAAATAAAATATGAAGCATACCCACACTACAATAACACAAATGTTTAAGTAGTTCATCCCAAAATGGCCACATCCTCGAGCACGGTAAATTGAAATCCACTATACCACTGAAAGTTACATCATAGATTTTGGGATACATAGTTACCAATCAAGCAAATCTTTTTAAACCTGCATTCCCGATCGAAATGACCTATCAATCTCATCTATATTCCACACCAAAACCATTATCCAGGAAGAGACGCATCTCTATTCGATAGCAAAATCCCTATCTAGGAAGAGACTATTGAGAGCAATAGAGGCTTTCCCTCACTGAAAACGGAAACCATCCAAAATCTTCATAGGAATTTCTTCTCTACAAGAAACCATCCTCCGAATCTATATGAGTCACATCCATGGTGTTTCTCCTCTAAGGAGAGACCCTGCTCCTTTGCCCTTACCTCTCTCCAGAAGAAGACATCTTTAAATATAAAAATTAAATGAAAAATTCTAAAAAATTTTACAAAAATATGAAAAATTAAATGAAGATATAAAAAGTAAAATAAAACTAAAAAACGACAATAAAAAAGTTCAAATAAGATGAAAAAAAGTATAACAAAAATGGATCTAAAAAGCCGATACAAATGGGGTGATTTAAAAATTTAAAAAAAAATATATAAAAAGGGGGATTATGGCAAACGACAATCACCAATCATTTTCAAAAAATCCAAATTATATAAAAAATTTATATACCACTCCTATATTATGTACCCCAAGTTATACACAATACTCAAGGATACTCGGATTTGCCTGTGTCCGAGTGGACTCGGACGGGTTACGAAACCATGATCAAAAGGACTAACATAAAAAAATTACTTTTCAGATTTAAAGGGAAGGGACTCTGGGCGACAAAATACTTCTACAATAAAATTTTAAAAAATAAAATTTATAGTGTAAAACATATGTGTCACATCAGGCAAAAAACGCGAACTTGCATGTCTATATTTACGGCGCATATTCACCTTACATTAACTCTTCTAGGGTTTCCAACATCATTTCAAACAGTGCGGAAGAGCTCATCGCCTTATCCACGCTTTGAAAAGCGACGGTGGAGATGACATGTTATAGTTATTGGGTTTTTATTTTTTATTTGTTTTTGGGAGTTGGGGCCGGGGGGGGGGGGGGGGGGGAGAGAAGGGGAAGACAATCCCTACCTGGAAAGACAGTCCCTACTTGTTTTTTAATAAGTAGGTTAGAAGTTAGCTTTTTGAAAATATTAGTGAGGTGATATTTATGGTCTGGAAAGACAGTCCCTACTTGTTTTTTAATAAGTAGGTTAGAAGTTAGCTTTTTGAAAATATTATAGAGGTGATATTTATGGTGGGAATGGAAGCCAGAACGTGGTGATTAAGGTGTAGAGTAATACTTCCACGACCCAGCCTTTTTCCCATGTTATAGTTATTGTTGGACTCTAAGTATAGAATCCCTACTGCCCTTTTGTACCATAGGATATCCGGAATCAACTTATTGCATTTACATTTTCATAGAGCATGTCTCTCCTTTCGTACTTTTATTATTTTTATTATTTATTATTTATTTATTTATTTATTTTTATCAGATGAATCAGTGGGGGAATAGGCTCCCTACCTGCTTTATTAATTACATTACAACATTTTATAGCAACACCATATGGAAATAATAAAGTCATAAAATTGGGGTGACGAGCTCGCCAAATGGCAACTTCTGAAGAAAGTATGACATGTTTGACTAAAGCATTGGCAACCTTGTTCGCTTCACGATACATGCTACTCCACATATTGCAAATTGAAGAAAGTTAGTTGTGATGGCTGCCCACCGAGGGTATGCAATCTCCAAGGGACTCTATATGAACCTCACCTTGTTTCGACAAGGACATTGGACTAGACATCCCAACTTGTCTGCCATTTATGTTGTATCCATGACATGAGAAAGACATGCGAGTTGCATGCTAAAATAGTCATTTGTATTTATGGTCAGAGAGAGTAACTTGTGTACGGTCAACCTAGTGATTTGCAGAAGAATACATTTTCTTTTTCAACATGGTTATGATCAGCCCACTAATTTGTAACCTGATTTTTTCTATTAAAAAAAAATAAAATAAATTTGTAACATGAATTTATTACAATTTTCAAAGTCACTAGTGCACCTGGATCTAGCTAATAAAGCAGCCATACAAAATTAACAAGAAATTAAGGAGGTTAATATTGTATTTCTGTTAGAAAAATGATTACTGGAACCAACTTTTGTGAATTATAATCAAGTTTATTTGGATAAATTACTTAGAAAACAATGATTTCTTATTAACAAGAGGGACTTGACAATTTGCTAAAATGTCGAGATGTATTGGTTAACTGCTTAATGGTAGGTAATAAGTGCATCTCTAAGCATTGCAAGACAAATGATTCTTCTATCGCCTTGTCCGTAAGACTCGGTGGGCAGAAATAATGATTGAAAATTTGGATGAGTCTGGTACTACTGGTTGGGTGCCAAGTTTGGCCTTTATTATTCTTCTTAAACGGGCCAAGACAATTCACCAATACACTCAGCAATGCTCGTGAGACACGTCTCAATGGGATTCGTCGTTATTCCTGTGCTGACTCCGTGTGTTGATGTCATAACTCGTGTTTCCTGTGCTGACTCGGTGTGTTGAGTTATGCTCCTTTTTCCTGTGCTGACACGGTGTGTTGATGTCATAACTCAACACACTGAATGTGTGGTCGAATTTCATGAGAAAATAGTAACACGTTTTTTTTAATTTTTTTTCAAGGGTACTTTTGTAATTTTTTTCAAAATAGAAGGCATGCTTGTGTGGTCGAGTTTCATGAGAAAATAGTAACACTTTTTTTTAATTTTCTTTCCAGGGTACTTTTGTCATTTTTTTTCAAAATAGAAGGCATCTGCCCATCTCAATAAACAAAGTTATTATGGCCACGCATCCTACTCAACCAATGGTCATTAAAAACATGGGGCCTCAAGCTTTTATAGAACTGAATTCTCCCTAAAACGTTCGAACTGGGACACTTCCAAATTTGTTAACTCTTCGTGCAAACTTATTAAGTCCTCCCATTATTTACTCCTCCTGCAAATTTATTAACTCCTCATGCGTTATGAAATCTTCGTGCAAAATGATGCGGCACTCGAAAAGGGATTGAGCATCGCGTTCAACTCAAATATATATGCAAGAGCTCGCTCAAATAGAAGACTAATTTAGGAAAAATATGTTTTGAGCAGAAAAATATATATGCAAGAGTACTGTTTGTTTTATAAAGTATACTAGCAACCCAAATATTGCCTAAAAAATAGGACCCGGTTTCTATGCGGGCAACCCCGCATATGTAGAAATGTGGGCCTATTAATAAATCTATTTTTGAAGTGGATTTTTGGACTTAATTTTTAAAGACATGTAATATCTAACATGGAGATCATGAATATGCAAAATAAGTAAATTTTAAAAACTGGAAATAATAATTCTAGTAAGAAAACATTTGGACTGTTAGTTTCCATTGTTTTTAGGTGGAACGTCTACTTGCATCCATATTTAAGATGGATGTTTTACACTTTTTAGACCGCATATGTCATGTGGCTGCATGAAACAATTTTCTTAAAAAATATACTAGAAATTTAAAGTATTTTTAAACTAATGATGTTTAAATATACAAGTAATTCAAAATATAGATGCAAGAGCCATCTTGTTTTTCGAATCATGTTTAGTATGATATTTTAATTAATAATTATGCTAATTAGATTGATAACCAAAACTTATATATTATTTATTAATATATCTATATTATAAATTATATAATTATTATTATTTGTTATAGTTGTAAATTAGATTTTTAAGTTAGATGAGATTATAAGATAAATTTCAAATTTATTTTTATTTGTATAATAAAATGATTGTCAAATATAAATCAATAATTTTAATTTCAATGTATAATATTATAGTAAGTTAGCTTGTGATAATTTTGGACGAGTAAACTTCAATTTTGTATTGTTTACATGTGTGAGTTTAAGAGAGGAGTGGATGCCCAAACTTTAGTGTCAAAATATTTTGTAGAAAAAATAAAAAATAAAATAGTGTATAGGTTGACATTGTGATTACAGTTGTTTCAGCCGTCCGTTTAGAATGGACTATTGGATAGCTGAGAAATATATAAGTTTTATACAGTCTAGGTAAAAACCGTCCTAGAAATAACTTAGAAAAAAGTTGTACGTAAGTCCAACATCCATCTTAAGATGGATATTGGAAAAAGAAGGCACCTAAATGAATGGTGTAAAAAAAGATATATTTAAAAAGTATTTTTAATAATATAAATTTTTTTTTTTTTTTTTTTTATATTCAAGAATCATGCCTTAGATCATGAGCCTCTAAAAAAAATTTAGATATAAAATCTCTCTTTAAGTCCGATTTTAGAGGGAGCCCAGTTATGTACATGTGAATCAACGGACTCATAATATCCCGTCCATAACTTTATGACCCCAAATTTTGGATATCAATAAAAGCAAATTCCAAATTGCACTCTTTATGCACTTGAAAAATAGTCTCAAGATTAAATACAAACCATCGAACTTTTTTTAAGGGGAACATCTAAGTGTTAGAGTACTCAATATTCAAAATTTTCATTTAAAAATAATTAGTGATTCTCAGGTGGTTACGAAAATTTCAAACTCAAAAACGTTTTCCACACAGTTCTTTTGACTGAGGGAGTAAATGTACAATTTAATCTTGGAGGAGCATAGTATATGTGCTCAATGTATATATAGCCCATTGCGGCTGAGTTTTATGAAATAAAAACTTGTGCTTTTGTCATGAGTTTTATTAAATAAAAACTTGTGCTTTTGTCATGAGGCCCATCCACAACACTTATATATATATATATATATATATATATATATATGAAAAAGTCTTTCCAATGTCTATAGGCGAAAATGAATAGTGATTTCACCTACTCTCATCACCATCCAAATTTCATCATGCGGTCATGATTGTCTGGTAGTATTTTATTTTTTATTTTTTTTTTAAAAATGGGAATGGCCTAAAATTTGGAGAATTATGTACATCTTATGGAGGCGCATCTAATAAAAATATAAAAACAATTATCTGTGAAAAATAAATTAACCAAAATACCCCTGAAATTTTCAAGGGTATTTTGATCAATTGTTTTCATGTAAAATATTTTTTTTATAATTTTGAAGATTCTCTTATTTTTGATGAATGCACGCTCTAAATTTCAGATCATTTTAATTTATAGAAAAAATGAAAAATAAAACACTACCGGACAATCGTGACCGCACAATGAACTTTGGACGGTAATGGGGATAAGCGAAATCACTGTTCATTTTGGCCTATAGGTGTTGCGTAGTGTTTTCCTCTATATATATATATATATATATATATATATATATATATATATATATATATATATATATATATATATATATATATATATATTTGAGGCACTTAGAGAATCGCCTTATTTTTTCTTTCCGATGTTATGAATTGGTTCAATAGGTTACATCCTTAAAATTTAGGGTTCCGAAATACTTGTAATTGGAATTTTACCTGAGGGAGCAAAATTCTACAATATGCGGTCAAGAAGTATAAAGCATTCATGTTAAAGAAGGATACAAATAGGTGGTCTCTTTAAAAGTAAGTGTAACTAGCGGGCCAAATATTTTCTTAATATAATTATTATTTTTAGTTTGTAAAAAAAAAATTCATATTCATGATCTCTGTGTTAAAGATTATATATTCTCTAAAAATTAAAATCAAATTATATTTAAAAATATATTTATTGCCAACCCTGTATTTCTTCAATATGCGGGCTGGCCGCATAGAAACTTACAACAATTGATCAATTTAGCACTTCAATCCTTTAGTATCGGAAAAATAAATTTCGGTACTAAAATGAGAAGTTAAATAATTTATGATTTTGATAGAAATAGGAATTCGTAGATCCTCAAAAGGTTGATTGCTTATTCCAAGTCATGAAGAGAAAATGTTATTTAGGTTTCAATACTAAAGAAATGAAATTTGAGAGAGAGCGAGAGAGATTGCATTCAAAAAACCCGAGTAATTCTTCAAGTCATACTCAGAAAGTGCATTGATTGATTGGGGTTAAATTTCCGTTGAACACTGTGGCCTACAATGGATCATATTAATGGCAAGACTTTTGGGAAATTCCACACAACCAAACAAACAAAAGCATAAGATGTGACAAAAAGACCGTATGTTACGCATCATGAAACACGTTTCTCAAGTATTGAAAGAGAGAGAAATCACGAATCATCGTACGGTAGTGTTCTGAATTGAGGGAGGACAAGTGGCAAAAAAAAGACAAAATAAAGAAAGTTGATACCAGTTTCCAACCTATGAATTTTCATTACTTTTTTCTTCACAATGGTCTATAAATTTGGATACAGAATCCTGTACCCAGAACAAGCAAATTCAATCAATAGCATTTCGCATTGAACGGAAATGGTGAGGTTTCCAATCTATATCTTGTTATTTCCTATTGTTTTCAATCTTTTAGTTATATCCACTGGTTTATCATTAGCTGAACTTGAATCAAAAGTACTATTTAGCTGGAAAACCAGTATGAAAGCCTCCAATTTGGATTCTTGGTTACTCGACACCGACAATGAGACCAGCCATTGCAGGTGGGCAGGTGTTCAATGCGATAATGATGGAAGTGTAATTGAGATAAACCTTTCAAATTTCAGTTTGAACGGTACTCTCGATGAATTAAACTTCTTGTCATTACCCTATTTAACCCACCTCAATCTTAGTTTGAACAATCTTCAAGGTAAAATCCCCAAGTCCATTGGCAACCTTTTGAAGCTCAATGTCTTGGATTTAGGTATCAACATGTTTACGGGTTCGGTGTCAGTGGAGATTGGCAATCTCACAGAGCTTCATAGCATTTCTCTTAGAAGCAACAACCTCTCCGGCCCGATCCCTTATCTGCTAGGTCAACTGAAAAAGGTAAGCCCCTTGGATTTCGGAAAAAATTACCTGACTTTGCCTAACTCGACAAAATTTCAGGAAATTGAGTCGCTTATAACTCTCTTTATAGGATAATTCTTTAACGAAGTTCCCGAGCTTCATTTTTGGATTTTTCTTGGAATTCAATAACTGGTCCCATTCCAGTTGAGCTCAAGAAGCTAACAAAATTACAGGAACTTATACTAAGTGGCAACAATTTCACAGATTCAATTCCTCATGATATTGGCTTAATCGCTAGTCTCAAAACACTAGACCTGTGGGGAAATGTTATTTTGGGTGGACCTATCCTAGCATCTCTCAGACAACTTCAAGCTCTTGAGCGTCTAGACCTTTCCTTGTGTGGGTTGATTTCTAGCATCCCATCTTAGCTTGGGCTTTACACAAACCTAAAATACTTAGATCTGGCTTAAAATAATATAACAGGTTCGTTACCATTATCTCTTGCTGCATTGAGTAGAATTTTTTAGTTTAATATTGGTTTCAATAGAATTACTGGTGTCATCCCTAGGTGGATTTTCACCAATTGGACTAATCTAAGAAGCACGAGTCTCGCACATAACTCATTTATCATACCAATCCCCCCAGAAATTGGTCTTCACAAGAACCTTCGAGCGCTAGAAATTTCTGAATAAGTTCTCTGGACATAGCCCTAGAGAAATAGGGAATCTAACAAATCATGAGGTACTGAATCTTTTAAGTAACGAGCTCAATGGTTCACTCCCTTCCTCCATTGGAAATTTTTGCAAACTTCAATACTTACTCCTATCTGGCAACCATCTCGCAGGTTCTCTTCCTCCAGAACTTTGGAACCTTGAAGCTATTGAAATCTTAAATGTAGGCTAAAATGATTTTCAAGGCAACAAGTACGAAAAGTTATCAAATTGCATAAACATGAGTTGTCCCAAATTTTCAATCAGGCAAATCGATTTTCAAGCTTTATTCCAAAAAACATTGGGCTAGTCATGCCTAATGTACTAGTGTTGAATGTTTCTAATAGTGGTATTATAGGATCCGTCCCCAACTCCATAGGAGATTTGGTGAATTTGATTTTGCTTGATCTTGCTGGAAATAAATTGATGGGACCTAGTCCAACTACCTTGGGAAGTCTAATGGATCTCCAGTATTTGAACCTGAGTAATAATACATTATCAGGCGAAATACCCCCATCATTGAGAAATTGTTCCAAATTAAGGCTTCTTGATCTCGGGGATAACCGGTTATTGGGGAAAATCCCATCATGGATTGGCAAGAGCATCAAGTCCCTTCATGTCCTTCGACTAAGGTCTAATATGTTTGAAGGAGAGATTCCTTGGGGGATATCACATTTACATTTTCTTCAAGTGCTCGATCTAACACTCAATTGTCTATCAGGCACTTTCCCTGCCATTTTCAACAACTTAACGGCAATGGTCTTGTCCAAGACACCACTAGATGATTACATACTCTATTTTGTACCGTTTGAAGGTTTATATCCATATAACCCTGGGGATGTTTACATATATGTAAATGGGAAAATGATATTGATTAAAGGTTTATATACATATGGGCATGGAGATATTTACATAGATGCAAATGGGAAAATGAGAGCGTATAACTGGTTCTATTCTAAAGTGACATGTATCGACTTTTCGAGAAATAATTTTTCAGGAATAGTTCCCCAAAGAAT
Source organism: Amborella trichopoda (assembly GCF_054954075.1). Taxonomy (NCBI): domain Eukaryota; kingdom Viridiplantae; phylum Streptophyta; class Magnoliopsida; order Amborellales; family Amborellaceae; genus Amborella; species Amborella trichopoda. Next base: position 9,050,400 of record NC_142345.1, on the reverse strand, counting down.
TGACAAGATTGAGTGGGCTGCATTTCCTAAACCTATCCCACAACTATCTCTGTGGGAGGATTCTTGAGGAGATTTACAAAATAAAGAATTTGGAATGGCTCGATTTATCAAACAATATGCTTTCAGGTGAAATTCCTCCAAACATGCCATCTATGACATTCTTAAGTACTTTGAACTTGTCCTTTAATAATTTATCAGGACCCATTCCCTACAGTGGTCGGACGACCACATTCGAGGCCTCATCGTACTACGGGAACCTACGGCTTTGTGGTCCTTCTCTTCCTCTTCCTGAGAAGAAGTGCACTTGCAACAAGTCAATCTCAAATTCAAGCAATAGCAGGGATATGAGAAATAGGCCATCAAGGATTCCATGGATGAGCGTGGATTTAGGATTTGGGTTTGGATTCAGTGGGTTTTTCTCAGTGATATTTGTTCCAAGGCAATGGTCCCATTCCATTCTTGAATAGATGGATTGCTTCGCAGAAATTTTGATTACGAGATTACAAACTTTGATGTGCTTGAAATGTCTCAGAAGAAGATTTGGTGTGTGAAGTTGTCAAATGAGGTGCAAGTATTAAGGGAAAGCAATAGTATTCAATGTCTCCTAAGCTTGTATGGTGTCTATTACTGTGTTTTTGCTTTTTCTTTTATTTCTTTTTGAACAACATCTGTTGTTGTGCCTTTGTGTTGTGAAAGTTCAGTTCAATATCAATAAATAAAGAGAGAGAGAGAGAGAGAGAGAGAGGAAAGAGAGAGGACTTTTTTTTGTTTGTTTTGGAAAAGAAAACTGACTCGTGTGGTATTAGAGAGGGAAAAAGTTTAAATAAGGATGGTACCTTATAATGTAGAACTACGGATGCCCCTCAAAAATCAATCGGAAAAGGTAGCTTTAATGTTGAAAAACACTTTGATTGATCATCTTGACCTCAAGATGTATGACTATGAAACATATAATAAGTCTAAGAAACATTTTTGGGGGACCAATCCGACCCCGCTCGGTTTGCTGGGCGTACAAACCTGGGCTGAAAAAATATCTCCTTACTCTTTATTTTTAACTTCTCTATCTCTTTGAACCCAAGGATATAAAATATTACTTGGCAGCAAAGGACCTCCATTTTTCCTATCTTGCAACCCCCTTAATCCTTTTAAGATGAATTTTTTACCCGAATAAAAATTAAAATAACTTCCTCTCTCAGCAATGGGGTGCCCGTTGGTTTTTTTAGAGAGAGAGAGTAGGTGAGGAACGTGAGAGAGAGGCGCGAGATGGAGGATGGCGGAGAGAGGAAGGCAGAGGAAGAGAGAGCAGTGTTAGAGGTTGAGAGAGGGTGCGTACTACTATGTTCGGCGATTGAGGAGAGAGCAGATGGGAGGTCGTGGGAAGAAGGCAGCAGTGGTGGGCTTGTTGTGTGCGGCGGTTGCGATGGTTGAGGGAAGCGGTGGCTGATTGAGAGGTGCGAGGGAAGAGAGAAGAGAGAAGAGACAAATCCGACCGTCTTCTATCCGAAAAATTTCCAAATTGAAACAAAAAATAAAGAACACTGGGCTCAGCAAAGAAAAACCAACAGGTACCCCACTGCACTTTCTTTCTCTCTGTCATCCCCCTCAACCAGTTGCGGCCGGGCCCCCATTTCCACCTATTCGTTCCACCTCTGCAGCCACCATCCGCATTTTCCCCTCTTCTCAACCAAGCCATGATCACCACCTGCAACCAATCCATCCCCTGTTGCGGCCCCCTGCTGCTGCTCCCTTTTTTTCATCCTCGTCCATCTCTCTTCCTTCATCCTGTGCCCAAAATCTGCAACCAGGCATCACCCCCCTTTCTTCCATCTTACCTGCAACCAAGCCCTCATTTCAGCCACCAGTAGTCGGCCCACAACTATGTTCTCCCTCACTCAACCTCTACCATCACTTTCTCTCTTTCACTAACCAAAATGCTGAGTTACATTTTCTGAGAGAGAGAGAGAGAGAGAGAGAGAGAGAGAGAGAGATGGTGTTTTCTGAGAGAGAGGGAGACCACGCTATGAAAGACCGCGATTTGAGAGAGAGAGAGGATATCATTTTAATTTTTATTGGGGTAAAAAATACATCTAAAAAGGGTTTAAGGGGGTTGCAAGATAAAAAAAAAATGAGGTTCTTTGCTTCTAAGTAATATTTTTCATCCTTAGGTTCAAAGAGATAAAGAAGTTAAAAATAAAAGGTAAGGAGATGATTTCCCTTTTAAATTTTGGTACGCATCATTTACGATCTCTAATGGTTCATTATCTACGTGGAATTGTGCATAAGATGTTTATTAGATAGAGTAATTTATGTACAGACTCAAAAACTTCATCGAAAATATAATTGTTGTCCGAAATTATAAGGAAGATCAGTCAACCGGCATTTTTTTTTTTTTTTTCAAAATTGTCCCTTGGTTCGAGGACGCCATCCTTGAATTGCACTTAATTTTTTTAAAAAAATTATTTTGTCATAAGTAGGGCAGCGCTTCAAGCATTAGGGGCAGTGCCCAGGTGATCCGAGGCTCGAATCCTTGGATTGCCCTCTCGATTTAGCAGGCCTCAGTTCCAATGTGGCCCGAGGTCCCCATCCTCAAACCACTCTTTCGTTCTTATTTTTTGAGAAAAACAGTGGTCCGAGGTCCCCATCCTCAAACCACTCTTTATCTCCTATTTTTGAGAAAAACAACGGTCCGAGGATGGGGACCTCGGACAGCTCTCTAGACTTAGTAAAACTGAGTTTCAAGGCGGTCTAAGGTCCCCATCCTCAGACCGCATTTTATTTCTTATTTATTTGGGAAAAATAATGCTCTGAGGATGGGGACCTTATACTGTTCTATTGGAATTTTGTTGTGTTTGCAGGGCGATATGACGATTCTAACCTCAAGCTACCTGGGCACTACTCCTAAAGCTGGGGCACTGGCTCTAAAGCTAGGGCACTGTGCTATTACTGAGAAACATAAAAAAAAAAAAAAATTCAAATGCAGGATCGAAGAATGGAATCCTTGAATTGAGAGGCAATTTTGGGAAAATAAAAAAAGGTAAGTCCAACGACCTCTCTTATAATTCTGCCAATGATCAGATCATTTCGTATTCTAAGTAATTATTTTGGGGTCTATACATAATGTCAACCAAAGTGGCGAGAGTCCAACTTAGCTCGCTCAAGTTTTTTAACACTGTTTACGAGATTGCGAACTTTGATACACAACTGTATGTGTGCTAATGTTTTGATTACGAAGATTTGCGAGATTGCAAACTTTGATACACGATTCTATGCGATGATCCGATTGCAATGAAGGTCGGTCAACCCGCATTTTTTTATTCTTTTTCAAAATTGTCCCTCTGTCCAGGGACTCCATCCTCAAATTGCAATTAATTTTTTTTTAAAGATTATTTTGTCTAGGGCAGCACCCCAATCTTGAGATAAACCTTTATAACTTCTATTTGAGAGGTACTCTTCATGGATTCAACTTCTTGTCATGGCCCTATTTAACCCACCTCAATCTTAGTTTGAACAATCTTGAAGGTAAATCCCTAGGTCCATTGGCACCCTTTCAAAGCTCAATGTCTTGGATTTGGGTAGCACCATGTTTACGGGTTCAGTGCCAGTGGAGATTAGCAATCTCAGAGAGGTTCGCAGCATTTCCCTGAAATGCAACAGCCTCTTCGGCCCAATTCCTTATTAGCTTGGTAAATTGAAACAGGTAAACTTCTTGCACCTTGGAGAAAACCAACCGACTTTTCCTAACTCGACAGAATTTCAGGAAATGGAGTCGCTTATAGACCTCTTTTTATATGATAATTCTTTAATGAAGTTCCCGAGCTTCATTTTTGGATGCAAGAAGTTGGTATACTTTGATTTGTCTTGGAATTCAATAACTGGTCCGATTCCAGTTGAGATCAAGAAGCTAATAAAATTGCAGGAACTTATACTAAGTGGCAACAATTTCACAGGTTCAGTTCCTCATGATGTTGGCTTAATCTCTGGTCTCAAAGCACTACACCTGAGTGGAAATGATATTTTGGGTGGACCTATCCCATCATCTCTCGGACAACTTCGAGCTCTTGAGCATCTAGACCTTTCCACGTGTGGGTTGAATTCTGGCATACCATCTCAGCTTGGGTTTTGCACAAACCTAAAACATTTATATTTGTTTGGAAATAATATAAAAGGTTCTTTACCACCATCTCTTGCTGCATTGAGTAGAATTTTTGAGTTCTATATTGATGGGAATATAATCATTGGTGCCATTCCTGGGTGGATTTTCACTAATTGGACTAATCTAAGAAGCTTGAGTCTCAGAGAAAACTCATTCATCGAACCAATCCCCCCAGAAAGTGGTCTTCTCAAGAACCTTCGTTGGCTAGAAATATCTTCGAATACGTTTTCAGGACATATCCCTTTGCTAATAGGGAATCTAACAAATCTTGAAATCTTGAATCTTTTCAGTAACAAGCTCAATGGTTCACTCCCTTCCTCAATTGGAAATCTTTGCAAACTTCGTTACTTATTCCTATCTGGCAACCTTCTCACAGGTTCTCTTCCGTCAGAACTGTGGAACCTTGAAACCATTAAGGTCTTAGATGTATGCTCAAATATTTTCAAGGCAACGAGTCAGAAAACTCACGACACTTCATGAACACGAGTTGTCTCAAATTTCCGAATCAGGTAAATTGATTTTCAAGCTCTATTCCAAAAAACATTGGGCAAGTCATGCCTAATCTACTAGTGTTAAATGTTGCTAATAGTGGTATTACAGGATCCATCCCCAACTCCATAGGAGATTTGGTGAATTTGAGTGTGCTTGATCTTGCTGGAAATAAATTGATGGGGCCTATTCCAACTACCTTGGGAAACCTAACAGATCTCCAGTATTTGGACCTGAGTAACAATACATTATCAGGCAAAATACCCCCATCATTGAAAAATTGTTCCAAATTAAAGCTTCTTAATATCGGTGATAACCGGTTATCTGGGAAAATCCCATCATGGATTGGCAAGAGCATCACATCCCTTCATGTTCTTCGCCTAAGGTCTAATATGTTCAAAGGAGTGATTCCTTGGGGGACATCGCAGCTATATTCTCTTCAAGTACTAGATCTAGCACTCAATAGTCTATTTGGCACTATCCCTGCCATTTTCAACAATATAACAACAAAGATCATGTCCAAGACACCAAAGGATTATCATTTAACGTTTTATATTTATATAGCCATGGAGATATTTACGATGTAAATGGGAAAAAGCGAGCACATGGCTGGTTCTATTCTAATGGAGATGTTTACATATATGCAAATGGGAAAATGAGAGAGTATAACTGGTTCGATTCTAAAGTGGCATGTATCGACTTATCGAGATATAATTTTTCAGGAAGAGTTCCCGAAGAATTGACAAGATTGAGTGGGCTGCATTTCCTAAACCTGTCCCACAACCATCTCATTGGGAGGATTCTCGAGAAGATTTACAAAATGAAGAATTTGGAGTGGCTCGATTTATCAAACAATATGCTTTCAGATGAAATTTTTCCAAACATGCCATCTATGACATTCTTAAACACTTTGAACTTGTCCTTCAATAATTTATCAGGACCCATTCCCTACAATGGCCAGACGACCACATTCAAGGTTTCGTCATATTATGGGAACCCATAGGTTTGTGGTCGTCCTCTTCCTCTTCCTGAGAAGAAGTGCACTCGAGACGAGTCAATCTCTAATTCAAGCAATGTAATACATTGTAATACATTGAAACACAATTGCAATACAATGTAATACATTTGTAATAAAATGTAAAAAATTGTAATACATTGCAATACAATTGTTTTACATTGTAATAGATTGTAATACAATTGTAATAAATTGTAATACAATGTAATACATTGTAATACAATGAACCTCTAAAAAAAGTTTAGATATACAATCTATCTTTAAGTCCGATGTTAGAGGGAGCTCAGTTATGTAGCCGACTCATAAAAACTCGTCCATAACTTTATGACCCCAAATTTTGGATAAAAAATAAAAGCAAATTCCAAATTGCACTCTTTATGCACTTGAAAAAATAAAGTCTCAAAATTAAATACAAACCATCAAATTTTTTAAGGGGAATATCTAAGTGTTAGAATACTCAAAATTCAAAATTTTCGTTTAAAAATATTCATCTAGTGATTCTTAGGTTGTTACAAAAATTTCAAACTCAAAAATGTTTCCCATATAGTTCTTCGGACTGACGGAGTAAATGTACAATCTAATCTTGGAGGAGCATAGCATATGTGCTCATGTACGGATAGCCCATTGTCAGCTGAGTTTTATTAAATAAAAACTTGTGCTTTTGTCATGAGGCCCATCCACAACGCTTTTGGGAAACGGTGTATATCCTTAGAGAATCGCCTAGTTTTTTTTTTTTTTTCTGATGTTGATAACTGGTTCAATAGGTTACATCCTTAAAATTTAGGGTCCCAAAATACTTGTAATAGGAATTTTACCCCAGGGAGCAAATCGACAGAGTGGCTCCCACAACAGCAGCTAAGTCTTTCCAAGACTTTCAAAAGTCCTCGCAGACTAACCCAAAGAAGAGGGTGGAAAAGCTGAATGAACACACACGCCCAACCCCTCCGAAACGGTCGACAGCCTGTGATCACATATAGCTAGACTTTTTTTTTTTGAGAAGCATTATAGATGGGTTAATTTATAAAGGAAAATTGTTTCATGTGGGCTGGACCGTATTTCTGCAATATGCGGTATAAAGCATCCATCTTAAAGACGGATGCAAATAGGTGATCCTTCTAAAAACAAGTATAACTAACGGTCCAAGTGTCTTCTTAACTAACGGAAATGGTGAGGTTTCCAATCTCTATCTTGCTCTTTCCTATTGTTTTCGATCTTTTAGTTACATCCTATGGTTTACCATTAGCTGAATTTGAAGCACAAGCACTATTTAACTGGAAAACCAGTCTGAAAGCTTCCAATTTGGATTCATGGTTTCTCGACACCGACAATGAGACCAGTCATTGCGGGTGGACAGGTGTTTGATGCGATAATGATGGAAGTGTAATTGAGATAAACCTTTCAAATTTCAGTTTGAACGATACTCTCGATGAACTAAACTTCTTGTCATTACCCTATTTAACCACCTCAATCTTAGTTCGAACAATCTTCAAGGTAAAATCCCTAGTTCCATTGGCACCCTTTCGAAGCTCAATGTCTTGGATTTGGGAAGCAACATTTTTACGGGTTTGGTGCCAGTGGAGATTAGCAATCTTACATAACTTCGCAACATTTCTCTGGAATGCAACAGCCTCTCCGGCCCGATCCCTTATCAGCTTGGTAAACTGAAAAAGGTAAGCCTCTTGGATTTCGGAGAAAATTACCTGACTTTGCCTAACTCGACAAAATTTCAGGAAATGGAGTCGCTTATAGACCTCTCTTTAGATGATAATTCTTGAATGGAGTTCCCAACCTTCGTTTTTTAATGCAATAAGTTGGTACACTTGAATTTGTCTTGGAATTCAATAACTGGTCCCATTCTAGTTGAGCTCAAGAAGCTAACAAAATTGCAGGAACTTATACTGAGGTTCAACAATTTCACAGGTTCAATTCCTCATGATATTGGCTTAATCTCAGGGCTCAAAACACTTGATCTGCGTGGAAAGGAGTTTTTGGGTGGACCTATATCAGCATCTCTCGGACAACTTCGGGAACTCGAGCATCTAGTGTTAAATTAATAATTTTCCTCTCTCTCTCTCTAGAAAACTCTCTAAAACTGCCGCCTCTCTCTAGAGGCTTCTCCTTCTACTGCCTCTCTCCCTCTCTCTAGACTCTTTCAATCGGTGGTCTCTCTCTCTAGTCCACCGCCTCTCTCCCTCTTTAGAATTTTCCTAACAGCCATAAAAGGGTGGCAAGAAGCCCTATAAATAGGGTTGAGATGTAAACGAAGTGTGTGAAGAAAGAAGTAGTGCTAGGTGTTCTCTCAAGCCACACTATGTTGTTGTAACCCTGTTTTTGCTTATGAAATAGTGAAACTTTTTAGAAAAGTTATTGCATCGATGCTTTCGTAAATTCCCAATATTTGGTATCAGAGCCATATCCCCGTGTCTTCTAAAAAACCCATTTCTTATGGCCTCCACTTCGGGAATGAATTATACCCAAAGCCTAATTCCTATTTTAGATGGAGAAGACTACGAGTCATGGAGTCTCCAAATGAAGACTCTTTTTATCTCACAAGATTTGTGGGACATTGTGGAAGAAGGCTACTCAGTGCCAGAAAGCGTAACAGCATTGGAATCATGGTCATAGGCAAAGTAGAACGAATACAAGGAAAATTAGAGGAGAGGTGCAAAAGCCCTACTCCTCATCCATCAAGCGGTATGTAAAGCTATTTTTCCTCGAATAAAAATAGCTTCAAAATTAAAAGAAGCATGGGAAATTTTGAAACATGAATTTCAAAGATCTGAAAAAATAATTTCTATTAAACTCTAAAATTTATAGAGAGATTTTGATAATTTGATGAAGAAAGATGGTGAAACAGTTCATAATTTCTTCACTAGAGTTACAGGAATAATAAATCAGATGTTATGGAGAAGATATTTCTAATAAAAAACCAGTTCAAATTTTTTTAAGAAGCCTATCTACAAAATTTGACCATGTTGTGGCTGCTATAGAAGAATCAAAAGATTTATCTAAAGTATCTTTACAAGAATTAAGTCGATCTTTGAAAGCACATGAACAAAGGTTAAATAGATTTTCAAATCAGAACACTGAACAAGCCTTTCAGTCAAAAGTTACAATTTTTGGAAAGAAAATTTTTGAAAAAAATAGAGATAGGGGGACATTTCAAAATTATCACAGACCTCATTGAAGACAAAATTTTCCAAGAGATCAAGAAAGAGGAAGAGGCAGAAATATGAACAGCCAGAGAAATTCAGATCAAAAAAATAGATCTGAATCATATTGTATTATTTGTAAAAAATCAGGGCATGAATTAAATAATTACCGATGTAAATGTCGAAAATGCAGAATCCCAAATCACTCTCAAAGGAATTGCTGGTTTCAAACGAAAAATCAAATTCAGAAAAATGAAGTAAATTTTTCTGAAGATAATAATACTGGTGATATGTTCTATTCATGTATGAATGCCCAACAAAACTCACAAGATGTTTGGTACTTGGATAGTGGATATAGCAATCATATGACATGAAATAAGAGTAATTTTGTTGAGATAAATGAAAAAGTCACTGCACAAGTCAAGCTAGGTGATGGAAAATTCCAAAATATTGAAGGTAAGGGAACAATTACCGTAAAACCTAATGAGCTTGCCCTAAATTTATTCATGATGTTTTTTATATTCCTGGCTTGACACAAAATCTTTTAAGTGTTGGGCAATTGATGAAAAATGGGTATTCAATCAAATTCAATATAGATAAATGTATAATCTTTGATAAGAAAATTAATTAGGCCATAGCCAAAGTAAAAATGACCCCAAATAAGGTATTTCCTATGGTCATACCAACATGTGAAAATTATGCCCTGAGTTCTAAAAATGTTGATAAATCCTACTTGGCATCTAAGATTTGGACACTTAAATTTTCAAAGTCTAAGATTGATGGGCCAGAAAAGTATGGTAATAGGATTACCACCAATAAATGAAGAAAATAAAATATGTGAATGTTGTGTTTATGGAAAATTACACAGATTACCATTTTCATAATCATCTTGGAGAACTAGAGTTCCATTGGAATTGGTTCATGCTGATATTTGTGGACCAACTCAAACAGAAAGTTTTAATTAAAAAAAGGTATTTTCTCTTAATCGTTGATGATTACAGCAGGATGATGTGGGTATATTTTTTGGCCCAAAAATCAGAAGCATTTTTAGTTTTTACTCAGTTTAAAACTGATGTAGAAAAACAAAGTGGTTTTCCAGTAAAAGCCTTGAGGACAGATAGAGGAGGAGAATTCACATCAACAGAATTTTGGAATTTTTGCAAAAACAATGGAATTAGAAGAGAGTTGACAGCAGCATATACTCCGCAACAAAATGGAGTAGTAGATAGAAGAAATAAGACAATTGTTGAAATGGCCTGAAGTATGTTAAAGGGTAAGCATCTTCCCAATAAATTTTGGGCAGAAGCTGTTTATACTGCTGTCTATATTCTTAATAGGTCTCCTGTTGAATCTCTTCAAAATAAAACACCTTTTGAGGCTTGGTATAAAAGAAACCCAAATGTAAGTTATTTCAAGGTATTTGGCTGTATGGCTTATGAAAAACAAATTTCCCAAAATATTGAAAAATTTGATGAAAAAGGCGAAAAATATATCGTTATTGGATATAGTGGAGTTTCAAAAGCATATCTCCTTTTCAATCCAAAAACAAATAAATTGATAATTTCTAGAGTTGTTGTATTTGATGAGAAAAGTGAGTGGAAATGAGAAGAAAAATCTGGCCAAGAACCAAGAGCAATAATAAAAGAAGAAGGAAATACTCCACAAGAAAGTGCAAGCTTTCAATCAAGCCCAAGAACAGTACCTTTAGGCGCACCAAGTCAAGACTCATAAGACTCAGAGACACCACTAAGAAAGATATGTTCACTAATAGAAATTTATGAATCATGTAATATTGCTCTTTTTGCTAGTGAGCCAGAAAATTTGAAGATGCCATAAGAAAGGAAGAATGGATAAAAGCCAAGGATGAAGAAATAACAGTAATAAAGAAAAATCAAACATGGGCGCTAATGGAACGACCCGAAAACAAAGAAGCCATAGGACTAAAATGAATCTACAAGACAAAACTGAGACTTTTGCCGCAATTGCACGAATAGAAACTATTAGATCTGTCTTGGCATTAGCTGCACAAATGAGGTTTCTAGTATTTCAATTGGATGTAAAATCAGCATTTTTAAATGGAAAATTTGAAGAAGTATATGTTGAACAACCTCAAGGATATATGATAAAAGGAAATGAAAATAAAGTATATCGACTTAAAAAACCCTTATATGAATTAATCCAAGCACCACGAGCATGGAAAAGTAGAATTGACAGGTATTTTTGCCAAGAAGGATTTGAGAGAATTCTCAGTGAACCGTCATTCTACATAAAAAAACAAAGGTATATATGATTTTTTCATAGTCTGTCTTTATGTTGATGATTTGATTTATACTGGTGCTAACCAAAAGATGATGGAGGAATTTAAGAAAAGTATGATGAAGGAATTTGAAATGGCGGATTGGGGCCTTATGAGATATTTTCTTGGGATTCAAATAAAACAATCAAATAGAGAAATTATTATTTCCCAAGAAAGATTTATAGAAGACCTCTTGAAAAGGTTTGGTATGACAAAATGCAAGCCGGTGGCTACTCCCATGGCTCCAAATGATAAATTGTCACAAAATGATGGAGCACAAGAAGCAGATGCATCTTCTTATAGAAGTCTTGTTGGCTTACTCATCTATCTCACAAACACAAGACCAGATATCGTTCACGCAGTCAGTATTGTCTCCAGATTCATGAGCAAACCAAGCAAGTTGCATTTTGTAGCAGCTAAGAGAATATTAAGATATGTTCAAGGAACTAAGAGCTTTAGTCTCAAGTATACTACAGAGAAAGACAACAATCTGGTTGGCTACACAAATAGCGATTGAATTGGATTGTTAGATGATAGAAAAAACACGTCAGGATACGTTATTCTGCTTGGGATCTAAAGTTATATCTTGGTCGTCAAGGAAGAAAAAATAGTTACCCTATCATATGCAAAAGCGGAATATATTTCATCCACTAGCACTGCGTGCGAAGCAGTCTGGCCGAGAAGAATTCTATATGATTTACATCATGAGCAAAAGGATCCAATGACAATTTATTGTGATAACATGTCAACTTCAGCTATGACGAAAAATCTAGTATTTCATAGCAAGACAAAGCATATAGAGCTTTGCCACCACTTCATTAGAGACTTGGTCGAGAAAGGAGAGATCGAGCTCAAGTTCATCGGAACAAATGACCAACTTGCTGACATCTTTACAAAGTCGCTTTTAACAGATACACTTATGAAACTCAGAGAAGAAATGACAGTGACAAATTAAGAGGGATGTTAAATTATTAATTCATCTCTCTCTCTCTCTAGAAAACTCTCTAAAACCACCGCCTCTCTCTCTATAGAGGCTTATCCTTCTACCGCCTCTCTCCCTCTCTCTAGACTCTTTCAGTCGGTGGTCTCTCTCTCTAGACCACCTCCTCTCTCCCTCTCTAGACTTTTCCTAACGGCCATAAAAGGGCGGCAAAAAGCCCTATAAATAAGGTTGAGATGTAAAGGAAATGTGTGAAGAAAAAAGTAATGCTAGGTGGTCTCTCAAGCCACATTATGCTATTGTAACCCTGTTTTTGCTTATGAAATAGTGAAACTTTTTAGAAAATAAAATTTTTGTTTCTTCTTCATTTTGCTATTTTCGATCAAATTATTATATCGACTCTTTCGCAAATTCCCAACATCTAGACCTTTCCTTGTGTGGGTTGAAGCATACCATCTCAGCTTGGGCTTTGTACAAACCTAAACTACTTATATTTGTTTGAAAATCATATAACAGGTTCTTTACCACCACCTCTTGCTGCATTGAGTAGAATTTTTGAGTTTTATATTGATCACAATAGAATTACTGCTGCCATCCCTAGGGACATTTTCACCAATTGGACTAATCTAAAAAGAATGAGTCTCATAGGAAACTCATTCATCGGACCGATCCCCTAAGAAATTGGTCTTCTCAAGAATCTTCGTTGGCTAGATATTCCTTCGAATGAGTTTTCAAGACATATCCCTATGGAAATAGGGAATCTAACAAATCTTGAGTTCTTGGAAATTTCAAGTAACGAGCTCAATGGTTCACTCCCTTCCTCCATTGGAAATCTTTCCAAGCTTGTTTACTTGAACCTATATGGTAACCATCTCACAAGTTCTCTTCCTCCAAAACTGTGGAACCTTGAAACCATTCAACTCTTAGATGCAGGCTCAAATAATTTTCAAGGCAACGAATCAGAAAACTCACGAAACTGCATGAACATGAGTCATCTCAAATTTCTGAATCAGGCAAATCGATTTTCAAGCTCTATTCCAAAAAACATTGGGCAAGTCATGCCCAATCTACAATGGTTGAATGTTCCTAATAGTGGCATTACAGGATCCATCCCCAACTTCATAGGAGATTTTGTGAATTTGAGTGTGGTTGATCTTGTTGGAAATAAATTGATGGGACCTATTCCAACTATGGGAAATCTAATGGATCTCCAGTATTTGAACCTGAGTAACAATACTTTATCAGGTTACATACCCCCGTCATTGAGATTTTCTTTCAAATTAAAGCTTTTAGATCTCGGAAAAATCCCATCATGGATTGGCAAGAGCATCAAGTCCCTTCATGTCCTTAGCCTAAGGTCCAATATATTCGAAGGAGAGATTCCTTTGGGGAATCACAGCTATATTCTCTTCAAGTGCTAGATCTAACACTCAATAGTCTTTCAAGCACTGTCCCTGCCATTTTCAAGAAGATAACAGCAGTGGTCATGTACGATGCACCAGTGTACACACTCCATGAGAAGCCGTTTGAAACTTTCTATTCATATAACCATGGAGATGTTTTCATGATGCAAATGGGAAAATGCGACCATATAGCTAGCTATATTTTGGAGTAACATGTATTGACTTTTCGAGAAATAATTTTTCAGGACCGGTTCCCAAAGAATTGACAAGATTGAGTAGCCTACATATCCTGAACTTATCCCACAATCATCTCAGCGGGAGGATTCTTGAGGAGATTTACAAAATGCGAAAACTGGAAAGGCAAACATGCAATCTATGACATTCTTAAACACTCTGAACGTGTCCTTCAATAATTTATCAAGACCCATTCCCTACAGCGGCCAGATGACTACATTCAATACTCCATCGTACTACGGGAACCCACAGCTTTGTGGTCCTCTTCTTCTGGAGAAGTGCACTCGCGAAGAGTCAGTCTCAAATTCAAGCAATAGCAGGGATATGAGAAATGGGTCATCAGAGATTCCATGGATGAGCGTGGGTTTAGGATTTGGGTTTGGATTCGGTGGGTTTTTCTCAATGATATTTGTTCCAAGGCATTGGTCCCATTCCGTTCTTGAGTGGATGGATTGATTTTGGTTACGAGATTACAAACTTTGATGGGCTTGAAATGTCTCAGAAGAAGATTAGGTGTGTGCAGATGTCAAATGAGGTGCACAAAAGCAGTAATATTCAATGTCTCCTAAGCTTGTATGGTGTCTCTTATTGTGTTTTTGCTTTTTCTTTTATTTCTTTTGTGCCTTTATGTTGTGAAAGTTCAGTTTAATATCAATAAATAAAGAGAGAGAGAGTGTGTGTTAGAGGAGAGAGAGATGACTTTTCCTTGTTTGTTTTGGGAAAGAAAGCGACTTCTATGGTATTAGAGAGAATTAGTTAGTCGTGGGTTTTGTGAGAGAGAAATAGTCATTGAAATCGTGGGTTGTGTACCTGAGTGAGGTTGGATGGACCAATCCAACCCGGGCTGGGGTTTCTAAGTTTGCTGTGCATCATTTGTGATCTCTAACTATTCATTATCTAGGTGGAAATGTGCATGAGATGTTTATTATCTAGAATGAATTATATACGGACCCAAAAACTTCACCTAAAATATAAAATTATCTGATCGCAAGAAAGGTTGGTCAACCCACATTTTTTTATTTTTTCGAAAATTGTCCCTCGGTTCGAGGGTGCAATCCTCGAACTGCATTTAATTTTTTTTAAAAAAATATTTTTTCGTTAGTAGGGCAGTGCCCCAAGCTTTAGGGGCAGTGCCAAGGCGATCCGAGGTTCAAAACCTCGGATCGCCCTCTCGATTGAGCAGGTCTCAGTTCCTAAGTGGCCCGAAGTCCCCATCCTCAAACAACTCTTTCATTCTTATTTTTTGAGAAAAATAGCGGTCCGAGCTTTCCATCCTCAGACCACGCTTTATTTCTTATTTATTTGGGGAAAACAACTTTCCGAGGATGGGGACCTTATACTGTTCTACTGGAATTTTGTTGTGTTTGCAAGGCGGTATGAGGATTCTAACCTCAGGCTACCTGGGCATAGCCCCTAAAGCTTGGGCACTACCTCTAAAGCTGGGGCACTGCGCTACTACCGAAAAACATTAAAAAAAAAAAATAAAAGAAAAAAAAAGAAAACAAATGGTTCAAATGCAGGGTCCAAGAATGGAATCCTCGAACTAAGGGGCAATTTTGGAATAATAAAAAAAGTAAGTTGACCGACCTTCCTTATAATTCCACCTATGATCTGACCATTTCTTATTCTAGGTAATTATTTTGGGGTCCATACATAAAATCAACCAAAGTGGTGAGAGTCCCACGTAGCTCGCCCCAAGTTTTTTAACACTGGTTACGAGATTGCGAACTTTGATACACAATTGTATGTGTCTTAGTGTTTTGATTAAGAAGATTTGCAAGATTGAGAACTTTGATACACGATTGTATGAAATGATCCGATTTCAAAGAAGGTCGGCCAACCCACATTTTTTTATTTTTTCCAAAATTGTCCCTCGGTCCGAAGACGCCATCCTCAAATTGCATTTAAATTTTTTACAAAAATTACTTTGTCTAGGGCCGCACCCTAAGCTTTAAGAGCAGTGCCCAAGTGATCTGAGGTGCGTATCCTTGGATCGCCCTCTCGACTGAGTAGACCTCAATTCATAAGTGGCCCGAGGTCCCCATCCTTAGGCCACTCTTACATTCTTATTTTTTGAGAAAAACAGCGATCTGAGGTCCCCATCCTTAGACCACTCTTTATCTTCTATTTTTTTGAAAAACAAATGTCTGAGGATGAGACCTCAGACCTGCTCTCCAAACTTAGCAGAACTGAGTTTCAAGGCAGTCTAAGGTCCCCATCCTTAGACCACACTTTATTTCTTATTTATTTGAGAAAAACAATGATCCGAGGATGGGGACCTTACACTGTTCTACTGGAATTTTGCTGTGTTCATAGGGCGATCTGAGGATTCTAACCTCAGGCTACTTGGGCACTGCCCCTAAAGCTTGGGCACTGCCCCTAAATCTTGGGCACTACCACTAAAGCTGGGGCACTGTGCTACTACCGAAAAGCCTAAAAAACAAGGTTCAAATGTAGGGTTCGAGGATGGAATCCTCGAATTGAGAGGCAATTTTGGGGAAAAAAAAATGCAAGTTGACCAACCTTCCTTATAATTCTGCCTATGATAAGATCATTGCATATTTTAGGTTATTATTTTGGGGTCCATAGATAATGTCAACCAAAGTGGCGAGAATCCCACTTAGCTCGCTCAAGTTTTCTAACACTGTTTACGAGATTGGGAACTTTGATACACGATTGTATGTGCTCTAATGTTTTGATTAAGAAATTTTGGTGCGTGAAGATGCCAATAGAGGTCAAATGAGGTCTAAGCACAGGTAAAGAGTACTTGTATTTTGTAATTTATAATCAATGTCTCTTAAGCTTGGGTTGTCATTGTGCTTTTATTTTTAATTTTTAATTTAATTTATTTTAATTTATTTGGAAACAACATCCATTATTGTACGTTCATGTTTTAGAAGTTTAATTCAATGGAAACAGGCAGAGAGAGAGAGAGAGAGAGAGAGAGAGAGAGAGAGAGAGAGAGAGAGAGAGAGAGAGAGAGAGAGAGAGAGAGAGAGAGAGAGAGAGAGAGAGAGAGAGAGAGAGAGAGAGGAATGTATAGGCAATCGCTCCGAAGCTTGTCATGTCTATTATTGTTTGTTTTTTTCATTTTAATTGGAAACGGCATCGGTTAATAAATATTCATTTCAAAGTTGAAAAACACTTAATTAAAAAACATCTGTTAATAAATATTCAGTTCACAATTTTTTGCATTGAGAGAGGGATGTCTCATATTGAAAGGTATCAAGGGGTTCGAGAGAGACATTTAAATTGTGGTTGTATGTGTGTGTGTGAGAGAGAGAATGCTCTATTTAAATCGTGGGCTTTGTGTGTGTGAAAGAGAGAGTCATTTCAATCGTGGGTTGAAAGAGAGAGATTCAAATCCTTGTTGAGTGTGGAATCAGAGGTGGATGGAGCAAACCAACCTGGATAGGTCATCTGGTCCTTGTATGACCTGGTTTGGGGTTCCTAATTTTGGTATGATATTCGAGGGGCTTGGTATATGAGTGGCAAATAGGCGGGGTGACCTGAATCGGGTCTGGGTCTAGGTCCAGGTGCGAATTTTGGACCAAGCGAGTCCGGCTAGCATCCAACTCACATGGACCTGAACTAGGTCGGATCCGCATCTAGGTCCGGCTTGGACAGCTATAGGGCCAGGTTTGGTCCAGTTTCAGGTCAACCCGACCCAATATTAAAATATATATTATACAATACTGAAAATACTTTTTTATTTGAAGTAGGGACTTGGGTTATATCCTGAATTGCCAACACTTATGCCATGAACCCAATACACCAAAGTTTTCAACAAAATATGGTTTTTTAGATGTGATTTTAAGTGTTTGACATTGTGTTTCCTAAATCTTATTGTGTTTCGATTATAAATCTCTAGGTTTTGTCGAATACTTTTTTTTTTTATTTTTTTCTTTTTTCCTTATTATGGATGATGGCTATCCTAGTTTTCTATGTATAAGAAACTCATACACTCATGCTAACAGTATGCCAAATATAATCTCCTCCATCACTACTTAGTGTTGGGTGTTGCAGATGAACCTTTCATCTGCTGAAGTCTGTCAATGAGAATACATCAAAACGTGGTCTCTCACAACAAACACAGGCAGCTCTTTGATATGATTATTTTCTGGTTGTCCTCACTCATACATAAATCAGTTGTAAATCGAAAATAAATGAGCTCAGAAAATGCTCCAAACCAAATCCTTGAAGATTGACTCTAGAGTGCTCGTATGAGAGAATTAGAAGTCATACTCTTAATTTACTGTATTATATCCCGATTATAAAAGTTGCATATGACATTACATTCGAAGCTACTGTAGCCGTCCATTCAAATCGACAAATGTCAAAGGGGTGCATTATGAATATCCCTAAAAAGATTACTTGAAGACATACCTAAAGTGAAACGAATTCCTCAAACACTCTGTCCGCCATGTTAATGATTCACTTTCACGGTAAAAACGAGGCTAGCTTATGATTCGTTGAGGTGACCATTTTGTCCCTCCATGAAATAGAACAATGTGAAATAAAGTTTTAGAATGGACAATGTTGGGATGTGATGCAAAAATCACATTTTATGATATTCTTCCTCTTGTTAAAGGGTATTTTTGTCACTAAAATAAGGTTCACAATGGAGGCCCATAAAAGGGTTTTTTTTATAGAGAAAAACGTGGGTAAGTGAGAGAGCTTGTAGAGAGAGAAGTTTGGAGTTGGAAATTGGGGGTTTTGCAGCAAAACCCTAACACCACCATTTGGGCTCATCTTGGGCCGGTTTTTTGTCAGCATTTCTTCACGGCATCGATGAATCGAATAAAAGAGTCTATTGTAGGTGGTTTTGTGGTAGAATGTTCTTTTATTTGAGTTTCCCTTGAGATTGTATGAGTTAACCCCAACCTTATAAGTTTTCCTCTTGATAGTGAATACATCTTTGCCATCTTGCCCGTGGATGTAGCCCATCTTGGGTGAACCACGTATATGTCTACGTCCTTCTCTACTTTCATTTGTGTTGTGCTTTGATGATTTCCCATATTGCTTGTTTTATTGTTTTTATATTTTTTCCCAATTATATAGCATGTTTTATTGCAGCTTAAGCATTGTTATTTGAGTGTTGATATCATTGTGGTGAAGTGCTCACCACATCAAGTGGGATTTGAGATGTCCCGATTTATTCAAAAGGGGTGCTTGAGTTATCCCGATTTTACAAGTGGTATCAGAGCTCAAGGAATTAGTGTAGTATTTTTTGGAAAAATAGCATATCACAAGTTTGAGGTGGAGAAGTTTAATGGGAAAGGTAATTTTGAAATTTTGAAATTAAAAATACAAGATTTATTGGTACATCAAAGACAACACAAAACATTACTTGGAAAAGATAAGAAACTGGCAAATATGACTGATGATGGTTGGAACGAACTCGATATGAACGCACGAGCTACTATTCGCTTGTGTTTAGCGAATGAAGTTTTGTTTAATATTGTTGGCGAAAAGATGGCAAAAGATTTGTGTGAAAAATTAGAAAGTATGTAACAAACAAAATCTCTCACAAAACTAATTTTCTTAAAAAGAAAATTGTATTCCTTGAGAATGAAAGAAGGTGCAAATGTGGCGCAACACTTGAATGAGTTTAATAACATCATTTATCAATTTGAGAGTATTGGTGCGAGAATGGACGATGAAGATAAGGCGGTCACCTTACTTTGTTCAATGCCGGAATCCTATGATAACCTTGTTACTACATTGAGTTGTAGTAAAGAAGATTCTCTTGATTTGGGCTGGGTGTGTAGTGCGCTACTTACCGATGAACTTCGAAAGAATGCATCCTTGGGAAGTTCAATGAAATCAAAGATGGAAGCTATTGTGGCAAGAGGTGGAATGAAAGGGGTGATTCATCGAGGAATCATTCAAGAATTAATTCAAGATTTCGGTCAAAATCTAAAGGGTCTAATAACAAGAATGTGTGTTGGCATTGTGGGAAGCCTGGTCATATAAGGAAGAATTGTTTTAAAAGAAATTGAGTTAATTCTTCCAAAGCTCTTATGTCAGGATGTGAAAAGCCAAGTGAATCCAAGAATAAAGCAAATCAAGTTGAAAAGTCTACATCCAGGTTAATTGAAGATGACATATAATTCAATATTCTATCAAAATTGGATACTTGATAATGGAGCACATGTGTCCACATAGATCACTGTTTGACTCATATGAGTCATGTGAAGGAGGATCAGTATCCATGGGTAATAATTCCATTAGCAAGATGATTGGAATAGGTTCGGTTTGCTTAAGGTTGTTAGGCATGTGCGGGAACTAAAAAAGATCTTGATTTCCCTCTCTTTTCTAGATTCAGAAGGATACAAGTTTACCGGTCAAGCTGGAGTAATCAAAATATCCAAAAGGGCTCTACTTGTAATGAAATGAGTCCTAGTTGGGAGCTTGTACAAGTTATTGGGAAGCCCAGTAATAAATAATGAAGTGAATTCCATGGTCGAAGCTAATGAAGTTCCATTTCGCATATGGCATAGAAGCTTGGGGCATATAAGTGGTAAGGGTATAGAGGTCTTGATGAAGTGGAATTTTATTCCTACACTTAAAATTGATGAATTCGAATTTTGTGAGCATTGTGTCTATGAAAAACAACATAGACAACCTTTCAAGGACGGGAAGCATACAAGCAAGTGCAAACTTGATTACATTCACTCGGATGTGTGGGGCCCTTCACCAACTACATTTGATAACGGTGCATTATATTTTTTTGTTGAATTCTCAAGAAAAGTATGGATCAAAACTCTCAAGTCCAAAAGTGATGTGTTTTGTGCATTCAAGAATTTTAAAGCCGAACTTGAAAAATCTACAGGGCATCACATCAAAGTTTTTCAGACCGATAATGGTGGAGAGTTTGTATCAAAGGAGTTCAAAATTTTTTGCAAGGCCGAGGGAATTACTAGCCATTACACAAATGCCTACAATCCTCAGTAAAATGGTGTGGCCAAAAGAATGAATCGCACTTTGATGGAGCGTGCGAGGTGCATGTTAAGCAATGCTGACCTAGAACATAAATTATTGGTCGAAGCCGTATCAATGGCTTATTATCTTGTCAACCGATCACCTTCAGTAGCATTGGAAAGCAAAACTCCTAATGAGGCCCAAGCGACTACTCCAATTTAAAAAAAAAAATTGTTGTGATGCATATACACTTATTCCAAATTGCCAAAGGAACAAGTTTGATCCAAGGTCAAAGAAGTGTATTTTTGCAGGTTATAGCAAGAGTATGAAGGGATATTGGTTATGGGATCCAAGTACTTGAAAAATATTCACTAGTTGGGACATACATTTTGATGAACCCAAAGTATTAGCAAAAAGGGTGATGAAGAAGGACAATGGTCAAGAAGTGCAACAAGAGAGCCAAGAATTTGAAAGCAACCCCGAGATACTTCCACCAAGTGCATCTAAGCCTTATGAAAATATACCCATTGATCATAGTGAAGAGCATGAAGAACTAGAAAGTCAAGACGAAGAACCACATGGCCATCATGATGAAGTTGTGCCACATAGGCGCTCTAATAAAGAAACTCGTGCACCAGGGTGACACAAAGATTATGTGAATCCAAATACTTTGCATGCTTTGATAGCCGAAAATAAAGAGTCAATATCATTCTGTGAAGCCATTGATAGCAATGGTACCGACATTAGAAAAGTGCTATGCAAGAAGGGATATTAACCCTCCAAAGAATCAAGACTTGGGATTTGGTGGAGCTACCAAAAGATAACAATGCCATTGGTTGTAAATGGGTGTTCAAGATAAAGAAGGGGTCCAATGATAAACTTGAAAGATATATGGAAAGATTTGTGACAAAAGGTTTTTCACAAAAACAAGGCATTGATTTTGATGAAATTTTTGCACCGGTTGTCAAGTTTGTCTCAATTCACTTGGTGCTTGGGTTAGTTGCTATGCATGATTTAGAACTTGAGAAAATGGATGTAAAGACAATTTGTTTTCATGGAGAACTTGGAGAGGAAGTGTATATCCAACAACCAG
The DNA here is from genome assembly GCF_054954075.1 of Amborella trichopoda. Lineage (NCBI taxonomy): Eukaryota > Viridiplantae > Streptophyta > Magnoliopsida > Amborellales > Amborellaceae > Amborella > Amborella trichopoda. The sequence continues at coordinate 9,028,701 of NC_142345.1, read as the reverse complement.
AAGGCTTCATAGAGAAGGGCAAAGAAGGACTTATGTGTAAATTAAAGAAGTCCTTATATGGGCTCAAGCAAGTACTAAAACAATGGTATAGAACATTTGATATGTTCATGGTGAGCATTGGATACACAAGAAGTAAGTATGACTATTACATCTATTTAACGTATTCTAATGATGGAGCATACTTGATTTTAGTCTTATATGTGAATGACATACTTTTGGTGTGTAAAGATAAGGCAAAAATTAATGAGCTCAAGACTTCTTTGAGCAAAAGATTTGAGATGAAGGATCTCGAGCCAGCAAGACAAGCCCTTGGGATTGAAATTGAAAGGGATAGACAAAATGAAATTTTGTCATTATCTCAAAAGGGTTACATAGAAAGGGTGCTTGAAAAATTTGGCATGAAAGAAGTAAAGCTGGTGAAGACACCCCTCACCTTACAAATTGGTCAGCTAGTTGGATGTCAAGGCTCCGAGACACAGTAGCAGTGTCAATTACCGAAGCCAAGTGCATGGCGTCAATAGAGGCATCAAAAGAAGTTGTGTGGCTTCAAGGGTTGATAGGTGAGATGGGCGTTATGTGCAAGCCCATGGAACTATTTTGTAACAATATGAGTGTTATCCCTTTGGCCAAGAACCCTATTCAGTACAAGAGGTCAAGGCACATATTGGTTCAATATCATTATATCCTGCAAGTTGTTAAAGATTAAAGAGATCGATTGGTCAAGATCAAGACCGAAGACAACATTGCGAATATGCTTACAAAGACCATCCAAATAGAAAAGTTAGAATGGAGTCTAACTTCTGTAGGTTTCAAAAAAGGAAAGAAGACAAGGTAAGGATGTGATTTTGCAATAAGGTGGAAATTGTTAAGATATGATGCAAAAATAAGACCCTATCGTATTCTCCCTCTTGTTAAAGGGTATTTTTATCACTAAAATAACCTTCTTAGTGAAGGCCCATAAAAGGGGTTTTTTTGAAAGAGAAAAATGTGGGTGAGTGAGGGAGCTTATAGAGAGAGAGAAGTTTGGGGTTGGAAATTGGAGGTTTTACAACAAAATCCTAACACCACCATTCGGCCTCATCTTGGGCTGGTTTTTTGTCGACATTTCTTCGTGGCATCAATGAATCGAATGAAGGAATCGATTGTAGATGGTTTATGAGAGGAAATTCTTTTATTTGAGCTTCCCTTGAGATTGTATGAGGCAACCCCAATCTTGAAAGTTTTCCTCCTGATCGTGAATACATCTTTGTCGTCTTGCCCGTGGACATAGCCCATCTTGGGTGAACCACGAATATGTGTGTCCCTCTCTGCTTTCATTTGTGTTGTGCTTTAATGATTTCCCATATTGTTTGCTTTATTGTTTTTATATGTTTTACCAATTATATTGCACTTGTTATTGCATCTTGGGCATTGTTATTTGAGTGTTGAAATCATTGTAGTGGAGTGCTCACTACATCGAATGGGATTTGAGATATCCCGATTTGCTCAAAACAAGTGATTGAGTTATCTCGATTTTACAATAGACAAATCATAACAAGAAAGAGGGAAGATCAATAAGACCATTTAATTTTTTATATAAGGAGGTCACATTCATTGTTGACCATTAGATATGAAACCGAAGAGTTAGAGGATGTATTATAGATAAAATGCATAGTCTAAAGTAAAATTTCTCAAAAATTGTGACACACTTCAATTCATCATATTTTATATCCAATGATTAAAAGTGATTGTGACCTTGTAATGAAATTCATTTATGAAAAATGTCAGGGTTGTGGCCCTATATATAAAAAATAGAAGAGTAAAGTCTCACCTCAAAACTCATCGAAAATTGTAGTTCTAGCATCAGAAACTTTCAAATCGGTCATCTTTGCTTTGACCATTATGATTATGAAAAGAAATAAGGATCTCAAGCCTTAAAAATAGTATATATTGTAACATATTATCTAAACTGCCCATTTCAGCCGAAAAATAATTATTCACAGATCTTGCAGATTTGCACCATTTTTTTAGCTTTAAACTTAATTGCCGGTGTTGGAAATTGGTTTTATAGCCATCATGGAGATTTCTGATGCCCCAAGTATTATCCAGACGAGGATTCAAGGTGAGGTGTTACTTTGTTTCCACAAAGTCTATGCCTTATAGAAACTGCACTCTTTATTTATTTTTTTATCTGGGCGTATCCTACCAATGACTTGGACTCGACCCAGGTTCGGGCCCAACATATACCTAATTGGTTGCGTCCAAGTTGAGGTGACTCGGATCCGACCCGAACAGTACACTCCATCCTCTAACTCGGTTGAGAGAGACCCAAAAACATTTACCAGCAAACAACACTGACAAAGATAACAGTGTTTTAGAGAGCGAAATGAAAATTGTGAAGAAAATCACAAGAAGAAATAACAAATTGTGTGGATACAAGTATTTCGACACGGCACCCATAAACATGAGAAGAAACTACACCCACAAAGGGATCTCTCTCTGTCTCTCACCCTACATAATCTCAAAGATCAAATTTTTTTCTATTCATAAAATTCAATCTTCTAATACATGGTATGTACCTCCTTTTTATACATTTAAACTTTGCTTTTGAAATCTCCCTATAAATAAAACGTCTTCATCCAATATAAGGAAAGGATTTATCCAAGCATCACAATCTCACGTCCCACCTGCTTCTTGTTGTAAAAGATAACTTCGTCCTAATAATTCCCTTCTAAAAATCAAAAGTGATAACTAACTAAACTAAATCTATTTTAGATTCTTTCCAAAAATTTTCTAAAATAAATCTTTATATTCATAAAGATTTGCTTACTAAAAGGAAACCTCTTTTCCTACCCACGTTAATCTCCGAAAGCAAACTTTAGAATGTGATCTAAAGATTTGCTCCAAGATTTACTACAATATACTCTAAAACCTTAACCACCTACTAAAATCTAGATTGCCTTTATCAATCTAAAGATTGTCTTGCCCAAAAAATAAAATACAAACACTTCCTTAAAATATATAACTTTTATCAAAAAAATCCCTACTAATCCTATTTCTAAAAGTTGATTAAAAATAAAAAATCTAATAAAATTAATAAAATTACTATGATGACATTCATTTGTGTTGTGAGCAATTGAGTTTGTTGTAATTTCCTACTGTTTTTGTACTTTCTTCTCTTATAATGCCCGTACACCCCAAGAATAATGAAATTTGACAACCAGCAAAACACAGTTCAAGTGATTATTCCAAAAGCGTATTTAAACAAACAAAAGCCTAATATTTAATCAAAGGACTGACTAATTTTTCAAGTCATTATTTTGAAAGTTGATGGATCATTAAAACATTTAGAAATAGACAAACAAGGAAGCTCCAATAGGAAAGAAAAGAAAAATATTGTTAAAAAAAGTAAACGAAAAATGAAAAAATAAAGTTGATAGCAGCTTCCAATCCAAGAATTCATCTTTTTTATCCTATCCATAGTCTATAAATTTCAAAACTGAATCCGGTACTCAACAAAATCAAATCCAACAGCAATTATTAGATATAATGGAAATGGAGAGGTTTCCAAGCTATATCTTCTTCTTTCCAATTGTTTTGGGTCTTTTAGTTACATCCACTGGTTTATCACTAGTTCAACTTGTAGCCGAAGCACGATTTAACTGGAAAACCAGCCTCGAAGCTTCCAATTTGGATTCATGGTTTTTCAACACCGCCAATCAGACCAGCCATTATTGGTGGGCTGGTGTTTGATGCGACAATGGTGGACTCGTAATTGAGATAAGTCCAAATTTCTGTTTGAGAGGTACTCTGGATGAATTCAGCTTCTTTTCATTATCCTATTTAAGCCACCTCAATCTTAGTTGGAACATTCTTAAAGGTAGAATCCCCAAGTCCATTAGCACTCTGTCGAACCTTAGTGTATTGGATTTGGGCAGCAACATATTTACAGGTTCGGTGCCAGTGGAGATTGGCAATCTTACAAAGCTCTGCTTTATTTCTCTAAGAACCAACAGCCCCTCCGGCCCAATCCCTTATCAACTTGGTAAACTAAAATAGGTAAGATTCCTGTGAAAGAAAGACCTATGTGATCTTATTGAGGAATAACATTTTTTATATATATATTTATTTCACCCCTTTTGTTTTGGCAAAAGATCACTAACAAGTAATCTTATTACAATAAGATATACTTCAAAATAAATTAACATAACAATAAAACCAATATCTTAAAACTTGATGCTATTTAAATAGCTATGCACTATGCTTGAGAATATAAAGATAATATTGCAAGAAATAAAAGTGAAGAGTGTCAGAGATTACCTCAACCAGGCACCCTACACCGAGTCACCACTATCTGATGGCGCGGGATCGACGATCTAGCTTCAATCTCAAATCGAGAAAGCCAGTTTGGGCCAAACCAATTTTATGAAACCCTTTCAGAACTTATCAGAGCCAGATCCTAACCCCAAGCCAAGGCTTATTTTGAAAAATCCCATACTACCAAACCCTTAGGCTTATTCAAGATGAGAGAGATACTTAGGAGGTAGCCAAGGGTTGGGGCGTGCCCCTCTAGATATAGGCTAGGAGAGAGAGTGGTCTAGAGGGAGAGAGGGTCTTGAGAGGGAAGAGAGAGAAAGTCTTGAGAGGGAGGAGAGAGAGTGTAGCATGCCACTTAAAGAGAGAGACAAGAGAGAGAAAAGAGAGATGGGTTGAGAATCGGGGGTACACTCCTATTTATAATACAAAATTGGGTTTAGGGTTTCTCAGAGTTTGCCTCTAATTGAGATTGAATGTGGACCGTCGATCAAGGGTGACTTGTGGAGTGAGAGATCTGAGCCATCAACATTATGGAATGTGCATTAACCATTATTCCTTTTTCTTAAACAATTTTCCCATCAATAGAAATTAGGTCAAATTAATTTCAATGAAATATTGTGCATTCCATAAAATAACACAAGCCTACTCATATTTTCCATAAAATCTTTCAAAACATATCAAGTTAATATATTGTCAATATTTGCTTAACCACAAGGCAATCTTTGACTTCAAATCAAGATTGACTATTACCAAATTATAAAAAATAAAAAAAAAAGGATCTAAAGAGGGTGGGGCGTGCCACCCATGAGGAGGCCTCACGGGCCCCACCTTCTATAAAATGGTGGGCCCATGTGTACAATGGGGCCCCCATGAAATTTTATTTTATATTTAAATTACTGAAAATAATTTTAAAATATTTATTTGAATATTTAAACTATTGTAAAATCAATATCTTTAATTTTACAAATCCAAATTTTATAAATAAAATATCCAGACATTCATAAAAATTTAAATAATAATTTTAAAATAATATTTACCATAAAACAAACATAATTAAATTAATTTGATGGGAAATGGATCCATATGGCTTAGGAATTAAATCATCAATTATGGGGCACTCCACCTTCAACTGTGGACTATAGACTACACTTGCTTTATCGAACCAACCTAGTATTTCCCATGACCCACAGTCCAAGCAGGTACTCATTAGTGGGTCACCAAAGTTTAGCCAATGAGTTAAAGGGTCGCAATCCCAGTATGTGGATTTCAAGTCCTCCTCTAGAGACGAGTCAAGGTCACCTAAACTTGATGCGACCACAGCTCCTTTGGTACATGGGAGTATCTCTCGCATATGCATATGCTTCACCCTGAAATGTGGCTTACTTTTTTGAAACGATCTATCAATATGCATGCCGTATGATAGTACATAGATGAGGCTTTGCCTCTTGTCTGTGTAGACCACAATCACATACAAAGATCACACAGTCCCTTGGCTTACTCATTCTAGCATACTGCGACCTCATCAAGGTGTGACCCATTAGAACCCTTATCGGTTGATATTCTATGCCAAGTAACATGGGTTTGTTCCAACCAACTGGCCTAGACCGTCAAGCACAGATTTGTAGCTGCAAATACTATTTACATAGTATGGTCCATGAGGGACCACACTCCCACTGAGTTTGTATACCACTATTTCAAATGTTTTATTACAATCACTCATAAGGCCTTTAATGGCCGCACAAACCCAACATCCTGGATTTTGAAAAAAACCACTCGACTTCTCTCGACACAACAAGATTTCTGAACATTACTTACCTTTCTCTACATGATAATTCTTTAGCAGAGTTCCCAACCTTCATTTTTGGATGCAAGAATTTGGTACACATGGATTTATCGCGGAATTCAATAATTGGCCCCATTCCATTTGAGTTCAAGTAGCTAAAAAAATTGCAAGAACTCATGCTACATGGCAATAATTTTACAGGTTCAATTCCTCGTGAGATTGACTTAATCTCTAGTCTCCGAACACTCAATTTGAGTTATAATTCTTTTATGGGTGGACCCATCCCAGCATCGCTTGGGCAACATCAGGCTCTGGAGACTTTACACCTCGCCAAGTTAATTAAGGAGTAGACTCTATATAAAGTTTTTATTTTAATTATATAGTGATTTACGTATGGATCTGAAAATTTTTCCAAAAATACCAAATACTCTGTTTATCGGTAGAAATTACAAAAGAAGGTCGGTCAAGCCACGTTTTTATTTTATTTTTTTCAAAATTAGCCCATCCTTTGACCCAATTTTAATTTTTTTTTTAGTTTTTTTGTTAGTTTTAATTTTAGTTTTAGTTTTTTTTGTTAGTTTTAATTTTAGCTTCCCTACTTAAGAAAAAACTAAAAAACTAAAGTTAAAATTCGGTCAAAGGATACACTCTCCTCAGACTCATCCTAGGACCGATGGACAATTTTAAAGAAAAAGCACGGTCGACCGACTTTTTTTGTAATTTTTATCTGTAAAGCATTTAGGAGAAATTTTCGGGTCCATAAGTAAATGGAGGGAGACCTCAAAAGTCATGACTATGATACATCCGCATGTCCTGTTATGAGATTTTGAGGTGAATGGAGAGAGAGATCTCAGCAAAAGAATAATGCCGGTCCACCCAAAGAATAATATGAAAGAGGGATAGTAGGCCAAAAACAGGTAAAGTCTATGTCGAAATTTGACATAGCATTCACATCATCCTCACACTCAATACTTTTGGAGCACATTCTATGCACAATCTAGTAAGCAACATTAAGAAGCCATGGAAATGGTTCTGAGATTTCCAATCCTTATCCTTTTTATCACATTTACCTTGGTCCTTCTCATTCAATCCTCTGGTTCGCCGACGGTTGAATTAGAAGCCAAAGCATTGCTCAACTGGAAAACCAGTCTGATAAATCAGAATCTTGACTCATGGGTTTTCGGCGCTGACAACAAGACTGGCCATTGTGAATGGTTTGGTATACGTTGGAACCATGGCGGAAGGATAATCGAGATTAAGCTCTCAAATTTCAGTCTGAATGGGACTCTCAACCAATTGAACTTCTTATCATTGCCCAATTTAACCCGCCTCGAACTCAACTTGAACTATCTTGAAGGTAAGATCCCAATGACCATCGGCACTCATTTCAAAACTCAGGTTCTTGGATTTGGGTCTCAAACAATTTCACTGGTTTGGTGCCTATGGAGATTGGTAATCTCACTGAGCTCCATTTCATTTCTCTAGAAGACAAATGGCTCAACGGACCAATTCCATACCAACTTAGTTATCTGCAAAAGTGCAAAAGGTACAGCACCTGGGCCTCGGGGCAATCTTCTTGACATCCCCCGACTCTTCGAGAAATTTTTGGAATGGCATCGCTCACAAAACTATCCCTAGTTTTATATTCCCTCACATATTTCCCAACCTTCAATTTCCAATATAAGAAGTTGGTTTACTTGGATTATCCCTGAATGAGCTCAATGGTTCGATCCCAAATCAAATATTTTTTATCTCAGTGACCACAAGTTCCTCAATCTCTCTATCAATTTCTTTCAAGGCCTCATCCCGACTGAACAAGGCCTCATCCCGACTGAATTTGGTGTTGAATGGTGATAGAGAAGGTCTCATTCCAACTAAAATTCGTGTTGAATGATTCGTGTTGAATGGTGATAGAGAAACAACCTTTTGGATGCTTTTGTATTTTTGCTTTGATTTGAGATTTTCATTGGGTTGTATAAAAGCCAAAAAAGGAATTTTTTTTTTTTTTTGAGATAGACAATTTTCTTGGTTTGAACTCTTATCTCTCTCTAGAAAAGCATCTTTCTAATTTTCTCTCATGACTCTGTTTTCATCGTTAATTTATTTTTTTAAATGGTTGTACATGATCTTTGATCATATTATTGGATTATCAATTTTACATATTCGGTATTGAGTGTGTGATATTCGGTAATCAGTTAAATTAGGGGTTTCGGGTATTCGAATCTCCAACATTTCGTAATCTTGCGAAAATAGAGTATCTTGCGAAACTAGAGGATCTCGTATTAGGTGAGAACAATCTCACAGGCACAATTTTTCATGATATCGGTTTAACCTCTAGCCTTTGAGTACTTGAGCTCTATAAAAACCCACTGGAACCATCCCTGCATCTCTAGGACAAATATATGCTCTAGAAAGACTGGACCTTCACAAATGTGGATTGAATTTTAGGATCCCATCTGAATTGGGGCAATGCACAAACGGGAGATTCTTAGACTTGGGTCACAATAAACTCTCTAGTTCTTTACCACCATCATTGGCTTCCTTTCACAGAATTGAGGATCAGGATATTGGTGGCAATTGGATTATAGGCGAAATCCCTGGCCATTTTTTTTTCCAATTGGCCCGATCTTGTTAGTTTGCAACTCCAGGAAAACTTGTTTGTAGGACCAATCCCATCGTATGAAAAAGCTTGGCTTCTTATACAGATTTACAAATCAAATTTCTGGATCAATACCTCCTGCGATATGGCATCTCATAGATTTTACGGAATTGGATCCTTCAGATAACCTGCTTGATGGTTCTCTTCCTTCCTCGATTGGAAACCTAACAAAGCTTACTATGTTGAACCTATTCGGGAACAAGCTAACAGGAACTCTACCTGTTGAGATAGCGAATCTCAAATCCATAGTAACCATTGACTTGAGTGAAAATAGGTTTCAAGGCCCATTTCCGAGCAGCATATCTCACCTAAGAAGTCTAGGGCTTTTCTACATATTCAGCAACAACTTCTCTGAAATATTCCACTGGATTTTGGCCAAAATAGTTATTTAGTAAATGTCAGCTTTTCAAACAACAGCTTCTCAGGTGCATTGCCCCCACAAATTTGCAAAGGCAAGAAGCTAATATACTTTATGGAATCGTATGACTGGGAATTTTTCAGAGTTTTCATCCAAATACCCACATTTGGATTTCTCGTCTTCGTCTGCAAATAAACATTGGTGAGCTCATTCCTAATCTAGGAACTTTACTCCTTTCCAATAACCGGGTTAAGGGAACCATTCCCACCTCCATAGGGAGCATGATGAATTTGGGAGTTCTCAGTCTTTCTAAGAATGAATTGACAGGAGTTCTTCCTGCTAGCTTAAGAAACCTCGTAGGTCTTCGTTCTTTGCGCATGGCTAACAACATGTTACAAGGTGAGATCCTGTTCTCATTGAAAAATTGTTCGAAATTAGAGTCTTAATCTAGGCGAGAATCAAATATCAGGAATATTCCATCTTGCATTGGTGAGATTTCTGCACTTCGTATTCTCCGTCTACGATCTAACAGGTTGGTGGGAACCATTCCCCCAAACATGAAACTGCTCACTTCTCTATAAGTACTGGACATTGCTGGAAACAATCTAATTGGCACAATCCTGGGCATTTTTGAGAATCTCACTGCAATGATCATTAAAGATGCAAGAAAAAGCATGAGCATAACTGCTTCGTATTACTTTGAGAGTAAAGGTATCGTAATAAAAGGAAAAATGCTGGAATTTAAGGGGTCTCTTTTCTTATAACTCTAGACATCTCGAATAATAATTTATCAGGGGTGATTCCTGAAGAACTAACAAGGTTGATAGGCTTTGTCGTGTTCAACCTGTCAAGAAACCATTTCAGGGGTAAGATTCCTGAGAACATTGACAGATTGCAAGAACTCGAATCACTGGACTTATCAAGCGGCATCCCTCCAAGTATGTCATCCATGGCATTCTTGAGCTATTTGAACTTATCCTAAAACAATTTGTCAGGACTCATTCCCTCTAGTGGCCAAATGAGCACATTCGATGCAACAGCATACCATGGGAACAAATATCTATGTGGTTCTCCGCTCCCCAAAGAGTGTTATGTGTTGATACGTATGGTTATGAGGTCTTACGTGTCGTAGCCTACATTTGTGGGAATTAAATATATCCAACGGTCATATGAACGTAACCCCTCTTTTTTCTCCAAGACTCATTGGGGATCAGGGAACCCCTTCGTTTTTTTAAAGACCCATTGGAGAAATGCTACGGTTACCCTTCTTCTCCCTATAAAATGGGAAGCCAGATAGAGGACGTGTACAACAATGAAAAGACGTATAGTTCTTCTCTCTACAAATCAAAGGGATCAAAATCCGGGCCCTGCAATCACCAGCCTCACAACCTCCCTTCTCTGATCTCAGGTATTGTCTTATACGTGCTCCATCAATTTTGCTAACACTGGTATTAGAGCGATCCAAGTTCCTATATTTGTTTAGGTGTTATATTTTTTCATGAATTTCTATATATATATATAAATATATATATATATATTCCAGCAAGTTTTGGTCCTGACAAATGCAAATCATGTCCAGCATGTTGCTGTAAATTTTGTTTAAAAAAAAAAAAAAAAAAGCCAAAATTTCGGATAAACTCCAAAGTCTCTCTCTATATGACTTAATCATTGCGAAGAGTAGCGAGTGGAATCAGTTAGAGAGAGAAAATTCAAGGCCATCATCTTATACTGTATCCATATATCTTCAAGCCTATCTTTTAATGGCGAGGCATATGTGAAGTATATGTTTCATCTCATTCAAGTTTATCCGTAATATATTCGACCGCTACCTTGGCGCGAGGCAACCATTTTTTCTGCCCTCTGAAACTTGCGTATGTCAACCAAGATATATATATATATATATTGCCGTGCTACTTTCTTTGGCAGTAGAAAAGCCCACTGTCCACAGGCCATGTCGCTCTAGGTGAGGCCCATATCCTTGCAAATTTCAAAAGTAACTTATAGAGAGAGAAAGAGCCATGTCAGTTTCGTAACAGGTCACCATGACCTTGATTATTCTAATTGAACATTGACGTGTTGTGGTTTTTCATTCCTCGACTTACACTTCCCCATAAGACACTCAGGAAATTCATGTGGATCATGCGTATATAAAACATATAAGGGCAATAAATTTCCAATTCACTTTCTTATGTGATCTTAATAGTCAAGAGCTGCGAATCTTGAAATCTGAACCGTTACTATGGCGCACAACTTGCATCCAATAGTCATGCGATAACACTTTTGAGTTCCAAGAAAGTAACGGACGTAATAATCATGTGTGCGTCCACAATGCTCAATGTCTATTCAATTATCAGGAGATTCACCAGAGAACCAAAAGTATTAATGCACTACTGTTTTCGTGTGATATAGAAATTGATACTTGATTTTTGTTCTTTTATTATATAAGGGCTCATAGATTGCACCCTTGATAAATAAAAATTGATATTTGACATTTGTTCTTTTATTATATAAGGGCTCATAGATTGCACCCTTGATAACTAACTTTGGGGAAGAGTAGGGGTTTTGAACCTGACATGAATTGAACAAGCAACCTTCTTATCTGGAGTCAGACACACTACCATTCCGTCAGTGCGTGGTTATAGTCTTTTTTTTTTTTGGAAATTGCCTATTTAATAATTTTTTTTGAAGGCATCAATTAATAACTGACATTATTTATGAAATAATTCCAGCTCCCTCTATACCAGTATTGACCACATATTAAATTTTGGGGCTTTGTTTAGCTTCTTTAGTACTTAGAAAGAATTAGTTTGCTCACACAAAACTTAGCAAGTGGCCATTAGAATTGTAATGGTTGAAGTTTCTAAAGTTGAGAAATTGAATGGAAACAATTTTGGAATGTGAAAGAGAAAGATGAAATATCTCCTCATCCCAAGATAGGATAATATATGTATTAAAGGAAACAATCTACATGAAGCAACCAAGAAGGCTTCATATGGTTTAAAACAATTAAGTAAATAAATCTGAGGGCTTCATAATTAAAGGTCAAGAAAATAAAGTATACAAATTAAATAAATCTTTATATATTTTAAAACAATCTTCAAGACAGTGATACTTAACATTTCATGATGTTACCCTACAAATGGGATATGAAGTAAATAGATTGGATCATTGTGTGTATATCTTGAAGAGTGGGAATAAATTTACAATACTCTTATTATAAGTAGATGATATCTTTATAGCTGGAAATGACTTAGAAATGATTGATAAGACTAAGTTATGGCTTTCTTCTCGGTTTAAGATGAAGCATATGAGAGAAACATCTTATGTTCTAAATATAAAAATAACTAGAAATAGAAAATAAAAAATGTTGTAATTGAGCCAAGAGAGATATCTTGACTCTGTTCTTAAAAGATTTCAAACGAAAAATTGTAAGTTATTGTCTACTCCTGTTAAAAAGGGAGTAAAGTTGTCCAAGAAGGAGAAGGACAAGAAAAGTCTAACATTCCCTATGCACAAGCTAGTGGTAACTTAGTATACGTAGTAAGATGTACAAGACCATATTTGAGTAATGCCGTAGGACTTGTTAATAGATATCAAAGTAATCTATACATAAAAAAACATTCTAAGGTACATTAAGGGAACAAAGCATCTAAAATTATGTTTTCAAGCAAATAAGCATGAAGTTATATGATATTCAGATGTTGATTTTGATGGGAATAATAATGATAGTAAGTCCACCTTAGGATATATTTTCCTCTTCAGAGGTGCAAATGTTTCTTGGTCTAGCAAGAAACAAGGATGTGTAGCTAGATACACATAGGAAGCTGAATACATTGCATATAGTAATGCTTGTACTTTTGTCATCTGGATAAAGCGCTTCATAAACAACTTGAAGCTGCAAATAATTGACAGACTGATCGGAATATTTTGTGATAATCAAGTTACAATTAAATTAATTTAAAGTGAAGCAAATAACTCTAAAGGAAGACATATAGATGTCCAATATCACTACATTCAAGATGTAGTTGAAAAAGGTGAAGTAATTGTTAGTTATTTGTCCTCATCATATATGATTGTTGATCCATTAACAAATGGTCGAAGTGTTGAACTACTATCTAAGCATACTAACTTAATGAGACTTAAAAATGTTTAAGTCAGTCAATTTTAATGAGTGACAAATCTGCATTAGCGTGAAAATTCTCATGCTAGACGTTTGTTATGAGAGGCATATCTGCAAAAGCGTTAGAAAGACCTCATGACAAGATATTTTCTTAAAGGTCATACTCAAAAGTGAGTATACATGTGCCTTATTATGTTCGGCCTTCATAGCCAAGTGGGAGATGTTGACATGTATGGCTATGAGGCCTTACGTGTCTTAGCGTACATTTGTGGGAATTCAATATATCCAACGGTCATATGAACATAACCCCTCGTCTTTTTCAGAGACCCATTAGAGATCAAGGAACCCCTTCGTTTTCTCAGAGACCTGTTGGAGAAATACAACGGTTACCCCTTCTTCTTCCTATAAAATGAGAAGCCAACGAGAGGATGTGTACAATATTGAAAAGACGTATAGTTCTTCTCTTTCTACAAAGTGAAGGGATCAAAATCCGAGCTCTGCGATCACCAGCCTCACGGCGCCCCTTATCTAATCTCGTGTATTGTCGTATACGCGCTCAATCAATTTTGCTACCATTATGGTGATAAATCTGTTCAAAATTTGAGCAAAGATGAGGATATCGAAAGTGGCTCAATGAAGTTTCCATGGTTTTGGATGAGTGTGGCTTTGGGATTCATATTTGGATTTGGTGGGTTTTTCTTAGTTCTACTTGCTAAAGGGCTATGAACTGCCAGGCTCTTCAAATTCATGGATGGCATTGTTGAATCTTTTGTTTCAAAGTTGTAAACATTGATTGGCAAATTGTAAGTGGTAATCTGTTGGATTTGTGATGCAGCCATACCCCAGCCGATAGTTTGCGGCTGAGCCAAGAAGGGTCGTAGGATCTAAGAGGGAAAGAAAGGGGCAATGATGTAATAAGGGGGATTATTGTGGTTATTCTTTTGTTAAAAATAGGTAGTACAAAAGGATAATTAACTGGGCATTTTCAAATATGGGAACCATGACCTTCCAAGATGGACTTCTCTGATAACCATGGAACTTCCCAACAATCAATTGTCATGCCATCCCCAATAACCCATTGAACAATATAGCGTAAAAGAGACAACCTTGTTTGAATATCTTTCCATGCATAAGAGCATGTCTTTCTGTTGACTTCCCAGATAGAGAAGGTCCTAAAATGCTCGTGCTTAAAGAAACGGGTAATAAGAGAAGACGGGTTATCCAAAATCCTTGATGCTAATTTCATCATGCCTGCATTGTTGAACTCAATAATATCATGAATTCCAAGAGCCCCCTCTTCCATTGGCAGATATACATTTTTCCATTTTACAAAGTAAACCCCCTTCTTATGAGCTATACCAGTGCATAGAAAATTTCTTTGAAGCCTCTCGAACACATTACATGTGCACCTTGGCAAAATAAAAGATAAAATCTAATAAATGACTGATGAGCTTAGCACCGATCTCAACAATTGTAAGCAGCCTGCATAAGAAAGGGATAAAGCCAGCCATGATCCTATCTTGTCAATAAATTTTCAAATGTTCATAGATTTGCAAAATTTTTTGAGGTTTCAATTCCATAATAGAGGTAAAAAATAGACTCTTAGGCCATGATGAGAGTTTCGACACTGAAAATATACCATTTAACGAAATTTTGAGGTGCACATTACTGTGCTTGTTTAAGGTCATCACCTTATACCAACCTCGCCCTTTCTTAATTGTTATTAACTTGGACATGGTCAAATTTATACCTCAGGGCCATGTAAAAATTCAAAGTACGGGGATTGAATGTGGGGATTTTGTGTTTCACGTGGCACCTCTATAACACGTCTTGGTGAACCATGGTTGGAATTTATTCTCACGAGTAGTTGGAGGGTCTAAACATAAGAGTTTTCAATATTTCGAGGCATTATATTGTTGTGATATTTTAAATTTCGGACTGCATGCAAAGGCGTTGTTTGATGTTTTAAATGGCGGACCACTCTAAAAATAGTTATGTTTCATATTTTTGCCAGGACTGCCTTATGAAAATAAGTACATAAAAAAGAAATGTGTGACACATCAGACCAAAGGCAAAATAGCAAAAAATAAAAAAATAAAATCCTGGGACAAAGACGTCCATGTAAAAGACACTTATTTACGGATTTTTTTCATTATATCCGAAGAATAAAACCATACAGATGTAGTTTTCCCAATAAAATACTGCACTTGGTTCAAAAAAATAACCCTACTTGAGAAACATGTTTTGTGATGACTTAATCTCTCTATCTCTACCTGAGAAAATATGTTTTGTAATTACTTAATCTCTCTCGCTCTCTCTGTCTCTCTACTTAAGAGACCGGGGTCAATGAGTAATAACCAAAGTCTTTCGATTACACTAGATATTGTGGAATTCTCCATTGTCTTGCCAGTCATATGAACCCTTGTAGACCATGTTGCCTCATGGAAATTTAACCCCAATAATGCAATACACTTTTGAGAAAGTGATAAGAAGAATACATCACTGCGCAATGCACTTTTGAAAACAATAATAAGACGAATCAGTCAATGCTTTATACTAATAAGGACTCCATGACTCAAAAATTTACTGTTATGTATGGAATCTCTCTCTTTTTCTCTTAATTTGCGTGTCTTTAGCATAGAAATTGAAGTTATATTGTCTATTTCTAAATTTTTTAATAATCCATCACCTTTTGATAATGACTTGAAGAATCAATCTGGCTTTTGATTAAATATTATGCTTTTGTTTGGTTGAATTCTCCAAAATTCTCGCCATTCATATGACCCCTTATAGACAACGGTGTTCAATGGAAATTTAACCCAAACTTGCTGATATCAGATACCCTTACAAATATAAAAATCTCTATTAACAATGGCTTAAATAGAAAATTTTGATAATAGTATTTTTATAATTTTAATTTACTTTTAAAGTCCAATAATCATTAAAAAAAGTCAATAAAATCTTTTTAAATTTTAAATTGAGTTTTGAAATATATATATATATATATGGGTATAATTTATATAGAACCGAGGCTTTAAACAATCAAATTGGAGCCCACCTTCAAATAGTATCGAGATATGTGCACTGGAAATCTTTGTGATAGCTTTAAAATATATTTTCACCTTTAATTATAAACTCTAAGCATTAAAAAATAGTGTAGATTGATCAAATCTATGAAAACTTAAACATCCTCAAAATTGAGGTTCCAAAAATGTGTTACAAGATGTACTACTTCCAAAACTCGAAATCTATTTTTTTTCTCATGTCCATGCATTTTGATGTCGAGATGATCAATTTGAGGATATTTGGGCATCAGACCAACCTCTAATTTGATTGTTTAAAGCCTAGACTCTATATAAAATTTATATATATATATATACATATATATATATATATACATATATATATATATATATATATATATATATATATATATATATATATATATATATATATATATATATATATATATATATATATATATATATATATATATATATAGGGTTTGTTTACAGTTAACAACCACTCAAAATACAAATGTTCAAGTTAGAAAGGGTTGTGATGGTAGTATTTATCAAAAAAATCATTACTTTTTTATTAAAAAATTATTTAAATAAAAAAATTTACCATTAAGCAATGGTAAATTTGAAATTTTCACAAAAGTACAGTGGCATTTTGGAAGTTAGTATCTTAGAACTTTATTTGTAGAGTGCCCTTGTCCTTTAGTTAAAATTTCAATTTTACCACCCCTTATGAAAATGACAAAAATACATTTTGTCTTGTAGTAAAATTTACAAATTTGCCCCCACAAAAATAATTTTTTTTTAAAAAATAGACAACAAAATTAATAAATCCACCCTTCACAACTCTCCATATATTTAACCATTGTAATTTGAAGGGCTGTGAAGTTTAGAATATCCCATATATATATATATGGAAGATGCTAGGGTGAGCATACTAATTTACATAATAGTATGAGCCCAATGGCCCAGATTGAATTTGGGCCGACCTGACGACCGAGAGTATTTGAATTTTAATTTTTTTTTTTACAAATCCAAATCACTTAAAATTTTAGGTGAATATTCTTCTCATCAAGATGTACCTAATAAAAGTATATAAAAAAAAAATCCATAAAATAAAAAATGACCAAATACTTCCAAAACTTTTTGGGGGTATTTTGGTCATTTTTTCATGAAAAATATTTTTTAAATATTTTTTTAATATTCACTTATTGTTTATCAACACATGTCTAAAATTTCAAGTGATTTGGATTTGTAGAAAAATATTACAATTCAAACACTATCGAGCATCTGTGATCGTTAGATCGGTCTATATTCAATCTGGGCCATTGGGCTCATTTTTTCTTGTAAGCCAATTGACTCACAGAAACCTTTTCACACACACACACATACACACACACACACACACACATATATATATATATATATATATATATATATATATATATATATATATATATATATATTGGGAAAAGATGAGATTAGCCCACTAGCTCATATGAACATATGAGCCCAACGTTTCAGATTGAATCTGGGTCGATCTGACGATCACAGATGTCTAATAGTGTTTGAATTTTATTTATTTTTTCTATAAATTCAAATCGTTTGAAATTTTAGGCGTGTGTTCTTCAAAAATAGGTGAATCTTGAAAAAATATCAAAAAAATATTTTACATTAAATAAAATTTTCAAAATACCCCCGAAAAGTTTTGGGGGGTATTTTGGTTATTTTATATTTCAAAGATAATTTGTTTTATATTTTTATTAGGTGCGCCGTGATGATAAGAACACACATCTAAAATTTCAAGTGATTTGGATTGGTAGAAAATAAAATAAAATTCAAATACTACCGAACATTTGTGATCATCAGATTGGCCTAGATTCAATATGGGTCGTTGAGCTCAGATGTTCATATGAGCTAATGGGCTAATCCCATCTTTTCCCATATATATTGTATAATATAAGACCATTTACCGTTGAAATAAGGTGGTCGCAATTAATTACAACCAGTAGAAGTGAAATTTAGTTGTTTGGATGTGTCACATAGTTCTAGAAAATTTATTTTGAAGTTTGAGCTTGGTCAATAGAATAATTACAACCACCCAATTTCACATTCACCGGTCAAGATTAACGTAATCACCTTGTCCAAAAAGAAAATGTTATGAGATTAAAAAAAAATGGAATGTAACTGCACTTTGTGGGTGCTTGAAAAAAATTGCCCTCAGATTATTTTAATTAGAAAATACTAATTCGCTGATTATAAAGTGGATCCCTAAATTTTATATCTAAGAAATCCTCCCCCAACAAGTCTTATACACGAGAGAGTAATCATATAGTAGGCTCCCTCGAGAGTACGCTATACAACAATCGTATTATAATGGTTGTGCCCTTCTAAGCAATATAAAAGTTTGGGCATGTTAGGGGAGTATAATGTTTGGTACTTTCTATGTGCATGAATTTCTAAGTCTTGACTCCTCACTATCTTGGTCCTAGAAACTTCCGTTTCGATGAAAAATACTAAAAAAGAAAAAAAAAACCGACTTCACATAACTTCCTACCCTTCATTCCCACCGTCAACATAACAAAAAAAAAATAAAAAAATGATTTCAGTGCTCTCAACAGCGGTAGTCGTCATGACTAGGCAGATTGGGACATGGGTCCACGATGGTTTGTTGCAGTTTGTAAGATTGCTGCAGTTTGGATATCAAATCGTCGTGGTCTAAACGTAGTCACTAAGTTTAGATTAGTAAATAAACATGTTTTTCTTCTTCTTTTTATTTTTCTTTTTAAGGGAAAGTGTATTATGAGTGTTTAATATGCGAAAATATGATACACGTCATCCCCACCATCCATACTATTGACGGTGTAGATGAGCTGCTCTTCGACTCAATTATACAATTGTCCACTCAAATGGAATCTCCAGCATCTATTATGTCTATGACATGATACATGCATCATACAAAGTCAGGTCCCCTTGGAATTCATACACGCATTTTTATTTCATGGTTTAGGTGCCGTTTAGCAAGAACCTCTATTCCCCACCACTTGCTCCATTTGCTCGGCTCTTTTAAGTGTTCTACTCTATATTGTACCATGGCTGGGCAGGGCCGGGCTCAGTTCAGCCAAGGAATTTAGGGTAAGTATTTTATCTTTAATAGTTTACAGGTACAGGTCGAGTCTAGCTGGACCTGGATCCGGATCTGTATGGTATTTGGGTCCAAGTTTTGGACCCAAATCCGACTTGTCGGGTCCAAATGCTATACGCATACTCGACCCGTGTCGGGTATACTTAGCGGGGCTCTGGTGCCATTCAGATCCACTGCCACCCTAAGGAATAGTGGTTTGCGAGGAGTCGTTTAGACTGTTCGACTACTCGGGCGAGCGAACCCGAACTTGTCTAAGTGACTTGGGCTCTGCAACTGGGGAGCTTGAGTATCTTGAATTTGGTGGTCAAGTTTGGGGATATTAAAAAAATTAAATTTATGTAAATAAAAATTTTATTTGTAATATATCTCTTTGTGTTTTCTTTAATGTTGACAAACAATTGGAATTTGTTTTGGATATGAATGCTTATTTTTATATTGATGATTTTTAAAATATCTCTTATCAAAAGTTGATTTTTTTAAAATCTATTTTTTTTTTGTTACTTCATTTAGATGTGTTTTGTTTAGTTTTATTTTAAACATACTTTTGGGATTTTTTTTATATTTTTTATTTTTAATACTTTTTAACTTAGTAACTCATAACTCGGTCCAAGTTACTTGGCTACACAAGCTTAGCCCAAAGCCTAATTCCGCTCCCGAGTCATGGTTTTCTGGTCAATGAGTAACTTTCTTTTTTTCCCCTTTTTTTTTCTTTTATTACTAGTTGTTTTTCCCAAAATCTTTCCTATTGAATTTTCATTGCCTCAAGCTCCCATGACTTTTCACTTATTTGAAAAACGTCTTTGTGATGACTGATGACTCTCTCTCTCTTCGGGCTTGAGAGACGTGCTTTGTGATGATTTGATCCCTTTCTCTCTCTAGAAAACCAGGTCAAGGAGTAACATCACAAGTCTTGTGAGTGCAACATATGCTTTTGTTTGTAGAAATCCCTGAAGTCTTGCTGGTGGGTCATATTGAGGCCAGGGCGTCCAATGGAAATCCTCTTTATAGTGAGGGACGTGAGACAAAGCAAGAGGCATGTATAGGGAGAAAAAAAGGGCAATGGGTCGAAGTGGCAACTTGTCGGCAATGGGTCGGGCCCAAATAGATTTGGGTCCAGGTTTTGGATCTAGACATGTCCCGTCAAATCTAAAAATTGGACCTATGCTCATACTTATCCATTTTTTTACCATTATATATCCGTAATATTGGTAACAAGGTTACAATCAGCCGCTATTGGATTTCAAGCCATGTGATTTGTCGTTTAATAGCTAAAGATAATTACTAGCTCTAATTATATACGATCCTTAATACACCCAAATGAATAAGGGATTAAAGTAAAGTATTTTATCTCTAATAGTTTACGGGTATGGATCCAAGTATTGGACTTAGATCTGACCCGTTGGGTCCGGTCCCGGATTGGGTTTGGTCCATTGCCACCCCTAGGAATAGCGGTTTATGAGGAGTCATTTAGACTGTTCTACTACTCGAGCGAGCGAGCCCGAACTTGTCTAATGACTTGGACTCTACACATGGCGAGCTCAAGTATCCTGAATTTGGTTTTCAGGTTTGGGGATATTAAAAAAATTAAATTTATATAAATAAAAAAATTATTCATAATATATCTCTTTGTGTTTTCTATAATGTTGGCAAAAAATTGGAATGTGTTTTGGACATGAATGCTTATTTATATATTCTTTCTTTTGTTTTCGATGATTTTAAAATATCTCTTATAAAAAAATGATTTTTTCAAAATCTATTTTTCTTATTATTTTTGTAATTTCATTTAGATGTGTTTTGTCTAATTTTACTTTAAGCATACTTTTGGGATTTTTTTTATATTTTTTATTTTTAATACTTTTTAACCTTGCCAGACCCTGCTCGAATCATGTTGAGTAACTCAAAACTCGGTCTGAGTTACTTGGCTACTCGGGCTCAGCCCATAGCCTAGTTCGGTCCCCGAGTCATGGTTTCTCGCACTGGTTTAGACTTTAGAGAGAGATAAAAGGGGTGGGTGAGGTTTAGTGAAAGATAATAGAGGGCCAAGGCTACAATAAGGTGGGTAGTTTTAAATGGAAAATAAGAGTTGTAGAAAAAATAAGAGTTAGAAAGAGGAAGAGAGAACGTATGAATTAACCCATCGAGACTGAGTTTCATTAGAGAAAAAGTGTTCTCGTACTAGGGGCCACGCGATGTTCAATTGCACCAACTGGCCTTGGCCTTGGCCATGAACCGGGTTCGAGTAACCCAAAATTGGTCTGGGTAACTTGCCCTAATCGGACACCAAGCCAAAAAAGTTTAAAAAGAATAATCAAATCTCTAAAAATTTCAAAAAATATATTTAAAATATAATGAAACAAAATACATTTAAAAGAGATTTATAAAGTACTAAAAAAATGGATTTTGAAAAATTAATTTGTGTTCAAATGTACAAAAAGATGAAAAAATATAAAAATAAATATTTATGGTCAAAATACTTCTCAAACTTTTTAAAAATAATAGAAAACATTAAATTTCTTACTATTATTTTTTTTACAAACAAATTTCTTATTACTATTATTAAAAACCTTATTACAAACAAAATGCTATTGAATTTGCTGGTGCTGAGATCACGACTCCGTTTCCAAATTTATAGACTGTGGAAAAAGGAGATGAATTCTTGGGTTGGAACCTTCCATCAACTTTCTTTTATCCCTCTTTTTTATTTTTCTGGCATTTGCTTTCCCTGAATCCCTCCTATTGAATTTGCATTGCCTCTAGCTCCCATGAGTTTTCACTTTTTGTACTTGCGTGTTTTACCCCAAATAAATTACGAAACCATTAGATTTTAGCGGATGTACAGTATGGTCCATAAATTTGTAGTATTTACAAGCGTCCGTTTTTTGTTTTGTCCTCAATTTTTTTTTGGGCTTGATAATTCAAACATCAGACCAAATATTTTTTAAAAAAAATATTTTTTTGTACTGTTTCATAAGCATCATGGGGCAGTTTGATGTTTCAAATATCGGAACGCTATAAAAACTGGGTTATAGATACATTTTTAGGTTGGTTCAATGTTCGAAATATCATACCGTTTTAAATCATAAAAAATGACGACTAAAAGTAGTTCGATGTCATAAACATCAAACCACCTTTAAACATACAAAAATATAAGGTTCACAAGTAGTCAGAGGTTCAAAACATCATACTCTAAAATTTTATATTGACATGCCATTGTATGTTTTAATCATTGGACCGCTTGTTGAGGTGCGCATCTTCACTTTTAATGGAAGATATCGGTAGAAAGACTGGAAAACCCTACTTATTTGTTTTGGAAAGGAATTTGTTAATGGAGAAAGTTTATATGAGGTGTCAACATTATGTTGTAGATGTAAGGTACACCTCAACAACCCATCAAAAAATGTTGTTTCGTCACTAAATTTTTTTCAAATTGATCATTTTGACCTCGATATATATAGAAATTAAAGAAAAAAGAATTTTAATTTTTAAAAATAGTACATCCTATAATACATCATCTGGATAGTTCATTTTTTTAATTTTCAAATGTTCATAGATATGTATCATTTTTAGAGCTTTCAATTTCATAATAAAGATTAAAATAAATAAATTCTTAAGCCACGATGCGAGTTTTGGCACTATAAATATATCTTTTAACAAAACCTTGAGGTGTACCTTACTGTGATTATTTCAAGTTGACACCTTATACAAACCTCACCGTTTGTTAGCTATTATTAATTTGGACATGGCCATATTTATATTTCTCTGCCATGTTCAAGATTCATGTACAGGGATTGAATACCGTGATTTTGTGTTTCACGTTGCACCTCTAATAATACGTATTGATTGCTTTGTCTTGGATATTTCTGGGAACCATGGTTGGAATTTACTCTCATGAGCGGTCCAATTGTCTAAACATCAGAGTTCTCAACATTCTATGGCATTATATTATTTTGATATTTCAGACTTTGGACCGCATGATGGCAAATGCGTTTTTGATGCTTTTGCCAATGGAGTGCCTCATGAAAATAAGATGATAATAAAAGAAAATTAAATAGTTTGTCTGATGTTTGACACATCAGACCTGAAACAAAATAGAAAAAAAAAAAAAATCCTGGGACAAGGACGTCTGTATAAATGACACGTATTTATTGATTTTTCCATTATATCGAAAGTAATAAAATGATACGGATGTAGTTTTTCCAATAAAATACTAAACTTAGTTCAGAAAAATAACCCTTGTTGAGAAACATGTTTTGTGATGACTCAATCTCTCTCTACTTGAGAATACATGTTTCGTGATGACTTAATCTCTTTTTCTTTTTCCGTATTTAAGAGACCGGGTCAATGAGTAAAATCTGAAGTTTTTCGATTTCATCAAATATTGTGGAATTGCCCAATGCCTTGCCATTCATATGAACCCTTGTAGGCAATTCTGTTTGATGGAAATTTAGCCCCAATAATGCAATACACTTTTGAAAAGGACAAATCAATCGGTACGCAATGCACTTTTGAAAAAAAAGAATCAATCAGTGCTTTGTACTAATAAGGACTCCATGAAAATTTACTATCCTGTCTCTTAAATTTCATGTCTTTAACGGGAATTGAAGTTGCATCGTCAATTTTTAGATTTTAAAAAGGTTATTAACACTATAAAATATTTTATAATTGTATTCAACAAGTTTTGGACATATATTTTTGTTTTGTATATGAATTACGTTTTTTAGTCATGATATATTTTGTTATTAAGAAGGGTGTGACCTCGTCCATACGAGCACTAATTTGTTTTATGTGGGTGATGTTACATCTCATGTGAATGATGTCATATCTCTCTTAATGACAAAAGATACCCTTATTAAAAAAATATTATATTACAAAATAAATGTACATAAATATCTAAAATATGTTGAGTATAATTATAAAAAGAAAACTTTTTCATGCGGGCTGGACCGAATTTCTATATATGCATTCTAAAAAGTGTAAAGCATCCTTTTTAAATATGGATGCAAGTAGGTGTTTCGTCTAAAAACAATAGACAGTAATGGTCCAAATGTTTTCTTACTAGAATTATTATTTCTAGTTTTTTTAAATTTATTTATTCTTTTGTATTCACGATCCCCATGTTAGAGATTAAATGTCTTTAAAAATTAAATCTTAAAATCCAATTCAAAAATAGATTTATTAAGAAGCTCGTATTTTTACAGGCTTGGTCGTATAGAAACCGGATCCATTATAAAATACTCTATAGTATGAGCACCTTAACATAATTGTTTCTTTTAAAGTCCATTAACTTTTGAAATAATATTTGAAAACTTGATCAGTCTTTTGATTAAATACTATGCTTTTATTTAGTTGAGAAAGAGTTTGGAGGTGCTCTCACCATGACCTAGCCCCTTTCGCAGTTGCCCCTTTTTGTTTCACTAAACCTCACCCACCCCTTTTCCTCTCTGTAAATGACTTTTGCATGCCTTTTTTCCCTTTTCTCTCTCTACGTGCATCTCCTTTTGTCTCGTGCATCTAAATCCTGGCAGATTATCAACTCTATCCTTTCCAGTAACTTCTACTTGAACATCTGGGCTTATCTACCAAAAAATATTTATCTAACAAATCACAAGGGATCAAGAGAAACATTATATCATGCCAACAATTAATCTCGTACGGAACATGGTCTCTCTGGCATGGAATGGAGTGTTATCTCTCGTCACAAACACTTGATCAATTTCACACTCCATATTCTTTAGTATCTGATAAAAATTTTGAATACAAAAAAGGTAGAAGGTAAATAATGCATGATTTAATAGAAATAGAAGCTCGTGAACCCTCAAAAGGTTGATGGCTTATTTAAAGTTTTAGAGATATTTTAGTTGCAATACTAAAAAAATTAAATTGAAGAGAGAGATTTCATATAAAATAGAGTTAATTATCATAAATATACTTTAATTTTCGTCTATTTAGAAAAAACTATCAATTTTTATAAACCTCGCCCACACTTTTAAATACAATTATAGTAGTTTCAGTACCGTAAAAATTAACCCATGTTATATGGCACTCGAAATGCCGTAAATCCACTTATACGGCATTTTAAGTACCGTAAAAACTAACCCATGTTATACAGCACT
This sequence comes from Amborella trichopoda, assembly GCF_054954075.1. NCBI lineage: Eukaryota > Viridiplantae > Streptophyta > Magnoliopsida > Amborellales > Amborellaceae > Amborella > Amborella trichopoda. Next base: position 9,003,207 of record NC_142345.1, on the reverse strand, counting down.
TGAAATGCTGTAAATTTTTTTAATTCTATTTATATTTGTCTCTTTTAGCTCTAATTCTTTTTATGTTTATCTCTTCTTTTTCTCTCTAATTCTTTTTATTATTTATCTCTTCTTTCTCTCTCTAATTCTTTTTTCTCTTCTTTCTCTCCCTAAATATTTTCTCGCTTTAACTCTCTTTCTCTCTCCAGCAAGATTTGTATAACAACCTGTGAGTACCTTACCCTCCCCTATAAAAACTCCCTTCAACCCCATCTTCTATGAAAATTCGATGGAGTCAGATTTGTATCGTGTTGGAATCTGAGTTGATGAAGTAAGTAGAGAGAGAAATAGAGTTAGATAGATAAAAGATTTAGAGAGAGAAAGACGTGTTGGATGAGTATGGCCATTAAAGAAGTTATGAGTGCTTATAAAATGAAATGATATAGTGGAACATGAATTCAGTGGGAGTGTGGTCCCTTGCGGACCATACTAAACAAACGTTGTTGATACCAAATTGAGTTTGATGAGCTAGGCCAATAGGTTCGAAAAATCATATTTTACCTAGGCGCAAAAAACTATCCGAAAAGGGTTTTAATAGGTCATCTCTTGATGAGGTTGGAGTATGTCCGGATGAGTGAGCCAAGAGACTGTGTGACCCTTGTGTGCGAGAGATACCTCTATGCGTCGTAGGAGTTGTGGTCGCATCAGGTCTAGGTGATCTTGGTACGTCTCTAGGGAAGAACCTGGAATCTACAAACTGGGATTAGGACCCCTTGGCTCATTGGTTAGACTTTGGTGACCCACTAATGAGTCTATATATGGACTGTGGGTCATGGGAAATACTGGGTTGGTTTGATAAAGTAAGTATGGACCGTAGTCCACAGTTGAAGGTCAAGTGCCTTAATGTTTATTTATTTAATTTCGATACCATATTGATCATTTTCCCATCTAACGAATTTAAGTATATTTGTTTTAATGATATATGATTTTTAGAATTATTATTTGACTTTTTATAGATCTCTGAATATTTTATTTATCATCTTTGGATTTATAAAAACATAGATATTGATTTTAGATTGATTTAGATATTAAAATTTGATTTTATGGATTTCGAAAAATCATATAATTAACTTTAATATTGCATGAGAGGCTAATTTGTTAATGGGCCCACTATTGCATGTGGGTGGGGCCCATGAAGCACCACCTAGGGTGGCACACCCCACCCTAATGAAACTTTATTTATGTTAGTTCAAGCTTGGGCTTGAAGAGAAAGCTGTAAAGTGTTTTGGAAAGATTTTGCCTTGAAGAAGCTTTCAAAGGATTTTTTGGATAGCATGAGAAGACTTGTGAATAAATTTGGTAAGCACAATATTATGAATGGAATTATTTTATTTAATTTATGGGAAAATGGGTTTAGGAATTGGGGATAAAGGTTGTAGCACATTCCATAATGTTGATGGCCCATCTATAGAATGACTGGCTCAAATCTCTCACCCCACAAGTCACCTAATATCAATGATTTATATTCAATATTATGAACCCTAAGAAACTCTAATTTTGTTCAAAGCTTATAAAAATGAATCGTTTCTACCCAAAATCTCTACACTTTATCTCTTATACCCAATTCCTATCTCTCTCTCATATCCCACAAAGGGTACACCCCAGTTAGAATTTCTATTTCTCTCTTAAGAAAATTTCTCTCTTCCCTCAAGAGACCAATGGGGCACACCCTACTCTCTTATCTTTGATATATCTCTCATGGTGGTTCTCTCAACTCTCTCATGTTTGATATCTCTCTCATGGTGGTTCTCTCAACTCTCTCATCTCTCATTGTGGTTTTAGACTATAGGGTTGTGGCAGAAAATAAAAGTATTTCTCTCAAACTAGATTCTTAAGGGGTTCACTTAAAGGGTTTAAGATTTGTGATAAAGTTCATAGTTCGATTAGAGGGCTTGGCCTAAACTTGCTTTCTTGGTTGAAATTGAAGGTTGATCATTGATCCCACGCCATCGGATAATGGGGACTCGGTGTGGGGTGTAATAAGCTCGGTTGAAGTAATCTCCAACACTATCTTTTTGTTTCTTGTTATATATTTAATTATATTATTTCTATATTCTCAAGCATAAGAATAGTGGATATTTTATTTGTTTAAAGAAAATTGGTTTAATGACATTAAGGTTTTTAAGATATTGAATTTGTTAGTTTTATTTTCTTTGAAGCAAGAGTTATTATAATAAAAGTACCTGTAAGTGTTCTTTCCCAAAGAAAAGTGGTAAAAAAAAATAAAATAAAAAAATATATCCCCCGGCTAGATCCTATTAGTCTTTCTTCCAAGAAGAGATAAAACAATTAGGGAGAGAAATAAGAGATAATTATTAAAAAAGAATTAGAGAAAGAAAGAAGAGATAAACATAAAAAGACTTGGAGAAAGAAGAGATAAACATAAAAAGAATTAGAGAGATGAAATCGATAACTATAAATAGAAGGAAAAAAAGGGTTACGGGATTTTGAAGGCCGTATTACATGAGTTAGTTTTTACAATGCTAAAAATGCCGTATAATATGAGCGGGTTTTTACGGTACTTAAAGTACAGTAATTGTTAAAGAATTAGGGAGATGAAATCGATAAATATAAACAAAAGGAAAAAAAGGGTAACGGAATTTCGAAGGCCATATAACATGAGTTAGTTTTTGCAGTGCTTAAATTGCCGTATAATATGAGCGGGTTTTTACGGTACTTAAAGTACCATAATTCTGCTTCACGGTAATACGTTAAGGTATATTTGTGATAATTTCCCTATAAAATACCAATAACTCTCTAAGTCATTGAGTTATTATTAGAGAGAGTCCCTGTAAAACACCGAATGTTTCTTCAAGTCATAATTTCAAAAGTGCATTAGGTTGAATTTCCATTGAAAACCATGGCCTACAAGGGGTCATATGAATGACAAAACTTTGGGGAATTTCACACACAATCAAACAAAAGCATAAGATGTAATCAAAAGACTGATTGATTCTTCAAGTCACTATTTCAAAAGTTGATGGATTACTCAAAAATTTAGAAATAGAAAAATGTAACTTCAAATTCAATGCTAAAGACACGAAATGAGAGAGAGATTCCATACAAAACAATTATTTTTCAAGTAATTGAATCATTACCAGTATAAAGCACTGATTGATTCATCAAATTATTACCTCAAAAGTACATCGCATTATTGGGGGGTTAAAT